>NC_059502.1:43352432-44755242 GCF_914767665.1 Harmonia axyridis | reverse complement strand
TGACTTACTTGGATAATTGATCATTATACAGAAAGAAGGGAATAAGAACAGTCCCTCATACCAAATTGGTTTCCTTAGACACGTGTGTCAAGCTTTCGTCCCTGTGCAATAAGATGAAAAGTGTTAGAATGAGAAACATTGAAGGAAATTACAAACAAATGAAATCAACAACAGAAGTCAGTCGTGCATTTGTGGTTTCAGCAGCAATTGACCTTACCACGTGGGAGATTATAGCTACCTGCGTGACATCCGAGTCCAAGAAAATCTACAATGTGGAATGGCTTACTTGGATAATTGATCATTAATCAGAAAGAATGAAGTAAGAACAGTCCCTTATACCAATGTGGTTTCCATAGACACGAGTGTCAAGCTTTCGTCCCTGTGCAATACGATGAAAAGTGTTAGAATGAGGAACATAGAAGGAAATAACAAACAAATGAAATCAACAACAGAAGTCAGTCGTGCATTTGTGGTTACAGCAGCAATTGACCTTACCACGTGGGAGATTATAGCTACCTGCGTGACATCCGAGTCCAAGAAAATCAACAATGTGGAATTGCCTACTTGGATAATTGTTGATTAAACAAAGGAAAGAGAATAAGAACAGTCCCTTATACCAAAGTGGTTTCCTTAGACACGTGTGTCAAGCTTTCGTCCCTGTGCAATACGATGAAAAGTGTTAGAATGAGAAACATAGAAGGAAATAACAAACAAATGAAATCAACAACAGAATTCAGTCGTGCATTTGTGGTTACAGCAGCAATTGACCTTACCACGTGGGAGATTATAGCTACCTACGTGACATCCGAGTCCAAGAAAATCGACAATGTGGAATGGTTTACTTGGATAATTGTTGATTGAACAAAAAGAAGGAAATAAGAACAGTCCCTCATACCAATGTGGTTTCCTTAGACACGTGTGTCAAGCTTTCGTCCCTGTGCAATAAGATGAAAAGTGTTAGAATGGAAACATTGAAGGAAATAACAAACAAATGAAATCAACAACAGAAGTCAGTCGTGCATTTGTGGTTTCAGCAGCAATTGACCTTACCACGTGGGAGATTATAGCTACCTGCGTGACATCCGAGTCCAAGAAAATCAACAATGTGGAATGGCTTACTTGGATAATTGATCATTAATCAGAAAGAATGAAGTAAGAACAGTCCCTTATACCAATGTGGTTTCCATTGACACGAGTGTCAAGCTTTCGTCCCTGTGCAATACGATGAAAAGTGTAAGAATGAGAAACATAGAAGGAAAAAACAAACAAATGAAATCAACAACAGAAGTCAGTCGTGCATTTGTGATTACAGCAGCAATTGACCTTACCACGTGGGAGATTTAAGCTACCTGCGTGACATCCGAGTCCAAGAAAATCAACAATGTGGAATGGCTTACTTGGATAATTGATCATTATACAGAAAGAATGCAGTAAGAACAGTCCCTTATACCAAAGTGGTTTCCTTAGACACGTGTGTCAAGCTTTCGTCCCTGTGCAATACGATGAAAAGTGTTACAATGAAAAACAGAAGGAAATAACAAACAAATGAAATCAACAACAGAATCAGTCGTGCATTTGTGGTTACAGCAGCAATTGACCTTACCACGTGGGAGATTATAGCTACCTACGTGACATCCGAGTCAAAGAAAATCGACAATGTGGAATGGTTTACTTGGATAATTGTTGATTGAACAAAAAGAAGGAAATAAGAACAGTCCCTCATACCAAAGTGGTTTCCTTAGACACGTGTGTCAAGCTTTCGTCCCTGTGCAATAAGATGAAAAGTGTTAGAATGAGAAACATTGAAGGAAATAACAAACAAATGAAATCAACAACAGAAGTCAGTCGTGCATTTGTGGTTTCAGCAGCAATTGACCTTACCACGTGGGAGATTATAGCTACCTGCGTGACATCCGAGTCCAAGAAAATCAACAATGTGGAATGGCTTACTTGGATAATTGATCATTAATCAGAAAGAATGAAGTAAGAACAGTCCCTTATACCAATGTGGTTTCCATTGACACGGGTGTCAAGCTTTCGTCCCTGTGCAATACGATGAAAAGTGTAAGAATGAGAAACATTGAAGGAAATAACAAACAAATCAAATCAACAACAGAAGTCAGTCGTGCATTTGTGATTACAGCAGCAATTGACCTTACCACGTGGGAGATTATAGCTACCTGCGTGACATCCGAGTCCAAGAAAATCAACAATGTGGAATGACTTACTTGGATAATTGTTCATCAAAAAGAGAAAAGGGAAGAAGAGCAGTCCCTCATACCAAAGTGGTTTCCTTAGACACGTGTGTCAAGCTTTCGTCACTGTGCAATACGATGAAAAAAGTTAGAATGAGAAACACTGAAGAAAATAACAAACGAATGAAATCAACAACAGAAGTCAGCCGTGCATTTGTGGTTTCAGCAGCAATTGACCTTACCACGTGGGAGATTATAGCTACCTGCGTGACATCCGAGTCCAAGAAAATCAACAATGTGGAATGGCAACAACCGAAGTCAGTCGTGCATTTGTGGTTACAGCAGCAATTGACCTTACCACGTGGGAGATTATAGCTACCCGCGTGTCATCCGAGTCCAAGAAAATCAACAATGTGGAATGGCTTACTTGGATAACTGTTCATTAAACAAAAAGAAGGGAATAAGAACAGTCCCTTATACCAAAGTGGTTTCCTTAGACACGCGTGTCAAGCTTTCGTCCCTGTGCAATACGATGAAAAGTGTTAGAATGAGAAACATAGAATGAAATAACAAACAAATGAAATCAACAACCGAAGTCAGTCGTGCATTTGTGGTTACAGCAGCAATTGACCTTACCACGTGGGAGATTATAGCTACCTGCGAGACATCCGAGTCCAAGAAAATCAACAATGTGGAATGGCCTACTCGGATAATTGTTGATTAAACAAAAAAAAGTAAATAAGAACAGTCCTTTATACCAGAGTGGTTTCCTTAGACACGTGTGTCAAGCTTTCATCCCTCAGCAATACGACAAAAAGTGTTAGAGTAAGAAACATTGCAGGAAATAACAAACGAATGAAATCAACAACAGAAGTCAACCGTCCAGTTTTGGTTACAGCAGCAATTGACCTTACCACGTGGGAGGAAATCAAAAATGTGGAATGGCTTAATAAGAAATATTGGAGGAAATAACAAACAAATGAAATCAACAACAGAAGTCAGCCGTCCAGTTTTGGTTACAGCAGCAATTGACCTTACCAATTGAGAGATTGTAGCTACATGCGTGACATCCGAGACCAAGAAAAACAACAATGTGAAATGGCTTACTTGGATAATTGTTCATTAAACAAAAAGAAGAGAATAAGAACAGTCCCTTATACCAAAGTGGTTTCCTTAGACACGTGTGTCAAGCTTTCGTCCCTGTGCAATACGATGAAAAGTGTTAGAATGAGGAAGATTGAAGGAAATAACAAACGAATGAAATCAACAACAGAAGTCAGTCGTGCATTTGTGGTTACAGCAGCAATTGACCTTACCACGTGGGAGATTACAGCTACCTGTGTGACATCCGAGCCCAAGAAAATCAACAATATGGAACGGCTTACTTGGATAATTGTTCATTAAACAAAAAGAAGGGAATAAGAACAGTCCCTTATACCAAAGTGGTTTCCTTAGACACGTGTGTCAAGCTTTCGTCCCTGTGCAATACGATGAAAAGTGTTAGAATGAGAAACATTGAAGAAAATAACAAACGAATGAAATCAACAACAGAAGTCAGTCGTGCATTTGTGGTTACAGCAGCAATTGACCTTACCACGTTAAAGATTAAAGCTACCTGCTTGTCATCCGAGTTCAAGTAAATCAATAATGTGGAATGGCTTACTTGGATAATTGATCATCATACAGAAAGAAGGGAATAAGAACAGTCCCTTATACCAAAGTGGTTTCCTTAGACACGCGTGTCAAGCTTTCGTCCCTGTGCAATACGATGAAAAGTGTTAGAATGAGAAACATAGAAGGAAATAACAAACAAATGAAATCAACAACAGAAGTCCGTCGTGCATTTGTGGTTACAGCAGCAATTGACCTTACCACGTGGGAGATTATAGCTACCTGCGTGACATTCGAGTCCAAGAAAATCAACAATGTGGAATGGCTTACTTGGATATTTGTTGATTGAACAAAAAGAAGGGAATAAGAACAGTCCCTTATACCAAAGTGGTTTCCTTAAACACGTGTGTCAAGCTTTTGTCCCTGTGCAATACGATGAGAAGTGTTAGAATGAGAAACATTGAAGGAAATAACAAACAAATGAAATCAACATTAGAAGTCAGTCGTGCATTTGTGGTTACAGCAGCAATTGACCTTACCACGTGGGAGATTATAGCTACCTGCGTGACATCCGAGTCCAAGATAATCAACAATGTGGAATGGCCTACTTGGATAATTGTTGATTAAACAAAAAAAAAGAGAATAAGAACAGTCCCTTATACCAAAGTGGTTTCCTTAGACACGTGTGTCAAGCTTTCGTCCCTGTGCAATACGATGAAAAGTGTTAGAATGAGAAACATAGAAGGAAATAACAAACAAATGAAATCAAGAACAGAAGTCAGTCGTGCATTTGTGGTTACAGCAGCAAATGACCTTACCACGTGGGAGATTATAGCTACCTGCGTGACATTCGAGTCCAAGAAAATCAACAATGTGGAATGGCTTACTTGGATAATTGTTGATTGAACAAAAAGAAGGGAATAAGAACAGTCCCTCATACCAAAGTGGTTTCCTTAGACACGTGTGTCAAGCTTTCGTCCCTGTGCAATACGATGAGAAGTGTTAGAATGAGAAACATAGAAGGAAATAACAAACAAATGAAATCAACAACAGAAGTCAGTCGTGCATTTGTGGTTACAGCAGCAATTGACCTTACCACGTGGGAGATTATAGCTACCTGCGTGACATTCGAGTCCAAGAAAATCAACAATGTGGAATGGCTTACTTGGATAATTGTTGATAGAACAAAAAGAAGGAAATAAGAACAGTCCCTCATACCAAAGTGGTTTCCTTAGACACGTGTGTCAAGCTTTCGTCCGTGTGCAATACGATGAAAAGTGTTAGAATGAGAAACATTGAAGGAAATATCAAACAAATGAAATCAACAACAGAAGTCAGTCGTGCATTTGTGGTTTCAGCAGCAATTGACCTTACCACGTGGGAGATTATAGCTACCTGCGTGACATCCGAGTCCAAGAAAATCAACAATGTGGAATGACTTACTTGGATAATTGATCATTATACAGAAAGAAGGGAATAAGAACAGTCCCTCATACCAAATTGGTTTCCTTAGACACGTGTGTCAAGCTCTCGTCCCTGTGCAATAAGATGAAAAGTGTTAGAATGAGAAACATTGAAGGAAATTACAAACAAATGAAATCAACAACAGAAGTCAGTCGTGCATTTGTGGTTTCAGCAGCAATTGACCTTACCACGTGGGAGATTATAGCTAACTGCGTGACATCCGAGTCCAAGAAAATCTACAATGTGGAATGGCTTACTTGGATAATTGATCATTAATCAGAAAGAATGAAGTAAGAACAGTCCCTTATACCAATGTGGTTTCCATAGACACGAGTGTCAAGCTTTCGTCCCTGTGCAATACGATGAAAAGTGTTAGAATGAGGAACATAGAAGGAAATAACAAACAAATGAAATCAACAACAGAAGTCAGTCGTGCATTTGTGGTTACAGCAGCAATTGACCTTACCACGTGGGAGATTATAGCTACCTGCGTGACATCCGAGTCCAAGAAAATCAACAATGCGGAATGGCCTACTTGGATAATTGTTGATTAAACAAAGGAAAGAGAATAAGAACAGTCCCTTATACCAAAGTGGTTTCCTTAGACACGTGTGTCAAGCTTTCGTCCCTGTGCAATACGATGAAAAGTGTTAGAATGAGAAACATAGAAGGAAATAACAAACAAATGAAATCAACAACAGAAGTCAGTCGTGCATTTGTGGTTACAGCAGCAATTGACCTTACCACGTGGGAGATTATAGCTACCTACGTGACATCCGAGTCCAAGAAAATCGACAATGTGGAATGGTTTACTTGGATAATTGTTGATTGAACAAAAAGAAGGAAATAAGAACAGTCCCTCATACCAAAGTGGTTTCCTTAGACACGTGTGTCAAGCTTTCGTCTCTGTGCAATACGA
Source organism: Harmonia axyridis (assembly GCF_914767665.1). NCBI lineage: Eukaryota > Metazoa > Arthropoda > Insecta > Coleoptera > Coccinellidae > Harmonia > Harmonia axyridis. Next base: position 44,749,053 of record NC_059502.1, on the reverse strand, counting down.
TGAAAAGTGTTAGAATGAGGAAGATTGAAGGAAATAACAAACGAATGAAATCAACAACAGAAGTCAGTCGTGCATTTGTGGTTACAGCAGCAATTGACCTTACCACGTGGGAGATTACAGCTACCTGTGTGACATCCGAGCCCAAGAAAATCAACAATATGGAACGGCTTACTTGGATAATTGTTCATTAAACAAAAAGAAGGGAATAAGAACAGTCCCTTATACCAAAGTGGTTTCCTTAGACACGTGTGTCAAGCTTTCGTCCCTGTGCAATACGATGAAAAGTGTTAGAATGAGAAACATTGAAGAAAATAACAAACGAATGAAATCAACAACAGAAGTCAGTCGTGCATTTGTAGTTACAGCAGCAATTGACCTTACCACGTTAAAGATTATAGCTACCTGCGTGTCATCCGAGTTCAAGTAAATCAATAATGTGGAATGGCTTACTTGGATAATTGATCATCATACAGAAAGAAGGGAATAAGAACAGTCCCTTATACCATAGTGGTTTCCTTAGACACGCGTGTCAAGCTTTCGTCCCTGTGCAATACGATGAAAAGTGTTAGAATGAGAAACATAGAAGGAAATAACAAACAAATGAAATCAACAACAGAAGTCCGTCGTGCATTTGTGGTTACAGCAGCAATTGACCTTACCACGTGGGAGATTATAGCTACCTGCGTGACATTCGAGTCCAAGAAAATCAACAATGTGGAATGGCTTACTTGGATATTTGTTGATTGAACAAAAAGAAGGGAATAAGAACAGTCCCTTATATCAAAGTGGTTTCCTTAAACACGTGTGTCAAGCTTTTGTCCCTGTGCAATACGATGAGAAGTGTTAGAATGAGAAACATTGAAGGAAATAACAAACAAATGAAATCAACATTAGAAGTCAGTCGTGCATTTGTGGTTACAGCAGCAATTGACCTTACCACGTGGGAGATTATAGCTACCTGCGTGACATCCGAGTCCCTGATAATCAACAATGTGGAATGGCCTACTTGGATAATTGTTGATTAAACAAAAAAAAGAGAATAAGAACAGTCCCTTATACCACAGTGGTTTCCTTAGACACGTGTGTCAAGCTTTCGTCCCTGTGCAATACGATGAGAAGTGTTAGAATGAGAAACATAGAAGGAAATAACAAACAAATGAAATCAACAACAGAAGTCAGTCGTGCATTTGTGGTTACAGCAGCAATTGACCTTACCACGTGGGAGATTATAGCTACCTGCGTGACATTCGAGTCCAAGAAAATCAACAATGTGGAATGGCTTACTTGGATAATTGTTGATTGAACAAAAAGAAGGGAATAAGAACAGTCCCTCATACCAAAGTGGTTTCCTTAGACACGTGTGTCAAGCTTTCGTCCGTGTGCAATACGATGAAAAGTGTTAGAATGAGAAACATTGAAGGAAATATCAAACAAATGAAATCAACAACAGAAGTCAGTCGTGCATTTGTGGTTTCAGCAGCAATTGACCTTACCACGTGGGAGATTATAGCTACCTGCGTGACATCCGAGTCCAAGAAAATCAACAATGTGGAATGACTTACTTGGATAATTGATCATTATACAGAAAGAAGGGAATAAGAACAGTCCCTCATACCAAATTGGTTTCCTTAGACACGTGTGTCAAGCTTTCGTCCCTGTGCAATAAGATGAAAAGTGTTAGAATGAGAAACATTGAAGGAAATTACAAACAAATGAAATCAACAACAGAAGTCAGTCGTGCATTTGTGGTTTCAGCAGCAATTGACCTTACCACGTGGGAGATTATAGCTAACTGCGTGACATCCGAGTCCAAGAAAATCTACAATGTGGAATGGCTTACTTGGATAATTGATCATTAATCAGAAAGAATGAAGTAAGAACAGTCCCTTATACCAATGTGGTTTCCATAGACACGAGTGTCAAGCTTTCGTCCCTGTGCAATACGATGAAAAGTGTTAGAATGAGGAACATAGAAGGAAATAACAAACAAATGAAATCAACAACAGAAGTCAGTCGTGCATTTGTGGTTACAGCAGCAATTGACCTTACCACGTGGGAGATTATAGCTACCTGCGTGACATCCGAGTCCAAGAAAATCAACAATGTGGAATGGCCTACTTGGATAATTGTTGATTAAACAAAAGAAAGAGAATAAGAACAGTCCCTTATACCAAAGTGGTTTCCTTAGACACGTGTGTCAAGCTTTCGTCCCTGTGCAATACGATGAAAAGTGTTAGAATGAGAAACATAGAAGGAAATAACAAACAAATGAAATCAACAACAGAAGTCAGTCGTGCATTTGGGGTTACAGCAGCAATTGACCTTACCACGTGGGAGATTATAGCTACCTACGTGACATCCGAGTCCAAGAAAATCGACAATGTGGAATGGTTTACTTGGATAATTGTTGATTGAACAAAAAGAAGGAAATAAGAACAGTCCCTCATACCAAAGTGGTTTCCTTAGACACGTGTGTCAAGCTTTCGTCCCTGTGCAATAAGATGAAAAGTGTTAGAATGAGAAACATTGAAGGAAATAACAAACAAATGAAATCAACAACAGAAGTCAGTCGTGCATTTGTGGTTTCAGCAGCAATTGACCTTACCACGTGGGAGATTATAGCTACCTGCGTAACATCCGAGTCCAAGAAAATCAACAATGTGGAATGGCTTACTTGGATAATTGATCATTAATCAGAAAGAATGAAGTAAGAACAGTCCCTTATACCAATGTGGTTTCCATTGACACGAGTGTCAAGCTTTCGTCCCTGTGCAATACGATGAAAAGTGTAAGAATGAGAAACATAGAAGGAAAAAACAAACAAATGAAATCAACAACAGAAGTCAGTCGTGCATTTGTGGTTACAGCAGCAATTGACCTTACCACGTGGGAGATTATAGCTACCTACGTGACATCCGAGTCCAAGAAAATCGACAATGTGGAATGGTTTACTTGGATAATTGTTGATTGAACAAAAAGAAGGAAATAAGAACAGTCCCTCATACCAAAGTGGTTTCCTTAGACACGTGTGTCAAGCTTTCGTCCCTGTGCAATAAGATGAAAAGTGTTAGAATGAGAAGCATTGAAGGAAATAACAAACAAATGAAATCAACAACAGAAGTCAGTCGTGCATTTGTGGTTTCAGCAGCAATTGACCTTACCACGTGGGAGATTATAGCTACCTGCGTGACATCCGAGTCCAAGAAAATCAACAATGTGGAATGGCTTACTTGGATAATTGATCATTAATCAGAAAGAATGAAGTAAGAACAGTCCCTTATACCAATGTGGTTTCCATTGACACGGGTGTCAAGCTTTCGTCCCTGTGCAATACGATGAAAAGTGTAAGAATGAGAAACATTGAAGGAAAAAACAAACAAATGAAATCAACAACAGAAGTCAGTCGTGCATTTGTGATTACAGCAGCAATTGACCTTACCACGTGGGAGATTTAAGCTACCTGCGTGACATCCGAGTCCAAGAAAATCAACAATGTGGAATGGCTTACTTGGATAATTGATCATTATACAGAAAGAATGCAGTAAGAACAGTCCCTTATACCAAAGTGGTTTCCTTAGACACGTGTGTCAAGCTTTCGTCCCTGTGCAATACGATGAAAAGTGTTAGAATGAGAAACATAGAAGGAAATAACAAACAAATGAAATCAACAACAGAAGTCAGTCGTGCATTTGTGGTTACAGCAGCAATTGACCTTACCACGTGGGAGATTATAGCTACCTACGTGACATCCGAGTCCAAGAAAATCGACAATGTGGAATGGTTTACTTGGATAATTGTTGATTGAACAAAAAGAAGGAAATAAGAACAGTCCCTCATACCAAAGTGGTTTCCTTAGACACGTGTGTCAAGCTTTCGTCCCTGTGCAATAAGATGAAAAGTGTTAGAATGAGAAGCATTGAAGGAAATAACAAACAAATGAAATCAACAACAGAAGTCAGTCGTGCATTTGTGGTTTCAGCAGCAATTGACCTTACCACGTGGGAGATTATAGCTACCTGCGTGACATCCGAGTCCAAGAAAATCAACAATGTGGAATGGCTTACTTGGATAATTGATCATTAATCAGAAAGAATGAAGTAAGAACAGTCCCTTATACCAATGTGGTTTCCATTGACACGGGTGTCAAGCTTTCGTCCCTGTGCAATACGATGAAAAGTGTAAGAATGAGAAACATTGAAGGAAATAACAAACGAATGAAATCAACAACAGAAGTCAGTCGTGCATTTGTGGTTACAGCAGCAATTGACCTTACCACGTGGGAGATTACAGCTACCTGCGTGACATCCGAGCCCAAGAAAATCAACAATATGGAACGGCTTACTTGGATAATTGTTCATTAAATAAAAAGAAGGGAATAAGAACAGTCCCTTATACCAAAGTGGTTTCCTTAGACACGTGTGTCAAGCTTTCGTCCCTGTGCAATACGATGAAAAGTGTTAGAATGAGAAACATTAAAGGAAATAACAAACAAATGAAATCAACAACAGAAGTCAGTCGCGCATTTGTGGTTACAGCAGCAATTGACCTTACCTCGTAAAAGATTATAGCTACCTGCGTGTCATCCGAGTCCAAGAAAATCAACAATGTGGAATGGCTCACTTGGATAATTGATCATTATACAGAAAAAAGGGAATGAGAACAGTCCCTTATACCAATGTGGTTTCCATAGACACGTGTGTCAAGCTTTCGTCCCTGTGCAATACGATGAGAAGTGTTAGAATGAGAAACATTGAAGGAAATAACAAACAAATCAAATCAACAACAGAAGTCAGTCGTGCATTTGTGATTACAGCAGCAATTGACCTTACCACGTGGGAGATTATAGCTACCTGCGTGACATCCGAGTCCAAGAAAATCAACAATGTGGAATGACTTACTTGGATAATTGTTCATCAAAAAGAGAAAAGGGAAGAAGAGCAGTCCCTCATACCAAAGTGGTTTCCTTAGACACGTGTGTCAAGCTTTCGTCACTGTGCAATACGATGAAAAGTGTTAGAATGAGAAACACTGAAGAAAATAACAAACGAATGAAATCAACAACAGAAGTCAGCCGTGCATTTGTGGTTTCAGCAGCAATTGACCTTACCACGTGGGAGATTATAGCTACCTGCGTGACATCCGAGTCCAAGAAAATCAACAATGTGGAATGGCAACAACCGAAGTCAGTCGTGCATTTGTGGTTACAGCAGCAATTGACCTTACCACGTGGGAGATTATAGCTACCCGCGTGTCATCCGAGTCCAAGAAAATCAACAATGTGGAATGGCTTACTTGGATAACTGTTCATTAAACAAAAAGAAGGGAATAAGAACAGTCCCTTATACCAAAGTGGTTTCCTTAGACACGCGTGTCAAGCTTTCGTCCCTGTGCAATACGATGAAAAGTGTTAGAATGAGAAACATAGAATGAAATAACAAACAAATGAAATCAACAACCGAAGTCAGTCGTGCATTTGTGGTTACAGCAGCAATTGACCTTACCACGTGGGAGATTATGGCTACCTGCGAGACATCCGAGTCCAAGAAAATCAACAATGTGGAATGGCCTACTCGGATAATTGTTGATTAAACAAAAAAAAAGTAAATAAGAACAGTCCTTCATACCAGAGTGGTTTCCTTAGACACGTGTGTCAAGCTTTCATCCCTCAGCAATACGACAAAAAGTGTTAGAGTAAGAAACATTGCAGGAAATAACAAACGAATGAAATCAACAACAGAAGTCAACCGTCCAGTTTTGGTTACAGCAGCAATTGACCTTACCACGTGGGAGGAAATCAAAAATGTGGAATGGCTTGATAAGAAATATTGGAGGAAATAACAAACAAATGAAATCAACAACAGAAGTCAGCCGTCCAGTTTTGGTTACAGCAGCAATTGACCTTACCAATTGAGAGATTGTAGCTACATGCGTGACATCCGAGACCAAGAAAAACAACAATGTGAAATGGCTTACTTGGATAATTGTTCATTAAACAAAAAGAAGAGAATAAGAACAGTCCCTTATACCAAAGTGGTTTCCTTAGACACGTGTGTCAAGCTTTCGTCTCTGTGCAATACGATGAAAAGTGTTAGAATGAGGAAGATTGAAGGAAATAACAAACGAATGAAATCAACAACAGAAGTCAGTCGTGCATTTGTGGTTACAGCAGCAATTGACCTTACCACGTGGGAGATTACAGCTACCTGTGTGACATCCGAGCCCAAGAAAATCAACAATATGGAACGGCTTACTTGGATAATTGTTCATTAAACAAAAAGAAGGGAATAAGAACAGTCCCTTATACCAAAGTGGTTTCCTTAGACACGTGTGTCAAGCTTTCGTCCCTGTGCAATACGATGAAAAGTGTTAGAATGAGAAACATTGAAGAAAATAACAAACGAATGAAATCAACAACAGAAGTCAGTCGTGCATTTGTGGTTACAGCAGCAATTGACCTTACCACGTTAAAGATTATAGCTACCTGCGTGTCATCCGAGTTCAAGTAAATCAATAATGTGGAATGGCTTACTTGGATAATTGATCATCATACAGAAAGAAGGGAATAAGAACAGTCCCTTATACCAAAGTGGTTTCCTTAGACACGCGTGTCAAGCTTTCGTCCCTGTGCAATACGATGAAAAGTGTTAGAATGAGAAACATAGAAGGAAATAACAAACAAATGAAATCAACAACAGAAGTCCGTCGTGCATTTGTGGTTACAGCAGCAATTGACCTTACCACGTGGGAGATTATAGCTACCTGCGTGACATTCGAGTCCAAGAAAATCAACAATGTGGAATGGCTCACTTGGATATTTGTTGATTGAACAAAAAGAAGGGAATAAGAACAGTCCCTTATACCAAAGTGGTTTCCTTAAACACGTGTGTCAAGCTTTTGTCCCTGTGCAATACGATGAGAAGTGTTAGAATGAGAAACATTGAAGGAAATAACAAACAAATGAAATCAACATTAGAAGTCAGTCGTGCATTTGTGGTTACAGCAGCAATTGACCTTACCACGTGGGAGATTATAGCTACCTGCGTGACATCCGAGTCCAAGATAATCAACAATGTGGAATGGCCTACTTGGATAATTGTTGATTAAACAAAAAAAAGAGAATAAGAACAGTCCCTTATACCAAAGTGGTTTCCTTAGACACGTGTGTCAAGCTTTCGTCCCTGTGCAATACGATGAAAAGTGTTAGAATGAGAAACATAGAAGGAAATAACAAACAAATGAAATCAACAACAGAAGTCAGTCGTGCATTTGTGGTTACAGCAGCAATTGACCTTACCACGTGGGAGATTATAGCTACCTGCGTGACATTCGAGTCCAAGAAAATCAACAATGTGGAATGGCTTACTTTGATAATTGTTGATTGAACAAAAAGAAGGGAATAAGAACAGTCCCTCATACCAAAGTGGTTTCCTTAGACACGTGTGTCAAGCTTTCGTCCCTGTGCAATACGATGAGAAGTGTTAGAATGAGAAACATAGAAGGAAATAACAAACAAATGAAATCAACAACAGAAGTCAGTCGTGCATTTGTGGTTACAGCAGCAATTGACCTTACCACGTGGGAGATTATAGCTACCTGCGTGACATTCGAGTCCAAGAAAATCAACAATGTGGAATGGCTTACTTGGATAATTGTTGATTGAACAAAAAGAAGGGAATAAGAACAGTCCCTCATACCAAAGTGGTTTCCTTAGACACGTGTGTCAAGCTTTCGTCCGTGTGCAATACGATGAAAAGTGTTAGAATGAGAAACATTGAAGGAAATATCAAACAAATGAAATCAACAACAGAAGTCAGTCGTGCATTTGTGGTTTCAGCAGCAATTGACCTTACCACGTGGGAGATTATAGCTACCTGCGTGACATCCGAGTCCAAGAAAATCAACAATGTGGAATGACTTACTTGGATAATTGATCATTATACAGAAAGAAGGGAATAAGAACAGTCCCTCATACCAAATTGGTTTCCTTAGACACGTGTGTCAAGCTTTCGTCCCTGTGCAATAAGATGAAAAGTGTTAGAATGAGAAACATTGAAGGAAATTACAAACAAATGAAATCAACAACAGAAGTCAGTCGTGCATTTGTGGTTTCAGCAGCAATTGACCTTACCACGTGGGAGATTATAGCTACCTGCGTGACATCCGAGTCCAAGAAAATCTACAATGTGGAATGGATTACTTGGATAATTGATCATTAATCAGAAAGAATGAAGTAAGAACAGTCCCTTATACCAATGTGGTTTCCATAGACACGTGACATCCTACGTGACATCCGAGTCAAAGAAAATCGACAATGTGGAATGGTTTACTTGGATAATTGTTGATTGAACAAAAAGAAGGAAATAAGAACAGTCCCTCATACCAAAGTGGTTTCCTTAGACACGTGTGTCAAGCTTTAGTCCCTGTGCAATAAGATGAAAAGTGTTAGAATGAGAAACATTGAAGGAAATAACAAACAAATGAAATCAACAACAGAAGTCAGTCGTGCATTTGTGGTTTCAGCAGCAATTGACCTTACCACGTGGGAGATTATAGCTACCTGCGTGACATCCGAGTCCAAGAAAATCAACAATGTGGAATGGCTTACTTGGATAATTGATCATTAATCAGAAAGAATGAAGTAAGAACAGTCCCTTATACCAATGTGGTTTCCATTGACACGGGTGTCAAGCTTTCGTCCCTGTGCAATACGATGAAAAGTGTAAGAATGAGAAACATTGAAGGAAATAACAAACAAATGAAATCAACAACCGAAGTCAGTCGTGCATTTGTGGTTACAGCAGCAATTGACCTTACCACGTGGGAGATTATAGCTACCTGCGAGACATCCGAGTCCAAGAGAATCAACAATGTGGAATGGCCTACTCGGATAATTGTTGATTAAACAAAAAAAAGTAAATAAGAACAGTCCTTTATACCAGAGTGGTTTCCTTAGACACGTGTGTCAAGCTTTCATCCCTCAGCAATACGACAAAAAGTGTTAGAGTAAGAAACATTGCAGGAAATAACAAACGAATGAAATCAACAACAGAAGTCAACCGTCCAGTTTTGGTTACAGCAGCAATTGACCTTACCACGTGGGAGGAAATCAAAAATGTGGAATGGCTTAATAAGAAATATTGGAGGAAATAACAAACAAATGAAATCAACAACAGAAGTCAGCCGTCCAGTTTTGGTTACAGCAGCAATTGACCTTACCAATTGAGAGATTGTAGCTACATGCGTGACATCCGAGACCAAGAAAAACAACAATGTGAAATGGCTTATTGGATAATTGTTCATTAAACAAAAAGAAGGGAATAAGAACAGTCCCTTATACCAATGTGGTTTACATAGACACGTGTGTCAAGCTTTCGTCCCTGTGCAATACGATGAGAAGTGTTAGAATGAGAAACATTGAAGGAAATTACAAACAAATGAAATCAACAACAGAAGTCAGTCGTGCATTTGTGGTTACAGCAGCAATTGACCTCACCACGTTACAGATTATAGCTACCTGCGTGTCATCCGAGTCCAAGAAAATCAACAATGTGGAATGGTTTACTTGGATAATTGATCATCATACAGAAAGAAGGGAATAAGAACAGTCCCTAATACCAATGTGGTTTCCATAGAAACGTGTGTCAAGCTTTCGTCCCCGTGCAATACGATGAGAAGTGTTAGAATGAGAAACATTGAAGGAAATAACAAACAAATGAAATCAACAACAGAAGTCAGCCGTCCAATTGTGGTTACAGCAGCAATTGACCTTACCACGTGGGAGATTATAGCTACCTGCGTGACATTCGAGTCCAAGAAAATCAACAATGTGGAATGGTTTACTTGGATAATTGTTCATTAAACAAAAAGAAGGGAATAAGAACAGTCCCTTATACCAAAGTGGTTTCCTTAGACACGTGTGTCAAGCTTTCGTCCCTGTGCAATACGATGAAAAGTGTTAGAATGAGAAACATTGAAGAAAATAACAAACGAATGAAATCAACAACAGAAGTCAGTCGTGCATTTGTGGTTACAGCAGCAATTGACCTTACCACGTTAAAGATTAAAGCTACCTGCGTGTCATCCGAGTTCAAGTAAATCAATAATGTGGAATGGCTTACTTGGATAATTGATCATCATACAGAAAGAAGGGAATAAGAACAGTCCCTTATACCAAAGTGGTTTCCTTAGACACGCGTGTCAAGCTTTCGTCCCTGTGCAATACGATGAAAAGTGTTAGAATGAGAAACATAGAAGGAAATAACAAACAAATGAAATCAACAACAGAAGTCCGTCGTGCATTTGTGGTTACAGCAGCAATTGACCTTACCACGTGGGAGATTATAGCTACCTGCGTGACATTCGAGTCCAAGAAAATCAACAATGTGGAATGGCTTACTTGGATATTTGTTGATTGAACAAAAAGAAGGGAATAAGAACAGTCCCTTATACCAAAGTGGTTTCCTTAAACACGTGTGTCAAGCTTTTGTCCCTGTGCAATACGATGAGAAGTGTTAGAATGAGAAACATTGAAGGAAATAACAAACAAATGAAATCAACATTAGAAGTCAGTCGTGCATTTGTGGTTACAGCAGCAATTGACCTTACCACGTGGGAGATTATAGCTACCTGCGTGACATCCGAGTCCAAGATAATCAACAATGTGGAATGGCCTACTTGGATAATTGTTGATTAAACAAAAAAAAGAGAATAAGAACAGTCCCTTATACCAAAGTGGTTTCCTTAGACACGTGTGTCAAGCTTTCGTCCCTGTGCAATACGATGAAAAGTGTTAGAATGAGAAACATAGAAGGAAATAACAAACAAATGAAATCAACAACAGAAGTCAGTCGTGCATTTGTGGTTACAGCAGCAATTGACCTTACCACGTGGGAGATTATAGCTACCTGCGTGACATTCGAGTCCAAGAAAATCAACAATGTGGAATGGCTTACTTGGATAATTGTTGATTGGACAAAAAGAAGGGAATAAGAACAGTCCCTCATACCAAAGTGGTTTCCTTAGACACGTGTGTCAAGCTTTCGTCCCTGTGCAATACGATGAGAAGTGTTAGAATGAGAAACATAGAAGGAAATAACAAACAAATGAAATCAACAACAGAAGTCAGTCGTGCATTTGTGGTTACAGCAGCAATTGACCTTACCACGTGGGAGATTATAGCTACCTGCGTGACATTCGAGTCCAAGAAAATCAACAATGTGGAATGGCTTACTTGGATAATTGTTGATTGAACAAAAAGAAGGGAATAAGAACAGTCCCTCATACCAAAGTGGTTTCCTTAGACACGTGTGTCAAGCTTTCGTCCGTGTGCAATACGATGAAAAGTGTTAGAATGAGAAACATTGAAGGAAATTTCAAACAAATGAAATCAACAACAGAAGTCAGTCGTGCATTTGTGGTTTCAGCAGCAATTGACCTTACCACGTGGGAGATTATAGCTACCTGCGTGACATCCGAGTCCAAGAAAATCAACAATGTGGAATGACTTACTTGGATAATTGATCATTATACAGAAAGAAGGGAATAAGAACAGTCCCTCATACCAAATTGGTTTCCTTAGACACGTGTGTCAAGCTCTCGTCCCTGTGCAATAAGATGAAAAGTGTTAGAATGAGAAACATTGAAGGAAATTACAAACAAATGAAATCAACAACAGAAGTCAGTCGTGCATTTGTGGTTTCAGCAGCAATTGACCTTACCACGTGGGAGATTATAGCTAACTGCGTGACATCCGAGTCCAAGAAAATCTACAATGTGGAATGGCTTACTTGGATAATTGATCATTAATCAGAAAGAATGAAGTAAGAACAGTCCCTTATACCAATGTGGTTTCCATAGACACGAGTGTCAAGCTTTCGTCCCTGTGCAATACGATGAAAAGTGTTAGAATGAGGAACATAGAAGGAAATAACAAACAAATGAAATCAACAACAGAAGTCAGTCGTGCATTTGTGGTTACAGCAGCAATTGACCTTACCACGTGGGAGATTATAGCTACCTGCGTGACATCCGAGTCGAAGAAAATCAACAATGCGGAATGGCCTACTTGGATAATTGTTGATTAAACAAAGGAAAGAGAATAAGAACAGTCCCTTATACCAAAGTGGTTTCCTTAGACACGTGTGTCAAGCTTTCGTCCCTGTGCAATACGATGAAAAGTGTTAGAATGAGAAACATAGAAGGAAATAACAAACAAATGAAATCAACAACAGAAGTCAGTCGTGCATTTGTGGTTACAGCAGCAATTGACCTTACCACGTGGGAGATTATAGCTACCTACGTGACATCCGAGTCCAAGAAAATCGACAATGTGGAATGGTTTACTTGGATAATTGTTGATTGAACAAAAAGAAGGAAATAAGAACAGTCCCTCATACCAAAGTGGTTTCCTTAGACACGTGTGTCAAGCTTTCGTCTCTGTGCAATACGATGAAAAGTGTTAGAATGAGGAAGATTGAAGGAAATAACAAACGAATGAAATCAACAACAGAAGTCAGTCGTGCATTTTTGGTTACAGCAGCAATTGACCTTACCACGTGGGAGATTACAGCTACCTGTGTGACATCCGAGCCCAACAAAATCAACAATATGGAACGGCTTACTTGGATAATTGTTCATTAAACAAAAAGAAGGGAATAAGAACAGTCCCTTATACCAAAGTGGTTTCCTTAGACACGTGTGTCAAGCCTTCGTCCCTGTGCAATACGATGAAAAGTGTTAGAATGAGAAACATTGAAGAAAATAACAAACGAATGAAATCAACAACAGAAGTCAGTCGTGCATTTGTGGTTACAGCAGCAATTGACCTTACCACGTTAAAGATTATAGCTACCTGCCTGTCATCCGAGTTCAAGTAAATCAATAATGTGGAATGGCTTACTTGGATAATTGATCATCATACAGAAAGAAGGGAATAAGAACAGTCCCTTATACCAAAGTGGTTTCCTTAGACACGCGTGTCAAGCTTTCGTCCCTGTGCAATACGATGAAAAGTGTTAGAATGAGAAACATAGAAGGAAATAACAAACAAATGAAATCAACAACAGAAGTCCGTCGTGCATTTGTGGTTACAGCAGCAATTGACCTTACCACGTGGGAGATTATAGCTACCTGCGTGACATTCGAGTCCAAGAAAATCAACAATGTGGAATGGCTTACTTGGATATTTGTTGATTGAACAAAAAGAAGGGAATAAGAACAGTCCCTTATATCAAAGTGGTTTCCTTAAACACGTGTGTCAAGCTTTTGTCCCTGTGCAATACGATGAGAAGTGTTAGAATGAGAAACATTGAAGGAAATAACAAACAAATGAAATCAACATTAGAAGTCAGTCGTGCATTTGTGGTTACAGCAGCAATTGACCTTACCACGTGGGAGATTATAGCTACCTGCGTGACATCCGAGTCCAAGATAATCAACAATGTGGAATGGCCTACTTGGATAATTGTTGATTAAACAAAAAAAAGAGAATAAGAACAGTCCCTTATACCAAAGTGGTTTCCTTAGACACGTGTGTCAAGCTTTCGTCCCTGTGCAATACGATGAAAAGTGTTAGAATGAGAAACATAGAAGGAAATAACAAACAAATGAAATCAACAACAGAAGTCAGTCGTGCATTTGTGGTTACAGCAGCAATTGACCTTACCACGTGGGAGATTATAGCTACCTGCGTGACATTCGAGTCCAAGAAAATCAACAATGTGGAATGGCTTACTTGGATAATTGTTGATTGAACAAAAAGAAGGGAATAAGAACAGTCCCTCATACCAAAGTGGTTTCCTTAGACACGTGTGTCAAGCTTTCGTCCCTGTGCAATACGATGAGAAGTGTTAGAATGAGAAACATAGAAGGAAATAACAAACAAATGAAATCAACAACAGAAGTCAGTCGTGCATTTGTGGTTACAGCAGCAATTGACCTTACCACGTGGGAGATTATAGCTACCTGCGTGACATTCGAGTCCAAGAAAATCAACAATGTGGAATGGCTTACTTGGATAATTGTTGATTGAACAAAAAGAAGGGAATAAGAACAGTCCCTCATACCAAAGTGGTTTCCTTAGACACGTGTGTCAAGCTTTCGTCCGTGTGCAATACGATGAAAAGTGTTAGAATGAGAAACATTGAAGGAAATATCAAACAAATGAAATCAACAACAGAAGTCAGTCGTGCATTTGTGGTTTCAGCAGCAATTGACCTTACCACGTGGGAGATTATAGCTACCTGCGTGACATCCGAGTCCAAGAAAATCAACAATGTGGAATGACTTACTTGGATAATTGATCATTATACAGAAAGAAGGGAATAAGAACAGTCCCTCATACCAAATTGGTTTCCTTAGACACGTGTGTCAAGCTTTCGTCCCTGTGCAATAAGATGAAAAGTGTTAGAATGAGAAACATTGAAGGAAATTACAAACAAATGAAATCAACAACAGAAGTCAGTCGTGCATTTGTGGTTTCAGCAGCAATTGACCTTACCACGTGGGAGATTATAGCGAACTGCGTGACATCCGAGTCCAAGAAAATCTACAATGTGGAATGGCTTACTTGGATAATTGATCATTAATCAGAAAGAATGAAGTAAGAACAGTCCCTTATACCAATGTGGTTTCCATAGACACGAGTGTCAAGCTTTCGTCCCTGTGCAATACGATGAAAAGTGTTAGAATGAGGAACATAAAGGAAATAACAAACAAATGAAATCAACAACAGAAGTCAGTCGTGCATTTGTGGTTACAGCAGCAATTGACCTTACCACGTGGGAGATTATAGCTACCTGCGTGACATCCGAGTCCAAGAAAATCAACAATGTGGAATGGCCTACTTGGATAATTGTTGATTAAACAAAGGAAAGAGAATAAGAACAGTCCCTTATATCAAAGTGGTTTCCTTAGACACGTGTGTCAAGCTTTCGTCCCTGTGCAATACGATGAAAAGTGTTAGAATGAGAAACATAGAAGGAAATAACAAACAAATGAAATCAACAACAGAAGTCAGTCGTGCATTTGTGGTTACAGCAGCAATTGACCTTACCACGTGGGAGATTATAGCTACCTACGTGACATCCGAGTCCAAGAAAATCGACAATGTGGAATCGTTTACTTGGATAATTGTTGATTGAACAAAAAGAAGGAAATAAGAACAGTCCCTCATACCAAAGTGGTTTCCTTAGACACGTGTGTCAAGCTTTCGTCCCTGTGCAATAAGATGAAAAGTGTTAGAATGAGAAACATTGAAGGAAATAACAAACAAATGAAATCAACAACAGAAGTCAGTCGTGCATTTGTGGTTTCAGCAGCAATTGACCTTACCACGTGGGAGATTATAGCTACCTGCGTAACATCCGAGTCCAAGAAAATCAACAATGTGGAATGGCTTACTTGGATAATTGATCATTAATCAGAAAGAATGAAGTAAGAACAGTCCCTTATACCAATGTGGTTTCCATTGACACGAGTGTCAAGCTTTCGTCCCTGTGCAATACGATGAAAAGTGTAAGAATGAGAAACATAGAAGGAAAAAACAAACAAATGAAATCAACAACAGTCGTGCATTTGTGGTTACAGCAGCAATTGACCTTACCACGTGGGAGATTATAGCTACCTACGTGACATCCGAGTCCAAGAAAATCGACAATGTGGAATGGTTTACTTGGATAATTGTTGATTGAACAAAAAGAAGGAAATAAGAACAGTCCCTCATACCAAAGTGGTTTCCTTAGACACGTGTGTCAAGCTTTCGTCCCTGTGCAATAAGATGAAAAGTGTTAGAATGAGAAACATTGAAGGAAATAACAAACAAATGAAATCAACAACAGAAGTCAGTCGTGCATTTGTGGTATCAGCAGCAATTGACCTTACCACGTGGGAGATTATAGCTACCTGCGTGACATCCGAGTCCAAGAAAATCAACAATGTGGAATGGCTTACTTGGATAATTGATCATTAATCAGAAAGAATGAAGTAAGAACAGTCCCTTATACCAATGTGGTTTCCATTGACACGGGTGTCAAGCTTTCGTCCCTGTGCAATACGATGAAAAGTGTAAGAATGAGAAACATTGAAGGAAATAACAAACAAATCAAATCAACAACAGAAGTCAGTCGTGCATTTGTGATTACAGCAGCAATTGATCTTACCACGTGGGAGATTTAAGCTACCTGCGTGACATCCGAGTCCAAAAAAATCAACAATGTGGAATGGCTTACTTGGATAATTGTTCATTAAACAAAAAGAAGGGAATAAGAACAGTCCCTTATACCGAAGTGGTTTCCTTAGACACGCGTGTCAAGCTTTCGTCCCTGTGCAATACGATGAAAAGTGTTAGAATGAGAAACACTGAAGAAAATAACAAACGAATGAAATCAACAACAGAAGTCAGTCGTGCATCTGTGGTTACAGCAGCAATTGACCTTACCACGTGGGAGATTATAGCTACCTGCGTGACATCCGAGTCCAAGAAAATCAACAATGTGGAATGGCTTACTTGGATAATTGTTCATTAAACAAAAAGAAGGGAATAAGAACAGTCCCTTATACCAAAGTGGTTTCCTTAGACACGCGTGTCAAGTTTTCGTCCCTGTGCAATACGATGAAAAGTGTTAGAATGAGAAACATTGAAGGAAATAACAAACAAATGAAATCAACAACAGAAGTCAGTCGTGCATTTATGGTTACAGCAGCAATTGATTTTACCACGTTAAAGATTATAGCTACCTGCGTGTCATCCGAGTCCAAGAAAATCAACAATGTGGAATGGCTTACTTGGATAATTGATCATCATACAGAAAGAAGGGAATAAGAACAGTGTCTTATACCAAAGTGGTTTCCTTAGACACGCGTGTCAAGCTTTCGTCCCTGTGCAATACGATGAAAAGTGTTAGAATGAGAAACATTGATGAAAATAACAAACGAATGAAATCAACAACAGAAGTCAGTCGTGCATTTGTGGTTACAGCAGCAATTGACCTTACCACGTGGGAGATTACAGCTACCTGCGTGACATCCGAGCCCAAGAAAATCAACAATATGGAACGGCTTACTTGGATAATTGTTCATTAAACAAAAAGAAGGGAATAAGAACAGTCCCTTATACCAAAGTGGTTTCCTCAGACACGTGTGTCAAGCTTTCGTCCCTGTGCAATACGATGAGAAGTGTTAGAATGAGAAACATTGAAGGAAATAACAAACAAATGACATCAACAACAGAAGTCAGCCGTCCAATTGTGGTTACAGCAGCAATTGACCTTTCCACGTGGGAGATTATAGCTACCTGCGTGACATCCGAGTCCAAGAAAATCAACAATGTGGAATGGCTTACTTGGATAATTGTTCATTAAACAAAAAGAAGGGAATAAGAACAGTCCCTTATACCAATGTGGTTTCCATAGACACGTGTGTCAAGCTTTCGTCCCTGTGCAATACGATGAGAAGTGTTAGAATGAGAAACATAGAAGGAAATAACAAACAAATCAAATCAACAACAGAAGTCAGTCGTGCATTTGTGATTACAGCAGCAATTGACCTTACCACGTGGGAGATTTAAGCTACCTGCGTGACATCCGAGTCCAAGAAAATCAACAATGTGGAATGGCTTACTTGGATAATTGTTCATTAAACAAGAAGAAGGGAATAAGAACAGTCCCTTATACCGAAGTGGTTTCCTTAGACACGCGTGTCAAGCTTTCGTCCTTGTGCAATACGATGAAAAGTGTTAGAATGAGAAACACTGAAGAAAATAACAAACGAATGAAATCAACAACAGAAGTCAGTCGTGCATTTGTGGTTACAGCAGCAATTGACCTTACCACGAGGGAGATTATAGCTACCTGCGTGACATCCGAGTCCAAGAAAATCAACAATGTGGAATGGCGCACTTGGATAATTGTTCATTAAACAAAAAGAAGGGAATAAGAACAGTCCCTTATACCAAAGTGGTTTCCTTAGACACGCGTGTCAAGCTTTCGTCCCTGTGCAATACGATGAAAAGTGTTAGAATGAGAAACATTGATGAAAATAACAAACGAATGAAATCAACAACAGAAGTCAGTCGTGCATTTGTGGTTACAGCAGCAATTGACCTTACCACGTGGGAGATTACAGCTACCTGCGTGACATCCGAGCCCAAGAAAATCAACAATATGGAACGGCTTACTTGGATAATTGTTCATTAAACAAAAAGAAGGGAATAAGAACAGTCCCTTATACCAAAGTGGTTTCCTCAGACACGTGTGTCAAGCTTTCGTCCCTGTGCAATACGATGAAAAGTGTTAGAATGAGAAACATTAAAGGAAATAACAAACAAATGAAATCAACAACAGAAGTCAGTCGCGCATTTGTGGTTACAGCAGCAATTGACCTTACCTCGTAAAAGATAATAGCTACCTGCGTGTCATCCGAGTCCAAAAAAATCAACAATGTGGAATGGCTTACTTGGATAATTGATCATTATACAGAAAAAAGGGAATGAGAACAGTCCCTTATACCAATGTGGTTTCCATAGACACGTGTGTCAAGCTTTCGTCCCTGTGCAATACGATGAGAAGTGTAAGAATGAGAAACATTGAAGGAAATAACAAACAAATCAAATCAACAACAGAAGTAAGTCGTGCATTTGTGATTACAGCAGCAATTGACCTTACCACGTGGGAGATTATAGCTACCTGCGTGACATCCGAGTCCAAAAAAATCAACAATGTGGAATGACTTACTTGGATAATTGTTCATCAAAAAGAGAAAAGGGAAGAAGAGCAGTCCCTCATACCAAAGTGGTTTCCTTAGACACGTGTGTCAAGCTTTCGTCACTGTGCAATACGATGAAAAGTGTTAGAATGAGAAACACTGAAGAAAATAACAAACGAATGAAATCAACAACAGAAGTCAGCCGTGCATTTGTGGTTTCAGCAGCAATTGACCTTACCACGTGGGAGATTATAGCTACCTGCGTGACATCCGAGTCCAAGAAAATCAACAATGTGGAATGGCTTACTTGGATAATTGATCATTATACAGAAAGAATGAAGTAAGAACAGTCCCTTATACCAATGTGGTTTCCATAGACACGAGTGTCAAGCTTTCGTCCCTGTGCAATACGATGAAAAGTGTAAGAATGAGAAACATAGAAGGAAAAAACAAACAAATGAAATCAACAACAGAAGTCAGTCGTGCATTTGTGGTTACAGCAGCAATTGACCTTACCACGTGGGAGATTATAGCTACCTGCGTGACATCCGAGTCCAAGAAAATCAACAATGTGGAATGGCTTACTTGGATAATTGTTCATTAAACAAAAAGAAGGGAATAAGAACAGTCCCTTATACCAAAGTGGTTTCCTTAGACACGCGTGTCAAGTTTTCGTCCCTGTGCAATACGATGAAAAGTGTTAGAATGAGAAACATTGAAGGAAATAACAAACAAATGAAATCAACAACAGAAGTCTGTAAAGTGAAATCACACGTATGCCTGTCGGCTGCTCAGTTGATACGGTGAGGGTGTGGGCACCAAATGAACTTGTAAAAATATGAAAAAATATTAGTACTGAATAACAATGTACCAAATTCTGTCGGATCAAATGTATAACAAAAAATTTCCACTCAGCAAGATTTAGAAAAGAAAAAAAATTATGTCAAGCCAACGCACCCCTTGAGGGCACCGCGTTGGGCGCCAATTGTGTAAAGTGAAATCACACGTATGCCTGTCGGCTGCTCAGTTGATACGGTGAGGGTGTGGGCACCAAATGAACTTGTTAACTTGACTAATTAATTGTTGGGCGCCAGGCTTACTAAAGTAAACCAAATTTCATAAAAATGAAATTTCTAAAAAAAAATATTAATAGAGATGATAAAAAAAAAAATGAAGTTAAGTAAGAGAAACGGGAGATAGATAAGAAAGATCTTGCTTAGGTTTAAGAAATAAAACGAATTAAATTTTACAAATATATTAAAACTTTTCAAAAAAAATATTGCTGAAGGCTGAGAAAAAAATAAATTCAGAATTTACAAAAAAAATATTGCTGAAGGCTGAGAAAAAAAAATAAACTCAGAACATTTACAAATGATGAAAATTTCACTGATCTTACAATTCGGATATTAGGTCTCCAGACAGAATTTGGAATAAGTAGGTTATCGAAAGATGAATTTTGATATCTCACGTGGTAGATCTTGTTTCTCAATTTTGATAGTTGCTTGATATCAGAATATTGCTCTTGGATCGAAGTGGTGAAAAACAATTCAAATCTCGGGTTCCAATTTGGTGGATGCTCGCCTGAAGTGAAACTCAACGGCACTTGCAGTATTTCGTCCAAATATTAGATGAAGGTTTCTGTGTAACCTTGATCAGGATGAAGATTCAGTGCAGCCTGGTTAGGAACTTGTACAGGAATTGTGGAATCTTCTTCGTATCAAAATGGATGCTTGAGCATGCGTGGAGAGAAAAATTCAGGAAATTAGATTTGTACAATTGTTGGAGATAAAAATGTTCTGGTTGAATTTAGAAAAAAGTATCAAAAGTATAGTATAAAATTTGGAATTGACAGAAATTATAAACTATTATATGAAAATGAGTTACTTATTGAATACTTTCCGGAAAGTGAAAAAAACTTATGTTATAAGAAACAATTAAATACAAAGAATAAAAAAAAATGTACATATGATCCGAGAGTTATTATAAGAAGGAAATCTATTTAATTTGAATGAAATTTATAGTTAATTACAGCAAGAAAGGGAATATGTACTTCCTGGCGGCTCTCAAAAGAAAGAAGGAAAAAAAATCCTTACACACTACTGTGTGTTAAGAGAAAAAAAGAAAAGAGACAATGGAATATCAAATTAAACTATCAGATATCAAATCGTTAGATAGAATTACTGTTATTCAAAGAAATAATTAGGTAATATTCAATATCTAATATTAAGGTACTCAACCATACGTAAAGCCACCAAAAAATATCACACTCACTCTCCACCTGTTTTCAATCAGTCGTCAAATTCATAATGATCCTCTTTCAGCTGAAATCTGAAAAATTTCCACATTGAACGACAATCTCCGCGCACTCTCTGTATCAAATATGAGAATCGATAGTGTTCGATAAATTACATCGGGGATCAGTGGCGTTTCTTAAACATGAGCTGGGCAAAATTATATACGGTCCGTTGAATCGTTACACACCACCCCAACTGGGCGAAAAAAAATTTGGAAACTTTAGAAGTTTACAATATTTTTTTTTTTTATTTTTCAATTCGCTATACAGCAAAGGAAATGACTTAAGAAGCAACAAATTTAAATCAGACTCAATATTCACATTATATGAAAAGATACGATGCAAGGAAAACTTTGAGAGATACAGATAGGTAAGATAAATAAGGCATGTTACATAAATCAAAATGATATGAAAAATGCATTGATTCCCAAATATCATAAATACCGAAGTAATTCAGAATCAACACAACATATCCCTGCTGAATAGTTCATATCATGAAAGCACAAATTTTCCATAAAGGAGCTATCAAAGATAGATTCTTTCATAACATTACACCATCCAACAGTAACTCATTATGTATCCACGCATAATACTTGCAATAGAGAAAAATAGAGAAAATAGTTATGAGTCATCCGAATCAGCGCTAAAGTACTCCTCCTCAGCCGAATCCGAATCATCATCATAAGATGATTTAAGATCTTTAATGTGCCAACGACCCAAATCGTTACCATCCACGTCCTTAAGCTCGTATACCAAATCTGAAACAACCCTAGTAATAATGCATGGCAAATATTTAGGAGCTAATTTCGCAGAATAATTATTAGCCGCTGAAGACAAAGTTACATTTCTTTTCCAGACTTTATCGCCGACATAAAATCTTACTTTTCGTTTTCTTAAATTGTATTGATGAGCATTTCTAAGATAGGCCTGATGTAATTTCTTGCGAATATCTACAAATAATTCGGGCAGTTTCTGCACATCATCAATGCGTTGAGACTTCTCAGATATAGAAATTGTATTATTTTGATTATCAGAAATTTTTCCATAGAAATCTCCAGTAACGGGAATATTTCTAGCGAAATTAAGGAAAGCCGGAGAATAACCAGTGACATCATGTTTTGCCAACCTGATGGCCTGAGCCACTTTAAATATAGAAGAATCCCAGGTTTTATGATTTTCATGAATATAACACCGAATCGAGGTTACAATAACTTTGTTGACTCTTTCCGTGAAATTAACTTGGGGATGATATTTAGCATTATACCAAATTTTCTGAACACGATAAGTTTCCATCAACTTCTTGAACTCTTTACTGACAAATTGACTTCCATTATCGACAATAAAAATCTGCGGTACACCGTAAATAAGAAATACATTATTTTCTATGAATTTGAGAATATTCTTAGAGGTAGCTTTTGACATGGGGTGTACTAACACGAATTTGGTAAACCAATCGACAACTACCAAGACATACTGGTTTCCATTTTTAGATCTTGGGTATGGACCCAACAAATCAGCAGAGATACATTGAAATGGAAAATTAATGTTCTTGTAAGAACCCATGTGACCAGCTTGGGGTAAATTTGAACTTTTACACGCAGCACAAACAGGACATTTTCTTACATATTTATACACATCTTTCCTAATTTTTGGCCAGTAATATAATTCAGAGATTCGAGCTAGCGTTTTAGATATCCCTAAATGACCTGAAGTTTCTTTATCGTGATAGAATTGAAGAATCTCATGTCGATTGGCTGAAGGCACAACAATTTTCCAATCGGTCAAATTACTGACAATAGTATTTCGTGATACAATATGCTTATAAAGTATTCCATTCTCGACACGAAATGAAGGATAAAGTTCGGGATTCTTTTGAACATTCCTAACCATCGATTTATACCATTTATCTGGTTGAAAATGAGAAACATCAATAACAGAGATATCAGCTACCGAACGAGACAATGCATCGGCCACTACGTTTAAAGAACCTTTTCGATGTTTAATAGTGAAATCAAATTGAGAAAGTTTAACTGCCCATCTAGTCAAACGTCCTGATGGGTTTGAAAGGTTATGAAGATATATAAGAGAAGCATGATCCGTTTCTATCGTGAATTTCGTACCTTCTACATAACTTCGAAATTTTTCGATACCAAAAATGACCGCTAGGAGTTCTTTTTCTGTGACGGTATATTTACGTTGACAAGATGTAAGTGTCTTACTAGCGTAAGCTACTGGATGTTCTACGCCATCACATTCTTGGTATAAAATTGCACCTACACCGGTATCAGAAGCATCACACTGAATGACGAAGGGTTTTGAAAACTCAGGGCTGGCTAACACTGGTGCAGAAACTAGGCGAGACTTTATTTCGGTGAAAGCTACTTCGGCTTCCGGAGTCCAGACTATCGGTTGTCCTTTCTTCCTACCATGTAAGAGATCTGAAATTGGGGAACAAATAGATGAAAAATCCCTAATGAAACGACGGTACCAACTGACAAGACCTATTAAACGTTTAATTTCAGTTGTATTTTTAGGAGTTGGATAATTTACTATCGCGGAAACCTTTTCTGGATCAGTTCGTAAACCATGTTCATCAACTACAAAACCGAGATAGACAAGAGATGGACGACAAAATTCACATTCATCTAAGTTTACAGTAAGATTAGCATTCTTAAGTCGCTGATATACTTCCTCCAAAACTTTGATGTGGAGTTCAAATGTAGGAGTAGCTATAATTATATCGTCGAGATAAACGAAACAATACGGCGCTAAATCAGGTCCTATTACCTTATCCATTAAACGAGACATTGCTTTTGGACTATTCTTTAATCCAAACGGACAAACAACAAATTCAAATAAACCACGTCCATGCACTGCAAAAGCGGTTTTCGCACAGGAAGATCTATCTAACGGAATTTGGAAAAAAGCCTTCGTTAAGTCAATTGATGAGAGATATTTAGCATCCCTTAGTTTATTAAGTATACCATCTATTAGAGGCATAGGATACGTATCATCCACCGTTACTTCATTTAACTTTCTACCGTCAAAACATACACGATATTCCCCCGAACGTTTTGGAACTAACCATAAAGAGCTACACCAAGGAGATTGAGAAGGTTGAATTACCTTTGGTTTCAACATTTCGTCGATTTCTTTATTTAAATGAGTCTGCATAGCAGGAGATAAGGGATATTGTCGTTGGACGATAGGTTTAGCATTTCCGGTGTCGATATGATGAGTTATTAAGGGAGTACGACCTATCCTATCTTTAGGAGCGATATATTCGAAACATTTTATTATATTCTGAAGATCATTTTTCTGAGAGGGTGTTAATTTAGAGAATGGTTGAATGGCATTAATTGTACACACGGAGGAATCGAGAGAATAGGAAAGATCAGAAAACTTAACTTCAATACCGAACAATTTGAAGAAATCCATTCCTAAAATGAGATTATGAGTAACAGATGGAATTATTAAAATTTTTAACTGCCTCACGACACCTTCAAGTGAAATAGGAACCAAAATATACCCCAGGAAATCTTGAGGTTTACCATCAGCAGTTGTAACATTAATTGGGGACTCATACTGTATCGGAATATTATATCTTTGAAGAAGAGCAAACCCTGCGGAACCTAAAATAGAAGATGTGCTGCCAGTATCGGCGAGAGCGAGAATTTTCTGATCAAAGACCTCGACATTGAGATAAGGGCGGTTATCGTTAGGTTTCATGACGAAAAGAGGACTCATATTAACAGAGGATGGGCGAGATGATGAAAGTTCTACTGGTTCTGGGTGTTTTTTCTCCCCTTCGATTGGGTTGAAGTGTGACTGGCTGATGGCCGATTTACTGAACTTTTGGTTTCTCGACTGGTGACGACGTTCAGTTTTTCGCCACCCCGATTTACGTTTTTTGAATTGCAATTATTACACCTAGATTTAACGGTATTTTTTAGACCACAACCATAACAAAAAACAGTTCTAGGTTTTCGACATTGAGGATAATTATGACCAGTTAAACCACAGTTCCAACATTGAGAATTAGATACTATAGATATATTAGTGGAGATATTATTTTTTTGGAAATTTGGTCGGTGACTTGGGGATGAAAAGTTTGATTCCGGCAAGGGTCTACTGAGATCTGGTTCCAATAGGCCAGCATCATGATTCGAAGGGGCTCTGTAGCGATCAGCCCATATTCGAGACTCTTCCAACTTCTTGCAAAGTTCAGACAACTCACTCACAGTCTTGGGACTATACAACGCTAATCCTGAAATATAAAAAGGCAACAAATTTCGGCGAATTTTCCTAACTCTGATCTCCTCATCTGGCTTGGCAGTTAACCTGTTAAAAAGACCCTCCATTGAAGAAATATACAAAGAAACTCGCTCATTACAACCTTGAGTTCTGGAATTGATTTCTTGCTCTAAATCTTCTTCATAAAAGTATGGAAGGAAATCTTTTTTCAACTCCTTGACCAATTCACCCCAATTTTGAAACTTGCATCTATTATTCACAAACCACGTCCACGCAGAACCTCTGAACAGATCGCAAGCAGACTGAAATAACTCCTGTTCGGACACACCTCTAGCTTGTCTCAATAGTTCCACCTTTTCCAAGAATGAAGTAACTGACTCATCCTTAACAGAACCTGTGAAATAAATATTCCATTTATAGGGAGGAACGAACCTACTATTCGAAGGACTAGCATAGTTGACAGGAGCATTCTCCTCAGTTGGAGTAGAAGTTCTAGCTGGAGAAATTTTTAAATCGAGATCTGCCTCTAACTCTAACACCACATACTGAATTTCCTTCTTTGCCAAGATTTCGGCATCCTCCTCTGCAACAAGCATGGCCAAACGATTCGACAAGTGAGCTAAACGACTCGATACTCTATGAAAGATAGGATCATCCTTAGTTCCACCGAATTTAGAAATAATATCTTTAAGATCTTTAATAGTTTCTTTCATTTCAGTTACATCCTGGTCATGAGTATAGGGATTTGTTACGATATAAAAACTACGATTTGCCTTTTCTTGGCTCAGAAGCCCTCTCAAAACTTTCCTCTTACTTTCAACATCGGCAGTTGGTTCAACGCCGCGAATTTTAATTTCATAGACCAATTCATAGGCCTTCAAATGATTGGGATTCATACTTTATCAAATTATAGAAATCAGTAACGAAATTAGTGTGAAAAAGCGAAAATATAAAATAAGAAAAGTGAATTTAAAGAGAAAGATGGTCGTTCAATATGGTATAGAAATGTGAATACGAAAAAATATTAGTACTGAATAACAATGTACCAAATTCTGTCGGATCAAATGTATAACAAAAAATTTCCACTCAGCAAGATTTAGAAAAGAAAAAAAATTATGTCAAGCCAACGCACCCCTTGAGGGCACCGCGTTGGGCGCCAATTGTGTAAAGTGAAATCACACGTATGCCTGTCGGCTGCTCAGTTGATACGGTGAGGGTGTGGGCACCAAATGAACTTGTTAACTTGACTAATTAATTGTTGGGCGCCAGGCTTACTAAAGTAAACCAAATTTCATAAAAATGAAATTTCTAAAAAAAAATATTAATAGAGATGATAAAAAAAAAATGAAGTTAAGTAAGAGAAACGGGAGATAGATAAGAAAGATCTTGCTTAGTGTTAAGAAATAAAACGAATTAAATTTTACAAATATATTAAAATTATTTAAAAAAAATATACACTACTGTGTGTTAAGAGAAAAAAAGAAAAGAGACAATGGAATATCAAATTAAACTATCAGATATCAAATCGTTAGATAGAATTACTGTTATTCAAAGAAATAATAAGGTAATATTCAATATCTAATATTAAGGTACTCAACCATACGTAAAGCCACCAAAAAATATCACACTCACTCTCCACCTGTTTTAAATCAGTCGTCAAATTCATAATGATCCTCTTTCAGCTGAAATCTGAAAAATTTCCACATTGAAAGACAATCTCCGCGCACTCTCTGTATCAAATATGAGATTCGATAGTGTTCGATAAATTACATCGGGGATCAGTGGCGTTTCTTAAACATGAGCTGGGCAAAATTATATACGGTCCGTTGAATCGTTACAAGTCAGTCGTGCATTTATGGTTACAGCAGCAATTGACCTTACCACGTTAAAGATTATAGCTACCTTAGTGTCATCCGAGTCCAAGAAAATCAACAATGTGGAATGGCTTACTTGGATAATTGATCATCATACAGAAAGAAGGGAATAAGAACAGTGTCTTATACCAATGTGGTTTCCATAGACACGTGTGTCAAGCTTTCGTCCCTGTGCAGTACGATGAGAAGTGTTAGAATGAGAAACATTGAAGGAAATAACAAACAAATGACATCAACAACAGAAGTCAGCCGTTCAATTGTGGTTACAGCAGCAATTGACCTTACCACGTGGGAGATTATAGCTACCCGCGTGTCATCCGAGTCCAAGAAAATCAACAATGTGGAATGACTTACTTGGATAATTGTTCATTAAACAAAAAGAAGGGAATAAGAACAGTCCCTTATACCAAAGTGGTTTCCTTAGACACGCGTGTCAAGCTTTCGTCCCTGTGCAATACGATGAAAAGTGTTAGAATGAGAAACATAGAAGGAAATAACAAACAAATGAAATCAACAACAGAAGTCAGTCGTGCATTTGTGGTTACAGCAGCAATTGACCTTACCACGTGGGAGATTATAGCTACCTGCGTGACATCCGAGTCCAAGAAAATCAACAATGTGGAATGGCCTACTTGGATAGTTGTTGATTAAACAAAGGAAAGAGAATAAGAACAGTTCCTTATACCAAAGTGGTTTCCTTAGACACGTGTGTCAAGCTTTCGTCCCTGTGCAATACGATGAAAAGTGTTAGAATGAGAAACATAGTAGGAAATAACAAACAAATGAAATCAACAACAGAAGTCAGTCGTGCATTTGTGGTTACAGCAGCAATTGACCTTACCGCGTGGGAGATTATACCTGCGTGTCATCCGAGTCCAAGATAATCAACAATGTGGAATGGCCTACTTGGATAATTGTTGATTAAACAAAAAAAAGAGAATAAGAACAGTCCCTTATACCAAAGTGGTTTCCTTAGACACGTGTGTCAAGCTTTCGTCCCTGTGCAATACGATGAAAAGTGTTAGAATGGGAAACATAGAAGGAAATAACAAACAAATGAAATCAACAACAGAAGACAGTCGTGCATTTGTGGTTACAGCATCAATTGACCTTACCACGTGGGAGATTATAGCTACCTGCGTGACATTCGAGTCCAAGAAAATCAACAATGTGGAATGGCTTACTTGGATAATTGTTGATTGAACAAAAAGAAGGAAATAAGAACAGTCCCTCATACCAAAGTGGTTTCCTTAGACACGTGTGTCAAGCTTTCGTCCCTGTGCAATAAGATGAAAAGTGTTAGAATGAGAAACATTGAAGGAAATAACAAACAAATGAAATCAACAACAGAAGTCAGTCGTGCATTTGTGGTTTCAGCAGCAATTGACCTTACCACGTGGGAGATTATAGCTACCTGCGTGACATCCGAGTCCAAGAAAATCAACAATGTGGAATGGCCTACTTGGATAGTTGTTGATTAAACAAAGGAAAGAGAATAAGAACAGTCCCTTATACCAAAGTGGTTTCCTTAGACACGTGTGTCAAGCTTTCGTCCCTGTGCAATACGATGAAAAGTGTTAGAATGAGAAACATAGTAGGAAATAACAAACAAATGAAATCAACAACAGAAGTCAGTCGTGCATTTGTGGTTACAGCAGCAATTGACCTTACCGCGTGGGAGATTATACCTGCGTGTCATCCGAGTCCAAGATAATCAACAATGTGGAATGGCCTACTTGGATAATTGTTGATTAAACAAAAAAAAAGAGAATAAGAACAGTCCCTTATACCAAAGTGGTTTCCTTAGACACGTGTGTCAAGCTTTCGTCCCTGTGCAATACGATGAAAAGTGTTAGAATGGGAAACATAGAAGGAAATAACAAACAAATGAAATCAACAACAGAAGACAGTCGTGCATTTGTGGTTACAGCATCAATTGACCTTACCACGTGGGAGATTATAGCTACCTGCGTGACATTCGAGTCCAAGAAAATCAACAATGTGGAATGGCTTACTTGGATAATTGTTGATTGAACAAAAAGAAGGGAATAAGAACAGTCCCTCATACCAAAGTGGTTTCCTTAGACACGTGTGTCAAGCTTTCGTCCGTGTGCAATACGATGAAAAGTGTTAGAATGAGAAACATTGAAGGAAATATCAAACAAATGAAATCAACAACAGAAGTCAGTCGTGCATTTGTGGTTTCAGCAGCAATTGACCTTACCACGTGGGAGATTATAGCTACCTGCGTGACATCCGAGTCCAAGAAAATCAACAATGTGGAATGACTTACTTGGATAATTGATCATTATACAGAAAGAAGGGAATAAGAACAGTCCCTCATACCAAAGTGGTTTCCTTAGACACGTGTGTCAAGCTTTCGTCCCTGTGCAATAAGATGAAATGTGTTAGAATGAGAAACATTGAAGGAAATTACAAACAAATGAAATCAACAACAGAAGTCAGTCGTGCATTTGTGGTTTCAGCAGCAATTGACCTTACCACGTGGGAGATTATAGCTACCTGCGTGACATCCGAGTCCAAGAAAATCTACAATGTGGAATGGCTTACTTGGATAATTGATCATTAATCAGAAAGAATGAAGTAAGAACAGTCCCTTATACCAATGTGGTTTCCATAGACACGAGTGTCAAGCTTTCGTCCCTGTGCAATACGATGAAAAGTGTTAGAATGAGGAACATAGAAGGAAATAACAAACAAATGAAATCAACAACAGAAGTCAGTCGTGCATTTGTGGTTACAGCAGCAATTGACCTTACCACGTGGGAGATTATAGCTACCTGCGTGACATCCGAGTCCAAGAAAATCAACAATGTGGAATGGCCTACTTGGATAATTGTTGATTAAACAAAGGAAAGAGAATAAGAACAGTCCCTTATACCAAAGTGGTTTCCTTAGACACGTGTGTCAAGCTTTCGTCCCTGTGCAATACGATGAAAAGTGTTAGAATGAGAAACATAGAAGGAAATAACAAACAAATGAAATCAACAACAGAAGTCAGTCGTGCATTTGTGGTTACAGCAGCAATTGACCTTACCACGTGGGAGATTATAGCTACCTACGTGACATCCGATTCCAAGAAAATCGACAATGTGGAATGGTTTACTTGGATAATTGTTGATTGAAAAAAAAGAAGGGAATAAGAACAGTCCCTCATACCAAAGTGGTTTCCTTAGACACGTGTGTCAAGCTTTCGTCCGTGTGCAATACGATGAAAAGTGTTAGAATGTGAAACATTGAAGGAAATATCAAACAAATGAAATCAACAACAGAAGTCAGTCGTGCATTTGTGGTTTCAGCAGCAATTGACCTTACCACGTGGGAGATTATAGCTACCTGCGTGACATCCGAGTCCAAGAAAATCAACAATGTGGAATGACTTACTTGGATAATTGATCATTAATCAGAAAGAATGAAGTAAGAACAGTCCCTTATACCAATGTGGTTTCCATTGACACGAGTGTCAAGCTTTCGTCCCTGTGCAATACGATGAAAAGTGTAAGAATGAGAAACATAGAAGGAAAAAACAAACAAATGAAATCAACAACAGAATTCAGTCGTGCATTTGTGATTACAGCAGCAATTGACCTTACCACGTGGGAGATTTAAGCTACCTGCGTGACATCCGAGTCCAAGAAAATCAACAATGTGGAATGGCTTACTTGGATAATTGATCATTATACAGAAAGAATGAAGTAAGAACAGTCCCTTATACCAAAGTGGTTTCCTTAGACACGTGTGTCAAGCTTTCGTCCCTGTGCAATACGATGAAAAGTGTTAGAATGAGAAACATAGAAGGAAATAACGAACAAATGAAATCAACAACGGAAGTCAGTCGTGCATTTGTGATTACAGCAGCAATTGACCTTACCACGTGGGAGATTTGAGCTACCTGCGTGACATCCGAGTCCAAAAAAATCAACAATGTGGAATGGCTTACTTGGATAATTGTTCATTAAACAAAAAGAAGGGAATAAGAACAGTCCCTTATACCGAAGTGGTTTCCTTAGACACGCGTGTCAAGCTTTCGTCCCTGTGCAATACGATGAAAAGTGTTAGAATGAGAAACACTGAAGAAAATAACAAACGAATGAAATCAACAACAGAAGTCAGTCGTGCATTTGTGGTTACAGCAGCAATTGACCTTACCACGTGGGAGATTATAGCTACCTGCGTGACATCCGAGTCCAAGAAAATCAACAATGTGGAATGGCTTACTTGGATAATTGATCATCATACAGAAAGAATGAAGTAAGAACAGTCCCTTATACCAAAGTGGTTTCCTTAGACACGTGTGTCAAGCTTTCGTCCCTGTGCAATACGATGAAAAGTGTTAGAATGAGAAACATAGAAGGAAATAACGAACAAATGAAATCAACAACGGAAGTCAGTCGTGCATTTGTGATTACAGCAGCAATTGAACTTTCCACGTGGGAGATTATAGCTACCCGCGTGTCATCCGAGTCCAAGAAAATCAACAATGTGGATTGGCTTACTTGGATAATTGTTCATTAAACAAAAAGAAGGGAATAAGAACAGTCCCTTATACCAAAGTGGTTTCCTTAGACACGTGTGTCAAGCTTTCGTCCCTGTGCAATACGATGAAAAGTGTTAGAATGAGAAACATAGAAGGAAATAACAAACAAATGAAATCAACAACAGAAGTCAGTCGTACATTTGTGGTTACAGCAGCAATTGACCTTACCACATGGGAGATTATAGCTACCTGCGTGACATCCGAGTCCAAGAAAATCAACAATGTGGAATGGCCTACTTGGATAATTGTTGATTAAACAAGGGAAAGAGAATAAGAACAGTCCCTTATACCAAAGTGGTTTCCTTAGACACGTGTGTCAAGCTTTCGTCCCTGTGCAATAAGATGAAAAGTGTTAGAATGAGAAACATTGAAGGAAATAACAAACAAATGAAATCAACAACAGAAGTCAGTCGTGCATTTGTGGTTTCAGCAGCAATTGACCTTACCACGTGGGAGATTATAGCTACCAGCGTGACATCCGAGTCCAAGAAAATCTACAATGTGGAATGGCTTACTTGGATAATTGATCATTAATCAGAAAGAATGAAGTAAGAACAGTCCCTTATACCAATATGGTTTCCATAGACACGAGTGTCAAGCTTTCGTCCTTGTGCAATACGATGAAAAGTGTAAGAATGAGAAACATAGGAGGAAAAAACAAACAAATGAAATCAACAACAGAAGTCAGTCGTGCATTTGTGATTACAGCAGCAATTGACCTCACCACGTGGGAGATTTAAGCTACCTGCGTGACATCCGAGTCGAAGAAAATCAACAATGTGGAATGGCTTACTTGGATAATTGATCATTAAACAAAAAGAAGGGAATAAGAACAGTCCCTTATACCAATGTGGTTTCCATAGACACGTGTGTCAAGCTTTCGTCCCTGTGCAATACGATGAGAAGTGTTAGAATGAGAAACATTGAAGGAAATAACAAACAAATCAAATCAACAACAGAAGTCAGTCGAGCATTTGTGATTACAGCAGCAATTGACCTTACCACGTGGGAGATTTAAGCTACCTGCGTGACATCCGAGTCCAAGAAAATCAACAATGTGGAATGGCTTACTTGGATAATTGTTCATTAAACAAAAAGAAGGTAATAAGAACAGTCCCTTATACCGAAGTGGTTTCCTTAGACACGCGTGTCAAGCTTTCGTCCCTGTGCAATACGATGAAAAGTGTAAGAATGAGAAACACTGAAGAAAATAACAAACGAATGAAATCAACAACAGAAGTCAGTCGTGCATTTGTGGTTACAGCAGCAATTGACCTTACCACGTGGGAGATTATAGCTACCTGCGTGACATCCGAGTCCAAGAAAATCAACAATGTGGAATGGCTTACTTGGATAATTGTTCATTAAACAAAAAGAAGGGAATAAGAACAGTCCCTTATACCAAAGTGGTTTCCTTAGACACGCGTGTCAAGCTTTCGTCCCTGTGCAATACGATGAAAAGTGTTAGA
This sequence comes from Harmonia axyridis, assembly GCF_914767665.1. Lineage (NCBI taxonomy): Eukaryota > Metazoa > Arthropoda > Insecta > Coleoptera > Coccinellidae > Harmonia > Harmonia axyridis. The sequence continues at coordinate 44,715,906 of NC_059502.1, read as the reverse complement.
ATGAGAAACATTGATGAAAATAACAAACGAATGAAATCAACAACAGAAGTCAGTCGCGCATTTGTGGTTACAGCAGCAATTGACCTTACCTCGTAAAAGATTATAGCTACCTGCGTGTCATCCGAGTCCAAGAAAATCAACAATGTGGAACGGCTTACTTGGATAATTGTTCATTAAACAAAAAGAAGGAAATAAGAACAGTCCCTCATACCAAAGTGGTTTCCTTAGACACGTGTGTCAAGCTTTCGTCCCTGTGCAATAAGATGAAAAGTGTTAGAATGAGAAACATTGAAGGAAATAACAAACAAATGAAATCAACAACAGAAGTCAGTCGTGCATTTGTGGTTTCAGCTACAATTGACCTTACCACGTGGGAGATTATAGCTACCAGCGTGACATCCGAGTCCAAGAAAATCTACAATGTGGAATGGCTTACTTGGATAATTGATCATTAATCAGAAAGAATGAAGTAAGAACAGTCCCTTATACCAATGTGGTTTCCATAGACGCGAGTGTCAAGCTTTCGTCCCTGTGCAATACGATGAAAAGTGTAAGAATGAGAAACATAGAAGGAAAAAACAAACGAATGAAATCAACAACAGAAGTCAGTCGTGCATTTGTGATTTCAGCAGCAATTGACCTTACCACGTGGGAGATTATAGCTACCTGCGTGACATCCGAGTCCAAGAAAATCAACAATGTGGAATGGCTTACTTGGATAATTGTTCATTAAACAAAAAGAAGGGAATAAGAACAGTCCCTTATACCAAAGTGGTTTCCTTAGACACGCGTGTCAAGCTTTCGTCCCTGTGCAATACGATGAAAAGTGTTAGAATGAGAAACATTGATGAAAATAACAAACGAATGAAATCAACAACAGAAGTCAGTCGTGCATTTGTGGTTACAGCAGCAATTGACCTTACCACGTGGGAGATTACAGCTACCTGCGTGACATCCGAGCCCAAGAAAATCAACAATATGGAACGGCTTACTTGGATAATTGTTCATTAAACAAAAAGAAGGGAATAAGAACAGTCCCTTATACCAAAGTGGTTTCCTTAGACACGTGTGTCAAGCTTTCGTCCCTGTGCAATACGATGAAAAGTGTTAGAATGAGAAACATTAAAGGAAATAACAAACAAATGAAATCAACAACAGAAGTCAGTCGCGCATTTGTGGTTACAGCAGCAATTGACCTTACCTCGTAAAAGATTATAGCTACCTGCGTGTCATCCGAGTCCAAGAAAATCAACAATGTGGAATGGCTTACTTGGATAATTGATCATTATACAGAAAAAAGGGAATGAGAACAGTCCCTTATACCAATGTGGTTTCCATAGACACGTGTGTCAAGCTTTCGTCCCTGTGCAATACGATGAGAAGTGTTAGAATGAGAAACATTGAAGGAAATAACAAACAAATCAAATCAACAACAAAAGTCAGTCGTACATTTGTGATTACAGCAGCAATTGACCTTACCACGTGGGAGATTATAGCTACCTGCGTGACATCCGAGTCCAAGAAAATCAACAATGTGGAATGGCTTACTTGGATAATTGATCATTATACAGAAAGAATGAAGTAAGAACAGTCCCTTATACCAATGTGGTTTCCTTAGACACGTGTGTCAAGCTTTCGTCACTGGGCAATACGATGAAAAGTGTTAGAATGAGAAACACTGAAGAAAATAACAAACGAATGAAATCAACAACAGAAGTCAGCCGTGCATTTGTGGTTTCAGCAGCAATTGACCTTACCACGTGGGAAATTATAGCTACCTGCGTGACATCCGAGTCCAAGAAAATCTACAATGTGGAATGGCTTACTTGGATAATTGATCATTAATCAGAAAGAATGAAGTAAGAACAGTCCCTTATACCAATATGGTTTCCATAGACACGAGTGTCAAGCTTTCGTCCCTGTGCAATACGATGAAAAGTGTAAGAATGAGAAACATAGGAGGAAAAAACAAACAAATGAAATCAACAACAGAAGTCAGTCGTGCATTTGTGATTACAGCAGCAATTGACCTCACCACGTGGGAGATTTAAGCTACCTGCGTGACATCCGAGTCGAAGAAAATCAACAATGTGGAATGGCTTACTTGGATAATTGATCATTAAACAAAAAGAAGGGAATAAGAACAGTCCCTTATACCAATGTGGTTTCCATAGACACGTGTGTCAAGCTTTCGTCCCTGTGCAATACGATGAGAAGTGTTAGAATGAGAAACATTGAAGGAAATAACAAACAAATCAAATCAACAACAGAAGTCAGTCGAGCATTTGTGATTACAGCAGCAATTGACCTTACCACGTGGGAGATTTAAGCTACCTGCGTGACATCCGAGTCCAAGAAAATCAACAATGTGGAATGGCTTACTTGGATAATTGTTCATTAAACAAAAAGAAGGTAATAAGAACAGTCCCTTATACCGAAGTGGTTTCCTTAGACACGCGTGTCAAGCTTTCGTCCCTGTGCAATACGATGAAAAGTGTAAGAATGAGAAACACTGAAGAAAATAACAAACGAATGAAATCAACAACAGAAGTCAGTCGTGCATTTGTGGTTACAGCAGCAATTGACCTTACCACGTGGGAGATTATAGCTACCTGCGTGACATCCGAGTCCAAGAAAATCAACAATGTGGAATGGCTTACTTGGATAATTGTTCATTAAACAAAAAGAAGGGAATAAGAACAGTCCCTTATACCAAAGTGGTTTCCTTAGACACGCGTGTCAAGCTTTCGTCCCTGTGCAATACGATGAAAAGTGTTAGAATGAGGAACATTGATGAAAATAACAAACAAATGAAATCAACAACAGAAGTCAGTCGCGCATTTGTGGTTACAGCAGCAATTGACCTTACCTCGTAAAAGATTATAGCTACCTGCGTGTCATCCGAGTCCAAGAAAATCAACAATGTGGAACGGCTTACTTGGATAATTGTTCATTAAACAAAAAGAAGGAAATAAGAACAGTCCCTCATACCAAAGTGGTTTCCTTAGACACGTGTGTCAAGCTTTCGTCCCTGTGCAATAAGATGAAAAGTGTTAGAATGAGAAACATTGAAGGAAATAACAAACAAATGAAATCAACAACAGAAGTCAGTCGTGCATTTGTGGTTTCAGCTACAATTGACCTTACCACGTGGGAGATTATAGCTACCAGCGTGACATCCGAGTCCAAGAAAATCTACAATGTGGAATGGCTTACTTGGATAATTGATCATTAATCAGAAAGAATGAAGTAAGAACAGTCCCTTATACCAATGTGGTTTCCATAGACACGAGTGTCAAGCTTTCGTCCCTGTGCAATACGATGAAAAGTGTAAGAATGAGAAACATAGAAGGAAAAAACAAACGAATGAAATCAACAACAGAAGTCAGTCGTGCATTTGTGATTACAGCAGCAATTGACCTTACCACGTGGGAGATTATAGCTACCTGCGTGACATCCGAGTCCAAGAAAATCAACAATGTGGAATGGCTTACTTGGATAATTGTTCATTAAACAAAAAGAAGGGAATAAGAACAGTCCCTTATACCAAAGTGGTTTCCTTAGACACGCGTGTCAAGCTTTCGTCCCTGTGCAATACGATGAAAAGTGTTAGAATGAGAAACATTGAAGAAAATAACAAACGAATGAAATCAACAACAGAAGTCAGTCGTGCATTTGTGGTTACAGCAGCAATTGACCTTACCACGTGGGAGATTACAGCTACCTGCGTGACATCCGAGCCCAAGAAAATCAACAATATGGAACGGCTCACTTGGATAATTGTTCATTAAACAAAAAGAAGGGAATAAGAACAGTCCCTTATACCAAAGTGGTTTCCTTAGACACGTGTGTCAAGCTTTCGTCCCTGTGCAATACGATGAAAAGTGTTAGAATGAGAAACATTAAAGGAAATAACAAACAAATGAAATCAACAACAGAAGTCAGTCGCGCATTTGTGGTTACAGCAGCAATTGACCTTACCTCGTAAAAGATTATAGCTACCTGCGTGTCATCCGAGTCCAAGAAAATCAACAATGTGGAATGGCTTACTTGGATAATTGATCATTATACAGAAAAAAGGGAATGAGAACAGTCCCTTATACCAATGTGGTTTCCATAGACACGTGTGTCAAGCTTTCGTCCCTGTGCAATACGATGAGAAGTGTTAGAATGAGAAACATTGAAGGAAATAACAAACAAATCAAATCAACAACAGAAGTCAGTCGTACATTTGTGATTACAGCAGCAATTGACCTTACCACGTGGGAGATTATAGCTACCTGCGTGACATCCGAGTCCAAGAAAATCAACAATGTGGAATGGCTTTCTTGGATAATTGATCATTATACAGAAAGAATGAAGTAAGAACAGTCCCTTATACCAATGTGGTTTCCTTAGACACGTGTGTCAAGCTTTCGTCACTGGGCAATACGATGAAAAGTGTTAGAATGAGAAACACTGAAGAAAATAACAAACGAATGAAATCAACAACAGAAGTCAGCCGTGCATTTGTGGTTTCAGCAGCAATTGACCTTACCACGTGGGAAATTATAGCTACCTGCGTGACATCCGAGTCCAAGAAAATCAACAATGTGGAATGGATAATTGATCATTATACAGAAAGAATGAAGTAAGAACAGTCCCTTATACCAATGTGGTTTCCATAGACACGAGTGTCAAGCTTTCGTCCCTGTGCAATACGATGAAAAGTGTAAGAATGAGAAACATAGAAGGAAAAAACAAACAAATGAAATCAACAACAGAAGTCAGTCGTGCATTTGTGGTTACAGCAGCAATTGACTTTACCACGTGGGAGATTTAAGCTACCTGCGTGACATCCAAGTCCAAGAAAATCAACAATGTGGAATGGCTTACTTGGATAATTGTTCATTAAACAAAAAGAAGGGAATAAGAACAGTCCCTTATACCGAAGTGGTTTCCTTAGACACGCGTTTCAAGCTTTCGTCCTTGTGCAATACGATGAAAAGTGTTAGAATGAGAAACACTGAAGAAAATAACAAACGAATGAAATCAACAACAGAAGTCAGTCGTGCATTTGTGGTTACAGCAGCAATTGACCTTACCACGTGGGAGATTACAGCTACCTGCGTGACTTCCGAGTCCAAGAAAATCAACAATGTGGAACGGCTTACTTGGATAATTGTTCATTAAACAAAAAGAAGGGAATAAGAACAGTCCCTTATACCAAAGTGGTTTCCTTAGACACGTGTGTCAAGCTTTCGTCCCTGTGCAATACGATAAAAAGTGTTAGAATGAGAAACATTGAAGGAAATAACAAACAAATGAAATCAAAAACCGAAGTCAGTCGTGCATTTGTGGTTACAGCAGCAATTGACCTTACCACGTTAAAGATTATAGCTACCTGCGTGTCATCCGAGTCCAAGAAAATCAATAATGTGGAATGGCTTACTTGGATAATTGATCATCATACAGAAAGAAGGGAATAAGAACAGTCCCTTATACCAATGTGGTTTCCATAGACACGTGTGTCAAGCTTTCGTCCCTGTGCAATACGATGAGAAGTGTTAGAATGAGAAACATTGAAGGAAATAACAAACAAATGAAATCAACAACAGAAGTCAGCCGTCCAATTGTGGTTACAGCAGCAATTGACCTTACCACGTGGGAGATTATAGCTACCCGCGTGTCATCCGAGTCCAAGAAAATCAACAATGTGGAATGGCTTACTTGGACCTTCAAGTTCATTAAACAAAAAGAAAGGGAATAAGAACAGTCCCTTATACCAAAGTGGTTTCCTTAGACACGTGTGTCAAGCTTTCGTCCCTGTGCAATACGATGAAAAGTGTTAGAATGAGAAACATAGAATGAAATAACAAACAAATGAAATCAACAACCGAAGTCAGTCGTGCATTTGTGGTTACAGCAGCAATTGACCTCACCACGTGGGAGATTATAGCTACCTGCGTGACATCCGAGTCCAAGAAAATCAACAATGTGGAATGGCTTACTTGGATAATTGATCATTATACAGAAAGAATGAAGTAAGAACAGTCCCTTATACCAATGTGGTTTCCATAGACACGAGTGTCAAGCTTTCGTCCCTGTGCAATACGATGAAAAGTGTTAGAATGAGAAACATTGAAGGAAATAACAAACAAATGAAATCAACAACAGAAGTCAGTCGTGCATTTGTGATTACAGCAGCAATTGACCTTACCACGTGGGAGATTATAGCTACCTGCGTGACATCCGAGTCCAAGAAAATCAACAATGTGGAATGACTTACTTGGATAATTGATCATTATACAGAAATAATGAAGTAAGAACAGTCCCTTATACCAATGTGGTTTCCATAGACACGTGTGTCAAGCTTTCGTCCCTGTGCAATACGATGAAAAGTGTTAGAATGAGAAACATTGAAGAAAATAACAAACGAATGAAATCAACAACAGAAGTCAGTCGTGCATTTGTGGTTACAGCAGCAATTGACCTTACCACGTGGGAGAATATAGCTACCTGCGTGACATCCGAGTCCAAGAAAATCAACAATGTGGAATGGCTTACTTGGATAATTGTTCATTAAACAAAAAGAAGGTAATAAGAACAGTCCCTTATACCGAAGTGGTTTCCTTAGACACGCGTGTCAAGCTTTCGTCCCTGTGCAATACGATGAAAAGTGTAAGAATGAGAAACACTGAAGAAAATAACAAACGAATGAAATCAACAACAGAAGTCAGTCGTGCATTTGTGGTTACAGCAGCAATTGACCTTACCACGTGGGAGATTATAGCTACCTGCGTGACATCCGAGTCCAAGAAAATCAACAATGTGGAATGGCTTACTTGGATAATTGTTCATTAAACAAAAAGAAGGGAATAAGAACAGTCCCTTATACCAAAGTGGTTTCCTTAGACACGCGTGTCAAGCTTTCGTCCCTGTGCAATACGATGAAAAGTGTTAGAATGAGAAACATTGATGAAAATAACAAACGAATGAAATCAACAACAGAAGTCAGTCGCGCATTTGTGGTTACAGCAGCAATTGACCTTACCACGTGGGAGATTACAGCTACCTGCGTGACTTCCGAGTCCAAGAAAATCAACAATGTGGAACGGCTTACTTGGATAATTGTTCATTAAACAAAAAGAAGGGAATAAGAACAGTCCCTTATACCAAAGTGGTTTCCTTAGACACGTGTGTCAAGCTTTCGTCCCTGTGCAATACGATAAAAAGTGTTAGAATGAGAAACATTGAAGGAAATAACAAACAAATGAAATCAAAAACCGAAGTCAGTCGTGCATTTGTGGTTACAGCAGCAATTGACCTTACCACGTTAAAGATTATAGCTACCTGCGTGTCATCCGAGTCCAAGAAAATCAATAATGTGGAATGGCTTACTTGGATAATTGATCATCATACAGAAAGAAGGGAATAAGAACAGTCCCTTATACCAATGTGGTTTCCATAGACACGTGTGTCAAGCTTTCGTCCCTGTGCAATACGATGAGAAGTGTTAGAATGAGAAACATTGAAGGAAATAACAAACAAATGAAATCAACAACAGAAGTCAGTCGTGCATTTGTGGTTTCAGCTACAATTGACCTTACCACGTGGGAGATTATAGCTACCAGCGTGACATCCGAGTCCAAGAAAATCTACAATGTGGAATGGCTTACTTGGATAATTGATCATTAATCAGAAAGAATGAAGTAAGAACAGTCCCTTATACCAATGTGGTTTCCATAGACACGAGTGTCAAGCTTTCGTCCCTGTGCAATACGATGAAAAGTGTAAGAATGAGAAACATAGAAGGAAAAAACAAACGAATGAAATCAACAACAGAAGTCAGTCGTGCATTTGTGATTACAGCAGCAATTGACCTTACCACGTGGGAGATTATAGCTACCTGCGTGACATCCGAGTCCAAGAAAATCAACAATGTGGAATGGCTTACTTGGATAATTGTTCATTAAACAAAAAGAAGGGAATAAGAACAGTCCCTTATACCAAAGTGGTTTCCTTAGACACGCGTGTCAAGCTTTCGTCCCTGTGCAATACGATGAAAAGTGTTAGAATGAGAAACATTGATGAAAATAACAAACGAATGAAATCAACAACAGAAGTCAGTCGTGCATTTGTGGTTACAGCAGCAATTGACCTTACCACGTGGGAGATTACAGCTACCTGCGTGACATCCGAGCCCAAGAAAATCAACAATATGGAACGGCTTACTTGGATAATTGTTCATTAAACAAAAAGAAGGGAATAAGAACAGTCCCTTATACCAAAGTGGTTTCCTTAGACACGTGTGTCAAGCTTTCGTCCCTGTGCAATACGATGAAAAGTGTTAGAATGAGAAACATTAAAGGAAATAACAAACAAATGAAATCAACAACAGAAGTCAGTCGCGCATTTGTGGTTACAGCAGCAATTGACCTTACCTCGTAAAAGATTATAGCTACCTGCGTGTCATCCGAGTCCAAGAAAATGAACAATGTGGAATGGCTTACTTGGATAATTGATCATTATACAGAAAAAAGGGAATGAGAACAGTCCCTTATACCAATGTGGTTTCCATAGACACGTGTGTCAAGCTTTCGTCCCTGTGCAATACGATGAGAAGTGTTAGAATGAGAAACATTGAAGGAAATAACAAACAAATCAAATCAACAACAGAAGTCAGTCGTACATTTGTGATTACAGCAGCAATTGACCTTACCACGTGGGAGATTATAGCTACCTGCGTGACATCCGAGTCCAAGAAAATCAACAATGTGGAATGGCTTACTTGGATAATTGATCATTATACAGAAAGAATGAAGTAAGAACAGTCCCTTATACCAATGTGGTTTCCTTAGACACGTGTGTCAAGCTTTCGTCACTGGGCAATACGATGAAAAGTGTTAGAATGAGAAACACTGAAGAAAATAACAAACGAATGAAATCAACAACAGAAGTCAGCCGTGCATTTGTGGTTTCAGCAGCAATTGACCTTACCACGTGGGAAATTATAGCTACCTGCGTGACATCCGAGTCCAAGAAAATCTACAATGTGGAATGGCTTACTTGGATAATTGATCATTAATCAGAAAGAATGAAGTAAGAACAGTCCCTTATACCAATATGGTTTCCATAGACACGAGTGTCAAGCTTTCGTCCCTGTGCAATACGATGAAAAGTGTAAGAATGAGAAACATAGGAGGAAAAAACAAACAAATGAAATCAACAACAGAAGTCAGTCGTGCATTTGTGATTACAGCAGCAATTGACCTCACCACGTGGGAGATTTAAGCTACCTGCGTGACATCCGAGTCGAAGAAAATCAACAATGTGGAATGGCTTACTTGGATAATTGATCATTAAACAAAAAGAAGGGAATAAGAACAGTCCCTTATACCAATGTGGTTTCCATAGACACGTGTGTCAAGCTTTCGTCCCTGTGCAATACGATGAGAAGTGTTAGAATGAGAAACATTGAAGGAAATAACAAACAAATCAAATCAACAACAGAAGTCAGTCGAGCATTTGTGATTACAGCAGCAATTGACCTTACCACGTGGGAGATTTAAGCTACCTGCGTGACATCCGAGTCCAAGAAAATCAACAATGTGGAATGGCTTACTTGGATAATTGTTCATTAAACAAAAAGAAGGTAATAAGAACAGTCCCTTATACCGAAGTGGTTTCCTTAGACACGCGTGTCAAGCTTTCGTCCCTGTGCAATACGATGAAAAGTGTAAGAATGAGAAACACTGAAGAAAATAACAAACGAATGAAATCAACAACAGAAGTCAGTCGTGCATTTGTGGTTACAGCAGCAATTGACCTTACCACGTGGGAGATTATAGCTACCTGCGTGACATCCGAGTCCAAGAAAATCAACAATGTGGAATGGCTTACTTGGATAATTGTTCATTAAACAAAAAGAAGGGAATAAGAACAGTCCCTTATACCAAAGTGGTTTCCTTAGACACGCGTGTCAAGCTTTCGTCCCTGTGCAATACGATGAAAAGTGTTAGAATGAGAAACATTGATGAAAATAACAAACGAATGAAATCAACAACAGAAGTCAGTCGCGCATTTGTGGTTACAGCAGCAATTGACCTTACCTCGTAAAAGATTATAGCTACCTGCGTGTCATCCGAGTCCAAGAAAATCAACAATGTGGAACGGCTTACTTGGATAATTGTTCATTAAACAAAAAGAAGGAAATAAGAACAGTCCCTCATACCAAAGTGGTTTCCTAAGACACGTGTGTCAAGCTTTCGTCCCTGTGCAATAAGATGAAAAGTGTTAGAATGAGAAACATTGAAGGAAATAACAAACAAATGAAATCAACAACAGAAGTCAGTCGTGCATTTGTGGTTTCAGCTACAATTGACCTTACCACGTGGGAGATTATAGCTACCAGCGTGACATCCGAGTCCAAGAAAATCTACAATGTGGAATGGCTTACTTGGATAATTGATCATTAATCAGAAAGAATGAAGTAAGAACAGTCCCTTATACCAATGTGGTTTCCATAGACACGAGTGTCAAGCTTTCGTCCCTGTGCAATACGATGAAAAGTGTAAGAATGAGAAACATAGAAGGAAAAAACAAACGAATGAAATCAACAACAGAAGTCAGTCGTGCATTTGTGATTACAGCAGCAATTGACCTTACCACGTGGGAGATTATAGCTACCTGCGTGACATCCGAGTCCAAGAAAATCAACAATGTGGAATGGCTTACTTGGATAATTGTTCATTAAACAAAAAGAAGGGAATAAGAACAGTCCCTTATACCAAAGTGGTTTCCTTAGACACGCGTGTCAAGCTTTCGTCCCTGTGCAATACGATGAAAAGTGTAAGAATGAGAAACATAGAAGGAAAAAACAAACGAATGAAATCAACAACAGAAGTCAGTCGTGCATTTGTGATTACAGCAGCAATTGACCTTACCACGTGGGAGATTATAGCTACCTGCGTGACATCCGAGTCCAAGAAAATCAACAATGTGGAATGGCTTACTTGGATAATTGTTCATTAAACAAAAAGAAGGGAATAAGAACAGTCCCTTATACCAAAGTGGTTTCCTTAGACACGCGTGTCAAGCTTTCGTCCCTGTGCAATACGATGAAAAGTGTTAGAATGAGAAACATTGATGAAAATAACAAACGAATGAAATCAACAACAGAAGTCAGTCGTGCATTTGTGGTTACAGCAGCAATTGACCTTACCACGTGGGAGATTACAGCTACCTGCGTGACATCCGAGCCCAAGAAAATCAACAATATGGAACGGCTTACTTGGATAATTGTTCATTAAACAAAAAGAAGGGAATAAGAACAGTCCCTTATACCAAAGTGGTTTCCTTAGACACGTGTGTCAAGCTTTCGTCCCTGTGCAATACGATGAAAAGTGTTAGAATGAGAAACATTAAAGGAAATAACAAACAAATGAAATCAACAACAGAAGTCAGTCGCGCATTTGTGGTTACAGCAGCAATTGACCTTACCTCGTAAAAGATTATAGCTACCTGCGTGTCATCCGAGTCCAAGAAAATCAACAATGTGGAATGGCTTACTTGGATAATTGATCATTATACAGAAAAAAGGGAATGAGAACAGTCCCTTATACCAATGTGGTTTCCATAGACACGTGTGTCAAGCTTTCGTCCCTGTGCAATACGATGAGAAGTGTTAGAATGAGAAACATTGAAGGAAATAACAAACAAATCAAATCAACAACAGAAGTCAGTCGTACATTTGTGATTACAGCAGCAATTGACCTTACCACGTGGGAGATTATAGCTACCTGCGTGACATCCGAGTCCAAGAAAATCAACAATGTGGAATGGCTTACTTGGATAATTGATCATTATACAGAAAGAATGAAGTAAGAACAGTCCCTTATACCAATGTGGTTTCCTTAGACACGTGTGTCAAGCTTTCGTCACTGGGCAATACGATGAAAAGTGTTAGAATGAGAAACACTGAAGAAAATAACAAACGAATGAAATCAACAACAGAAGTCAGCCGTGCATTTGTGGTTTCAGCAGCAATTGACCTTACCACGTGGGAAATTATAGCTACCTGCGTGACATCCGAGTCCAAGAAAATCAACAATGTGGAATGGATAATTGATCATTATACAGAAAGAATGAAGTAAGAACAGTCCCTTATACCAATGTGGTTTCCATAGACACGAGTGTCAAGCTTTCGTCCCTGTGCAATACGATGAAAAGTGTAAGAATGAGAAACATAGAAGGAAAAAACAAACAAATGAAATCAACAACAGAAGTCAGTCGTGCATTTGTGGTTACAGCAGCAATTGACTTTACCACGTGGGAGATTTAAGCTACCTGCGTGACATCCAAGTCCAAGAAAATCAACAATGTGGAATGGCTTACTTGGATAATTGTTCATTAAACAAAAAGAAGGGAATAAGAACAGTCCCTTATACCGAAGTGGTTTCCTTAGACACGCGTTTCAAGCTTTCGTCCTTGTGCAATACGATGAAAAGTGTTAGAATGAGAAACACCGAAGAAAATAACAAACGAATGAAATCAACAACAGAAGTCAGTCGTGCATTTGTGGTTACAGCAGCAATTGACCTTACCACGTGGGAGATTACAGCTACCTGCGTGACTTCCGAGTCCAAGAAAATCAACAATGTGGAACGGCTTACTTGGATAATTGTTCATTAAACAAAAAGAAGGGAATAAGAACAGTCCCTTATACCAAAGTGGTTTCCTTAGACACGTGTGTCAAGCTTTCGTCCCTGTGCAATACGATAAAAAGTGTTAGAATGAGAAACATTGAAGGAAATAACAAACAAATGAAATCAAAAACCGAAGTCAGTCGTGCATTTGTGGTTACAGCAGCAATTGACCTTACCACGTTAAAGATTATAGCTACCTGCGTGTCATCCGAGTCCAAGAAAATCAATAATGTGGAATGGCTTACTTGGATAATTGATCATCATACAGAAAGAAGGGAATAAGAACAGTCCCTTATACCAATGTGGTTTCCATAGACACGTGTGTCAAGCTTTCGTCCCTGTGCAATACGATGAGAAGTGTTAGAATGAGAAACATTGAAGGAAATAACAAACAAATGGAATCAACAACAGAAGTCAGCCGTCCAATTGTGGTTACAGCAGCAATTGACCTTACCACGTGGGAGATTATAGCTACCCGCGTGTCATCCGAGTCCAAGAAAATCAACAATGTGGAATGGCTTACTTGGATAATTGTTCATTAAACAAAAAGAAAGGGAATAAGAACAGTCCCTTATACCAAAGTGGTTTCCTTAGACACGTGTGTCAAGCTTTCGTCCCTGTGCAATACGATGAAAAGTGTTAGAATGAGAAACATAGAATGAAATAACAAACAAATGAAATCAACAACCGAAGTCAGTCGTGCATTTGTGGTTACAGCAGCAATTGACCTCACCACGTGGGAGATTATAGCTACCTGCGTGACATCCGAGTCCAAGAAAATCAACAATGTGGAATGGCTTACTTGGATAATTGATCATTATACAGAAAGAATGAAGTAAGAACAGTCCCTTATACCAATGTGGTTTCCATAGACACGAGTGTCAAGCTTTCGTCCCTGTGCAATACGATGAAAAGTGTTAGAATGAGAAACATTGAAGGAAATAACAAACAAATGAAATCAACAACAGAAGTCAGTCGTGCATTTGTGATTACAGCAGCAATTGACCTTACCACGTGGGAGATTATAGCTACCTGCGTGACATCCGAGTCCAAGAAAATCAACAATGTGGAATGACTTACTTGGATAATTGATCATTATACAGAAATAATGAAGTAAGAACAGTCCCTTATACCAATGTGGTTTCCATAGACACGTGTGTCAAGCTTTCGTCCCTGTGCAATACGATGAAAAGTGTTAGAATGAGAAACATTGAAGGAAATAACAAACAGATGAAATCAACAACAGAAGTCAGTCGTGCATTTGTGGTTACAGCAGCAATTGACATTACCACGTTAAAGATTATAGCTACCTGCGTGTCATCCGAGTTCAAGTAAATCAATAATGTGAAATGGCTTACTTGGATAATTGATCATCATACAGAAAGAAGGGAATAAGAACAGTCCCTTATACCAATGTGGTTTCCATAGACACGAGTGTCAAGCTTTCGTCCCTGTGCAATACGATGAAAAGTGTTAGAATGAGAAACATTGAAGAAAATAACAAACGAATGAAATCAACAACAGAAGTCAGTCGTGCATTTGTGGTTACAGCAGCAATTGACCTTACCACGTGGGAGAATATAGCTACCTGCGTGACATCCGAGTCCAAGAAAATCAACAATGTGGAACGGCTTACTTGGATAATTGTTCATTAAACAAAAAGAAGGGAATAAGAACAGTCCCTTATACCAAAGTGGATTCCTTAGACACGTGTGTCAAGCTTTTGTCCCTGTGCAATACGATGAAAAGTGTTAGAATGAGAAACATTGAAGGAAATAACAAACAGATGAAATCAACAACAGAAGTCAGTCGTGCATTTGTGGTTACAGCAGCAATTGACATTACCACGTTAAAGATTATAGCTACCTGCGTGTCATCCGAGTTCAAGTAAATCAATAATGTGAAATGGCTTACTTGGATAATTGATCATCATACAGAAAGAAGGGAATAAGAACAGTCCCTTATACCAATGTGGTTTCCATAGACCCGTGTGTCAAGCTTTCGTCCCTGTGCAATACGATGAAAAGTGTTAGAATGAGAAACATTGAAGGAAATAACAAACAAATTAAATCAACAACAGAAGTCAGCCGTCCAATTGTGGTTACAGCAGCAATTGACCTTACCACGTGGGATATTATAGCTACCTGCGTGACATCCGAGTCCAAGAAAATCAACAATGTGGAATGGCTTACTTGGATAACTGTTCATTAAACAAAAAGAAGGGAATAAGAACAGTCCTTTATACCAAAGTGGTTTCCTTAGACACGTGTGTCAAGCTTTGATCCCTCAGCAATACGACAAAAAGTGTTAGAGTAAGAAACATTGCAGGAAATAACAAACGAATGAAATCAACAACAGAAGTCAACCGTCCAGTTTTGGTTACAGCAGCAATTGACCTTACCACGTGGGAGGAAATCAAAAATGTGGAATGGCTTAATAAGAAATATTGGAGGAAATAACAAACAAATGAAATCAACAACAGAAGTCAGCCGTCAAGTTTTGGTTACAGCAGCAATTGACCTTACCAATTGAGAGATTGTAGCTACATGCGTGACATCCGAGACCAAGAAAAACAACAATGTGAAATGGCTTACTTGGATAATTGTTCATTAAACAAAAAGAAGAGAATAAGAACAGTCCCTTATATCAATGTGGTTTCCTTAGACACGTGTGTCAAGCTTTCGTCTCTGTGCAATACGATAAAAAGTGTTAGAATGAGGAAGATTGAAGGAAATAACAAACAAAAGAAATCAACAATAGAAGTCAGTCGTGCATTTGTGGTAACAGCAGCAATTGACCTTACCAATTTAGAGATTATAGCTACCTGCGTGACATCCGAGACCAAGAAAAACAACAATGTGAAATGGCTTACTTGGATAATTGTTCATTAAACAAGAAGAAGAGAATAAGAACAGTCCCTTATATTAATGTGGTTTCCTTAGACACGTGTGTCAAGCTTTCGTCTCTGTGAAATACGATGAAAAGTGTTAGAATGAGGAAGATTGAAGGAAATAACAAACGAATGAAATCAACAACAGAAGTCAGTCGTGCATTTGTTGTTACAGCAGCAATTGACCTCACCAATTGAGAGATTATAGCTACCTGCGTGACATCCGAGACCAAGAAAAACAACAATGTGAAATGGCTTACTTGGATAATTGTTCATCAAACAAAAAGAAGAGAATAAGAACAGTCCATTATATCAATGTGGTTTCCTTAGACACGTGTGTCAAGCTTTCGTCCCTGTGCAATACGATGAAAAGTGTTAGAATGAGAAACATTGAATTTAATAACAAACAAATGAAATCAACAACAGAAGTCAGCCGTCCATTCATTGTTAAAGCAGCAATTGATCCTACCACGTAGGAGATTATAGCTACCTGCGTGACATCCGAGTCCAAGAAAATCAACAATGTGAAATGGCTTATCTGGATAATTGTTCATCTAACAGAAAAAAAGGAATAAGAACAGTCCCTCATACCAGTGTGGATTCCTTAGACACGTGTGTCAAGCTTTCGTCCGTGTGCAATACGATGAAAAGTGTTAGAATGAGAAACATTGAAGGAAATATCAAACAAATGAAATCAACAACAGCAGTCAGTCGTGCATTTATGGTTACAGCAGCAATTGACCTTACCACGTTAAAGATTATAGCTACCTGCGTGTCATCCGAGTTCAAGTAAATCAATAATGTGGAATGGCTTACTTGGATAATTGATCATCATACAGAAAGAAGGGAATAAGAACAGTCCCTTATACCAATGTGGTTTCCATAGACACGTGTGTCAAGCTTTCGTCCCTGTGCAATACGATGAAAAGTGTTAGAATGAGAAACATTGAAGGAAATAACAAACAAATGAAATCAACAACAGAAGTCAGCCGTCCAATTGTGGTTACAGCAGCAATTGACCTTACCACGTGGGAGATTACAGCTACCTGCGTGACATCCGAGTCCAAGAAAATCAACAATGTGGAATGGCTTACTTGGATAATTGATCATTATACAGAAAAAAGGGAATGAGAACAGTCCCTTATACCAATGTGGTTTCCATAGACACGTGTGTCAAGCTTTCGTCCCTGTGCAATACGATGAGAAGTGTTAGAATGAGAAACATTGAAGGAAATAACAAACAAATCAAATCAACAACAGAAGTCAGTCGTGCATTTGTGGTTACAGCAGCAATTGACTTTACCACGTGGGAGATTTAAGCTACCTGCGTGACATCCAAGTCCAAGAAAATCAACAATGTGGAATGGCTTACTTGGATAATTGTTCATTAAACAAAAAGAAGGGAATAAGAACAGTCCCTTATACCGAAGTGGTTTCCTTAGACACGCGTTTCAAGCTTTCGTCCCTGTGCAATACGATGAAAAGTGTTAGAATGAGAAACACTGAAGAAAATAACAAACGAATGAAATCAACAACAGAAGTCAGTCGTGCATTTGTGGTTACAGCAGCAATTGACCTTACCACGTGGGAGATTACAGCTACCTGCGTGACATCCGAGTCCAAGAAAATCAACAATGTGGAACGGCTTACTTGGATAATTGTTCATTAAACAAAAAGAAGGGAATAAGAACAGTCCCTTATACCAAAGTGGTTTCCTTAGACACGTGTGTCAAGCTTTCGTCCCTGTGCAATACGATGAAAAGTGTTAGAATGAGAAACATTGAAGGAAATAACAAACAAATGAAATCAAAAACCGAAGTCAGTCGTGCATTTGTGGTTACAGCAGCAATTGACCTTACCACGTTAAAGATTATAGCTACCTGCGTGTCATCCGAGTCCAAGAAAATCAATAATGTGGAATGGCTTACTTGGATAATTGATCATCATACAGAAAGAAGGGAATAAGAACAGTCCCTTATACCAATGTGGTTTCCATAGACACGTGTGTCAAGCTTTCGTCCCTGTGCAATACGATGAGAAGTGTTAGAATGAGAAACATTGAAGGAAATAACAAACAAATGAAATCAACAACAGAAGTCAGCCGTCCAATTGTGGTTACAGCAGCAATTGACCTTACCACGTGGGAGATTATAGCTACCCGCGTGTCATCCGAGTCCAAGAAAATCAACAATGTGGAATGGCTTACTTGGATAATTGTTCATTAAACAAAAAGAAAGGGAATAAGAACAGTCCCTTATACCAAAGTGGTTTCCTTAGACACGTGTGTCAAGCTTTCGTCCCTGTGCAATACGATGAAAAGTGTTAGAATGAGAAACATAGAATGAAATAACAAACAAATGAAATCAACAACCGAAGTCAGTCGTGCATTTGTGGTTACAGCAGCAATTGACCTTACCACGTGGGAGATTATAGCTACCTGCGTGACATCCGAGTCCAAGAAAATCAACAATGTGGAATGACTTACTTGGATAATTGATCATTATACAGAAATAATGAAGTAAGAACAGTCCCTTATACCAATGTGGTTTCCATAGACACGTGTGTCAAGCTTTCGTCCCTGTGCAATACGATGAAAAGTGTTAGAATGAGAAACATTGAAGAAAATAACAAACGAATGAAATCAACAACAGAAGTCAGTCGTGCATTTGTGGTTACAGCAGCAATTGACCTTACCACGTGGGAGAATATAGCTACCTGCGTGACATCCGAGTCCAAGAAAATCAACAATGTGGAACGGCTTACTTGGATAATTGTTCATTAAACAAAAAGAAGGGAATAAGAACAGTCCCTTATACCAAAGTGGTTTCCTTAGACACGTGTGTCAAGCTTTCGTCCCTGTGCAATACGATGAAAAGTGTTAGAATGAGAAACATTGAACGAAATAACAAACAGATGAAATCAACAACAGAAGTCAGTCGTGCATTTGTGGTTACAGCAGCAATTGACATTACCACGTTAAAGATTATAGCTACCTGCGTGTCATCCGAGTTCAAGTAAATCAATAATGTGAAATGGCTTACTTGGATAATTGATCATCATACAGAAAGAAGGGAATAAGAACAGTCCCTTATACCAATGTGGTTTCCATAGACCCGTGTGTCAAGCTTTCGTCCCTGTGCAATACGATGAGATGTGTTAGAATGAGAAACATTGAAGGAAATAACAAACAAATGAAATCAACAACAGAAGTCAGCCGTCCAATTGTGGTTACAGCAGCAATTGTCCTTACCACGTGGGATATTATAGCTACCTGCGTGACATCCGAGTCCAAGAAAATCAACAATGTGGAACGGCTTACTTGGATAATTGTTCATTAAACAAAAAGAAGGGAATAAGAACAGTCCCTTATACCAAAGTGGTTTCCTTAGACACGTGTGTCAAGCTTTCGTCCCTGTGCAATACGATGAAAAGTGTTAGAATGAGAAACATTGAATTTAATAACAAACAAATGAAATCAACAACAGAAGTCAGCCGTCCATTTATTGTTAAAGCAGCAATTGATCCTACCACGTAGGAGATTATAGCTACCTGCGTGACATCCGAGTCCATGAAAATGAAAAGTGTTAGAATGAGAAACATTGAAGGAAATAACAAACAAATGAAATCAAAAACCGAAGTCAGTCGTGCATTTGTGGTTACAGCAGCAATTGACCTTACCACGTTAAAGATTATAGCTACCTGCGTGTCATCCGAGTCCAAGAAAATCAATAATGTGGAATGGCTTACTTGGATAATTGATCATCATACAGAAAGAAGGGAATAAGAACAGTCCCTTATACCAATGTGGTTTCCATAGACACGTGTGTCGAGCTTTCGTCCCTGTGCAATACGATGAAAAGTGTTAGAATGAGAAACATTGAAGAAAATAACAAACGAATGAAATCAACAACAGAAGTCAGTCGTGCATTTGTGGTTACAGCAGCAATTGACCTTACCACGTGGGAGAATATAGCTACCTGCGTGACATCCGAGTCCAAGAAAATCAACAATGTGGAACGGCTTACTTGGATAATTGTTCATTAAACAAAAAGAAGGGAATAAGAACAGTCCCTTATACCAAAGTGGTTTCCTTAGACACGTGTGTCAAGCTTTCGTCCCTGTGCAATACGATGAAAAGTGTTAGAATGAGAAACATTGAAGGAAATAACAAACAGATGAAATCAACAACAGAAGTCAGTCGTGCATTTGTGGTTACAGCAGCAATTGACATTACCACGTTAAAGATTATAGCTACCTGCGTGTCATCCGAGTTCAAGTAAATCAATAATGTGAAATGGCTTACTTGGATAATTGATGATCATACAGAAAGAAGGGAATAAGAACAGTCCCTTATACCAATGTGGTTTCCATAGACACGTGTGTCAAGATATCGTCCCTGTGCAATACGATGAGATGTGTTAGAATGAGAAACATTGAAGGAAATAACAAACAAATGAAATCAACAACAGAAGTCAGCCGTCCAATTGTGGTTACAGCAGCAATTGACCTTACCACGTGGGATATTATAGCTACCTGCGTGACATCCGAGTCCAAGAAAATCAACAATGTGGAATGGCTTACTTGGATAACTGTTGATTAAACAAAAAGAAGGGAATAAGAACAGTCCTTTATACCAAAGTGGTTTCCTTAGACACGTGTGTCAAGCTTTGATCCCTCAGCAATACGACAAAAAGTGTTAGAGTAAGAAACATTGCAGGAAATAACAAACGAATGAAATCAACAACAGAAGTCAACCGTCCAGTTTTGGTTACAGCAGCAATTGACCTTACCACGTGGGAGGAAATCAAAAATGTGGAATGGCTTAATAAGAAATATTGGAGGAAATAACAAACAAATGAAATCAACAACAGAAGTCAGCCGTCCAGTTTTGGTTACAGCAGCAATTGACCTTACCAATTGAGAGATTGTAGCTACATGCGTGACATCCGAGACCAAGAAAAACAACAATGTGAAATGGCTTACTTGGATAATTGTTCATTAAACAAAAAGAAGAGAATAAGAACAGTCCCTTATATCAATGTGGTTTCCTTAGACACGTGTGTCAAGCTTTCGTCTCTGTGCAATACGATAAAAAGTGTTAGAATGAGGAAGATTGAAGGAAATAACAAACAAAAGAAATCAACAATAGAAGTCAGTCGTGCATTTGTGGTAACAGCAGCAATTGACCTTACCAATTTAGAGATTATAGCTACCTGCGTGACATCCGAGACCAAGAAAAACAACAATGTGAAATGGCTTACTTGGATAATTGTTCATTAAACAAGAAGAAGAGAATAAGAACAGTCCCTTATATTAATGTGGTTTCCTTAGACACGTGTTTCAAGCTTTCGTCTCTGTGAAATACGATGAAAAGTGTTAGAATGAGGAAGATTGAAGGAAATAACAAACGAATGAAATCAACAACAGAAGTCAGTCGTGCAATTGTGGTTACAGCAGCAATTGACCTCACCAATTGAGAGATTATAGCTACCTGCGTGACATCCGAGACGAAGAAAAACAACAATGTGAAATGGCTTACTTGGATAATTGTTCATCAAACAAAAAGAAGAGAATAAGAACAGTCCATTATATCAATGTGGTTTCCTTAGACACGTGTGTCAAGCTTTCGTCCCTGTGCAATACGATGAAAAGTGTTAGAATGAGAAACATTGAATTTAATAACAAACAAATGAAATCAACAACAGAAGTCAGCCGTCCATTTATTGTTAAAGCAGCAATTGATCCTACCACGTGGGAGATTATAGCTACCTGCGTGACATTCGAGTCCAAGAAAATCAACAATGTGGAATGGCTTACTTGTATAATTGTTGATTGAACAAAAAGTAGGGAATAAGAACAGTCCCTTATACCGAAGTGGTTTCCTTAAACACGTGTGTCAAGCTTTTGTCCCTGTGCAATACGATGAGAAGTGTTAGAATGAGAAACATTGAAGGAAATAACAAACAAATGAAATCAACATTAGAAGTCAGTCGTGCATTTGTGGTTACAGCAGCAATTGACCTTACCACGTAGGAGATTATAGCTACCTGCGTGACATCCGAGTCCAAGATAATCAACAATGTGGAATGGCCTACTTGGATAATTGTTGATTAAACAAAAAAAAGAGAATAAGAACAGTCCCTTATACCAAAGTGGTTTCCTTAGACACGTGTGTCAAGCTTTCGTCCCTGTGCAATACGATGAAAAGTGTTAGAATGAGAAACATAGAAGGAAATAACAAACAAATGAAATCAACAACAGAAGTCAGTCGTGCATTTGTGGTTACAGCAGCAATTGACCTTACCACGTGGGAGATTATAGCTACCTGCGTGACATTCGAGTCCAAGAAAATCAACAATGTGGAATGGCTTACTTGGATAATTGTTGATTGAACAAAAAGAAGGGAATAAGAACAGTCCCTCATACCAAAGTGGTTTCCTTAGACACGTGTGTCAAGCTTTCGTCCCTGTGCAATACGATGAGAAGTGTTAGAATGAGAAACATAGAAGGAAATAACAAACAAATGAAATCAACAACAGAAGTCAGTCGTGCATTTGTGGTTACAGCAGCAATTGACCTTACCACGTGGGAGATTATAGCTACCTGCGTGACATTCGAGTCCAAGAAAATCAACAATGTGGAATGGCTTACTTGGATAATTGTTCATTGAACAAAAAGAAGGGAATAAGAACAGTCCCTCATACCAAAGTGGTTTCCTTAGACACGTGTGTCAAGCTTTCGTCCGTGTGCAATACGATGAAAAGTGTTAGAATGAGAAACATTGAAGGAAATATCAAACAAATGAAATCAACAACAGAAGTCAGTCGTGCATTTGTGGTTTCAGCAGCAATTGACCTTACCACGTGGGAGATTATAGCTACCTGCGTGACATCCGAGTCCAAGAAAATCAACAATGTGGAATGACTTACTTGGATAATTGATCATTATACAGAAAGAAGGGAATAAGAACAGTCCCTCATACCAAAGTGGTTTCCTTAGACACGTGTGTCAAGCTTTCGTCCCTGTGCAATAAGATGAAAAGTGTTAGAATGAGAAACATTGAAGGAAATTACAAACAAATGAAATCAACAACAGAAGTCAGTCGTGCATTTGTGGTTTCAGCAGCAATTGACCTTACCACGTGGGAGATTATAGCTACCTGCGTGACATCCGAGTCCAAGAAAATCTACAATGTGGAATGGCTTACTTGGATAATTGATCATTAATCAGAAAGAATGAAGTAAGAACAGTCCCTTATACCAATGTGGTTTCCATAGACACGAGTGTCAAGCTTTCGTCCCTGTGCAATACGATGAAAAGTGTTAGAATGAGGAACATAGAAGGAAATAACAAACAAATGAAATCAACAACAGAAGTCAGTCGTGCATTTGTGGTTACAGCAGGAATTGACCTTACCACGTGGGAGATTATAGCTACCTACGTGACATCCGAGTCCAAGAAAATCGACAATGTGGAATGGTTTACTTGGATAATTGTTGATTGAACAAAAAGAAGGAAATAAGAACAGTCCCTCATACCAAAGTGGTTTCCTTAGACACGTGTGTCAAGCTTTCGTCCCTGTGCAATACGATGAAAAGTGTTAGAATGAGAAACATAAAAGGAAATAACAAACATATGAAATCAACAACAGAAGTCAGTCGTGCATTTGTGGTTACAGCAGCAATTGACCTTACCACGTGGGAGATTATAGCTACCTACGTGACATCCGAGTCCAAGAAAATCGACAATGTGGAATGGTTTACTTGGATAATTGTTGATTGAACAAAAAGAAGGAAATAAGAACAGTCCCTCATACCAAAGTGGTTTCCTTAGACACGTGTGTCAAGCTTTCGTCCCTGTGCAATAAGATGAAAAGTGTTAGAATGAGAAACATTGAAGGAAATAACAAACAAATGAAATCAACAACAGAAGTCAGTCGTGCATTTGTGGTTTCAGCAGCAATTGACCTTACCACGTGGGAGATTATAGCTACCTGCGTGACATCCGAGTCCAAGAAAATCAACAATGTGGAATGGCTTACTTGGATAATTGATCATTAATCAGAAAGAATGAAGTAAGAACAGTCCCTTATACCAATGTGGTTTTCATTGACACGAGTGTCAAGCTTTCGTCCCTGTGCAATACGATGAAAAGTGTAAGAATGAGAAACATAGAAGGAAAAAACAAACAAATGAAATCAACAACAGAAGTTAGTCGTGCATTTGTGGTTTCAGCAGCAATTGACCTTACCACGTGGGAGATTATAGCTAACTGCGTGACATCCGAGTCCAAGAAAATCAACAATGTGGAATGGCTTACTTGGATAATTGATCATTAATCAGAAAGAATGAAGTAAGAACAGTCCCTTATACCAATGTGGTTTCCATTGACACGAGTGTCAAGCTTTCGTCCCTGTGCAATACGATGAAAAGTGTAAGAATGAGAAACATTGAAGGAAATAACAAACAAATCAAATCAACAACAGAAGTCAGTCGTGCATTTGTGATTACAGCAGCAATTGACCTTACCACGTGGGAGATTTAAGCTACCTGCGTGACATCCGAGTCCAAAAAAATCAACAATGTGGAATGGCTTACTTGGATAATTGTTCATTAAACAAAAAGAAGGGAATAAGAACAGTCCCTTATACCGAAGTGGTTTCCTTAGACACGCGTGTCAAGCTTTCGTCCCTGTGCAATACGATGAAAAGTGTTAGAATGAGAAACACTGAAGAAAATAACAAACGAATGAAATCAACAACAGAAGTCAGTCGTGCATTTGTGGTTACAGCAGCAATTGATTTTACCACGTTAAAGATTATAGCTACCTGCGTGTCATCCGAGTCCAAGAAAATCAACAATGTGGAATGGCTTACTTGGATAATTGATCATCATACAGAAAGAAGGGAATAAGAACAGTGTCTTATACCAATGTGGTTTCCATAGACACGTGTGTCAAGCTTTCGTCCCTGTGCAATACGATGAGAAGTGTTAGAATGAGAAACATTGAAGGAAATAACAAACAAATGACATCAACAACAGAAGTCAGCCGTCCAATTGTGGTTACAGCAGCAATTGACCTTTCCACGTGGGAGATTATAGCTACCCGCGTGTCATCCGAGTCCAAGAAAATCAACAATGTGGAATGGCTTACTTGGATAATTGTTCATTAAACAAAAAGAAGGGAATAAGAACAGTCCCTTATACCAAAGTGGTTTCCTTAGACACGTGTGTCAAGCTTTCGTCCCTGTGCAATACGATGAAAAGTGTTAGAATGAGAAACATAGAAGGAAATAAGAAACAAATGAAATCAACAACAGAAGTCAGTCGTACATTTGTGGTTACAGCAGCAATTGACCTTACCACATGGGAGATTATAGCTACCTGCGTGACATCCGAGTCCAAGAAAATCAACAATGTGGAATGGCCTACTTGGATAATTGTTGATTAAACAAGGAAAAGAGAATAAGAACAGTCCCTTATACCAAAGTGGTTTCCTTAGACACGTGTGTCAAGCTTTCGTCCCTGTGCAATACGATGAAAAGTGTTAGAATGAGAAACATAGTAGGAAATAACAAACAAATGAAATCAACAACAGAAGTCAGTCGTGCATTTGTGGTTACAGCAGCAATTGACCTTACCACGTGGGAGATTATAGCTACCTACGTGACATCCGAGTCCAAGAAAATCGATAATGTGGAATGGTTTACTTGGATAATTGTTGATTGAACAAAAAGAAGGAAATAAGAACAGTCCCTCATACCAAAGTGGTTTCCTTAGACACGTGTGTCAAGCTTTCGTCCCTGTGCAATAAGATGAAAAGTGTTAGAATGAGAAACATTGAAGGAAATAACAAACAAATGAAATCAACAACAGAAGTCAGTCGTGCATTTGTGGTTTCAGCAGCAATTGACCTTACCACGTCGGAGATTATAGCTACCAGCGTGACATCCGAGTCCAAGAAAATCTACAATGTGGAATGGCTTACTTGGATAATTGATCATTAATCAGAAAGAATGAAGTAAGAACAGTCCCTTATACCAATGTGGTTTCCATAGACACGAGTGTCAAGCTTTCGTCCCTGTGCAATACGATGAAAAGTGTAAGAATGAGAAACATAGAAGGAAAAAACAAACAAATGAAATCAACAACAGAAGTCAGTCGTGCATTTGTGATTACAGGAGCAATTGACCTTACCACGTGGGAGATTTAAGCTACCTGCGTGACATCCGAGTCGAAGAAAATCAACAATGTGGAATGGCTTACTTGGATAATTGATCATTAAACAAAAGGAAGGGAATAAGAACAGTCCCTTATACCAATGTGGTTTCCATAGACACGTGTGTCAAGCTTTCGTCCCTTTGCAATACGATGAGAAGTGTTAGAATGAGAAACATTGAAGGAAATAACAAACAATTCAAATCAACAACAGAAGTCAGTCGTGCATTTGTGATTACAGGAGCAATTGACCTTACCACGTGGGAGATTTAAGCTACCTGCGTGACATCCGAGTCCAAGAAAATCAACAATGTGGAATGGCTTACTTGGATAATTGTTCATTAAACAAAAAGAAGGGAATAAGAACAGTCCCTTATACCAATGTGGTTTCCATAGACACGTGTGTCAAGCTTTCGTCCCTTTGCAATACGATGAGAAGTGTTAGAATGAGAAACATTGAAGGAAATAACAAACAATTCAAATCAACAACAGAAGTCAGTCGTGCATTTGTGGTTTCAGCAGCAATTGACCTTACCACGTCGGAGATTATAGCTACCAGCGTGACATCCGAGTCCAAGAAAATCTACAATGTGGAATGGCTTACTTGGATAATTGATCATTAATCAGAAAGAATGAAGTAAGAACAGTCCCTTATACCAATGTGGTTTCCATAGACACGAGTGTCAAGCTTTCGTCCCTGTGCAATACGATGAAAAGTGTAAGAATGAGAAACATAGAAGGAAAAAACAAACAAATGAAATCAACAACAGAAGTCAGTCGTGCATTTGTGATTACAGGAGCAATTGACCTTACCACGTGGGAGATTTAAGCTACCTGCGTGACATCCGAGTCGAAGAAAATCAACAATGTGGAATGGCTTACTTGGATAATTGATCATTAAACAAAAGGAAGGGAATAAGAACAGTCCCTTATACCAATGTGGTTTCCATAGACACGTGTGTCAAGCTTTCGTCCCTTTGCAATACGATGAGAAGTGTTAGAATGAGAAACATTGAAGGAAATAACAAACAATTCAAATCAACAACAGAAGTCAGTCGTGCATTTGTGATTACAGGAGCAATTGACCTTACCACGTGGGAGATTTAAGCTACCTGCGTGACATCCGAGTCCAAGAAAATCAACAATGTGGAATGGCTTACTTGGATAATTGTTCATTAAACAAAAAGAAGGGAATAAGAACAGTCCCTTATACCGAAGTGGTTTCCTTAGACACGCGTGTCAAGCTTTCGTCCCTGTGCAATACGATGAAAAGTGTTAGAATGAGAAACACTGAAGAAAATAACAAACGAATGAAATCAACAACAGAAGTCAGTCGTGCATTTGTGGTTACAGCAGCAATTGACCTTACCACGTGGGAGATTATAGCTACCTGCGTGACATCCGAGTCCAAGAAAATCAACAATGTGGAATGGCTTACTTGGATAATTGTTCATTAAACAAAAAGAAGGGAATAAGAACAGTCCCTTATACCAAAGTGGTTTCCTTAGACACGCGTGTCAAGCTTTCGTCCCTGTGCAATACGATGAAAAGTGTTAGAATGAGAAACATTGATGAAAATAACAAACGAATGAAATCAACAACAGAAGTCAGTCGTGCATTTGTGGTTACAGCAGCAATTGACCTTTCCACGTGGGAGATTACAGCTACCTGCGTGACATCCGAGCCCAAGAAAATCAACAATATGGAACGGCTTACTTGGATAATTGTTCATTAAACAAAAAGAAGGGAATAAGAACAGTCCCTTATACCAAAGTGGTTTCCTTAGACACGTGTGTCAAGCTTTCGTCCCTGTGCAATACGATGAAAAGTGTTAGAATGAGAAACATTGATGAAAATAACAAACGAATGAAATCAACAACAGAAGTCAGTCGTGCATTTGTGGTTACAGCAGCAATTGACCTTACCACGTGGGAGATTACAGCTACCTGCGTGTCATCCGAGTCCAAGAAAATCAACAATGTGGAACGGCTTACTTGGATAATTGTTCATTAAACAAAAAGAAGGAAATAAGAACAGTCCCTCATACCAAAGTGGTTTCCTTAGACACGTGTGTCAAGCTTTTGTCCCTGTGCAATAAGATGAAAAGTGTTAGAATGAGCAACATTGAAGGAAATAACAAACAAATGAAATCAACAACAGAAGTCAGTCGTGCATTTGTGGTTTCAGCAGCAATTGACCTTACCACGTGGGAGATTATAGCTACCTGCGTGACATCCGAGTCCAAGAAAATCAACAATGTGGAATGACTTACTTGGATAATTGATCATTATACAGAAAGAAGGGAATAAGAACAGTCCCTCATACCAAAGTGGTTTCCTTAGACACGTGTGTCAAGCTTTCGTCCCTGTGCAATAAGATGAAAAGTGTTAGAATGAGAAACATTGAAGGAAATTACAAACAAATGAAATCAACAACAGAAGTCAGTCGTGCATTTGTGGTTTCAGCAGCAATTGACCTTACCACGTGGGAGATTATAGCTACCTGCGTGACATCCGAGTCCAAGAAAATCTACAATGTGGAATGGCTTACTTGGATAATTGATCATTAATCAGAAAGAATGAAGTAAGAACAGTCCCTTATACCAATGTGGTTTCCATAGACACGAGTGTCAAGCTTTCGTCCCTGTGCAATACGATGAAAAGTGTTAGAATGAGGAACATAGAAGGAAATAACAAACAAATGAAATCAACAACAGAAGTCAGTCGTGCATTTGTGGTTACAGCAGGAATTGACCTTACCACGTGGGAGATTATAGCTACCTACGTGACATCCGAGTCCAAGAAAATCGACAATGTGGAATGGTTTACTTGGATAATTGTTGATTGAACAAAAAGAAGGAAATAAGAACAGTCCCTCATACCAAAGTGGTTTCCTTAGACACGTGTGTCAAGCTTTCGTCCCTGTGCAATACGATGAAAAGTGTTAGAATGAGAAACATAAAAGGAAATAACAAACATATGAAATCAACAACAGAAGTCAGTCGTGCATTTGTGGTTACAGCAGCAATTGACCTTACCACGTGGGAGATTATAGCTACCTACGTGACATCCGAGTCCAAGAAAATCGACAATGTGGAATGGTTTACTTGGATAATTGTTGATTGAACAAAAAGAAGGAAATAAGAACAGTCCCTCATACCAAAGTGGTTTCCTTAGACACGTGTGTCAAGCTTTCGTCCCTGTGCAATAAGATGAAAAGTGTTAGAATGAGAAACATTGAAGGAAATAACAAACAAATGAAATCAACAACAGAAGTCAGTCGTGCATTTGTGGTTTCAGCAGCAATTGACCTTACCACGTGGGAGATTATAGCTACCTGCGTGACATCCGAGTCCAAGAAAATCAACAATGTGGAATGGCTTACTTGGATAATTGATCATTAATCAGAAAGAATGAAGTAAGAACAGTCCCTTATACCAATGTGGTTTTCATTGACACGAGTGTCAAGCTTTCGTCCCTGTGCAATACGATGAAAAGTGTAAGAATGAGAAACATAGAAGGAAAAAACAAACAAATGAAATCAACAACAGAAGTTAGTCGTGCATTTGTGGTTTCAGCAGCAATTGACCTTACCACGTGGGAGATTATAGCTAACTGCGTGACATCCGAGTCCAAGAAAATCAACAATGTGGAATGGCTTACTTGGATAATTGATCATTAATCAGAAAGAATGAAGTAAGAACAGTCCCTTATACCAATGTGGTTTCCATTGACACGAGTGTCAAGCTTTCGTCCCTGTGCAATACGATGAAAAGTGTAAGAATGAGAAACATTGAAGGAAATAACAAACAAATCAAATCAACAACAGAAGTCAGTCGTGCATTTGTGATTACAGCAGCAATTGACCTTACCACGTGGGAGATTTAAGCTACCTGCGTGACATCCGAGTCCAAAAAAATCAACAATGTGGAATGGCTTACTTGGATAATTGTTCATTAAACAAAAAGAAGGGAATAAGAACAGTCCCTTATACCGAAGTGGTTTCCTTAGACACGCGTGTCAAGCTTTCGTCCCTGTGCAATACGATGAAAAGTGTTAGAATGAGAAACACTGAAGAAAATAACAAACGAATGAAATCAACAACAGAAGTCAGTCGTGCATTTGTGGTTACAGCAGCAATTGATTTTACCACGTTAAAGATTATAGCTACCTGCGTGTCATCCGAGTCCAAGAAAATCAACAATGTGGAATGGCTTACTTGGATAATTGATCATCATACAGAAAGAAGGGAATAAGAACAGTGTCTTATACCAATGTGGTTTCCATAGACACGTGTGTCAAGCTTTCGTCCCTGTGCAATACGATGAGAAGTGTTAGAATGAGAAACATTGAAGGAAATAACAAACAAATGACATCAACAACAGAAGTCAGCCGTCCAATTGTGGTTACAGCAGCAATTGACCTTTCCACGTGGGAGATTATAGCTACCCGCGTGTCATCCGAGTCCAAGAAAATCAACAATGTGGAATGGCTTACTTGGATAATTGTTCATTAAACAAAAAGAAGGGAATAAGAACAGTCCCTTATACCAAAGTGGTTTCCTTAGACACGTGTGTCAAGCTTTCGTCCCTGTGCAATACGATGAAAAGTGTTAGAATGAGAAACATAGAAGGAAATAAGAAACAAATGAAATCAACAACAGAAGTCAGTCGTACATTTGTGGTTACAGCAGCAATTGACCTTACCACATGGGAGATTATAGCTACCTGCGTGACATCCGAGTCCAAGAAAATCAACAATGTGGAATGGCCTACTTGGATAATTGTTGATTAAACAAGGAAAAGAGAATAAGAACAGTCCCTTATACCAAAGTGGTTTCCTTAGACACGTGTGTCAAGCTTTCGTCCCTGTGCAATACGATGAAAAGTGTTAGAATGAGAAACATAGTAGGAAATAACAAACAAATGAAATCAACAACAGAAGTCAGTCGTGCATTTGTGGTTACAGCAGCAATTGACCTTACCACGTGGGAGATTATAGCTACCTACGTGACATCCGAGTCCAAGAAAATCGATAATGTGGAATGGTTTACTTGGATAATTGTTGATTGAACAAAAAGAAGGAAATAAGAACAGTCCCTCATACCAAAGTGGTTTCCTTAGACACGTGTGTCAAGCTTTCGTCCCTGTGCAATAAGATGAAAAGTGTTAGAATGAGAAACATTGAAGGAAATAACAAACAAATGAAATCAACAACAGAAGTCAGTCGTGCATTTGTGGTTTCAGCAGCAATTGACCTTACCACGTCGGAGATTATAGCTACCAGCGTGACATCCGAGTCCAAGAAAATCTACAATGTGGAATGGCTTACTTGGATAATTGATCATTAATCAGAAAGAATGAAGTAAGAACAGTCCCTTATACCAATGTGGTTTCCATAGACACGAGTGTCAAGCTTTCGTCCCTGTGCAATACGATGAAAAGTGTAAGAATGAGAAACATAGAAGGAAAAAACAAACAAATGAAATCAACAACAGAAGTCAGTCGTGCATTTGTGATTACAGGAGCAATTGACCTTACCACGTGGGAGATTTAAGCTACCTGCGTGACATCCGAGTCGAAGAAAATCAACAATGTGGAATGGCTTACTTGGATAATTGATCATTAAACAAAAGGAAGGGAATAAGAACAGTCCCTTATACCAATGTGGTTTCCATAGACACGTGTGTCAAGCTTTCGTCCCTTTGCAATACGATGAGAAGTGTTAGAATGAGAAACATTGAAGGAAATAACAAACAATTCAAATCAACAACAGAAGTCAGTCGTGCATTTGTGATTACAGGAGCAATTGACCTTACCACGTGGGAGATTTAAGCTACCTGCGTGACATCCGAGTCCAAGAAAATCAACAATGTGGAATGGCTCACTTGGATAATTGTTCATTAAACAAAAAGAAGGGAATAAGAACAGTCCCTTATACCGAAGTGGTTTCCTTAGACACGCGTGTCAAGCTTTCGTCCCTGTGCAATACGATGAAAAGTGTTAGAATGAGAAACACTGAAGAAAATAACAAACGAATGAAATCAACAACAGAAGTCAGTCGTGCATTTGTGGTTACAGCAGCAATTGACCTTACCACGTGGGAGATTATAGCTACCTGCGTGACATCCGAGTCCAAGAAAATCAACAATGTGGAATGGCTTACTTGGATAATTGTTCATTAAACAAAAAGAAGGGAATAAGAACAGTCCCTTATACCAAAGTGGTTTCCTTAGACACGCGTGTCAAGCTTTCGTCCCTGTGCAATACGATGAAAAGTGTTAGAATGAGAAACATTGATGAAAATAACAAACGAATGAAATCAACAACAGAAGTCAGTCGTGCATTTGTGGTTACAGCAGCAATTGACCTTTCCACGTGGGAGATTACAGCTACCTGCGTGACATCCGAGCCCAAGAAAATCAACAATATGGAACGGCTTACTTGGATAATTGTTCATTAAACAAAAAGAAGGGAATAAGAACAGTCCCTTATACCAAAGTGGTTTCCTTAGACACGTGTGTCAAGCTTTCGTCCCTGTGCAATACGATGAAAAGTGTTAGAATGAGAAACATTGATGAAAATAACAAACGAATGAAATCAACAACAGAAGTCAGTCGTGCATTTGTGGTTACAGCAGCAATTGACCTTACCACGTGGGAGATTACAGCTACCTGCGTGTCATCCGAGTCCAAGAAAATCAACAATGTGGAACGGCTTACTTGGATAATTGTTCATTAAACAAAAAGAAGGAAATAAGAACAGTCCCTCATACCAAAGTGGTTTCCTTAGACACGTGTGTCAAGCTTTTGTCCCTGTGCAATAAGATGAAAAGTGTTAGAATGAGAAACATTGAAGGAAATAACAAACAAATGAAATCAACAACAGAAGTCAGTCGTGCATTTGTGGTTTCAGCAGCAATTGACCTTACCACGTGGGAGATTATAGCTACCTGCGTGACATCCGAGTCCAAGAAAATCAACAATGTGGAATGACTTACTTGGATAATTGATCATTATACAGAAAGAAGGGAATAAGAACAGTCCCTCATACCAAAGTGGTTTCCTTAGACACGTGTGTCAAGCTTTCGTCCCTGTGCAATAAGATGAAAAGTGTTAGAATGAGAAACATTGAAGGAAATTACAAACAAATGAAATCAACAACAGAAGTCAGTCGTGCATTTGTGGTTTCAGCAGCAATTGACCTTACCACGTGGGAGATTATAGCTACCTGCGTGACATCCGAGTCCAAGAAAATCTACAATGTGGAATGGCTTACTTGGATAATTGATCATTAATCAGAAAGAATGAAGTAAGAACAGTCCCTTATACCAATGTGGTTTCCATAGACACGAGTGTCAAGCTTTCGTCCCTGTGCAATACGATGAAAAGTGTTAGAATGAGGAACATAGAAGGAAATAACAAACAAATGAAATCAACAACAGAAGTCAGTCGTGCATTTGTGGTTACAGCAGGAATTGACCTTACCACGTGGGAGATTATAGCTACCTACGTGACATCCGAGTCCAAGAAAATCGACAATGTGGAATGGTTTACTTGGATAATTGTTGATTGAACAAAAAGAAGGAAATAAGAACAGTCCCTCATACCAAAGTGGTTTCCTTAGACACGTGTGTCAAGCTTTCGTCCCTGTGCAATACGATGAAAAGTGTTAGAATGAGAAACATAAAAGGAAATAACAAACATATGAAATCAACAACAGAAGTCAGTCGTGCATTTGTGGTTACAGCAGCAATTGACCTTACCACGTGGGAGATTATAGCTACCTACGTGACATCCGAGTCCAAGAAAATCGACAATGTGGAATGGTTTACTTGGATAATTGTTGATTGAACAAAAAGAAGGAAATAAGAACAGTCCCTCATACCAAAGTGGTTTCCTTAGACACGTGTGTCAAGCTTTCGTCCCTGTGCAATAAGATGAAAAGTGTTAGAATGAGAAACATTGAAGGAAATAACAAACAAATGAAATCAACAACAGAAGTCAGTCGTGCATTTGTGGTTTCAGCAGCAATTGACCTTACCACGTGGGAGATTATAGCTACCTGCGTGACATCCGAGTCCAAGAAAATCAACAATGTGGAATGGCTTACTTGGATAATTGATCATTAATCAGAAAGAATGAAGTAAGAACAGTCCCTTATACCAATGTGGTTTTCATTGACACGAGTGTCAAGCTTTCGTCCCTGTGCAATACGATGAAAAGTGTAAGAATGAGAAACATAGAAGGAAAAAACAAACAAATGAAATCAACAACAGAAGTTAGTCGTGCATTTGTGGTTTCAGCAGCAATTGACCTTACCACGTGGGAGATTATAGCTAACTGCGTGACATCCGAGTCCAAGAAAATCAACAATGTGGAATGGCTTACTTGGATAATTGATCATTAATCAGAAAGAATGAAGTAAGAACAGTCCCTTATACCAATGTGGTTTCCATTGACACGAGTGTCAAGCTTTCGTCCCTGTGCAATACGATGAAAAGTGTAAGAATGAGAAACATTGAAGGAAATAACAAACAAATCAAATCAACAACAGAAGTCAGTCGTGCATTTGTGATTACAGCAGCAATTGACCTTACCACGTGGGAGATTTAAGCTACCTGCGTGACATCCGAGTCCAAAAAAATCAACAATGTGGAATGGCTTACTTGGATAATTGTTCATTAAACAAAAAGAAGGGAATAAGAACAGTCCCTTATACCGAAGTGGTTTCCTTAGACACGCGTGTCAAGCTTTCGTCCCTGTGCAATACGATGAAAAGTGTTAGAATGAGAAACACTGAAGAAAATAACAAACGAATGAAATCAACAACAGAAGTCAGTCGTGCATTTGTGGTTACAGCAGCAATTGATTTTACCACGTTAAAGATTATAGCTACCTGCGTGTCATCCGAGTCCAAGAAAATCAACAATGTGGAATGGCTTACTTGGATAATTGATCATCATACAGAAAGAAGGGAATAAGAACAGTGTCTTATACCAATGTGGTTTCCATAGACACGTGTGTCAAGCTTTCGTCCCTGTGCAATACGATGAGAAGTGTTAGAATGAGAAACATTGAAGGAAATAACAAACAAATGACATCAACAACAGAAGTCAGCCGTCCAATTGTGGTTACAGCAGCAATTGACCTTTCCACGTGGGAGATTATAGCTACCCGCGTGTCATCCGAGTCCAAGAAAATCAACAATGTGGAATGGCTTACTTGGATAATTGTTCATTAAACAAAAAGAAGGGAATAAGAACAGTCCCTTATACCAAAGTGGTTTCCTTAGACACGTGTGTCAAGCTTTCGTCCCTGTGCAATACGATGAAAAGTGTTAGAATGAGAAACATAGAAGGAAATAAGAAACAAATGAAATCAACAACAGAAGTCAGTCGTACATTTGTGGTTACAGCAGCAATTGACCTTACCACATGGGAGATTATAGCTACCTGCGTGACATCCGAGTCCAAGAAAATCAACAATGTGGAATGGCCTACTTGGATAATTGTTGATTAAACAAGGAAAAGAGAATAAGAACAGTCCCTTATACCAAAGTGGTTTCCTTAGACACGTGTGTCAAGCTTTTGTCCCTGTGCAATACGATGAAAAGTGTTAGAATGAGAAACATAGTAGGAAATAACAAACAAATGAAATCAACAACAGAAGTCAGTCGTGCATTTGTGGTTACAGCAGCAATTGACCTTACCACGTGGGAGATTATAGCTACCTACGTGACATCCGAGTCCAAGAAAATCGATAATGTGGAATGGTTTACTTGGATAATTGTTGATTGAACAAAAAGAAGGAAATAAGAACAGTCCCTCATACCAAAGTGGTTTCCTTAGACACGTGTGTCAAGCTTTCGTCCCTGTGCAATAAGATGAAAAGTGTTAGAATGAGAAACATTGAAGGAAATAACAAACAAATGAAATCAACAACAGAAGTCAGTCGTGCATTTGTGGTTTCAGCAGCAATTGACCTTACCACGTCGGAGATTATAGCTACCAGCGTGACATCCGAGTCCAAGAAAATCTACAATGTGGAATGGCTTACTTGGATAATTGATCATTAATCAGAAAGAATGAAGTAAGAACAGTCCCTTATACCAATGTGGTTTCCATAGACACGAGTGTCAAGCTTTCGTCCCTGTGCAATACGATGAAAAGTGTAAGAATGAGAAACATAGAAGGAAAAAACAAACAAATGAAATCAACAACAGAAGTCAGTCGTGCATTTGTGATTACAGGAGCAATTGACCTTACCACGTGGGAGATTTAAGCTACCTGCGTGACATCCGAGTCGAAGAAAATCAACAATGTGGAATGGCTTACTTGGATAATTGATCATTAAACAAAAGGAAGGGAATAAGAACAGTCCCTTATACCAATGTGGTTTCCATAGACACGTGTGTCAAGCTTTCGTCCCTTTGCAATACGATGAGAAGTGTTAGAATGAGAAACATTGAAGGAAATAACAAACAATTCAAATCAACAACAGAAGTCAGTCGTGCATTTGTGATTACAGGAGCAATTGACCTTACCACGTGGGAGATTTAAGCTACCTGCGTGACATCCGAGTCCAAGAAAATCAACAATGTGGAATGGCTTACTTGGATAATTGTTCATTAAACAAAAAGAAGGGAATAAGAACAGTCCCTTATACCGAAGTGGTTTCCTTAGACACGCGTGTCAAGCTTTCGTCCCTGTGCAATACGATGAAAAGTGTTAGAATGAGAAACACTGAAGAAAATAACAAACGAATGAAATCAACAACAGAAGTCAGTCGTGCATTTGTGGTTACAGCAGCAATTGACCTTACCACGTGGGAGATTATAGCTACCTGCGTGACATCCGAGTCCAAGAAAATCAACAATGTGGAATGGCTTACTTGGATAATTGTTCATTAAACAAAAAGAAGGGAATAAGAACAGTCCCTTATACCAAAGTGGTTTCCTTAGACACGCGTGTCAAGCTTTCGTCCCTGTGCAATACGATGAAAAGTGTTAGAATGAGAAACATTGATGAAAATAACAAACGAATGAAATCAACAACAGAAGTCAGTCGTGCATTTGTGGTTACAGCAGCAATTGACCTTTCCACGTGGGAGATTACAGCTACCTGCGTGACATCCGAGCCCAAGAAAATCAACAATATGGAACGGCTTACTTGGATAATTGTTCATTAAACAAAAAGAAGGGAATAAGAACAGTCCCTTATACCAAAGTGGTTTCCTTAGACACGTGTGTCAAGCTTTCGTCCCTGTGCAATACGATGAAAAGTGTTAGAATGAGAAACATTGATGAAAATAACAAACGAATGAAATCAACAACAGAAGTCAGTCGTGCATTTGTGGTTACAGCAGCAATTGACCTTACCACGTGGGAGATTACAGCTACCTGCGTGTCATCCGAGTCCAAGAAAATCAACAATGTGGAACGGCTTACTTGGATAATTGTTCATTAAACAAAAAGAAGGAAATAAGAACAGTCCCTCATACCAAAGTGGTTTCCTTAGACACGTGTGTCAAGCTTTTGTCCCTGTGCAATAAGATGAAAAGTGTTAGAATGAGAAACATTGAAGGAAATAACAAACAAATGAAATCAACAACAGAAGTCAGTCGTGCATTTGTGGTTTCAGCAGCAATTGACCTTACCACGTGGGAGATTATAGCTACCTACGTGACATCCGAGTCCAAGAAAATCGACAATGTGGAATGGTTTACTTGGATAATTGTTGATTAAACAAAAAGAAGGAAATAAGAACAGTCCCTCATACCAAAGTGGTTTCCTTAGACACGTGTGTCAAGCTTTCGTCCCTGTGCAATAAGATGAAAAGTGTTAGAATGAGAAACATTGAAGGAAATAACAAACAAATGAAATCAACAACAGAAGTCAGTCGTGCATTTGTGGTTTCAGCAGCAATTGACCTTACCACGTGGGAGATCATAGCTACCTGCGTGACATCCGAGTCCAAGAAAATCAACAATGTGAAATGGCTTACTTGGATAATTGATCATTAATCAGAAAGAATGAAGTAAGAACAGTCCCTTATACCAATGTGGCTTCCATTGACACGAGTGTCAAGCTTTCGTCCCTGTGCAATACGATGAAAAGTGTAAGAATGAGAAACATTGAAGAAAATAACAAACAAATCAAATCAACAACAGAAGTCAGTCGTGCATTTGTGATTACAGCAGCAATTGACCTTACCACGTGGGAGATTTATGCTACCTGCGAGACATCCGAGTCCAAAAAAATCAACAATGTGGAATGGCTTACTTGGATAATTGTTCATTAAACAAAAAGAAGGGAATAAGAACAGTCCCTTATACCGAAGTGGTTTCCTTAGACACGCGTGTCAAGCTTTCGTCCCTGTGCAATACGATGAAAAGTGTTAGAATGAGAAACACTGAAGAAAATAACAAACGAATGAAATCAACAACAGAAGTCAGTCGTGCATTTGTGGTTACAGCAGCAATTGACCTTACCACGTGGGAGATTATAGCTACCTGCGTGACATCCGAGTCCAAGAAAATCAACAATGTGGAATGGCTTACTTGGATAATTGTTCATTAAACAAAAAGAAGGGAATAAGAACAGTCCCTTATACCAAAGTGGTTTCCTTAGACACGCGTGTCAAGTTTTCGTCCCTGTGCAATACGATGAAAAGTGTTAGAATGAGAAACATTGAAGGAAATAACAAACGAATGAAATCAACAACAGAAGTCAGTCGTGCATTTGTGGTTACAGCAGCAATTGACCTTACCACGTGGGAGATTACAGCTACCTGCGTGACATCCGAGCCCAAGAAAATCAACAATATGGAACGGCTTACTTGGATAATTGTTCATTAAACAAAAAGAAGGGAATAAGAACAGTCCCTTATACCAAAGTGGTTTCCTTAGACACGTGTGTCAAGCTTTCGTCCCTGTGCAATACGATGAAAAGTGTTAGAATGAGAAACATTGATGAAAATAACAAACGAATGAAATCAACAACAGAAGTCAGTCGTGCATTTGTGGTTACAGCAGCAATTGACCTTACCACGTGGGAGATTACAGCTACCTGCGTGTCATCCGAGTCCAAGAAAATCAACAATGTGGAACGGCTTACTTGGATAATTGTTCATTAAACAAAAAGAAGGAAATAAGAACAGTCCCTCATACCAAAGTGGTTTCCTTAGACACGTGTGTCAAGCTTTTGTCCCTGTGCAATAAGATGAAAAGTGTTAGAATGAGAAACATTGAAGGAAATAACAAACAAATGAAATCAACAACAGAAGTCAGTCGTGCATTTGTGGTTTCAGCAGCAATTGACCTTACCACGTGGGAGATTATAGCTACCTACGTGACATCCGAGTCCAAGAAAATCGACAATGTGGAATGGTTTACTTGGATAATTGTTGATTGAACAAAAAGAAGGAAATAAGAACAGTCCCTCATACCAAAGTGGTTTCCTTAGACACGTGTGTCAAGCTTTCGTCCCTGTGCAATAAGATGAAAAGTGTTAGAATGAGAAACATTGAAGGAAATAACAAACAAATGAAATCAACAACAGAAGTCAGTCGTGCATTTATGGTTACAGCAGCAATTGATTTTACCACGTTAAAGATTATAGCTACCTGCGTGTCATCCGAGTCCAAGAAAATCAACAATGTGGAATGGCTTACTTGGATAATTGATCATTAATCAGAAAGAATGAAGTAAGAACAGTCCCTTATACCAATGTGGCTTCCATTGACACGAGTGTCAAGCTTTCGTCCCTGTGCAATACGATGAAAAGTGTAAGAATGAGAAACATTGAAGAAAATAACAAACAAATCAAATCAACAACAGAAGTCAGTCGTGCATTTGTGATTACAGCAGCAATTGACCTTACCACGTGGGAGATTTAAGCTACCTGCGTGACATCCGAGTCCAAAAAAATCAACAATGTGGAATGGCTTACTTGGATAATTGTTCATTAAACAAAAAGAAGGGAATAAGAACAGTCCCTTATACCGAAGTGGTTTCCTTAGACACGCGTGTCAAGCTTTCGTCCCTGTGAAATACGATGAAAAGTGTTAGAATGAGAAACACTGAAGAAAATAACAAACGAATGAAATCAACAACAGAAGTCAGTCGTGCATTTGTGGTTACAGCAGCAATTGACCTTACCACGTGGGAGATTATAGCTACCTGCGTGACATCCGAGTCCAAGAAAATCAACAATGTGGAATGGCTTACTTGGATAATTGTTCATTAAACAAAAAGAAGGGAATAAGAACAGTCCCTTATACCAAAGTGGTTTCCTTAGACACGCGTGTCAAGTTTTCGTCCCTGTGCAATACGATGAAAAGTGTTAGAATGAGAAACATTGAAGGAAATAACAAACAAATGAAATCAACAACAGAAGTCAGTCGTGCATTTATGGTTACAGCAGCAATTGATTTTACCACGTTAAAGATTATAGCTACCTGCGTGTCATCCGAGTCCAAGAAAATCAACAATGTGGAATGGCTTACTTGGATAATTGATCATCATACAGAAAGAAGGGAATAAGAACAGTGTCTTATACCAATGTGGTTTCCATAGACACGTGTGTCAAGCTTTCGTCCCTGTGCAATACGATGAGAAGTGTTAGAATGAGAAACATTGAAGGAAATAACAAACAAATGACATCAACAACAGAAGTCAGCCGTCCAATTGTGGTTACAGCAGCAATTGACCTTTCCACGTGGGAGATTATAGCTACCCGCGTGTCATCCGAGTCCAAGAAAATCAACAATGTGGAATGGCTTACTTGGATAATTGTTCATTAAACAAAAAGAAGGGAATAAGAACAGTCCCTTATACCAAAGTGGTTTCCTTAGACAAGTGTGTCAAGCTTTCGTCCCTATGCAATACGATGAAAAGTGTTAGAATGAGAAACATAGAAGGAAATAACAAACAAATGAAATCAACAACAGAAGTCAGTCGTACATTTGTGGTTACAGCAGCAATTGACCTTACCACATGGGAGATTATAGCTACCTGCGTGACATCCGAGTCCAAGAAAATCAACAATGTGGAATGGCCTACTTGGATAATTGTTGATTAAACAAGGGAAAGAGAATAAGAACAGTCCCTTATACCAAAGTGGTTTCCTTAGACACGTGTGTCAAGCTTTCGTCCCTGTGCAATACGATGAAAAGTGTTAGAATGAGAAACATTAAAGGAAATAACAAACAAATGAAATCAACAACAGAAGTCAGTCGCGCATTTGTGGTTACAGCAGCAATTGACCTTACCTCGTAAAATATTATAGCTACCTGCGTGTCATCCGAGTCCAAGAAAATCAACAATGTGGAACGGCTTACTTGGATAATTGTTCATTAAACAAAAAGAAGGAAATAAGAACAGTCCCTCATACCAAAGTGGTTTCCTTAGACACGTGTGTCAAGCTTTCGTCCCTGTGCAATAAGATGAAAAGTGTTAGAATGAGAAACATTGAAGGAAATAACAAACAAATGAAATCAACAACAGAAGTCAGTCGTGCATTTGTGGTTTCAGCAGCAATTGACCTTACCACGTGGGAGATTATAGCTACCTACGTGACATCCGAGTCCAAGAAAATCGACAATGTGGAATGGTTTACTTGGATAATTGTTGATTGAACAAAAAGAAGGAAATAAGAACAGTCCCTCATACCAAAGTGGTTTCCTTAGACACGTGTGTCAAGCTTTCGTCCCTGTGCAATACGATGAAAAGTGTTAGAATGAGAAACATTGAAGAAAATAACAAACGAATGAAATCAACAACAGAAGTCAGTCGTGCATTTGTGGTTACAGCAGCAATTGACCTTAACACGTGGGAGATTATAGCTACCTGCGTGACATCCGAGTCCAAGAAAATCAACAATGTGGAATGGCTTACTTGGATAATTGATCATTAATCAGAAAGAATGAAGTAAGAACAGTCCCTTATACCAATGTGGCTTCCATTGACACGAGTGTCAAGCTTTCGTCCCTGTGCAATACGATGAAAAGTGTAAGAATGAGAAACATTGAAGGAAATAACAAACAAATCAAATCAACAACAGAAGTCAGTCGTGCATTTGTGATTACAGCAGCAATTGACCTTACCACGTGGGAGATTTAAGCTACCTGCGTGACATCCGAGTCCAAAAAAATCAACAATGTGGAATGGCTTACTTGGATAATTGTTCATTAAACAAAAAGAAGGGAATAAGAACAGTCCCTTATACCGAAGTGGTTTCCTTAGACACGCGTGTCAAGCTTTCGTCCCTGTGCAATACGATGAAAAGTGTTAGAATGAGAAACACTGAAGAAAATAACAAACGAATGAAATCAACAACAGAAGTCAGTCGTGCATTTGTGGTTACAGCAGCAATTGACCTTAACACGTGGGAGATTATAGCTACCTGCGTGACATCCGAGTCCAAGAAAATCAACAATGTGGAATGGCTTACTTGGATAATTGTTCATTAAACAAAAAGAAGGGAATAAGAACAGTCCCTTATACCAAAGTGGTTTCCTTAGACACGCGTGTCAAGCTTTCGTCCCTGTGCAATACGATGAAAAGTGTTAGAATGAGAAACATTGATGAAAATAACAAACGAATGAAATCAACAACAGAAGTCAGTCGTGCATTTGTGGTTACAGCAGCAATTGACCTTACCACGTGGGAGATTACAGCTACCTGCGTGACATCCGAGCCCAAGAAAATCAACAATATGGAACGGCTTACATGGATAATTGTTCATTAAACAAAAAGAAGGGAATAAGAACAGTCCCTTATACCAAAGTGGTTTCCTTAGACACGTGTGTCAAGCTTTCGTCCCTGTGCAATACGATGAAAAGTGTTAGAATGAGAAACATTAAAGGAAATAACAAACAAATGAAATCAACAACAGAAGTCAGTCGCGCATTTGTTGTGGTTACAGCAGCAATTGACCTTACCTCGTAAAATATTATAGCTACCTGCGTGTCATCCGAGTCCAAGAAAATCAACAATGTGGAACGGCTTACTTGGATAATTGTTCATTAAAAAAAAAGAAGGAAATAAGAACAGTCCCTCATACCAAAGTGGTTTCCTTAGACACGTGTGTCAAGCTTTCGTCCCTGTGCAATAAGATGAAAAGTGTTAGAATGAGAAACATTGAATAAAATAACAAACGAATGAAATCAACAACAGAAGTCAGCCGTCCAATTGTGGTTACAGCAGCAATTGACCTTTCCACGTGGGAGATTATAGCTACCCGCGTGTCATCCGAGTCCAAGAAAATCAACAATGTGGAATGGCTTACTTGGATAATTGTTCATTAAACAAAAAGAAGGGAATAAGAACAGTCCCTTATACCAAAGTGGTTTCCTTAGAC
Source organism: Harmonia axyridis (assembly GCF_914767665.1). NCBI lineage: Eukaryota > Metazoa > Arthropoda > Insecta > Coleoptera > Coccinellidae > Harmonia > Harmonia axyridis. The sequence continues at coordinate 44,672,754 of NC_059502.1, read as the reverse complement.
ACGTGTGTCAAGCTTTCGTCCCTGTGCAATACGATGAAAAGTGTTAGAATGAGAAACATAGAAGGAAATAACAAACATTTGAAATCAACAACAGAAGTCAGTCGTACATTTGTGGTTACAGCAGCAATTGACCTTACCACATGGGAGATTATAGCTACCTGCGTGACATCCGAGTCCAAGAAAATCAACAATGTGGAATGGCCTACTTGGATAATTGTTGATTAAACAAGGGAAAGAGAATAAGAACAGTCCCTTATACCAAAGTGGTTTCCTTAGACACGTGTGTCAAGCTTTCGTCCCTGTGCAATACGATGAAAAGTGTTAGAATGAGAAACATAGTAGGAAATAACAAACAAATGAAATCAACAACAGAAGTCAGTCGTGCATTTGTGGTTACAGCAGCAATTGACCTTACCACGTGGGGGATTATAGCTACCTACGTGACATCCGAGTCCAAGAAAATCGACAATGTGGAATGGTTTACTTGGATAATTGTTGATTGAACAAAAAGAAGGAAATAAGAACAGTCCCTCATACCAAAGTGGTTTCCTTAGACACGTGTGTCAAGCTTTCGTCCCTGTGCAATGAGATGAAAAGTGTTAGAATGAGAAACATTGAAGGAAATAACAAACAAATGAAATCAACAACAGAAGTCAGTCGTGCATTTGTGGTTTCAGCAGCAATTGACCTTACCACGTGGGAGATTATAGCTACCAGCGTGACATCCGAGTCCAAGAAAATCTACAATGTGGAATGGCTTACTTGGCTAATTGATCATTAATCAGAAAGAATGAAGTAAGAACAGTCCCTTATACCAATGTGGTTTCCATAGACACGAGTGTCAAGCTTTCGTCCCTGTGCAATACGATGAAAAGTGTAAGAATGAGAAACATAGAAGGAAAAAACAAACAAATGAAATCAACAACAGAAGTCAGTCGTGCATTTGTGATTACAGCAGCAATTGACCTCACCACGTGGGAGATTTAAGCTACCTGCGTGACATCCGAGTCGAAGAAAATCAACAATGTGGAATGGCTTACTTGGATAATTGTTCATTAAACAAAAAGAAGGGAATAAGAACAGTCCCTTATACCGAAGTGGTTTCCTTAGACACGCGTGTCAAGCTTTCGCCCCTGTGCAATACGATGAAAAGTGTTAGAATGAGAAACACTGAAGAAAATAACAAACGAATGAAATCAACAACAGAAGTCAGTCGTGCATTTGTGGTTACAGCAGCAATTGACCTTACCACGTGGGAGATTATAGCTACCTGCGTGACATCCGAGTCCAAGAAAATCAACAATGTGGAATGGCTTACTTGGATAATTGTTCATTAAACAAAAAGAAGGGAATAAGAACAGTCCCTTATACCAAAGTGGTTTCCTTAGACACGCGTGTCAAGCTTTCGTCCCTGTGCAATACGATGAAAAGTGTTAGAATGAGAAACATTGATGAAAATAACAAACGAATGAAATCAACAACAGAAGTCAGTCGTGCATTTGTGGTTACAGCAGCAATTGACCTTACCACGTGGGAGATTACAGCTACCTGCGTGACATCCGAGCCCAAGAAAATCAACAATATGGAACGGCTTACTTGGATAATTGTTCATTAAACAAAAAGAAGGGAATAAGAACAGTCCCTTATACCAAAGTGGTTTCCTTAGACACGTGTGTCAAGCTTTCGTCCCTGTGCAATACGATGAAAAGGGTTAGAATGAGAAACATTAAAGGAAATAACAAACAAATGAAATCAACAACAGAAGTCAGTCGCGCATTTGTGGTTACAGCAGCAATTGACCTTACCTCGTAAAAGATTATAGCTACCTGCGTGTCATCCGAGTCCAAGAAAATCAACAATGTGGAACGGCTTACTTGGATAATTGTTCATTAAACAAAAAGAAGGAAATAAGAACAGTCCCTCATACCAAAGTGGTTTCCTTTAACACGTGTGTCAAGCTTTCGTCCCTGTGCAATAAGATGAAAAGTGTTAGAATGAGAAACATTGAAGGAAATAACAAACAAATGAAATCAACAACAGAAGTCAGTCGTGCATTTGTGGTTTCAGCAGCAATTGACCTTACCACGTGGGAGATTATAGCTACCAGCGTGACATCCGAGTCCAAGAAAATCAACAATGTGGAATGGCTTACTTGGATAATTGATCATTATACAGAAAAAAGGGAATGAGAACAGTCCCTTATACCAATGTGGTTTCCATAGACACGTGTGTCAAGCTTTCGTCCCTGTGCAATACGATGAGAAGTGTTAGAATGAGAAACATTGAAGGAAATAACATACAAATCAAATCAACAACTGAAGTCAGTCGTGCATTTGTGATTACAGCAGCAATTGACCTTACCACGTGGGAGATTATAGCTACCTGCGTGACATCCGAGTCCAAGAAAATCAACAATGTGGAATGACTTACTTGGATAATTGTTCATCAAAAAGAGAGAAGGGAAGAAGAGCAGTCCCTCATACCTAAGTGGTTTCCTTAGACACGTGTGTCAAGCTTTCGTCACTGTGCAATACGATGAAAAGTGTTAGAATGAGAAACACTGAAGAAAATAACAAACGAATGAAATCAACAACAGAAGTCAGCCGTGCATTTGTGGTTTCAGCAGCAATTGACCTTACCACGTGGGAGATTATAGCTACCTGCGTGACATCCGAGTCCAAGAAAATCAACAATGTGGAATGGCTTACTTGGATAATTGTTCATTAAACAAAAAGAAGGGAATAAGAACAGTCCCTTATACCAAAGTGGTTTCCTTAGACACGCGTGTCAAGCTTTCGTCCCTGTGCAATACGATGAAAAGTGTTAGAATGAGAAACATTGATGAAAATAACAAACGAATGAAATCAACAACAGAAGTCAGTCGTGCATTTGTGGTTACAGCAGCAATTGACCTTACCACGTGGGAGATTACAGCTACCTGCGTGACATCCGAGCCCAAGAAAATCAACAATATGGAACGGCTTACTTGGATAATTGTTCATTAAACAAAAAGAAGGGAATAAGAACAGTCCCTTATACCAAAGTGGTTTCCTTAGACACGTGTGTCAAGCTTTCGTCCCTGTGCAATACGATGAAAAGTGTTAGAATGAGAAACATTAAAGGAAATAACAAACAAATGAAATCAACAACAGAAGTCAGTCGCGCATTTGTGGTTACAGCAGCAATTGACCTTACCTCGTAAAAGATTATAGCTACCTGCGTGTCATCCGAGTCCAAAAAAATCAACAATGTGGAACGGCTTACTTGGATAATTGTTCATTAAACAAAAAGAAGGAAATAAGAACAGTCCCTCATACCAAAGTGGTTTCCTTTGACACGTGTGTCAAGCTTTCGTCCCTGTGCAATAAGATGAAAAGTGTTAGAATGAGAAACATTGAAGGAAATAACAAACAAATGAAATCAACAACAGAAGTCAGTCGTGCATTTGTGGTTTCAGCAGCAATTGACCTTACCACGTGGGAGATTATAGCTACCAGCGTGACATCCGAGTCCAAGAAAATCTACAATGTGGAATGGCTTACTTGGATAATTGATCATTAATCAGAAAGAATGAAGTAAGAACAGTCCCTTATACCAATGTGGTTTCCATAGACACGAGTGTCAAGCTTTCGTCCCTGTGCAATACGATGAAAAGTGTAAGAATGAGAAACATAGAAGGAAAAAACAAACAAATGAAATCAACAACAGAAGTCAGTCGTGCATTTGTGATTACAGCAGCAATTGACCTCACCACGTGGGAGATTTAAGCTACCTGCGTGACATCCGAGTCGAAGAAAATCAACAATGTGGAATGGCTTACTTGGATAATTGATCATTAAACAAAAAGAAGGGAATAAGAACAGTCCCTTATACCAATGTGGTTTCCATAGACACGTGTGTCAAGCTTTGTCCCTGTGCAATACGATGAGAAGTGTTAGAATGAGAAACATTGAAGGAAATAACAAACAAATCAAATCAACAACAGAAGTCAGTCGTGCATTTGTGATTACAGCAGCAATTGACCTTACCACGTGGGAGATTTAAGCTATCTGCGTGACATCCGAGTCCAAGAAAATCAACAATGTGGAATGGCTTACTTGGATAATTGTTCATTAAACAAAAAGAAGGAAATAAGAACAGTCCCTTATACCGAAGTGGTTTCCTTAGACACGCGTGTCAAGCTTTCCTCCCTGTGCAATACGATGAAAAGTGTTAGAATGAGAAACACTGAAGAAAATAACAAACGAATGAAATCAACAACAGAAGTCAGTCGTGCATTTGTGGTTACAGCAGCAATTGACCTTACCACGTGGGAGATTATAGCTACCTGCGTGACATCCGAGTCCAAGAAAATCAACAATGTGGAATGGCTTACTTGGATAATTGTTCATTAAACAAAAAGAAGGGAATAAGAACAGTCCCTTATACCAAAGTGGTTTCCTTAGACACGCGTGTCAAGCTTTCGTCCCTGTGCAATACGATGAGAAGTGTTAGAATGAGAAACATTGATGAAAATAACAAACGAATGAAATCAACAACAGAAGTCAGTCGTGCATTTGTGGTTACAGCAGCAATTGACCTTACCACGTGGGAGATTACAGCTACCTGCGTGACATCCGAGCCCAAGAAAATCAACAATATGGAACGGCTTACTTGGATAATTGTTCATTAAACAAAAAGAAGGGAATAAGAACAGTCCCTTATACCAAAGTGGTTTCCTCAGACACGTGTGTCAAGCTTTCGTCCCTGTGCAATACGATGAAAAGTGTTAGAATGAGAAACATTAAAGGAAATAACAAACAAATGAAATCAACAACAGAAGTCAGTCGCGCATTTGTGGTTACAGCAGCAATTGACCTTACCTCGTAAAAGATTATAGATACCTGCGTGTCATCCGAGTCCAAGAAAATCAACAATGTGGAATGGCTTACTTGGATAATTGATCATTATACAGAAAAAAGGGAATGAGAACAGTCCCTTATACCAATGTGGTTTCCATAGACACGTGTGTCAAGCTTTCGTCCCTGTGCAATACGATGAGAAGTGTTAGAATGAGAAACATTGAAGGAAATAACATACAAATCAAATCAACAACTGAAGTCAGTCGTGCATTTGTGATTACAGCAGCAATTGACCTTACCACGTGGGAGATTATAGCTACCTGCGTGACATCCGAGTCCAAGAAAATCAACAATGTGGAATGACTTACTTGGATAATTGTTCATCAAAAAGAGAAAAGGGAAGAAGAGCAGTCCCTCATACCAAAGTGGTTTCCTTAGACACGTGTGTCAAGCTTTCGTCACTGTGCAATACGATGAAAAGTGTTAGAATGAGAAACACTGAAGAAAATAACAAACGAATGAAATCAACAACAGAAGTCAGCCGTGCATTTGTGGTTTCAGCAGCAATTGACCTTACCACGTGGGAGATTATAGCTACCTGCGTGACATCCGAGTCCAAGAAAATCAACAATGTGGAATGGCTTACTTGGATAATTGATCATTATACAGAAAGAATGAAGTAAGAACAGTCCCTTATACCAATGTGGTTTCCATAGACACGAGTGTCAAGCTTTCGTCCCTGTGCAATACGATGAAAAGTGTAAGAATGAGAAACATAGAAGGAAAAAACAAACAAATGAAATCAACAACAGAAGTCAGTCGTGCATTTGTGGTTACAGCAGCAATTGACTTTACCACGTGGGAGATTTAAGCTACCTGCGTGACATCCGAGTCCAAGAAAATCAACAATGTGGAATGGCTTACTTGGATAATTGTTCATTAAACAAAAAGAAGGGAATAAGAACAGTCCCTTATACCAAAGTGGTTTCCTTAGACACGTGTGTCAAGCTTTCGTCCCTGTGCAATACGATGAAAAGTGTTAGAATGAGAAACATTAAAGGAAATAACAAACAAATGAAATCAACAACAGAAGTCAGTCGCGCATTTGTGGTTACAGCAGCAATTGACCTTACCTCGTAAAAGATTATAGCTACCTGCGTGTCATCCGAGTCCAAGAAAATCAACAATGTGGAACGGCTTACTTGGATAATTGTTCATCATACAGAAAGAAGGGAATAAGAACAGTCCCTTATACCAATGTGGTTTCCATAGACACGTGTGTCAAGCTTTCGTCCCTGTGCAATACGATGAAAAGTGTTAGAATGAGAAACATTGAAGGAAATATCAAACAAATGAAATCAACAACAGAAGTCCACTATATATGAAATCTACTCGAGATGTCGCGGAGCGAATAACACGTCCGATATTGAGCTCCCGTTGAAAACGCATATAAATTGAATCAAGAGTGAGAAATTGCAATTTTAGTGAACCAAAGTACTGTGCACCTATACGAAATGGCTCCAAACAAGTCAGCTGACATGAAAAATATCGTGAAGGAGGCATTGAAGGAATTACTTTGTGACGATGAATTCCTTAACAAACTTTTATCAAAGATGGAAAATAAGATAACTCAGTTAGAAGAAGAAGCAGCAAAAAATGCGGATAAAATGAAACAGCTGGAAGGTCGAATCGAGAGCATGCAACAAGCAGCGAAAATAAACAATATCTGTGTTTACAATTTAAAGGAGGAAACGAATGAAAATTTGTCGGGAAAGATTCTTGATTTATTGAATTGTAAAATGAAAACACAAATCACTAGAGACGACGTGGTGCGATGTTACCGAATTGGTGAGTCTGGTCAAAAACCGCGACCAGTGATAATTAAATTCGATAAGTTTCAAAACAAACTGAATGTACTTAAAAACACATCGAAATTGAAAGGAACTAAGATTGGCATTACGGAAGATCTAAGTAAACACAGATTAAATTTATACAGAGAAGCAACTAAAAAATATGATAGAAAACAAATGTTTACACGCTTTGGCAACATTTTCATCAGATTAGATGAAAATACAATTAAGAGAATTTCTTCTAGTGAAGATATTTGATCACTCTAACCACGTATTTTAATATTACAAATTTGATGCAGCACAGGGGAGCTGAATGGTTTACATGAATACAGTTGATTTTTGGTGATATTCTACGGGGCATTTGTTATTTCTAAATTTTTTCTTCGAATTATGGTGGAGTTGGACTATATGGAGATGGTGGATGAGCTTGCAGAGCTTGATGCTAAAATCGTAGAGGATCCTGTGGAGGTAGGCGCTATCTTTACTGGGAAAAATAAACTTAACATGCTACATATGAACATTCGTAGTCTTCAGAAAAACTTCGATGAACTTGTTATCTATTTAAATATGATAAACTTAAATAATATAGATGTTATGATTTTTTCGGAGACTTTCATTTTGGAAAATGTGAATAACTTTCAACTGCAGGGCTTTAAAATTTTATATAATGAATCTCTATTAAACAAAAACGATGGTCTAGTGATTTATCTCAGAGAAAATTTTACTGTGAAACATTCATTATTTCAACTAAATGAAACCAATATTTTACGATGTGAAATTGAACTAGATGACAATACTTCTTTGGGTATAACCGCATGTTATAGATCACCATCCGGCAAGTTGGATACATTCTTAGGCGAACTGGAAGACTTACTTTCTGAGATTAAACCTACTGGAGTGGATATATTTGTTGGAGATGTGAATATAAATCTGTTAGATATAAACGATAAACAAGTGAACAAATACTTGAATATAATGTCACAAAACGCTTATTTCTCGTGTATCAATAAACCAACGAGGGAAACAGAACTGTCTGCTACCCTCATAGATCATCTATTTATTAAAGTTAAGGATTTTCACGAACAAAATAATACAATTACACCGTTTGTTCTACACTCGGCACTAACGGATCATTATACTATAGGGTTATCCATTCAAAAAGAAAAAAATTTAAAACATGATAACGATAATTTCAGACAGAGACTTGACTTAAATCAACTCAAAAAGATTCTCAGCAAGGAGGACTGGTCGGGGGTCTATCAGAGTGAGTGTGTTGGACGGGCTTATGGGTTTTTTATTGAAAGGTTGAAGAGTTACATATTGCAATCGACTCAAACAATTAGGCTGAATAATAAAAATAGAAAGAGAAAATTGTGGATTACGGAGGGCATTATGGCATCTATAAAGAAGAGGGATCAACTTAAGAAATCACTAAACGTAAATTATTCTGTCGAATTACTAAATGAATATAAACATTTTCGAAATACCCTCAATAAGATAATTAAGTTGGCCAAAAACAATTATCTTAGGAATAAAATCGTCGAATCAAAAAACAACTACAAAAAGATATGGGAGACAATAAATGAAACGACCAGAACACGAAAACGAAACAAGCAGCAAATTAAAAAAATTATACATAATAATGAAGTAATACATGATGAACAAAAAATGACTAATACTTTCAATGAGTTCTTCATTAGTATCGGTTCCGATCTCCAAAACAATATTGTACAACATAACAATCAGAGACACACGGCATATATAAATCCGCACTCTATTTTTTTACGTCCGGTTAACGAAAATGAGCTGATTCAACATATAAACACTCTTAAAGATAATTCAAGCCCGGGTGATGACGGAATAAGAGCCGAGGTTATCAAAAATATTCATATATATATATTAAAACCTTTAGAGTACATGATGAATCTTTGTTTAATAACATCTAAAATACCTCAGGAATGGAAGACTTCTATTGTGACACCTATCTTTAAGGATGGGGACCCAACACTACTCACGAACTATCGGCCAATTTCAATAATAAACAACTTCAATAAAATATTCGAAAAATGTCTTAAAGATAGAATCGTAGAATATTTGGAAAAAGATAATCATTTTTATGAAAACCAATTCGGATTCAGAAAGAATAGAAGCACTGAGGATGCAGTATTTACCTTAATAAGAAACATCAATGAGAATTTACAGAGAAAACAAAAAAGTCTAGCAATATTTCTTGATTTAAAGAAGGCATTTGACACCGTTCCTCATAACATTCTTCTCGATAGATTGGAGAGGATGGGAATTAGAGATGGACCATTGGAATTAATAAGAGACTACCTAACTAACAGAACACAAAAAACTAAAATAAATAACTCCTTCAGTACACATAAGACGATTACGACAGGTATACCCCAGGGCACTGTTCTCGGCCCTATTCTTTTTTTGATCTACATCAACAATATTGGAAGCTTAATAAGGAATTGTAAAGTTATATCCTATGCGGATGATACGGTATTATTGTTTGATGGAAGGTCTTGGGAGGAAGTATACGGAAGAGCTGAAGTCGGAATCGGTATCATGCAAGAATGGCTGAGTGGAAGTCTTCTGAGTCTTAATATATCGAAATCCTACTTTATGACTTTCTCTGCGACATCCTCAGATCAACCGGATATTTTTGAAATTTGTATTCATGAAGAAAACTGCACCAAACCAGATTGTTGTTGTTCAACTTTCATAAAAAAATGTGCAATGATAAAATATCTTGGCGTGATAATAGATCAAAACTTGAAATGGAATTGTCACACTGCTTATTTATGTACTAGGGTGAGGAAAGTTTTCTATAAGTTATATCAGTTAAGAGACGTTTTAAACAAGAGATTAATCATAATTGTGTATAAATCGCTGATAGAATCAATATTGAAATATTGTATAACTATGTGGGGAAGTGCTTATGACAATGCTTTATACAACTTACAAGTCTGCCAAAATTCAGCTTTAAAGATCATATTCAGGAAACCACGCATGTTCCCAACAATAGAATTATATTCCGGTAGTGGTTTGTTCAACCTGAGGAACTTATATGTGAATTCTAGTCTCTCATACTTTCTGAAAATAATGCAGCTATTTCCTGTCATATCACATGGACATTCAACAAGATCGAACCTCAATGAAAACTTACAATTGCCTTTGTTTCACTCTAACGTTTGCCAGCGGTTTCTGACTTTTTTGATTCCGAAAATATTTAACATTTTGCCATTAAATATAAGAAGATTAATCCATCGCCAACGAAGATTTAAAACCGAAGTTAAAAATTTTATTGCAGAAAATCCACAATACTTTGCCCAGTTATTTACATGATGTTGCGCATCTTACATTTTACAAAAAAACAACAAAAAAAAAATGCCTCTCTATTGGTCCACTCTGTCACTATAAAATAGTTTGTATTAGAAGTAATAGTTATTTTGTTGGGTTGAAAAGAGTAGCACACAAGTTGTTATGCAACTTAGGCGAAATTTTCTACCCTTGATACATGCTCAATTTGATGTACATTAAGTAGGTTTGTTATAATTAAGTTATGCATACACTGTATGAATCTATTGTACTAACTTGTCGATGAATAAATTTGAATTTGAATTTGAATTTGAAAGTCAGTCGTGCATTTGTGGTTACAGCAGCAATTGACCTTACCACGTGCGAGATTATAGCTACCTGCGTGACATCCGAGTCCAAGAAAATCAACAATGTGGAATGGCTTACTTGAATAATTGTTGATTAAACAAGAAGAAGGGAATAAGAACAGTCCCTCATACCAAAGTGGTTTTCTCAGACACGTGTGTCAAGCTTTCGTCCCTGTGCAATACGATGAAAAGTGTAAGAATGAGAAACATAGAAGGAAAAAACAAACAAATGAAATCAACAACAGAAGTCAGTCGTGCATTTGTGATTACAGCAGCAATTGACCTTACCACGTTAAAGATTATAGCTACCTGCGTGTCATCCGAGTCCAAGAAAATCAATAATGTGGAATGGCTTACTTGGATAATTGATCATCATACAGAAAGAAGGGAATAAGAACAGTCCCTTACCAATGTGGTTTCCATAGACACGTGTGTCAAGCTTTCGTCCCTGTGCAATACGATGAAAAGTGTTAGAATGAGAAACATTGAAGGAAATATCAAACAAATGAAATCAACAACAGAAGTCAGTCGTGCATTTGTGGTTACAGCAGCAATTGACCTTACCACGTGGGAGATTACAGCTACCTGCGTGACATCCGTGTCCAAGAAAATCAACAATGTGGAATGGCTTACTTGGATAATTGTTCATTAAACAAAAAGAAGGGAATAAGAACAGTCCCTTATACCGAAGTGGTTTCCTTAGACACGTGTGTCAAGCTTTCGTCCCTGTGCAATACGATGAAAAGTGTTAGAATGAGAAACATTAAAGGAAATAACAAACAAATGAAATCAACAACAGAAGTCAGTCGCGCATTTGTGGTTACAGCAGCAATTGACCTTACCTCGTAAAAGATTATAGCTACCTGCGTGTCATCCGAGTCCAAGAAAATCAACAATGTGGAACGGCTTACTTGGATAATTGTTCATTAAACAAAAAGAAGGAAATAAGAACAGTCCCTCATACCAAAGTGGTTTCCTTTAACACGTGTGTCAAGCTTTCGTCCCTGTGCAATACGATGAAAAGTGTTAAAATGAGAAACACTGAAGAAAATAACAAACGAATGAAATCAACAACAGAAGTCAGTCGTGCATTTGTGGTTACAGCAGCAATTGACCTTACCACGTGGGAGATTACAGCTACCTGCGTGACATCCGTGTCCAAGAAAATCAACAATGTGGAATGGCTTACTTGGATAATTGTTCATTAAACAAAAAGAAGGGAATAAGAACAGTCCCTTATACCAAAGTGGTTTCCTTACAAACGCGTTTCAAGCTTTCGTCCCTGTGCAATACGATGAAAAGTGTTAAAATGAGAAACACTGAAGAAAATAACAAACGAATGAAATCAACAACAGAAGTCAGTCGTGCATTTGTGGTTACAGCAGCAATTGACCTTACCACGTGGGAGATTACAGCTACCTGCGTGACATCCGTGTCCAAGAAAATCAACAATGTGGAATGGCTTACTTGGATAATTGTTCATTAAACAAAAAGAAGGGAATAAGAACAGTCCCTTATACCAAAGTGGTTTCCTTAGACACGTGTGTCAAGCTTTCGTCCCTGTGCAATACGATGAAAAGTGTTAGAATGAGAAACATTGAAGGAAATAACAAACAAATGAAATCAACAACCGAAGTCAGTCGTGCATTTTTGGTTACAGCAGCAATTGACCTTACCACGTTAAAGATTATAGCTACCTGCGTGTCATCCGAGTCCAAGAAAATCAATAATGTGGAATGGCTTACTTGGATAATTGATCATCATACAGAAAGAAGGGAATAAGAACAGTCCCTTATACCAATGTGGTTTCCATAGACACGTGTGTCAAGCTTTCGTCCCTGTGCAATACGATGAAAAGTGTTAGAATGAGAAACATTGAAGGAAATATCAAACAAATGAAATCAACAACAGAAGTCAGTCGTGCATTTGTGGTTACAGCAGCAATTGACCTTACCACGTGCGAGATTATAGCTACCTGCGTGACATCCGAGTCCAAGAAAATCAACAATGTGGAATGGCTTACTTGAATAATTGTTGATTAAACAAGAAGAAGGGAATAAGAACAGTCCCTCATACCAAAGTGGTTTTCTCAGACACGTGTGTCAAGCTTTCGTCCCTGTGCAATACGATGAAAAGTGTAAGAATGAGAAACATAGAAGGAAAAAACAAACAAATGAAATCAACAACAGAAGTCAGTCGTGCATTTGTGATTACAGCAGCAATTGACCTCACCACGTGGGAGATTTAAGCTACCTGCGTGACATCCGAGTCGAAGAAAATCAACAATGTGGAATGGCTTACTTGGATAATTGATCATTAAACAAAAAGAAGGGAATAAGAACAGTCCCTTATACCAATGTGGTTTCCATAGACACGTGTGTCAAGCTTTCGTCCCTGTGCAATACGATGAAAAGTGTAAGAATGAGAAACATAGAAGGAAAAAACAAACAAATGAAATCAACAACAGAAGTCAGTCGTGCATTTGTGATTACAGCAGCAATTGACCTTACCACGTGGGAGATTTAAGCTACCTGCGTGACATCCGAGTCCAAGAAAATCAACAATGTGGAATGGCTTACTTGGATAATTGTTCATTAAACAAAAAGAAGGGAATAAGAACAGTCCCTTATACCGAAGTGGTTTCCTTAGACACGTGTGTCAAGCTTTCGTCCCTGTGCAATACGATGAAAAGTGTTAGAATGAGAAACATTAAAGGAAATAACAAACAAATGAAATCAACAACAGAAGTCAGTCGCGCATTTGTGGTTACAGCAGCAATTGACCTTACCTCGTAAAAGATTATAGCTACCTGCGTGTCATCCGAGTCCAAGAAAATCAACAATGTGGAACGGCTTACTTGGATAATTGTTCATTAAACAAAAAGAAGGAAATAAGAACAGTCCCTCATACCAAAGTGGTTTCCTTTAACACGTGTGTCAAGCTTTCGTCCCTGTGCAATAAGATGAAAAGTGTTAGAATGAGAAACATTGAAGGAAATAACAAACAAATGAAATCAACAACAGAAGTCAGTCGTGCATTTGTGGTTTCAGCAGCAATTGACCTTACCACGTGGGAGATTATAGCTACCAGCGTGACATCCGAGTCCAAGAAAATCAACAATGTGGAATGGCTTACTTGGATAATTGATCATTATACAGAAAAAAGGGAATGAGAACAGTCCCTTATACCAATGTGGTTTCCATAGACACGTGTGTCAAGCTTTCGTCCCTGTGCAATACGATGAGAAGTGTTAGAATGAGAAACATTGAAGGAAATAACATACAAATCAAATCAACAACTGAAGTCAGTCGTGCATTTGTGATTACAGCAGCAATTGACCTTACCACGTGGGAGATTATAGCTACCTGCGTGACATCCGAGTCCAAGAAAATCAACAATGTGGAATGACTTACTTGGATAATTGTTCATCAAAAAGAGAGAAGGGAAGAAGAGCAGTCCCTCATACCTAAGTGGTTTCCTTAGACACGTGTGTCAAGCTTTCGTCACTGTGCAATACGATGAAAAGTGTTAGAATGAGAAACACTGAAGAAAATAACAAACGAATGAAATCAACAACAGAAGTCAGCCGTGCATTTGTGGTTTCAGCAGCAATTGACCTTACCACGTGGGAGATTATAGCTACCTGCGTGACATCCGAGTCCAAGAAAATCAACAATGTGGAATGGCTTACTTGGATAATTGTTCATTAAACAAAAAGAAGGGAATAAGAACAGTCCCTTATACCAAAGTGGTTTCCTTAGACACGCGTGTCAAGCTTTCGTCCCTGTGCAATACGATGAAAAGTGTTAGAATGAGAAACATTGATGAAAATAACAAACGAATGAAATCAACAACAGAAGTCAGTCGTGCATTTGTGGTTACAGCAGCAATTGACCTTACCACGTGGGAGATTACAGCTACCTGCGTGACATCCGAGCCCAAGAAAATCAACAATATGGAACGGCTTACTTGGATAATTGTTCATTAAACAAAAAGAAGGGAATAAGAACAGTCCCTTATACCAAAGTGGTTTCCTTAGACACGTGTGTCAAGCTTTCGTCCCTGTGCAATACGATGAAAAGTGTTAGAATGAGAAACATTAAAGGAAATAACAAACAAATGAAATCAACAACAGAAGTCAGTCGCGCATTTGTGGTTACAGCAGCAATTGACCTTACCTCGTAAAAGATTATAGCTACCTGCGTGTCATCCGAGTCCAAGAAAATCAACAATGTGGAATGGCTTACTTGGATAATTGATCATTAATCAGAAAGAATGAAGTAAGAACAGTCCCTTATACCAATGTGGTTTCCATAGACACGAGTGTCAAGCTTTCGTCCCTGTGCAATACGATGAAAAGTGTAAGAATGAGAAACATAGAAGGAAAAAACAAACAAATGAAATCAACAACAGAAGTCAGTCGTGCATTTGTGATTACAGCAGCAATTGACCTCACCACGTGGGAGATTTAAGCTACCTGCGTGACATCCGAGTCGAAGAAAATCAACAATGTGGAATGGCTTACTTGGATAATTGATCATTAAACAAAAAGAAGGGAATAAGAACATTCCCTTATACCAATGTGGTTTCCATAGACACGTGTGTCAAGCTTTCGTCCCTGTGCAATACGATGAGAAGTGTTAGAATGAGAAACATTGAAGGAAATATTAAACAAATCAAATCAACAACAGAAGTCAGTCGTGCATTTGTGATTACAGCAGCAATTGACCTTACCACGTGGGAGATTTAAGCTACCTGCGTGACATCCGAGTCCAAGAAAATCAACAATGTGGAATGGCTTACTTGGATAATTGTTCATTAAACAAAAAGAAGGGAATAAAAACAGTCCCTAATACCGAAGTGGTTTCCTTAGACACGCGTGTCAAGCTTTCGTCCCTGTGCAATTCGATGAAAAGTGTTAGAATGATAAACACTGAAGAAAATAACAAACGAATGAAATCAACAACCGAAGTCAGTCGTGCATTTGTGGTTACAGCAGCAATTGACCTTACCACGTGGGAGATTATAGCTACCTGCGTGACATCCGAGTCCAAGAAAATCAACAATGTGGAATGGCTTACTTGGATAATTGTTCATTAAACAAAAAGAAGGGAATAAGAACAGTCCCTTATACCAAAGTGGTTTCCTTAGACACGCGTGTCAAGCTTTCGTCCCTGTGCAATACGATGAAAAGTGTTAGAATGAGAAACATTGATGAAAATAACAAACGAATGAAATCAACAACAGAAGTCAGTCGTGCATTTGTGGTTACAGCAGCAATTGACCTTACCACGTGGGAGATTACAGCTACCTGCGTGACATCCGAGCCCAAGAAAATCAACAATATGGAACGGCTTACTTGGATAATTGTTCATTAAACAAAAAGAAGGGAATAAGAACAGTCCCTTATACCGAAGTGGTTTCCTTACACACGCGTTTCAAGCTTTCGTCCCTGTGCAATACGATGAAAAGTGTTAGAATGAGAAACACTGAAGAAAATAACAAACGAATGAAATCAACAACAGAAGTCAGTCGCGCATTTGTGGTTACAGCAGCAATTGACCTTACCTCGTAAAAGATTATAGCTACCTGCGTGTCATCCGAGTCCAAGAAAATCAACAATGTGGAATGGCTTACTTGGATAATTGATCATTATACAGAAAAAAGGGAATGAGAACAGTCCCTTATACCAATGTGGTTTCCATAGACACGTGTGTCAAGCTTTCGTCCCTGTGCAATACGATGAGAAGTGTTAGAATGAGAAACATTGAAGGAAATAACAAACAAATCAAATCAACAACAGAAGTCAGTCGTGCATTTGTGATTACAGCAGCAATTGACTTTACCACGTGGGAGATTATAGCTACCTGCGTGACATCCGAGTCCAAGAAAATCAACAATGTGGAATGATTTACTTGGATAATTGTTCATCAAAAAGAGAAAAGGGAAGAAGAGCAGTCCCTCATACCAAAGTGGTTTCCTTGGACACGTGCGTCAAGCTTTCGTCCCTGTGCAATACGATGAGAAGTGTTAGAATGAGAAACACTGAAGAAAATAACAAACGAATGAAATCAACAACAGAAGTCAGCCGTGCATTTGTGGTTACAGCAGCAATTGACCTTACCACGTGGGAGATTATAGCTACCTGCGTGACATCCGAGTCCAAGAAAATCAACAATGTGGAATGATTTACTTGGATAATTGTTCATCAAAAAGAGAAAAGGGAAGAAGAGCAGTCCCTCATACCAAAGTGGTTTCCTTGGACACGTGCGTCAAGCTTTCGTCACTGTGCAATACGATGAAAAGTGTTAGAATGAGAAACACTGAAGAAAATAACAAACGAATGAAATCAACAACAGAAGTCAGCCGTGCATTTGTGGTTTCAGCAGCAATTGACCTTACCACGTGGGAGATTATAGCTACCTGCGTGACATCCGAGTCCAAGAAAATCAACAATGTGGAATGGCTTACTTGGATAATTGATCATTATACAGAAAGAATGAAGTAAGAACAGTCCCTTATACCAATGTGGTTTCCATAGACACGAGTGTCAAGCTTTCGTCCCTGTGCAATACGATGAAAAGTGTAAGAATGAGAAACATAGAAGGAAAAAACAAACAAATGAAATCAACAACAGAAGTCAGTCGTGCATTTGTGGTTACAGCAGCAATTGACTTTATCACGTGGGAGATTTAAGCTACCTGCGTGACATCCGAGTCCAAGAAAATCAACAATGTGGAATGGCTTACTTGGATAATTGTTCATTAAACAAAAAGAAGGGAATAAGAACAGTCCCTTATACCGAAGTGGTTTCCTTACACACGCGTTTCAAGCTTTCGTCCCTGTGCAATACGATGAAAAGTGTTAGAATGAGAAACACTGAAGAAAATAACAAACGAATGAAATCAACAACAGAAGTCAGTCGTGCATTTGTGGTTACAGCAGCAATTGACCTTACCACGTGGGAGATTACAGCTACCTGCGTGACATCCGAGTCCAAGAAAATGAACAATGTGGAACGGCTTACTTGGATAATTGTTCATTAAACAAAAAGAAGGGAATAAGAACAGTCCCTTATACCAAAGTGGTTTCCTTAGACACGCGTGTCAAGCTTTCGTCCCTGTGCAATACGATGAAAAGTGTTAGAATGAGAAACATTGATGAAAATAACAAACGAATGAAATCAACAACAGAAGTCAGTCGTGCATTTGTGATTACAGCAGCAATTGACCTTACCACGTGGGAGATTAAAGCTACCTGCGTGACATCCGAGTCCAAGAAAATCAACAATGTGGAATGGCTTACTTGGATAATTGTTCATTAAACAAAAAGAAGGGAATAAGAACAGTCCCTTATACCGAAGTGGTTTCCTTAGACACGCGTGTCAAGCTTTCGTCCCTGTGCAATTCGATGAAAAGTGTTAGAATGAGAAACACTGAAGAAAATAACAAACGAATGAAATCAACAACCGAAGTCAGTCGTGCATTTGTGGTTACAGCAGCAATTGACCTTACCACGTGGGAGATTATAGCTACCTGCGTGACATCCGAGTCCAAGAAAATCAACAATGTGGAATGGCTTACTTGGATAATTGTTCATTAAACAAAAAGAAGGGAATAAGAACAGTCCCTTATACCAAAGTGGTTTCCTTAGACACGCGTGTCAAG
This sequence comes from Harmonia axyridis, assembly GCF_914767665.1. NCBI lineage: Eukaryota > Metazoa > Arthropoda > Insecta > Coleoptera > Coccinellidae > Harmonia > Harmonia axyridis. The sequence continues at coordinate 44,654,722 of NC_059502.1, read as the reverse complement.
CTTTCGTCCCTGTGCAATACGATGAAAAGTGTTAGAATGAGAAACATTGATGAAAATAACAAACGAATGAAATCAACAACAGAAGTCAGTCGTGCATTTGTGGTTACAGCAGCAATTGACCTTACCACGTGGGAGATTACAGCTACCTGCGTGACATCCGAGCCCAAGAAAATCAACAATATGGAACGGCTTACTTGGATAATTGTTCATTAAACAAAAAGAAGGGAATAAGAACAGTCCCTTATACCGAAGTGGTTTCCTTACACACGCGTTTCAAGCTTTCGTCCCTGTGCAATACGATGAAAAGTGTTAGAATGAGAAACACTGAAGAAAATAACAAACGAATGAAATCAACAACAGAAGTCAGTCGCGCATTTGTGGTTACAGCAGCAATTGACCTTACCTCGTAAAAGATTATAGCTACCTGCGTGTCATCCGAGTCCAAGAAAATCAACAATGTGGAATGGCTTACTTGGATAATTGATCATTATACAGAAAAAAGGGAATGAGAACAGTCCCTTATACCAATGTGGTTTCCATAGACACGTGTGTCAAGCTTTCGTCCCTGTGCAATACGATGAGAAGTGTTAGAATGAGAAACATTGAAGGAAATAACAAACAAATCAAATCAACAACAGAAGTCAGTCGTGCATTTGTGATTACAGCAGCAATTGACTTTACCACGTGGGAGATTATAGCTACCTGCGTGACATCCGAGTCCAAGAAAATCAACAATGTGGAATGATTTACTTGGATAATTGTTCATCAAAAAGAGAAAAGGGAAGAAGAGCAGTCCCTCATACCAAAGTGGTTTCCTTGGACACGTGCGTCAAGCTTTCGTCCCTGTGCAATACGATGAGAAGTGTTAGAATGAGAAACACTGAAGAAAATAACAAACGAATGAAATCAACAACAGAAGTCAGCCGTGCATTTGTGGTTTCAGCAGCAATTGACCTTACCACGTGGGAGATTATAGCTACCTGCGTGACATCCGAGTCCAAGAAAATCAACAATGTGGAATGATTTACTTGGATAATTGTTCATCAAAAAGAGAAAAGGGAAGAAGAGCAGTCCCTCATACCAAAGTGGTTTCCTTGGACACGTGCGTCAAGCTTTCGTCACTGTGCAATACGATGAAAAGTGTTAGAATGAGAAACACTGAAGAAAATAACAAACGAATGAAATCAACAACAGAAGTCAGCCGTGCATTTGTGGTTTCAGCAGCAATTGACCTTACCACGTGGGAGATTATAGCTACCTGCGTGACATCCGAGTCCAAGAAAATCAACAATGTGGAATGGCTTACTTGGATAATTGATCATTATACAGAAAGAATGAAGTAAGAACAGTCCCTTATACCAATGTGGTTTCCATAGACACGAGTGTCAAGCTTTCGTCCCTGTGCAATACGATGAAAAGTGTAAGAATGAGAAACATAGAAGGAAAAAACAAACAAATGAAATCAACAACAGAAGTCAGTCTTGCATTTGTGGTTACAGCAGCAATTGACTTTACCACGTGGGAGATTATAGCTACCTGCGTGACATCCGAGTCCAAGAAAATCAACAACAGAAGTCAGTCGTGCATTTGTGGTTACAGCAGCAATTGACCTTACCACGTGGGAGATTATAGCTACCTGCGTGACATCCGAGTCCAAGAAAATCAACAATGTGGAATGGCTTACTTGGATAATTGTTCATTAAACAAAAAGAAGGGAATAAGAACAGTCCCTTATACCAAAGTGGTTTCCTTAGACACGCGTGTCAAGCTTTCGTCCCTGTGCAATACGATGAAAAGTGTTAGAATGAGAAACATTGATGAAAATAACAAACGAATGAAATCAACAACAGAAGTCAGTCGTGCATTTGTGGTTACAGCAGCAATTGACCTTACCACGTGGGAGATTACAGCTACCTGCGTGACATCCGAGCCCAAGAAAATCAACAATATGGAACGGCTTACTTGGATAATTGTTCATTAAACAAAAAGAAGGGAATAAGAACAGTCCTTTATACCGAAGTGGTTTCCTCACACACGCGTTTCAAGCTTTCGTCCCTGTGCAATACGATGAAAAGTGTTAGAATGAGAAACACTGAAGAAAATAACAAACGAATGAAATCAACAACAGAAGGCTTACTTGGATAATTGATCATCATACAGAAAGAAGGGAATAAGAACAGTGCCTTATACCAATGTGGTTTCCATAGACACGAGTGTCAAGCTTTCGTCCCTGTGCAATACGATGAAAAGTGTAAGAATGAGAAACATAGAAGGAAAAAACAAACAAATGAAATCAACAACAGAAGTCAGTCGTGCATTTGTGGTTACAGCAGCAATTGACTTTATCACGTGGGAGATTTAAGCTACCTGCGTGACATCCGAGTCCAAGAAAATCAACAATGTGGGATGGCTTTCTTGGATAATTGTTCATTAAACAAAAAGAAGGGAATAAGAACAGTCCCTTATACCGAAGTGGTTTCCTTACACACGTGTGTCAAGCTTTCGTCCCTGTGCAATACGATGAGAAGTGTTAGAATGAGAAACATTGAAGGAAATAACAAACAAATCAAATCAACAACAGAAGTCAGTCGTGCATTTGTGATTACAGCAGCAATTGACTTTACCACGTGGGAGATTATAGCTACCTGCGTGACATCCGAGTCCAAGAAAATCAACAATGTGGAATAACTTACTTGGATAATTGTTCATCAAAAAGAGAAAAGGGAAGAAGAGCAGTCCCTCATACCAAAGTGGTTTCCTTAGACACGTGCGTCAAGCTTTCGTCACTGTGCAATACGATGAAAAGTGTTAGAATGAGAAACACTGAAGAAAATAACAAACGAATGAAATCAACAACAGAAGTCAGCCGTGCATTTGTGGTTACAGCAGCAATTGACCTTACCACGTGGGAGATTATAGCTACCTGCGTGACATCCGAGTCCAAGAAAATCAACAATGTGGAATGGCTTACTTGGATAATTGATCATTATACAGAAAGAATGAAGTAAGAACAGTCCCTTATACCAATGTGGTTTCCATAGACACGAGTGTCAAGCTTTCGTCCTTGTGCAATACGATGAAAAGTGTAAGAATGAGAAACATAGAAGGAAAAAACAAACAAATGAAATCAACAACAGAAGTCAGTCGTGCATTTGTGGTTACAGCAGCAATTGACTTTATCACGTGGGAGATTTAAGCTACCTGCGTGACATCCGAGTCCAAGAAAATCAACAATGTGGAATGGCTTACTTGGATAATTGTTCATTAAACAAAAAGAAGGGAATAAGAACAGTCCCTTATACCGAAGTGGTTTCCTTACACACGCGTTTCAAGCTTTCGTCCCTGTGCAATACGATGAAAAGTGTTAGAATGAGAAACACTGAAGAAAATAACAAACGAATGAAATCAACAACAGAAGTCAGTCGTGCGTTTGTGGTTACAGCAGCAATTGACCTTACCACGTGGGAGATTACAGCTACCTGCGTGACATCCGAGTCCAAGAAAATCAACAATGTGGAACGGCTCACTTGGATAATTGTTCATTAAACAAAAAGAAGGGAATAAGAACAGTCCCTTATACCAAAGTGGTTTCCTTAGACACGTGTGTCAAGCTTTCGTCCCTGTGCAATACGATGAAAAGTGTTAGAATGAGAAACATTGAAGGAAATAACAAACAAATGAAATCAACAACCGAAGTCAGTCGTGCATTTGTGGTTACAGCAGCAATTGACCTTACCACGTTAAAGATTATAGCTACCTGCGTGTCATCCGAGTCCAAGAAAATCAATAATGTGGAATGGCTTACTTGGATAATTGATCATCATACAGAAAGAAGGGCATAAGAACAGTCCCTTATACCAATGTGGTTTCCATAGACACGTGTGTCAAGCTTTCGTCCCTGTGCAATACGATGAGAAGTGTTAGAATGAGAAACATTGAAGGAAATAACAAACAAATGAAATCAACAACAGAAGTCAGCCGTCCAATTGTGGTTACAGCAGCAATTGACCTTACCACGTGGGAGATTATAGCTACCCGCGTGTCATCCGAGTCCAAGAAAATCAACAATGTGGAATGGCTTACTTGGATAATTGTTCATTAAACAAAAAGAAAGGGAATAAGAACAGTCCCTTATACCAAAGTGGTTTCCTTAGACACGCGTGTCAAGCTTTCGTCCCTGTGCAATTCGATGAAAAGTGTTAGAATGATAAACACTGAAGAAAATAACAAACGAATGAAATCAACAACCGAAGTCAGTCGTGCATTTGTGGTTACAGCAGCAATTGACCTTACCACGTGGGAGATTACAGCTACCTGCGTGACATCCGAGTCCAAGAAAATCAACAATGTGGAACGGCTCACTTGTATAATTGTTCATTAAACAAAAAGAAGGGAATAAAAACAGTCCCTTATACCGAAGTGGTTTCCTTAGACACGCGTGTCAAGCTTTCGTCCCTGTGCAATTCGATGAAAAGTGTTAGAATGATAAACACTGAAGAAAATAACAAACGAATGAAATCAACAACCGAAGTCAGTCGTGCATTTGTGGTTACAGCAGCAATTGACCTTACCACGTGGGAGATTATAGCTACCTGCGTGACATCCGAGTCCAAGAAAATCAACAATGTGGAATGGCTTACTTGGATAATTGTTCATTAAACAAAAAGAAGGGAATAAGAACAGTCCCTTATACCAAAGTGGTTTCCTTAGACACGCGTGTCAAGCTTTCGTCCCTGTGCAATACGATGAAAAGTGTTAGAATGAGAAACATTGATGAAAATAACAAACGAATGAAATCAACAACAGAAGTCAGTCGTGCATTTGTGGTTACAGCAGCAATTGACCTTACCACGTGGGAGATTACAGCTACCTGCGTGACATCCGAGCCCAAGAAAATCAACAATATGGAACGGCTTACTTGGATAATTGTTCATTAAACAAAAAGAAGGGAATAAGAACAGTCCCTTATACCGAAGTGGTTTCCTTACACACGCGTTTCAAGCTTTCGTCCCTGTGCAATACGATGAAAAGTGTTAGAATGAGAAACACTGAAGAAAATAACAAACGAATGAAATCAACAACAGAAGTCAGTCGCGCATTTGTGGTTACAGCAGCAATTGACCTTACCTCGTAAAAGATTATAGCTACCTGCGTGTCATCCGAGTCCAAGAAAATCAACAATGTGGAATGGCTTACTTGGATAATTGATCATTATACAGAAAAAAGGGAATGAGAACAGTCCCTTATACCAATGTGGTTTCCATAGACACGTGTGTCAAGCTTTCGTCCCTGTGCAATACGATGAGAAGTGTTAGAATGAGAAACATTGAAGGAAATAACAAACAAATCAAATCAACAACAGAAGTCAGTCGTGCATTTGTGATTACAGCAGCAATTGACTTTACCACGTGGGAGATTATAGCTACCTGCGTGACATCCGAGTCCAAGAAAATCAACAATGTGGAATGATTTACTTGGATAATTGTTCATCAAAAAGAGAAAAGGGAAGAAGAGCAGTCCCTCATACCAAAGTGGTTTCCTTGGACACGTGCGTCAAGCTTTCGTCCCTGTGCAATACGATGAGAAGTGTTAGAATGAGAAACACTGAAGAAAATAACAAACGAATGAAATCAACAACAGAAGTCAGCCGTGCATTTGTGGTTTCAGCAGCAATTGACCTTACCACGTGGGAGATTATAGCTACCTGCGTGACATCCGAGTCCAAGAAAATCAACAATGTGGAATGATTTACTTGGATAATTGTTCATCAAAAAGAGAAAAGGGAAGAAGAGCAGTCCCTCATACCAAAGTGGTTTCCTTGGACACGTGCGTCAAGCTTTCGTCACTGTGCAATACGATGAAAAGTGTTAGAATGAGAAACACTGAAGAAAATAACAAACGAATGAAATCAACAACAGAAGTCAGCCGTGCATTTGTGGTTTCAGCAGCAATTGACCTTACCACGTGGGAGATTATAGCTACCTGAGTGACATCCGAGTCCAAGAAAATCAACAATGTGGAATGGCTTACTTGGATAATTGATCATTATACAGAAAGAATGAAGTAAGAACAGTCCCTTATACCAATGTGGTTTCCATAGACACGAGTGTCAAGCTTTCGTCCCTGTGCAATACGATGAAAAGTGTAAGAATGAGAAACATAGAAGGAAAAAACAAACAAATGAAATCAACAACAGAAGTCAGTCTTGCATTTGTGGTTACAGCAGCAATTGACTTTATCACGTGGGAGATTTAAGCTACCTGCGTGACATCCGAGTCCAAGAAAATCAACAATGTGGAATGGTCAGTCGTGCATTTGTGGTTACAGCAGCAATTGACCTTACCACGTGGGAGATTATAGCTACCTGCGTGACATCCGAGTCCAAGAAAATCAACAATGTGGAATGGCTTACTTGGATAATTGTTCATTAAACAAAAAGAAGGGAATAAGAACAGTCCCTTATACCAAAGTGGTTTCCTTAGACACGCGTGTCAAGCTTTCGTCCCTGTGCAATACGATGAAAAGTGTTAGAATGAGAAACATTGATGAAAATAACAAACGAATGAAATCAACAACAGAAGTCAGTCGTGCATTTGTGGTTACAGCAGCAATTGACCTTACCACGTGGGAGATTACAGCTACCTGCGTGACATCCGAGCCCAAGAAAATCAACAATATGGAACGGCTTACTTGGATAATTGTTCATTAAACAAAAAGAAGGGAATAAGAACAGTCCTTTATACCGAAGTGGTTTCCTCACACACGCGTTTCAAGCTTTCGTCCCTGTGCAATACGATGAAAAGTGTTAGAATGAGAAACACTGAAGAAAATAACAAACGAATGAAATCAACAACAGAAGGCTTACTTGGATAATTGATCATCATACAGAAAGAAGGGAATAAGAACAGTGCCTTATACCAATGTGGTTTCCATAGACACGTGTGTCAAGCTTTCGTCCCTGTGCAATACGATGAAAAGTGTAAGAATGAGAAACATAGAAGGAAAAAACAAACAAATGAAATCAACAACAGAAGTCAGTCGTGCATTTGTGGTTACAGCAGCAATTGACTTTATCACGTGGGAGATTTAAGCTACCTGCGTGACATCCGAGTCCAAGAAAATCAACAATGTGGAATGGCTTTCTTGGATAATTGTTCATTAAACAAAAAGAAGGGAATAAGAACAGTCCCTTATACCGAAGTGGTTTCCTTACACACGTGTGTCAAGCTTTCGTCCCTGTGCAATACGATGAGAAGTGTTAGAATGAGAAACATTGAAGGAAATAACAAACAAATCAAATCAACAACAGAAGTCAGTCGTGCATTTGTGATTACAGCAGCAATTGACTTTACCACGTGGGAGATTATAGCTACCTGCGTGACATCCGAGTCCAAGAAAATCAACAATGTGGAATAACTTACTTGGATAATTGTTCATCAAAAAGAGAAAAGGGAAGAAGAGCAGTCCCTCATACCAAAGTGGTTTCCTTAGACACGTGCGTCAAGCTTTCGTCACTGTGCAATACGATGAAAAGTGTTAGAATGAGAAACATTGAAGAAAATAACAAACGAATGAAATCAACAACAGAAGTCAGCCGTGCATTTGTGGTTACAGCAGCAATTGACCTTACCACGTGGGAGATTATAGCTACCTGCGTGACATCCGAGTCCAAGAAAATCAACAATGTGGAATGGCTTACTTGGATAATTGATCATTATACAGAAAGAATGAAGTAAGAACAGTCCCTTATACCAATGTGGTTTCCATAGACACGAGTGTCAAGCTTTCGTCCTTGTGCAATACGATGAAAAGTGTAAGAATGAGAAACATAGAAGGAAAAAACAAACAAATGAAATCAACAACAGAAGTCAGTCGTGCATTTGTGGTTACAGCAGCAATTGACTTTATCACGTGGGAGATTTAAGCTACCTGCGTGACATCCGAGTCCAAGAAAATCAACAATGTGGAATGGCTTACTTGGATAATTGTTCATTAAACAAAAAGAAGGGAATAAGAACAGTCCCTTATACCGAAGTGGTTTCCTTACACACGCGTTTCAAGCTTTCGTCCCTGTGCAATACGATGAAAAGTGTTAGAATGAGAAACACTGAAGAAAATAACAAACGAATGAAATCAACAACAGAAGTCAGTCGTGCATTTGTGGTTACAGCAGCAATTGACCTTACCACGTGGGAGATTACAGCTACCTGCGTGACATCCGAGTCCAAGAAAATCAACAATGTGGAACGGCTCACTTGGATAATTGTTCATTAAACAAAAAGAAGGGAATAAGAACAGTCCCTTATACCAAAGTGGTTTCCTTAGACACGTGTGTCAAGCTTTCGTCCCTGTGCAATACGATGAAAAGTGTTAGAATGAGAAACATTGAAGGAAATAACAAACAAATGAAATCAACAACAGAAGTCAGTCGTGCATTTGTGGTTACAGCAGCAATTGACCTTACCACGTTAAAGATTATAGCTACCTGCGTGTCATCCGAGTCCAAGAAAATCAATAATGTGGAATGGCTTACTTGGATAATTGATCATCATACAGAAAGAAGGGCATAAGAACAGTCCCTTATACCAATGTGGTTTCCATAGACACGTGTGTCAAGCTTTCGTCCCTGTGCAATACGATGAGAAGTGTTAGAATGAGAAACATTGAAGGAAATAACAAACAAATGGAATCAACAACAGAAGTCAGCCGTCCAATTGTGGTTACAGCAGCAATTGACCTTACCACGTGGGAGATTATAGCTACCCGCGTGTCATCCGAGTCCAAGAAAATCAACAATGTGGAATGGCTTACTTGGATAATTGTTCATTAAACAAAAAGAAAGGGAATAAGAACAGTCCCTTATACCAAAGTGGTTTCCTTAGACACGTGTGTCAAGCTTTCGTCCCTGTGCAATACGATGAAAAGTGTTAGAATGAGAAACATAGAATGAAAAAACAAACAAATGAAATCAACAACAGAAGTCAGTCGTGCATTTGTGGTTACAGCAGCAATTGACTTTATCACGTGGGAGATTTAAGCTACCTGCGTGACATCCGAGTCCAAGAAAATCAACAATGTGGAATGGCTTACTTGGATAATTGTTCATTAAACAAAAAGAAGGGAATAAAAACAGTCCCTTATACCGAAGTGGTTTCCTTAGACACGCGTGTCAAGCTTTCGTCCCTGTGCAATTCGATGAAAAGTGTTAGAATGATAAACACTGAAGAAAATAACAAACGAATGAAATCAACAACCGAAGTCAGTCGTGCATTTGTGGTTACAGCAGCAATTGACCTTACCACGTGGGAGATTATAGCTACCTGCGTGACATCCGAGTCCAAGAAAATCAACAATGTGGAATGGCTTACTTGGATAATTGTTCATTAAACAAAAAGAAGGGAATAAGAACAGTCCCTTATACCAAAGTGGTTTCCTTAGACACGCGTGTCAAGCTTTCGTCCCTGTGCAATACGATGAAAAGTGTTAGAATGAGAAACATTGATGAAAATAACAAACGAATGAAATCAACAACAGAAGTCAGTCGTGCATTTGTGGTTACAGCAGCAATTGACCTTACCACGTGGGAGATTACAGCTACCTGCGTGACATCCGAGCCCAAGAAAATCAACAATATGGAACGGCTTACTTGGATAATTGTTCATTAAACAAAAAGAAGGGAATAAGAACAGTCCCTTATACCGAAGTGGTTTCCTTACACACGCGTTTCAAGCTTTCGTCCCTGTGCAATACGATGAAAAGTGTTAGAATGAGAAACACTGAAGAAAATAACAAACGAATGAAATCAACAACAGAAGTCAGTCGCGCATTTGTGGTTACAGCAGCAATTGACCTTACCTCGTAAAAGATTATAGCTACCTGCGTGTCATCCGAGTCCAAGAAAATCAACAATGTGGAATGGCTTACTTGGATAATTGATCATTATACAGAAAAAAGGGAATGAGAACAGTCCCTTATACCAATGTGGTTTCCATAGACACGTGTGTCAAGCTTTCGTCCCTGTGCAATACGATGAGAAGTGTTAGAATGAGAAACATTGAAGGAAATAACAAACAAATCAAATCAACAACAGAAGTCAGTCGTGCATTTGTGATTACAGCAGCAATTGACTTTACCACGTGGGAGATTATAGCTACCTGCGTGACATCCGAGTCCAAGAAAATCAACAATGTGGAATGATTTACTTGGATAATTGTTCATCAAAAAGAGAAAAGGGAAGAAGAGCAGTCCCTCATACCAAAGTGGTTTCCTTGGACACGTGCGTCAAGCTTTCGTCCCTGTGCAATACGATGAGAAGTGTTAGAATGAGAAACACTGAAGAAAATAACAAACGAATGAAATCAACAACAGAAGTCAGTCGTGCATTTGTGATTACAGCAGCAATTGACCTTACCACGTGGGAGATTTAAGCTACCTGCGTGACATCCGAGTCCAAGAAAATCAACAATGTGGAATGATTTACTTGGATAATTGTTCATCAAAAAGAGAAAAGGGAAGAAGAGCAGTCCCTCATACCAAAGTGGTTTCCTTGGACACGTGCGTCAAGCTTTCGTCACTGTGCAATACGATGAAAAGTGTTAGAATGAGAAACACTGAAGAAAATAACAAACGAATGAAATCAACAACAGAAGTCAGCCGTGCATTTGTGGTTTCAGCAGCAATTGACCTTACCACGTGGGAGATTATAGCTACCTGCGTGACATCCGAGTCCAAGAAAATCAACAATGTGGAATGGCTTACTTGGATAATTGATCATTATACAGAAAGAATGAAGTAAGAACAGTCCCTTATACCAATGTGGTTTCCATAGACACGAGTGTCAAGCTTTCGTCCCTGTGCGATACGATGAAAAGTGTAAGAATGAGAAACATAGAAGGAAAAAACAAACAAATGAAATCAACAACAGAAGTCAGTCGTGCATTTGTGGTTACAGCAGCAATTGACTTTATCACGTGGGAGATTTAAGCTACCTGCGTGACATCCGAGTCCAAGAAAATCAACAATGTGGAATGGCTTACTTGGATAATTGTTCATTAAACAAAAAGAAGGGAATAAGAACAGTCCCTTATACCGAAGTGGTTTCCTTACACACGCGTTTCAAGCTTTCGTCCCTGTGCAATACGATGAAAAGTGTTAGAATGAGAAACACTGAAGAAAATAACAAACGAATGAAATCAACAACAGAAGTCAGTCGTGCATTTGTGGTTACAGCAGCAATTGACCTTACCACGTGGGAGATTACAGCTACCTGCGTGACATCCGAGTCCAAGAAAATGAACAATGTGGAACGGCTTACTTGGATAATTGTTCATTAAACAAAAAGAAGGGAATAAGAACAGTCCCTTATACCAAAGTGGTTTCCTTAGACACGCGTGTCAAGCTTTCGTCCCTGTGCAATACGATGAAAAGTGTTAGAATGAGAAACATTGAAGAAAATAACAAACGAATGAAATCAACAACAGAAGTCAGTCGTGCATTTGTGATTACAGCAGCAATTGACCTTACCACGTGGGAGATTTAAGCTACCTGCGTGACATCCGAGTCCAAGAAAATCAACAATGTGGAATGGCTTACTTGGATAATTGTTCATTAAACAAAAAGAAGGGAATAAAAACAGTCCCTTATACCGAAGTGGTTTCCTTAGACACGCGTGTCAAGCTTTCGTCCCTGTGCAATTCGATGAAAAGTGTTAGAATGATAAACACTGAAGAAAATAACAAACGAATGAAATCAACAACCGAAGTCAGTCGTGCATTTGTGGTTACAGCAGCAATTGACCTTACCACGTGGGAGATTATAGCTACCTGCGTGACATCCGAGTCCAAGAAAATCAACAATGTGGAATGGCTTACTTGGATAATTGTTCATTAAACAAAAAGAAGGGAATAAGAACAGTCCCTTATACCAAAGTGGTTTCCTTAGACACGCGTGTCAAGCTTTCGTCCCTGTGCAATACGATGAAAAGTGTTAGAATGAGAAACATTGATGAAAATAACAAACGAATGGAATCAACAACAGAAGTCAGTCGTGCATTTGTGGTTACAGCAGCAATTGACCTTACCACGTGGGAGATTACAGCTACCTGCGTGACATCCGAGCCCAAGAAAATCAACAATATGGAACGGCTTACTTGGATAATTGTTCATTAAACAAAAAGAAGGGAATAAGAACAGTCCCTTATACCGAAGTGGTTTCCTTACACACGCGTTTCAAGCTTTCGTCCCTGTGCAATACGATGAAAAGTGTTAGAATGAGAAACACTGAAGAAAATAACAAACGAATGAAATCAACAACAGAAGTCAGTCGCGCATTTGTGGTTACAGCAGCAATTGACCTTACCTCGTAAAAGATTATAGCTACCTGCGTGTCATCCGAGTCCAAGAAAATCAACAATGTGGAATGGCTTACTTGGATAATTGATCATTATACAGAAAAAAGGGAATGAGAACAGTCCCTTATACCAATGTGGTTTCCATAGACACGTGTGTCAAGCTTTCGTCCCTGTGCAATACGATGAGAAGTGTTAGAATGAGAAACATTGAAGGAAATAACAAACAAATCAAATCAACAACAGAAGTCAGTCGTGCATTTGTGGTTACAGCAGCAATTGACTTTACCACGTGGGAGATTATAGCTACCTGCGTGACATCCGAGTCCAAGAAAATCAACAATGTGGAATGATTTACTTGGATAATTGTTCATCAAAAAGAGAAAAGGGAAGAAGAGCAGTCCCTCATACCAAAGTGGTTTCCTTGGACACGTGCGTCAAGCTTTCGTCCCTGTGCAATACGATGAGAAGTGTTAGAATGAGAAACACTGAAGAAAATAACAAACAAATGAAATCAACAACAGAAGTCAGCCGTGCATTTGTGGTTACAGCAGCAATTGACCTTACCACGTGGGAGATTATAGCTACCTGCGTGACATCCGAGTCCAAGAAAATCAACAATGTGGAATGATTTACTTGGATAATTGTTCATCAAAAAGAGAAAAGGGAAGAAGAGCAGTCCCTCATACCAAAGTGGTTTCCTTGGACACGTGCGTCAAGCTTTCGTCACTGTGCAATACGATGAAAAGTGTTAGAATGAGAAACACTGAAGAAAATAACAAACGAATGAAATCAACAACAGAAGTCAGCCGTGCATTTGTGGTTTCAGCAGCAATTGACCTTACCACGTGGGAGATTATAGCTACCTGCGTGACATCCGAGTCCAAGAAAATCAACAATGTGGAATGGCTTACTTGGATAATTGATCATTATACAGAAAGAATGAAGTAAGAACAGTCCCTTATACCAATGTGGTTTCCATAGACACGAGTGTCAAGCTTTCGTCCCTGTGCAATACGATGAAAAGTGTAAGAATGAGAAACATAGAAGGAAAAAACAAACAAATGAAATCAACAACAGAAGTCAGTCTTGCATTTGTGGTTACAGCAGCAATTGACTTTATCACGTGGGAGATTTAAGCTACCTGCGTGACATCCGAGTCCAAGAAAATCAACAATGTGGAATGGTCAGTCGTGCATTTGTGGTTACAGCAGCAATTGACCTTACCACGTGGGAGATTATAGCTACCTGCGTGACATCCGAGTCCAAGAAAATCAACAATGTGGAATGGCTTACTTGGATAATTGTTCATTAAACAAAAAGAAGGGAATAAGAACAGTCCCTTATACCAAAGTGGTTTCCTTAGACACGCGTGTCAAGCTTTCGTCCCTGTGCAATACGATGAAAAGTGTTAGAATGAGAAACATTGATGAAAATAACAAACGAATGAAATCAACAACAGAAGTCAGTCGTGCATTTGTGGTTACAGCAGCAATTGACCTTACCACGTGGGAGATTACAGCTACCTGCGTGACATCCGAGCCCAAGAAAATCAACAATATGGAACGGCTTACTTGGATAATTGTTCATTAAACAAAAAAAAGGGAATAAGAACAGTCCTTTATACCGAAGTGGTTTCCTCACACACGCGTTTCAAGCTTTCGTCCCTGTGCAATACGATGAAAAGTGTTAGAATGAGAAACACTGAAGAAAATAACAAACGAATGAAATCAACAACAGAAGGCTTACTTGGATAATTGATCATCATACAGAAAGAAGGGAATAAGAACAGTGCCTTATACCAATGTGGTTTCCATAGACACGAGTGTCAAGCTTTCGTCCCTGTGCAATACGATGAAAAGTGTAAGAATGAGAAACATAGAAGGAAAAAACAAACAAATGAAATCAACAACAGAAGTCAGTCGTGCATTTGTGGTTACAGCAGCAATTGACTTTATCACGTGGGAGATTTAAGCTACCTGCGTGACATCCGAGTCCAAGAAAATCAACAATGTGGAATGGCTTTCTTGGATAATTGTTCATTAAACAAAAAGAAGGGAATAAGAACAGTCCCTTATACCGAAGTGGTTTCCTAACACACGTGTGTCAAGCTTTCGTCCCTGTGCAATACGATGAGAAGTGTTAGAATGAGAAACATTGAAGGAAATAACAAACAAATCAAATCAACAACAGAAGTCAGTCGTGCATTTGTGATTACAGCAGCAATTGACTTTACCACGTGGGAGATTATAGCTACCTGCGTGACATCCGAGTCCAAGAAAATCAACAATGTGGAATAACTTACTTGGATAATTGTTCATCAAAAAGAGAAAAGGGAAGAAGAGCAGTCCCTCATACCAAAGTGGTTTCCTTAGACACGTGCGTCAAGCTTTCGTCACTGTGCAATACGATGAAAAGTGTTAGAATGAGAAACACTGAAGAAAATAACAAACGAATGAAATCAACAACAGAAGTCAGCCGTGCATTTGTGGTTACAGCAGCAATTGACCTTACCACGTGGGAGATTATAGCTACCTGCGTGACATCCGAGTCCAAGAAAATCAACAATGTGGAATGGCTTACTTGGATAATTGATCATTATACAGAAAGAATGAAGTAAGAACAGTCCCTTATACCGATGTGGTTTCCATAGACACGAGTGTCAAGCTTTCGTCCTTGTGCAATACGATGAAAAGTGTAAGAATGAGAAACATAGAAGGAAAAAACAAACAAATGAAATCAACAACAGAAGTCAGTCGTGCATTTGTGGTTACAGCAGCAATTGACTTTATCACGTGGGAGATTTAAGCTACCTGCGTGACATCCGAGTCCAAGAAAATCAACAATGTGGAATGGCTTACTTGGATAATTGTTCATTAAACAAAAAGAAGGGAATAAGAACAGTCCCTTATACCGAAGTGGTTTCCTTACACACGCGTTTCAAGCTTTCGTCCCTGTGCAATACGATGAAAAGTGTTAGAATGAGAAACACTGAAGAAAATAACAAACGAATGAAATCAACAACAGAAGTCAGTCGTGCATTTGTGGTTACAGCAGCAATTGACCTTACCACGTGGGAGATTACAGCTACCTGCGTGACATCCGAGTCCAAGAAAATCAACAATGTGGAACGGCTCACTTGGATAATTGTTCATTAAACAAAAAGAAGGGAATAAGAACAGTCCCTTATACCAAAGTGGTTTCCTTAGACACGTGTGTCAAGCTTTCGTCCCTGTGCAATACGATGAAAAGTGTTAGAATGAGAAACATTGAAGGAAATAACAAACAAATGAAATCAACAACCGAAGTCAGTCGTGCATTTGTGGTTACAGCAGCAATTGACCTTACCACGTTAAAGATTATAGCTACCTGCGTGTCATCCGAGTCCAAGAAAAGCAATAATGTGGAATGGCTTACTTGGATAATTGATCATCATACAGAAAGAAGGGCATAAGAACAGTCCCTTATACCAATGTGGTTTCCATAGACACGTGTGTCAAGCTTTCGTCCCTGTGCAATACGATGAGAAGTGTTAGAATGAGAAACATTGAAGGAAATAACAAACAAATGAAATCAACAACAGAAGTCAGCCGTCCAATTGTGGTTACAGCAGCAATTGACCTTACCACGTGGGAGATTATAGCTACCCGCGTGTCATCCGAGTCCAAGAAAATCAACAATGTGGAATGGCTTACTTGGATAATTGTTCATTAAACAAAAAGAAAGGGAATAAGAACAGTCCCTTATACCAAAGTGGTTTCCTTAGACACGTGTGTCAAGCTTTCGTCCCTGTGCAATACGATGAAAAGTGTTAGAATGAGAAACATAGAATGAAAAAACAAACAAATGAAATCAACAACAGAAGTCAGTCGTGCATTTGTGGTTACAGCAGCAATTGACTTTATCACGTGGGAGATTTAAGCTACCTGCGTGACATCCGAGTCCAAGAAAATCAACAATGTGGAATGGCTTACTTGGATAATTGTTCATTAAACAAAAAGAAGGGAATAAGAACAGTCCCTTATACCGAAGTGGTTTCCTTACACACGCGTTTCAAGCTTTCGTCCCTGTGCAATACGATGAAAAGTGTTAGAATGAGAAACACTGAAGAAAATAACAAACGAATGAAATCAACAACCGAAGTCAGTCGTGCATTTGTGGTTACAGCAGCAATTGACCTTACCACGTGGGAGATTATAGCTACCTGCGTGACATCCGAGTCCAAGAAAATCAACAATGTGGAATGGCTTACTTGGATAATTGTTCATTAAACAAAAAGAAGGGAATAAGAACAGTCCCTTATACCAAAGTGGTTTCCTTAGACACGCGTGTCAAGCTTTCGTCCCTGTGCAATACGATGAAAAGTGTTAGAATGAGAAACATTGATGAAAATAACAAACGAATGAAATCAACAACAGAAGTCAGTCGTGCATTTGTGGTTACAGCAGCAATTGACCTTACCACGTGGGAGATTACAGCTACCTGCGTGACATCCGAGCCCAAGAAAATCAACAATATGGAACGGCTTACTTGGATAATTGTTCATTAAACAAAAAGAAGGGAATAAGAACAGTCCCTTATACCGAAGTGGTTTCCTTACACACGCGTTTCAAGCTTTCGTCCCTGTGCAATACGATGAAAAGTGTTAGAATGAGAAACACTGAAGAAAATAACAAACGAATGAAATCAACAACAGAAGTCAGTCGCGCATTTGTGGTTACAGCAGCAATTGACCTTACCTCGTAAAAGATTATAGCTACCTGCGTGTCATCCGAGTCCAAGAAAATCAACAATGTGGAATGGCTTACTTGGATAATTGATCATTATACAGAAAAAAGGGAATGAGAACAGTCCCTTATACCAATGTGGTTTCCATAGACACGTGTGTCAAGCTTTCGTCCCTGTGCAATACGATGAGAAGTGTTAGAATGAGAAACATTGAAGGAAATAACAAACAAATCAAATCAACAACAGAAGTCAGTCGTGCATTTGTGATTACAGCAGCAATTGACTTTACCACGTGGGAGATTATAGCTACCTGCGTGACATCCGAGTCCAAGAAAATCAACAATGTGGAATGATTTACTTGGATAATTGTTCATCAAAAAGAGAAAAGGGAAGAAGAGCAGTCCCTCATACCAAAGTGGTTTCCTTGGACACGTGCGTCAAGCTTTCGTCCCTGTGCAATACGATGAGAAGTGTTAGAATGAGAAACACTGAAGAAAATAACAAACGAATGAAATCAACAACAGAAGTCAGTCGTGCATTTGTGATTACAGCAGCAATTGACCTTACCACGTGGGAGATTTAAGCTACCTGCGTGACATCCGAGTCCAAGAAAATCAACAATGTGGAATGATTTACTTGGATAATTGTTCATCAAAAAGAGAAAAGGGAAGAAGAGCAGTCCCTCATACCAAAGTGGTTTCCTTGGACACGTGCGTCAAGCTTTCGTCACTGTGCAATACGATGAAAAGTGTTAGAATGAGAAACACTGAAGAAAATAACAAACGAATGAAATCAACAACAGAAGTCAGCCGTGCATTTGTGGTTTCAGCAGCAATTGACCTTACCACGTGGGAGATTATAGCTACCTGCGTGACATCCGAGTCCAAGAAAATCAACAATGTGGAATGGCTTACTTGGATAATTGATCATTATACAGAAAGAATGAAGTAAGAACAGTCCCTTATACCAATGTGGTTTCCATAGACACGAGTGTCAAGCTTTCGTCCCTGTGCGATACGATGAAAAGTGTAAGAATGAGAAACATAGAAGGAAAAAACAAACAAATGAAATCAACAACAGAAGTCAGTCGTGCATTTGTGGTTACAGCAGCAATTGACTTTATCACGTGGGAGATTTAAGCTACCTGCGTGACATCCGAGTCCAAGAAAATCAACAATGTGGAATGGCTTACTTGGATAATTGTTCATTAAACAAAAAGAAGGGAATAAGAACAGTCCCTTATACCGAAGTGGTTTCTTTACACACGCGTTTCAAGCTTTCGTCCCTGTGCAATACGATGAAAAGTGTTAGAATGAGAAACACTGAAGAAAATAACAAACGAATGAAATCAACAACAGAAGTCAGTCGTGCATTTGTGGTTACAGCAGCAATTGACCTTACCACGTGGGAGATTACAGCTACCTGCGTGACATCCGAGTCCAAGAAAATGAACAATGTGGAACGGCTTACTTGGATAATTGTTCATTAAACAAAAAGAAGGGAATAAGAACAGTCCCTTATACCAAAGTGGTTTCCTTAGACACGCGTGTCAAGCTTTCGTCCCTGTGCAATACGATGAAAAGTGTTAGAATGAGAAACATTGATGAAAATAACAAACGAATGAAATCAACAACAGAAGTCAGTCGTGCATTTGTGATTACAGCAGCAATTGACCTTACCACGTGGGAGATTTAAGCTACCTGCGTGACATCCGAGTCCAAGAAAATCAACAATGTGGAATGGCTTACTTGGATAATTGTTCATTAAACAAAAAGAAGGGAATAAAAACAGTCCCTTATACCGAAGTGGTTTCCTTAGACACGCGTGTCAAGCTTTCGTCCCTGTGCAATTCGATGAAAAGTGTTAGAATGATAAACACTGAAGAAAATAACAAACGAATGAAATCAACAACCGAAGTCAGTCGTGCATTTGTGGTTACAGCAGCAATTGACCTTACCACGTGGGAGATTATAGCTACCTGCGTGACATCCGAGTCCAAGAAAATCAACAATGTGGAATGGCTTACTTGGATAATTGTTCATTAAACAAAAAGAAGGGAATAAGAACAGTCCCTTATACCAAAGTGGTTTCCTTAGACACGCGTGTCAAGCTTTCGTCCCTGTGCAATACGATGAAAAGTGTTAGAATGAGAAACATTGATGAAAATAACAAACGAATGAAATCAACAACAGAAGTCAGTCGTGCATTTGTGGTTACAGCAGCAATTGACCTTACCACGTGGGAGATTACAGCTACCTGCGTGACATCCGAGCCCAAGAAAATCAACAATATGGAACGGCTTACTTGGATAATTGTTCATTAAACAAAAAGAAGGGAATAAGAACAGTCCCTTATACCGAAGTGGTTTCCTTACACACGCGTTTCAAGCTTTCGTCCCTGTGCAATACGATGAAAAGTGTTAGAATGAGAAACACTGAAGAAAATAACAAACGAATGAAATCAACAACAGAAGTCAGTCGCGCATTTGTGGTTACAGCAGCAATTGACCTTACCTCGTAAAAGATTATAGCTACCTGCGTGTCATCCGAGTCCAAGAAAATCAACAATGTGGAATGGCTTACTTGGATAATTGATCATTATACAGAAAAAAGGGAATGAGAACAGTCCCTTATACCAATGTGGTTTCCATAGACACGTGTGTCAAGCTTTCGTCCCTGTGCAATACGATGAGAAGTGTTAGAATGAGAAACATTGAAGGAAATAACAAACAAATCAAATCAACAACAGAAGTCAGTCGTGCATTTGTGATTACAGCAGCAATTGACTTTACCACGTGGGAGATTATAGCTACCTGCGTGACATCCGAGTCCAAGAAAATCAACAATGTGGAATGATTTACTTGGATAATTGTTCATCAAAAAGAGAAAAGGGAAGAAGAGCAGTCCCTCATACCAAAGTGGTTTCCTTAGACACGTGTGTCAAGCTTTCGTCACTGTGCAATACGATGAAAAGTGTTAGAATGAGAAACATTGAAGAAAATAACAAACGAATGAAATCAACAACAGAAGTCAGTCGTGCATTCGTGGTTACAGCAGCAATTGACCTTACCACGTGGGAGATTACAGCTACCTGCGTGACATCCGAGCCCAAGTAAATCAACAATGTGGAACGGCTTACTTGGATAATTGTTCATTAAACAAAAAGAAGGGAATAAGAACAGTTCCTTATACCAAAGTGGTTTCCATAGACACGTGTGTCAAGCTTTCGTCCCTGTGCAATACGATGAGAAGTGTAAGAATGAGAAACATCGAAGGAAATAACAAACAAATCAAATCAACAACAGAAGTCAGTCGTGCATTTGTGATTACAGCAGCAATTGACCTTACCACGTGGGAGATTGTAGCTATCTGCGTGACATCCGAGTCCAAGAAAATCAACAATGTGGAATAGCTTACTTGGATAATTGATCATTATACAGAAAGAATGAAGTAAGAACAGTCCCTTATACTAATGTGGTTTCCATAGACACGTGTGTCAAGCTTTCGTCCCTGTGCAATACGATGAAAAGTGTTAGAATGAGAAACATCGAAGGAAATAACAAACAAATCAAATCAACAACAGAAGTCAGTCGTGCATTTGTGGTTACAGCAGCAATTGACCTTACCACGTGGGAGATTATAGCTACCTGCGTGACATCCGAGTCCAAGAAAATCAACAATGTGGAATGGCTTACTTGGATAATTGTTCATTAAACAAAACGTGTAAGAACAGTCCCTTATACCAAAGTGGTTTCCTTAGACACGCGTGTCAAGCTTTCGTAAAGTGTTAGAATGAGAAACATAGAAGGAAATAACAAACAAATGAAATCAACAACAGAAGTCAGTCGTGCATTTGTGGTTACAGCAGCAATTGACCTTACCACGTGGGAGATTATAGCTACCTGCGTGACATTCGAGTCCAATGAAATCAACAATGTGGAATGGCTTACTTGGATAATTGTTGATTGAACAAAAAGAAGGGAATAAGAACAGTCCCTTATACCAAAGTGGTTTCCTTAGACACGTGTGTCAAGCTTTCGTCCCTGTGCAATACGATGAAAAGTGTTAGAATGAGAAACATTGAAGAAAATAACAAACGAATGAAATCAACATTAGAAGTCAGTATTGCATTTGTGGTTACAGCAGCAATTGACCTTACCACGTGGGAGATTATAGCTACCTGCGTGACATCCGAGTCCAAGAAAATCAACAATGTGGAATGGCCTACTTGGATAATTGTTGATTAAACAAAAAAAAGTGGTTTCTTTAGACACGTGTGTCAAGCTTTCGTCCCTGTGCAATACGATGAAAAGTGTTAGAATGAGAAACATAGAAGGAAATAACAAACAAATGAAATCAACAACAGAAGTCAGTCGTGCATTTGTGGTTACAGCAGCAATTGACCTTACCACGTGGGAGATTATAGCTACCCGCGTGTCATCCGAGTCCAAGAAAATCAACAATGTGGAATGGCTTACTTGGATAATTGTTGATTGAACAAAAAGAAGGGAATAAGAACAGTCCCTTATACCAAAGTGGTTTCCTTAGACACGTGTGTCAAGCTTTCGTCCCTGTGCAATACGATGAGAAGTGTTAGAATGAGAAACATTGAAGGAAATAACAAACAAATGAAATCAACATTAGAAGTCAGTCGTGCATTTGTGGTTACAGCAGCAATTGACCTTACCACGTGGGAGATTATAGCTACCTGCGTGACATCCGAGTCCAAGATAATCAACAATGTGGTACACACGTAGTGAATAAGAACAGTCCCTTATACCAAAGTGGTTTCCTTAGACACGTGTGTCAAGCTTTCGTCCCTGTGCAATACGATGAAAAGTGTTAGAATGAGAAACATAGAAGGAAATAACAAACAAATGAAATCAACAACAGAAGTCAGTCGTGCATTTGTGGTTACAGCAGCAATTGAGCTTACCACGTAAAAGATTATAGCTACCTGCCTGTCATCCGAGTCCAAGAAAATCAACAATGTGGAATGGCTTACTTGGATAATTGTTCATTAAACAAAAAGAAGGGAATAAGAACAGTCCCTTATACCAAAGTGGTTTCTTAAGACACGCGTGTCAAGCTTTCGTCCCTGTGCAATACGATGAAAAGTGTTAGAATGAGAAACATAGAAGGAAATAACAAACAAATGAAATCAACAACAGAAGTCAGTCGTGCATTTGTGGTTACAGCAGCAATTGACCTTACCACGTGGGAGATTACAGCTACCTGTGTGACATCCGAGCCCAAGAAAATCAACAATATGGAACGGCTTACTTGGATAATTGTTCATTAAACAAAAAGAAGGGAATAAGAACAGTCCCTTATACCAAAGTGGTTTCCTTAGACACGTGTGTCAAGCTTTCGTCCCTGTGCAATACGATGAAAAGTGTTAGAATGAGAAACATTGAAGGAAATAACAAACAAATGAATTATACAGAAAGAATGAAGTAAGAACAGTCCCTTATACCAATGTGGTTTCCATAGACACGTGTGTCAAGCTTTCGTCCCTGTGCAATACGATGAAAAGTGCTACCAGCGTGACATCCGAGTCCAAGAAAATCTACAATGTGGAATGGCTTACTTGGATAATTGATCATTAATCAGAAAGAATGAAGTAAGAACAGTCCCTTATACCAATGTGGTTTCCATAGACACGAGTGTCGAGCTTTCGTCCCTGTGCAATACGATGAAAAGTGTAAGAATGAGAAACATAGAAGGAAAAAACAAACAAATGAAATCAACAACAGAAGCCAGTCGTGCATTTGTGATTACAGCAGCAATTGACCTCACCACGTGGGAGATTTAAGCTACCTGCGTGACATCCGAGTCGAAGAAAATCAACAATGTGGAATGGCTTACTTGGATAATTGATCATTAAACAAAAAGAAGGGAATAAGAACAGTCCCTTATACCAATGTGGTTTCCATAGACACGTGTGTCAAGCATTCGTCCCTGTGCAATACGATGAGAAGTGTTAGAATGAGAAACATTGAAGGAAATAACAAACAAATCAAATCAACAACAGAAGTCAGTCGTGCATTTGTGATTACAGCAGCAATTGACCTTACCACGTGGGAGATTATAGCTACCTGCGTGACATCCGAGTCCAAGATAATCAACAATGTGGAATGGCCTACTTGGATAATTGTTGATTAAACAAAAAAAAGAGAATAAGAACAGTCCCTTATACCAAAGTGGTTTCCTTAGACACGTGTGTCAAGCTTTCGTCCCTGTGCAATACGATGAAAAGTGTTAGAATGAGAAACATAGAAGGAAATAACAAATAAATGAAATCAACCACAGAAGTCAGTCGTGCATTTGTGGTTACAGCAGCAATTGACCTCACCACGTGGGAGATTATAGCTACCTGCGTGACATTCGAGTCCAAGAAAATCAACAATGTGAAATGGCTTACTTGGATAATTGTTGATTGAACAAAAAGAAGGGAATAAGAACACTCCCTCATACCAAAGTGGTTTCCTTAGACACGTGTGTCAAGCTTTCGTCCCTGTGAAGAATGAGAAACATAGAAGGAAATAACAAACAAATGAAATCAACAACAGAAGTCAGTCGTGCATTTGTGGTTACAGCAGCAATTGACCTTACCACGTGGGAGATTATAGCTAGCTGCGTGACATCCTAGTCCAAGAAAATCAACAATGTGGAATGGCTTACTTGGATAATTGTTCATCAAAAAGTAAAAATGGAAGAAGAGCAGTCCCTCATACCAAAGTGGTTTCCTTAGACACGTGTGTCAAGCTTTCGTCACTGTGCAATACGATGAAAAGTGTTAGAATGAGAAACATTGAAGAAAATAACAAACGAATGAAATCAACAACAGAAGTCAGTCGTGCATTCGTGGTTACAGCAGCAATTGACCTTACCACGTGGGAGATTACAGCTACCTGCGTGACATCCGAGCCCAAGAAAATCAACAATGTGGAACGGCTTACTTGGATAATTGTTCATTAAACAAAAAGAAGGGAATAAGAACAGTTCCTTATACCAAAGTGGTTTCCATAGACACGTGTGTCAAGCTTTCGTCCCTGTGCAATACGATGAGAAGTGTAAGAATGAGAAACATCGAAGGAAATAACAAACAAATCAAATCAACAACAGAAGTCAGTCGTGCATTTGTGATTACAGCAGCAATTGACCTTACCACGTGGGAGATTGTAGCTATCTGCGTGACATCCGAGTCCAAGAAAATCAACAATGTGGAATAGCTTACTTGGATAATTGATCATTATACAGAAAGAATGAAGTAAGAACAGTCCCTTATGCTAATGTGGTTTCCATAGACACGTGTGTCAAGCTTTCGTCCCTGTGCAATACGATGAAAAGTGTTAGAATGAGAAACATTGAAGAAAATAACAAACGAATGAAATCAACAACAGAAGTCAGTCGTGCATTTGTGGTTACAGCAGCAATTGACCTTACCACGTGGGAGATTATAGCTACCTGCGTGACATCCGAGTCCAAGAAAATCAACAATGTGGAACGGCTTACTTGGATAATTGTTCATTAAACAAAAAGAATTGAATAAGAACAGTCCCTTATACCAAAGTGGTTTCCTTAGACACGTGTGTCAAGCTTTCGTCCCTGTGCAATACGATGAAAAGTGTTAGAATGAGAAACATTGAAGGAAATAACAAACAAATGAAATCAACAACAGAAGTCAGTCGTGCATTTGTGGTTACAGCAGCAATTGACCTTACCACGTTACAGATTATAGCTACCTGCGTGTCATCCGAGTCCAAGAAAATCAACAATGTGGAATGGCTTACTTGGATAATTGATCATCATACAGAAAGAATGAAGTAAGAACAGTCCCTTATACCGATGTGGTTTCCATAGACACGTGTGTCAAGCTTTCGTCCCTGTGCAATACGATGAGAAGTGTTAGAATGAGAAACATTGAAGGAAATAACAAACAAATGAAATCAACAACAGAAGTCAGCCGTCCAATTGTAGTTACAGCAGCAATTGACCTTACCACGTGGGAGATTATAGCTACCCGCGTGTCATCCGAGTCCAAGAAAATCAACAATGTGGAATGGCTTACTTGGATAATTGATCATTAAACAAAAAGAAGGGAATAAGAACAGTCCCTTATACCAAAGTGGTTTCCTTAGACACCTGTGTCAAGCTTTCGTCCCTGTGCAATACGATGAAAAGTGTTAGAATGAGAAACATAGAAGGAAATAACAAACAAATGTAATCAACAACAGAAGTCAGTCGTGCATTTGTGGTTACAGCAGCAATTGACCTTACCACGTGGGAGATTATAGCTACCTGCGTGACATCCGAGTCCAAGAAAATCAACAATGTGGAATGGCTTACTTGGATAATTGTTCATTAAACAAAACGTGTAAGAACAGTCCCTTATACCAAAGTGGTTTCCTTAGACACGCGTGTCAAGCTTTCGTAAAGTGTTAGAATGAGAAACATAGAAGGAAATAACAAACAAATGAAATCAACAACAGAAGTCAGTCGTGCATTTGTGGTTACAGCAGCAATTGACCTTACCACGTGGGAGATTATAGCTACCTGCGTGACATTCGAGTCCAATGAAATCAACAATGTGGAATGGCTTACTTGGATAATTGTTGATTGAACAAAAAGAAGGGAATAAGAACAGTCCCTTATACCAAAGTAGTTTCCTTAGACACGTGTGTCAAGCTTTCGTCCCTGTGCAATACGATGAGAAGTGTTAGAATGAGAAACATTGAAGGAAATAACAAACAAATGAAATCAACATTAGAAGTCAGTCGTGCATTTGTGGTTACAGCAGCAATTGACCTTACCACGTGGGAGATTATAGCTACCTGCGTGACATCCGAGTCCAAGATAATCAACAATGTGGTACACACGTAGTGAATAAGAACAGTCCCTTATACCAAAGTGGTTTCTTTTATACACGCGTGTCAAGCTTTCGTCCCTGTGCAATACGATGAAAAGTGTTAGAATGAGAAACATTGAAGAAAATAACAAACGAATGAAATCAACATTAGAAGTCAGTATTGCATTTGTGGTTACAGCAGCAATTGACCTTACCACGTGGGAGATTATAGCTACCTGCGTGACATCCGAGTCCAAGAAAATCAACAATGTGGAATGGCCTACTTGGATAATTGTTGATTAAACAAAAAAAAGTGGTTTCTTTAGACACGTGTGTCAAGCTTTCGTCCCTGTGCAATACGATGAAAAGTGTTAGAATGAGAAACATAGAAGGAAATAACAAACAAATGAAATCAACAACAGAAGTCAGTCGTGCATTTGTGGTTACAGCAGCAATTGACCTTACCACGTGGGAGATTATAGCTACCCGCGTGTCATCCGAGTCCAAGAAAATCAACAATGTGGAATGGCTTACTTGGATAATTGTTGATTGAACAAAAAGAAGGGAATAAGAACAGTCCCTTATACCAAAGTGGTTTCCTTAGACACATGTGTCAAGCTTTCGTCCCTGTGCAATACGATGAGAAGTGTTAGAATGAGAAACATTGAAGGAAATAACAAACAAATGAAATCAACATTAGAAGTCAGTCGTGCATTTGTGGTTACAGCAGCAATTGACCTTACCACGTGGGAGATTATAGCTACCTGCGTGACATCCGAGTCCAAGATAATCAACAATGTGGTACACACGTAGTGAATAAGAACAGTCCCTTATACCAAAGTGGTTTCCTTAGACACGTGTGTCAAGCTTTCGTCCCTGTGCAATACGATGAAAAGTGTTAGAATGAGAAACATAGAAGGAAATAACAAACAAATGAAATCAACAACAGAAGTCAGTCGTGCATTTGTGGTTACAGCAGCAATTGAGCTTACCACGTAAAAGATTATAGCTACCTGCCTGTCATCCGAGTCCAAGAAAATCAACAATGTGGAATGGCTTACTTGGATAATTGTTCATTAAACAAAAAGAAGGGAATAAGAACAGTCCCTTATACCAAAGTGGTTTCTTAAGACACGCGTGTCAAGCTTTCGTCCCTGTGCAATACGATGAAAAGTGTTAGAATGAGAAACATAGAAGGAAATAACAAACAAATGAAATCAACAACAGAAGTCAGTCGTGCATTTGTGGTTACAGCAGCAATTGAGCTTACCACGTAAAAGATTATAGCTACCTGCCTGTCATCCGAGTCCAAAAAAATCAACAATGTGGAATGGCTTACTTGGATAATTGTTCATTAGACAAAAAGAAGGGAATAAGAACAGTTCCTTATACCAAAGTGGTTTCCTTAGACACGTTTGTCAAGCTTTCGTCCCTGTGCAATACGATGAGAAGTGTTAGAATGACAAACATTGAAGGAAATAACAAACAAATGAAATCAACAACAGAAGTCAGTCGTGCATTTGTGGTTACAGCAGCAATTGAGCTTACCACGTAAAAGATTATAGCTACCTGCCTGTCATCCGAGTCCAAAAAAATCAACAATGTGGAATGGCTTACTTGGATAATTGTTCATTAAACAAAAAGAAGGGAATAAGAACAGTTCTTATACCAAAGTGGTTTCCTTAGACACGTGTGTCAAGCTTTCGTCCCTGTGCAATACGATGAAAAGTGTTAGAATGAGAAACATAGAAGGAAATAACAAACAAATGAAATCAACAATGTGGAATGGCTTACTTGGATAATTGTTCATTAAACAAAAAGAAGGGAATAAGAACAGTCCCTCATACCAAAGTGGTTTCCTTAGACACGCGTGTCAAGCTTTCGTCCCTGTGCAATACGATGAAAAGTGTTAGAATGAGAAACATAGAAGGAAATAACAAACAAATGAAATCAACAACAGAAGTCAGTCGTGCATTTGTGGTTACAGCAGCAATTGAGCTTACCACGTAAAAGATTATAGCTACCTGCCTGTCATCCGAGTCCAAGAAAATCAACAATGTGGAATGGCTTACTTGGATAATTGATCATCATACAGAAAGAATGAAGTAAGAACAGTCCCTTATACCGATGTGGTTTCCATAGACACGTGTGTCAAGCTTTCGTCCCTGTGCAATACGATGAGAAGTGTTAGAATGAGAAACATTGAAGGAAATAACAAACAAATGAAATCAACAACAGAAGTCAGCCGTCCAATTGTGGTTACAGCAGCAATTGACCTTACCACGTGGGAGATTATAGCTACCCGCGTGTCATCCGAGTCCAAGAAAATCAACAATGTGGAATGGCTTACTTGGATAATTGTTCATTAAACAAAAAGAAGGGAATAAGAACAGTCCCTTATACCAAAGTGGTTTCCTTAGACACCTGTGTCAAGCTTTCGTCCCTGTGCAATACGATGAAAAGTGTTAGAATGAGAAACATAGAAGGAAATAACAAACAAATGAAATCAACAACAGAAGTCAGTCGTGCATTTGTGGTTACAGCAGCAATTGACCTTACCACGTGGGAGATTATAGCTACCTGCGTGACATCCGAGTCCAAGAAAATCAACAATGTGGAATGGCTTACTTGGATAATTGTTCATTAAACAAAACGTGTAAGAACAGTCCCTTATACCAAAGTGGTTTCCTTAGACACGCGTGTCAAGCTTTCGTAAAGTGTTAGAATGAGAAACATAGAAGGAAATAACAAACAAATGAAATCAACAACAGAAGTCAGTCGTGCATTTGTGGTTACAGCAGCAATTGACCTTACCACGTGGGAGATTATAGCTACCTGCGTGACATTCGAGTCCAATGAAATCAACAATGTGGAATGGCTTACTTGGATAATTGTTGATTGAACAAAAAGAAGGGAATAAGAACAGTCCCTTATACCAAAGTAGTTTCCTTAGACACGTGTGTCAAGCTTTCGTCCCTGTGCAATACGATGAGAAGTGTTAGAATGAGAAACATTGAAGGAAATAACAAACAAATGAAATCAACATTAGAAGTCAGTCGTGCATTTGTGGTTACAGCAGCAATTGACCTTACCACGTGGGAGATTATAGCTACCTGCGTGACATCCGAGTCCAAGATAATCAACAATGTGGTACACACGTAGTGAATAAGAACAGTCCCTTATACCAAAGTGGTTTCTTTTATACACGCGTGTCAAGCTTTCGTCCCTGTGCAATACGATGAAAAGTGTTAGAATGAGAAACATTGAAGAAAATAACAAACGAATGAAATCAACATTAGAAGTCAGTATTGCATTTGTGGTTACAGCAGCAATTGACCTTACCACGTGGGAGATTATAGCTACCTGCGTGACATCCGAGTCCAAGAGAATCAACAATGTGGAATGGCCTACTTGGATAATTGTTGATTAAACAAAAAAAAGTGGTTTCTTTAGACACGTGTGTCAAGCTTTCGTCCCTGTGCAATACGATGAAAAGTGTTAGAATGAGAAACATAGAAGGAAATAACAAACAAATGAAATCAACAACAGAAGTCAGTCGTGCATTTGTGGTTACAGCAGCAATTGACCTTACCACGTGGGAGATTATAGCTACCCGCGTGTCATCCGAGTCCAAGAAAATCAACAATGTGGAATGGCTTACTTGGATAATTGTTGATTGAACAAAAAGAAGGGAATAAGAACAGTCCCTTATACCAAAGTGGTTTCCTTAGACACATGTGTCAAGCTTTCGTCCCTGTGCAATACGATGAGAAGTGTTAGAATGAGAAACATTGAAGGAAATAACAAACAAATGAAATCAACATTAGAAGTCAGTCGTGCATTTGTGGTTACAGCAGCAATTGACCTTACCACGTGGGAGATTATAGCTACCTGCGTGACATCCGAGTCCAAGATAATCAACAATGTGGTACACACGTAGTGAATAAGAACAGTCCCTTATACCAAAGTGGTTTCCTTAGACACGTGTGTCAAGCTTTCGTCCCTGTGCAATACGATGAAAAGTGTTAGAATGAGAAACATAGAAGGAAATAACAAACAAATGAAATCAACAACAGAAGTCAGTCGTGCATTTGTGGTTACAGCAGCAATTGAGCTTACCACGTAAAAGATTATAGCTACCTGCCTGTCATCCGAGTCCAAGAAAATCAACAATGTGGAATGGCTTACTTGGATAATTGTTCATTAAACAAAAAGAAGGGAATAAGAACAGTCCCTTATACCAAAGTGGTTTCTTAAGACACGCGTGTCAAGCTTTCGTCCCTGTGCAATACGATGAAAAGTGTTAGAATGAGAAACATAGAAGGAAATAACAAACAAATGAAATCAACAACAGAAGTCAGTCGTGCATTTGTGGTTACAGCAGCAATTGAGCTTACCACGTAAAAGATTATAGCTACCTGCCTGTCATCCGAGTCCAAAAAAATCAACAATGTGGAATGGCTTACTTGGATAATTGTTCATTAGACAAAAAGAAGGGAATAAGAACAGTTCCTTATACCAAAGTGGTTTCCTTAGACACGTTTGTCAAGCTTTCGTCCTTGTGCAATACGATGAGAAGTGTTAGAATGACAAACATTGAAGGAAATAACAAACAAATGAAATCAACAACAGAAGTCAGTCGTGCATTTGTGGTTACAGCAGCAATTGAGCTTACCACGTAAAAGATTATAGCTACCTGCCTGTCATCCGAGTCCAAAAAAATCAACAATGTGGAATGGCTTACTTGGATAATTGTTCATTAAACAAAAAGAAGGGAATAAGAACAGTTCTTATACCAAAGTGGTTTCCTTAGACACGTGTGTCAAGCTTTCGTCCCTGTGCAATACGATGAAAAGTGTTAGAATGAGAAACATAGAAGGAAATAACAAACAAATGAAATCAACAATGTGGAATGGCTTACTTGGATAATTGTTCATTAAACAAAAAGAAGGGAATAAGAACAGTCCCTCATACCAAAGTGGTTTCCTTAGACACGCGTGTCAAGCTTTCGTCCCTGTGCAATACGATGAAAAGTGTTAGAATGAGAAACATAGAAGGAAATAACAAACAAATGAAATCAACAACAGAAGTCAGTCGTGCATTTGTGGTTACAGCAGCAATTGAGCTTACCACGTAAAAGATTATAGCTACCTGCCTGTCATCCGAGTCCAAGAAAATCAACAATGTGGAATGGCTTACTTGGATAATTGATCATCATACAGAAAGAATGAAGTAAGAACAGTCCCTTATACCGATGTGGTTTCCATAGACACGTGTGTCAAGCTTTCGTCCCTGTGCAATACGATGAGAAGTGTTAGAATGAAAAACATTGAAGGAAATAACAAACAAATGAAATCAACAACAGAAGTCAGCCGTCCAATTGTGGTTACAGCAGCAATTGACCTTACCACGTGGGAGATTATAGCTACCCGCGTGTCATCCGAGTCCAAGAAAATCAACAATGTGGAATGGCTTACTTGGATAATTGTTCATTAAACAAAAAGAAGGGAATAAGAACAGTCCCTTATACCAAAGTGGTTTCCTTAGACACCTGTGTCAAGCTTTCGTCCCTGTGCAATACGATGAAAAGTGTTAGAATGAGAAACATAGAAGGAAATAACAAACAAATGAAATCAACAACAGAAGTCAGTCGTGCATTTGTGGTTACAGCAGCAATTGACCTTACCACGTGGGAGATTATAGCTACCTGCGTGACATCCGAGTCCAAGAAAATCAACAATGTGGAATGGCTTACTTGGATAATTGTTCATTAAACAAAACGTGTAAGAACAGTCCCTTATACCAAAGTGGTTTCCTTAGACACGCGTGTCAAGCTTTCGTAAAGTGTTAGAATGAGAAACATAGAAGGAAATAACAAACAAATGAAATCAACAACAGAAGTCAGTCGTGCATTTGTGGTTACAGCAGCAATTGACCTTACCACGTGGGAGATTATAGCTACCTGCGTGACATTCGAGTCCAATGAAATCAACAATGTGGAATGGCTTACTTGGATAATTGTTGATTGAACAAAAAGAAGGGAATAAGAACAGTCCCTTATACCAAAGTAGTTTCCTTAGACACGTGTGTCAAGCTTTCGTCCCTGTGCAATACGATGAGAAGTGTTAGAATGAGAAACATTGAAGGAAATAACAAACAAATGAAATCAACATTAGAAGTCAGTCGTGCATTTGTGGTTACAGCAGCAATTGACCTTACCACGTGGGAGATTATAGCTACCTGCGTGACATCCGAGTCCAAGATAATCAACAATGTGGTACACACGTAGTGAATAAGAACAGTCCCTTATACCAAAGTGGTTTCTTTTATACACGCGTGTCAAGCTTTCGTCCCTGTGCAATACGATGAAAAGTGTTAGAATGAGAAACATTGAAGAAAATAACAAACGAATGAAATCAACATTAGAAGTCAGTATTGCATTTGTGGTTACAGCAGCAATTGACCTTACCACGTGGGAGATTATAGCTACCTGCGTGACATCCGAGTCCAAGAAAATCAACAATGTGGAATGGCCTACTTGGATAATTGTTGATTAAACAAAAAAAAGTGGTTTCTTTAGACACGTGTGTCAAGCTTTCGTCCCTGTGCAATACGATGAAAAGTGTTAGAATGAGAAACATAGAAGGAAATAACAAACAAATGAAATCAACAACAGAAGTCAGTCGTGCATTTGTGATTACAGCAGCAATTGACCTCACCACGTGGGAGATTTAAGCTACCTGCGTGACATCCGAGTCGAAGAAAATCAACAATGTGGAATGGCTTACTTGGATAATTGATCATTAAACAAAAAGAAGGGAATAAGAACAGTCCCTTATACCAATGTGGTTTCCATAGACACGTGTGTCAAGCATTCGTCCCTGTGCAATACGATGAGAAGTGTTAGAATGAGAAACATTGAAGGAAATAACAAACAAATCAAATCAACAACAGAAGTCAGTCGTGCATTTGTGATTACAGCAGCAATTGACCTTACCACGTGGGAGATTATAGCTACCTGCGTGACATCCGAGTCCAAGATAATCAACAATGTGGAATGGCCTACTTGGATAATTGTTGATTAAACAAAAAAAAGAGAATAAGAACAGTCCCTTATACCAAAGTGGTTTCCTTAGACACGTGTGTCAAGCTTTCGTCCCTGTGCAATACGATGAAAAGTGTTAGAATGAGAAACATAGAAGGAAATAACAAATAAATGAAATCAACAACAGAAGTCAGTCGTGCATTTGTGGTTACAGCAGCAATTGACCTCACCACGTGGGAGATTATAGCTACCTGCGTGACATTCGAGTCCAAGAAAATCAACAATGTGAAATGGCTTACTTGGATAATTGTTGATTGAACAAAAAGAAGGGAATAAGAACACTCCCTCATACCAAAGTGGTTTCCTTAGACACTTGTGTCAAGCTTTCGTCCCTGTGAAGAATGAGAAACATAGAAGGAAATAACAAACAAATGAAATCAACAACAGAAGTCAGTCGTGCATTTGTGGTTACAGCAGCAATTGACCTTACCACGTGGGAGATTATAGCTAGCTGCGTGACATCCTAGTCCAAGAAAATCAACAATGTGGAATGGCTTACTTGGATAATTGTTCATCAAAAAGTAAAAATGGAAGAAGAGCAGTCCCTCATACCAAAGTGGTTTCCTTAGACACGTGTGTCAAGCTTTCGTCACTGTGCAATACGATGAAAAGTGTTAGAATGAGAAACATTGAAGAAAATAACAAACGAATGAAATCAACAACAGAAGTCAGTCGTGCATTCGTGGTTACAGCAGCAATTGACCTTACCACGTGGGAGATTACAGCTACCTGCGTGACATCCGAGCCCAAGAAAATCAACAATGTGGAACGGCTTACTTGGATAATTGTTCATTAAACAAAAAGAAGGGAATAAGAACAGTTCCTTATACCAAAGTGGTTTCCATAGACACGTGTGTCAAGCTTTCGTCCCTGTGCAATACGATGAGAAGTGTAAGAATGAGAAACATCGAAGGAAATAACAAACAAATCAAATCAACAACAGAAGTCAGTCGTGCATTTGTGATTACAGCAGCAATTGACCTTACCACGTGGGAGATTGTAGCTATCTGCGTGACATCCGAGTCCAAGAAAATCAACAATGTGGAATAGCTTACTTGGATAATTGATCATTATACAGAAAGAATGAAGTAAGAACAGTCCCTTATACTAATGTGGTTTCCATAGACACGTGTGTCAAGCTTTCGTCCCTGTGCAATACGATGAAAAGTGTTAGAATGAGAAACATTGAAGAAAATAACAAACGAATGAAATCAACAACAGAAGTCAGTCGTGCATTTGTGGTTACAGCAGCAATTGACCTTACCACGTGGGAGATTATAGCTACCTGCGTGACATCCGAGTCCAAGAAAATCAACAATGTGGAACGGCTTACTTGGATAATTGTTCATTAAACAAAAAGAATTGAATAAGAACAGTCCCTTATACCAAAGTGGTTTCCTTAGACACGTGTGTCAAGCTTTCGTCCCTGTGCAATACGATGAAAAGTGTTAGAATGAGAAACATTGAAGGAAATAACAAACAAATGAAATCAACAACAGAAGTCAGTCGTGCATTTGTGGTTACAGCAGCAATTGACCTTACCACGTTACAGATTATAGCTACCTGCGTGTCATCCGAGTCCAAGAAAATCAACAATGTGGAATGGCTTACTTGGATAATTGATCATCATACAGAAAGAATGAAGTAAGAACAGTCCCTTATACCGATGTGGTTTCCATAGACACGTGTGTCAAGCTTTCGTCCCTGTGCAATACGATGAGAAGTGTTAGAATGAGAAACATTGAAGGAAATAACAAACAAATGAAATCAACAACAGAAGTCAGCCGTCCAATTGTGGTTACAGCAGCAATTGACCTTACCACGTGGGAGATTATAGCTACCCGCGTGTCATCCGAGTCCAAGAAAATCAACAATGTGGAATGGCTTACTTGGATAATTGTTCATTAAACAAAAAGAAGGGAATAAGAACAGTCCCTTATACCAAAGTGGTTTCCTTAGACACCTGTGTCAAGCTTTCGTCCCTGTGCAATACGATGAAAAGTGTTAGAATGAGAAACATAGAAGGAAATAACAAACAAATGTAATCAACAACAGAAGTCAGTCGTGCATTTGTGGTTACAGCAGCAATTGACCTTACCACGTGGGAGATTATAGCTACCTGCGTGACATCCGAGTCCAAGAAAATCAACAATGTGGAATGGCTTACTTGGATAATTGTTCATTAAACAAAACGTGTAAGAACAGTCCCTTATACCAAAGTGGTTTCCTTAGACACGCGTGTCAAGCTTTCGTAAAGTGTTAGAATGAGAAACATAGAAGGAAATAACAAACAAATGAAATCAACAACAGAAGTCAGTCGTGCATTTGTGGTTACAGCAGCAATTGACCTTACCACGTGGGAGATTATAGCTACCTGCGTGACATTCGAGTCCAATGAAATCAACAATGTGGAATGGCTTACTTGGATAATTGTTGATTGAACAAAAAGAAGGGAATAAGAACAGTCCCTTATACCAAAGTAGTTTCCTTAGACACGTGTGTCAAGCTTTCGTCCCTGTGCAATACGATGAGAAGTGTTAGAATGAGAAACATTGAAGGAAATAACAAACAAATGAAATCAACATTAGAAGTCAGTCGTGCATTTGTGGTTACAGCAGCAATTGACCTTACCACGTGGGAGATTATAGCTACCTGCGTGACATCCGAGTCCAAGATAATCAACAATGTGGTACACACGTAGTGAATAAGATCAGTCCCTTATACCAAAGTGGTTTCTTTTATACACGCGTGTCAAGCTTTCGTCCCTGTGCAATACGATGAAAAGTGTTAGAATGAGAAACATTGAAGAAAATAACAAACGAATGAAATCAACATTAGAAGTCAGTATTGCATTTGTGGTTACAGCAGCAATTGACCTTACCACGTGGGAGATTATAGCTACCTGCGTGACATCCGAGTCCAAGAAAATCAACAATGTGGAATGGCCTACTTGGATAATTGTTGATTAAACAAAAAAAAGTGGTTTCTTTAGACACGTGTGTCAAGCTTTCGTCCCTGTGCAATACGATGAAAAGTGTTAGAATGAGAAACATAGAAGGAAATAACAAACAAATGAAATCAACAACAGAAGTCAGTCGTGCATTTGTGGTTACAGCAGCAATTGACCTTACCACGTGGGAGATTATAGCTACCCGCGTGTCATCCGAGTCCAAGAAAATCAACAATGTGGAATGGCTTACTTGGATAATTGTTGATTGAACAAAAAGAAGGGAATAAGAACAGTCCCTTATACCAAAGTGGTTTCCTTAGACACATGTGTCAAGCTTTCGTCCCTGTGCAATACGATGAGAAGTGTTAGAATGAGAAACATTGAAGGAAATAACAAACAAATGAAATCAACATTAGAAGTCAGTCGTGCATTTGTGGTTACAGCAGCAATTGACCTTACCACGTGGGAGATTATAGCTACCTGCGTGACATCCGAGTCCAAGATAATCAACAATGTGGTACACACGTAGTGAATAAGAACAGTCCCTTATACCAAAGTGGTTTCCTTAGACACGTGTGTCAAGCTTTCGTCCCTGTGCAATACGATGAAAAGTGTTAGAATGAGAAACATAGAAGGAAATAACAAACAAATGAAATCAACAACAGAAGTCAGTCGTGCATTTGTGGTTACAGCAGCAATTGAGCTTACCACGTAAAAGATTATAGCTACCTGCCTGTCATCCGAGTCCAAGAAAATCAACAATGTGGAATGGCTTACTTGGATAATTGTTCATTAAACAAAAAGAAGGGAATAAGAACAGTCCCTTATACCAAAGTG
Organism: Harmonia axyridis; assembly: GCF_914767665.1. Taxonomy (NCBI): domain Eukaryota; kingdom Metazoa; phylum Arthropoda; class Insecta; order Coleoptera; family Coccinellidae; genus Harmonia; species Harmonia axyridis. The sequence goes on along the minus strand of NC_059502.1, from coordinate 44,617,906 downwards.
GTTTCTTAAGACACGCGTGTCAAGCTTTCGTCCCTGTGCAATACGATGAAAAGTGTTAGAATGAGAAACATAGAAGGAAATAACAAACAAATGAAATCAACAACAGAAGTCAGTCGTGCATTTGTGGTTACAGCAGCAATTGAGCTTACCACGTAAAAGATTATAGCTACCTGCCTGTCATCCGAGTCCAAAAAAATCAACAATGTGGAATGGCTTACTTGGATAATTGTTCATTAGACAAAAAGAAGGGAATAAGAACAGTTCCTTATACCAAAGTGGTTTCCTTAGACACGTTTGTCAAGCTTTCGTCCCTGTGCAACACGATGAGAAGTGTTAGAATGAGAAACATTGAAGGAAATAACAAACAAATGAAATCAACAACAGAAGTCAGTCGTGCATTTGTGGTTACAGCAGCAATTGAGCTTACCACGTAAAAGATTATAGCTACCTGCCTGTCATCCGAGTCCAAAAAAATCAACAATGTGGAATGGCTTACTTGGATAATTGTTCATTAAACAAAAAGAAGGGAATAAGAACAGTTCTTATACCAAAGTGGTTTCCTTAGACACGTGTGTCAAGCTTTCGTCCCTGTGCAATACGATGAAAAGTGTTAGAATGAGAAACATAGAAGGAAATAACAAACAAATGAAATCAACAATGTGGAATGGCTTACTTGGATAATTGTTCATTAAACAAAAAGAAGGGAATAAGAACAGTCCCTCATACCAAAGTGGTTTCCTTAGACACGCGTGTCAAGCTTTCGTCCCTGTGCAATACGATGAAAAGTGTTAGAATGAGAAACATAGAAGGAAATAACAAACAAATGAAATCAACAACAGAAGTCAGTCGTGCATTTGTGGTTACAGCAGCAATTGAGCTTACCACGTAAAAGATTATAGCTACCTGCCTGTCATCCGAGTCCAAGAAAATCAACAATGTGGAATGGCTTACTTGGATAATTGATCATCATACAGAAAGAATGAAGTAAGAACAGTCCCTTATACCGATGTGGTTTCCATAGACACGTGTGTCAAGCTTTCGTCCCTGTGCAATACGATGAGAAGTGTTAGAATGAGAAACATTGAAGGAAATAACAAACAAATGAAATCAACAACAGAAGTCAGCCGTCCAATTGTGGTTACAGCAGCAATTGACCTTACCACGTGGGAGATTATAGCTACCCGCGTGTCATCCGAGTCCAAGAAAATCAACAATGTGGAATGGCTTACTTGGATAATTGTTCATTAAACAAAAAGAAGGGAATAAGAACAGTCCCTTATACCAAAGTGGTTTCCTTAGACACCTGTGTCAAGCTTTCGTCCCTGTGCAATACGATGAAAAGTGTTAGAATGAGAAACATAGAAGGAAATAACAAACAAATGAAATCAACAACAGAAGTCAGTCGTGCATTTGTGGTTACAGCAGCAATTGACCTTACCACGTGGGAGATTATAGCTACCTGCGTGACATCCGAGTCCAAGAAAATCAACAATGTGGAATGGCTTACTTGGATAATTGTTCATTAAACAAAACGTTTAAGAACAGTCCCTTATACCAAAGTGGTTTCCTTAGACACGCGTGTCAAGCTTTCGTAAAGTGTTAGAATGAGAAACATAGAAGGAAATAACAAACAAATGAAATCAACAACAGAAGTCAGTCGTGCATTTGTGGTTACAGCAGCAATTGACCTTACCACGTGGGAGATTATAGCTACCTGCGTGACATTCGAGTCCAATGAAATCAACAATGTGGAATGGCTTACTTGGATAATTGTTGATTGAACAAAAAGAAGGGAATAAGAACAGTCCCTTATACCAAAGTAGTTTCCTTAGACACGTGTGTCAAGCTTTCGTCCCTGTGCAATACGATGAGAAGTGTTAGAATGAGAAACATTGAAGGAAATAACAAACAAATGAAATCAACATTAGAAGTCAGTCGTGCATTTGTGGTTACAGCAGCAATTGACCTTACCACGTGGGAGATTATAGCTACCTGCGTGACATCCGAGTCCAAGATAATCAACAATGTGGTACACACGTAGTGAATAAGAACAGTCCCTTATACCAAAGTGGTTTCTTTTATACACGCGTGTCAAGCTTTCGTCCCTGTGCAATACGATGAAAAGTGTTAGAATGAGAAACATTGAAGAAAATAACAAACGAATGAAATCAACATTAGAAGTCAGTATTGCATTTGTGGTTACAGCAGCAATTGACCTTACCACGTGGGAGATTATAGCTACCTGCGTGACATCCGAGTCCAAGAGAATCAACAATGTGGAATGGCCTACTTGGATAATTGTTGATTAAACAAAAAAAAGTGGTTTCTTTAGACACGTTGTCAAGCTTTCGTCCCTGTGCAATACGATGAAAAGTGTTAGAATGAGAAACATAGAAGGAAATAACAAACAAATGAAATCAACAACAGAAGTCAGTCGTGCATTTGTGGTTACAGCAGCAATTGACCTTACCACGTGGGAGATTATAGCTACCCGCGTGTCATCCGAGTCCAAGAAAATCAACAATGTGGAATGGCTTACTTGGATAATTGTTGATTGAACAAAAAGAAGGGAATAAGAACAGTCCCTTATACCAAAGTGGTTTCCTTAGACACATGTGTCAAGCTTTCGTCCCTGTGCAATACGATGAGAAGTGTTAGAATGAGAAACATTGAAGGAAATAACAAACAAATGAAATCAACATTAGAAGTCAGTCGTGCATTTGTGGTTACAGCAGCAATTGACCTTACCACGTGGGAGATTATAGCTACCTGCGTGACATCCGAGTCCAAGATAATCAACAATGTGGTACACACGTAGTGAATAAGAACAGTCCCTTATACCAAAGTGGTTTCCTTAGACACGTGTGTCAAGCTTTCGTCCCTGTGCAATACGATGAAAAGTGTTAGAATGAGAAACATAGAAGGAAATAACAAACAAATGAAATCAACAACAGAAGTCAGTCGTGCATTTGTGGTTACAGCAGCAATTGAGCTTACCACGTAAAAGATTATAGCTACCTGCCTGTCATCCGAGTCCAAGAAAATCAACAATGTGGAATGGCTTACTTGGATAATTGTTCATTAAACAAAAAGAAGGGAATAAGAACAGTCCCTTATACCAAAGTGGTTTCTTAAGACACGCGTGTCAAGCTTTCGTCCCTGTGCAATACGATGAAAAGTGTTAGAATGAGAAACATAGAAGGAAATAACAAACAAATGAAATCAACAACAGAAGTCAGTCGTGCATTTGTGGTTACAGCAGCAATTGAGCTTACCACGTAAAAGATTATAGCTACCTGCCTGTCATCCGAGTCCAAAAAAATCAACAATGTGGAATGGCTTACTTGGATAATTGTTCATTAGACAAAAAGAAGGGAATAAGAACAGTTCCTTATACCAAAGTGGTTTCCTTAGACACGTTTGTCAAGCTTTCGTCCTTGTGCAATACGATGAGAAGTGTTAGAATGACAAACATTGAAGGAAATAACAAACAAATGAAATCAACAACAGAAGTCAGTCGTGCATTTGTGGTTACAGCAGCAATTGAGCTTACCACGTAAAAGATTATAGCTACCTGCCTGTCATCCGAGTCCAAAAAAATCAACAATGTGGAATGGCTTACTTGGATAATTGTTCATTAAACAAAAAGAAGGGAATAAGAACAGTTCTTATACCAAAGTGGTTTCCTTAGACACGTGTGTCAAGCTTTCGTCCCTGTGCAATACGATGAAAAGTGTTAGAATGTGAAACATAGAAGGAAATAACAAACAAATGAAATCAACAATGTGGAATGGCTTACTTGGATAATTGTTCATTAAACAAAAAGAAGGGAATAAGAACAGTCCCTCATACCAAAGTGGTTTCCTTAGACACGCGTGTCAAGCTTTCGTCCCTGTGCAATACGATGAAAAGTGTTAGAATGAGAAACATAGAAGGAAATAACAAACAAATGAAATCAACAACAGAAGTCAGTCGTGCATTTGTGGTTACAGCAGCAATTGAGCTTACCACGTAAAAGATTATAGCTACCTGCCTGTCATCCGAGTCCAAGAAAATCAACAATGTGGAATGGCTTACTTGGATAATTGATCATCATACAGAAAGAATGAAGTAAGAACAGTCCCTTATACCGATGTGGTTTCCATAGACACGTGTGTCAAGCTTTCGTCCCTGTGCAATACGATGAGAAGTGTTAGAATGAGAAACATTGAAGGAAATAACAAACAAATGAAATCAACAACAGAAGTCAGCCGTCCAATTGTGGTTACAGCAGCAATTGACCTTACCACGTGGGAGATTATAGCTACCCGCGTGTCATCCGAGTCCAAGAAAATCAACAATGTGGAATGGCTTACTTGGATAATTGTTCATTAAACAAAAAGAAGGGAATAAGAACAGTCCCTTATACCAAAGTGGTTTCCTTAGACACCTGTGTCAAGCTTTCGTCCCTGTGCAATACGATGAAAAGTGTTAGAATGAGAAACATAGAAGGAAATAACAAACAAATGAAATCAACAACAGAAGTCAGTCGTGCATTTGTGGTTACAGCAGCAATTGACCTTACCACGTGGGAGATTATAGCTACCTGCGTGACATCCGAGTCCAAGAAAATCAACAATGTGGAATGGCTCACTTGGATAATTGTTCATTAAACAAAACGTGTAAGAACAGTCCCTTATACCAAAGTGGTTTCCTTAGACACGCGTGTCAAGCTTTCGTAAAGTGTTAGAATGAGAAACATAGAAGGAAATAACAAACAAATGAAATCAACAACAGAAGTCAGTCGTGCATTTGTGGTTACAGCAGCAATTGACCTTACCACGTGGGAGATTATAGCTACCTGCGTGACATTCGAGTCCAATGAAATCAACAATGTGGAATGGCTTACTTGGATAATTGTTGATTGAACAAAAAGAAGGGAATAAGAACAGTCCCTTATACCAAAGTAGTTTCCTTAGACACGTGTGTCAAGCTTTCGTCCCTGTGCAATACGATGAGAAGTGTTAGAATGAGAAACATTGAAGGAAATAACAAACAAATGAAATCAACATTAGAAGTCAGTCGTGCATTTGTGGTTACAGCAGCAATTGACCTTACCACGTGGGAGATTATAGCTACCTGCGTGACATCCGAGTCCAAGATAATCAACAATGTGGTACACACGTAGTGAATAAGAACAGTCCCTTATACCAAAGTGGTTTCTTTTATACACGCGTGTCAAGCTTTCGTCCCTGTGCAATACGATGAAAAGTGTTAGAATGAGAAACATTGAAGAAAATAACAAACGAATGAAATCAACATTAGAAGTCAGTATTGCATTTGTGGTTACAGCAGCAATTGACCTTACCACGTGGGAGATTATAGCTACCTGCGTGACATCCGAGTCCAAGAAAATCAACAATGTGGAATGGCCTACTTGGATAATTGTTGATTAAACAAAAAAAAGTGGTTTCTTTAGACACGTGTGTCAAGCTTTCGTCCCTGTGCAATACGATGAAAAGTGTTAGAATGAGAAACATAGAAGGAAATAACAAACAAATGAAATCAACAACAGAAGTCAGTCGTGCATTTGTGGTTACAGCAGCAATTGACCTTACCACGTGGGAGATTATAGCTACCCGCGTGTCATCCGAGTCCAAGAAAATCAACAATGTGGAATGGCTTACTTGGATAATTGTTGATTGAACAAAAAGAAGGGAATAAGAGCAGTCCCTTATACCAAAGTGGTTTCCTTAGACACATGTGTCAAGCTTTCGTCCCTGTGCAATACGATGAGAAGTGTTAGAATGAGAAACATTGAAGGAAATAACAAACAAATGAAATCAACATTAGAAGTCAGTCGTGCATTTGTGGTTACAGCAGCAATTGACCTTACCACGTGGGAGATTATAGCTACCTGCGTGACATCCGAGTCCAAGATAATCAACAATGTGGTACACACGTAGTGAATAAGAGCAGTCCCTTATACCAAAGTGGTTTCCTTAGACACGTGTGTCAAGCTTTCGTCCCTGTGCAATACGATGAAAAGTGTTAGAATGAGAAACATAGAAGGAAATAACAAACAAATGAAATCAACAACAGAAGTCAGTCGTGCATTTGTGGTTACAGCAGCAATTGAGCTTACCACGTAAAAGATTATAGCTACCTGCCTGTCATCCGAGTCCAAGAAAATCAACAATGTGGAATGGCTTACTTGGATAATTGTTCATTAAACAAAAAGAAGGGAATAAGAACAGTCCCTTATACCAAAGTGGTTTCTTAAGACACGCGTGTCAAGCTTTCGTCCCTGTGCAATACGATGAAAAGTGTTAGAATGAGAAACATAGAAGGAAATAACAAACAAATGAAATCAACAACAGAAGTCAGTCGTGCATTTGTGGTTACAGCAGCAATTGAGCTTACCACGTAAAAGATTATAGCTACCTGCCTGTCATCCGAGTCCAAAAAAATCAACAATGTGGAATGGCTTACTTGGATAATTGTTCATTAGACAAAAAGAAGGGAATAAGAACAGTTCCTTATACCAAAGTGGTTTCCTTAGACACGTTTGTCAAGCTTTCGTCCCTGTGCAATACGATGAGAAGTGTTAGAATGACAAACATTGAAGGAAATAACAAACAAATGAAATCAACAACAGAAGTCAGTCGTGCATTTGTGGTTACAGCAGCAATTGAGCTTACCACGTAAAAGATTATAGCTACCTGCCTGTCATCCGAGTCCAAAAAAATCAACAATGTGGAATGGCTTACTTGGATAATTGTTCATTAAACAAAAAGAAGGGAATAAGAACAGTTCTTATACCAAAGTGGTTTCCTTAGACACGTGTGTCAAGCTTTCGTCCCTGTGCAATACGATGAAAAGTGTTAGAATGTGAAACATAGAAGGAAATAACAAACAAATGAAATCAACAACAGAAGTCAGTCGTGCATTTGTGGTTACAGCAGCAATTGACCTTACCACGTGGGAGATTATAGCTACCTGCGTGACATCCGAGTCCAAGAAAATCAACAATGTGGAATGGCTTACTTGGATAATTGTTCATTAAACAAAAAGAAGGGAATAAGAACAGTCCCTCATACCAAAGTGGTTTCCTTAGACACGCGTGTCAAGCTTTCGTCCCTGTGCAATACGATGAAAAGTGTTAGAATGAGAAACATAGAAGGAAATAACAAACAAATGAAATCAACAACAGAAGTCAGTCGTGCATTTGTGGTTACAGCAGCAATTGAGCTTACCACGTAAAAGATTATAGCTACCTGCCTGTCATCCGAGTCCAAGAAAATCAACAATGTGGAATGGCTTACTTGGATAATTGTTCATTAAACAAAAAGAAGGGAATAAGAACAGTCCCTTATACCAAAGTGGTTTCTTAAGACACGCGTGTCAAGCTTTCGTCCCTGTGCAATACGATGAAAAGTGTTAGAATGAGAAACATAGAAGGAAATAACAAACAAATGAAATCAACAACAGAAGTCAGTCGTGCATTTGTGGTTACAGCAGCAATTGACCTTACCACGTGGGAGATTACAGCTACCTGTGTGACATCCGAGCCCAAGAAAATCAACAATATGGAACGGCTTACTTGGATAATTGTTCATTAAACAAAAAGAAGGGAATAAGAACAGTCCCTTATACCAAAGTGGTTTCCTTAGACACGTGTGTCAAGCTTTCGTCCCTGTGCAATACGATGAAAAGTGTTAGAATGAGAAACATTGAAGGAAATAACAAACAAATGAAATCAACAACAGAAGTCAGTCGTGCATTTGTGATTACAGCAGCAATTGAGCTTACCACGTAAAAGATTATAGCTACCTGCCTGTCATCCGAGTCCAAGAAAATCAACAATGTGGAATGGCTTACTTGGATAATTGTTCATTAAACAAAAAGAAGGGAATAAGAACAGTCCCTTATACCAAAGTGGTTTCTTAAGACACGCGTGTCAAGCTTTCGTCCCTGTGCAATACGATGAAAAGTGTTAGAATGAGAAACATAGAAGGAAATAACAAACAAATGAAATCAACAACAGAAGTCAGTCGTGCATTTGTGGTTACAGCAGCAATTGACCTTACCACGTTAAAGATCATAGCTACCTGCGTGTCATCCGAGTTCAAGTAAATCAATAATGTGGAATGGCTTACTTGGATAATTGATCATCATACAGAAAGAAGGGAATAAGAACAGTCCCTTGTACCAATGTGGTTTCCATAGACACGTGTGTCAAGCTTTCGTCCCTGTGCAATACGATGAGAAGTGTTAGAATGAGAAACATTGAAGGAAATAACAAACAAATGAAATCAACAACAGAAGTCAGTCGTGCATTTGTGATTACAGCAGCAATTGACCTTACCACGTGGGAGATTATAGCTACCTGCGTGACATCCGAGTCCAAGAAAATCAACAATGTGGAATGACTTACTTGGATAATTGATCATTATACAGAAAGAATGAAGTAAGAACAGTCCCTTATACCAATGTGGTTTCCATAGACACGTGTGTCAAGCTTTCGTCCCTGTGCAATACGATGAAAAGTGCTACCAGCGTGACATCCGAGTCCAAGAAAATCAACAATGTGGAATGGCTTACTTGGATAATTGATCATTAATCAGAAAGAATGAAGTAAGAACAGTCCCTTATACCAATGTGGTTTCCATAGACACGAGTGTCGAGCTTTCGTCCCTATGCAATACGATGAAAAGTGTAAGAATGAGAAACATAGAAGGAAAAAACAAACAAATGAAATCAACAACAGAAGTCAGTCGTGCATTTGTGATTACAGCAGCAATTGACCTCACCACGTGGGAGATTTAAGCTACCTGCGTGACATCCGAGTCGAAGAAAATCAACAATGTGGAATGGCTTACTTGGATAATTGATCATTAAACAAAAAGAAGGGAATAAGAACAGTCCCTTATACCAATGTGGTTTCCATAGACACGTGTGTCAAGCTTTCGTCCCTGTGCAATACGATGAGAAGTGTTAGAATGAGAAACATTGAAGGAAATAACAAACAAATCAAATCAACAACAGAAGTCAGTCGTGCATTTGTGATTACAGCAGCAATTGACCTTACCACGTGGGAGATTATAGCTACCTGCGTGACATCCGAGTCCAAGATAATCAACAATGTGGAATGGCCTACTTGGATAATTGTTGATTAAACAAAAAAAAGAGAATAAGAACAGTCCCATATACCAAAGTGGTTTCCTTAGACACGTGTGTCAAGCTTTCGTCCCTGTGCAATACGATGAAAAGTGTTAGAATGAGAAACATAGAAGGAAATAACAAATAAATGAAATCAACAACAGAAGTCAGTCGTGCATTTGTGGTTACAGCAGCAATTGACCTCACCACGTGGGAGATTATAGCTACCTGCGTGACATTCGAGTCCAAGAAAATCAACAATGTGAAATGGCTTACTTGGATAATTGTTGATTGAACAAAAAGAAGGGAATAAGAACACTCCCTCATACCAAAGTGGTTTCCTTAGACACGTGTGTCAAGCTTTCGTCCCTGTGCAATACGATGAGAAGTGTTAAAATGAGAAACATAGAAGGAAATAACAAACAAATGAAATCAACAACAGAAGTCAGTCGTGCATTTGTGGTTACAGCAGCAATTGACCTCACCACGTGGGAGATTATAGCTAGCTGCGTGACATCCTAGTCCAAGAAAATCAACAATGTGGAATGGCTTACTTGGATAATTGTTCATCAAAAAGAAAAAATGGAAGAAGAGCAGTCCCTCATACCAAAGTGGTTTCCTTAGACACGTGTGTCAAGCTTTCGTCACTGTGCAATACGATGAAAAGTGTTAAAATGAGAAACATTGAAGAAAATAACAAACGAATGAAATCAACAACAGAAGTCAGTCGTGCATTCGTGGTTACAGCAGCAATTGACCTTACCACGTGGGAGATTACAGCTACCTGCGTGACATCCGAGCCCAAGAAAATCAACAATGTGGAACGGCTTACTTGGATAATTGTTCATTAAACAAAAAGAAGGGAATAAGAACAATTCCTTATACCAAAGTGGTTTCCATAGACACGTGTGTCAAGCTTTCGTCCCTGTGCAATACGATGAGAAGTGTTAGAATGAGAAACATCGAAGGAAATAACAAACAAATCAAATCAACAACAGAAGTCAGTCGTGCATTTGTGATTACAGCAGCAATTGACCTTACCACGTGGGAGATTGTAGCTACCTGCGTGACATCCGAGTCCAAGAAAATCAACAATGTGGAATGGCTTACTTGGATAATTGATCATTATACAGAAAGAATGAAGTAAGAACAGTCCCTTATACTAATGTGGTTTCCATAGACACGTGTGTCAAGCTTTCGTCCCTGTGCAATACGATGAAAAGTGTTAGAATGAGAAACATTGAAGAAAATAACAAACGAATGAAATCAACAACAGAAGTCAGTCGTGCATTTGTGGTTACAGCAGCAATTGAGCTTACCACGTAAAAGATTATAGCTACCTGCCTGTCATCCGAGTCCAAAAAAATCAACAATGTGGAATGGCTTACTTGGATAATTGTTCATTAGACAAAAAGAAGGGAATAAGAACAGTTCCTTATACCAAAGTGGTTTCCTTAGACACGTTTGTCAAGCTTTCGTCCCTGTGCAATACGATGAGAAGTGTTAGAATGACAAACATTGAAGGAAATAACAAACAAATGAAATCAACAACAGAAGTCAGTCGTGCATTTGTGGTTACAGCAGCAATTGAGCTTACCACGTAAAAGATTATAGCTACCTGCCTGTCATCCGAGTCCAAAAAAATCAACAATGTGGAATGGCTTACTTGGATAATTGTTCATTAAACAAAAAGAAGGGAATAAGAACAGTTCTTATACCAAAGTGGTTTCCTTAGACACGTGTGTCAAGCTTTCGTCCCTGTGCAATACGATGAAAAGTGTTAGAATGTGAAACATAGAAGGAAATAACAAACAAATGAAATCAACAATGTGGAATGGCTTACTTGGATAATTGTTCATTAAACAAAAAGAAGGGAATAAGAACAGTCCCTCATACCAAAGTGGTTTCCTTAGACACGCGTGTCAAGCTTTCGTCCCTGTGCAATACGATGAAAAGTGTTAGAATGAGAAACATAGAAGGAAATAACAAACAAATGAAATCAACAACAGAAGTCAGTCGTGCATTTGTGGTTACAGCAGCAATTGAGCTTACCACGTAAAAGATTATAGCTACCTGCCTGTCATCCGAGTCCAAGAAAATCAACAATGTGGAATGGCTTACTTGGATAATTGATCATTATACAGAAAGAATGAAGTAAGAACAGTCCCTTATACCGATGTGGTTTCCATAGACACGTGTGTCAAGCTTTCGTCCCTGTGCAATACGATGAGAAGTGTTAGAATGAGAAACATTGAAGGAAATAACAAACAAATGAAATCAACAACAGAAGTCAGCCGTCCAATTGTGGTTACAGCAGCAATTGACCTTACCACGTGGGAGATTATAGCTACCCGCGTGACATCCGAGTCCAAGAAAATCAACAATGTGGAATGGCTTACTTGGATAATTGTTCATTAAACAAAAAGAAGGGAATAAGAACAGTCCCTTATACCAAAGTGGTTTCCTTAGACACCTGTGTCAAGCTTTCGTCCCTGTGCAATACGATGAAAAGTGTTAGAATGAGAAACATAGAAGGAAATAACAAACAAATGAAATCAACAACAGAAGTCAGTCGTGCATTTGTGGTTACAGCAGCAATTGACCTTACCACGTGGGAGATTATAGCTACCTGCGTGACATCCGAGTCCAAGAAAATCAACAATGTGGAATGGCTTACTTGGATAATTGTTCATTAAACAAAACGTGTAAGAACAGTCCCTTATACCAAAGTGGTTTCCTTAGACACGCGTGTCAAGCTTTCGTAAAGTGTTAGAATGAGAAACATAGAAGGAAATAACAAACAAATGAAATCAACAACAGAAGTCAGTCGTGCATTTGTGGTTACAGCAGCAATTGACCTTACCACGTGGGAGATTATAGCTACCTGCGTGACATTCGAGTCCAATGAAATCAACAATGTGGAATGGCTTACTTGGATAATTGTTGATTGAACAAAAAGAAGGGAATAAGAACAGTCCCTTATACCAAAGTAGTTTCCTTAGACACGTGTGTCAAGCTTTCGTCCCTGTGCAATACGATGAGAAGTGTTAGAATGAGAAACATTGAAGGAAATAACAAACAAATGAAATCAACATTAGAAGTCAGTCGTGCATTTGTGGTTACAGCAGCAATTGACCTTACCACGTGGGAGATTATAGCTACCTGCGTGACATCCGAGTCCAAGATAATCAACAATGTGGTACACACGTAGTGAATAAGAACAGTCCCTTATACCAAAGTGGTTTCTTTTATACACGCGTGTCAAGCTTTCGTCCCTGTGCAATACGATGAAAAGTGTTAGAATGAGAAACATTGAAGAAAATAACAAACGAATGAAATCAACATTAGAAGTCAGTATTGCATTTGTGGTTACAGCAGCAATTGACCTTACCACGTGGGAGATTATAGCTACCTGCGTGACATCCGAGTCCAAGAGAATCAACAATGTGGAATGGCCTACTTGGATAATTGTTGATTAAACAAAAAAAAGTGGTTTCTTTAGACACGTTGTCAAGCTTTCGTCCCTGTGCAATACGATGAAAAGTGTTAGAATGAGAAACATAGAAGGAAATAACAAACAAATGAAATCAACAACAGAAGTCAGTCGTGCATTTGTGGTTACAGCAGCAATTGACCTTACCACGTGGGAGATTATAGCTACCCGCGTGTCATCCGAGTCCAAGAAAATCAACAATGTGGAATGGCTTACTTGGATAATTGTTGATTGAACAAAAAGAAGGGAATAAGAACAGTCCCTTATACCAAAGTGGTTTCCTTAGACACATGTGTCAAGCTTTCGTCCCTGTGCAATACGATGAGAAGTGTTAGAATGAGAAACATTGAAGGAAATAACAAACAAATGAAATCAACATTAGAAGTCAGTCGTGCATTTGTGGTTACAGCAGCAATTGACCTTACCACGTGGGAGATTATAGCTACCTGCGTGACATCCGAGTCCAAGAAAATCAACAATGTGACCAAAGTGGTTTCCTTAGACACGTGTGTCAAGCTTTCGTCCCTGTGCAATACGATGAAAAGTGTTAGAATGAGAAACATAGAAGGAAATAACAAACAAATGAAATCAACAACAGAAGTCAGTCGTGCATTTGTGGTTACAGCAGCAATTGAGCTTACCACGTAAAAGATTATAGCTACCTGCCTGTCATCCGAGTCCAAGAAAATCAACAATGTGGAATGGCTTACTTGGATAATTGTTCATTAAACAAAAAGAAGGGAATAAGAACAGTCCCTTATACCAAAGTGGTTTCTTAAGACACGCGTGTCAAGCTTTCGTCCCTGTGCAATACGATGAAAAGTGTTAGAATGAGAAACATAGAAGGAAATAACAAACAAATGAAATCAACAACAGAAGTCAGTCGTGCATTTGTGGTTACAGCAGCAATTGAGCTTACCACGTAAAAGATTATAGCTACCTGCCTGTCATCCGAGTCCAAAAAAATCAACAATGTGGAATGGCTTACTTGGATAATTGTTCATTAGACAAAAAGAAGGGAATAAGAACAGTTCCTTATACCAAAGTGGTTTCCTTAGACACGTTTGTCAAGCTTTCGTCCTTGTGCAATACGATGAGAAGTGTTAGAATGACAAACATTGAAGGAAATAACAAACAAATGAAATCAACAACAGAAGTCAGTCGTGCATTTGTGGTTACAGCAGCAATTGAGCTTACCACGTAAAAGATTATAGCTACCTGCCTGTCATCCGAGTCCAAAAAAATCAACAATGTGGAATGGCTTACTTGGATAATTGTTCATTAAACAAAAAGAAGGGAATAAGAACAGTTCTTATACCAAAGTGGTTTCCTTAGACACGTGTGTCAAGCTTTCGTCCCTGTGCAATACGATGAAAAGTGTTAGAATGAGAAACATAGAAGGAAATAACAAACAAATGAAATCAACAATGTGGAATGGCTTACTTGGATAATTGTTCATTAAACAAAAAGAAGGGAATAAGAACAGTCCCTCATACCAAAGTGGTTTCCTTAGACACGCGTGTCAAGCTTTCGTCCCTGTGCAATACGATGAAAAGTGTTAGAATGAGAAACATAGAAGGAAATAACAAACAAATGAAATCAACAACAGAAGTCAGTCGTGCATTTGTGGTTACAGCAGCAATTGAGCTTACCACGTAAAAGATTATAGCTACCTGCCTGTCATCCGAGTCCAAGAAAATCAACAATGTGGAATGGCTTACTTGGATAATTGATCATCATACAGAAAGAATGAAGTAAGAACAGTCCCTTATACCGATGTGGTTTCCATAGACACGTGTGTCAAGCTTTCGTCCCTGTGCAATACGATGAGAAGTGTTAGAATGAGAAACATTGAAGGAAATAACAAACAAATGAAATCAACAACAGAAGTCAGCCGTCCAATTGTGGTTACAGCAGCAATTGACCTTACCACGTGGGAGATTATAGCTACCCGCGTGTCATCCGAGTCCAAGAAAATCAACAATGTGGAATGGCTTACTTGGATAATTGTTCATTAAACAAAAAGAAGGGAATAAGAACAGTCCCTTATACCAAAGTGGTTTCCTTAGACACCTGTGTCAAGCTTTCGTCCCTGTGCAATACGATGAAAAGTGTTAGAATGAGAAACATAGAAGGAAATAACAAACAAATGAAATCAACAACAGAAGTCAGTCGTGCATTTGTGGTTACAGCAGCAATTGACCTTACCACGTGGGAGATTATAGCTACCTGCGTGACATCCGAGTCCAAGAAAATCAACAATGTGGAATGGCTCACTTGGATAATTGTTCATTAAACAAAACGTGTAAGAACAGTCCCTTATACCAAAGTGGTTTCCTTAGACACGCGTGTCAAGCTTTCGTAAAGTGTTAGAATGAGAAACATAGAAGGAAATAACAAACAAATGAAATCAACAACAGAAGTCAGTCGTGCATTTGTGGTTACAGCAGCAATTGACCTTACCACGTGGGAGATTATAGCTACCTGCGTGACATTCGAGTCCAATGAAATCAACAATGTGGAATGGCTTACTTGGATAATTGTTGATTGAACAAAAAGAAGGGAATAAGAACAGTCCCTTATACCAAAGTAGTTTCCTTAGACACGTGTGTCAAGCTTTCGTCCCTGTGCAATACGATGAGAAGTGTTAGAATGAGAAACATTGAAGGAAATAACAAACAAATGAAATCAACATTAGAAGTCAGTCGTGCATTTGTGGTTACAGCAGCAATTGACCTTACCACGTGGGAGATTATAGCTACCTGCGTGACATCCGAGTCCAAGATAATCAACAATGTGGTACACACGTAGTGAATAAGAACAGTCCCTTATACCAAAGTGGTTTCTTTTATACACGCGTGTCAAGCTTTCGTCCCTGTGCAATACGATGAAAAGTGTTAGAATGAGAAACATTGAAGAAAATAACAAACGAATGAAATCAACATTAGAAGTCAGTATTGCATTTGTGGTTACAGCAGCAATTGACCTTACCACGTGGGAGATTCTAGCTACCTGCGTGACATCCGAGTCCAAGAAAATCAACAATGTGGAATGGCCTACTTGGATAATTGTTGATTAAACAAAAAAAAGTGGTTTCTTTAGACACGTGTGTCAAGCTTTCGTCCCTGTGCAATACGATGAAAAGTGTTAGAATGAGAAACATAGAAGGAAATAACAAACAAATGAAATCAACAACAGAAGTCAGTCGTGCATTTGTGGTTACAGCAGCAATTGACCTTACCACGTGGGAGATTATAGCTACCCGCGTGTCATCCGAGTCCAAGAAAATCAACAATGTGGAATGGCTTACTTGGATAATTGTTGATTGAACAAAAAGAAGGGAATAAGAGCAGTCCCTTATACCAAAGTGGTTTCCTTAGACACATGTGTCAAGCTTTCGTCCCTGTGCAATACGATGAGAAGTGTTAGAATGAGAAACATTGAAGGAAATAACAAACAAATGAAATCAACATTAGAAGTCAGTCGTGCATTTGTGGTTACAGCAGCAATTGACCTTACCACGTGGGAGATTATAGCTACCTGCGTGACATCCGAGTCCAAGATAATCAACAATGTGGTACACACGTAGTGAATAAGAACAGTCCCTTATACCAAAGTGGTTTCCTTAGACACGTGTGTCAAGCTTTCGTCCCTGTGCAATACGATGAAAAGTGTTAGAATGAGAAACATAGAAGGAAATAACAAACAAATGAAATCAACAACAGAAGTCAGTCGTGCATTTGTGGTTACAGCAGCAATTGAGCTTACCACGTAAAAGATTATAGCTACCTGCCTGTCATCCGAGTCCAAGAAAATCAACAATGTGGAATGGCTTACTTGGATAATTGTTCATTAAACAAAAAGAAGGGAATAAGAACAGTCCCTTATACCAAAGTGGTTTCTTAAGACACGCGTGTCAAGCTTTCGTCCCTGTGCAATACGATGAAAAGTGTTAGAATGAGAAACATAGAAGGAAATAACAAACAAATGAAATCAACAACAGAAGTCAGTCGTGCATTTGTGGTTACAGCAGCAATTGAGCTTACCACGTAAAAGATTATAGCTACCTGCCTGTCATCCGAGTCCAAAAAAATCAACAATGTGGAATGGCTTACTTGGATAATTGTTCATTAGACAAAAAGAAGGGAATAAGAACAGTTCCTTATACCAAAGTGGTTTCCTTAGACACGTTTGTCAAGCTTTCGTCCCTGTGCAATACGATGAGAAGTGTTAGAATGACAAACATTGAAGGAAATAACAAACAAATGAAATCAACAACAGAAGTCAGTCGTGCATTTGTGGTTACAGCAGCAATTGAGCTTACCACGTAAAAGATTATAGCTACCTGCCTGTCATCCGAGTCCAAAAAAATCAACAATGTGGAATGGCTTACTTGGATAATTGTTCATTAAACAAAAAGAAGGGAATAAGAACAGTTCTTATACCAAAGTGGTTTCCTTAGACACGTGTGTCAAGCTTTCGTCCCTGTGCAATACGATGAAAAGTGTTAGAATGAGAAACATAGAAGGAAATAACAAACAAATGAAATCAACAACAGAAGTCAGTCGTGCATTTGTGGTTACAGCAGCAATTGACCTTACCACGTGGGAGATTATAGCTACCTGCGTGACATCCGAGTCCAAGAAAATCAACAATGTGGAATGGCTTACTTGGATAATTGTTCATTAAACAAAAAGAAGGGAATAAGAACAGTCCCTTATACCAAAGTGGTTTCCTTAGACACGCGTGTCAAGCTTTCGTCCCTGTGCAATACGATGAAAAGTGTTAGAATGAGAAACATAGAAGGAAATAACAAACAAATGAAATCAACAACAGAAGTCAGTCGTGCATTTGTGGTTACAGCAGCAATTGAGCTTACCACGTAAAAGATTATAGCTACCTGCGTGTCATCCGAGTCCAAGAAAATCAACAATGTGGAATGGCTTACTTGGATAATTGTTCATTAAACAAAAAGAAGGGAATAAGAACAGTCCCTTATACCAAAGTGGTTTCTTAAGACACGCGTGTCAAGCTTTCGTCCCTGTGCAATACGATGAAAAGTGTTAGAATGAGAAACATAGAAGGAAATAACAAACAAATGAAATCAACAACAGAAGTCAGTCGTGCATTTGTGGTTACAGCAGCAATTGACCTTACCACGTGGGAGATTACAGCTACCTGTGTGACATCCGAGCCCAAGAAAATCAACAATATGGAACGGCTTACTTGGATAATTGTTCATTAAACAAAAAGAAGGGAATAAGAACAGTCCCTTATACCAAAGTGGTTTCCTTAGACACGTGTGTCAAGCTTTCGTCCCTGTGCAATACGATGAAAAGTGTTAGAATGAGAAACATTGAAGGAAATAACAAACAAATGAAATCAACAACAGAAGTCAGTCGTGCATTTGTGATTACAGCAGCAATTGAGCTTACCACGTAAAAGATTATAGCTACCTGCCTGTCATCCGAGTCCAAGAAAATCAACAATGTGGAATGGCTTACTTGGATAATTGTTCATTAAACAAAAAGAAGGGAATAAGAACAGTCCCTTATACCAAAGTGGTTTCTTAAGACACGCGTGTCAAGCTTTCGTCCCTGTGCAATACGATGAAAAGTGTTAGAATGAGAAACATAGAAGGAAATAACAAACAAATGAAATCAACAACAGAAGTCAGTCGTGCATTTGTGGTTACAGCAGCAATTGACCTTACCACGTTAAAGATCATAGCTACCTGCGTGTCATCCGAGTTCAAGTAAATCAATAATGTGGAATGGCTTACTTGGATAATTGATCATCATACAGAAAGAAGGGAATAAGAACAGTCCCTTGTACCAATGTGGTTTCCATAGACACGTGTGTCAAGCTTTCGTCCCTGTGCAATACGATGAGAAGTGTTAGAATGAGAAACATTGAAGGAAATAACAAACAAATGAAATCAACAACAGAAGTCAGTCGTGCATTTGTGATTACAGCAGCAATTGACCTTACCACGTGGGAGATTATAGCTACCTGCGTGACATCCGAGTCCAAGAAAATCAACAATGTGGAATGACTTACTTGGATAATTGATCATTATACAGAAAGAATGAAGTAAGAACAGTCCCTTATACCAATGTGGTTTCCATAGACACGTGTGTCAAGCTTTCGTCCCTGTGCAATACGATGAAAAGTGCTACCAGCGTGACATCCGAGTCCAAGAAAATCTACAATGTGGAATGGCTTACTTGGATAATTGATCATTAATCAGAAAGAATGAAGTAAGAACAGTCCCTTATACCAATGTGGTTTCCATAGACACGAGTGTCGAGCTTTCGTCCCTATGCAATACGATGAAAAGTGTAAGAATGAGAAACATAGAAGGAAAAAACAAACAAATGAAATCAACAACAGAAGTCAGTCGTGCATTTGTGATTACAGCAGCAATTGACCTCACCACGTGGGAGATTTAAGCTACCTGCGTGACATCCGAGTCGAAGAAAATCAACAATGTGGAATGGCTTACTTGGATAATTGATCATTAAACAATAAGAAGGGAATAAGAACAGTCCCTTATACCAATGTGGTTTCCATAGACACGTGTGTCAAGCTTTCGTCCCTGTGCAATACGATGAGAAGTGTTAGAATGAGAAACATTGAAGGAAATAACAAACAAATCAAATCAACAACAGAAGTCAGTCGTGCATTTGTGATTACAGCAGCAATTGACCTTACCACGTGGGAGATTATAGCTACCTGCGTGACATCCGAGTCCAAGATAATCAACAATGTGGAATGGCCTACTTGGATAATTGTTGATTAAACAAAAAAAAGAGAATAAGAACAGTCCCATATACCAAAGTGGTTTCCTTAGACACGTGTGTCAAGCTTTCGTCCCTGTGCAATACGATGAAAAGTGTTAGAATGAGAAACATAGAAGGAAATAACAAATAAATGAAATCAACAACAGAAGTCAGTCGTGCATTTGTGGTTACAGCAGCAATTGACCTCACCACGTGGGAGATTATAGCTACCTGCGTGACATTCGAGTCCAAGAAAATCAACAATGTGAAATGGCTTACTTGGATAATTGTTGATTGAACAAAAAGAAGGGAATAAGAACACTCCCTCATACCAAAGTGGTTTCCTTAGACACGTGTGTCAAGCTTTCGTCCCTGTGCAATACGATGAGAAGTGTTAAAATGAGAAACATAGAAGGAAATAACAAACAAATGAAATCAACAACAGAAGTCAGTCGTGCATTTGTGGTTACAGCAGCAATTGACCTCACCACGTGGGAGATTATAGCTAGCTGCGTGACATCCTAGTCCAAGAAAATCAACAATGTGGAATGGCTTACTTGGATAATTGTTCATCAAAAAGAAAAAATGGAAGAAGAGCAGTCCCTCATACCAAAGTGGTTTCCTTAGACACGTGTGTCAAGCTTTCGTCACTGTGCAATACGATGAAAAGTGTTAAAATGAGAAACATTGAAGAAAATAACAAACGAATGAAATCAACAACAGAAGTCAGTCGTGCATTCGTGGTTACAGCAGCAATTGACCTTACCACGTGGGAGATTACAGCTACCTGCGTGACATCCGAGCCCAAGAAAATCAACAATGTGGAACGGCTTACTTGGATAATTGTTCATTAAACAAAAAGAAGGGAATAAGAACAATTCCTTATACCAAAGTGGTTTCCATAGACACGTGTGTCAAGCTTTCGTCCCTGTGCAATACGATGAGAAGTGTTAGAATGAGAAACATCGAAGGAAATAACAAACAAATCAAATCAACAACAGAAGTCAGTCGTGCATTTGTGATTACAGCAGCAATTGACCTTACCACGTGGGAGATTGTAGCTACCTGCGTGACATCCGAGTCCAAGAAAATCAACAATGTGGAATGGCTTACTTGGATAATTGATCATTATACAGAAAGAATGAAGTAAGAACAGTCCCTTATACTAATGTGGTTTCCATAGACACGTGTGTCAAGCTTTCGTCCCTGTGCAATACGATGAAAAGTGTTAGAATGAGAAACATTGAAGAAAATAACAAACGAATGAAATCAACAACAGAAGTCAGTCGTGCATTTGTGGTTACAGCAGCAATTGACCTTACCACGTGGGAGATTATAGCTACCTGCGTGACATCCGAGTCCAAGAAAATCAACAATGTGGAACGGCTTACTTGGATAATTGTTCATTAAACAAAAAGAATTGAATAAGAACAGTCCCTTATACCAAAGTGGTTTCCTTAGACACGTGTGTCAAGCTTTCGTCCCTGTGCAATACGATGAAAAGTGTTAGAATGAGAAACATTGAAGGAAATAACAAACAAATGAAATCAACAACAGAAGTCAGTCGTGCATTTGTGGTTACAGCAGCAATTGACCTTACCACGTTACAGATTATAGCTACCTGCGTGTCATCCGAGTCCAAGAAAATCAACAATGTGGAATGGCTTACTTGGATAATTGATCATCATACAGAAAGAATGAAGTAAGAACAGTCCCTTTTACCGATGTGGTTTCCATAGACACGTGTGTCAAGCTTTCGTCCCTGTGCAATACGATGAGAAGTGTTAGAATGAGAAAAATTGAAGGAAATAACAAACAAATGAAATCAACAACAGAAGTCAGCCGTCCAATTGTGGTTACAGCAGCAATTGACCTTACCACGTGGGAGATTATAGCTACCCGCGTGTCATCCGAGTCCAAGAAAATCAACAATGTGGAATGGCTTACTTGGATAATTGTTCATTAAACAAAAAGAAGGGAATAAGAACAGTCCCTTATACCAAAGTGGTTTCCTTAGACACCTGTGTCAAGCTTTCGTCCCTGTGCAATACGATGAAAAGTGTTAGAATGAGAAACATAGAAGGAAATAACAAACAAATGAAATCAACAACAGAAGTCAGTCGTGCATTTGTGGTTACAGCAGCAATTGACCTTACCACGTGGGAGATTATAGCTACCTGCGTGACATCCGAGTCCAAGAAAATCAACAATGTGGAATGGCTTACTTGGATAATTGTTCATTGAACAAAACGTGTAAGAACAGTCCCTTATACCAAAGTGGTTTCCTTAGACACGCGTGTCAAGCTTTCGTAAAGTGTTAGAATGAGAAACATAGAAGGAAATAACAAACAAATGAAATCAACAACAGAAGTCAGTCGTGCATTTGTGGTTACAGCAGCAATTGACCTTACCACGTGGGAGATTATAGCTACCTGCGTGACATTCGAGTCCAATGAAATCAACAATGTGGAATGGCTTACTTGGATAATTGTTGATTGAACAAAAAGAAGGGAATAAGAACAGTCCCTTATACCAAAGTGGTTTCCTTAGACACGTGTGTCAAGCTTTCGTCCCTGTGCAATACGATGAGAAGTGTTAGAATGAGAAACATTGAAGGAAATAACAAACAAATGAAATCAACATTAGAAGTCAGTCGTGCATTTGTGGTTACAGCAGCAATTGACCTTACCACGTGGGAGATTATAGCTACCTGCGTGACATCCGAGTCCAAGATAATCAACAATGTGGTACACACGTAGTGAATAAGAACAGTCCCTTATACCAAAGTGGTTTCTTTTATACACGCGTGTCAAGCTTTCGTCCCTGTGCAATACGATGAAAAGTGTTAGAATGAGAAACATTGAAGAAAATAACAAACGAATGAAATCAACATTAGAAGTCAGTGTTGCATTTGTGGTTACAGCAGCAATTGACCTTACCACGTGGGAGATTATAGCTACCTGCGTGACATCCGAGTCCAAGAAAATCAACAATGTGGAATGGCCTACTTGGATAATTGTTGATTAAACAAAAAAAAGTGGTTTCTTTAGACACGTGTGTCAAGCTTTCGTCCCTGTGCAATACGATGAAAAGTGTTAGAATGAGAAACATACAAGGAAATAACAAACAAATGAAATCAACAACAGAAGTCAGTCGTGCATTTGTGGTTACAGCAGCAATTGACCTTACCACGTGGGAGATTATAGCTACCCGCTTGTCATCCGAGTCCAAGAAAATCAACAATGTGGAATGGCTTACTTGGATAATTGTTGATTGAACAAAAAGAAGGGAATAAGAACAGTCCCTTATACCAAAGTGGTTTCCTTAGACACGTGTGTCAAGCTTTCGTCCCTGTGCAATACGATGAGAAGTGTTAGAATGAGAAACATTGAAGGAAATAACAAACAAATGAAATCAACATTAGAAGTCAGTCGTGCATTTGTGGTTACAGCAGCAATTGACCTTACCACGTGGGAGATTATAGCTACCTGCGTGACATCCGAGTCCAAGATAATCAACAATGTGGAATGGCTTACTTGGATAATTGTTCATTAAACAAAAAGAAGGGAATAAGAACAGTCCCTCATACCAAAGTGGTTTCTTAAGACACGCGTGTCAAGCTTTCGTCCCTGTGCAATACGATGAAAAGTGTTAGAATGAGAAACATAGAAGGAAATAACAAACAAATGAAATCAACAACAGAAGTCAGTCGTGCATTTGTGGTTACAGCAGCAATTGAGCTTACCACGTAAAAGATTATAGCTACCTGCCTGTCATCCGAGTCCAAGAAAATCAACAATGTGGAATGGCTTACTTGGATAATTGTTCATTAAACAAAAAGAAGGGAATAAGAACAGTCCCTTATACCAAAGTGGTTTCTTAAGACACGCGTGTCAAGCTTTCGTCCCTGTGCAATACGATGAAAAGTGTTAGAATGAGAAACATAGAAGGAAATAACAAACAAATGAAATCAACAACAGAAGTCAGTCGTGCATTTGTGGTTACAGCAGCAATTGAGCTTACCACGTAAAAGATTATAGCTACCTGCCTGTCATCCGAGTCCAAAAAAATCAACAATGTGGAATGGCTTACTTGGATAATTGTTCATTAGACAAAAAGAAGGGAATAAGCACAGTTCCTTATACCAAAGTGGTTTCCTTAGACACGTTTGTCAAGCTTTCGTCCCTGTGCAATACGATGAGAAGTGTTAGAATGACAAACATTGAAGGAAATAACAAACAAATGAAATCAACAACAGAAGTCAGTCGTGCATTTGTGGTTACAGCAGCAATTGAGCTTACCACGTAAAAGATTATAGCTACCTGCCTGTCATCCGAGTCCAAAAAAATCAACAATGTGGAATGGCTTACTTGGATAATTGTTCATTAAAAAAAAGAAGGGAATAAGAACAGTTCTTATACCAAAGTGGTTTCCTTAGACACGTGTGTCAAGCTTTCGTCCCTGTGCAATACGATGAAAAGTGTTAGAATGTGAAACATAGAAGGAAATAACAAACAAATGAAATCAACAACAGAAGTCAGTCGTGCATTTGTGGTTACAGCAGCAATTGACCTTACCACGTGGGAGATTATAGCTACCTGCGTGACATCCGAGTCCAAGAAAATCAACAATGTGGAATGGCTTACTTGGATAATTGTTCATTAAACAAAAAGAAGGGAATAAGAACAGTCCCTCATACCAAAGTGGTTTCCTTAGACACGCGTGTCAAGCTTTCGTCCCTGTGCAATACGATGAAAAGTGTTAGAATGAGAAACATAGAAGGAAATAACAAACAAATGAAATCAACAACAGAAGTCAGTCGTGCATTTGTGGTTACAGCAGCAATTGAGCTTACCACGTAAAAGATTATAGCTACCTGCCTGTCATCCGAGTCCAAAAAAATCAACAATGTGGAATGGCTTACTTGGATAATTGTTCATTAAACGAAAAGAAGGGAATAAGAACAGTTCTTATACCAAAGTGGTTTCCTTAGACACGTGTGTCAAGCTTTCGTCCCTGTGCAATACGATGAAAAGTGTTAGAATGAGAAACATAGAAGGAAATAACAAACAAATGAAATCAACAACAGAAGTCAGTCGTGCATTTGTGGTTACAGCAGCAATTGACCTTACCACGTGGGAGATTATAGCTACCTGCGTGACATCCGAGTCCAAGAAAATCAACAATGTGGAATGGCCTACTTGGATAATTGTTGATTAAACAAAAAAAAATAATAAGAACAGTCCCTTATACCAAAGTGGTTTCCTTAGACACGTGTGTCAAGCTTTCGTCCTTGGATAATTGTTGATTAAACAAAAAAAAATAATAAGAACAGTCCCTTATACCAAAGTGGTTTCCTTAGACACGTGTGTCAAGCTTTCGTCCCTGTGCAATACGATGAAAAGTGTTAGAATGAGGAACATAGAAGGAAATAACAAACAAATGAAATCAACAACAGAAGTCAGTCGTGCATTTGTGGTTACAGCAGCAATTGACCTTACCACGCGGGAGCTTATACCTACCTGCGTGACATCCGAGTCCAAGAAAATCAACAATGTGGAATGGCTTACTTTGATAATTGTTGATTGAACAAGAAGAAGGGAATAAGAACAGTCCCTCATACCAAAGTGGTTTCCTTAGACACGTGTGTCAAGCTTTCGTCCCTGTGCAATACGATGAAAAGTGTTAGAATGAGAAACATTGAAGGAAATAACAAACAAATGGAATCAACAACAGAAGTCAGTCGTGCATTTGTGGTTTCAGCAGCAATTGACCTTACCACGTGGGAGATTATACCTACCTGCGTGACATCCGAGTCCAAGAAAATCAACAATGTGGAATGACTTACTTGGATAATTGATCATTATACAGAAAGAATGAAGTAAGAACAGTCCCTTATACCAATGTGGTTTCCATAGACACGTGTGTCAAGCTTTGGTCCTTGTGCAATATGATGAAAAGTGTAAGAATGAGAAACATAGAAGGAAGAAACAAACAAATGAAATCAACAACAGAAGTCAGTCGTGCATTTGTGGTTACAGCAGCAATTGACCTTACCACGTGGGAGATTCTAGCTACCTGCGTGACATCCGAGTCCAAGAAAATCAACAATGTGGAATGGCTTACTTGGATAATTGTTCATTAAACAAAAAGAAGGGAATAAGAACAGTCCCTTATACCAAAGTGGTTTCCTTAGACACGCGTGTCAAGCTTTCGTCCCTGTGCAATACGATGAAAAGTGTTAGAATGAGAAACATTGAAGAAAATAACAAACGAATGAAATCCACAACAGAAGTCTGTCGTGCATTTGTGGTTACAGCAGCAATTGACCTTACCACGTGGGAGATTATAGCTACCTGCGTGTCATCCGAGTCCAAGAAAATCAACAATGTGGAATGGCTTACTTGGATAATTGATCATTATACAGAAAGGAATGAATAAGAACAGTCCCTTAAACCAAAGTGGTTTCCTTAGACACGCGTGTCAAGCTTTCGTCCCTGTGCAATACGATGAAAAGTGTTAGAATGAGAAACATTGAAGAAAATAACAAACGAATGAAATCAACATTAGAAGTCAGTATTGCATTTGTGGTTACAGCAGCAATTGACCTTACCACGTGGGAGATTATAGCTACCTGCGTGACATCCGAGTCCAAGAAAATCAACAATGTGGAATGGCCTACTTGGATAATTGTTGATTAAACAAAAAAAAGTGGTTTCTTTAGACACGTGTGTCAAGCTTTCGTCCCTGTGCAATACGATGAAAAGTGTTAGAATGAGAAACATTGAAGGAAATAACAAACAAATGAAATCAACAACAGAAGTCAGTCGTGCATTTGTGGTTACAGCAGCAATTGACCTCACCACGTGGGAGATTATAGCTACCTGCGTGTCATCCGAGTCCAAGAAAATCAACAATGTGGAATGGCTTACTTGGATAATTGATCATTATACAGAAAGGAGGGAATAAGAACAGTTCCTTATACCAATGTGGTTTCCATAGACACGTGTGTCAAGCTTTCGTCCCTGTGCAATACGATGAGAAGTGTTAGAATGAGAAACATTGAAGGAAATAATAAACAAATGAAATCAACAACAGAAGTCAGCCGTCCAATTGTGGTTACAGCAGCAATTGACCTTACCACATGGGAGATTATAGCTAGCTGCGTGACATCCTAGTCCAAGAAAATCAACAATGTGAAATGGCTTACTTGGATAATTGTTGATTAAACAAAAAGAAGGGAATAAGAACAGTCCCTCATAGATACAATTGAATTGTAATTATTCATTTCATAGTAGAAACTGGTATTCGTCCAAAGAAACATGAATAGAATTGGGATTTTATAAATAAAAAAATATAAAAATTGAATATAAGATTCTAACATATGAATTTAGCAATAAAGAGTTGTAATAATAACAATATAAGATTCTACATTCGAAATTTAATGCCGTCTTTTTAATCGATTGCAGAGTTTATTCATTTGAAACCTTGCTTTCATATTTCATATGCATTGTCATTTCTAGACATTACTCTATTTCATTGGTCAATTATTATTTGATTCTGAATTGCGAAACGACGAATTTTTCTATTCTTTTAAATCTGAGGTCTAAAAATGTAAAAGAATTGAATAGACTTGACCAATCCTTATTCAGAAGCAAATTCTAGAGGTTTTAGTCATTTACATTAGTAAATGGTGGAACATCCAAAATGTTACCAAATCGAGGCCTATGCCATTGAATAGTTGGTATCCCAGACAATCGAAACTACTAGCGTACACCAGATGTAAATTATAAGCACAGACCTTTAACTGTAGTAAGAGAGAAATTCAATATATTCTGAGTTCTCATGTCTAATATCCAGGATAATAAAATTTGAAGAAATCCAATCTGACCTTGGACAGAACTTTTTTTTGAGTAATTATTCAACTAAGTTTTTATTTTCAAGTGAATTAGAGGACCAATAGAAAAAAGAAATTTTATAGTAATCAGAGACGAGAATTCTCCAAAAAAATTGTTCTGACCCAGGAAAAGGAATAATAGGTTATAAAACGGAAATTAATGAGTGTTTTGTTCTGGGTCATTATAGATATAGGTTAATTCAGAGTTCATGACTGGTATATTTGTGATTTTTGTGAAACAAAAAAAAATTACATGATTCGAGTGCATGAAGTACGATCTTCCAAAATATCCTCATTTATCTAGGTTACAGAAGTAGGAGAACGTAGCGCCGCTGAACACAGGGGAAAATTATAAAGTTTGGTCAAGTTTTTTTTATTACATTGAGCGAAATTCACCTGATTTGAAGAGCAAAGAAAAAGGAATAAAGAGTCCAAAGTCCTGAAATAGCTAATACTGTTTATGGTTGATTGGAATTTTCACGAAGACGATCTTTTTTTCCTTCTGAGATGGTAGTTCTTGCAAAAATTTAATTTAAGTTTTAGGAAAAGAAATTTCTTCAAAAAAAACAAACAAAATTTTACATTTATACAAAGTTCGTTTATTGAAATATAATATTTGTTTTTTATATACATATACATATACATATATATAACATTGTAAAGTCAATTTATCATATTCTCCCGAAATACAATACATGGCATTACTCATGAAACAACAGAAAAATATTACAATGTTCAGCATCCTTAAATCTAATCTGTACAAATTAACAACTATATCAATGAATCTTTACACTTCACACCGTATCACTCCTTCGATAAAATAATAAATAAGGAACTCTATCTCCTTGACGTTTAAGAACATCATCTTCCGTAACTCTGTTTATTTTAGAGTCATCAAACCTCAACCATGTATTATACCCCGAATGGAAAGTATCTGCTATATAATGCCCATAGCTGGCCTCCTTTCCTACATGGTATACTACAGATATTAATTTATATTGTCTCTCCCCTGAAGTATTCGTCCTTCCAGATAATATTTTAGAATCAATCTACAGATTGATGGGAAATTCTATAGTCTTCATTATTTTAGTGCAGCCATTCATTCTGTATTCGAAGCATTTCAAATGTAATACTAAAACTACAGGCAACTTCTCTATCATGTTCCGTTTAGCATCGTATAAAACGATGAGGCCTCAAACGAATTGCCATTGTCTATATTGACGAAAGTTTGCTTCTTGTTCTTCTTTTTTGAACGTGACTTGCTTCTTACATTGGGCAGATTATCGAAGTTATTCATAAATTTACACCTGGATTAGTTGAATAATGAAAATACATATATAAAATTGTTATTCAATCAGAGTTGCAAATTATATTAATTTATACTTACATATTTTCACTCATTGTTATTGATTTCAGTGCATTATTGTGAGTGAAGTTCTCTGATAGCCGTTTGAGGAGATTACAAAGTGGTGGGCAAGCAAGTAAGGCTTGTAATATTGAGTTTATATAACAAAAGTTACTTTTGTTTCGTAAACACCTGGGTTTAAAACTGGTTTGCGTCCCAGCAATTTAATAGTTCTTGAGAAATTCTGAAAATTTAAAAATATTACTAACCATGATAGAAACTTGAATTTTCACTGATATCTGTAGGTGAAAACCAAAGCATTCCACTTTTCATCGAGTAAAATGGGTTCAACTAAGTAAAATAATTATCTACTATAGATGTAAGCAAATTGTTAGTTGAAAGTAAGATAAATATATAAAAAAAGATATGGTTTTGAACTCACCTCCTAACATATGAGTGGCTGAATCTATTTTTTTGACTACTTTTGTATGTTTTGAAGATGTTACATGTGAATCATTAATTTTATTGTCTATTTTCTCATTCGATATTGTTTTAACATCTTTATCAAATAGACAAGCCCATGATTTTTTCCATACATTTACTGTGGGCTCCTCAATTTTAGATTCATTTTTATTCGAGATGCTACTTTCAATTTTTTCAATTGTCCTATTGGAAATTGTATCATTTTTGATTATCTCTGTATTATCTCTTGCATTAATTTCAACTGTTTTTACAGCTGAACTAGGGGGAGTTGAAG
Source organism: Harmonia axyridis (assembly GCF_914767665.1). Classification (NCBI taxonomy): domain Eukaryota; kingdom Metazoa; phylum Arthropoda; class Insecta; order Coleoptera; family Coccinellidae; genus Harmonia; species Harmonia axyridis. Next base: position 44,588,491 of record NC_059502.1, on the reverse strand, counting down.
GTTTCGAATGTTTTCCTGTCATCTCATTCTGGATAAAAGGTTTTGTAATTGATAATCCATTGTAATTGATAACAGATTTTCTACACTCATTTTCTGAAAAAGTTGATATTAGTTGATTCATTATTATATTACATATTCATATTGACCATGAATAATTCTTTTAAGATCTCTATACTTACTTGCAGAAAATTTTTGTTTAACTCTACAGGATAATTTGTATTCACAAGAATTGGTAAATAATATATTATTAATAATACCTCTTCTTCTTCTAACTGAGTTAACTCCAAGAAATGTAGATTCTGAAAAAAAAAATAACAATATAATAGTGGAAATCATTTTGGAAATTATAATATTTCTGTATATAGTATATCCAAAGTCCCTTGAAATAGTCTATAAAAACGCTTGGCCAGAGATAATTGCAAAACAGTCATAAACCAGTAAGGCGAAATTTATATCCCTCAGTGGAAGCAGAAGGCTGAATGATAATGATGTACAGAGTGATTCACCGCGATGGCTTATTGTTTATGGAAAACTAATAATAATTTTGTGCTGAAAATTTAATCAATTTCAGATTACTACCTTCTTATTTCAAACGGCACACCCAGTATATTATTGCATTATCAGATAGCTTGGTTGATGATAATTTCAGCAATATGGCAATACTTGAGTATAAGCTGAACAGTTCATAAGTTGAAGAGATTCCTATAGATATCTAATGAAAAGTTTTTCGGAAAAATCTTTATTTTTTTATTCATTCAGTCAAATTTACGTAGATATGAAAAGAGAGGGGTCTCAAGCAAACTCTATACTTAAAGAGTTTTCGAGGAAAAACTTCAACTAAGGAAAACTGCAATTTCTCATTGAATGGAGTAGTCTATGACTTCCAGAAAACATGAAAAGAAACTAAAAAGTCGAAATTTCTTGAATTGTAATAAATATTTCGTTAAGAAAGTTGAAAATTCATAAACCAATAAAAGAAACTAACTACATAAAATATAACTGATATTTGAAAATATTCGAATAAATGAAAATATCCCTAAACAAGTATTAAAAAAATTACCTCCATATTCAAACAATTGAATATTTAAACATGAAACTTTCCACTAGAAATATCACTTCAACAACTGTTTATAAAGTAACTCTTTGAAGAATGTTCGCTAAACTGAGGTTACTTACAATTTGTCAACCCGGCATGGTTGACGAACATAGAATATTTTTCTTCTTCTTAACTATGTACAGGTCGAGCCATATACCTAATATTAGGGGCAAGTTGCACCATTTGCCTAAACATTGATTAAAATTCAAACATTGATTAATTTCTGATTTCTCTTGAGAAATCATAGAGTAATCAACGTTTAAATTTTTAATTAATGTTTAGGCAAATGGTGCAACTGGCTCTTTGTCTATTAGGTGAAATATAGAAGTGCGCGTGCGCCGCATATTTTTTTGTTCATTCAGTCAATTTTACGTAGATATAAAAAGAGAGGGGTCTCAAGCAAATTCTATACTTAAGGAGTTTTCGTGGTAATGTCAATTGCTGCTGAAACCACAAATGCACGACTGACTTCTGTTGTTGATTTCATTTGATGGTTATTTCCTTCAATGTTTCTCATTCTAACACTTTTCATCGTATTGCACAGGGACGAAAGCTTGACACACGTGTCTAAGGAAACCACTTTGGTATGAGGGACTGTTCTTATTTCCTTCTTTTTGTTCAATCAACAATTATCCAAGTAAACCATTCCACATTGTCGATTTTCTTGGACTCGGATGTCACGTAGGTAGCTATAATCTCCCACGTGGTAAGGTCAATTGCTGCTGTAACCACAAATGCACGACTGGCTTCTGTTGTTGATTTCATTTTTTTTTTATTTCCTTCTATGTTTCTCATTCTAACACTTTTCATCGTATTGCACAGGGACGAAAGCTTGACAAACGTGTCAAAGGAAACCACTTTGGTTTAAGGGACTGTTCTTATTCTCTTTTCTTTGTTTAATCAACAATTATCCAAGTAGGCCATTCCACATTGTTGATTTTCTTGGACTCGGATGTCACGCAGGTAGCTATAATCTCCCAAGTGGTAAGGTCAATTGCTGCTGTAACCACAAATGCACGACTGACTTCTGTTGTTGATTTCATTTGTTTGTTATTTCCTTCTATGTTTCTCATTCTAACACTTTTCATCGTATTGCACAGGGACGAAAGCTTGACACACGTGTCTAAGGAAACCACTTTGGTATAAGGGACTGTTCTTATTCCCTTCTTTTTGTTTAATGAACAATTATCCAAGTAATCCATTCCACATTGTTGATTTTCTTGGACTCGGATGACACGCGGGTAGCTATAATCTCCCACGTGGTAAGGTCAATTGCTGCTGTAACCACAAATGCACGACTGACTTCTGTTGTTGATTTCATTCGTTTGTTATTTTCTTCAATGTTTCTCATTCTAACACTTTTCATCGTATTGCACAGGGACGAAAGCTTGACACACGTGTCTGAGAAAACCACTTTGGTATGAGGGACTGTTATTATTCCCTCTTTTTTGTTTAATCAACAATTATCCAAGTAAGCCATTCCACATTGTTGATTTTCTTGGACTCGGATGTCACGCAGGTTGCTATAATCTCCCACGTGGTAAGGTCAATTGCTGCTGTAACCATAAATGCACGACTGACTTCTGTTGTTGATTTCATTTGTTTGATATTTCCTTCAATGTTTCTCATTCTAACACTTTTCATCGTATTGCACACGGACGAAAGCTTGACACACGTGTCTAAGGAATCCACATTGGTATGAGGGACTGTTCTTATTTCCTTTTTTCTGTTAGATGAACAATTATCCAGATAAGCCATTTCACATTGTTGATTTTCTTGGACTCGGATGTCACGCAGGTAGCTATAATCTCCCACGTGGTAAGATCAATTGCTGCTTTAACAATAAATGGACGGCTGACTTCTGTTGTTGATTTCATTCGTTTGTTATTTACTTCAATGTTTCTTACTCTAACACTTTTTGTCGTATTGCTGAGGGATGAAAGCTTGACACACGTGTCTAAGGAAACCACTTTGGTATAAAGGACTGTTCTTATTTCCTTTTTTTTGTTTTATCAACAATTATCCAAGTAGGCCATTCCACATTGTTGATTTTCTTGGACTCGGATGTCTCGCAGGTAGCTATAATCTCCCACGTGGTAAGGTCAATTGCTGCTGTAACCACAAATGCACGACTGACTTCTGTTGTTGATTTCATTTGTTTGTTATTTCCTTCTATGTTTCTCATTCTAACACTTTTCATCGTATTGCACAGGGACGAAAGCTTGACACGCGTGTCTAAGGAAACCACTTTGGTATAAGGGACTGTTCTTATTCCCTTCTTTTTGTTTAATGAACAATTATCCAAGTAACATTGTTGATTTTCTTGGACTCGGATGTCACGCAGGTAGCTATAATATCCCACGTGGTAAGGTCAATTGCTGCTGTAACCACAAATGCACGTCTGACTTCGGTTGTTGATTTCATTTGTTTGTTATTTCATTCTATGTTTCTCATTCTTACACTTTTCATCGTATTGCACAGGGACGAAAGCTTGACACACGTGTCTAAGGAAACCACTTTGGTATAAGGGACTGTTCTTATTCCCTTCTTTTTGTTCAATCAACAATTATCCAAGTAAGCCATTCCACATTGTTGATTTTCTTGGACTCGGATGTCACGCAGGTAGCCATAATCTCCCACGTGGTAAGGTCAATTGCTGCTGTAACCACAAATGCACGACTGACTTCTGTTGTTGATTTCATTTGTTTGTTATTTCCTTCAATGTTTCTCATTCTAACACTTTTCATGGTATTGCACTGGGACGAAAGCTTGACACGCGTGTCTAAGGAAACCACTTTGGTATGAGGGACTGTTCTTATTCCCTTCTTTTTGTTTAATGAACAATTATCCAAGTAAGCCGTTCCACATTGTTGATTTTCTTGGGCTCGGATGTCACGCAGGTAGCTGTAATCTCCCACGTGGTAAGGTCAATTGCTGCTGTAACCACATATGCACGACTGACTTGTGTTGTTGATTTCATTTGTTTGTTATTTTCTCCAATGTTTCTCATTCTAACACTTTTCATCGTATTGCACAGGGACGAAAGCTTGACACACGTGTCTATGGAAACCACATTGGTATAAGGGACTGTTCTTACTTCATTCTTTCTGTATAATGATCAATTATCCAAGTAAGTCATTCCACATTGTTGATTTTCTTGGACTCGGATGTCACGCAGGTAGCTATAATCTCCCACGTGGTAAGGTCAATTGCTGCTGTAATCACAAATGCACGACTGACTTCTGTTGTTGATTCGATTTGTTTGTTATTTCCTTCAATGTTTCTCATTCTAACACTTCTCATCGTATTGCACAGGGACGAAAGCTTGAGACACGTGTCTATGGAAACCACATTGGTATAAGGGACTGTTCTTATTCCATTTTTTCTGTATAATGATCAATTATCCAAGTGAGCCATTCCACATTGTTGATTTTCTTGGACTCGGATGACACGCAGGTAGCTATAATCTTTTACGTGGTAAGGTCAATTGCTGCTGTAACCACAAATGCACGACTGACTTCTGTTGTTGATTTCATTTGTTTGTTATTTCCTTTAATGTTTCTCATTCTAACACTTTTCATGGTATTGCACTGGGACGAAAGCTTGACACGCGTGTCTAAGGAAACCACTTTGGTATAAGGGACTGTTCTTATTCCCTTCTTTTTGTTTAATGAACAATTATCCAAGTAAGCCATTCCACATTGTTGATTTTCTTGGACTCGGATGTCACGCAGGTAGCTATAATATCCCACGTGGTAAGGTCAATTGCTGCTGTAACCACAAATGCACGTCTGACTTCGGTTGTTGATTTCATTTGTTTGTTATTTCATTCTATGTTTCTCATTCTTACACTTTTCATCGTATTGCACAGGGACGAAAGCTTGACACACGTGTCTAAGGAAACCACTTTGGTATAAGGGACTGTTCTTATTCCCTACTTTTTGTTTAATGAACAATTATCCAAGTAAGCCATTCCACATTGTTGATTTTCTTGGACTCGGATGACACGCGGGTAGCTATAATCTCCCACGTGGTAAGGTCAATTGCTGCTGTTACCACAATTGGACGGCTGACTTCTGTTGTTGATTTCATTTGTTTGTTATTTCCTTCAATGTTTCTCATTCTAACACTTTTCATGGTATTGCACTGGGACGAAAGCTTGACACGCGTGCCTAAGGAAACCACTTTGGTATAAGGGACTGTTCTTATTCCCTTCTTTTTGTTCAATCAACAATTATCCAAGTAAGCCATTCCACATTGTTGATTTTCTTGGACTCGGATGTCACGCAGGTAGCCATAATCTCCCACGTGGTAAGGTCAATTGCTGCTGTAACCACAAATGCACGACTGACTTCTGTTGTTGATTTCATTTGTTTGTTATTTCCTTCAATGTTTCTCATTCTAACACTTTTCATGGTATTGCACTGGGACGAAAGCTTGACACGCGTGTCTAAGGAAACCACTTTGGTATGAGGGACTGTTCTTATTCCCTTCTTTTTGTTTAATGAACAATTATCCAAGTAAGCCGTTCCACATTGTTGATTTTCTTGGGCTCGGATGTCACGCAGGTAGCTGTAATCTCCCACGTGGTAAGGTCAATTGCTGCTGTAACCACATATGCACGACTGACTTGTGTTGTTGATTTCATTTGTTTGTTATTTCCTCCAATGTTTCTCATTCTAACACTTTTCATCGTATTGCACAGGGACGAAAGCTTGTCTATGGAAACCACATTGGTATAAGGGACTGTTCTTACTTCATTCTTTCTGTATAATGATCAATTATCCAAGTAAGTCATTCCACATTGTTGATTTTCTTGGACTCGGATGTCACGCAGGTAGCTATAATCTCCCACGTGGTAAGGTCAATTGCTGCTGTAATCACAAATGCACGACTGACTTCTGTTGTTGATTCCATTTGTTTGTTATTTCCTTCAATGTTTCTCATTCTAACACTTCTCATCGTATTGCACAGGGACGAAAGCTTGACACACGTGTCTATGGAAACCACATTGGTATAAGGGACTGTTCTTATTCCATTTTTTCTGTATAATGATCAATTATCCAAGTGAGCCATTCCACATTGTTGATTTTCTTGGACTCGGATGACACGCAGGTAGCTATAATCTTTTACGTGGTAAGGTCAATTGCTGCTGTAACCACAAATGCACGACTGACTTCTGTTGTTGATTTCATTTGTTTGTTATTTCCTTTAATGTTTCTCATTCTAACACTTTTCATGGTATTGCACTGGGACGAAAGCTTGACACGCGTGTCTAAGGAAACCACTTTGGTATAAGGGACTGTTCTTATTCCCTTCTTTTTGTTCAATCAACAATTATCCAAGTAAGCCATTCCACATTGTTGATTTTCTTGGACTCGGATGTCACGCAGGTAGCTATAATCTCCCACGTGGTAAGGTCAATTGCTGCTGTAACCACAAATGCACGACTGACTTCTGTTGTTGATTTCATTTGTTTGTTATTTCCTTCAATGTTTCTCATTCTAACACTTTTCATGGTATTGCACTGGGACGAAAGCTTGACACGCGTGTCTAAGGAAACCACTTTGGTATGAGGGACTGTTCTTATTCCCTTCTTTTTGTTTAATGAACAATTATCCAAGTAAGCCGTTCCACATTGTTGATTTTCTTGGGCTCGGATGTCACGCAGGTAGCTGTAATCTCTCACGTGGTAAGGTCAATTGCTGCTGTAACCACATATGCACGACTGACTTGTGTTGTTGATTTCATTTGTTTGGTTTTTCCTTCTATGTTTCTCATTCTTACACTTTTCATCGTATTTCACAGGGACGAAAGCTTGACACACGTGTCTATGGAAACCACATTGGTATAAGGGACTGTTCTTACTTCATTCTTTCTGTATAATGATCAATTATCCAAGTAAGCCATTCCACATTGTTGATTTTCTTGGACTCGGATGTCACGCAGGTAGCTATAATCTCTCACGTGGTAAGGTCAATTGCTGCTGAAACCACAAATGCACGACTGACTTCTGTTGTTGATTTCATTTGTTTGTTATTTCCTTCAATGTTTCTCATTCTAACACTTTTCATCGTATTGCACAGGGACGAAAGCTTGACACACGTGTCTAAGGAAATCACTTCGGTATGAGGGACTGTTCTTATTTCCTTCTTTTTGTTCAATCAACAATTATCCAAGTAAGCCATTCCACATTGTTGATTTTCTTGGACTCGGATGTCACGTAGGTAGCTATAATCTCCCACGTGGTAAGGTCAATTGCTGCTGTAACCACAAATGCACGACTGACTGCTGCTGTATCCTTTCGTCCCTGTGCGATACGATGAAAATTGTTAGAATGAGAAGTATTGAAAGAAATAAAAAACAAATGAAATCGACAACAGAAGTCAGCCGTCCAATTGTGGTTACAGCAGCAATTGACCTTACCACGTGGGAGATTATAGCTACCTGCGTGACATCCGAGTCCAAGAAAATCAACAATGTGGAATGGCTTACTTGGATAATTGTTCAATATACAGAAGGAAGGGAATAAGAACAGTCCCTTATACCAATGTGGTTTCCATAGACACGTGTGTCAAGCTTTCGTCCCTCAGCATTACGATGAAACGTGTTAGAATGGAAAACATTGAAGGAAATAACAAACAAATGAAATCAACAACAGAAGTCAGCCATCCAATTGTGGTTACAGCAGCAATTGACCTTACCACGTGGGAGATTATAGCTACCCGCGTGTCATCCGAGTCCAAGAAAATCAACAATGTGGAATGGCTTACTTGGATAATTGTTCATTAAACAAAAAGAAGGGAATAAGAACAGTCCCTTATACCAAAGTGGTTTCCTTAGACACCTGTGTCAAGCTTTCGTTCCTGTGCAATACGATGAAAAGTGTTAGAATGAGAAACATAGAAGGAAATAACAAACAAATGAAATCAACAACAGAAGTCAGTCGTGCATTTATGGTTACAGCAGCAATTGACCTTACCACGTGGGAGATTATAGCAACCTGCGTGACATCCGAGTCCAAGAAAATCAACAATGTGGAATGGCTTACTTGGATAATTGTTCATTAAACAAAAAAAAGGGAATACGAACAGTCCCTTATACCAAAGTGGTTTCCTTAGACACGCGTGTCAAGCTTTCGTCCCTGTGCAATACGATGAAAAGTGTTAGAATGAGAAACATTGAAGAAAATAACAAACGAATGAAATCAACAACAGAAGTCAGTCGTACATTTGTGGTTACAGCAGCAATTGACCTTACTAAGTGGGAGATTATAGCTACCTGCGTGACATCCGAGTCCAAGAAAATCAACAATGTGGAATGGCTTACTTGGATAATTGTTCATTAAACAAAAAAAAGGGAATAAGAACAGTCCCTTATACCAAAGTGGTTTCCTTAGACACGCGTGTCAAGCTTTCGTCCCTGTGCAATACGATGAAAAGTGTTAGAATGAATAACATTGAAGAAAATAACAAACGAATGAAATCAACAACAGATGTCAGTCGTGCATTTGTGGTTACAGCAGCAATTGACCTTACCACGTGGGAGATTATAGCTACCTGCGTGACATCCGAGTCCAAGAAAATCAACAATGTGGAACGGCTTACTTGGATAATTGTTCATTAAACAAAAAGAAGGGAATAAGAACAGTCCCTTAAACCAAAGTGGTTTCCTTAGACACGCGTGTCAAGCTTTCGTCCCTGTGCAATACGATGAAAAGTGTTAGAATGAGAAACATTGAAGAAAATAACAAACGAATGAAATCAACAACAGAAGTCAGTCGTGCATTTGTGGTTACAGCAGCAATTGACCTTACCACGTGGGAGATTATAGCTACCCGCGTGTCATCCGTGTCCAAGAAAATCAACAATGTGGAATGGCTTACCTGGATAATTGTTCATAAAACAAAAAGAAGGGAATAAGAACAGTCCCTTATATCAAAGTGGTTTCCTTAGACACGTGTGTCAAGCTTTCGTTCCTGTGCAATACGATGAGAAGTGTTAGAATGAGAAACATTGAAGGAAATAACAAACAAATGAAATCAACAACAGAAGTCAGTCGTGCAATTGTGGTTACAGCAGCAATTGACCTTATCACGTAAAAGATTATAGCTACCTGCGTGTCATCCGAGTCCAAAAAAATCAACAATGTGGAATGGCTTACTTGGATAATTGATCATTATACAGAAAGAAGGGAATAAGAACAGTCCCTTATACCAATGTGGTTTCCATAGACACGTGTGTCAAGCTTTCGTCCCTGTGCAATACGATGAGAAGTGTTAGAATGAGAAACATTGAAGGAAATAACAAACAAATGAAATCAACAACAGAAGTCAGCCGTCCAATTGTGGTTACAGCAGCAATTGACCTTACCACGTGGGAGATTATAGCTACCCGCGTGTCATCCGAGTCCAAGAAAATCAACAATGTGGAATGGCTTAATTGGATAATTGTTCATTAAACAAAAAGAAGGGAATAAGAACAGTCCCTTATACCAAAGTGGTTTCCTGAGACACGCGTGTCAAGCTTTCGTCCCTGTGCAATACGATGAAAAGTGTTAGAATGAGAAACATTGAAGAAAATAACAAACGAATGAAATCAACAACAGAAGTCAGTCGTGCATTTGTGGTTACAGCAGCAATTGACCTTACCACGTGGGAGATTATAGCTACCCGCGTGTCATCCGAGTCCAAGAAAATCAACAATGTGGAATGGCTTAATTGGATAATTGTTCATTAAACAAAAAGAAGGGAATAAGAACAGTCCCTTATACCAAAGTGGTTTCCTTAGACAAGTTTGTCAAGCTTTCGTCCCTGTGCAATACGATGAGAAGTGTTAGAATGAGAAACATTGAAGGAAATAACAAACAAATGAAATCAACAACAGAGGTCAGTCGTGCATTTGTGGTTACAGCAGCAATTGACCTTACCACGTGGGAGATTATAGCTACCTGCGTGACATCCGAGTCCAAGAAAATCAACAATGTGGAATGGCTTACTTGGATAATTGTTCATTAAACAAAGAGAAGGAAATAAGAACAGTCCCTCATACCAAAGTGGTTTCCTTAGACACGCGTGTCAAGCTTTCGTCCCTGTGCAATACGATGAAAAGTGTTAAAATGAGAAACATAGAAGGAAATAACAAACAAATGAAATCAACACCAGAAGTCAGTCGTGCATTTGTGGTTACAGCAGCAATTGACCTTACCACGTGGGAGATTATAGCTACCTGCGTGACATCCGAGTCCAAGAAAATCAACAATGTGGAATGGCCTACTTGGATAATTGTTGATTAAACAAAAAAAAAATAAGAACAGTCCCTTATACCAAAGTGGTTTCCTTAGACACGTGTGTCAAGCTTTCGTCCCTGTGCAATACGATGAAAAGTGTTCGAATGAGAAACATAGAAGGAAATAACAAACAAATGAAATCAACAACAGAAGTCAGTCGTGCATTTGTGGTTACAGCAGCAATTGACCTTACCACGTGGGAGCTTATAGCTACCTGCGTGACATCCGAGTCCAAGAAAATCAACAATGTGGAATGGCTTACTTGGATAATTTTTGATTGAACAAGAAGAAGGGAATAAGAACAGTCCCTCATACCGAAGTGGTTTCCTTAGACACGTGTGTCAAGCTTTCGTCCCTGTGCAATACGATGAAAAGTGTTAGAATGAGAAACATTGAAGGAAATAACAAACAAATGAAATCAACAACAGAAGTCAGTCGTGCATTTGTGGTTTCAGCAGCAATTGACCTTACTACGTGGGAGATTATACCTACCTGCGTGACATCCGAGTCCAAGAAAATCAACAATGTGGAATGACTTACTTGGATAATTGATCATTATACAGAAAGAATGAAGTAAGAACAGTCCCTTATACCAATGTGGTTTCCATAGACACGTGTGTCAAGCTTTGGTCCCTGTGCAATACGATGAAAAGTGTAAGAATGAGAAACATAGAAGGAAAAAACAAACAAATGAAATCAACAACAGAAGTCAGTCGTGCATTTGTGGTTACAGCAGCAATTGACCTTACCACGTGGGAGATTCTAGCTACCTGCGTGACATCCGAGTCCAAGAAAATCAACAATGTGGAATGGCTTACTTGGATAATTGTTCATTAAACAAAAAGAAGGGAATAAGAACAGTCCCTTATACCAAAGTGGTTTCCTTAGACACGCGTGTCAAGCTTTCGTCCCTGTGCAATACTATGAAAAGTGTTAGAATGAGAAACATTGAAGGAAATAACAAACGAATGAAATCCACAACAGAAGTCAGTCGTGCATTTGTGGTTACAGCAGCAATTGACCTTACCACGTGGGAGATTATAGCTACCTGCGTGTCATCCGAGTCCAAGCAAATCAACAATGTGGAATGGCTTACTTGGATAATTGATCATTATACAGAAAGGAGTGAATAAGAACAGTCCCTTATACCAAAGTGGTTTCTTTTATACACGCGTGTCAAGCTTTCGTCCCTGTGCAATACGATGAAAAGTGTTAGAATGAGAAACATAGAAGGAAATAACAAACAAATGAAATCAACAACAGAAGTCAGTCGTGCATTTGTGGTTACAGCAGCAATTGACCTTACCACGTGGGAGATTATAGCTACCTGCGTGACATCCGAGTCCAAGAAAATCAACAATGTGGAATGGCTTACTTGGATAATTGTTCATTAAACAAAAAGAAGGGAATAAGAACAGTCCCTTATACCAAAGTGGTTTCTTAAGACACGCGTGTCAAGCTTTCGTCCCTGTGCAATACGATGAAAAGTGTTAGAATGAGAAACATAGAAGTAAATAACAAACAAATGAAATCAACAACAGAAGTCAGTCGTGCATTTTTGGTTACAGCAGCAATTGAGCTTACCACGTAAAAGATTATAGCTACCTGCCTGTCATCCGAGTCCAAAAAAATCAACAATGTGGAATGGCTTACTTGGATAATTGTTCATTAAACAAAAAGAAGGGAATAAGAACAGTCCCTTATACCAAAGTGGTTTCCTTAGACACGTTTGTCAAGCTTTCGTCCCTGTGCAATACGATGAGAAGTGTTAGAATGAGAAACATTGAAGGAAATAACAAACAAATGAAATCAACAACAGAAGTCAGTCGTGCATTTGTGGTTACAGCAGCAATTGAGCTTACCACGTAAAAGATTATAGCTACCTGCCTGTCATCCGAGTCCAAAAAAATCAACAATGTGGAATGGCTTACTTGGATAATTGATCATTATACAGGAAGAATGAAGTAAGAACAGTCCCTTATACCAATGTGGTTTCCATAGACACGTGTGTCAAGCTTTGGTCCCTGTGCAATACGATGAAAAGTGTAAGAATGAGAAACATAGAAGGAAGAAACAAACAAATGAAATCAACAACAGAAGTCAGTCGTGCATTTTTGGTTACAGCAGCAATTGAGCTTACCACGTAAAAGATTATAGCTACCTGCCTGTCATCCGAGTTCAAAAAAATCAACAATGTGGAATGGCTTACTTGGATAATTGTTCATTAAACAAAAAGAAGGGAATAAGAACAGTCCCTTATACCAAAGTGGTTTCCTTAGACACGTGTGTCAAGCTTTCGTCCCTGTGCAATACGATGAAAAGTGTTAGAATGAGAAACATAGAAGGAAATAACAAACAAATGAAATCAACAACAGAAGTCAGTCGTGCATTTGTGGTAACAGCAGCAATTGACCTTACCACGTGGGAGATTATACCTACCTGCGTGACATCCGAGTCCAAGAAAATCAACAATGTGGAATGACTTACTTGGATAATTGATCATTATACAGGAAGAATGAAGTAAGAACAGTCCCTTATACCAATGTGGTTTCCATAGACACGTGTGTCAAGCTTTGGTCCCTGTGCAATACGATGAAAAGTGTAAGAATGAGAAACATAGAAGGAAGAAACAAACAAATGAAATCAACAACAGAAGTCAGTCGTGCATTTGTGGTTTCAACAGCAATTGACCTTACCACGTGGGAGATTCTAGCTACCTGCGTGACATCCGAGTCCAAGAAAATCAACAATGTGGAATGGCTTACTTGGATAATTGTTCATTAAACAAAAAGAAGGGAATAAGAACAGTCCCTTATACCAAAGTGGTTTCCTTAGACACGCGTGTCAAGCTTTCGTCCCTGTGCAATACGATGAAAAGTGGGAGAATGAGAAACATTGAAGAAAATAACAAACGAATGAAATCCACAACAGAAGTCAGTCGTGCATTTGTGGTTACAGCAGCAATTGACCTTACCACGTGGGAGATTATAGCTACCTGCGTGTCATCCGAGTCCAAGAAAATCAACAATGTGGAATGGCTTACTTGGATAATTGATCATTATACAGAAAGGAGTGAATAAGAACAGTCCCTTATACCAAAGTGGTTTCCTTAGACACGCGTGTCAAGCTTTCGTCCCTGTGCAATACGATGAAAAGTGTTAAAATGAGAAACATTGAAGAAAATAACAAACGAATGAAATCAACATTAGAAGTCAGTATTGCATTTGTGGTTACAGCAGCAATTGACCTTACCACGTGGGAGATTATAGCTACCTGCGTGACATCCGAGTCCAAGAAAATCAAAAATGTGGAATGGCCTACTTGGATAATTGTTGATTAAACAAAAAAAAGTGGTTTCTTTAGACACGTGTGTCAAGCTTTCGTCCCTGTGCAATACGATGAAAAGTGTTAGAATGAGAAACATAGAAGGAAATAACAAACAAATGAAATCAACAACAGAAGTCAGTCGTGCATTTGTGGTTACAGCAGCAATTGACCTTACCACGTGGGAGATTATAGCTACCTGCGTGTCATCCGAGTCCAAGAAAATCAACAATGTGGAATGGCTTACTTGGATAATTGATCATTATACAGAAAGGAGTGAATAAGAACAGTCCCTTATACCAAAGTGGTTTCCTTAGACACGCGTGTCAAGCTTTCGTCCCTGTGCAATACGATGAAAAGTGTTAAAATGAGAAACATTGAAGAAAATAACAAACGAATGAAATCAACATTAGAAGTCAGTATTGCATTTGTGGTTACAGCAGCAATTGACCTTACCACGTGGGAGATTATAGCTACCTGCGTGACATCCGAGTCCAAGAAAATCAAAAATGTGGAATGGCCTACTTGGATAATTGTTGATTAAACAAAAAAAAGTGGTTTCTTTAGACACGTGTGTCAAGCTTTCGTCCCTGTGCAATACGATGAAAAGTGTTAGAATGAGAAACATTGAAGAAAATAACAAACGAATGAAATCCACAACAGAAGTCAGTCGTGCATTTGTGGTTACAGCAGCAATTGACCTTACCACGTGGGAGATTATAGCTACCTGCGTGTCATCCGAGTCCAAGAAAATCAACAATGTGGAATGGCTTACTTGGATAATTGATCATTATACAGAAAGGAGTGAATAAGAACAGTCCCTTATACCAAAGTGGTTTCCTTAGACACGCGTGTCAAGCTTTCGTCCCTGTGCAATACGATGAGAAGTGTTAGAATGAGAAACATTGAAGGAAATAACAAACAAATGAAATCAAAAACAGAAGTCAGCCGTCCAATTGTGGTTACAGCAGCAATTGACCTTACCACATGGGAGATTATAGCTAGCTGCGTGACATCCTAGTCCAAGAAAATCAACAATGTGGAATGGCTTACTTGGATAATTGTTGATTAAACAAAAAGAAGGGAATAAGAACAGTCCCTCATAGATACAATTGAATTGTAATTATTCATTTCATAGTAGAAACTGGTATTCGTCCAAAGAAACATGAATAGAATTGGGATTTTATAAATAAAAAAATATAAAAATTGAATATAAGATTCTAACATATGAATTTAGCAATAAAGAGTTGTAATAATAACAATATAAGATTCTACATTCGAAATTTAATGCCGTCTTTTTAATCGATTGCAGAGTTTATTCATTTGAAACCTTGCTTTCATATTTCATATGCATTGTCAATTCTAGACATTACTCTATTTCATTGGTCAATAATTATTTGATTCTGAATTGCGAAACGACGAATTTTTCTATTCTTTTAAATCTGAGGTCTAAAAATGTAAAAGAATTGAATAGACTTGACCAATCCTTATTCAGAAGCAAATTCTAGAGGTTTTAGTCATTTACATTAGTAAATGGTGGAACATCCAAAATGTTACCAAATCGAGGCCTATGCCATTGAATAGTTGGTATCCCAGACAATCGAAACTACTAGCGTACACCAGATGTAAATTATAAGCACAGACCTTTAACTGTAGTAAGAGAGAAATTCAATATATACTGAGTTCTCATGTCTAATATCCAGGATAATAAAATTTGAAGAATTCCAATCTGACCTTGGACAGAACTTTTTTTTGAGTAATTATTCAACTAAGTTTTGATTTTCAAGTGAATTAGAGGACCAATAGAAAAATAAAATTTTATAGTAATCAGAGACGAGAATTCTCCAAAAAAATTGTTCTGACCCAGGAAAAGGAATAATAGGTTATAAAACGGAAATTAATGAGTGTTTTGTTCTGGGTCATTATAGATATAGGTTAATTCAGAGTTCATGACTGGTATATTTGTGATTTTTGTGAAACAAAAAAAAATTACATGATTCGAGTGCATGAAGTACGATCTTCCAAAATATCCTCATTTATCTAGGTTACAGAAGTAGGAGAACGTAGCGCCGCTGAACACAGGGGAAAATTATAAAGTTTGGTCAAGTTTTTTTTATTACATTGAGCGAAATTCACCTGATTTGAAGAGCAAAGAAAAAGGAATAAAGAGTCCAAAGTCCTGAAATAGCTAATACTGTTTATGGTTGATTGGAATTTTCACGAAGACGATCTTTTTTTCCTTCTGAGATAGTAGTTCTTGCAAAAATTTAATTTAAGTTTTAGGAAAAGAAATTTCTTCAAAAAAAACAAACAAAATTTTACATTTATACAAAGTTCGTTTATTAAAATATAATATTTGTTTTTTATATACATATACATATACATATATATAGCATTGTAAAGTCAATTTATCATATTCTCCCGAAATACAATACATGGCATTACTCATGAAACAACAGAAAAATATTACAATGTTAAGCATCCTTAAATCTAATCTGTACAAATTAACAACTATATCAATGAATCTTTACACTTCACACCGTATCACTCCTTCGATAAAATAATAAATAAGGAACTCTATCTCCTTGACGTTTAAGAACATCATCTTCCGTAACTCTGTTTATTTTAGAGTCATCAAACCTCAACCATGTATTATACCCCGAATGGAAAGTATCTGCTATATAATGCCCATAGCTGGCCTCCTTTCCTACATGGTATACTACAGATATTAATTTATATTGTCTCTCCGCTGAAGTATTCGTCCTTCCAGATAATATTTTAGAATCAATCTGCAGATTGATGGGAAATTCTATAGTCTTCATTATTTTAGTGCAGCCATTCATTCTGTATTCGAAGCATTTCAAATGTAATACTAAAACTACAGGCAACTTCTCTATCATCACTTGCTGCCATGCTTCAACCGTTTCTTTCGTTTTCGATGATGTCAGACCCTTTAGTTTGTTCTTGGTTGTAAGGCCTTTTAAAGCTTCAGCTATGTTATTTGCTTTCTTAATATTTAATGGCAATGTTAGGAATGGTTCAATATTTTCTGAAGTTTCGTCTCCGGTTTTATGGATTCTTGAACAGAGAAGTCCTCCGAATATATCACTAATCGGTGTCTTGTCCATTTGTATTTCTCTTGTTACATTCCCTTCGTTCCTAGGACCAATCATCCACATCTAATTTCACTTCTTTTTTAGCTGCTTGAATATTTTCGTCATGGCTAATCAATTTCATTATTCCCATCATTTCATCATTGAGTCCATTCAACAGAAGGCCCAAGAATTCTTCGGCGTCTTCTTGTCGGCCTTCAACAAGGAAAGAATCGCTACGTGTTCCGTTTAGCATCGTATAAAACGATGAGGCCTCAAACGAATTGCCATTGTCTATATTGACGAAAGTTTGCTTCTTGTTCTTCTTTTTTGAACGTGACTTGCTTCTTACATTGGGCAGATTATCGAAGTTATTCATAAATTTACACCTGGATTAGTTGAATAATGAAAATACATATATAAAATTGTTATTCAATCAGAGTTGCAAATTATATTAATTTATACTTACATATTTTCACTCATTGTTATTGATTTCAGTGCATTATTGTGAGTGAAGTTCTCTGATAGCCGTTTGAGGAGATTACAAAGTGGTGGGCAAGCAAGTAAGGCTTGTAATATTGAGTTTATATAACAAAAGTTACTTTTGTTTCGTAAACACCTGGGTTTAAAACTGGTTTGCGTCCCAGCAATTTAAAAGTTCTTGAGAAATTCTGAAAATTTAAAAATATTACTAACCATGATAGAAACTTGAATTTTCACTGATATCTGTAGCTGAAAACCAAAGCATTCCACTTTTCATCGAGTAAAATAGGTTCAACTAAGTAAAATAATTATCTACTGTAGATGTAAGCAAATTGTTAGTTGAAAGTAAGATAAATATATAAAAAAAGATATGGTTTTGAACTCACCTCCTAACAAATGAGTGGCTGAATCTATTTTTTTGACTACTTTTGTATGTTTTGAAGATGTTACATGTGAATCATTTATTTTATTGTCTATTTTCTCATTCGATATTGTTTTAACATCTTTATCAAATAGACAAGCCCATGATTTTTTCCATACATTTACTGTGGGCTCCTCAATTTTAGATTCATTTTTATTCGAGATGCTACTTTCAATTTTTTCAATTGTCCTTTTGGAAATTGTATCATTTTTGATTATCTCTGTATTATCTCTTGCATTAATTTCAACTGTTTTTACAGCTGAACTAGGGGGAGTTGAAGGTTTCGAATGTTTTCCTGTCATCTCATTCTGGATAAAAGGTTTTGTAATTGATAATCCATTGTAATTGATTACAGATTTTCTACACTCATTTTCTGAAAAAGTTGATATTAGTTGATTCATTATTATATTATATATTCATATTGACCATGAATAATTCTTTTAAGATCTCTTACTTGCAGAAAATTTTTGTTTAACTCTACAGGATAATTTGTATTCACTAGAATTGGTAAATAATATATTATTAATAATACCTCTTCTTCTTCTAACTGAGTTTACTCCAAGAAATGTAGATTCTGAAAAAAAAAATAACAATATAATAGTGGAAATCATTTTGGAAATTATAATATTTCTGTATATAGTATATCCAAAGTCCCTTGAAATAGTCTATAAAAACGCTTGGCCAGAGATAATTGCAAAACAGTCATAAACCAGTAAGGCGAAATTTATATCCCTCAGTGGAAGCAGAAGGCTGAATGATAATGATGTACAGAGTGATTCACCGCGATGGCTTATTGTTTATGGAAAACTAATAATAATTTTGTGCTGAAAATTTAATCAATTTCAGATTACTACCTTCTTATTTCAAACGGCACACCCAGTATATTATTGCATTATCAGATAGCTTGGTTGATGATAATTTCAGCAATATGGCAATACTTGAGTATAAGCTGAACAGTTCATAAGTTGAAGAGATTCCTATAGATTTCTAATGAAAAGTTTTTCGGAAAAATCTTTATTTTTTTATTCATTCAGTCAAATTTACGTAGATATAAAAAGAGAGGGGTCTCAAGCAAACTCTATACTTGAAGAGTTTTCGAGGAAAAACTTCAACTAAGGAAAACTGCAATTTCTCATTGAATGGAGTAGTCTATGACTTCCAGAAAACATGAAAAGAAACTTAAAAGTCGAAATTTCTTGAATTGTAATAAATTTTTCGTTAAGAAAGTTGAAAATTCATAATCCAATAAAAAAAACTAACTACATAAAATATAACTGATATTTGAAAATATTCGAATAAATGAAAATATTCCTAAACTAGTATTAAAAAAATTACCTCCATATTCAAACAATTAACTATTTAAACATGAAACTTTCCACTAGAAATATCACTTCAACAACTGTTTATAAAGTAACTCTTTGAAGAATGTTCGCTAAACTGAGGTTACTTACAATTTGTCAACCCGGCATGGTTGACGAACATAGAATATTTTTCTTCTTCTTAACTATGTACAGGTCGAGCCATATACCTAATATTAGGGGCAAGTTGCACCATTTGCCTAAACATTGATTAAAATTTAAACATTGATTAATTTCTGATTTCTCTTGAGAAATCATAGAGTAATCAACGTTTAAATTTTTAATTAATGTTTAGGCAAATGGTGCAACTGGCTCTTTGTCTATTAGGTGAAATAGAGAAGTGCGCGTGCGCCGCATATTTTTTTGTTCATTCAGTCAATTTCACGTAGATATAAAAAGAGAGGGGTCTCAAGCAAATTCTATACTTAAGGAGTTTTCGTGGTAAGGTCAATTGCTGCTGAAACCACAAATGCACGACTGACTTCTGTTGTTGATTTCATTTGTTTGTTATTTCCTTCAATGTTTCTCATTCTAACACTTTTCATCGTATTGCACAGGGACGAAAGCTTGACACACGTGTCTAAGGAAACCACTTTGGTATGAGGGACTGTTCTTATTTCCTTCTTTTTGTTCAATCAACAATTATCCAAGTAAACCATTCCACATAGTCGATTTTCTTGGACTCGGATGTCACGTAGGTAGCTATAATCTCCCACGTGGTAAGGTCAATTGCTGCTGTAACCACAAATGCACGACTGACTTCTGTTGTTGTTTTCATTTGTTTTTTATTTCCTTCTATGTTTCTCATTCTAACACTTTTCATCGTATTGCACAGGGACGAAAGCTTGACACACGTGTCTAAGGAAACCACTTTGGTATAAGGGACTGTTCTTATTCTCTTTTCTTTGTTTAATCAACAATTATCCAAGTAGGCCATTCCCCATTGTTGATTTTCTTGGACTCGGATGTCACGCAGGTAGCTATAATCTCCCAAGTGGTAAGGTCAATTGCTGCTGTAACCACAAATGCACGACTGACTTCTGTTGTTGATTTCATTTGTTTGTTATTTCCTTCTATGTTTCTCATTCTAACACTTTTCATCGTATTGCACAGGGACGAAAGCTTGACACTCGTGTCTAAGTAATCCACTTTGGTATAAGGGACTCTTCTTATTCCCTTCTTTTTGTTTAATGAACAATTATCCAAGTAAGCCATTCCACATTGTTGATTTTCTTGGACTCGGATGACACGCGGGTAGCTATAATCTCCCACGTGGTAAGATCAATTGCTGCTGTAACCACAATTGGACGGCTTACTTCTGTTGTTGATTTCATTAGTTTGTTATTTCCTTCAATGTTTCTCATTCTAACACTTCTCATCGTATTGCACAGGGACGAAAGCTTGACACACGTGTCTATGGAAACCACATTGGTATGAGACACTGTTCTTATTCCCGTCTTTCTGTATGATGATCAATTATCCAAGTAAGCCATTCCACATTGTTGATTTTCTTGGACTCGGATGACACGCAGGTAGCTATAATCTTTAACGTGGTAAGGTCAATTGCTGCTGTAACCATAAATGCACAACTGACTTCTGTTGTTGATTTCATTTGTTTGTTATTTCCTTCAATGTTTCTCATTCTAACACTTTTCATCGTATTGCACAGGGACGAAAGCTTGACACACGTGTCTAAGGAACCCACTTTGGTATAAGGGACTGTTCTTATTCCCTTCTTTTTGTTTAATGAACAATTATGCAAGTAAGCCATTCCACATTGTTGATTTTCTTGGACTCGGATGTCACGCAGGTAGCTATAATCTCCCACGTGGTAAGGTCAATTGCTGCTGTAACCACAAATGCACGACTGACTTCTGTTGTTGATTTCATTCGTTTGTTATTTTCTTCAATGTTTCTCATTCTAACACTTTTCATTGTATTGCACAGGGACGAAAGCTTGACACGCGTGTCTAAGGAAACCACTTTGGTATGAGGGACTGTTCTTATTCCCTTCTTTTTGTTTAATGAACAATTATGCAAGTAAGCCATTCCACATTGTTGATTTTCTTGGACTCGGATGTCACGCAGGTAGCTGTAATCTCCCACGTGGTAAGGTCAATTGCTGCTGTAACCACAAATGCACGACTGACTTCTGTTGTTGATTTCATTCGTTTGTTATTTTCTTCAATGTTTCTCATTCTAACACTTTTCATCGTATTGCACAGGGACGAAAGCTTGACACGCGTGTCTAAGGAAACCACTTCGGTATAAGGGACTGTTCTTATTCCCTACTTTTTGTTTAATGAACAATTATCCAAGTAAGCCATTCCACATTGTTGATTTTTTTGGACTCGGATGTCACGCAGGTAGCTATAATCTCCCACGTGGTAAGGTCAATTGCTGCTGTAACCACAAATGCACGACTGACTTCTGTTGTTGATTTCATTCGTTTGTTATTTTCTTCAATGTTTCTCATTCTAACACTTTTCATCGTATTGCACAGGGACGAAAGCTTGACACGCGTGTCTAAGGAAACCACTTCGGTATAAGGGACTGTTCTTATTCCCTCCTTTTTGTTTAATGAACAATTATCCAAGTAAGCCATTCCACATTGTTGATTTTTTTGGACTCGGATGTCACGCAGGTAGCTATAATCTCCCACGTGGTAAGGTCAATTGCTGCTGTAACCACAAATGCACGACTGACTTCTGTTGTTGATTTCATTCGTTTGTTATTTTCTTCAATGTTTCTCATTCTAACACTTTTCATCGTATTGCACAGGGACGAAAGCTTGACACGCGTGTCTAAGGAAACCACTTCGGTATAAGGGACTGTTCTTATTCCCTCCTTTTTGTTTAATGAACAATTATCCAAGTAAGCCATTCCACATTGTTGATTTTTTTGGACTCGGATGTCACGCAGGTAGCTATAATCTCCCACGTGGTAAGGTCAATTGCTGCTGTAACCACAAATGCACGACTGACTTCTGTTGTTGATTTCATTCGTTTGTTATTTTCTTCAATGTTTCTCATTCTAACACTTTTCATCGTATTGCACAGGGACGAAAGCTTGACACGCGTGTCTAAGGAAACCACTTCGGTATAAGGGACTGTTCTTATTCCCTCCTTTTTGTTTAATGAACAATTATCCAAGTAAGCCATTCCACATTGTTGATTTTCTCGGACTAGGATGTCACGCAGCTAGCTATAATCTCCCACGTGGTAAGGTCAATTGCTGCTGTAACCACAAATGCACGACTGAATTCTGTTGTTGATTTCATTTGTTTGTTATTTCCTTCTATGTTTCTCATTCTAACACTTTTCATCGTATTGCACAGGGACGAAAGCTTGACACACGTGTCTGAGAAAACCACTTTGGTATGAGGGACTGTTATTATTCCCTTTTTTTTGTTTAATCAACAATTATCCAAGTAAGCCATTCCACATTGTTGATTTTCTTGGACTCGGATGTCACGCAGGTTGCTATAATCTCCCACGTGGTAAGGTCAATTGCTGCTGTAACCATAAATGCACGACTGACTTCTGTTGTTGATTTCATTTGTTTGATATTTCCTTCAATGTTTCTCATTCTAACACTTTTCATCGTATTGCACACGGACGAAAGCTTGACACACGTGTCTAAGGAATCCACATTGGTATGAGGGACTGTTCTTATTTCCTTTTTTCTGTTAGATGAACAATTATCCAGATAAGCCATTTCACATTGTTGATTTTCTTGGACTCGGATGTCACGCAGGTAGCTATAATCTCCCACGTGGTAAGATCAATTGCTGCTTTAACAATAAATGGACGGCTGACTTCTGTTGTTGATTTCATTTGTTTGTTATTAAATTCAATGTTTCTCATTCTAACACTTTTCATCGTATTGCACAGGGACGAAAGCTTGACACACGTGTCTAAGGAAACCACATTGATATAATGGACTGTTCTTATTCTCTTCTTTTTGTTTAATGAACAATTATCCAAGTAAGCCATTTCACATTGTTGTTTTTCTTGGTCTCGGATGTCACGCAGGTAGCTATAATCTCTCAATTGGTGAGGTCAATTGCTGCTGTAACCACAAATGCACGACTGACTTCTGTTGTTGATTTCATTCGTTTGTTATTTCCTTCAATCTTCCTCATTCTAACACTTTTCATCGTATTGCACAGAGACGAAAGCTTGACACACGTGTCTAAGGAAACCACATTAATATAAGGGACTGTTCTTATTCTCTTCTTTTTGTTTAATGAACAATTATCCAAGTAAGCCATTTCACATTGTTGTTTTTCTTGGTCTCGGATGTAACGCAGGTAGCTATAATCTCTCAATTGGTAAGGTCAATTGCTGCTGTAACCACAAATGCACGACTGACTTCTATTGTTGATTTCATTTGTTTGTTATTTCCTTCAATCTTCCTCATTCTAACACTTTTTATCGTATTGCACAGAGACGAAAGCTTGACACACGTGTCTGAGGAAACCACATTGATATAAGGGACTGTTCTTATTCTCTTCTTTTTGTTTAATGAACAATTATCCAAGTAAGCCATTTCACATTGTTGTTTTTTTTGGTCTCGGATGTCACGCATGTAGCTACAATCTCTCAATTGGTAAGGTCAATTGCTGCTGTAACCAAAACTGGACGGCTGTCTTCTGTTGTTGATTTCATTTGTTTGTTATTTCCTCCAATGTTTCTTATTAAGCCATTCCACATTTTTGATTTCCTTCCACGTGGTAAGATCAATTGCTGCTGTAACCAAAACTGGACGGTTGACTTCTGTTGTTGATTTCATTCGTTTGTTATTTACTTCAATGTTTCTTACTCTAACACTTTTTGTCGTATTGCTGAGGGATGAAAGCTTGACACACGTGTCTAAGGAAACCACTTTGGTATAAAGGACTGTTCTTATTTCCTTTTTTTTGTTTAATCAACAATTATCCAAGTAGGCCATTCCACATTGTTGATTTTCTTGGACTCGGATGTCTCGCAGGTAGCTATAATCTCCCACGTGGTAAGGTCAATTGCTGCTGTAACTACAAATGCACGACTGACTTCTGTTGTTGATTTCATTTGTTTGTTATTTCCTTCTATGTTTCTCATTTTAACACTTTTCATCGTATTGCACAGGGACGAAAGCTTGACACGCGTGTCTAAGGAAACCACTTTGGTATAAGGGACTGTTCTTATTCCCTTCTTTTTGTTTAATGAACAATTATCCAAGTAAGCCATTCCACATTGTTGATTTTCTTGGACTCGGATGTCACGCAGGTAGCTATAATATCCCACGTGGTAAGGTCAATTGCTGCTGTAACCACAAATGCACGTCTGACTTCGGTTGTTGATGTCATTTGTTTGTTATTTCATTCTATGTTTCTCATTCTTACACTTTTCATCGTATTGCACAGGGACGAAAGCTTGACACACGTGTCTAAGGAAACCACTTTGGTATAAGGGACTGTTCTTATTCCCTTCTTTTTGTTTAATGAACAATTATCCAAGTAAGCCATTCCACATTGTTGATTTTCTTGGACTCGGATGACACGCGGGTAGCTATAATCTCCCACGTGGTAAGGTCAATTGCTGCTGTAACCACAATTGGACGGCTGACTTCTGTTGTTGATTTCATTTGTTTGTTATTTCCTTCAATGTTTCTCATTCTAACACTTCTCATCGTATTGCACAGGGACGAAAGCTTGACACACGTGTCTATGGAAACCACATTGGTATAAGGGACTGTTCTTATTCCCTTCTTTCTGTTTGATGATCAATTATCCAAGTAAGCCATTCCACATTATTGATTTTCTTGGACTCGGATGACACGCAGGTAGCTATAATCTTTAACGTGGTATGGTCAATTGCTGCTGTAACCACAAATGCACGACTGACTTCTGTTGTTGATTTCATTTGTTTGTTATTTCCTTCAATGTTTCTCATTCTAACACTTTTCATCGTATTACACAGGGACGAAAGCTTGACACACGTGTCTAAGGAAACCACTTTGGTATAAGGGACTGTTCTCATTTCCTTCTTTTTGTTTAATGAACAATTATCCAAGTAAGCCGTTCCACATTGTTGATTTTCTTGGACTCGGATGTCACGCAGGTAGCTATAATCTCCCACGTGGTAAGGTCAATTGCTGCTGTAACCACAAATGCACGACTGACTTCTGTTGTTGATTTCATTCGTTTGTTATTTTCTTCAATGTTTCTCATTCTAACACTTTTCATCGTATTGCACAGGGACGAAAGCTTGACACACGTGTCTATGGAAACCACATTGGTATAAGGGACTGTTCTTACTTCATTCTTTCTGTATAATGATCAATTATTCAAGTAAGTCATTCCACATTGTTGATTTTCTTGGACTCGGATGTCACGCAGGTAGCTATAATCTCCCACGTGGTAAGGTCAATTGCTGCTGTAATCACAAATGCACGACTGACTTCTGTTGTTGATTCGATTTGTTTGTTATTTCCTTCAATGTTTCTCATTCTAACACTTCTCATCGTATTGCACAGGAACGAAAGCTTGACACACGTGTCTATGGAAACCACATTGGTATAAGAGACTGTTCTTACTTCATTCTTTCTGTATAATGATCAATTATCCAAGTATGCCATTCCACATTGTTGATTTTCTTGGACTCGGATGTCACGCAGGTAGCTATAATCTCCCACGTGGTAAGGTCAATTGCTGCTGTAACCACAATTGGACGGCTGACTTCTGTTGTTGATTTCATTTGTTTGTTATTTCCTTCAATGTTTCTCATTCTAACACTTCTCATCGTATTGCACAGGGACGAAAGCTTGACACACGTGTCTATGGAAACCACATTGGTATAAGGGACTGTTCTTATTCCATTTTTTCTGTATAATGATCAATTATCCAAGTGAGCCATTCCACATTGTTGATTTTCTTGGACTCGGATGACACGCAGGTAGCTATAATCTTTTACGTGGTAAGGTCAATTGCTGCTGTAACCACAAATGCACGACTGACTTCTGTTGTTGATTTCATTTGTTTGTTATTTCCTTTAATGTTTCTCATTCTAACACTTTTCATCGTATTGCACAGGGACGAAAGCTTGACACACGTGTCTAAGGAAACCACTTTGGTATAAGGGACTGTTCTTATTCCCTTTTTTTTGTTTAATGAACAATTATCCAAGTGAGCCGTTCCATATTGTTGATTTTCTTGGGCTCGGATGTCACGCAGGTAGCTGTAATCTCCCACGTGGTAAGGTCAATTGCTGCTGTAACCACAAATGCACGACTGACTTCTGTTGTTGATTCCATTCGTTTGTTATTTTCTTCAATGTTTCTCATTCTAACACTTTTCATCGTATTGCACAGGGACGAAAGCTTGACACGCGTGTCTAAGGAAACCACTTTGGTATAAGGGACTGTTCTTATTCCCTTCTTTTTGTTTAATGAACAATTATCCAAGTAAGCCGTTCCAGATTGTTGATTTTCTTGGGCTCGGATGTCACGCAGGTAGCTGTAATCTCCCACGTGGTAAGGTCAATTGCTGCTGTAACCACAAATGCACGACTGAATTCTGTTGTTGATTCCATTCGTTTGTTATTTTCTTCAATGTTTCTCATTCTAACACTTTTCATCGTATTGCACAGGGACGAAAGCTTGACACGCGTGTCTAAGGAAACCACTTTGGTATGAGGGACTGTTCTTATTCCCTTCTTTTTGTTCAATCAACAATTATCCACGTAGGCCATTCCACATTGTTGATTTTCTTGGACTCGGATGTCACGCAGGTAGCTATAATCTCCCACGTGTTAAGGTCAATTGCTGCTGTAACCACAAATGCACGACTGACTTCTGTTGTTGATTTCATTTGTTTGTTATTTCCTTCTATGTTTCTCATTCTAACACTTTTCATCGTATTGCACAGGGACGAAAGCTTGACACACGTGTCTAAGGAAACCACTTTGGTATAAGGGACTGTTCTTATTCCCTTCTTTTTATTT
Source organism: Harmonia axyridis (assembly GCF_914767665.1). Classification (NCBI taxonomy): domain Eukaryota; kingdom Metazoa; phylum Arthropoda; class Insecta; order Coleoptera; family Coccinellidae; genus Harmonia; species Harmonia axyridis. Next base: position 44,561,444 of record NC_059502.1, on the reverse strand, counting down.
AATGAACAATTATCCAAGTAAGCCATTCCACATTGTTGATTTTCTTGGACTCGGATGACACGCGGGTAGCTATAATCTCCCACGTGGTAAGGTCAATTGCTGCTGTAACCACAATTGGACGGCTGACTTCTGTTGTTGATTTGATTTGTTTGTTATTTGCTTCAATGTTTCTCATTCTAACACTTCTCATCGTATTGCACAGGGACGAAAGCTTGACACACGTGTCTATGGAAACCACATTGGTATAAGACACTGTTCTTATGCCCTTCTTTCTGTATGATGATCAATTATCCAAGTAAGCCATTCCACATTGTTGATTTTCTTGGACTCGGATGACACGCAGGTAGCTATAATCTTTAACGTGGTAAGGTCAATTGCTGCTGTAACCATAAATGCACAACTGACTTCTGTTGTTGATTTCATTTGTTTGTTATTTCCTTCAATGTTTCTCATTCTAACACTTTTCATCGTATTGCACAGGGACGAAAGCTTGACACACGTGTCTAAGGAAACCACTTTGGTATAAGGGACTGTTCTTATTCCCTTCTTTTTGTTTAGTGAACAATTATCCAAGTAGGCCGTTCCACATTGTTGATTTTCTTGGACTCGGATGTCACGCAGGTAGCTATAATCTCCCACGTGGTAAGGTCAATTGCTGCTGTAACCACAAATGCACGACTGACTTCTGTTGTTGATTTCATTCGTTTGTTATTTTCTTCAATGTTTCTCATTCTAACACTTTTCATAGTATTGCACAGGGACGAAAGCTTGACACACGTGTCTATGGAAACCACATTGGTATAAGGGACTGTTCTTACTTCATTCTTTCTGTATAATGATCAATTATCCAAGTAAGCCATTCCACATTGTTGATTTTCTTGGACTCGGATGTCACGCAGGTAGCTATAATCTCCCACATGGTAAGGTCGATTGCTGCTGTAATCACAAATGCACGACTGACTTCTGTTGTTGATTTGATTTGTTTTTTATTTCCTTCAATGTTTCTCATTCTAACACTTCTCATCGTATTGCACAGGGACGAAAGCTTGACACACGTGTCTATGGAAACCACATTGGTATGAGGGACTGTTCTTATTCCCTTCTTTTTGTTTAATGAACAATTATCCAAGTAAGCCATTCCACATTGTTGATTTTCTTGGACTCGGATGTCACGCAGGTAGCTAGAATCTCCCACGTGGTAAGGTCAATTGCTGCTGTAAACACAAATGCACGACTGACTTTTGTTGTTGATTTCATTCGTTTGTTATTTTCTTCAATGTTTCTCATTCTAACACTTTTCATCGTATCGCACAGGGACGAAAGCTTGACACGCGTGTCTAAGGAAACCACTTTGGTATAAGGGACTGCTCTTCTTCCAAAAATGATACAATTTCCAATAGGACAATTGAAAAAATTGAAAGTAGCATCTCGAATAAAAATGAATCTAAAATTGAGGAGCCCATAGTAAATGTATGGAAAAAATCATGGGCTAGTCTATTTGATAAAGATGTTAAAACAATATCGAATGAGAAAATAGACAATAAAATTAATGATTCACATGTAACATCTTCAAAACATACAAAAGTAGTCAAAAAAATAGATTCAGATACTCATATGTTAGGAGGTGAGTTCAAAACCATTTTTTTTTATATATTTATCTTACTTTCAACTAACAATTTGCTTACATCTACAGTAGATAATTGTTTTTTACTTAGTTGAACCCATTTTACTCGATGAAAAGTGGAATGCTTTGGTTTTCACCTACAGATATCAGTGAAAATTCAAGTTTTTATCATGGTTAGTAATATTTTTGAATTTTCAGAATTTCTCAAGAACTATTAAATTGCTGGGACGCAAACCAGTTTTAAACCCAGGTGTTTACGAAACAAAAGTAACTTTTGTTATATAAACTCAATATAACAAGCCTTACTTGCTTGCCCACCACTTTGTAATCTCCTCAAACGGCTATCAGAGAACTTCACTCACAATAATGCACTGAAATCAATAACAATGAGAGAAAAGATGTAAGTATAAATAAATATAATTTGCAACTCTGATTGAATAACAATTTTATATATGTATTTTCATTATTCAACTATTCCAGGTGTAAATTTATGAATAACTTCGATAATCTGCCCAATGTAAGACGCAAGTCACGTTCAAAAAAGAAGAACAAGAAGCAAACTTTCGTCAATATAGACAATGGCAATTCGTTTGAGGCCTCATCGTTTTATACGATGCTAAACGGAACACGTAGCGATTCTTTCCTTGTTGAAGGCCGACAAGAAGACGCCGAAGAATTCTTGGGCCTTCTGTTGAATGGACTCAATGATGAAATGATGGGAATAATGAAATTGATAAGCCATGACGAAAATATTCAAGCAGCTAAAAAAGAAGTGAAAATAGATGTGGATGATTGGAAAGTTATTGGTCCTAGGAACGAAGGGAATGTAACAAGAGAAATACAAATGGACAAGACACCGATTAGTGATATATTCGGAGGACTTCTCTGTTCAAGAATCCTTAAAACCGGAGACGAAACTTCAGAAAATATTGAACCATTCCCCCGTGGGCCGCCGGGACTCGAACCCGGCACCTTGTCGCATCTCGGTGAGTGAGTCTACCCCTTAACGTCTAGGCTACCAAATGCTGTGTTTATTGTTGCTATGTGGAGCTTTATGAGAAGCCGCCACACTTTCATCCTTTTTGAAGTTTTCTATGAAATTTACCTTAGAACATAGAATATACTCTAAGAAATTAGCCTTCTAGCTATTCAGTGAATAGTTTTCTATTCAGTGAGTAGTTGATATTTATGAATATTCGTTACTATTCACTGATGATGATTAGATAGTTGAGTAATTAATTATTTGTGAAGTTACGAATGAAAGTTTGAATGATCACTTTTCAGGAATAATTGAAAAAAGATATTGAAATTGGAGATCACATATGTTGAAATTGATAGATACAATTGAATTGTAATCATTCATTTCATAGTAGAAACTGGTATTCGTCCGAAGAAACATGAATAGAATTGGGATTTTATAAATAAAAAAATATAAAAATTGAATATAAGATTCTAACATCTGAATTTAGCAATAAAGAGTTCTAATAATAACAATATTAGATTCTACTTTCGAAATTTAATGCCGCCTTTTTAATCGATTGCAGAGTTTATTCATTTGAAACCTTGCTTTCATATTTCATATGCATTGTCATTTCAAGACATTACTCTATTTCATTGGTCAATTATTCATTGTTTGATTCTGAATTGCGAAACGACGAATTTTTCTATTCTTTTAAATCTGAGGTCTAAAAATGTAAAAGAATTGAATAGACTTGACCAATCCTTATTCAGAAGCAAATTCTAGAGGTTTTAGGCATGTACATTAGTAAATGGTGGAACATCCAAAATGTTACCAAATCGAGGCCTATGCCATTGAATAGTTGGTATCCCAGACAATCGAAACTATTAGCGTACACCAGATGTAAATTATAAGCACAGACCTTTAACTGTAGTAAGAGAGAAATTCAATATATTCTGAGTTCTCATGTCTAATATCCAGGATGATAAAATTTAAAGAAATCCAATCTGACCTTGGACAGATCTTTTTTTTGAGTAATTATTCAACTAAGTTTTGAATTTCAAGTGAATTAGAGGACCAATAGAAGAAAAAAATTTTATAGTAATCAGAGACGAGAATTATCCAAAAAAACTGTTCTGACCCAGGGAAAGGAATAATAGGTTATAAAACGGAAATTAATGAGTGTTTTGTTTTGGGTCATTAAAGATATAGGTTAATTCAGAGTTCATGACTGGTATATTTATGATTTTTGTGAAACAAAAAAAAATTACATGATTCGAGTGCATGAGGTACGATCTTCCAAAATATCCTCATTTATCTAGGTTGCAGAAGTAGAAGAACGTAGCGCCGCTGAACACAGGGGGAAATTATAAAGTTTGGTCAAGTTTTTTTTTATTACATTGAGCGAAATTCACCTGATTTCAAGAGCAAAGAAAAAGGAATAAAGAGTCCAAAGTCCTGAAATAGCTAATACTGTTAATGGTTTATTGGAATTTTCACGAAGACGACCTTCTTTTCCTTTCTGAGATCGTAGTTCTTATAAAAATTTAATTTAAGTTTTAGGAAAAGAAATTTCTTCAGAAAAACAAACAAAATTTTACATTCATACAAAGTTCGTTTATTAAAATATAATATTTATTTTTGATATACATATATATATATATATATATATATATATATATATATATATATATATATATATATATATATATATATATATATATATATATATATATATATATATATATATATATAACATTGTATAGTCAATTTATCTTATTCTCTCGAAATACAATTCATGGCATTACTCATGAAACAACAGAAAAATATTACAATGTTCAGCATCCTTAAATCTAATCTGTACAAATTAACAATTTTATCAATGAATCTTTACACTTCACACCGTATCACTCCTTCGATAAAATAATAAATAAGGAACTCTATCTCCTTGACGTTTAAGAACATCTTCTTCCGTAACTCTGTTTACTTTAGAGTCATCAAACCTCAACTATGTATTATACCCCGAATGGAAAGTATCTGCTATATAATGCCCATAGCTGGCCTCCTTTCCTACATGGTATACTACAGATATTAATTTATATTGTCTCTCCGCTGAAGTATTCGTCCTTCCAGATAATATTTTAGAATCAATCTGCAGATTGATGGGAAATTCTATAGTCTTCATTATTTTAGTGCAGCCATTCATTCTGTATTCAAAGCATTTCAAATGTAATACTAAAACTACAGGCAACTTCTCTATCATCACTTGCTGCCATGCTTCAACCGTTTCTTTCGTTTTCGATGATGTCAGACCCTCTAGTTTGTTCTTGGTTGTAAGGCCTTCTAATGCTTCAGCTATGTTATTTGCTTTCTTAATATTTAATGGCAATGTTAGGAATGGTTCAATATTTTCTGAAGTTTCGTCTCCGGTTTTAAGGATTCTTGAACAGAGAAGTCCTCCGAATATATCACTAATCGGTGTCTTGTCCATTTGTATTTCTCTTGTTACATTCCCTTCGTTCCTAGGACCAATAACTTTCCAATCATCCACATCTATTTTCACTTCTTTTTTAGCTGCTTGAATATTTTCGTCATGGCTTATCAATTTCATTATTCCCATCATTTCATCATTGAGTCCATTCAACAGAAGGCCCAAGAATTCTTCGGCGTCTTCTTGTCGGCCTTCAACAAGGAAAGAATCGCTACGTGTTCCGTTTAGCATCGTATAAAACGATGAGGCCTCAAACGAATTGCCATTGTCTATATTGACGAAAGTTTGCTTCTTGTTCTTCTTTTTTGAACGTGACTTGCGTCTTACATTGGGCAGATTATCGAAGTTATTCATAAATTTACACCTGGATTAGTTGAATAATGAAAATACATATATAAAATTGTTATTCAATCAGAGTTGCAAATTATATTTATTTATACTTACATCTTTTCTCTCATTGTTATTGATTTCAGTGCATTATTGTGAGTGAAGTTCTCTGATAGCCGTTTGAGGAGATTACAAAGTGGTGGGCAAGCAAGTAAGGCTTGTTATATTGAGTTTATATAACAAAAGTTACTTTTGTTTCGTAAACACCTGGGTTTAAAACTGGTTTGCGTCCCAGCAATTTAATAGTTCTTGAGAAATTCTGAAAATTCAAAAATATTACTAACCATGATAAAAACTTGAATTTTCACTGATATCTGTAGGTGGAAACTACAGATATCAGATACTGGGTTCAACTAAGTAAAATAATTATCTACTGTAGATGTAAGCAAATTGTTAGTTGAAAGTAAGATAAATATATAAAAAAAAAATGGTTTTGAACTCACCTCCTAACATATGAGTGGCTGAATCTATTTTTTTGACTACTTTTGTATGTTTTGAAGATGTTACATGTGAATCATTAATTTTATTGTCTATTTTCTCATTCGATATTGTTTTAACATCTTTATCAAATAGACTAGCCCATGATTTTTTCCATACATTTACTGTGGGCTCCTCAATTTTAGATTCATTTTTATTCGAGATGCTACTTTCAATTTTTTCAATTGTCCTATTGGAAATTGTATCATTTTTGATTATCTCTGTATTATCTCTTGCATTAATTTCAACTGTTTTTACAGCTGAACTAGGGGGAGTTGAAGGTTTCGAATGTTTTCCTGTCATCTCATTCTGGATAAAAGGATTTGTAATTGATAATGCATTGTAATTGATTACAGATTTTCTACACTCATCTTCTGAAAAAGTTGATATTAGTTGATTCATTATTATATTACATATTCATATTGACCATGAATAATTCTTTTAAGATCTCTATACTTACTTGCAGACAATTTTTGTTTAACTCTACAGGGTAATTTGTATTCACTAGAATTGGTAAATAATATATTATTAATAATACCTCTTCTTCTTCTAACTGAGTTAACTCCAAGAAATGTAGATTCTGAAAAAAAAAAATAACAATATAATAGTGGAAATCATTTTGGAAATTATAATATTTCTGTATATAGTATATCCAAAGTCCCTTGAAATAGTCTATAAAAACGCTTGGCCAGAGATAATTGCAAAACAGTCATAAACCAGTAAGGCGAAATTTATATCCCTCAGTCGAAGCAGAAGGCTGAATGATAATGATGTACAGAGTGATTCACCGCGATGGCTTATTGTTTATGGAAAACTAATAATAATTTTGTGCTGAAAATTTAATCAATTTCAGATTACTACCTTCTTATTTCAAACGGCACACCCAGTATATTATTGCATTATCAGATAGCTTGGTTGATGATAATTTCAGCAATATGGCAATACTTGAGTATAAGCTGAACAGTTCATAAGTTGAAGAGATTCCTATAGATATCTAATGAAAAGTTTTTCGGCAAAATCTTTATTTTTTTATTCATTCAGTCAAATTCACGTAGATATAAAAAGAGAGGGGTCTCAAGCAAACTCTATACTTGAAGAGTTTTCGAGGAAAAATTTCAACTAAGGAAAACTGCAATTTCTCATTGAATGGAGTAGTCTATGACTTCCAGAAAACATGAAAAGAAACTAAAAAGTCGAAATTTCTTGAATTGTAATAAATTTTTCGTTAAGAAAGTTGAAAATTCATAAACCAATAAAAAAAAACTAACTACATAAAATATAACTGATATTTGAAAATATTCGAAGAAATGAAAATATCCCTAAACTAGTATTAAAAAAATTACCTCCATATTCAAACAATTAACTATTTAAACATGAAACTTTCCACTAGAAATATCACTTCAACAACTGTTTATAAAGTAACTCTTTGAAAAATGTTCGCTAAACTGAGGTTACTTACAATTTGTCAACCCGGCATGGTTGACGAACATAGAATATTTTTCTTCTTCTTAACTATGTACAGGTCGAGCCATATACCTAATATTAGGGGCAAGTTGCACCATTTGCCTAAACATTGATTAAAATTTAAACATTGATTAATTTCTGATTTCTCTTGAGAAATCATAGAGTAATCAACGTTTAAATTTTTAATTAATGTTTAGGCAAATGGTGCAACTGGCTCTTTGTCTATTGGGTGAAATATAGAAGAGCGCGTGCGCCGCATATTTTTTTGTTCATTCAGTCAATTTTATGTAGATATAAAAAGAGAGGGGTCTCAAACAAATTCTATACTTGAGGAGTTTTCGAGGAAAAACTTCAACTAAGGAAAACTGCAATTTCTCATTGAATGGAGTAGTCTATGACTTCAGAAAACATGAAAAGAAACTCAAAAGTCGAAATTTCATGAATTGTAATAAATTTTTCGTTATGATGGTGGAAAATCCATAAACCAATAAAAAAAAACTAACTACATGAAATATAACTGATATTTGAAAATATTCGAATAAATTAAAACAACCCTAAGCTAGTTTTGAAAAAATTACCCCCATATTCAAACAATTTTCTATTTAAACATGAAACTTTCCACTAGAAATATCACTTCAACAACTGTTTATAAAGTAATCCTTGGAAGAATATTCGCTAAACTGAGGTTACTTACAATTTGTCAACCCGGCATGTTTGACGAACATAGAATATTTTTCTTCGTCTTAACTATGTACAGGTCGAGCCATATACCTTATATTAGGGGCCAGTTGCACCATTTGCCTAAACATTGATTAAAATTTAAACATTGGTTAATTTCTGATTTCTCTTGAGAAATCATAGAGTAATCAACGTTTAAATTTTTAATTAATGTTTAGGCAAATGGTGCAACTGGCCCTTAGTCTATTAGGTAGAATATAGAAGTGCGCGTGCGCCCCATATTAAATTTCAATAATAATATATATAATAATAATAATAATTTTCAAACAGATAATTTCTAAACTGTGCTCGAAATAAAAAATTCCAATCCCACAAAATTATCTGTATTTCGTTTCTTCATTTCCAGCTCAATTTTATTGTAATCTATGGTCCACAGTTCGCATTGAAAAAGTGTCCAGCGGACAGGATAAATAGAAGGCGCTAGTGTAGCTAGAGGGTATATTTGTATTTTGTGGTTTCTGTAATCTGCATTCCGTGGTTTCATTTTAAGCGTGGTTATATTCATAGATAAATACAAATGTACCCCTTATATTTGGTTATAATTGATTCTGATAGATGTGGCAAGCTGAAAAATAAATATTAAATTCTGTTGATAATTATAACATAGGTAATGAGAAAACCATTTTCTGTTGATATTTCGACATTTCGATCTTCAGCGGAATATAACAATTATGTTAAATTATTATATTTACTTCAATATTATTTTTGTGTCTCCCGACCAATGTACAAATTTCCGAAATTATTTTTTGTTCCCGATAATAGGGACATTCGATCTGCCAACCCAAGAAAGCGAACATAATTTTGTTGGATAGCACATATGCCTACTTATGCGTTTCGTCCCTGGCACACACACCGGACTCATCAGTGTGACTTTGGTATAATTGTGTGTGCCGTGTCACAGACGCTTGGGGAATTTATTATCATCGGGAGCCGCCGGGACTCGAACCCGGCACCTTGTCGCATCTCGGTGAGTGAGTCTACCTCTTAACGTCTAGGCTACCGAATGCTGTGTTTATTGTTGCTATGTGGAGCTTTATGAGAAGCCGCCACACTTTCATCCTTTTTGAAGTTTTCTATGAAATTTACCTTAGAACATAGAATATACTCTTAGAAATTAGCCTTCTAGCTATTCAGTGAATAGTTTTCTATTCAGTGAGTAGTTGATATTTATGAATATTCGTTACTATTCACAGATGATGATTAGATAGTTGAGTAATTAATTATTTGTGAAGTTACGAATGAAAGTTTGAATGATCACTTTTCAGGAATAATTGAAAAAAGATATTGAAATTGGAGATCACATATGTTGAAATTGATAGATACAATTGAATTGTAATTATTCATTTCATAGTAGAAACTGGTATTCGTCCAAAGAAACATGAAAAGAATTGGGATTTTTTAAATAAAAAAAAATAAAACTTGAATATAAGATTCTAACATATGAATTTAGCAATAAAGAGTTCTAATAATAACAATATAAGATACTACATTCGAAATTTAATGCCGTCTTTTTAATCGATTGCAGAGTTTATTCATTTGAAACCTTCCTTTCATATTTCATATGCATTGTCATTTCTAGACATTACTCTATTTCATTGGTCAATTATTGTTTGATTCTGAATTGCGAAACGACGGATTTTTCTATTCTTTTAAATCTGAGGTCTAAAAATGTGAAAGAATTGAATAGACTTGACCAATCCTTATTCAGAAGCAAATTCTAAAAGTTTTAGGCATGTACATTAGTAAATGGTGGAACATCCAAAATGTTACCAAATCGAGGCCTATGCCATTGAATAGTTGGTATCCCAGACAATCGAAACTATTAGCGTACACCAGATGTAAATTATAAGCACAGACCTTTAACTGTAGTAAGAGAGAAATTCAATATATTCTGAGTTCTCATGTCTAATATCCAGGATGATAAAATTTAAAGAAATCCAAACTGACCTTGGACAGATCTTTTTTTTGAGTAATTATTCAACTAAGTTTTGAATTTCAAGTGAATTAGAGGACCAATAGAAGAAAAAAATTTTATAGTAATCAGAGACGAGAATTATCCAAAAAAATTGTTCTGACCCAGGAAAAGGAATAATAGGTTATAAAACGGAAATTAATGAGTGTTTTGTTTTGGGTCATTAAAGATATAGGTTAATTCAGAGTTCATGACTGGTATATTTATGATTTTTGTGAAACAAAAAAAAATTACATGATTCGAGTGCATGAGGTACGATCTTCCAAAATATCCTCATTTATCTAGGTTACAGAAGTAGAAGAACTTAGCGCCGCTGAACACAGGGGGAAATTATAAAGTTTGGTCAAGTTTTTTTTTATTACATTGAGCGAAATTCACCTGATTTCAAGAGCAAAAAAAAAGGAATAAAGAGTCCAAAGTCCTGAAATAGCTAATACTGCTAATGGTTTATTGGAATTTTCACGAAGACGACCTTCTTTTCCTTTCTGAGATCGTAGTTCTTATAAAAATTTAATTTAAGTTTTAGGAAAAGAAATTTCTTCAAAAAAACAAACAAAATTTTACATTCATACAAAGTTCGTTTATTAAAATATAATATTTATTTTTGATATACATATATATATATATATAACATTGTATAGTCAATTTATCTTATTCTCTCGAAATACAATTCATGGCATTACTCATGAAACAACAGAAAAATATTACAATGTTCAGCATCCTTAAATCTAATCTGTACAAATTAACAATTTTATCAATGAATCTTTACACTTCACACCGTATCACTCCTTCGATAAAATAATAAATAAGGAACTCTATCTCCTTGACGTTTAAGAACATCTTCTTCCGTAACTCTGTTTATTTTAGAGTCATCAAACCTCAACTATGTATTATACCCCGAATGGAAAGTATCTGCTATATAATGCCCATAGCTGGCCTCCTTTCCTACATGGTATACTACAGATATTAATTTATATTGTCTCTCCGCTGAAGTATTCGTCCTTCCAGATAATATTTTAGAATCAATCTGCAGATTGATGGGAAATTCTATAGTCTTCATTATTTTAGTGCAGCCATTCATTCTGTATTCAAAGCATTTCAAATGTAATACTAAAACTACAGGCAACTTCTCTATCATCACTTTCTGCCATGCTTCAACCGTTTCTTTCGTTTTCGATGATGTCAGACCCTCTAGTTTGTTCTTGGTTGTAAGGCCTTCTAATGCTTCAGCTATGTTATTTGCTTTCTTAATATTTAATGGCAATGTTAGGAATGGTTCAATATCTTCTGAAGTTTCGTCTCCGATTTTAAGGATTCTTGAACAGAGAAGTCCTCCGAATATATCACTAATCGGTGTCTTGTCCATTTGTATTTCTCTTGTTACATTCCCTTCGTTCCTAGGACCAATAACTTTCCAATCATCCACATCTATTTTCACTTCTTTTTTAGCTGCTTGAATATTTTCGTCATGGCTTATCAATTTCATTATTCCCATCATTTCATCATTGAGTTCATTCAACAGAAGGCCCAAGAATTCTTCGGCGTCTTCTTGTCGGCCTTCAACAAGGAAAGAATCGCTACGTGTTCCGTTTAGCATCGTATAAAACGATGAGGCCTCAAACGAATTGCCATTGTCTATATTGACGAAAGTTTGCTTCTTGTTCTTCTTTTTTGAACGTGACTTGCGTCTTACATTGGGCAGATTATCGAAGTTATTCATAAATTTACACCTGGATTAGTTGAATAATGAAAATACATATATAAAATTGTTATTCAATCAGAGTTGCAAATTATATTTATTTATACTTACATATTTTCACTCATTGTTATTGATTTCAGTGCATTATTGTTAGTGAAGTTCTCTGATAGCCGTTTGAGGAGATTACAAAGTGGTGGGCAAGCAAGTAAGGCTTGTAATATTGAGTTTATATAACAAAAGTTACTTTTGTTTCGTAAACACCTGGGTTTAAAACTGGTTTGCGTCCCAGCAATTTAATAGTTCTTGAGAAATTCTGAAAATTCAAAAATATTACTAACCATGATAGAAACTTGAATTTTCACTGATATCTGTAGGTGAAAACCAAAGCATTCCACTTTTCATCGAGTAAAATGGGTTCAACTAAGTAAAATAATTATCTACTGTAGATGTAAGCAAATTGTTAGTTGAAAGTAAGATAAATATATAAAAAAAGATATGGTTTTGAACTCACCTCCTAACATATGAGTGGCTGAATCTATTTTTTAGACTACTTTTGTATGTTTTGAAGATGTTACATGTGAATCATTAATTTTATTGTCTATTTTCTCATTCGATATTGTTTTAACATCTTTATCAAATAGACTAGCCCATGATTTTTTCCATACATATACTGTGGGCTCCTCAATTTTAGATTCATTTTTATTCGAGATGCTACTTTCAATTTTTTCAATTGTCCTATTGGAAATTGTATCATTTTTGATTATCTCTGTATTATCTCTTGCATTAATTTCAACTGTTTTTACAGCTGAACTAGGGGGAGTTGAAGGTTTCGAATGTTTTCCTGTCATCTCATTCTGGATAAAAGGATTTGTGATTGATAATGCATTGTAATTGATTACAGATTTTCTACACTCATTTTCTGAAGAAGTTGATATTAGTTGATTCATTATTATATTACATATTCATATTGACCATGAATAATTCTTTTAAGATCTCTATACTTACTTGCAGAAAATTTTTGTTTAACTCTACAGGGTAATTTGTATTCACTAGAATTGGTATATAATATATTATTAATAATACCTCTTCTTCTTCTAACTGAGTCAACTCCAAGAAATGTAGATTCTGAAAAAAAAAATAACAATATAATAGTGGAAATCATTTTGGAAATTATAATATTTCTGTATATAGTATATCCAAAGTCCCTTGAAATAGTCTATAAAAACGCTTGGCCAGAGATAATTGCAAAAAAGTCATAAACCAGTAAGGCGAAATTTATATCCCTCAGTGGAAGCAGAAGGCTGAATGATAATGATGTACAGAGTGATTCACCGCGATGGCTTATTGTTTATGGAAAACTAATAATAATTTTGTGCTGAAAATTTAATCAATTTCAGATTACTACCTTCTTATTTCAAACGGCACACCCAGTATATTATTGCATTATCAGATAGCTTGGTTGATGATAATTTCAGCAATATGGCAATACTTGAGTATAAGCTGAACAGTTCATAAGTTGAAGAGATTCCTATAGATATCTAATGAAAAGTTTTTCGGAAAAATCTTTATTTTTTTATTCATTCAGTCAAATTTACGTAGATATAAAAAGAGAGGGGTCTCAAGCAAACTCTATACTTGAAGAGTTTTCGAGGAAAAACTTCAACTAAGGAAAACTGCAATTTCTCATTGAATGGAGTAGTCTATGACTTCCAGAAAACATGAAAAGAAACTAAAAAGTCGAAATATCTTGAATTGTAATAAATTTTTCGTTAAGAAAGTTGAGAATTCATAAACCAATAAAAAAAAACTAACTACATAAAATATAACTGATATTTGAAAATATTCGAAGAAATGAAAATATCCCTAAACTAGTATTAAAAAAATTACCTCCATATTCAAACAATTAACTATTTAAACATGAAACTTTCCACTAGAAATATCACTTCAACAACTGTTTATAAAGTAACTCTTTGAAGAATGTTCGCTAAACTGAGGTTACTTACAATTTGTCAACCCGGCATGGTTGACGAACATAGAATATTTTTCTTCTTCTTAACTATGTACAGGTCGAGCCATATACCTAATATTAGGGGCAAGTTGCACCATTTGCCTAAACATTGATTAAAATTTAAACATTGATTAATTTCTGATTTCTCTTGAGAAATCATAGAGTAATCAACGTTTAAATTTTTAATTAATGTTTAGGCAAATGATGCAACTGGCTCTTTGTCTATTGGGTGAAATATAGAAGTGCGCGTGCGCCGCATATTTTTTTGTTCATTCAGTCAATTTTATGTAGATATAAAAAGAGAGGGGTCTCAAACAAATTCTATACTTGAGGAGTTTTCGAGGAAAAACTTCAACTAAGGAAAACTGCAATTTCTCATTGAATGGAGTAGTCTATGACTTCAGAAAACATGAAAAGAAACTCAAAAGTCGAAATTTCATGAATTGTAATAAATTTTTCGTTATGATGGTGGAAAATCCATAAACCAATAAAAAAAAACTAACTACATGAAATATAACTGATATTTGAAAATATTCGAATAAATTAAAACAACCCTAAGCTAGTATTGAAAAAATTACCCCCATATTCAAACAATTTTCTATTTAAACATGAAACTTTCCACTAGAAATATCACTTCAACAACTGTTTATAAAGTAACTCTTGGAAGAATATTCGCTAAACTGAGGTTACTTACAATTTGTCAACCCGGCATGGTTGACGAACATAGAATATTCTTCTTCGTCTTAACTATGTACAGGTCGAGCCATAAACCTTATATTAGGGGCCAGTTGCACCATTTGCCTAAACATTGATTAAAATTTAAACATTGATTAATTTCTGATTTCTCTTGAGAAATCATAGAGTAATCAACGTTTAAATTTTTAATTAATGTTTAGGCAAATGGTGCAACTGGCCCTTAGTCTATTAGGTAGAATATAGAAGTGCGCGTGCGCTTCATATTAAATTTCAATAATAATATATATAATAATAATAATAATTTTCAAACAGATAATTTCTAAACTGTGCTCGAAATAAAAAATTCCAATCCCACAAAATCATCTGTATTTCGTTTCTTCATTTCCAGCTTAATTTTATTGTAATCTATGGTCCACAGTTCGCATTGAAAAAGTGTCCAGCTGACAGGATAAATAGAAGGCGCTAGTGTAGCTAGAGGGTATATTTGTATTTTGTGGTTTCTGTAATCTGCATTCCGTGGTTTCATTTTAAACGTGGTTATATTCATAGATAAATACAAATGTACCCCTTATATATGAATATAATTGATTCTGATAGATGTGGCAAGCTGAAAAATAAATATTATATTCTGTTGATAATTAAAACATAGGTAATGAGAAAACCATTTTCTGTTGATATTTCGACATTTCGATCTTCAGCGGAATATAACAATTATGTTAAATTATTATATTTACTTTAATATTATTTTTGTGTCTCCCGACCAATGTACAAATTTCCGAAATTATTTTTTGTTCCCGATAATAGGGACATTCGATCTGCCAACCCAAGAAAGCGAACATACTTTTGTTGGATAGCACATATGCCTACTTATGCGTTTCGTCCCTGGCACACACACCGGAGTCATCAGTGTGACTTTGGTATGATTGTGTGTGCCGTGTCACAGACGCTTGGGGAATTTATTATCATCGGGAGCCGCCGGGACTCGAACCCGGCACCTTGTCGCATCTCGGTGAGTGAGTCTACCTCTTAACGTCTAGGCTACCGAATGCTGTATTTATTGTTGCTATGTGG
The DNA here is from genome assembly GCF_914767665.1 of Harmonia axyridis. Taxonomy (NCBI): domain Eukaryota; kingdom Metazoa; phylum Arthropoda; class Insecta; order Coleoptera; family Coccinellidae; genus Harmonia; species Harmonia axyridis. The sequence continues at coordinate 44,545,859 of NC_059502.1, read as the reverse complement.
AGCTTTATGAGAAGCCGCCACACTTTCTCCTTTTTTGAAGTTTTTTATGAAATTTACCTTAGATCATAGATTATACTCTAATAAATTAGCCTTCTAGCTATTCAGTGAATAGTTTTCTATTCAGTGAGTAGTTGATATTTATGAATATTCGTTACTATTCACTGATGATGATTAGATAGTTGAGTAATTAATCATTTGTGAAGTTAAGAATGAAAGTTTGAATGATCACTTTTCAGGAATAATTGAAAAAAAATATTGAAATTGTGGATCACATATGTTGAAATTGATAGATACAATTGAATTGTAATCATTCATTTCATAGTAGAAACTGGTATTCGTCCAAAGAAACATGAATAGAATTGGGATTTTATAAATAAAAAAATATAAAAATTGAATATAAGATTCTAACATATGAATTTAGCAATAAGCAGTTTATTCATTTGAAACCTTGCTTTCATATTTCATATGCATTGTCATTTCTAGACATTACTCTATTTCATTGGTCAATTATTGTTTGATTCTGAATTGCGAAAAGACGAATTTTTCTATTTTTTTAAATCTGAGGTCTAAAAATGTAAAAGAATTGAATAGACTTGACCAATCCTTATTCAGAAGCAAATTCTAGAGGTTTTAGGCATTTACATTAGTAAATGGTGGAACATCCAAAATGTTACCAAATCGAGGCCTATGCCATTGAATAGTTGGTATCCCAGACAATCGAAACTACTAGCGTACACCAGATGTAAATTATAAGCACAGACCTTCAACTGTAGTAAGAGAGAAATTCAATATATTCTGAGTTCTCATGTCTAATATCCAGAATAATAAAATTTGAAGAAATCCAATCTGACCTTGGACAGAATTTTTTTTTGAGTAATTATTCAACTAAGTTTTTATTTTCAAGTGAATTAGAGGACCAATAGAAAAAAGAAATTTTATAGTATTCAGAGACGAGAATTCTCCAAAAAAATTGTTCTGACCCAGGAAAAGGAATAATAGGTTATAAAACGGAAATTAATGAGTGTTTTGTTCTGGGTCATTATAGATATAGGTTAATTCAGAGTTCACGACTGGTATATTTGTGATATTTGTGAAACAAAAAAAAATTACATGATTCTTGTGCATGAAGTACGATCTTCCAAAATATCCTCATTTATCTAGGTTACAGAAGTAGGAGAACGTAGCGCCGCTGAACACAGGGGAAAATTATAAACTTTGGTCAAGTTTTTTTTTATACATTGAGCGAAATTCACCTGATTTCAAGAGCAAAGAAAAAGGAATAAAGAGTCCAAAGTCCTGAAATAGCTAATACTGTTTATGGTTGATTGGAATTTTCACGAAGACGATCTTTTTTTCCTTCTGAGATAGTAGTTCTTGCAAAAATTTAATTTAAGTTTTAGGAAAAGAAATTTCTTCAAAAAAAACAAACAAAATTTTACATTTATACAAAGTTCGTTTATTAAAATATAATATTTGTTTTTTATATACATATACATATACATATACATATACATATACATATATATAACATTGTAAAGTCAATTAATCATATTCTCCCGAAATACAATACATGGCATTACTCATGAAACAACAGAAAAATATTACAATGTTCAGCATCCTTGAATCTAATCTGTACAAATTAACAACTATATCAATGAATCTTTACACTTCACACCGTATCACTCCTTCGATAAAATAATAAATAAGGAACTCTATCTCCTTGACGTTTAAGAACATCTTCTTCTGTAATTCTGTTTATTTTAGAGTCATCAAACCTCAACCATGTATTATACCCCGAATGGAAAGTATCTGCTATATAATGCCCATAGCTGGCCTCCTTTCCTACATGGTATACTACAGATATTAATTTATATTGTCTCTCCGCTGAAGCATTCGTCCTTCCAGATAATATTTTAGAATCAATCTGCAGATTGATGGGAAATTCTATAGTCTTCATTATTTTAGTGCAGCCATTCATTCTGTATTCGAAGCATTTCAAATGTAATACTTAAACTACAGGCAACTTCTCTATCATCACTTGCTGCCATGCTTCAACCGTTTCTTTCGTTTTCGATGATGTCAGACCCTTTAGTTTGTTCTTGGTTGTAAGGCCTTTTAAAGCTTCAGCTATGTTATTTGCTTTCTTAATATTTAATGGCAATGTTAGGAATGGTTCAATATTTTCTGAAGTTTCGTCTCCGGTTTTATGGATTCTTGAACAGAGAAGTCCTCCGAATATATCACTAATCGGTGTCTTGTCCATTTGTATTTCTCTTGTTACATTCCCTTCGTTCCTAGGACCAATCATCCACATCTATTTTCACTTCTTGAATATTTTCGTCATGAATAATCAATTTCATTATTCCCATCATTTCATCATTGAGTCCATTCAACAGAAGGCCCAAGAATTCTTCGGCGTCTTCTTATTGGCCTTCAACAAGGAAAGAATCGCTACGTGTTCCGTTTAGCATCGTATAAAACGATGAGGCCTCAAACGAATTGCCATTGTCTATATTGACGAAAGTTTGCTTCTTGTTTTTCTTTTTTGAACGTGACTCGCGTCTTACATTGGGCAGATTATCGAAGTTATTCATAAATTTACACCTGGAATAATTGAATAATGAAAATACATATATAAAATTGTTATTCAATCAAAGTTGCAAATTATATTAATTTATACTTACATATTTTCACTCATTGTTATTGATTTCAGTGCATTATTGTGAGTGAAGTTCTCTGATAGCCGTTTGAGGAGATTACAAAGTGGTGGGCAAGCAAGTAAGGCTTGTAATATTGAGTTTATATAACGAAAGTTACTTTTGTTTCGTAAACCCCTGGGTTTAAAACTGGTTTGGGTCCCATCAATTTTATAGTTCTTGAGAAATTCTGAAAATTAAAAAATATTACTAACCATGATAGAAACTTGAATTTTCACTGATATTTGTAGGTGAAAACCAAAGCATTCCACTTTTCATCAAGTAAAATGGGTTCAACTAAGTAAAATAATTATCTTCTGTAGATGTAAGCAAATTGTTAGTTGAAAGTAAGATGAATATATAAAAAAAGATATGGTTTTGAACTCACCTCCTATTATATGAGTGGCTGAATCTATTTTTTTGACTACTTTTGTATGGTTCAAATATGTTTCATGTGAATCATTAATTTTATTATCTATTTTCTCATTCGATATTGTTTTAACATTTTTATCAAATAGACTAGCCCATGATTTTTTCCATACATTTACTGTGGGCTCCTCAATTTTAGATTCATTTTTATTCGAGATGCTACTTTCAATTTTTTCAATTGTCCTATTGGAAATTGTATCATTTTTGATTATCTCTGTATTATCTCTTGCATTAATTTCAACTGTTTTTACAGCTGAACTAGGGGGAGTTGAAGGTTTCGAATGTTTTCCTGTCATCTCATTCTGGATAGAAGGATTTGTAATTGATAATGCATTGTAATTGATTACAGATTTTCTACACTCATTTTCTGAAAAAGTTGATATAAGTTGATTCATTATTATATTACATATTCATTTTGACCATGAATAATTCTTTTAAGATCTCTATACTTACTTGCAGAAAATTTTTGTTTAACTCTACAGGGTAATTTGTATTCACTAGAATTGCTAAATAATATATTATTTATAATACGGACCTCTTCTTCTTCTAACGCAGTTAGAATGTAGAATTAGAAATGTAGATTCTGAAAAAAAAAATAACAATATAATAGTTGTAATCATTTTGGAAATTATAATATTTCTGTATATAGTATATCCAAAGTCCCTTGAAATAGTCTATAAAAACGCTTGGCCAGAGATAATTGCAAAACAGTCATAAACCAGTAAGGCGAAATTTATATCCCTCAGTGGAAGCAGAAGGCTGAATGATAATGATGTACAGAGTGATTCACCGCGATGGCTTATTGTTTTTGGAAAACTAATAATAATTTTGTGCTGAAAATTTAATCAATTTCAGATTACTACCTTCTTATTTCAAACGGCACACCCAGTATATTATTGCATTTTCAGATAGCTTGGTTGATGATAATTTCAGCAATATGGCAATACTTGAGTATAAGCTGAACAGTTCATAAGTTGAAGAGATTCCTATAGATATCTAATGAAAAGTTTTTCGGGAAAATCTATATTTTTTTGTTCATTCAGTCAAATTTACGTAGATATAAAAAGAGAGGGGTCTCAAGCAAACTCTATACTTGAAGAGTTTTCGAGGAAAAACTTCAAATAAGGAAAACTGCAATTTCTCATTGAATGGAGTAGTCTATGACTTCCAGAAAACATGAAAACAAACTGAAAAGTCGAAATTTCATGAATTGTGATAAATTTTTTGTTATGATGGTGGAAAATCCATAAACCAATAAAAAAAACCAACTACATGAAATATAACTGATATTTGAAAATATTCGAATAAATTAAAACAACCCTAAGCTAGTATTAAAAAAATTACCTCCATATTCAAACAATTTTCTATTCAAACATGAAACTTTCCACTAGAAATATCACTTCAACAACTGTTTATAAAGTAACTCTTGGAAGAATGTTCGCTAAACTGAGGTTACTTACAATTTGTCAACCCGGCATGGTTGACGAACATAGAATATTTTTCTTCTTCTTAACTATGTACAGGTCGAGCCATATACCTTATATTAGGGGCCAGTTGCACCATTTGCCTAAACATTGATTAAAATTTAAACATTGATTATTTTCTGATTTCTCTTGAGAAATCATAGAGTAATCAACGTTTAAATTTTTAATTAATGTTTAGGCAAATGGTGCAACTGGCCCTTAGTCTATAAGGTAGAATATAGAAGTGCGCGTGCGCCTCATATTAAATTTCAATAATAATATATATAATCATAATAATAATTTTCGAACAGATAGTTTCTAAACTGTGCTCGAAATAAAAAATTCCAATCCCACAAAATTATCTGTATTTCGTTTCTTCATTTCCAGCTTAATTTAATTGTTATCTATGGTCCACAGTTCGCATTGAAAAAGTGTCCAGCGGACAGGATAAATAGATGGCGCTAGTGTAGCTTGGGGTATATTTGTATTTTGTGGTTTCTGTAATCTGCATTCCGTGATTTCATTTTAAGCGTGGTTATATTCATAGATAAATACAAATGTACCCCTTATATATGGTTATAATTGATTCTGATAGATGTGGCAAGCTGAAAAATAAATATTTAATTCTGTTGATAATTATAACATAGGTAATGAGAAAACCATTTTCTGTTGATATTTCGACATTTCGATCTTTAGCGGAATATAACAATTATGTTAAATTATTATATTTACTTTAATATTATTTTTGTGTCTCCCGACCAAAGTACAAATTTCCGAAATTAATTTTTGTTCCCGATGATAGGGACATTCGATCTGCCAACCCAAGAAAGCGAACATACTTTTGTTGGATAGCACATATGCCTACTTATGCGTTTCGTCCCTGGCACACACACCGGACTCATCAGTGTGACTTTGGTATAATTGTGTGTGCCGTGTCACAGACGCTTGGGGAATTTATTATCATCGGGAGCCGCCGGGACTCGAACCCGGCACCTTGTCGCATCTCGGTGAGTGAGTCTACCTCTTAACGTCTAGGCTACCGAATGCTGTGTTTATTGTTGCTATGTGGAGCTTTATGAGAAGCCGCCACACTTTCATCCTTTTTGAAGTTTTTTATGAAATTTACCTTAGAACATAGAATATACTCTTAGAAATTAGCCTTCTAGCTATTCAGTGAATAGTTTTCTATTCAGTGAGTAGTTGATATTTATGAATATTCGTTACTATTCACTGATGATGATTAGATAGTTGAGTAATTAATCATTTGTGAAGTTAAGAATGAAAGTTTGAATGATCACTTTTCAGGAATAATTGAAAAAAGATATTGAAATTGGAGATCACATATGTTGAAATTGATAGATACAATTGAATTGTAATTATTCATTTCATAGTAGAAACTGGAATTCGTCCAAAGAAACATGAATAGAATTGGGATTTTATAAATAAAAAAATATAAAAATTGAATATAAGATTCTAACATATGAATTTAGCAATAAAGAGTTCTAATAATAACAATATAAGATTCTACATTCGAAATTTAATGCCGTCTTTTTAATCGATTGCAGAGTTTATTCATTTGAAACCTTGCTTTCATATTTCATATGCATTGTCATTTCTAGACATTACTCTATTTCATTGGTCAATTATTGTTTGATTCTGAATTGCGAAACGACGAATTTTTCTATTCTTTTAAATCTGAGGTCTAAAAATGTAAAAGAATTGAATAGACTTGACCAATCCTTATTCAGAAGCAAATTCTAGAGGTTTTAGGCATGTACATTAGTAAATGGTGGAACATCCGAAATGTTACCAAATCGAGGCCTATGCCATTGAATAGTTGGTATCCCAGACAATCGAAACTACTAGCGTACACCAGATGTAAATTATAAGCACAGACCTTCAACTGTAGTAAGAGAGAAATTCAATATATTCTGAGTTCTCATGTCTAATATCCAGGATAATAAAATTTAAAGAAATCCAATCTGACCTTGGACAGAACTTTTTTTTGAGTAATTATTCAACTAAGTTTTGATTTTCAAGTGAATTAGAGGACCAATAGAAAAAAGAAATTTTATAGTAATCAGAGACGAGAATTCTCCAAAAAAATTGTTCTGACCCAGGAAAAGGAATAATAGGTTATAAAACGGAAATTAATGAGTGTTTTGTTTTGGGTCATTATAGATATAGGTTAATTCAGAGTTCATGACTGGTATATTTGTGATTTTTGTGAAACAAAAAAAAATTACATGATTCGAGTGCATGAGGTACGATCTTCCAAAATATCCTCATTTATCTAGGTTACAGAAGTAGGAGAACGTAGCGCCGCTGAACACAGGGGAAAATTATAAACTTTGGTCAAGTTTTTTTTTATAACATTGAGCGAAATTCACCTGATTTCAAGAGCAAAGAAAAAGGAATAAAGAGTCCAAAGTCCTGAAATAGCTAATACTGTTTATGGTTGATTGGAATTTTCACGAAGACGATCTTTTTTTCCTTCTGAGATAGTAGTTCTTGCAAAAATTTGATTTAAGTTTTAGGAAAAAAAATTTCTTCAAAAAAAACAAACAAGATTTTACATTTATACAAAGTTCGTTTATTAAAATATAATATTTATTTTTATATACATAAACATATATATAACATTGTAAAGTCAATTTATCATATTCTCCCGAAATACAATACATGGCATTACTCATGAAACAACAGAAAAATATCACAATGTTCAGCAGCCTTAAATCTAATCTGTACAAATTAAGAACTATATCAATGAATCTTCACACTTTACACCGTATCACTCCTTCTATGAAAAAATAAATAAGGAACTCTATCTCCTTGACGTTTAAGAACATCTTCTTCCGTAACTCCGTTTATTTGAGAGTCATCAAACCTCAACCATGTATTATACCCCGAATGGAAAGTATCTGCTATATAATGCCCATAGCTGGCCTCCTTTCCTACATGGTATACTACAGATTTGGTATAAGGGACTGTTCTTATTCCCATCTTTTTGTTTAATGAACAATTATCCAAGTAAGCCATTCCACGTTGTTGATTTTCTTAGACTCGGATGTCACGCAGGTAGCTATAATCTCCCACGTGGTAAGGTCAATTGCTGCTGTAACCACAAATGCACGACTGACTTCTGTTGTTGATTTCATTTGTTTGTTATTTCCTTCAATGTTTCTCATTCTAACACTTCTCATCGTATTGCACAGGGACGAAAGCTTGTCATACGTGTCTAAGGAAATCACATTGGTATAAGGGACTGTTCTTATTGTCCCTGTGCAATACGATGAAAAGTGTTAGAATGAGAAACATTGAAAAAAATAACAAACGAATGAAATCAACAACAGAAGTCAGTCGTGCATTTGTGGTTACAGCAGCAATTGACCTTACCACGTGGGAGATTATAGCTACCTGCGTGACATCCGAGTCCAAGAAAATCAACAATGTGGAACGGCTTACTAGGATAATTGTTCATTAAACAAAAAGAAGGGAATAAGAACAGTCCCTTATACCAAACTGGTTTCCTTAGACACGTGTGTCAAGCTCTCGTCCCTGTGCAATACGATGAAAAGTGTTAGAATGAGAAACATTGAAGGAAATAACAAACAAATGAAATCAACAACAGAAGTCAGTCGTGCATTTATGGTTACAGCAGCAATTGACCTTACCACGTTAAAGATTATAGCTACCTGCGTGTCATCCGAGTCCAAGAAAATCAACAATGTGGAATGGCTTACTTGGATAATTGATCATCATACAGAAAGAAGGGAATGAGAACAGTGTCTTATACCAATGTGGTTTCCATAGACACGTGTGTCAAGCTTTCGTCCCTGTGCAATACGATGAAAAGTGTTAGAATGAGAAACATAGAAGGAAATAACAAACAAATGAAATCAACAACAGATGTCAGTCGTGCATTTGTGGTTACAGCAGCAATTGACCTTACCACGTGGGAGATTATAGCTACCTGCGAGACATCCGAGTCCAAGAAAATCAACAATGTGGAATGGCCTACTCGGATAATTGTTGATTAAACAAAAAAAAGGAAATAAGAACAGTCCTTTATACCAAAGTGGTTTCCTTAGACACGTGTGTCAAGCTTTCATCCCTCAGCAATACGATGAAAAGTGTTAGAATGAGAAACACTGAAGAAAATAACAAACGAATGAAATCAACAACAGAAGTCAGTCGTGCATTTGTGGTTACAGCAGCAACTGACCTTACCACGTGGGATATTATAGCTACCTGCGTGACATCCGAGTCCAAGAAAATCAACAATGTGGAATGGCTTACTTGGATAACTGTTCATTAAACAAAAAGAAGGGAATAAGAACAGTCCCTTATACCAAAGTGGTTTCCTTAGACACGCGTGTCAAGCTTTCGTCCCTGTGCAATACGATGAGAAGTGTAAGAATGAGAAACATAAAAGGAAATAACAAACAAATGAAATCAACAACAGAAGTCAGTCGTGCATTTGTGGTTACAGCAGCAATTGACCTTACCACGTGGGAGATTATAGCTACCTGCGAGACAACCGAGTCCAAGAAAATCAACAATGTGGAATGGCCTACTCGGATAATTGTTGATTAAACAAAAAAAAGGAAATAAGAACAGTCCTTTATACCAAAGTGGTTTCCTTAGACACGTGTGTCAAGCTTTCATCCCTCAGCAATACGACAAAAAGTGTTAGAGTAAGAAACATTGAAGGAAATAACAAACGAATGAAATGAACAACAGAAGTCAACCGTCCAGTTTTGGTTACAGCAGCAATTGACCTCACCACGTGGGAGGTAATCAAAAATGTGGAATGGCTTAATAAGAAATATTGGAGGAAATAACAAACAAATGAAATCAACAACAGAAGTCAGCCGTCCAATTGTGGTTACAGCAGCAATTGACCTTACCTCGTGGGAGATTATAGCTACCCGCGTGTCATCCGAGTCCAAGAAAATCAACAATGTGGAATGGCTTACTTGGATAATTGTTCATTAAACAAAAAGAAAGGGAATAAGAACAGTCCCTTATACCAAAGTGGTTTCCTCAGACACGTGTGTCAAGCTTTCGTCCTTGTGCAATACGATGAAAAGTGTCAGAATGAGAAACATAGAATGAAATAACAAACAAATGAAATCAACAACCGAAGTCAGTCGTGCATTTGTGGTTACAGCAGCAATTGACCTTACCACGTGGGAGATTATAGCTACCTGCGAGACATCCGAGTCCAAGAAAATCAACAATGTGGAATGGCCTACTCGGATAATTGTTGATTGAACAAAAAAAAGGAAATAAGAACAGTCCTTTATACCAAAGTGGTTTCCTTAGACACGTGTGTCAAGCTTTCATCCCTCAGCAATACGATGAAAAGTGTTAGAATGAGAAACACTGAAGGAAATAACAAACAAATGAAATCAACAACAGAAGTCAGTCGTGCATTTGTGGTTACAGCAGCAATTGACCTTACCACGTGGGATATTATAGCTACCTGCGTGACATCCGAGTCCAAGAAAATCAACAATGTGGAATGGCTTACTTGGATAACTGTTCATTAAACAAAAAGAAGGGAATAAGAACAGTCCCTTATACCAAAGTGGTTTCCTTAGACACGCGTGTCAAGTTTTCGTCCCTGTGCAATACGATGAAAAGTGTTAGAATGAGAAACATTGAAGGAAATAACAAACAAATGAAATCAACAACAGAAGTCTGTAAAGTGAAATCACACGTATGCCTGTCGGCTGCTCAGTTGATACGGTGAGGGTGTGGGCACCAAATGAACTTGTAAAAATATGAAAAAATATTAGTACTGAATAACAATGTACCAAATTCTGTCGGATCAAATGTATAACAAAAAATTTCCACTCAGCAAGATTTAGAAAAGAAAAAAAATTATGTCAAGCCAACGCACCCCTTGAGGGCACCGCGTTGGGCGCCAATTGTGTAAAGTGAAATCACACGTATGCCTGTCGGCTGCTCAGTTGATACGGTGAGGGTGTGGGCACCAAATGAACTTGTTAACTTGACTAATTAATTGTTGGGCGCCAGGCTTACTAAAGTAAACCAAATTTCATAAAAATGAAATTTCTAAAAAAAAATATTAATAGAGATGATAAAAAAAAAAATGAAGTTAAGTAAGAGAAACGGGAGATAGATAAGAAAGATCTTGCTTAGGTTTAAGAAATAAAACGAATTAAATTTTACAAATATATTAAAACTATTCAAAAAAAATATTGCTGAAGGCTGAGAAAAAAATAAATTCAGAATTTACAAAAAAAATATTGCTGAAGGCTGAGAAAAAAAAATAAACTCAGAACATTTACAAATGATGAAAATTTCACTGATCTTACAATTCGGATATTAGGTCTCCAGACAGAATTTGGAATAAGTAGGTTATCGAAAGATGAATTTTGATATCTCACGTGGTAGATCTTGTTTCTCAATTTTGATAGTTGCTTGATATCAGAATATTGCTCTTGGATCGAAGTGGTGAAAAACAATTCAAATCTCGGGTTCCAATTTGGTGGATGCTCGCCTGAAGTGAAACTCAACGGCACTTGCAGTATTTCGTCCAAATATTAGATGAAGGTTTCTGTGTAACCTTGATCAGGATGAAGATTCAGTGCAGCCTGGTTAGGAACTTGTACAGGAATTGTGGAATCTTCTTCGTATCAAAATGGATGCTTGAGCATGCGTGGAGAGAAAAATTCAGGAAATTAGATTTGTACAATTGTTGGAGATAAAAATGTTCTGGTTGAATTTAGAAAAAAGTATCAAAAGTATTGTATAAAATTTGGAATTGACAGAAATTATAAACTATTATATGAAAATGAGTTACTTATTGAATACTTTCCGGAAAGTGAAAAAAACTTATGTTATAAGAAACAATTAAATACAAAGAATAAAAAAAATGTACATATGATCCGAGAGTTATTATAAGAAGGAAATCTATTTAATTTGAATGAAATTTATAGTTAATTACAGCAAGAAAGGGAATATGTACTTCCTGGCGGCTCTCAAAAGAAAGAAGGAAAAAAAAATCCTTACACACTACTGTGTGTTAAGAGAAAAAAAGAAAAGAGACAATGGAATATCAAATTAAACTATCAGATATCAAATCGTTAGATAGAATTACTGTTATTCAAAGAAATAATTAGGTAATATTCAATATCTAATATTAAGGTACTCAACCATACGTAAAGCCACCAAAAAATATCACACTCACTCTCCACCTGTTTTCAATCAGTCGTCAAATTCATAATGATCCTCTTTCAGCTGAAATCTGAAAAATTTCCACATTGAACGACAATCTCCGCGCACTCTCTGTATCAAATATGAGAATCGATAGTGTTCGATAAATTACATCGGGGATCAGTGGCGTTTCTTGAACATGAGCTGGGCAAAATTATATACGGTCCGTTGAATCGTTACACACCACCCCAACTGGGCGAAAAAAAATTTGGAAACTTTAGAAGTTTACAATATTTTTTTTTTTTATTTTTCAATTCGCTATACAGCAAAGGAAATGACTTAAGAAGCAACAAATTTAAATCAGACTCAATATTCACATTATATGAAAAGATACGATGCAAGGAAAACTTTGAGAGATACAGATAGGTAAGATAAATAAGGCATGTTACATAAATCAAAATGATATGAAAAATGCATTGATTCCCAAATATCATAAATACCGAAGTAATTCAGAATCAACACAACATATCCCTGCTGAATAGTTCATATCATGAAAGCACAAATTTTCCATAAAGGAGCTATCAAAGATAGATTCTTTCATAACATTACACCATCCAACAGTAACTCATTATGTATCCACGCATAATACTTGCAATAGAGAAAAATAGAGAAAATAGTTATGAGTCATCCGAATCAGCGCTAAAGTACTCCTCCTCAGCCGAATCCGAATCATCATCATAAGATGATTTAAGATCTTTAATGTGCCAACGACCCAAATCGTTACCATCCACGTCCTTAAGCTCGTATACCAAATCTGAAACAACCCTAGTAATAATGCATGGCAAATATTTAGGAGCTAATTTCGCAGAATAATTATTAGCCGCTGAAGACAAAGTTACATTTCTTTTCCAGACTTTATCGCCGACATAAAATCTTACTTTTCGTTTTCTTAAATTGTATTGATGAGCATTTCTAAGATAGGCCTGATGTAATTTCTTGCGAATATCTACAAATAATTCGGGCAGTTTCTGCACATCATCAATGCGTTGAGACTTCTCAGATATAGAAATTGTATTATTTTGATTATCAGAAATTTTTCCATAGAAATCTCCAGTAACGGGAATATTTCTAGCGAAATTAAGGAAAGCCGGAGAATAACCAGTGACATCATGTTTTGCCAACCTGATGGCCTGAGCCACTTTATATATAGAAGAATCCCAGGTTTTATGATTTTCATGAATATAACACCGAATCGAGGTTACAATAACTTTGTTGACTCTTTCCGTGAAATTAACTTGGGGATGATATTTAGCATTATACCAAATTTTCTGAACACGATAAGTTTCCATCAACTTCTTGAACTCTTTACTGACAAATTGACTTCCATTATCGACAATAAAAATCTGCGGTACACCGTAAATAAGAAATACATTATTTTCTATGAATTTGAGAATATTTTTAGAGGTAGCTTTTGACATGGGGTGTACTAACACGAATTTGGTAAACCAATCGACAACTACCAAGACATACTGGTTACCATTTTTAGATCTTGGGTATGGACCCAACAAATCAGCAGAGATACATTGAAATGGAAAATTAATGTTCTTGTAAGAACCCATGTGACCAGCTTGGGGTAAATTTGAACTTTTACACGCAGCACAAACAGGACATTTTCTTACATATTTATACACATCTTTCCTAATTTTTGGCCAGTAATATAATTCAGAGATTCGAGCTAGCGTTTTAGATATCCCTAAATGACCTGAAGTTTCTTTATCGTGATAGAATTGAAGAATCTCAAGTCGATTGGCTGAAGGCACAACAATTTTCCAATCGGTCAAATTACTGACAATAGTATTTCGTGATACAATATGCTTATAAAGTATTCCATTCTCGACACGAAATGAAGGATAAAGTTCGGGATTCTTTTGAACATTCTTAACCATCGATTTATACCATTTATCTGGTTGAAAATGAGAAACATCAATAACAGAGATATCAGCTACCGAACGAGACAATGCATCGGCCACTACGTTTAAAGAACCTTTTCGATGTTTAATAGTGAAATCAAATTGAGAAAGTTTAACTGCCCATCTAGTCAAACGTCCTGATGGGTTTGAAAGGTTATGAAGATATATAAGAGAAGCATGATCCGTTTCTATCGTGAATTTCGTACCTTCTACATAACTTCGAAATTTTTCGATACCAAAAATGACCGCTAGGAGTTCTTTTTCTGTGACGGTATATTTACGTTGACAAGATGTAAGTGTCTTACTAGCGTAAGCTACTGGATGTTCTACGCCATCACATTCTTGGTATAAAATTGCACCTACACCGGTATCAGAAGCATCACACTGAATGACGAAGGGTTTTGAAAAATCAGGGCTGGCTAACACTGGTGCAGAAACTAGGCGAGACTTTATTTCGGTGAAAGCTACTTCGGCTTCCGGAGTCCAGACTATCGGTTGTCCTTTCTTCCTACCATGTAAGAGATCTGAAATTGGGGAACAAATAGATGAAAAATCCCTAATGAAACGACGGTACCAACTGACAAGACCTATTAAACGTTTAATTTCAGTTGTATTTTTAGGAGTTGGATAATTTACTATCGCGGAAACCTTTTCTGGATCAGTTCGTAAACCATGTTCATCAACTACAAAACCGAGATAGACAAGAGATGGACGACAAAATTCACATTTATCTAAGTTTACAGTAAGATTAGCATTCTTAAGTCGCTGATATACTTCCTCCAAAACTTTGATGTGGAGTTCAAATGTAGGAGTAGCTATAATTATATCGTCGAGATAAACGAAACAATACGGCGCTAAATCAGGTCCTATTACCTTATCCATTAAACGAGACATTGCTTTTGGACTATTCTTTAATCCAAACGGACAAACAACAAATTCAAATAAACCACGTCCATGCACTGCAAAAGCGGTTTTCGCACAGGAAGATCTATCTAACGGAATTTGGAAAAAAGCCTTCGTTAAGTCAATTGATGAGAGATATTTAGCATCCCTTAGTTTATTAAGTATACCATCTATTAGAGGCATAGGATACGTATCATCCACCGTTACTTCATTTAACTTTCTACCGTCAAAACATACACGATATTCCCCCGAACGTTTTGGAACTAACCATAAAGGGCTACACCAAGGAGATTGAGAAGGTTGAATTACCTTTAGTTCCAACATTTCGTCGATTTCTTTATTTAAATGAGTCTGCATAGCAGGAGATAAGGGATATTGTCGTTGGACGATAGGTTTAGCATTTCCGGTGTCGATATGATGAGTTATTAAGGGAGTACGACCTATCCTATCTTTAGGAGCGATATATTCGAAACATTTTATTATATTCTGAAGATCATTTTTCTGAGAGGGTGTTAATTTAGAAAATGGTTGAATGGCATTAATTGTACACACGGAGGAATCGAGAGAATAGGAAAGATCAGAAAACTTAACTTCAATACCGAACAATTTGAAGAAATCCATTCCTAAAATGAGATTATGAGTAACAGATGGAATTATTAAAATTTTTAACTGCCTCACGACACCTTCAAGTGAAATAGGAACCAAAATATACCCCAGGAAATCTTGAGGTTTACCATCAGCAGTTGTAACATTAATTGGGGACTCATACTGTATCGGAATATTATATCTTTGAAGAAGAGCAAACCCTGCGGAACCTAAAATAGAAGATGTGCTGCCAGTATCGGCGAGAGCGAGAATTTTCTGATCAAAGACCTCGACATTGAGATAAGGGCGGTTATCGTTAGGTTTCATGACGAAAAGAGGACTCATATTAACAGAGGATGGGCGAGATGATGAAAGTTCTACTGGTTCTGGGTGTTTTTTCTCCCCTTCGATTGGGTTGAAGTGTGACTGGCTGATGGCCGATTTACTGAACTTTTGGTTTCTCGACTGGTGACGACGTTCAGTTTTTCGCCACCCCGATTTACGTTTTTTGAATTGCAATTATTACACCTAGATTTAACGGTATTTTTTAGACCACAACCATAACAAAAAACAGTTCTAGGTTTTCGACATTGAGGATAATTATGACCAGTTAAACCACAGTTCCAACATTGAGAATTAGATACTATAGATATATTAGTGGAGATATTATTTTTTTGGAAATTTGGTCGGTGACTTGGGGATGAAAAGTTTGATTCCGGCAAGGGTCTACTGAGATCTGGTTCCAATAGGCCAGCATCATGATTCGAAGGGGCTCTGTAGCGATCAGCCCATATTCGAGACTCTTCCAACTTCTTGCAAAGTCAGACAACTCACTCACAGTCTTGGGACTATACAACGCTAATCCTGAAATATAAAAAGGCAACAAATTTCGGCGAATTTTCCTAACTCTGATCTCCTCATCTGGCTTGGCAGTTAACCTGTTAAAAAGACCCTCCATTGAAGAAATATACAAAGAAACTCGCTCATTACAACCTTGAGTTCTGGAATTGATTTCTTGCTCTAAATCTTCTTCATAAAAGTATGGAAGGAAATCTTTTTTCAACTCCTTGACCAATTCACCCCAATTTTGAAACTTGCATCTATTATTCACAAACCACGTCCACGCAGAACCTCTGAACAGATCGCAAGCAGACTGAAATAACTCCTGTTCGGACACACCTCTAGCTTGTCTCAATAGTTCCACCTTTTCCAAGAATGAAGTAACTGACTCATCCTTAACAGAACCTGTGAAATAAATATTCCATTTATAGGGAGGAACGAACCTACTATTCGAAGGACTAGCCTAGTTGACAGGAGCATTCTTCTCAGTTGGAGTAGAAGTTCTAGCTGGAGAAATTTTTAAATCGAGATCTGCCTCTAACTCTAACACCTCATACTGAATTTCCTTCTTTGCCAAGATTTCGGCATCCTCCTCTGCAACAAGCATGGCCAAACGATTCGACAAGTGAGCTAAACGACTCGATACTCTATGAAAGATAGGATCATCCTTAGTTCCACCGAATTTAGAAATAATATCTTTAAGATCTTTAATAGTTTCTTTCATTTCAGTTACATCCTGGTCATGAGTATAGGGATTTGTTACGATATAAAAACTACGATTTGCCTTTTCTTGGCTCAGAAGCCCTCTCAAAACTTTCCTCTTACTTTCAACATCGGCAGTTGGTTCAACACCGTGAATTTTAATTTCATAGACCAATTCATAGGCCTTCAAATGATTGGGATTCATACTTTATCAAATTATAGAAATCAGTAACGAAATTAGTGTGAAAAAGCGAAAATATAAAATAAGAAAAGTGAATTTAAAGAGAAAGATGGTCGTTCAATATGGTATAGAAATGTGAATACGAAAAAATATTAGTACTGAATAACAATGTACCAAATTCTGTCGGATCAAATGTATAACAAAAAATTTCCACTCAGCAAGATTTAGAAAAGAAAAAAAATTATGTCAAGCCAACGCACCCCTTGAGGGCACCGCGTTGGGCGCCAATTGTGTAAAGTGAAATCACACGTATGCCTGTCGGCTGCTCAGTTGATACGGTGAGGGTGTGGGCACCAAATGAACTTGTTAACTTGACTAATTAATTGTTGGGCGCCAGGCTTACTAAAGTAAACCAAATTTCATAAAAATGAAATTTCTAAAAAAAAATATTAATAGAGATGATAAAAAAAAATGAAGTTAAGTAAGAGAAACGGGAGATAGATAAGAAAGATCTTGCATAGTGTTAAGAAATAAAACGAATTAAATTTTTCAAATATATTAAAACTATTTAAAAAAAATATACACTACTGTGTGTTAAGAGAAAAAAAGAAAAGAGACAATGGAATATCAAATTAAACTATCAGATATCAAATCGTTAGATAGAATTACTGTTATTCAAAGAAATAATTAAGTAATATTCAATATCTAATATTAAGGTACTCAACCATACGTAAAGCCACCAAAAAATACTCACTCTCCACCTGTTTTCAATCAGTCGTCAAATTCATAATGATCCTCTTTCAGCTGAAATCTGAAAAATTTCCACATTGAACGACAATCTCCGCGCACTCTCTGTATCAAATATGAGAATCGATAGTGTTCGATAAATTACATCGGGGATCAGTGGCGTTTCTTAAACATGAGCTGGGCAAAATTATATACGGTCCGTTGAATCGTTACAAGTCAGTCGTGCATTTATGGTTACAGCAGCAATTGACCTTACCACGTTAAAGATTATAGCTACCTGCTTGTCATCCGAGTCCAAGAAAATCAACAATGTGGAATGGCTTACTTGGATAATTGATCATCATACAGAAAGAAGGGAATAAGAACAGTGTCTTATACCAATGTGGTTTCCATAGACACGTGTGTCAAGCTTTCGTCCCTGTGCAATACGATGAAAAGTGTTAGAATGAGAAACATAGAAGGAAATAACAAACAAATGAAATCAACAACAGAAGTCAGTCGTGCATTTGTGGTTACAGCAGCAATTGACCTTACCACGTGGGAGATTATAGCTACCCGCGTGTCATCCGAGTCCAAGAAAATCAACAATGTAAAATGGCTTACTTGGATAATTGTTCATTAAACAAAAAGAAGGGAATAAGAACAGTCCCTTATACCAAAGTGGTTTCCTTAGACACGTGTGTCAAGCTTTCGTCCCTGTGCAATACGATGAAAAGTGTTAGAATGAGAAACATAGAAGGAAATAACAAACAAATGAAATCAACAACAGAAGTCAGTCGTGCATTTGTGGTTACAGCAGCAATTGACCTTACCACGTGGGAGATTATAGCTACCTGCGTGACATCCGAGTCCAAGAAAATCAACAATGTGGAATGGCCTACTTGGATAATTGTTGATTAAACAAAGGAAAGAGAATAAGAACAGTCCCTTATACCAAAGTGGTTTCCTTAGACACGTGTGTCAAGCTTTCGTCCCTGTGCAATACGATGAAAAGTGTTAGAATGAGAAACATAGTAGGAAATAACAAACAAATGAAATCAACAACAGAAGTCAGTCGTGCATTTGTGGTTACAGCAGCAATTGACCTTACCACGTGGGAGATTATAGCTACCTACGTGACATCCGAGTCCAAGATAATCAACAATGTGGAATGGCCTACTTGGATAATTGTTGATTAAACAAAAAAAAGAGAATAAGAACAGTCCCTTATACCAAAGTGGTTTCCTTAGACACGTGTGTCAAGCTTTCGTCCCTGTGCAATTCGATGAAAAGTGTAAGAATGGGAAACATAGAAGGAAATAACAAACAAATGAAATCAACAACAGAAGACAGTCGTGCATTTGTGGTTACAGCAGCAATTGACCTTACCACGTGGGAGATTATAGCTACCTGCGTGACATTCGAGTCCAAGAAAATCAACAATGTGGAATGGCTTACTTGGATAATTGTTGATTGAACAAAAAGAAGGGAATAAGAACAGTCCCTCATACCAAAGTGGTTTCCTTAGACACGTGTGTCAAGCTTTCGTCCGTGTGCAATACGATGAAAAGTGTTAGAATGAGAAACATTGAAGGAAAAATCAAACAAATGAAATCAACAACAGAAGTCAGTCGTGCATTTGTGGTTTCAGCAGCAATTGACCTTACCACCTGGGAGATTATAGCTACCTGCGTGACATCCGAGTCCAAGAAAATCAACAATGTGGAATGACTTACTTGGATAATTGATCATTATACAGAAAGAAGGGAATAAGAACAGTCCCTCATACCAAAGTGGTTTCCTTAGACACGTGTGTCAAGCTTTCGTCCCTGTGCAATAAGATGAAAAGTGTTAGAATGAGAAACATTGAAGGAAATTACAAACAAATGAAATCAACAACAGAAGTCAGTCGTGCATTTGTGGTTTCAGCAGCAATTGACCTTACCACGTGGGAGATTATAGCTACCTGCGTGACATCCGAGTCCAAGAAAATCTACAATGTGGAATGGCTTACTTGGATAATTGATCATTAATCAGAAAGAATGAAGTAAGAACAGTCCCTTATACCAATGTGGTTTCCATAGACACGAGTGTCAAGCTTTCGTCCCTGTGCAATACGATGAAAAGTGTTAGAATGAGAAACATAGTAGGAAATAACAAACAAATGAAATCAACAACAGAAGTCAGTCGTGCATTTGTGGTTACAGCAGCAATTGACCTTACCACGTGGGAGATTATAGCTACCTACGTGACATCCGAGTCCAAGATAATCAACAATGTGGAATGGCCTACTTGGATAATTGTTGATTAAACAAAAAAAAGAGAATAAGAACAGTCCCTTATACCAAAGTGGTTTCCTTAGACACGTGTGTCAAGCTTTCGTCCCTGTGCAATTCGATGAAAAGTGTTAGAATGGGAAACATAGAAGGAAATAACAAACAAATGAAATCAACAACAGAAGACAGTCGTGCATTTGTGGTTACAGCAGCAATTGACCTTACCACGTGGGAGATTATAGCTACCTACGTGACATCCGAGTCCAAGAAAATCGACAATGTGGAATGGTTTACTTGGATAATTGTTGATTGAACAAAAAGAAGGGAATAAGAACAGTCCCTCATACCAAAGTGGTTTCCTTAGACACGTGTGTCAAGCTTTCGTCCGTGTGCAATACGATGAAAAGTGTTAGAATGAGAAACATTGAAGGAAATATCAAACAAATGAAATCAACAACAGAAGTCAGTCGTGCATTTGTGGTTTCAGCAGACATTGACCTTACCACGTGGGAGATTATAGCTACCTGCGTGACATCCGAGTCCAAGAAAATCAACAATGTGGAATGACTTACTTGGATAATTGATCATTATACAGAAAGAAGGGAATAAGAACAGTCCCTCATACCAAAGTGGTTTCCTTAGACACGTGTGTCAAGCTTTCGTCCCTGTGCAATAAGATGAAAAGTGTTAGAATGAGAAACATTGAAGGAAATTACAAACAAATGAAATCAACAACAGAAGTCAGTCGTGCATTTGTGGTTTCAGCAGCAATTGACCTTACCACGTGGGAGATTATAGCTACCTGCGTGACATCCGAGTCCAAGAAAATCTACAATGTGGAATGGCTTACTTGGATAATTGATCATTAATCAGAAAGAATGAAGTAAGAACAGTCCCTTATACCAATGTGGTTTCCATAGACACGAGTGTCAAGCTTTCGTCCCTGTGCAATACGATGAAAAGTGTTAGAATGAGGAACATAGAAGGAAATAACAAACAAATGAAATCAACAACAGAAGTCAGTCGTGCATTTGTGGTTACAGCAGCAATTGACCTTACCACGTGGGAGATTATAGCTACCTGCGTGACATCCGAGTCCAAGAAAATCAACAATGTGGAATGGCCTACTTGGATAATTGTTGATTAAACAAAGAAAAGAGAATAAGAACAGTCCCTTATACCAAAGTGGTTTCCTTAGACACGTGTGTCAAGCTTTCGTCCCTGTGCAATACGATGAAAAGTGTTAGAATGAGAAACATAGAAGGAAATAACAATCAAATGAAATCAACAACAGAAGTCAGTCGTGCATTTGTGGTTACAGCAGCAATTGACCTTACCACGTGGGAGATTATAGCTACCTACGTGACATCCGAGTCCAAGAAAATCGACAATGTGGAATGGTTTACTTGGATAATTGTTGATTGAACAAAAAGAAGGAAATAAGAACAGTCCCTCATACCAAAGTGGTTTCCTTAGACACGTGTGTCAAGCTTTCGTCCCTGTGCAATAAGATGAAAAGTGTTAGAATGAGAAACATTGAAGGAAATAACAAACAAATGAAATCAACAACAGAAGTCAGTCGTGCATTTGTGGTTTCAGCAGCAATTGACCTTACCACGTGGGAGATTATAGCTACCTGCGTGACATCCGAGTCCAAGAAAATCAACAATGTGGAATGGCTTACTTGGATAATTGATCATTAATCAGAAAGAATGAAGTAAGAACAGTCCCTTATACCAATGTGGTTTCCATTGACACGAGTGTCAAGCTTTCGTCCCTGTGCAATACGATGAAAAGTGTAAGAATGAGAAACATAGAAGGAAAAAACAAACAAATGAAATCAACAACAGAAGTCAGTCGTGCATTTGTGATTACAGCAGCAATTGACCTTACCACGTGGGAGATTTAAGCTACCTGCGTGACATCCGAGTCCAAGAAAATCAACAATGTGGAATGGCTTACTTGGATAATTGATCATTATACAGAAAGAATGAAGTAAGAACAGTCCCTTATACCAAAGTGGTTTCCTTAGACACGTGTGTCAAGCTTTCGTCCCTGTGCAATAAGATGAAAAGTGTTAGAATGAGAAACATTGAAGGAAATAACAAACAAATGAAATCAACAACAGAAGTCAGTCGTGCATTTGTGGTTTCAGCAGCAATTGACCTTACCACGTGGGAGATTATAGCTACCTGCGTGACATCCGAGTCCAAGAAAATCAACAATGTGGAATGGCTTACTTGGATAATTGATCATTAATCAGAAAGAATGAAGTAAGAACAGTCTCTTATACCAATGTGGTTTCCATTGACACGAGTGTCAAGCTTTCGTCCCTGTGCAATACGATGAAAAGTGTAAGAATGAGAAACATTGAAGGAAATAACAAACAAATCAAATCAACAACAGAAGTCAGTCGTGCATTTGTGGTTACAGCAGCAATTGACCTTACCACGTGGGAGATTATAGCTACCTGCGTGACATCCGAGTCCAAGAAAATCAACAATGTGGAATGGCTTACTTGGATAATTGATCATCATACAGAAAGAAGGGAATAAGAACAGTGTCTTATACCAATGTGGTTTCCATAGACACGTGTGCCAAGCTTTCGTCGCTGTGCAATACGATGAGAAGTGTTAGAATGAGAAACATTGAAGGAAATAACAAACAAATGACATCAACAACAGAAGTCAGCCATCCAATTGTGGTTACAGCAGCAATTGACCTTTCCACGTGGGAGATTATAGCTACCCGCGTGTCATCCGAGTCCAAGAAAATCAACAATGTGGAATGGCTTACTTGGATAATTGTTCATTAAACAAAAAGAAGGGAATAAGAACAGTCCCTTATACCAAAGTGGTTTCCTTAGACACGTGTGTCAAGCTTTCGTCCCTGTGCAATACGATGAAAAGTGTTAGAATGAGAAACATAGAAGGAAATAACAAACAAATGAAATCAACAACAGAAGTCAGTCGTGCATTTGTGGTTACAGCAGCAATTGACCTTACCACGTGGGAGATTATAGCTACCTACGTGACATCCGAGTCCAAGAAAATCGACAATGTGGAATGGTTTACTTGGATAATTGTTGATTGAACAAAAAGAAGGAAATAAGAACAGTCCCTCATACCAAAGTGGTTTCCTTAGACACGTGTGTCAAGCTTTCGTCCCTGTGCAATAAGATGAAAAGTGTTAGAATGAGAAACATTGAAGGAAATAACAAACAAATGAAATCAACAACAGAAGTCAGTCGTGCATTTGTGGTTACAGCAGCAATTGACCTTACCACGTGGGAGATTATAGCTACCTGCGTGACATCCGAGTCCAAGAAAATCAACAATGTGGAATGGCTTACTTGGATAATTGATCATTAATCAGAAAGAATGAAGTAAGAACAGTCCCTTATACCAATGTGGTTTCCATTGACACGAGTGTCAAGCTTTCGTCCCTGTGCAATACGATGAAAAGTGTAAGAATGAGAAACATAGAAGGAAAAAACAAACAAATGAAATCAACAACAGAAGTCAGTCGTGCATTTGTGATTACAGCAGCAATTGACCTTACCACGTGGGAGATTTAAGCTACCTGCGTGACATCCGAGTCCAAGAAAATCAACAATGTGGAATGGCTTACTTGGATAATTGATCATTATACAGAAAGAATGAAGTAAGAACAGTCCCTTATACCAAAGTGGTTTCCTTAGACACGTGTGTCAAGCTTTCGTCCCTGTGCAATAAGATGAAAAGTGTTAGAATGAGAAACATTGAAGGAAATAACAAACAAATGAAATCAACAACAGAAGTCAGTCGTGCATTTGTGGTTTCAGCAGCAATTGACCTTACCACGTGGGAGATTATAGCTACCTGCGTGACATCCGAGTCCAAGAAAATCAACAATGTGGAATGGCTTACTTGGATAATTGATCATTAATCAGAATGAATGAAGTAAGAACAGTCTCTTATACCAATGTGGTTTCCATTGACACGAGTGTCAAGCTTTCGTCCCTGTGCAATACGATGAAAAGTGTAAGAATGAGAAACATTGAAGGAAATAACAAACAAATCAAATCAACAACAGAAGTCAGTCGTGCATTTGTGGTTACAGCAGCAATTGACCTTACCACGTGGGAGATTATAGCTACCTGCGTGACATCCGAGTCCAAGAAAATCAACAATGTGGAATGGCTTACTTGGATAATTGTTCATTAAACAAAAAGAAGGGAATAAGAACAGTCCCTTATACCGAAGTGGTTTCCTTAGACACGCGTGTCAAGCTTTCGTCCCTGTGCAATACGATGAAAAGTGTTAGAATGAGAAACACTGAAGAAAATAACAAACGAATGAAATCAACAACAGAAGTCAGTCGTGCATTTGTGGTTACAGCAGCAATTGACCTTACCACGTGGGAGATTATAGCTACCTGCGTGACATCCGAGTCCAAAAAAATCAACAATGTGGAATGGCTTACTTGGATAATTGATCATCATACAGAAAGAAGGGAATAAGAACAGTGTCTTATACCAATGTGGTTTCCATAGACACGTGTGTCAAGCTTTCGTCGCTGTGCAATACGATGAGAAGTGTTAGAATGAGAAACATTGAAGGAAATAACAAACAAATGAAATCAACAACAGAAGTCAGTCGTGCATTTGTGGTTTCAGCAGCAATTGACCTTACCACGTGGGAGATTATAGCTACCAGCGTGACATCCGAGTCCAAGAAAATCTACAATGTGGAATGGCTTACTTGGATAATTGATCATTAATCAGAAAGAATGAAGTAAGAACAGTCCCTTATACCAATGTGGTTTCCATAGACACGTGTGTCAAGCTTTCGTCCCTGTGCAATAAGATGAAAAGTGTTAGAATGAGAAACATTGAAGGAAATAACAAACAAATGAAATCAACAACAGAAGTCAGTCGTGCATTTGTGGTTACAGCAGCAATTGACCTTACCACGTGTGAGATTATAGCTACCTACGTGACATCCGAGTCCAAGAAAATCGATAATGTGGAATGGTTTACTTGGATAATTGTTGATTGAACAAAAAGAAGGAAATAAGAACAGTCCCTCATACCAAAGTGGTTTCCTTAGACACGTGTGTCAAGCTTTCGTCCCTGTGCAATAAGATGAAAAGTGTTAGAATGAGAAACATTGAAGGAAATAACAAACAAATGAAATCAACAACAGAAGTCAGTCGTACATTTGTGGTTACAGCAGCAATTGACCTTACCACATGGGAGATTATAGCTACCTGCGTGACATCCGAGTCCAAGAAAATCAACAATGTGGAATGGCCTACTTGGATAATTGTTGATTAAACAAGGGAAAGAGAATAAGAACAGTCCCTTATACCAAAGTGGTTTCCTTAGACACGTGTGTCAAGCTTTCGTTCCTGTGCAATACGATGAAAAGTGTAAGAATAAGAAACATAGGAGGAAAAAACAAACAAATGAAATCAACAACAGAAGTCAGTCGTGCATTTGTGATTACAGCAGCAATTGACCTCACCACGTGGGAGATTTAAGCTACCTGCGTGACATCCGAGTCGAAGAAAATCAACAATGTGGAATGGCTTACTTGGATAATTGATCATTAAACAAAAAGAAGGGAATAAGAACAGTCCCTTATACCAATGTGGTTTCCATAGACACGTGTGTCAAGCTTTCGTTCCTGAGCAATACGATGAGAAGTGTTAGAATGAGAAACATTGAAGGAAATAACAAACAAATCAAATCAACAACAGAAGTCAGTCGTGCATTTGTGATTACAGCAGCAATTGACCTTACCACGTGGGAGATTTAAGCTACCTGCGTGACATCCGAGTCCAAGAAAATCAACAATGTGGAATGGCTTACTTGGATAATTGTTCATTAAACAAAAAGAAGGGAATAAGAACAGTCCCTTATACCGAAGTGGTTTCCTTAGACACGCGTGTCAAGCTTTCGTCCCTGTGCAATACGATGAAAAGTGTTAGAATGAGAAACACTGAAGAAAATAACAAACGAATGAAATCAACAACAGAAGTCAGTCGTGCATTTGTGGTAACAGCAGCAATTGACCTTACCACGTGGGAGATTATAGCTACCTGCGTGACATCCGAGTCCAAGAAAATCAACAATGTGGAATGGCTTACTTAGATAATTGTTCATTAAACAAAAAGAAGGGAATAAGAACAGTCCCTTATACCAAAGTGGTTTCCTTAGACACGCGTGTCAAGCTTTCGTCCCTGTGCAATACGATGAAAAGTGTTAGAATAAGAAACATTGATGAAAATAACAAACGAATGAAATCAACAACAGAAGTCAGTCGTGCATTTGTGGTTACAGCATCAATTGACCTTACCACGTGGGAGATTACAGCTACCTGCGTGACATCCGAGCCCAAGAAAATCAACAATATGGAACGGCTTACTTGGATAATTGTTCATTAAACAAAAAGAAGGGAATAAGAACAGTCCCTTATACCAATGTGGTTTCCATAGACACGAGTGTCAAGCTTTCGTCCCTGTGCAATACGATGAAAAGTGTAAGAATGAGAAACATAGAAGGAAAAAACAAACGAATGAAATCAACAACAGAAGTCAGTCGTGCATTTGTGATTACAGCAGCAATTGACCTCACCACGTGGGAGATTTAAGCTACCTGCGTGACATCCGAGTCGAAGAAAATCAACAATGTGGAATGGCTTACTTGGATAATTGATCATTAAACAAAAAGAAGGGAATAAGAACAGTCCCTTATACCAATGTGGTTTCCATAGACACGTGTGTCAAGCTTTCGTCCCTGTGCAATACGATGAGAAGTGTTAGAATGAGAAACATTGAAGGAAATAACAAACAAATCAAATCAACAACAGAAGTCAGTCGTGCATTTGTGATTACAGCAGCAATTGACCTTACCACGTGGGAGATTTAAGCTACCTGCGTGACATCCGAGTCCAAGAAAATCAACAATGTGGAATGGCTTACTTGGATAATTGTTCATTAAACAAAAAGAAGGGAATAAGAACAGTCCCTTATACCAAAGTGGTTTCCTTAGACACGCGTGTCAAGCTTTCGTCCCTGTGCAATACGATGAAAAGTGTTAGAATGAGAAACATTGAAGAAAATAACAAACGAATGAAATCAACAACAGAAGTCAGTCGTGCATTTGTGGTTACAGCAGCAATTGACCTTACCACGTGGGAGATTATAGCTACCTGCGTGACATCCGAGTCCAAGAAAATCAACAATGTGGAATGGCTTACTTGGATAATTGTTCATTAAACAAAAAGAAGGGAATAAGAACAGTCCCTTATACCAAAGTGGTTTCCTTAGACACGCGTGTCAAGCTTTCGTCCCTGTGCAATACGATGAAAAGTGTTAGAATGAGAAACATTGAAGAAAATAACAAACGAATGAAATCAACAACAGAAGTCAGTCGTGCATTTGTGGTTACAGCAGCAATTGACCTTACCACGTGGGAGATTACAGCTACCTGCGTGACATCCGAGCCCAAGAAAATCAACAATATGGAACGGCTTACTTGGATAATTGTTCATTAAACAAAAAGAAGGGAATAAGAACAGTCCCTCATACCAAAGTGGTTTCCTTAGACACGTGTGTCAAGCTTTCGTCCCTGTGCAATACGATGAAAAGTGTTAGAATGAGAAACATTAAAGGAAATAACAAACAAATGAAATCAACAACAGAAGTCAGTCGCGCATTTGTGGTTACAGCAGCAATTGACCTTACCTCGTAAAAGATTATAGCTACCTGCGTGTCATCCGAGTCCAAGAAAATCAACAATGTGGAATGGCTTACTTGGATAATTGATCATTATACAGAAAAAAGGGAATGAGAACAGTCCCTTATACCAATGTGGTTTCCATAGACACGTGTGTCAAGCTTTCGTCCCTGTGCAATACGATGAGAAGTGTTAGAATGAGAAACATTGAAGGAAATAACAAACAAATCAAATCAACAACAGAAGTCAGTCGTGCATTTGTGATTACAGCAGCAATTGACCTTACCACGTGGGAGATTATAGCTACCTGCGTGACATCCGAGTCCAAGAAAATCAACAATGTGGAATGACTTACTTGGATAATTGTTCATCAAAAAAAGAAAAGGGAAGAAGAGCAGTCCCTCATACCAAAGTGGTTTCCTTAGACACGTGTGTCAAGCTTTCGTCACTGTGCAATACGATGAAAAGTGTTAGAATGAGAAACACTGAAGAAAATAACAAACGAATGAAATCAACAACAGAAGTCAGCCGTGCATTTGTGGTTTCAGCAGCAATTGACCTTACCACGTGGGAGATTATAGCTACCTGCGTGACATCCGAGTCCAAGAAAATCAACAATGCGGAATGGCTTACTTGGAT
This sequence comes from Harmonia axyridis, assembly GCF_914767665.1. Taxonomy (NCBI): domain Eukaryota; kingdom Metazoa; phylum Arthropoda; class Insecta; order Coleoptera; family Coccinellidae; genus Harmonia; species Harmonia axyridis. Next base: position 44,517,538 of record NC_059502.1, on the reverse strand, counting down.
AATTGATCATTATACAGAAAGAATGAAGTAAGAACAGTCCCTTATACCAATGTGGTTTCCATAGACACGAGTGTCAAGCTTTCGTCCCTGTGCAATACGATGAAAAGTGTAAGAATGAGAAACATAGAAGGAAAAAACAAACAAATGAAATCAACAACAGAAGTCAGTCGTGCATTTGTGGTTACAGCAGCAATTGACTTCACCACGTGGGAGATTTAAGCTACCTGCGTGACATCCAAGTCCAAGAAAATCAACAATGTGGAATGGCTTACTTGGATAATTGTTCATTAAACAAAAAGAAGGGAATAAGAACAGTCCCTTATACCGAAGTGGTTTCCTTAGACACGCGTTTCAAGCTTTCGTCCCTGTGCAATACGATGAAAAGTGTTAGAATGAGAAACACTGAAGAAAATAACAAACGAATGAAATCAACAACAGAAGTCAGTCGTGCATTTGTGGTTACAGCAGCAATTGACCTTAGCACGTGGGAGATTACAGCTACCTGCGGGACATCCGAGTCCAAGAAAATCAACAATGTGGAACGGCTTACTTGGATAATTGTTCATTAAACAAAAAGAAGGGAATAAGAACAGTCCCTTATACCAAAGTGGTTTCCTTAGACACGTGTGTCAAGCTTTCGTCCCTGTGCAATACGATGAAAAGTGTTAGAATGAGAAACATTGAAGGAAATAACAAACAAATGAAATCAAAAACCCAAGTCAGTCGTGCATTTGTGGTTACAGCAGCAATTGACCTTACCACGATAAAGATTATAGCTACCTGCGTGTCATCCGAGTCCAAGAAAATCAATAATGTGGAATGGCTTACTTGGATAATTGATCATCATACAGAAAGAAGGAAATAAGAACAGTCCCTTATACCAAAGTGGTTTCCTTAGACACGTGTGTCAAGCTTTCGTCCCTGTGCAATACGATGAAAAGTGTTAGAATGAGAAACATAGAATGAAATAACAAACAAATGAAATCAACAACCGAAGTCAGTCGTGCATTTGTGGTTACAGCAGCAATTGACCTTACCACGTGGGAGATTATAGCTACCCGCGTGTCATCCGAGTCCAAGAAAATCAACAATGTGGAATGGCTTACTTGGATAACTGTTCATTAAACAAAAAGAAGGGAATAAGAACAGTCCCTTATACCAAAGTGGTTTCCTTAGACACGCGTGTCAAGCTTTCGTCCCTGTGCAATACGATGAAAAGTGTTAGAATGAGAAACATAGAATGAAATAACAAACAAATGAAATCAACAACCGAAGTCAGTCGTGCATTTGTGGTTACAGCAGCAATTGACCTTACCACGTGGGAGATTATAGCTACCTGCGAGACATCCGAGTCCAAGAAAATCAACAATGTGGAATGGCCTACTCGGATAATTGTTGATTAAACAAAAAAAAGTAAATAAGAACAGTCCTTTATACCAGAGTGGTTTCCTTAGACACGTGTGTCAAGCTTTCATCCCTCAGCAATACGACAAAAAGTGTTAGAGTAAGAAACATTGCAGGAAATAACAAACGAATGAAATCAACAACAGAAGTCAACCGTCCAGTTTTGGTTACAGCAGCAATTGACCTTACCACGTGGGAGGAAATCAAAAATGTGGAATGGCTTAATAAGAAATATTGGAGGAAATAACAAACAAATGAAATCAACAACAGGAGTCAGCCGTCCAGTTTTGGTTACAGCAGCAATTGACCTTACCAATTGAGAGATTGTAGCTACATGCGTGACATCCGAGACCAAGAAAAACAACAATGTGAAATGGCTTACTTGGATAATTGTTCATTAAACAAAAAGAAGAGAATAAGAACAGTCCCTTATATCAAAGTGGTTTCCTTAGACACGTGTGTCAAGCTTTCGTCTCTGTGCAATACGATGAAAAGTGTTAGAATGAGGAAGATTGAAGGAAATAACAAACGAATGAAATCAACAACAGAAGTCAGTCGTGCATTTGTGGTTACAGCAGCAATTGACCTTACCACGTGGGAGATTACAGCTACCTGTGTGACATCCGAGCCCAAGAAAATCAACAATATGGAACGGCTTACTTGGATAATTGTTCATTAAACAAAAAGAAGGGAATAAGAACAGTCCCTTATACCAAAGTGGTTTCCTTAGACTCGTGTGTCAAGCTTTCGTCCCTGTGCAATACGATGAAAAGTGTTAGAATGAGAAACATTGAAGAAAATAACAAACGAATGAAATCAACAACAGAAGTCAGTCGTGCATTTGTGGTTACAGCAGCAATTGACCTTACCACGTTAAAGATTATAGCTACCTGCGTGTCATCCGAGTTCAAGTAAATCAATAATGTGGAATGGCTTACTTGGATAATTGATCATCATACAGAAAGAAGGGAATAAGAACAGTCCCTTATACCAAAGTGGTTTCCTTAGACACGCGTGTCAAGCTTTCGTCCCTGTGCAATACGATGAAAAGTGTTAGAATGAGAAATATAGAAGGAAATAACAAACAAATGAAATCAACAACAGAAGTCCGTCGTGCATTTGTGGTTACAGCAGCAATTGACCTTACCACGTGGGAGATTATAGCTACCTGCGTGACATTCGAGTCCAAGAAAATCAACAATGTGGAATGGCTTACTTGGATATTTGTTGATTGAACAAAAAGAAGGGAATAAGAACAGTCCCTTATACCAAAGTGGTTTCCTTAAACACGTGTGTCAAGCTTTTGTCCCTGTGCAATACGATGAGAAGTGTTAGAATGAGAAACATTGAAGGAAATAACAAACAAATGAAATCAACATTAGAAGTCAGTCGTGCATTTGTGGTTACAGCAGCAATTGACCTTACCACGTGGGAGATTATAGCTACCTGCGTGACATTCGAGTCCAAGAAAATCAACAATGTGGAATGGCTTACTTGGATATTTGTTGATTGAACAAAAAGAAGGGAATAAGAACAGTCCCTTATACCAAAGTGGTTTCCTTAAACACGTGTGTCAAGCTTTTGTCCCTGTGCAATACGATGAAAAGTGTTAGAATGAGAAACATTGAAGGAAATATCAAACAAATGAAATCAACAACAGAAGTCAGTCGTGCATTTGTGGTTTCAGCAGCAATTGACCTTACCACGTGGGAGATTATAGCTACCTGCGTGACATCCGAGTCCAAGAAAATCAACAATGTGGAATGACTTACTTGGATAATTGATCATTATACAGAAAGAAGGGAATAAGAACAGTCCCTCATACCAAAGTGGTTTCCTTAGACACGTGTGTCAAGCTTTCGTCCCTGTGCAATAAGATGAAAAGTGTTAGAATGAGAAACATTGAAGGAAATTACAAACAAATGAAATCAACAACAGGAGTCAGTCGTGCATTTGTGGTTTCAGCAGCAATTGACCTTACCACGTGGGAGATTATAGCTACCTGCGTGACATCCGAGTCCAAGAAAATCTACAATGTGGAATGGCTTACTTGGATAATTGATCATTAATCAGAAAGAATGAAGTAAGAACAGTCTCTTATACCAAAGTGGTTTCCTTAAACACGTGTGTCAAGCTTTTGTCCCTGTGCAATACGATGAGAAGTGTTAGAATGAGAAACATTGAAGGAAATAACAAACAAATGAAATCAACATTAGAAGTCAGTCGTGCATTTGTGGTTACAGCAGCAATTGACCTTACCACGTGGGAGATTATAGCTACCTGCGTGACATCCGAGTCCAAGATAATCAACAATGTGGAATGGCCTACTTGGATAATTGTTGATTAAACAAGAAAAAGAGAATAAGAACAGTCCCTTATACCAAAGTGGTTTCCTTAGACACGTGTGTCAAGCTTTCGTCCCTGTGCAATACGATGAAAAGTGTTAGAATGAGAAACATAGAAGGAAATAACAAACAAATGAAATCAACAACAGAAGTCAGTCGTGCATTTATGGTTACAGCAGCAATTGACCTTACCACGTTAAAGATTATAGCTACCTGCGTGTCATCCGAGTCCAAGAAAATCAACAATGTGGAATGGCTTACTTGGATAATTGATCATCATACAGAAAGAAGGGAATAAGAACAGTGTCTTATACCAATGTGGTTTCCATAGACACGTGTGTCAAGCTTTCGTCCCTGTGCAATACGATGAGAAGTGTTAGAATGAGAAACATTGAAGGAAATAACAAACAAATGACATCAACAACAGAAGTCAGCCGTTCAATTGTGGTTACAGCAGCAATTGACCTTACCACGTGGGAGATTATAGCTACCCGCGTGTCATCCGAGTCCAAGAAAATCAACAATGTGGAATGGCTTACTTGGATAATTGTTCATTAAACAAAAAGAAGGGAATAAGAACAGTCCCTTATACCAAAGTGGTTTCCTTAGACACGTGTGTCAAGCTTTCGTCCCTGTGCAATACGATGAAAAGTGTTAGAATGAGAAACATAGAAGGAAATAACAAACAAATGAAATCAACAACAGAAGTCAGTCGTGCATTTGTGGTTACAGCAGCAATTGACCTTACCACGTGGGAGATTATAGCTACCTGCGTGACATCCGAGTCCAAGAAAATCAACAATGTGGAATGGCCTACTTGGATAATTGTTGATTAAACAAAGGAAAGAGAATAAGAACAGTCCCTTATACCAAAGTGGTTTCCTTAGACACGTGTGTCAAGCTTTCGTCCCTGTGCAATACGATGAAAAGTGTTAGAATGAGAAACATAGTAGGAAATAACAAACAAATGAAATCAACAACAGAAGTCAGTCGTGCATTTGTGGTTACAGCAGCAATTGACCTTACCACGTGGGAGATTATAGCTACCTACGTGACATCCGAGTCCAAGATAATCAACAATGTGGAATGGCCTACTTGGATAATTGTTGATTAAACAAAAAAAAGAGAATAAGAACAGTCCCTTATACCAAAGTGGTTTCCTTAGACACGTGTGTCAAGCTTTCGTCCCTGTGCAATTCGATGAAAAGTGTTAGAATGGGAAACATAGAAGGAAATAACAAACAAATGAAATCAACAACAGAAGACAGTCGTGCATTTGTGGTTACAGCAGCAATTGACATTACCACGTGGGAGATTATAGCTACCTGCGTGACATTCGAGTCCAAGAAAATCAACAATGTGGAATGGTTTACTTGGATAATTGTTGATTGAACAAAAAGAAGGGAATAAGAACAGTCCCTCATACCAAAGTGGTTTCCTTAGACACGTGTGTCAAGCTTTCGTCCGTGTGCAATACGATGAAAAGTGTTAGAATGAGAAACATTGAAGGAAATATCAAACAAATGAAATCAACAACAGAAGTCAGTCGTGCATTTGTGGTTTCAGCAGCAATTGACCTTACCACGTGGGAGATTATAGCTACCTGCGTGACATCCGAGTCCAAGAAAATCAACAATGTGGAATGACTTACTTGGATAATTGATCATTATACAGAAAGAAGGGAATAAGAACAGTCCCTCATACCAAAGTGGTTTCCTTAGACACGTGTGTCAAGCTTTCGTCCCTGTGCAATAAGATGAAAAGTGTTAGAATGAGAAACATTGAAGGAAATTACAAACAAATGAAATCAACAACAGAAGTCAGTCGTGCATTTGTGGTTTCAGCAGCAATTGACCTTACCACGTGGGAGATTATAGCTACCTGCGTGACATCCGAGTCCAAGAAAATCTACAATATGGAATGGCTTACTTGGATAATTGATCATTAATCAGAAAGAATGAAGTAAGAACAGTCCCTTATACCAATGTGGTTTCCATAGACACGAGTGTCAAGCTTTCGTCCCTGTGCAATACGATGAAAAGTGTTAGAATGAGAAACATAGTAGGAAATAACAAACAAATGAAATCAACAACAGAAGTCAGTCGTGCATTTGTGGTTACAGCAGCAATTGACCTTACCACGTGGGAGATTATAGCTACCTACGTGACATCCGAGTCCAAGATAATCAACAATGTGGAATGGCCTACTTGGATAATTGTTGATTAAACAAAAAAAAGAGAATAAGAACAGTCCCTTATACCAAAGTGGTTTCCTTAGACACGTGTGTCAAGCTTTCGTCCCTGTGCAATTCGATGAAAAGTGTTAGAATGGGAAACATAGAAGGAAATAACAAACAAATGAAATCAACAACAGAAGACAGTCGTGCATTTGTGGTTACAGCAGCAATTGACCTTACCACGTGGGAGATTATAGCTACCTGCGTGACATTCGAGTCCAAGAAAATCAACAATGTGGAATGGCTTACTTGGATAATTGTTGATTGAACAAAAAAAAGGGAATAAGAACAGTCCCTCATACCAAAGTGGTTTCCTTAGACACGTGTGTCAAGCTTTCGTCCGTGTGCAATACGATGAAAAGTGTTAGAATGAGAAACATTGAAGGAAATATCAAACAAATGAAATCAACAACAGAAGTCAGTCGTGCATTTGTGGTTTCAGCAGCAATTGACCTTACCACGTGGGAGATTATAGCTACCTGCGTGACATCCGAGTCCAAGAAAATCAACAATGTGGAATGACTTACTTGGATAATTGATCATTATACAGAAAGAAGGGAATAAGAACAGTCCCTCATACCAAAGTGGTTTCCTTAGACACGTGTGTCAAGCTTTCGTCCCTGTGCAATAAGATGAAAAGTGTTAGAATGAGAAACATTGAAGGAAATTACAAACAAATGAAATCAACAACAGGAGTCAGTCGTGCATTTGTGGTTTCAGCAGCAATTGACCTTACCACGTGGGAGATTATAGCTACCTGCGTGACATCCGAGTCCAAGAAAATCTACAATGTGGAATGGCTTACTTGGATAATTGATCATTAATCAGAAAGAATGAAGTAAGAACAGTCTCTTATACCAATGTGGTTTCCATAGACACGAGTGTCAAGCTTTCGTCCCTGTGCAATACGATGAAAAGTGTTAGAATGAGGAACATAGAAGGAAATAACAAACAAATGAAATCAACAACAGAAGTCAGTCGTGCATTTGTGGTTACAGCAGCAATTGACCTTACCACGTGGGAGATTATAGCTACCTGCGTGACATCCGAGTCCAAGAAAATCAACAATGTGGAATGGCCTACTTGGATAATTGTTGATTAAACAAAGGAAAGAGAATAAGAACAGTCCCTTATACCAAAGTGGTTTCCTTAGACACGTGTGTCAAGCTTTCGTCCCTGTGCAATACGATGAAAAGTGTTAGAATGAGAAACATAGAAGGAAATAACAAACAAATGAAATCAACAACAGAAGTCAGTCGTGCATTTGTGGTTACAGCAGCAATTGACCTTACCACGTGGGAGATTATAGCTACCTGCGTGACATCCGAGTCCAAGAAAATCAACAATGTGGAATGGCCTACTTGGATAATTGTTGATTAAACAAAGGAAAGAGAATAAGAACAGTCCCTTATACCTAAGTGGTTTCCTTAGACACGTGTGTCAAACTTTCGTCCCTGTGCAATACGATGAAAAGTGTTAGAATGAGAAACATAGAAGGAAATAACAAACAAATGAAATCAACAACAGAAGTCAGCCGTCCAATTGTGGTTACAGCAGCAATTGACCTTACCACGTAAAAGATAATAGCTACCTGCGTGTCATCCGAGTCCAAGAAAATCAACAATGTGGAATGGCTTACTTGGATAATTGATCATTATACAGAAAGAAGGGAATAAGAACAGTCCCTTATACCAATGTGGTTTCCATAGACACGTGTGTCAAGCTTTCGTCCCTGTGCAATACGATGAGAAGTGTTAGAATGAGAAACATTGAAGGAAATAACGAACAAATCAAATCAACAACAGAAGTCAGTCGTGCATTTGTGATTACAGCAGCAATTGACCTTACCACGTGGGAGATTATAGCTAGCTGCGTGACATCCGAGTCCAAGAAAATCAACAATGTGGAATGGCTTACTTGGATAATTGATCATTATACAGAAAGAATGAAGTAAGAACAGTCCCTTATACCAATGTGGTTTCCATAGACACGTGTGTCAAGCTTTCGTCCCTGTGCAATACGATGAAAAGTGTTAGAATGAGAAACATTGAAGAAAATAACAAACGAATGAAATCAACAACAGAAGTCAGTCGTGCATTTGTGGTAACAGCAGCAATTGACCTTACCACGTGGGAGATTATAGCTACCTGCGTGACATCCGAGTCCAAGAAAATCAACAATGTGGAACGGCTTAATTGGATAATTGTTCATTAAACAAAAAGAATTGAATAAGAACAGTCCCTTATACCAAAGTGGTTTCCTTAGACACGTGTGTCAAGCTTTCGTCCCTGTGCAATACGATGAAAAGTGTAAGAATGAGAAACATTGAAGGAAATAACAAACAAATGAAATCAACAACAGAAGTCAGTCGTGCATTTGTGGTTACAGCAGCAATTGACCTTACCACGTTACAGATTATAGCTACCTGCGTGTCATCCGAGTCCAAGAAAATCAACAATGTGGAATGGCTTACTTGGATAATTGATCATCATACAGAAAGAAGGGAATAAGAACAGTCCCTTATACCAATGTGGTTTACATAGACACGTGTGTCAAGCTTTCGTCCCTGTGCAATACGATGAGAAGTGTTAGAATGAGAAACATTGAAGGAAATTACTAACAAATGAAATCAACAACAGAAGTCAGCCGTCCAATTGTGGTTACAGCAGCAATTGACCTTACCACGTGGGAGATTATAGCTACCCGCGTGTCATCCGATTCCAAGAAAATCAACAATGTGGAATGGCTTACTTGGATAATTGTTCATTAAACAAAACGAAGGGAATAAGAACAGTCCCTTATACCAAAGTTGTTTCCTTAGACACGCGTGTCAAGCTTTCGTCCCTGTGCAATACGATGAAAAGTGTTAGAATGAGAAACATAGAAGGAAATAACAAACAAATGAAATCAACAACAGAAGTCAGTCGTGCATTTGTGGTTACAGCAGCAATTGACCTTACCACGTTACAGATTATAGCTACCTGCGTGTCATCCGAGTCCAAAAAAATCAACAATGTGGAATGGCTTACTTGGATAATTGTTCATTAAACAAAAAGAAGGGAATAAGAACAGTACCTTATACCAAAGTGGTTTCCTTAGACAGCTGTGTCAAGCTTTCGTTCCTGTGCAATACGATGAAAAGTGTTAGAATGAGAAACATAGAAGGAAATAACAAACAAATGAAATCAACAACGGAAGTCAGCCGTCCAATTGTGGTTACAGCAGCAATTGACCTTACCACGTGGGAGATTATAGCTACCCGCGTGTCATCCGAGTCCAAGAAAATCAACAATGTGGAATGGCTTACTTGGATAATTGTTCATTAAACAAAAAGAAGGGAATAAGAACAGTACCTTATACCAAAGTGGTTTCCTTAGACAGCTGTGTCAAGCTTTCGTTCCTGTGCAATACGATGAAAAGTGTTAGAATGAGAAACATAGAAGGAAATAACAAACAAATGAAATCAACAACAGAAGTCAGTCGTGCATTTGTGGTTACAGCAGCTATTGACCTTACCACGTTACAGATTATAGCTACCTGCGTGTCATCCGAGTCCAAGAAAATCAACAATGTGGAATGGCTTACTTGGATAATTGATCATCATACAGAAAGAAGGGAATAAGAACAGTCCCTTATACCAATGTGGTTTACATAGACACGTGTGTCAAGCTTTCGTCCCTGTGCAATACGATGAGAAGTGTTAGAATGAGAAACATTGAAGGAAATTACAAACAAATGAAATCAACAACAGAAGTCAGTCGTGCATTTGTGGTTACAGCAGCAATTGACCTCACCACGTTACAGATTATAGCTACCTGCGTGTCATCCGAGTCCAAGAAAATCAACAATGTGGAATGGTTTACTTGGATAATTGATCATCATACAGAAAGAAGGGAATAAGAACAGTCCCTTATACCAATGTGGTTTCCATAGACACGTGTGTCAAGCTTTCGTCCCTGTGCAATACGATGAGAAGTGTTAGAATGAGAAACATTGAAGGAAATAACAAACAAATGAAATCAACAACAGAAGTCAGCCGTCCAATTGTGGTTACAGCAGCAATTGACCTTACCACGTGGGAGATTATAGCTACCTGCGTGACATTCGAGTCCAAGAAAATCAACAATGTGGAATGGTTTACTCGGATAATTGATCATCATACAGAAAGAAGGGAATAAGAACAGTCCCTTATACCAATGTGGTTTACATAGACACGTGTGTCAAGCTTTCGTCCCTGTGCAATACGATGAGAAGTGTTAGAATGAGAAACATTGAAGGAAATTACAAACAAATGAAATCAACAACAGAAGTCAGCCGTCCAATTGTGGTTACAGCAGCAATTGACCTTACCACGTGGGAGATTATAGCTACCTGCGTGACATCCGAGTACAAGAAAATCAACAATGTGGAATGGCCTACTTGGATAATTGTTGATTAAACAAAGGAAAGAGAATAAGAACAGTCCCTTATACCAAAGTGGTTTCCTTAGACACGTGTGTCAAGCTTTCGTCCCTGTGCAATACGATGAAAAGTGTTAGAATGAGAAACATAGAAGGAAATAACAAACAAATGAAATCAACAACAGAAGTCAGTCGTGCATTTGTGGTTACAGCAGCATTTGACCTTACCACGTGAGAGATTATAGCTACCTACGTGACATCCGAGTCCAAGAAAATCGACAATGTGGAATGGTTTACTTGGATAATTGTTGATTGAACAAAAAGAAGGGAATAAGAACAGTCCCTCATACCAAAGTGGTTTCCTTAGACACGTGTGTCAAGCTTTCGTCCGTGTGCAATACGATGAAAAGTGTTAGAATGAGAAACATTGAAGGAAATATCAAACAAATGAAATCAACAACAGAAGTCAGTCGTGCATTTGTGGTTTCAGCAGCAATTGACCTTACCACGTGGGAGATTATAGCTACCTGCGTGACATCCGAGTCCAAGAAAATCAACAATGTGGAATGGCTTACTTGGATAATTGTTCATTAAACAAAAAGAAGGGAATAAGAACAGTCCCTTATACCGAAGTGGTTTCCTTAGACACGCGTGTCAAGCTTTCGTCCCTGTGCAATACGATGAAAAGTGTTAGAATGAGAAACACTGAAGAAAATAACAAACGAATGAAATCAACAACAGAAGTCAGTCGTGCATTTGTGGTAACAGCAGCAATTGACCTTACCACGTGGGAGATTATAGCTACCTGCGTGACATCCGAGTCCAAGAAAATCTACAATGTGGAATGGCTTACTTGGATAATTGATCATTAATCAGGAAGAATGAAGTAAGAACAGTCCCTTATACCAATGTGGTTTCCATAGACACGAGTGTCAAGCTTTCGTCCCTGTGCAATACGATGAAAAGTGTTAGAATGAGGAACATAGAAGGAAATAACAAACAAATGAAATCAACAACAGAAGTCAGTCGTGCATTTGTGGTTACAGCAGCAATTGACCTTACCACGTGGGAGATTATAGCTACCTGCGTGACATCCGAGTCCAAGAAAATCAACAATGTGGAATGGCCTACTTGGATAATTGTTGATTAAACAAAGGAAAGAGAATAAGAACAGTCCCTTATACCAAAGTGGTTTCCTTAGACACGTGTGTCAAGCTTTCGTCCCTCTGCAATACGATGAGAAGTGTTAGAATGAGAAACATAGAAGGAAATAACAAACAAATGAAATCAACAACAGAAGTCTTTCGTGCATTTGTGGTTACAGCAGCATTTGACCTTACCACGTGGGAGATTATAGCTACCTACGTGACATCCGAGTCCAAGAAAATCGACAATGTGGAATGGTTTACTTGGATAATTGTTGATTGAACAAAAAGAAGGGAATAAGAACAGTCCCTCATACCAAAGTGGTTTCCTTAGACACGTGTGTCAAGCTTTCGTCCGTGTGCAATACGATGAAAAGTGTTAGAATGAGAAACATTGAAGGAAATAACAAACAAATGAAATCAACAACAGAAGTCAGTCGTGCATTTGTTGTTTCAGCAGCAATTGACCTTACCACGTGGGAGATTATAGCTACCTGCGTGACATCCGAGTCCAAGAAAATCAACAATGTGGAATGACTTACTTGGATAATTGATCATTATACAGAAAGAAGGGAATAAGAACAGTCCCTCATACCAAAGTGGTTTCCTTAGACACGTGTGTCAAGCTCTCGTCCCTGTGCAATACGATGAAAAGTGTTAGAATGAGAAACATTGAAGGAAATTACAAACAAATGAAATCAACAACAGAAGTCAGTCGTGCATTTGTGGTTTCAGCAGCAATTGACCTTACCACGTGGGAGATTATAGCTACCTGCGTGACATCCGAGTCCAAGAAAATCTACAATGTGGAATGGCTTACTTGGATAATTGATCATTAATCAGAAAGAATGAAGTAAGAACAGTCCCTTATACCAATGTGGTTTCCATAGACACGAGTGTCAAGCTTTCGTCCCTGTGCAATACGATGAAAAGTGTAAGAATGAGGAACATAGAAGGAAATAACAAACAAATGAAATCAACAACAGAAGTCAGTCGTGCATTTGTGGTTACAGCAGCAATTGACCTTACCACGTGGGAGATTATAGCTACCTGCGTGACATCCGAGTCCAAGAAAATCAACAATGTGGAATGGCCTACTTGGATAATTGTTGATTAAACAAAGGAAAGAGAATAAGAACAGTCCCTTATACCTAAGTGGTTTCCTTAGACACGTGTGTCAAACTTTCGTCCCTGTGCAATACGATGAAAAGTGTTAGAATGAGAAACATAGAAGGAAATAACAAACAAATGAAATCAACAACAGAAGTCAGTCGTGCATTTGTGGTTACAGCAGCAATTGACCTTACCACGTGGGAGATTATAGCTACCTACGTGACATCCGAGTCCAAGAAAATCGACAATGTGGAATGGTTTACTTGGATAATTGTTGATTGAACAAAAAGAAGGAAATAAGAACAGTCCCTCATACCAAAGTGGTTTCCTTAGACACGTGTGTCAAGCTTTCGTCCCTGTGCAATAAGATGAAAAGTGTTAGAATGAGAAACATTGAAGGAAATAACAAACAAATGAAATCAACAACAGAAGTCAGTCGTGCATTTGTGGTTTCAGCAGCAATTGACCTTACCACGTGGGAGATTATAGCTACCTGCGTGACATCCGAGTCCAAGAAAATCAACAATGTGGAATGGCTTACTTGGATAATTGATCATTATACAGAAAGAATGAAGTAAGAACAGTCCCTTATACCAAAGTGGTTTCCTTAGACACGTGTGTCAAGCTTTCGTCCCTGTGCAATACGATGTGAAGTGTAAGAATGAGAAACACTGAAGAAAATAACAAACGAATGAAATCAACAACAGAAGTCAGTCGTGCATTTGTGGTTACAGCAGCAATTGACCTTACCACGTGGGAGATTATACCTACCTGCGTGACATCCGAGTCCAAGAAAATCAACAATGTGGAATGGCTTACTTGGATAATTGTTCATTAAACAAAAAGAAGGGAATAAGAACAGTCCCTTATACCAAAGTGGTTTCCTTAGACACGTGTGTCAAGCTTTCGTCCCTGTGCAATACGATGAAAAGTGTTAGAATGAGAAACATAGAAGGAAATAACAAACAAATGAAATCAACAACAGAAGTCAGTCGTGCATTTGTGGTTACAGCAGCAATTGACCTTACCACGTGGGAGATTATAGCTACCTACGTGACATCCGAGTCCAAGCTTTCGTCCCTGTGCAATAAGATGAAAAGTGTTAGAATGAGAAACATTGAAGGAAATAACAAACAAATGAAATCAACAACAGAAGTCAGTCGTGCATTTGTGGTTTCAGCAGCAATTGACCTTACCACGTGGGAGATTATAGCTACCTGCGTGACATCCGAGTCCAAGAAAATCAACAATGTGGAATGGCTTACTTGGATAATTGATCATTAATCAGAAAGAATGAAGTAAGAACAGTCCCTTATACCAATGTGGTTTCCATTGACACGAGTGTCAAGCTTTCGTCCCTGTGCAATACGATGAAAAGTGTAAGAATGAGAAACATAGAAGGAAAAAACAAACAAATGAAATCAACAACAGAAGTCAGTCGTGCATTTGTGATTACAGCAGCAATTGACCTTACCACGTGGGAGATTTAAGCTACCTGCGTGACATCCGAGTCCAAGAAAATCAACAATGTGGAATGGCTTACTTGGATAATTGATCATTATACAGAAAGAATGAAGTAAGAACAGTCCCTTATACCAAAGTGGTTTCCTTAGACACGTGTGTCAAGCTTTCGTCCCTGTGCAATACGATGTGAAGTGTTAGAATGAGAAACACTGAAGAAAATAACAAACGAATGAAATCAACAACAGAAGTCAGTCGTGCATTTGTGGTTACAGCAGCAATTGACCTTACCACGTGGGAGATTATAGCTACCTACGTGACATCCGAGTCCAAGCTTTCGTCCCTGTGCAATAAGATGAAAAGTGTTAGAATGAGAAACATTGAAGGAAATAACAAACAAATGAAATCAACAACAGAAGTCAGTCGTGCATTTGTGGTTTCAGCAGCAATTGACCTTACCACGTGGGAGATTATAGCTACCTGCGTGACATCCGAGTCCAAGAAAATCAACAATGTGGAATGGCTTACTTGGATAATTGATCATTAATCAGAAAGAATGAAGTAAGAACAGTCCCTTATACCAATGTGGTTTCCATAGACACGAGTGTCAAGCTTTCGTCCCTGTGCAATACGATGAAAAGTGTTAGAATGAGAAACATAGTAGGAAATAACAAACAAATGAAATCAACAACAGAAGTCAGTCGTGCATTTGTGGTTACAGCAGCAATTGACCTTACCACGTGGGAGATTATAGCTACCTACGTGACATCCGAGTCCAAGATAATCAACAATGTGGAATGGCCTACTTGGATAATTGTTGATTAAACAAAAAAAAGAGAATAAGAACAGTCCCTTATACCAAAGTGGTTTCCTTAGACACGTGTGTCAAGCTTTCGTCCCTGTGCAATTCGATGAAAAGTGTTAGAATGGGAAACATAGAAGGAAATAACAAACAAATGAAATCTACAACAGAAGACAGTCGTGCATTTGTGGTTACAGCAGCAATTGACCTTACCACGTGGGAGATTATAGCTACCTGCGTGACATTCGAGTCCAAGAAAATCAACAATGTGGAATGGCTTACTTGGATAATTGTTGATTGAACAAAAAGAAGGGAATAAGAACAGTCCCTCATACCAAAGTGGTTTCCTTAGACACGTGTGTCAAGCTTTCGTCCGTGTGCAATACGATGAAAAGTGTTAGAATGAGAAACATTGAAGGAAATATCAAACAAATGAAATCAACAACAGAAGTCAGTCGTGCATTTGTGGTTTCAGCAGCAATTGACCTTACCACGTGGGAGATTATAGCTACCTGCGTGACATCCGAGTCCAAGAAAATCAACAATGTGGAATGACTTACTTGGATAATTGATCATTATACAGAAAGAAGGGAATAAGAACAGTCCCTCATACCAAAGTGGTTTCCTTAGACACGTGTGTCAAGCTTTCGTCCCTGTGCAATAAGATGAAAAGTGTTAGAATGAGAAACATTGAAGGAAATTACAAACAAATGAAATCAACAACAGGAGTCAGTCGTGCATTTGTGGTTTCAGCAGCAATTGACCTTACCACGTGGGAGATTATAGCTACCTGCGTGACATCCGAGTCCAAGAAAATCTACAATGTGGAATGGCTTACTTGGATAATTGATCATTAATCAGAAAGAATGAAGTAAGAACAGTCTCTTATACCAATGTGGTTTCCATAGACACGAGTGTCAAGCTTTCGTCCCTGTGCAATACGATGAAAAGTGTTAGAATGAGGAACATAGAAGGAAATAACAAACAAATGAAATCAACAACAGAAGTCAGTCGTGCATTTGTGGTTACAGCAGCAATTGACCTTACCACGTGGGAGATTATAGCTACCTGCGTGACATCCGAGTCCAAGAAAATCAACAATGTGGAATGGCCTACTTGGATAATTGTTGATTAAACAAAGGAAAGAGAATAAGAACAGTCCCTTATACCAAAGTGGTTTCCTTAGACACGTGTGTCAAGCTTTCGTCCCTGTGCAATACGATGAAAAGTGTTAGAATGAGAAACATAGAAGGAAATAACAAACAAATGAAATCAACAACAGAAGTCAGTCGTGCATTTGTGGTTACAGCAGCATTTGACCTTACCACGTGGGAGATTATAGCTACCTACGTGACATCCGAGTCCAAGAAAATCGACAATGTGGAATGGTTTACTTGGATAATTGTTGATTGAACAAAAAGAAGGGAATAAGAACAGTCCCTCATACCAAAGTGGTTTCCTTAGACACGTGTGTCAAGCTTTCGTCCGTGTGCAATACGATGAAAAGTGTTAGAATGAGAAACATTGAAGGAAATATCAAACAAATGAAATCAACAACAGAAGTCAGTCGTGCATTTGTGGTTTCAGCAGCAATTGACCTTACCACGTGGGAGATTATAGCTACCTGCGTGACATCCGAGTCCAAGAAAATCAACAATGTGGAATGGCTTACTTGGATAATTGTTCATTAAACAAAAAGAAGGGAATAAGAACAGTCCCTTATACCGAAGTGGTTTCCTTAGACACGCGTGTCAAGCTTTCGTCCCTGTGCAATACGATGAAAAGTGTTAGAATGAGAAACACTGAAGAAAATAACAAACGAATGAAATCAACAACAGAAGTCAGTCGTGCATTTGTGGTAACAGCAGCAATTGACCTTACCACGTGGGAGATTATAGCTACCTGCGTGACATCCGAGTCCAAGAAAATCTACAATGTGGAATGGCTTACTTGGATAATTGATCATTAATCAGGAAGAATGAAGTAAGAACAGTCCCTTATACCAATGTGGTTTCCATAGACACGAGTGTCAAGCTTTCGTCCCTGTGCAATACGATGAAAAGTGTTAGAATGAGGAACATAGAAGGAAATAACAAACAAATGAAATCAACAACAGAAGTCAGTCGTGCATTTGTGGTTACAGCAGCAATTGACCTTACCACGTGGGAGATTATAGCTACCTGCGTGACATCCGAGTCCAAGAAAATCAACAATGTGGAATGGCCTACTTGGATAATTGTTGATTAAACAAAGGAAAGAGAATAAGAACAGTCCCTTATACCAAAGTGGTTTCCTTAGACACGTGTGTCAAGCTTTCGTCCCTGTGCAATACGATGAAAAGTGTTAGAATGAGAAACATAGAAGGAAATAACAAACAAATGAAATCAACAACAGAAGTCAGTCGTGCATTTGTGGTTACAGCAGCATTTGACCTTACCACGTGGGAGATTATAGCTACCTACGTGACATCCGAGTCCAAGAAAATCGACAATGTGGAATGGTTTACTTGGATAATTGTTGATTGAACAAAAAGAAGGGAATAAGAACAGTCCCTCATACCAAAGTGGTTTCCTTAGACACGTGTGTCAAGCTTTCGTCCGTGTGCAATACGATGAAAAGTGTTAGAATGAGAAACATTGAAGGAAATATCAAACAAATGAAATCAACAACAGAAGTCAGTCGTGCATTTGTTGTTTCAGCAGCAATTGACCTTACCACGTGGGAGATTATAGCTACCTGCGTGACATCCGAGTCCAAGAAAATCAACAATGTGGAATGACTTACTTGGATAATTGATCATTATACAGAAAGAAGGGAATAAGAACAGTCCCTCATACCAAAGTGGTTTCCTTAGACACGTGTGTCAAGCTTTCGTCCCTGTGCAATAAGATGAAAAGTGTTAGAATGAGAAACATTGAAGGAAATTACAAACAAATGAAATCAACAACAGGAGTCAGTCGTGCATTTGTGGTTTCAGCAGCAATTGACCTTACCACGTGGGAGATTATAGCTACCTGCGTGACATCCGAGTCCAAGAAAATCTACAATGTGGAATGGCTTACTTGGATAATTGATCATTAATCAGAAAGAATGAAGTAAGAACAGTCTCTTATACCAATGTGGTTTCCATAGACACGTTTGTCAAGCTTTCGTCCCTGTGCAATACGATGAAAAGTGTTAGAATGAGGAACATAGAAGGAAATAACAAACAAATGAAATCAACAACAGAAGTCAGTCGTGCATTTGTGGTTACAGCAGCAATTGACCTTACCACGTGGGAGATTATAGCTACCTGCGTGACATCCGAGTCCAAGAAAATCAACAATGTGGAATGGCCTACTTGGATAATTGTTGATTAAACAAAGGAAAGAGAATAAGAACAGTCCCTTATACCAAAGTGGTTTCCTTAGACACGTGTGTCAAGCTTTCGTCCCTGTGCAATACGATGAAAAGTGTTAGAATGAGAAACATAGAAGGAAATAACAAACAAATGAAATCAACAACAGAAGTCAGTCGTGCATTTGTGGTTACAGCAGCATTTGACCTTACCACGTGGGAGATTATAGCTACCTACGTGACATCCGAGTCCAAGAAAATCGACAATGTGGAATGGTTTACTTGGATAATTGTTGATTGAACAAAAAGAAGGGAATAAGAACAGTCCCTCATACCAAAGTGGTTTCCTTAGACACGTGTGTCAAGCTTTCGTCCGTGTGCAATACGATGAAAAGTGTTAGAATGAGAAACATTGAAGGAAATAACAAACAAATGAAATCAACAACAGAAGTCAGTCGTGCATTTGTGGTTTCAGCAGCAATTGACCTTACCACGTGGGAGATTATAGCTACCTGCGTGACATCCGAGTCCAAGAAAATCAACAATGTGGAATGGCTTACTTGGATAATTGTTCATTAAACAAAAAGAAGGGAATAAGAACAGTCCCTTATACCGAAGTGGTTTCCTTAGACACGCGTGTCAAGCTTTCGTCCCTGTGCAATACGATGAAAAGTGTTAGAATGAGAAACATTGAAGAAAATAACAAACGAATGAAATCAACAACAGAAGTCAGTCGTGCATTTGTGGTAACAGCAGCAATTGACCTTACCACGTGGGAGATTATAGCTACCTGCGTGACATCCGAGTCCAAGAAAATCTACAATGTGGAATGGCTTACTTGGATAATTGATCATTAATCAGGAAGAATGAAGTAAGAACAGTCCCTTATACCAATGTGGTTTCCATAGACACGAGTGTCAAGCTTTCGTCCCTGTGCAATACGATGAAAAGTGTTAGAATGAGGAACATAGAAGGAAATAACAAACAAATGAAATCAACAACAGAAGTCAGTCGTGCATTTGTGGTTACAGCAGCAATTGACCTTACCACGTGGGAGATTATAGCTACCTGCGTGACATCCGAGTCCAAGAAAATCAACAATGTGGAATGGCCTACTTGGATAATTGTTGATTAAACAAAGGAAAGAGAATAAGAACAGTCCCTTATACCAAAGTGGTTTCCTTAGACACGTGTGTCAAGCTTTCGTCCCTGTGCAATACGATGAAAAGTGTTAGAATGAGAAACATAGAAGGAAATAACAAACAAATGAAATCAACAACAGAAGTCAGTCGTGCATTTGTGGTTACAGCAGCATTTGACCTTACCACGTGGGAGATTATAGCTACCTACGTGACATCCGAGTCCAAGAAAATCGACAATGTGGAATGGTTTACTTGGATAATTGTTGATTGAACAAAAAGAAGGGAATAAGAACAGTCCCTTATACCAAAGTGGTTTCCTTAGACACGTGTGTCAAGCTTTCGTCCGTGTGCAATACGATGAAAAGTGTTAGAATGAGAAACATTGAAGGAAATATCAAACAAATGAAATCAACAACAGAAGTCAGTCGTGCATTTGTTGTTTCAGCAGCAATTGACCTTACCACGTGGGAGATTATAGCTACCTGCGTGACATCCGAGCCCAAGAAAATCAACAATGTGGAATGACTTACTTGGATAATTGATCATTATACAGAAAGAAGGGAATAAGAACAGTCCCTCATACCAAAGTGGTTTCCTTAGACACGTGTGTCAAGCTTTCGTCCCTGTGCAATAAGATGAAAAGTGTTAGAATGAGAAACATTGAAGGAAATTACAAACAAATGAAATCAACAACAGAAGTCAGTCGTGCATTTGTGGTTTCAGCAGCAATTGACCTTACCACGTGGGAGATTATAGCTACCTGCGTGACATCCGAGTCCAAGAAAATCTACAATGTGGAATGGCTTACTTGGATAATTGATCATTAATCAGAAAGAATGAAGTAAGAACAGTCCCTTATACCAATGTGGTTTCCATAGACACGAGTGTCAAGCTTTCGTCCCTGTGCAATACGATGAAAAGTGTAAGAATGAGGAACATAGAAGGAAATAACAAACAAATGAAATCAACAACAGAAGTCAGTCGTGCATTTGTGGTTACAGCAGCAATTGACCTTACCACGTGGGAGATTATAGCTACCTGCGTGACATCCGAGTCCAAGAAAATCAACAATGTGGAATGGCCTACTTGGATAATTGTTGATTAAACAAAGGAAAGAGAATAAGAACAGTCCCTTATACCTAAGTGGTTTCCTTAGACACGTGTGTCAAACTTTCGTCCCTGTGCAATACGATGAAAAGTGTTAGAATGAGAAACATAGAAGGAAATAACAAACAAATGAAATCAACAACAGAAGTCAGTCGTGCATTTGTGGTTACAGCAGCAATTGACCTTACCACGTGGGAGATTATAGCTACCTACGTGACATCCGAGTCCAAGAAAATCGACAATGTGGAATGGTTTACTTGGATAATTGTTGATTGAACAAAAAGAAGGAAATAAGAACAGTCCCTCATACCAAAGTGGTTTCCTTAGACACGTGTGTCAAGCTTTCGTCCCTGTGCAATAAGATGAAAAGTGTTAGAATGAGAAACATTGAAGGAAATAACAAACAAATGAAATCAACAACAGAAGTCAGTCGTGCATTTGTGGTTTCAGCAGCAATTGACCTTACCACGTGGGAGATTATAGCTACCTGCGTGACATCCGAGTCCAAGAAAATCTACAATGTGGAATGGCTTACTTGGATAATTGATCATTAATCAGAAAGAATGAAGTAAGAACAGTCCCTTATACCAATGTGGTTTCCATTGACACGAGTGTCAAGCTTTCGTCCCTGTGCAATACGATGAAAAGTGTAAGAATGAGAAACATAGAAGGAAAAAACAAACAAATGAAATCAACAACAGAAGTCAGTCGTGCATTTGTGATTACAGCAGCAATTGACCTTACCACGTGGGAGATTTAAGCTACCTGCGTGACATCCGAGTCCAAGAAAATCAACAATGTGGAATGGCTTACTTGGATAATTGATCATTATACAGAAAGAATGAAGTAAGAACAGTCCCTTATACCAAAGTGGTTTCCTTAGACACGTGTGTCAAGCTTTCGTCCCTGTGCAATACGATGTGAAGTGTAAGAATGAGAAACACTGAAGAAAATAACAAACGAATGAAATCAACAACAGAAGTCAGTCGTGCATTTGTGGTTACAGCAGCAATTGACCTTACCACGTGGGAGATTATACCTACCTGCGTGACATCCGAGTCCAAGAAAATCAACAATGTGGAATGGCTTACTTGGATAATTGTTCATTAAACAAAAAGAAGGGAATAAGAACAGTCCCTTATACCAAAGTGGTTTCCTTAGACACGTGTGTCAAGCTTTCGTCCCTGTGCAATACGATGAAAAGTGTTAGAATGAGAAACATAGAAGGAAATAACAAACAAATGAAATCAACAACAGAAGTCAGTCGTGCATTTGTGGTTACAGCAGCAATTGACCTTACCACGTGGGAGATTATAGCTACCTGCGTGACATCCGAGTCCAAGCTTTCGTCCCTGTGCAATACGATGAAAAGTGTTAGAATGAGAAACATTGAAGGAAATAACAAACAAATGAAATCAACAACAGAAGTCAGTCGTGCATTTGTGGTTTCAGCAGCAATTGACCTTACCACGTGGGAGATTATAGCTACCTGCGTGACATCCGAGTCCAAGAAAATCAACAATGTGGAATGGCTTACTTGGATAATTGATCATTAATCAGAAAGAATGAAGTAAGAACAGTCCCTTATACCAATGTGGTTTCCATTGACACGAGTGTCAAGCTTTCGTCCCTGTGCAATACGATGAAAAGTGTAAGAATGAGAAACATAGAAGGAAAAAACAAACAAATGAAATCAACAACAGAAGTCAGTCGTGCATTTGTGATTACAGCAGCAATTGACCTTACCACGTGGGAGATTTAAGCTACCTGCGTGACATCCGAGTCCAAGAAAATCAACAATGTGGAATGGCTTACTTGGATAATTGATCATTATACAGAAAGAATGAAGTAAGAACAGTCCCTTATACCAAAGTGGTTTCCTTAGACACGTGTGTCAAGCTTTCGTCCCTGTGCAATACGATGTGAAGTGTTAGAATGAGAAACACTGAAGAAAATAACAAACGAATGAAATCAACAACAGAAGTCAGTCGTGCATTTGTGGTTACAGCAGCAATTGACCTTACCACGTGGGAGATTATACCTACCTGCGTGACATCCGAGTCCAAGAAAATCAACAATGTGGAATGGCTTACTTGGATAATTGTTCATTAAACAAAAAGAAGGGAATAAGAACAGTCCCTTATACCAAAGTGGTTTCCTTAGACACGTGTGTCAAGCTTTCGTCCCTGTGCAATACGATGAAAAGTGTTAGAATGAGAAACATAGAAGGAAATAACAAACAAATGAAATCAACAACAGAAGTCAGTCGTGCATTTGTGGTTACAGCAGCAATTGACCTTACCACGTGGGAGATTATAGCTACCTACGTGACATCCGAGTCCAAGAAAATCGACAATGTGGAATGGTTTACTTGGATAATTGTTGATTGAACAAAAAGAAGGAAATAAGAACAGTCCCTCATACCAAAGTGGTTTCCTTAGACACGTGTGTCAAGCTTTCGTCCCTGTGCAATAAGATGAAAAGTGTTAGAATGAGAAACATTGAAGGAAATAACAAACAAATGAAATCAACAACAGAAGTCAGTCGTGCATTTGTGGTTTCAGCAGCAATTGACCTTACCACGTGGGAGATTATAGCTACCTGCGTGACATCCGAGTCCAAGAAAATCAACAATGTGGAATGGCTTACTTGGATAATTGATCATTAATCAGAAAGAATGAAGTAAGAACAGTCCCTTATACCAATGTGGTTTCCATTGACACGAGTGTCAAGCTTTCGTCCCTGTGCAATACGATGAAAAGTGTAAGAATGAGAAACATTGAAGGAAATAACAAACAAATCAAATCAACAACAGAAGTCAGTCGTGCATTTGTGGTTACAGCAGCAATTGACCTTACCACGTGGGAGATTATAGCTACCTGCGTGACATCCGAGTCCAAGAAAATCAACAATGTGGAATGGCTTACTTGGATAATTGTTCATTAAACAAAAAGAAGGGAATAAGAACAGTCCCTTATACCGAAGTGGTTTCCTTAGACACGCGTGTCAAGCTTTCGTCCCTGTGCAATACGATGAAAAGTGTTAGAATGAGAAACACTGAAGAAAATAACAAACGAATGAAATCAACAAGAGAAGTCAGTCGTGCATTTGTGGTTACAGCAGCAATTGACCTTACCACGTGGGAGATTATAGCTACCTGCGTGACATCCGAGTCCAAAAAAATCAACAATGTGGAATGGCTTACTTGGATAATTGTTCATTAATCAGAAAGAATGAAGTAAGAACAGTCCCTTATACCAATGTGGTTTCCATAGACACGAGTGTCAAGCTTTCGTCCCTGTGCAATACGATGAAAAGTGTAAGAATGAGGAACATAGAAGGAAATAACAAACAAATGAAATCAACAACAGAAGTCAGTCGTGCATTTGTGGTTACAGCAGCAATTGACCTTACCACGTGGGAGATTATAGCTACCTGCGTGACATCCGAGTCCAAGAAAATCAACAATATGGAATGGCCTACTTGGATAATTGTTGATTAAACAAAGGAAAGAGAATAAGAACAGTCCCTTATACCAAAGTGGTTTCCTTAGACACGTGTGTCAAGCTTTCGTCCCTGTGCAATACGATGAAAAGTGTTAGAATGAGAAACATAGAAGGAAATAACAAACAAATGAAATCAACAACAGAAGTCAGTCGTGCATTTGTGGTTACAGCAGCAATTGACCTTACCACGTGGGAGATTATAGCTACCTACGTGACATCCGAGTCCAAGAAAATCGACAATGTGGAATGGTTTACTTGGATAATTGTTGATTGAACAAAAAGAAGGAAATAAGAACAGTCCCTCATACCAAAGTGGTTTCCTTAGACACGTGTGTCAAGCTTTCGTCCCTGTGCAATAAGATGAAAAGTGTTAGAATGAGAAACATTGAAGGAAATAACAAACAAATGAAATCAACAACAGAAGTCAGTCGTGCATTTGTGGTTTCAGCAGCAATTGACCTTACCACGTGGGAGATTATAGCTACCTGCGTGACATCCGAGTCCAAGAAAATCAACAATGTGGAATGGCTTACTTGGATAATTGATCATTAATCAGAAAGAATGAAGTAAGAACAGTCCCTTATACCAATGTGGTTTCCATTGACACGAGTGTCAAGCTTTCGTCCCTGTGCAATACGATGAAAAGTGTAAGAATGAGAAACATAGAAGGAAAAAACAAACAAATGAAATCAACAACAGAAGTCAGTCGTGCATTTGTGATTACAGCAGCAATTGACCTTACCACGTGGGAGATTTAAGCTACCTGCGTGACATCCGAGTCCAAGAAAATCAACAATGTGGAATGGCTTACTTGGATAATTGATCATTATACAGAAAGAATGAAGTAAGAACAGTCCCTTATACCAAAGTGGTTTCCTTAGACACGTGTGTCCATCTTTCGTCCCTGTGCAATACGATGTGAAGTGTTAGAATGAGAAACACTGAAGAAAATAACAAACGAATGAAATCAACAACAGAAGTCAGTCGTGCATTTGTGGTTACAGCAGCAATTGACCTTACCACGTGGGAGATTATACCTACCTGCGTGACATCCGAGTCCAAGAAAATCAACAATGTGGAATGGCTTACTTGGATAATTGTTCATTAAACAGAAAGAAGGGAATAAGAACAGTCCCTTATACCAAAGTGGTTTCCTTAGACACGTGTGTCAAGCTTTCGTCCCTGTGCAATACGATGAAAAGTGTTAGAATGAGAAACATTGAAGGAAATAACAAACAAATGACATCAACAACAGAAGTCAGCCATCCAATTGTGGTTACAGCAGCAATTGACCTTTCCACGTGGGAGATTATAGCTACCCGCGTGTCATCCGAGTCCAAGAAAATCAACAATGTGGAATGGCTTACTTGGATAATTGTTCATTAAACAAAAAGAAGGGAATAAGAACAGTCCCTTATACCAAAGTGGTTTCCTTAGACACGTGTGTCAAGCTTTCGTCCCTGTGCAATACGATGAAAAGTGTTAGAATGAGAAACATAGAAGGAAATAACAAAAAAATGAAATCAACAACAGAAGTCAGTCGTACATTTGTGGTTACAGCAGCAATTGACCTTACCACATGGGAGATTATAGCTACCTGCGTGACATCCGAGTCCAAGAAAATCAACAATGTGGAATGGCCTACTTGGATAATTGTTGATTAAACAAAGGAAAGAGAATAAGAACAGTCCCTTATACCAAAGTGGTTTCCTTAGACACGTGTGTCAAGCTTTCGTCCCTGTGCAATACGATGAAAAGTGTTAGAATGAGAAACATAGAAGGAAATAACAAACAAATGAAATCAACAACAGAAGTCAGTCGTGCATTTGTGGTTACAGCAGCATTTGACCTTACCACGTGGGAGATTATAGCTACCTACGTGACATCCGAGTCCAAGAAAATCGACAATGTGGAATGGATTACTTGGATAATTGTTGATTGAACAAAAAGAAGGGAATAAGAACAGTCCCTCATACCAAAGTGGTTTCCTTAGACACGTGTGTCAAGCTTTCGTCCGTGTGCAATACGATGAAAAGTGTTAGAATGAGAAACATTGAAGGAAATATCAAACAAATGAAATCAACAACAGAAGTCAGTCGTGCATTTGTGGTTTCAGCAGCAATTGACCTTACCACGTGGGAGATTATAGCTACCTGCGTGACATCCGAGTCCAAGAAAATCAACAATGTGGAATGACTTACTTGGATAATTGATCATTATACAAAAAGAAGGGAATAAGAACAGTCCCTCATACCAAAGTGGTTTCCTTAGACACGTGTGTCAAGCTTTCGTCCCTGTGCAATAAGATGAAAAGTGTTAGAATGAGAAACATTGAAGGAAATTACAAACAAATGAAATCAACAACAGAAGTCAGTCGTGCATTTGTGGTTTCAGCAGCAATTGACCTTACCACGTGGGAGATTATAGCTACCTGCGTGACATCCGAGTCCAAGAAAATCTACAATGTGGAATGGCTTACTTGGATAATTGATCATTAATCAGAAAGAATGAAGTAAGAACAGTCCCTTATACCAATGTGGTTTCCATAGACACGAGTGTCAAGCTTTCGTCCCTGTGCAATACGATGAAAAGTGTAAGAATGAGGAACATAGAAGGAAATAACAAACAAATGAAATCAACAACAGAAGTCAGTCGTGCATTTGTGGTTACAGCAGCAATTGACCTTACCACGTGGGAGATTATAGCTACCTGCGTGACATCCGAGTCCAAGAAAATCAACAATATGGAATGGCCTACTTGGATAATTGTTGATTAAACAAAGGAAAGAGAATAAGAACAGTCCCTTATACCAAAGTGGTTTCCTTAGACACGTGTGTCAAGCTTTCGTCCCTGTGCAATACGATGAAAAGTGTTAGAATGAGAAACATTGAAGGAAATAACAAACAAATGAAATCAACAACAGAAGTCAGTCGTGCATTTGTGGTTACAGCAGCAATTGACCTTACCACGTGGGAGATTATAGCTACCTACGTGACATCCGAGTCCAAGAAAATCGACAATGTGGAATGGTTTACTTGGATAATTGTTGATTGAACAAAAAGAAGGGAATAAGAACAGTCCCTCATACCAAAGTGGTTTCCTTAGACACGTGTGTCAAGCTTTCGTCCCTGTGCAATAAGATGAAAAGTGTTAGAATGAGAAACATTGAAGGAAATAACAAACAAATGAAATCAACAACAGAAGTCAGTCGTGCATTTGTGGTTACAGCAGCAATTGACCTTACCACGTGGGAGATTATAGCTACCTGCGTGACATCCGAGTCCAAGAAAATCAACAATGTGGAATGGCTTACTTGGATAATTGATCATTAATCAGAAAGAATGAAGTAAGAACAGTCCCTTATACCAATGTGGTTTCCATAGACACGAGTGTCAAGCTTTCGTCCCTGTGCAATACGATGAAAAGTGTAAGAATGAGAAACATAGAAGGAAAAAACAAACAAATGAAATCAACAACAGAAGTCAGTCGTGCATTTGTGATTACAGCAGCAATTGACCTTACCACGTGGGAGATTTAAGCTACCTGCGTGACATCCGAGTCCAAGAAAATCAACAATGTGGAATGGCTTACTTGGATAATTGATCATTATACAGAAAGAATGAAGTAAGAACAGTCCCTTATACCAAAGTGGTTTCCTTAGACACGTGTGTCCATCTTTCGTCCCTGTGCAATACGATGTGAAGTGTTAGAATGAGAAACACTGAAGAAAATAACAAACGAATGAAATCAACAACAGAAGTCAGTCGTGCATTTGTGGTTACAGCAGCAATTGACCTTACCACGTGGGAGATTATACCTACCTGCGTGACATCCGAGTCCAAGAAAATCAACAATGTGGAATGGCTTACTTGGATAATTGTTCATTAAACAAAAAGAAGGGAATAAGAACAGTCCCTTATACCAAAGTGGTTTCCTTAGACACGTGTGTCAAGCTTTCGTCCCTGTGCAATACGATGAAAAGTGTTAGAATGAGAAACATTGAAGGAAATAACAAACAAATGACATCAACAACAGAAGTCAGCCATCCAATTGTGGTTACAGCAGCAATTGACCTTTCCACGTGGGAGATTATAGCTACCCGCGTGTCATCCGAGTCCAAGAAAATCAACAATGTGGAATGGCTTACTTGGATAATTGTTCATTAAACAAAAAGAAGGGAATAAGAACAGTCCCTTATACCAAAGTGGTTTCCTTAGACACGTGTGTCAAGCTTTCGTCCCTGTGCAATACGATGAAAAGTGTTAGAATGAGAAACATAGAAGGAAATAACAAAAAAATGAAATCAACAACAGAAGTCAGTCGTACATTTGTGGTTACAGCAGCAATTGACCTTACCACATGAGAGATTATAGCTACCTGCGTGACATCCGAGTCCAAGAAAATCAACAATGTGGAATGGCCTACTTGGATAATTGTTGATTAAACAAAGGAAAGAGAATAAGAACAGTCCCTTATACCAAAGTGGTTTCCTTAGACACGTGTGTCATGCTTTCGTCCCTGTGCAATACGATGAAAAGTGTTAGAATGAGAAACATAGAAGGAAATAACAAACAAATGAAATCAACAACAGAAGTCAGTCGTGCATTTGTGGTTACAGCAGCATTTGACCTTACCACGTGGGAGATTATAGCTACCTACGTGACATCCGAGTCCAAGAAAATCGACAATGTGGAATGGATTACTTGGATAATTGTTGATTGAACAAAAAGAAGGGAATAAGAACAGTCCCTCATACCAAAGTGGTTTCCTTAGACACGTGTGTCAAGCTTTCGTCCGTGTGCAATACGATGAAAAGTGTTGGAATGAGAAACATTGAAGGAAATATCAAACAAATGAAATCAACAACAGAAGTCAGTCGTGCATTTGTGGTTTCAGCAGCAATTGACCTTACCACGTGGGAGATTATAGCTACCTGCGTGACATCCGAGTCCAAGAAAATCAACAATGTGGAATGACTTACTTGGATAATTGATCATTATACAGAAAGAAGGGAATAAGAACAGTCCCTCATACCAAAGTGGTTTCCTTAGACACGTGTGTCAAGCTTTCGTCCCTGTGCAATAAGATGAAAAGTGTTAGAATGAGAAACATTGAAGGAAATTACAAACAAATGAAATCAACAACAGAAGTCAGTCGTGCATTTGTGGTTTCAGCAGCAATTGACCTTACCACGTGGGAGATTATAGCTACCTGCGTGACATCCGAGTCCAAGAAAATCTACAATGTGGAATGGCTTACTTGGATAATTGATCATTAATCAGAAAGAATGAAGTAAGAACAGTCCCTTATACCAATGTGGTTTCCATAGACACGAGTGTCAAGCTTTCGTCCCTGTGCAATACGATGAAAAGTGTAAGAATGAGGAACATAGAAGGAAATAACAAACAAATGAAATCAACAACAGAAGTCAGTCGTGCATTTGTGGTTACAGCAGCAATTGACCTTACCACGTGGGAGATTATAGCTACCTGCGTGACATCCGAGTCCAAGAAAATCAACAATATGGAATGGCCTACTTGGATAATTGTTGATTAAACAAAGGAAAGAGAATAAGAACAGTCCCTTATACCAATGTGGTTTCCTTAGACACGTGTGTCAAGCTTTCGTCCCTGTGCAATACGATGAAAAGTGTTAGAATGAGAAACATAGAAGGAAATAACAAACAAATGAAATCAACAACAGAAGTCAGTCGTGCATTTGTGGTTACAGCAGCAATTGACCTTACCACGTGGGAGATTATAGCTACCTACGTGACATCCGAGTCCAAGAAAATCGACAATGTGGAATGGTTTACTTGGATAATTGTTGATTGAACAAAAAGAAGGAAATAAGAACAGTCCCTCATACCAAAGTGGTTTCCTTAGACACGTGTGTCAAGCTTTCGTCCCTGTGCAATAAGATGAAAAGTGTTAGAATGAGAAACATTGAAGGAAATAACAAACAAATGAAATCAACAACAGAAGTCAGTCGTGCATTTGTGGTTTCAGCAGCAATTGACCTTACCACGTGGGAGATTATAGCTACCTGCGTGACATCCGAGTCCAAGAAAATCAACAATGTGGAATGGCTTACTTGGATAATTGATCATTAATCAGAAAGAATGAAGTAAGAACAGTCCCTCATACCAAAGTGGTTTCCTTAGACACGTGTGTCAAGCTTTCGTCCCTGTGCAATAAGATGAAAAGTGTTAGAATGAGAAACATAGAAGGAAATAACAAACAAATGAAATCAACAACAGAAGTCAGTCGTGCATTTGTGGTTACAGCAGCATTTGACCTTACCACGTGGGAGATTATAGCTACCTACGTGACATCCGAGTCCAAGAAAATCGACAATGTGGAATGGATTACTTGGATAATTGTTGATTGAACAAAAAGAAGGGAATAAGAACAGTCCCTCATACCAAAGTGGTTTCCTTAGACACGTGTGTCAAGCTTTCGTCCGTGTGCAATACGATGAAAAGTGTTAGAATGAGAAACATTGAAGGAAATATCAAACAAATGAAATCAACAACAGAAGTCAGTCGTGCATTTGTGGTTTCAGCAGCAATTGACCTTACCACGTGGGAGATTATAGCTACCTGCGTGACATCCGAGTCCAAGAAAATCAACAATGTGGAATGACTTACTTGGATAATTGATCATTATACAGAAAGAAGGGAATAAGAACAGTCCCTCATACCAAAGTGGTTTCCTTAGACACGTGTGTCAAGCTTTCGTCCCTGTGCAATAAGATGAAAAGTGTTAGAATGAGAAACATTGAAGGAAATTACAAACAAATGAAATCAACAACAGAAGTCAGTCGTGCATTTGTGGTTTCAGCAGCAATTGACCTTACCACGTGGGAGATTATAGCTACCTGCGTGACATCCGAGTCCAAGAAAATCTACAATGTGGAATGGCTTACTTGGATAATTGATCATTAATCAGAAAGAATGAAGTAAGAACAGTCCCTTATACCAATGTGGTTTCCATAGACACGAGTGTCAAGCTTTCGTCCCTGTGCAATACGATGAAAAGTGTAAGAATGAGGAACATAGAAGGAAATAACAAACAAATGAAATCAACAACAGAAGTCAGTTGTGCATTTGTGGTTACAGCAGCAATTGACCTTACCACGTGGGAGATTATAGCTACCTGCGTGACATCCGAGTCCAAGAAAATCAACAATATGGAATGGCCTACTTGGATAATTGTTGATTAAACAAAGGAAAGAGAATAAGAACAGTCCCTTATACCAAAGTGGTTTCCTTAGACACGTGTGTCAAGCTTTCGTCCCTGTGCAATACGATGAAAAGTGTTAGAATGAGAAACATAGAAGGAAATAACAAACAAATGAAATCAACAACAGAAGTCAGTCGTGCATTTGTGGTTACAGCAGCAATTGACCTTACCACGTGGGAGATTATAGCTACCTACGTGACATCCGAGTCCAAGAAAATCGACAATGTGGAATGGTTTACTTGGATAATTGTTGATTGAACAAAAAGAAGGAAATAAGAACAGTCCCTCATACCAAAGTGGTTTCCTTAGACACGTGTGTCAAGCTTTCGTCCCTGTGCAATACGATGAAAAGTGTTAGAATGAGAAACATTGAAGGAAATAACAAACAAATGAAATCAACAACAGAAGTCAGTCGTGCATTTGTGGTTTCAGCAGCAATTGACCTTACCACGTGGGAGATTATAGCTACCTGCGTGACATCCGAGTCCAAGAAAATCAACAATGTGGAATGGCTTACTTGGATAATTGATCATTAATCAGAAAGAATGAAGTAAGAACAGTCCCTTATACCAATGTGGTTTCCATTGACACGAGTGTCAAGCTTTCGTCCCTGTGCAATACGATGAAAAGTGTAAGAATGAGAAACATAGAAGGAAAAAACAAACAAATGAAATCAACAACAGAAGTCAGTCGTGCATTTGTGATTACAGCAGCAATTGACCTTACCACGTGGGAGATTTAAGCTACCTGCGTGACATCCGAGTCCAAGAAAATCAACAATGTGGAATGGCTTACTTGGATAATTGATCATTATACAGAAAGAATGAAGTAAGAACAGTCCCTTATACCAAAGTGGTTTCCTTAGACACGTGTGTCCATCTTTCGTCCCTGTGCAATACGATGTGAAGTGTTAGAATGAGAAACACTGAAGAAAATAACAAACGAATGAAATCAACAACAGATGTCAGTCGTGCATTTGTGGTTACAGCAGCAATTGACCTTACCACGTGGGAGATTATACCTACCTGCGTGACATCCGAGTCCAAGAAAATCAACAATGTGGAATGGCTTACTTGGATAATTGTTCATTAAACAAAAAGAAGGGAATAAGAACAGTCCCTTATACCAAAGTGGTTTCCTTAGACACGTGTGTCAAGCTTTCGTCCCTGTGCAATACGATGAAAAGTGTTAGAATGAGAAACATTGAAGGAAATAACAAACAAATGACATCAACAACAGAAGTCAGCCATCCAATTGTGGTTACAGCAGCAATTGACCTTTCCACGTGGGAGATTATAGCTACCCGCGTGTCATCCGAGTCCAAGAAAATCAACAATGTGGAATGGCTTACTTGGATAATTGTTCATTAAACAAAAAGAAGGGAATAAGAACAGTCCCTTATACCAAAGTGGTTTCCTTAGACACGTGTGTCAAGCTTTCGTCCCTGTGCAATACGATGAAAAGTGTTAGAATGAGAAACATAGAAGGAAATAACAAAAAAATGAAATCAACAACAGAAGTCAGTCGTACATTTGTGGTTACAGCAGCAATTGACCTTACCACATGAGAGATTATAGCTACCTGCGTGACATCCGAGTCCAAGAAAATCAACAATGTGGAATGGCCTACTTGGATAATTGTTGATTAAACAAAGGAAAGAGAATAAGAACAGTCCCTTATACCAAAGTGGTTTCCTTAGACACGTGTGTCAAGCTTTCGTCCCTGTGCAATACGATGAAAAGTGTTAGAATGAGAAACATAGAAGGAAATAACAAACAAATGAAATCAACCACAGAAGTCAGTCGTGCATTTGTGGTTACAGCAGCATTTGACCTTACCACGTGGGAGATTATAGCTACCTACGTGACATCCGAGTCCAAGAAAATCGACAATGTGGAATGGATTACTTGGATAATTGTTGATTGAACAAAAAGAAGGGAATAAGAACAGTCCCTCATACCAAAGTGGTTTCCTTAGACACGTGTGTCAAGCTTTCGTCCGTGTGCAATACGATGAAAAGTGTTAGAATGAGAAACATTGAAGGAAATATCAAACAAATGAAATCAACAACAGAAGTCAGTCGTGCATTTGTGGTTTCAGCAGCAATTGACCTTACCACGTGGGAGATTATAGCTACCTGCGTGACATCCGAGTCCAAGAAAATCAACAATGTGGAATGACTTACTTGGATAATTGATCATTATACAGAAAGAAGGGAATAAGAACAGTCCCTCATACCAAAGTGGTTTCCTTAGACACGTGTGTCAAGCTTTCGTCCCTGTGCAATAAGATGAAAAGTGTTAGAATGAGAAACATTGAAGGAAATTACAAACAAATGAAATCAACAACAGAAGTCAGTCGTGCATTTGTGGTTTCAGCAGCAATTGACCTTACCACGTGGGAGATTATAGCTACCTGCGTGACATCCGAGTCCAAGAAAATCTACAATGTGGAATGGCTTACTTGGATAATTGATCATTAATCAGAAAGAATGAAGTAAGAACAGTCCCTTATACCAATGTGGTTTCCATAGACACGAGTGTCAAGCTTTCGTCCCTGTGCAATACGATGAAAAGTGTAAGAATGAGGAACATAGAAGGAAATAACAAACAAATGAAATCAACAACAGAAGTCAGTCGTGCATTTGTGGTTACAGCAGCAATTGACCTTACCACGTGGGAGATTATAGCTACCTGCGTGACATCCGAGTCCAAGAAAATCAACAATATGGAATGGCCTACTTGGATAATTGTTGATTAAACAAAGGAAAGAGAATAAGAACAGTCCCTTATACCAAAGTGGTTTCCTTAGACACGTGTGTCAAGCTTTCGTCCCTGTGCAATACGATGAAAAGTGTTAGAATGAGAAACATAGAAGGAAATAACAAACAAATGAAATCAACAACAGAAGTCAGTCGTGCATTTGTGGTTACAGCAGCAATTGACCTTACCACGTGGGAGATTATAGCTACCTACGTGACATCCGAGTCCAAGAAAATCGACAATGTGGAATGGTTTACTTGGATAATTGTTGATTGAACAAAAAGAAGGAAATAAGAACAGTCCCTCATACCAAAGTGGTTTCCTTAGACACGTGTGTCAAGCTTTCGTCCCTGTGCAATAAGATGAAAAGTGTTAGAATGAGAAACATTGAAGGAAATAACAAACAAATGAAATCAACAACAGAAGTCAGTCGTGCATTTGTGGTTTCAGCAGCAATTGACCTTACCACGTGGGAGATTATAGCTACCTGCGTGACATCCGAGTCCAAGAAAATCAACAATGTGGAATGGCTTACTTGGATAATTGATCATTAATCAGAAAGAATGAAGTAAGAACAGTCCCTTATACCAATGTGGTTTCCATTGACACGAGTGTCAAGCTTTCGTCCCTGTGCAATACGATGAAAAGTGTAAGAATGAGAAACATAGAAGGAAAAAACAAACAAATGAAATCAACAACAGAAGTCAGTCGTGCATTTGTGATTACAGCAGCAATTGACCTTACCACGTGGGAGATTTTAGCTACCTGCGTGACATCCGAGTCCAAGAAAATCAACAATGTGGAATGGCTTACTTGGATAATTGATCATTATACAGAAAGAATGAAGTAAGAACAGTCCCTTATACCAAAGTGGTTTCCTTAGACACGTGTGTCCATCTTTCGTCCCTGTGCAATACGATGTGAAGTGTTAGAATGAGAAACACTGAAGAAAATAACAAACGAATGAAATCAACAACAGAAGTCAGTCGTGCATTTGTGGTTACAGCAGCAATTGACCTTACCACGTGGGAGATTATACCTACCTGCGTGACATCCGAGTCCAAGAAAATCAACAATGTGGAATGGCTTACTTGGATAATTGTTCATTAAACAAAAAGAAGGGAATAAGAACAGTCCCTTATACCAAAGTGGTTTCCTTAGACACGTGTGTCAAGCTTTCGTCCCTGTGCAATACGATGAAAAGTGTTAGAATGAGAAACATAGAAGGAAATAACAAACAAATGAAATCAACAACAGAAGTCAGTCGTGCATTTGTGGTTACAGCAGCAATTGACCTTACCACGTGGGAGATTATAGCTACCTACGTGACATCCGAGTCCAAGAAAATCGACAATGTGGAATGGTTTACTTGGATAATTGTTGATTGAACAAAAAGAAGGAAATAAGAACAGTCCCTCATACCAAAGTGGTTTCCTTAGACACGTGTGTCAAGCTTTCGTCCCTGTGCAATAAGATGAAAAGTGTTAGAATGAGAAACATTGAAGGAAATAACAAACAAATGAAATCAACAACAGAAGTCAGTCGTGCATTTGTGGTTTCAGCAGCAATTGACCTTACCACGTGGGAGATTATAGCTACCTGCGTGACATCCGAGTCCAAGAAAATCAACAATGTGGAATGGCTTACTTGGATAATTGATCATTAATCAGAAAGAATGAAGTAAGAACAGTCCCTTATACCAATGTGGTTTCCATTGACACGAGTGTCAAGCTTTCGTCCCTGTGCAATACGATGAAAAGTGTAAGAATGAGAAACATTGAAGGAAATAACAAACGAATGAAATCAACAACAGAAGTCAGTCGTGCATTTGTGGTTACAGCAGCAATTGACCTTACCACGTAAAAGATTATAGCTACCTGCGTGACATCCGAGTCCAAGAAAATCAACAATGTGGAATGGCTTACTTGGATAATTGTTCATTAAACAAAAAGAAGGGAATAAGAACAGTCCCTTATACCAAAGTGGTTTCCTTAGACACGTGTGTCAAGCTTTCGTCCCTGTGCAATACGATGAAAAGTGTTAGAATGAGAAACATAGAAGGAAATAACAAACAAATGAAATCAACAACAGAAGTCAGTCGTGCATTTGTGGTTACAGCAGCAATTGACCTTACCACGTGGGAGATTATAGCTACCTACGTTACATCCGAGTCCAAGAAAATCGACAATGTGGAATGGTTTACTTGGATAATTGTTGATTGAACAAAAAGAAGGAAATAAGAACAGTCCCTCATACCAAAGTGGTTTCCTTAGACACGCGTGTCAAGTTTTCGTCCCTGTGCAATACGAAGAAAAGTGTTAGAATGAGAAACATTGAAGGAAATAACAAACAAATGAAATCAACAACAGAAGTCAGTCGTGCATTTGTGGTTTCAGCAGCAATTGACCTTACCACGTGGGAGATTATAGCTACCTGCGTGACATCCGAGTCCAAGAAAATCAACAATGTGGAATGGCTTACTTGGATAATTGTTCATTAAACAAAAAGAAGGGAATAAGAACAGTCCCTTATACCGAAGTGGTTTCCTTAGACACGCGTGTCAAGCTTTCGTCCCTGTGCAATACGATGAAAAGTGTTAGAATGAGAAACACTGAAGAAAATAACAAACGAATGAAATCAACAACAGAAGTCAGTCGTGCATTTGTGGTTACAGCAGCAATTGACCTTACCACGTGGGAGATTATAGCTACCTGCGTGACATCCGAGTCCAAAAAAATCAACAATGTGGAATGGCTTACTTGGATAATTGTTCATTAAACAAAAAGAAGGGAATAAGAACAGTCCCTTATACCAAAGTGGTTTCCTTAGACACGCGTGTCAAGTTTTCGTCCCTGTGCAATACGATGAAAAGTGTTAGAATGAGAAACATTGAAGGAAATAACAAACAAATGAAATCAACAACAGAAGTCAGTCGTGCATTTATGGTTACAGCAGCAATTGATTTTACCACGTTAAAGATTATAGCTACCTGCGTGTCATCCGAGTCCAAGAAAATCAACAATGTGGAATGGCTTACTTGGATAATTGATCATCATACAGAAAGAAGGGAATAAGAACAGTGTCTTATACCAATGTGGTTTCCATAGACACGTGTGTCAAGCTTTCGTCGCTGTGCAATACGATGAGAAGTGTTAGAATGAGAAACATTGAAGGAAATAACAAACAAATGACATCAACAACAGAAGTCAGCCATCCAATTGTGGTTACAGCAGCAATTGACCTTTCCACGTTGGAGATTATAGCTACCCGCGTGTCATCCGAGTCCAAGAAAATCAACAATGTGGAATGGCTTACTTGGATAATTGTTCATTAAACAAAAAGAAGGGAATAAGAACAGTCCCTTATACAAAAGTGGTTTCCTTAGACACGTGTGTCAAGCTTTCGTCCCTGTGCAATACGATGAAAAGTGTTAGAATGAGAAACATAGAAGGAAATAACAAACAAATGAAATCAACAACAGAAGTCAGTCGTACATTTGTGGTTACAGCAGCAATTGACCTTACCACATGGGAGATTATAGCTACCTGCGTGACATCCGAGTCCAAGAAAATCAACAATGTGGAATGGCCTACTTGGATAATTGTTGATTAAACAAGGGAAAGAGAATAAGAACAGTCCCTTATACCAAAGTGGTTTCCTTAGACACGTGTGTCAAGCTTTCGTCCCTGTGCAATACGATGAAAAGTGTTAGAATGAGAAACATAGTAGGAAATAACAAACAAATGAAATCAACAACAGAAGTCAGTCGTGCATTTGTGGTTACAGCAGCAATTGACCTTACCACGTGTGAGATTATAGCTACCTACGTGACATCCGAGTCCAAGAAAATCGATAATGTGGAATGGTTTACTTGGATAATTGTTGATTGAACAAAAAGAAGGAAATAAGAACAGTCCCTCATACCAAAGTGGTTTCCTTAGACACGTGTGTCAAGCTTTCGTCCCTGTGCAATAAGATGAAAAGTGATAGAATGAGAAACATTGAAGGAAATAACAAACAAATGAAATCAACAACAGAAGTCAGTCGTGCATTTGTGGTTTCAGCAGCAATTGACCTTACCACGTGGGAGATTATAGCTACCAGCGTGACATCCGAGTCCAAGAAAATCTACAATGTGGAATGGCTTACTTGGATAATTGATCATTAATCAGAAAGAATGAAGTAAGAACAGTCCCTTATACCAATGTGGTTTCCATAGACACGAGTGTCAAGCTTTCGTCCCTGTGCAATACGATGAAAAGTGTAAGAATAAGAAACATAGGAGGAAAAAACAAACAAATGAAATCAACAACAGAAGTCAGTCGTGCATTTGTGATTACAGCAGCAATTGACCTTACCACGTGGGAGATTTAAGCTACCTGCGTGACATCCGAGTCCAAGAAAATCAACAATGTGGAATGGCTTACTTGGATAATTGTTCATTAAACAAAAAGAAGGGAATAAGAACAGTCCCTTATACCGAAGTGGTTTCCTTAGACACGCGTGTCAAGCTTTCGTTCCTGGGCAATACGATGAAAAGTGTTAGAATGAGAAACATTGAAGGAAATAACAAACAAATCAAATCAACAACAGAAGTCAGTCGTGCATTTGTGATTACAGCAGCAATTGACCTTACCACGTGGGAGATTTAAGCTACCTGCGTGACATCCGAGTCCAAGAAAATCGACAATGTGGAATGGCTTACTTGGATAATTGTTCATTAAACAAAAAGAAGGGAATAAGAACAGTCCCTTATACCGAAGTGGTTTCCTTAGACACGCGTGTCAAGCTTTCGTTCCTGGGCAATACGATGAAAAGTGTTAGAATGAGAAACACTGAAGAAAATAACAAACGAATGAAATCAACAACAGAAGTCAGTCGTGCATTTGTGGTAACAGCAGCAATTGACCTTACCACGTGGGAGATTATAGCTACCTGCGTGACATCCGAGTCCAAGAAAATCAACAATGTGGAATGGCTTACTTGGATAATTGTTCATTAAACAAAAAGAAGGGAATAAGAACAGTCCCTTATACCAAAGTGGTTTCCTTAGACACGCGTGTCAAGCTTTCGTCCCTGTGCAATACGATGAAAAGTGTTAGAATAAGAAACATTGATGAAAATAACAAACGAATGAAATCAACAACAGAAGTCAGTCGTGCATTTGTGGTTACAGCAGCAATTGACCTTACCACGTGGGAGATTACAGCTACCTGCGTGACATCCGAGCCCAAGAAAATCAACAATATGGAACGGCTTACTTGGATAATTGTTCATTAAACAAAAAGAAGGGAATAAGAACAGTCCCTTATACCAATGTGGTTTCCATAGACACGAGTGTCAAGCTTTCGTCCCTGTGCAATACGATGAAAAGTGTAAGAATGAGAAACATAGAAGGAAAAAACAAACGAATGAAATCAACAACAGAAGTCAGTCGTGCATTTGTGATTACAGCAGCAATTGACCTCACCACGTGGGAGATTTAAGCTACCTGCGTGACATCCGAGTCGAAGAAAATCAACAATGTGGAATGGCTTACTTGGATAATTGATCATTAAACAAAAAGAAGGGAATAAGAACAGTCCCTTATACCAATGTGGTTTCCATAGACACGTGTGTCAAGCTTTCGTCCCTGTGCAATACGATGAGAAGTGTTAGAATGAGAAACATTGAAGGAAATAACAAACAAATCAAATCAACAACAGAAGTCAGTCGTGCATTTGTGATTACAGCAGCAATTGACCTTACCACGTGGGAGATTTAAGCTACCTGCGTGACATCCGAGTCCAAGAAAATCAACAATGTGGAATGGCTTACTTGGATAATTGTTCATTAAACAAAAAGAAGGGAATAAGAACAGTCCCTTATACCGAAGTGGTTTCCTTAGACACGCGTGTCAAGCTTTCGTCCCTGTGCAATACGATGAAAAGTGTTAGAATGAGAAACACTGAAGAAAATAACAAACGAATGAAATCAACAACAGAAGTCAGTCGTGCATTTGTGGTTACAGCAGCAATTGACCTTACCACGTGGGAGATTATAGCTACCTGCGTGACATCCGAGTCCAAGAAAATCAACAATGTGGAATGGCTTACTTGGATAATTGTTCATTAAACAAAAAGAAGGGAATAAGAACAGTCCCTTATACCAAAGTGGTTTCCTTAGACACGCGTGTCAAGCTTTCGTCCCTGTGCAATACGATGAAAAGTGTTAGAATGAGAAACATTGATGAAAATAACAAACGAATGAAATCAACAACAGAAGTCAGTCATGCATTTGTGGTTACAGCAGCAATTAACCTTACCACGTGGGAGATTACAGCTACCTGCGTGACATCCGAGCCCAAGAAAATCAACAATATGGAACGGCTTACTTGGATAATTGTTCATTAAACAAAAAGAAGGGAATAAGAACAGTCCCTTATACCAAAGTGGTTTCCTTAGACACGTGTGTCAAGCTTTCGTCCCTGTGCAATACGATGAAAAGTGTTAGAATGAGAAACATTAAAGGAAATAACAAACAAATGAAATCAACAACAGAAGTCAGTCGCGCATTTGTGGTTACAGCAGCAATTGACCTTACCTCGTAAAAGATTATAGCTACCTGCGTGTCATCCGAGTCCAAGAAAATCAACAATGTGGAATGGCTTACTTGGATAATTGATCATTATACAGAAAAAAGGGAATGAGAACAGTCCCTTATACCAATGTGGTTTCCATAGACACGTGTGTCAAGCTTTCGTCCCTGTGCAATACGATGAGAAGTGTTAGAATGAGAAACATTGAAGGAAATAACAAACAAATCAAATCAACAACAGAAGTCAGTCGTGCATTTGTGATTACAGCAGCAATTGACCTTACCACGTGGGAGATTATAGCTACCTGCGTGACATCCGAGTCCAAGAAAATCAACAATGTGGAATGGCTTACTTGGATAATTGTTCATTAAACAAAAAGAAGGGAATGAGAACAGTCCCTTATACCGAAGTGGTTTCCTTAGACACGCGTTTCAAGCTTTCGTCCCTGTGCAATACGATGAAAAGTGTTAGAATGAGAAACACTGAAGAAAATAACAAACGAATGAAATCAACAACAGAAGTCAGTCGTGCATTTGTGGTTACAGCAGCAATTGACCTTACCACGTGGGAGATTACAGCTACCTGCGGGACATCCGAGTCCAAGAAAATCAACAATGTGGAACGGCTTACTTGGATAATTGTTCATTAAACAAAAAGAAGGGAATAAGAACAGTCCCTTACACCAAAGTGGTTTTCTTAGACACGTGTGTCAAGCTTTCGTCCCTGTGCAATACGATGAAAAGTGTTAGAATGAGAAACATTGAAGGAAATAACAAACAAATGAAATCAAAAACCGAAGTCAGTCGTGCATTTGTGGTTACAGCAGCAATTGACCTTACCACGTTAAAGATTATAGCTACCTGCGTGTCATCCGAGTCCAAGAAAATCAATAATGTGGAATGGCTTACTTGGATAATTGATCATCATACAGAAAGAAGGGAATAAGAACAGTCCCTTATACCAAAGTGGTTTCCTTAGACACGTGTGTCAAGCTTTCGTCCCTGTGCAATACGATGAAAAGTGTTAGAATGAGAAACATAGAATGAAATAACAAACAAATGAAATCAACAACCGAAGTCAGTCGTGCATTTGTGGTTACAGCAGCAATTGACCTTACCACGTGGGAGATTATAGCTACCCGCGTGTCATCCGAGTCCAAGAAAATCAACAATGTGGAATGGCTTACTTGGATAACTGTTCATTAAACAAAAAGAAGGGAATAAGAACAGTCCCTTATACCAAAGTGGTTTCCTTAGACACGCGTGTCAAGCTTTCGTCCCTGTGCAATACGATGAAAAGTGTTAGAATGAGAAACATTGCAGGAAATAACAAACGAATGAAATCAACAACAGAAGTCAACCGTCCAGTTTTGGTTACAGCAGCAATTGACCTTACCACGTGGGAGGAAATCAAAAATGTGGAATGGCTTAATAAGAAATATTGGAGGAAATAACAAACAAAAGAAATCAACAACAGGAGTCAGCCGTCCAGTTTTGGTTACAGCAGCAATTGACCTTACCAATTGAGAGATTGTAGCTACATGCGTGACATCCGAGACCAAGAAAAACAACAATGTGAAATGGCTTACTTGGATAATTGTTCATTAAACAAAAAGAAGAGAATAAGAACAGTCCCTTATACCAAAGTGGTTTCCTTAGACACGGGTGTCAAGCTTTCGTCTCTGTGCAATACGATGAAAAGTGTTAGAATGAGGAAGATTGAAGGAAATAACAAACGAATGAAATCAACAACAGAAGTCAGTCGTGCATTTGTGGTTACAGCAGCAATTGACCTTACCACGTGGGAGATTACAGCTACCTGTGTGACATCCGAGCCCAAGAAAATCAACAATATGGAACGGCTTACTTGGATAATTGTTCATTAAACAAAAAGAAGGGAATAAGAACAGTCCCTTATACCAAAGTGGTTTCCTTAGACACGTGTGTCAAGCTTTCGTCCCTGTGCAATACGATGAAAAGTGTTAGAATGAGAAACATTGAAGAAAATAACAAACGAATGAAATCAACAACAGAAGTCAGTCGTGCATTTGTGGTTACAGCAGCAATCGACCTTACCACGTTAAAGATTATAGCTACCTGCGTGTCATCCGAGTTCAAGTAAATCAATAATGTGGAATGGCTTACTTGGATAATTGATCATCATACAGAAAGAAGGGAATAAGAACAGTCCCTTATACCAAAGTGGTTTCCTTAGACACGCGTGTCAAGCTTTCGTCCCTGTGCAATACGATGAAAAGTGTTAGAATGAGAAACATAGAAGGAAATAACAAACAAATGAAATCAACAACAGAAGTCCGTCGTGCATTTGTGGTTACAGCAGCAATTGACCTTACCACGTGGGAGATTATAGCTACCTGCGTGACATTCGAGTCCAAGAAAATCAACAATGTGGAATGGCTTACTTGGATATTTGTTGATTGAACAAAAAGAAGGGAATAAGAACAGTCCCTTATACCAAAGTGGTTTCCTTAAACACGTGTGTCAAGCTTTTGTCCCTGTGCAATTTCGGTTTGAACAATATGGCCCGGGGTTGCCCCATGGCAACATGCATTTTTATTATCAGTAGGGGAATTTGAAGAGGATCACATAAAAAAATTGAGTTGGAATAGTTTTCGGTACTTATGCGCCGATTCCTCCTGGATTGGTTTATGATTTTATTATCACTTTCAAGATGATTACTTTTATTGTACTACGACTACGAACACGTCTATGTCTGAGGTTTATTATTTTCCTTTATCCATCCGCTTTGGCAGCGTCGCTCTTTGTTTTGCAATATGTGATTTTTGGATTCGTTATCTGTACAGGGATGTCGCTAGGCAATGTTTATAGATTAAGACAGGTTGTCTCGTAACTTTCAACCAATCAGCGTCAATCATTCGTGACGTCACTCAGTTTACACATTCAAATAAATAACTTCACTATAGATTGGTGGTGTAGGATCAGAGAAACAGGAAAATGATACTCTGTTAGTGCGCCCACGTTTCGGAAAAATTTATTTCCATCCTCAGGGCTCATAACGGTGCTTGATGTCCTCCATAAAACCCATATTAGAGATGATGTCAAAAAATAACCATAAACTATTTCACAAGATCTGAAGTGGTGATCCAAAAATTTCACTTCACTATAGATTGGTGGTGTAGGATCAGAGAAACAGGAAAATGATACTCTGTTAATTCGCCGACGTCTCGGTTATTTTTTGACAACATTATCTCTCATATGGGTTTTATGGAGGACATCAAGCACCGTTATGAGCCCTGAGGCTGAGGATGGAAATAAATTTTTCCGAAACGTCGGCGAACTAACAGAGTATCATTTTCCTGTTTCTCTGATCCTACACCACCAATCTATAGTGAAGTAAAATTTTTGGATCACCACTTCAGATCTCGTCAAATAAATAACATTTGATTGTAATGAAAACGTTTGTTTTCACGGATTTTCTTATTAGTTTGATGGCGTATATCGTTTGTAGCCTCTCCTTAATAGTCTTTAATATCTTCAATCATAAAATAGCTACGATAAAATGTCTGTCAATGATGGCCAATGGCGATACAGACTCTCTATAGATCTTGACAGACACTGAATGACAGACGGAGACGACACTAATTTCCGGGAAAACCTCGGAGGCTTTCGGCAAGTCTCGTTGACAATCGGGATATTGACAGCCAGCTGCCAGACTGATTTCGCGGCAAAGTGGAATTTTCAACTGAAACAGCAGTGTTAGCAGTTTTGAGTTTTTTAAG
This sequence comes from Harmonia axyridis, assembly GCF_914767665.1. Taxonomy (NCBI): domain Eukaryota; kingdom Metazoa; phylum Arthropoda; class Insecta; order Coleoptera; family Coccinellidae; genus Harmonia; species Harmonia axyridis. The sequence goes on along the minus strand of NC_059502.1, from coordinate 44,473,198 downwards.
TTTGGAAGTTTTTCAATGGATATATTTTGTGACATGGCAGATATGGAAAACCAGGAAAAAGTTTGCTCTCTTTGCGGTGTGGAGTTTTCTACCATTTCTTCAAAAAATAGGCATTTGCGAAGTATTCATGAAGTGAACAATACTCCGACTTCGAAGTCGCATATTATTTGTCCGCTTTGTAAGAAAAATGAGCTGCAGTGTGGAACGTATAAGAAATTAGAAACTCATTTAGCATTGGAGCATGATATTAAATTGGAGTTTGAAACACATCACTTCACTAATGAAGAAAACTATGAACATTGGTTTGAGACAGAGAAATTGGAAATGATATATGCAGTCCACGGAGTGAAAAAATATAAGGATTATATACTTAAGTCTTATGTTTGTAACAGAAGCAATTCGAAAGGTGATTAACATTGTTTTCCCATTTCATATCAGTAACTGTAAATATTGTCACAGGATTTGAAATTAAAAATTCGCAACGAATAGTGAAATCAAGCGGTTCCATCAAGATCTATGGAGTATGTCCATCTCGTATTGAGACTGATACTTAGGTACCAGTAACAAATCAATTCAATATACGGATCTTCCTCCAACAGGAGAAGATAATCTCTTCCACTCAGAGAGAGAGAAAAAAAATGGTTGCACTGACCTTCGGTTCCTCTTCAGTCCTTACACACTTAAGCGTCGTTTTCTGAAGATCGGGAGCTATTCTGTCATTTTGTAGCGTTGTCTTTTCTGGTCCCTGCTCGGGGCGTCATTTGTAACGCTCCTTTTTGCGTCACTAGGCGCCTCTGCCAATTGCCCTTCAGCACTTTGCAGTAGTATCTCGAGCGCCAGCCAATTTTAGGGAGAAATTGACAAACCTTACCAGGGTAGCTTAGTGAAGACAGGATTCGGTGTCACCTAGGATGGTAGCGGTGACCAAGTAACAAACAACGCAACAGAATTAATAGATTTACTGATTCAATTCTACAATACAGACAATCTCAGCAAAAACGGGAAATAAGAAAAAGCATAAACTATATCAATCTGTATACTTCAATTCGGTTACTGAGATAATTTGTACTGTCTACAACTACTGTGTCCTTACCTCACCAATTTATTGTCAGTCAGAACCGTTGAACAAGTTAGTCGGATCCGGGAGCCGGGAAATTATGATATTTGGAGATTGAGAATCGTGGATTTTGTAGAGTCGGGAAGGAATGAAAACTAATCCTAACGCGTTGAAAAACTCCACCGGTACACCACCCTCTCGTTGTCTCTATCAAATGAAACCCTTGAATATTCACTCGTAAGAAAGTCACAAGTAAAAATTAGCAAACTCCCCAGAAAAGGACTAACAAGTAAGTTTACTGATGAAAATGGCGATTTTCGACCTCAGAAACGGATTTGTAATTATTGGCGTTCAATTACCAATTTTACTATCGTCAAGTCACCTGGTAACCACTTAACCAAAATGTCTTTTCTAAAACTAAACTAAACTACTGCCTAAACCTCTAAATCTAAATAACTAACTCAACTAAAACTAAACTATCTACTACCTAAATCTGAATAACTAACTATCTGAATCTACTAAATCTGAAAATCTCTACTATCTAAACTATCTGAATGCCTGAACATCAATTACCGATTTTGGGTCGGTTACACCCTTTTATAACTTCGGTGCGGGGCGGTGGAAGAATTCAACCCACGTGACTCTTCATGTCGACAAAAACCTCGTTTTTCGAGAAAATTCTCTTGGCGGAACGTAATCTGACATATGGAAAAAAATATATAACGCCGAAATAAATAATTTCTTATATTATTTCAATCGGATTATTCGAGGCCCTGGTCGGTTGAAAAACATAAGGCATGGACTTTTTCATTATCGCGGTATTCGCGGTGAACAATTAATAAATTATTTCCAATATTTACGGAATATATCAGAATGATTAATTTGAACGGAAAACAATAAAATATTCTTTAGACGGAGCCTGATCATTCCTATGGGAATAATCAGACTTCGTTACAATATGTTTTGATCGAGTCAAATGATGAATTGTTTGAGCGAGAGCTATATGTTTTGGACTATGCACTCCTTTCATAACGTAACAAATATCTGTAAATAAAACTTTAGCACGTCTTAATTTTGTGTCAGAAAAAGATTTTTTATTAGTTAATAATATTTGAAAGAAATAAAGCCATGTCGGTGGTATTTCAATATTTTCCAAACTTTTATCAATGACGTTTTCATCGCAAATATATCCTGAAGTATTAACATCAATGTTAGAAATAACTTCGTTTTTTAATTTCTCAGCACATTGATGAATTAGTTTTCTGGAATCACTCGATTCTCGAATTTTTTCAGATAATAGTTCTAAAGGTATATCAACCATAATGACGACTGCCGATTTAGATCTATATACTGGATGAGAAAATAAAATTTTTTCTCCATATTTTTTAATTAAGAGATCTTTAGTTATTTCGTTGTTAGCAGATAATTCTTGATTCTCGATATAGCTGTTGAGACGTTTAGTTAAAAAACTTAATTCGTAAGCCGTCGAGTTGCATAAAGGGATTTCAATTTCTCTCAATAAATCTTCAAATGCTTTATATTTTGACACTTGGTCGGCCACCTTTATTATTTGAGTTTTCAGGAACATATAAATAGCTTCTATAACACAATTTATGATACTTAACTTGCTGAGCGAGAAGACTGTCAACCGAATCGAATGTACATATTTTTTTAAAAACATCATCCATTTTTAGGCGTTCAACAGTTAAGAAATTTTCAGCTGCATCACGATCAGATAGTACATACGTCGCTTTTACATTATTTTTTTTTTCTGGCCTCATATTATGCACGAATCACTGTCGTTTTCTGGATTTCTGGTGGACCGACGAGGAGTATAAAATGTACTTGAAGTTGAGGGTTCTGTTGACTGGACTTCCTGAAGATTTTCATCTTGTTTGTGAAGTTGTATTTCTCTTCGCCTGATTTTTTCTTCACTTGTATAACTTGAATAACCTGTTCTGTGCCACGAAAATGTTTGTTTGTCAAGAGAAGAATTAAACAAATTTTCAAACCGGATAGCGGCCTTATCTTTTCGTCGATAAGCTGCACTTTGTACAGTTATATATGTATCAGGCTTCGGATTTTTCACTACATTGTTTGTAATTTCACAAAAAATACATGGTAAGGTATCATCAGAAAATTTTCTTTTCTTGGGAACAACTAAAAACGACATTACACTCACATTTATTTTAACGAAAAATCACAGAAAATAAAAATTTGTTCATCTAAAAATGTTAATACTACACGAAATCACTAGAATGGGTGCAACGACGTTTAACAATTTTAAGTCTTGAACGAAATAAAAAAGACTGAACAAATATGAGCATAAAACAAAGAACGATGAGTTAAGAATTGACAGAAAAAAAATGATCTTTTTCTTACTTAGACACAATCATACAAACACCATGATACATATACATATAATTATTTTTTATTTCATTCTTTGCCAATTCATTGAATGTTTTTTCTAAGCATTTAGGTGCGTACGCAATATATTTTTATTTTTTATCTATAACAGGCGCGGATCCAGGACCCACTTTTGGGGGGGGAACTTTTGGATACTTCCGCCATTTTGGGACGTCATTTTTTTGCCGTTTATTAATATGGGTTTTCAAAAAATGTATTGAAAATGAAATGAATAGAATAAAAAATGTCCCCATACATTTACTTGTATTTTCAAATTATACACTGTGTCCGTAAAGTATGGAACAAATTCATTTTTAGCTAAACAGACCATTTTAAGAAATAATCGTGAAACAAGTCGATTTTTTATTTTAATTTACTGTATTTTGAAATAATAATCTAATATACAGGGTTAATTACTTTCGAGTAATGACGTCACCGTCATTTTTTTCAAATGGAACACCCCCATTTTGTCTCAATTTTCCGATTACTCTAGCTGGGCTGATTCCAAAAATGTATCACATTTTGATTCCAATTGGTACAGGATGGACAAAAATACATAGTTTTGTATTCCAAAACTGTATCACATATTGATTTCAATTGGTACAGGACCAATTGGAATCAACATGTGATACATTTTTGGAATCAGCTCAGATAAAGTAATCGAAAAATTGAGACAAAATGGGGGTGTTCCATTTAAAAAAAATGACAGTGACGTCATTACTCGAAAGTAATTCACCTTGTATATTAGATTATCATTCAAAATACGGTAAATTAAATTAAAAAATCGACGTGTTTCACGATTATTTCTTAAAATGGTCTGTTTAGCTAAAAATGAATTTGTTCCATACTTTACGGACACAGTGTATAAAGTAACAAAGTGTATTAGTTTTTTGACATTTTCTATGTCACTTGTGTTCAGTAGATTATGTCATTTAATCATAGAAAGATACAAGCTTTCACTTCAAAATGGACCACTTGAAATGACACTAGGTTCACTCTTTGTTTTCCAGATTTGGAGTTTGATTTTTTCAAGTTTTTTCTCATAGCACCTGTGCTTTACACGATATTTAACTTGAATTTGGCATAGATATTCTAATTTAAAGTTTTTATCATGTGATACGAGTATACTAATTTTGAATACAAATCTACAGGGTGATAGTTTTTCTGGAACAGTGCCCGCTCTTTTCCTCCAGAACTTTTTTTTGGAAGACTACAGGTAGTTTAGAAAAATGTTAAAAGAAACTTTGATCGATTACTACACTTTTTGGTTTCTTGTAGTTCTGTCCTATCTGCTACTGATTTCTAGAAAAAAATTTCAAACTATTCTCTAGTACCTAATACTCAGAAAAAGCCAACTTATAACGAAGATCCAGTTAGTAAGCTATGATGAATAAATTTTATTATAATTTTTGATATGGTATATCCAAAGTCACTTGGAGGAAGATGAATATTTCAATTATACAAGGTTTTCCAAGTTTCCAGAAATTCCTTTGGGCCCAGTGAATTTATTGCCTAACAATACTTTTAGATAAACCCCGGTATTTTGCAGATCGCGGTATCCACTTCAAAGGGACATCTATGGCCAAGAGTTTTTATGGAATAGTTCAAGTGACTTTGAATAAACTATACTTATTTACCGCATCTGTAGCGAAGATGAAGAAAGATTTGATAAACTGGTATAATCATCACAAAAAAATAGATTACAAGACTTACAAGAAACACTCTGTATCTCGAAAACAAAGCGTTAACGGGCCCATATTTATAGGCCTTTTTTATTATCCAAGGAATCTCTCATATTCCTTTATACCTCCAATTTTAGCAATCCATTCCTATGATTATTCAACAAAGCTAAATATTTCTCATGATAAACAAAATAGGAAATATATTGGAAAGTAGGCCTGCTTTTATTGAAGATCATATTTCAGGTCCTTTTTTCCAAAGTACCAACAAAGAGGAAATATTTCGCATGCACGTGTTATTATTCTTTCATGATTGTCTTTTTTTATTGCCATCCGTTCCAAGAGACTGCATCCTAGGTAAACCTCGTATTGAGTAGGTAACTCAAAACATCATTACACCCGAATAAGAGGAATAGATAATGTTAAGGGTAGGCGGAGGGCCTCGACCCGATATAAAATAAATATTCAACGTCTTGTTATGTTTCATGTGATAAGTGAAAAAAATTCACTCAGGAATTGTTTTGTTGATGGAATTCTGAAAATTACAGGCTGCCAATAATCATGGCCCCGGGGAAAATCACACTCGCCCCCTCCACTCTCGACGGACTAAAAGGCTTGCGTAAGGCGGATAAACTAATTTTTTATTGCAGATTTAGATTCAACGTGATTTGAAATGCAAAAAGCCAAAGTTTGAGGTATGATTTTAATAAAAATTTGTTCGATTCCAGATGTTACTACAGCACCATGTCAAAAATTGTTGCATTGGTAGAATTATATTCATTTAACATTAGTTGAATACCAATGAAATATTTTGATCTTTACCATTATACAAACAGAGGTTTATATTTATATTGGGCAGGTGAACAAAAATAAGAACATCAAAGCCTTGTTGAGACTAAATTTGTCCTAGTTCAATACAACAATTATATTTTGGGGTCACAAAAAAATTTCACAATATACAAATTAATAAATAGAAAACAACTGCTTATTCTGGTCGTTCACACTCGTAGTAGGTATTCATATATTTTTCCCTTTCCCTCTTCTTGGGGTTCATAATTCTGATTGGTGAATTGAAATTAAAAACAATTGCTGAAATATCAGAGATAACGCCTGAAGATCTATACCCATCAAAGAAGCCACACTTCACACAAAAATAGATGGTTTGTCAAAGAGATACCGACAAGATTTATGAAGCGCAAAAAAACTCTTGGAAATCGGGGTAAGCAGAGAATCACATGCCGACGCGCGACAGTAATATTTATGACCCAATTGCGGCATCTTTGAACGTGTTTATTGCGGAACGTTTGAACCTATATATTGGTCCATATTCATATTATTTCTAACCTTATTGCATTTCCATTCCGTATCCGTACTTTCAACATCTTTGTTTCAGAAATTGCGTCAAATTACATTTTTGCTTGATCTTGTAATTATTTGAGCCTTAGTATGTCAAATTCTAGACGTGCCGGCAAAATTTAAGAGGTGCCCGGGCCATTTGGGGGGGGAACGTTCCCCCAGTTCCCCCCCCCCGTGGATCCGCGCCTGATCTATAATTGTGGTTCCAAAAAATGTTAAAATAGTATTATATCTTATTGCTGTTGATATAAATGCATGAATTACTATGATAATAACAAAAAAGTAACATAAACTTATAAAAAAGTAATTTTAATTACATGTTCCGATTTATGCTTAAATAACTTTTGAAAAATTGATTTCAGAAAAAAATTTATACAAAACAAATTGTAGAAAATGTAATTAATAATAACATTGCTCTCTTTAAAAATCTTGATAAAGTTGATAGTTTTTAAGATAGATGATAAATAATGATTCAAGACACAGAGGCCGATGCAGCGCATGAGTCAGAGAGAGACGGCGCTAACTAAAGGTAAGCGACGCATATTTATGAGTGCGCGAAATTAAAAATTAAAAAACAGGTATAAACAATGAAATTTTTTAAGATCTCTATTTACAATATTATTAACTATTGTATAAAGAATTAAGGAAAAAATATTATTAATATTTTTTTTTTTTTAATATATTTTTCATGGGTCGAAAGTACCCAAATTTGAGATTTTTCGAACCTTTAAAAATTCATATCTTTAAAAATATTAACTTTATCGTAAAAAGTCAGAGGGCCTTTTTTATTTGTATTTCAAAACAGAATATAAAAAAAAAATTGTCCGGTTGAAAAATAACAATTCCTTGCAATTGTTCAAACAATTTCGGTTTGAACAATATGGCCCGGGGTTGCCCCATGGCAACATGCATTTATATTATCAGTAGGGGAATTTGAAGAGGATCACATAAAAAAATTGAGGTGGAATAGTTTTCGGTACTTATGCGCCGATTCCTCCTGGATTGGTTTATGATTTTATTATCACTTTCAAGATGATTACTTTTATTGTACTACGACTACGAACACGTCTATGTCTGAGGTTTATTATTTTCCTTTATCCATCCGCTTTGGCAGCGTCGCTCTTTGTTTTGCAATATGTGATTTTTGGATTCGTTATCTGTACAGGGATGTCGCTAGGCAATGTTTATAGATTAAGACAGGTTGTCTCGTAACTTTCAACCAATCAGCGTCAATCATTCGTGACGTCACTCAGTTTACACATTCAAATAAATAACTTCACTATAGATTGGTCGTGTAGGATCAGAGAAACAGGAAAATGATACTCTGTTAGTGCGCCCACGTTTCGGAAAAATTTATTTCCATCCTCAGGGCTCATAACGGTGCTTGATGTCCTCCATAAAACCCATATTAGAGATGATGTCAAAAAATAACCATAAACTATTTCACAAGATCTGAAGTGGTGATCCAAAAATTTCACTTCACTATAGATTGGTGGTGTAGGATCAGAGAAACAGGAAAATGATACTCTGTTAATTCGCCGACGTTTCGGTTATTTTTTGACAACATTATCTCTCATATGGGTTTTATGGAGGACATCAAGCACCGTTATGAGCCCCGAGGCTGAGGATGGAAATAAATTTTTCCGAAACGTCGGCGAACTAACAGAGTATCATTTTCCTGTTTCTCTGATCCTACACCACCAATCTATAGTGAAGTAAAATTTTTGGATCACCACTTCAGATCTCGTCAAATAAATAACATTTGATTGTAATGAAAACGTTTGTTTTCACGGATTTTCTTATTAGTTTGATGGCGTATATCGTTTGTAGCCTCTCCTTAATAGTCTTTAATATCTTCAATCATAAAATAGCTACGATAAAATGTCTGTTGTAACCAATTAAGTGTTTCTCCTCTCTTCAGAGATCTGTTACTAGCTTCAGTCGGAGAGGTGGTCGGGGTTAATAGGTTGTAGCTAGCCCGGAACCTATTTTCAAAAAAAAAGAAAGCAATTTCGAAGGCTTTGGTTCCCACACAAAAACAAACCCATCCACTTTCAGAGATTTATTAATAAGATGAAATGATCCACTAAATTGTTCAAATTGTAATGAAAAGTTAAGAGTGAAATATTGAAAAATAGCTGCTTACAATTGAATCTCAACAATGAAAATTATTATGAATAGCTTCGAAGCGAAATGTCTCAAATGAAAAATGAAATAGAGCATACGAAATTATATAAATTGGATATCAAATGAAATTACAAAATACATAGCAGAATACTTCCATTAGCATTTAAAATCCAGGTGAAGTGCTCCCATGCACGAAGAACCATCTGATTTGGTACGATACTGTCACAGCACCATATAAGGATTTCCAGGTTCTTATGACCACAGTTTTCAGGTGTGATGGATCCTTCGAAGTTGGATGTTGGTCAACGAAGTTCAATCTTGGAAATATATGTTCAAAATCGAAATTCTGGGCTTCACCCAAAAACTGGAAAATTAATTTCTTTCAGAGACCGTTCAGTAGAATATATTGTCCTTGCCGTCCATGTTTCACATAAAAAGTTGTGTACTCAAGTATAAAAAATTACATATGTGAATCGACAGCCATTTTTCAAAAAAATAATAATCTAGCAAATAAAATTGGAACTGATTTCAACTGTTATATTAAATTTTGAATGAGAAAATGAAAAATTTTTAATGAGTGAATTGAATTGAATGGAAGATTTATTTTATATGGCGTGAGATTTTGAATATGAAAATGATCTAAATAATGAAATCTATAAGAAAAATTAATTTTGAAGCGAATGAAAATGAACCTGAACGGCAAGGATGAATCGAAATTTGGTTGAAAGAAAAAAGAATCTTTGTTGGGCAGAGGAGATTGCAAAAAAAAAAAAAAAAAATATACATTTTAAAATATATAGGTATCTTACCTCAATTTTTAATTGAGTTTCACTAAACCAATAGAAACTATGAAATATTAACTGAATCTCAAAATTTAAAACAAAAAAAATATCTATATCAAGAACTCAACTCTGATGACTTATTTCATTCACCAGACAAAGCAGAAAAGAAAGAATAAAATCTTCGAATAACCGATTAATATCCTATCAGATTGAAAACATGCGCCCATCTGCAAATCTGAATTCTTCGATACACGTACAAATGCAGTGGCGGTACAACTAATATGTAATGAATAAATTTAAATTTTGAAAAGAAAGAAAGTTGTAACGATCGTATCGTTACACATCTCCTCTACCCACCAAAAAAAAAAAAAAAAAAAATGAGTGCATAAAACCCTGAAAGTGGCAAAAATTTTAATGTTTAAATATTGAAATAGAAATTAATCATATTCGAAACAAGTACCCATCAAAAATAGAAAGGAGACATGGTATGCTAGATGGTCAGCAAACCTATTGGACAGTGCGCTACAGGAAGTTTGTGTCTGTACCCTCTTCAGTCCAATAAAACAAAAAAAAATATTACTAATAGACATTACTATATATGAAAGATATTTGTCCCCACATCAGATTTCTAAACAAAACATACAATTATAATTACGAATCACAAATAATTCAAGGTTATTTCATGATGCTCTCAATGATATGAGTAGCTAAAAAGAGAATAGTTCTACGGTTCTTCTTTAATTTGGTTTGAAAAGTTCTAAAATAAACCACTCAGTGAACAGTTCAAGGTTGGCAGTATACAGCTTCAAGAAACTATACACAACCAATCTGACTCTCCTCCCTACCACCCTTTTCATAATATAATTTATAACCCACGACAAAATAGGAGATCAAATCAGAACGACATTAAAAGATAGAAAGAACAACAAAAAACCAAAGTTGGGCGCCAGTGAGATACTATCTCACACTCAAAATACTACACAAGGTAAAATTATTGGTGCTAATCTATTCGAATCAATTACAAAAAGAGAAAATCTGAAAATATTGTGAATCTAAACAAAAGCAGTTGAAAAATCTATCCAAAAATTAGTTTCACTGAATAGTAACCAATCGCTTCTGACAAATTTCGGACAGACAGAATATTTATGCAAACTTACATACCCAATGCATAATCTCTATGCCAAAATAACCAAAAATATGGGAATTCAATATTCATAACTGAAAGCCCCAGCTAAAAGCTGTCTGTCCAAGTTTATCAATTGAGAAAATTCAAAAATAAAAAAAAAAGCACTAATCAAATAAATGACCTCAACATACAAAAAATGTGAATTAAAAAAAAAATGAAAATTATATTTGGTACTAATAATTGTCGTTCTGATCATCAGTGCCACTATCACTAATATCCAACTTCAAATGGCTAACATGAAAATTACCCAGGTCATTTCCATTGAGATCCCTCAAATTGTATACCAAGGGTGAAAGAACTCTATGAATAACACAAGGAATATACTTAGGTGCTAACTTAGAGGAAAAATCATTAGCTGCATTGGATAACATAAAATTCTTCTTCCAAACCCTGTCTCCCACTCGAAATCTGACATCCCTACGTCTTAAATTATATCGACCCTTATTTAATTCATGCGAATGCAACAACCGCTTTCTGACATCCTCGAATAGTTCAGGGACTTTAAGCTGAACTTCGGGGTCTAATACATTCCCAGAAATATCTATAAAATTATTATCTCTTTCCGAAATCTTTCCATAAAATGAACCATCAGTTGGGACGTTCCTCATAAAACATAAATATGAAGGGGATAACTTAGTGACCTCATGTTTAGCTAGGCGAATAGCTTGTGCTATTTGATGGATATTTTCATCCCAGAGTTTGTGATCATCCTGTATATAAGATCTTATAGCAGTTACAATAGTCTTATTGACTCTTTCAGTTGGGTTTGCCTGTGGAAAATATCGAGCATTGAACCAAATTTTCTGTACTTTATATTTATTCATCAAATTTTTGAATTCACTAGAAATAAACTGAGGTCCATTATCGGCAACGAAAATTTGAGGTACTCCGAATATCAGAAATACATTATATTCTAGGAATTTCACGATAGACTTACTAGTTGCTTTCGCTAAGGGATGTATGAAGACAAATTTGGTGAACCAGTCAGTTACTACTAAAAGATATCTATTGCCGCTTTTCGATCTAGGATAAGGTCCTAATAAATCAGCCGATATTAATTGAAATGGAAAACGTATGTCTCTATTTTTGCCCATAAGTCCTGCCTGAGGAAGATTACTACTTTTACAAGAAGCACAGACTTTACAGTTCAAAATATAGTTTCTCACCTGTTTCCTCATTTTTGGCCAATAATATAGTTGTGATATACGTGACAATGTTTTATAAATACCCAAATGAGCAGCAAGAGGATCATCATGATACATTTTCATGACTTCTTTCCTATGAGGACATGGAATGACAATTTTCCATTCTGGAGAATCGTCACAAAGTCTAGATTGAGGAAGTATATGCTTGTATAAAACTTCACCTTCTACTTTGAAATCGGGATACTTTTGAGGATTTTTCTGTACTTCACACAGCATACGTCGATACCAAGTGTCAGTTTTCATATCCTTCAGATCAAGCACAGCAATCTCGTCTTTATGGCTTTCCGGAATTCTGGATAGAGAATCTGCCACTTTATTGAGAGAACCGCTTCTATGGACGATGTCAAACTTATGTTGTGACAACTTTGTTATCCATCTGGCTAAACGTGGAGATGGATCCTTCATCGAATTCAACCACTTTAAGGATGAATGATCAGTGATAACAGTAAATTCAGTACCTTCAATGTAAGGTCTGAATTTATCGATAGAGAAAACTATAGCCAATAGTTCCTTCTCTGTAGTGGTATAATTTTTTTGGCATTTGTTAAGGGACTTACTGCAGTAAGCTATAGGATGCTCAAAGCCATTTTCTTCCTGGAATAAAACTCCTCCTACTCCATAATTACTAGCATCAGCAGCAACGAAGAAACGTTTTGAGAAGTCAGGACTGGCAAGTATTGGTGCAGTAGTCAACATTTTCTTAATGTTTGTGAATGCTTCATCAGCCTCCGTTGTCCAAACGATAGGTTGCCCCTTCTTTCTTCCTTTGAGAAGATCGGTGATAGGAGCACAGATTGTTGAGCTATTCTCCAAAAATCTCCTGTAATATCCAATTAAACCAATTAATCGTCTGACTTGAGTAGTATTTGTAGGAGTGGGATATTCTAATACTGCCTGAACTTTATCGGGGTCTGTTCTCAGCCCATCCTTATCCACAACAAAACCAAGAAAATTCAATGAAGACCGACAAAATTTACATTTATCGAAATTAACAGTCAAGTTAGCGTTATTAAGTTTTGAGTAAAGTTCCTTCAACACACGTATATGAGTTTCGAAATCTGGGGTTACTACAACAATATCATCAATATAATAAAATACCCAAGGTTCCAATGAAGGACCTATAACTCTATCCATTAACCTACACATAGCTTGGGCGCTATTATTCAAACCAAAAGGTACAACTTTAAAGCAGAAGAGACCTCTACCAGGAATAGCAAAAGTTGTTTTTAATTGAGATTCTTTGTCTAAAGGAAGTTGAAAGAAGGCTTGTTTCAAATCTAATGAGGAAAGATATTGTGCATCCCGAACTTTGCTGATGATAGAATCTATTAAGGGCATAGGATAACTATCCGGTAACGTGATAGAATTTAGCTTCCGACCGTCGAAGCACACCCTATATGAACCGTCCTTCTTTTTGACTAACCACAAAGGACTTAACCACGGAGAACATTCAGTTACCGGTCTGATTATGTCCAATTTCAACATTTCGTCTACCTCATTATTCAAAATCTTCAACATAGCCGGAGACAAAGGATATTGCCTCTGCTTTATTGGTTTCGAACCCTGGGTGTCTATGTGATGGGTGTATAAATTAGTTTTACCAATTTTATCTTTAGGGCTGATATTCTCGAACGAATTGACAACACTATCGAGTTGAGCTTTTTGCTCTTTAGTCAGAGATTCAGGGCCATGTATAGCACGAATCGCAGAAATATTCAACATTTCTGAATTGAATGAATTATCCCTAAAATCTATGGACAGTTCAAAACATCGGATAAAGTCCATCCCCAAGATTAATTTGTGCGCAATAGAAGGAACAACCAAAAGTTTTATTGTTTTTGATGTACCCTCTAAACAAATAGGAACATGAATAAAACCTAGTGTGTTCTGCTCTTGTCCATCTGCTGTCGAGACCTGAACAGATACATTATAATTCAAGGACAGATTATATTTCTTCAACAAAAAGAGAGCCGAATTACCCATGATTGAAACGTTGCTCCCACTGTCCAACAAAGCTGTTACCGAATCATTGAATACTTTAACCGATATGTAAGGACGATTATCACTAAATTTATTACCTAAAATTGGACTCATCTCAACAGGATGATATTTTGAAGACTTCAAGTCCGAAAGAGATGGTTTTGTGGGTATAACTTTGTTACCATAAAAATTTTTAACTGTGATGAGCCATTCACGCCATCTTCTCCTTTCAGACTCAAAATCTATATGAATTACTTGTTCCCGTTGTGAACCTTGTTGGCAGGCTTTGCTTGTTCTCCCGAAGGTCCTGCAACGTCTGCCTGATTGCAGTACCTGCTCGCGTTTTTTGAACAGTTAGGGCAGTTACGTTTGGTAAAATCAACTTTTCCGCACAAATAGCAAAACTTCCTCATTGCCTTTTGACAATCCGAAAAAACATGCCCTGACATATTACAATTCCAACATTTTACATTAGAAGAAATTGCGGAGACAATAGTCCCTCTAGGACCCGAAGAAAGATTGAGTGACAGAACATCTTCAACTTTTTTACAAAGGGAAGTTAAATCCGTAATAGTCTCAACATCCTGAAAAACTAAAGCCTTCATATAATCGGGTAATAAATTATTTTTTATGATTCCAACAATCTCCTTTTCAGAAGGTGAAGAATTTAATCTATTGAATTGACATTCCATATCTGTGATGAACATAGTTACTGATTCTCTAATTGATTGCTTTCTTGACTTGATCTCGGCTAACTTAATTTCATCATGACTACTATGAAGAAAAGTCGATTTTAGTTTAGAAACTAGATCAGACCAATCACTAAATCTATTTTTCAGAAAGTTATTATGCCACCACGTCCAAGCATTGCCTTCAAAAAGATCGGCAGCTGAATCAAAAAGATCGGCATTATCACAACCCCTTGAAAATTTTAACGAGTCAATCAATTCTAAAAAAGATAATAAATCTTCTTTTCCAGAAAATTTCTTTATACCCCATTTATAAACTGGGACCTTTTTAGTAGGCACCGAAAAACCTGCTGCACTATGATGAGTTGGAGTTGATGATTGTAATGGATTGTTATTTTGTGATGAATGAGATGGCGATTGAACCATTGGATTTCTATTAACATGCCTATCCGAAAAATCCGCTTCCAAAATTAATACTCTTTTCAAAAGTTCTTGTTTAACATTGTTTTCAAATTCTGATTGGGCGAACAACCTCGAAATTCGCCCTGTGGCGTGAGTTATTCTAGACTCCAACTTTTTTTCATCATCAGAAGATTCATCACTAAGATGTTGCAGTAAAGCCTCAATGTCATTTAAGGTATCACCAATTTCTTTAACATTCTCATCAAACTTATATGTGTCCGATATTTCAACAAAACTCCTGTCGGAATTTTCCTGAGCTAAAAGACCTCCTAAAACTTTCCGTTTTTCCTGAACAGTAGTGGGGGGAACAATACCCCTTATTGATATTTCATAGGTTAGTTCGAAACTTCTCAAATAATTTGGATTCAATTTAACCATAATGAAGATTAAAGTGAAAAATGTTGTGGAGACAAATACCAGTTGAGACAATTACTTGTCGTGCTATACTTTGTAATGTGAAGAAGATATCTATGAATATGTGATCGTGTGAGGAGCCTTCAAAATTGCAAAAATTTTAACAAAGGATGCAAAATACGAAAAATTCGCCCCACGTTGGGCGCCAAAATTGTGTAACCAATTAAGTGTTTCTCCTCTCTTCAGAGATCTGTTACTAGCTTCAGTCGGAGAGGTGGTCGGGGTTAATAGGTTGTAGCTAGCCCGGAACCTATTTTCAAAAAAAAAGAAAGCAATTTCGAAGGCTTTGGTTCCCACACAAAAACAAACCCATCCACTTTCAGAGATTTATTAATAAGATGAAATGATCCACTAAATTGATCAAATTGTAATGAAAAGTTAAGAGTGAAATATTGAAAAATAGCTGCTTACAATTGAATCTCAACAATGAAAATTATTATGAATAGCTTCGAAGCGAAATGTCTCAAATGAAAAATGAAATAGAGCATACGAAATTATATAAATTGGATATCAAATGAAATTACAAAATACATAGCAGAATACTTCCATTAGCATTTAAAATCCAGGTGAAGTGCTCCCATGCACGAAGAACCATCTGATTTGGTACGATACTGTCACAGCACCATATAAGGATTTCCAGGTTCTTATGACCACAGTTTTCAGGTGTGATGGATCCTTCGAAGTTGGATGTTGGTCAACGAAGTTCAATCTTGGAAATATATGTTCAAAATCGAAATTCTGGGCTTCACCCAAAAACTGGAAAATTAATTTCTTTCAGAGACCGTTCAGTAGAATATATTGTCCTTGCCGTCCATGTTTCACATAAAAAGTTGTGTACTCAAGTATAAAAAATTACATATGTGAATCGACAGCCATTTTTCAAAAAAATAATAATCTAGCAAATAAAATTGGAACTGATTTCAACTGTTATATTAAATTTTGAATGAGAAAATGAAAAATTTTTAATGAGTGAATTGAATTGAATGGAAGATTTATTTTATATGGCGTGAGATTTTGAATATGAAAATGATCTAAATAATGAAATCTATAAGAAAAATTAATTTTGAAGCGAATGAAAATGAACCTGAACGGCAAGGATGAATCGAAATTTGGTTGAAAGAAAAAAGAATCTTTGTTGGGCAGAGGAGATTGCAAAAAAAAAAAAAAAAAAAATATACATTTTAAAATATATAGGTATCTTACCTCAATTTTTAATTGAGTTTCACTAAACCAATAGAAACTATGAAATATTAACTGAATCTCAAAATTTAAAACAAAAAAAATATCTATATCAAGAACTCAACTCTGATGACTTATTTCATTCACCAGACAAAGCAGAAAAGAAAGAATAAAATCTTCGAATAACCGATTAATATCCTATCAGATTGAAAACATGCGCCCATCTGCAAATCTGAATTCTTCGATACACGTACAAATGCAGTGGCGGTACAACTAATATGTAATGAATAAATTTAAATTTTGAAAAGAAAGAAAGTTGTAACGATCGTATCGTTACACTGTCAATGATGGCCAATGGCGATACAGACTCTCTCATAACGGTGCTTGATGTCCTCCATAAAACCCATATTAGAGATGATGTCAAAAAATAACCATAAACTATTTCACAAGATCTGAAGTGGTGATCCAAAAATTTCACTTCACTATAGATTGGTGGTGTAGGATCAGAGAAACAGGAAAATGATACTCTGTTAATTCGCCGACGTCTCGGTTATTTTTTGACAACATTATCTCTCATATGGGTTTTATGGAGGACATCAAGCACCGTTATGAGCCCTGAGGCTGAGGATGGAAATAAATTTTTCCGAAACGTCGGCGAACTAACAGAGTATCATTTTCCTGTTTCTCTGATCCTACACCACCAATCTATAGTGAAGTAAAATTTTTGGATCACCACTTCAGATCTCGTCAAATAAATAACATTTGATTGTAATGAAAACGTTTGTTTTCACGGATTTTCTTATTAGTTTGATGGCGTATATCGTTTGTAGCCTCTCCTTAATAGTCTTTAATATCTTCAATCATAAAATAGCTACGATAAAATGTCTGTCAATGATGGCCAATGGCGATACAGACTCTCTATAGATCTTGACAGACACTGAATGACAGACGGAGACGACACTAATTTCCGGGAAAACCTCGGAGGCTTTCGGCAAGTCTCGTTGACAATCGGGATATTGACAGCCAGCTGCCAGACTGATTTCGCGGCAAAGTGGAATTTTCAACTGAAACAGCAGTGTTAGCAGTTTTGAGTTTTTTAAGTTTGGAAGTTTTTCAATGGATATATTTTGTGACATGGCAGATATGGAAAACCAGGAAAAAGTTTGCTCTCTTTGCGGTGTGGAGTTTTCTACCATTTCTTCAAAAAATAGGCATTTGCGAAGTATTCATGAAGTGAACAATACTCCGACTTCGAAGTCGCATATCGTCGGCTAAGAGTGTAAATCTGCTATGTCCATAATAGTCCAAGAAAATGGCCAATGAAATACGAATTTTGAGGTTAAAACTTGAATTTTGGATATAAGTTACTTTGAAGCATCTAAAAACGAACTGTGAAAGGTTTTTTTAAATTCACCCCCGGGAAGGGGTGAAAAAAAATAAAAAAAGGGGTTTTTTTGAAATTTTGGGGAAATGGTAAGTGTTAGAAAAAAAAGTTTCGAATAAAAGTTGTAGAGCGTAAAATTTTACATAAAAATGTTCTCACAACTTTTTTTCCTAAAATTGAAATTAACTGAGATATGGTAGCTAGAAGCTAGGGGATGATAACAGGAACTTTAAAAAATCATAAGTTGTTGAAAAATTGAAAAAACTCATAATTTTTTTTTTTAAATTACTTATATGATTATAAACTTTAATTCTAGAAAAGAATTTTTTTTTTTTAATTGTTTATAAAAAAGTTATAACAATTTAAAATTTTTATTTTCAAATTAAATCAACTTTAACTGATGAAAATATATATATATTTTTTTTAATAGATTAATATTTTAAGAAATTGACCATACGCGTTGAAATTTAATTTTTACCTGTTCTTTTCAAGCAGATATAAAATAATTTACCTGGTTAAAGATATTGTGTGGCGGCCATTTGCTTTCACTACCGACTTCGGTACCTCATGCGCATGCGTCAGTTGTTCTCAATGCGCCAGTTGTTCTCTGTGTGTTTACAATATTCTCCATTTGTTTTGAGTGAATTGATCTCTGTGTGTTTACAATATTCTCCATTTGTTTTGAGTGAATTGATCTCTGTGTGTTTACAATATTCTCCATTTGTTTTGAGTGAATTGATTAGTGCTGTTAATTTGGAAAAGGTAATTATTTAAGTGATGTTCAATTTTATATTGAGAAACCGCATGGTCAAAACATAAACACATGCTTTTTATTTACTTTGTTATAAAAATCACCATCAATCATTTTATATTATTTAATTTTTTAAATACTATTGTTGAAGTATCTACCTAGATTAGTTGATAATGAATTAATTTTGTACTTTTCTTGTTTATATAGGTTGAAATTTCAACATGGATCAACAAGCATTATGCAGTATTTGTGACACAGTTTTGATCAATGACACCGACACTGTTGTTTCAGTGAAAGAGAGAGGATTAAAAAAGTTGATTGAGAAAAGCATTGAGAAGGAAGACAGAAAAAGCGAGTTATGGCTCGGAAAGATTGAAGTAAGTTTTCATGAAAAATGTAGGAAGTCGTATCCTATGTCTACCTCTTCAATTAAGAGAAAATCAAAATTATCTACTGATCCATCTTCATCACATTTTACATCATCTGTAGTTGGACCAAGTATACTACCAGCGTCAACTTCAACAAATTTGAATTTTGATTTTGTAAATCTATGTTTTTTTTGTAAAATGTCATTGGATCGCAAGCATAAACGGGTCCATTTGATAGCTAATAAGTACACACAAGACCAGATACTGGATATTGCCAGGAGGCAAAATGATGAGTTTAGTACTGAATTGATTAAACGCATTAAAGACATCAACCTAGTTGACTGTAAAGCTAGTTATCATCATAAATGCTACGTGAATTTTAATAAGCTCGTGAAGGAACCAAAAATCTCTACCCTTAAAGAACAAACAGCTAGGATTTTTAATCGAATTTGCAAACACATTGAAGAAAGCTGTCAGTATACATTTAGTTTGCGGGAACTAAAAGATATCATGGGAGATGATCCCTTGAGTAACTTTGTTTTATTTCGAATGTTGAAAGAAAAATATAAAGATGATATCTTCATATCTCATCATCGAGGTAAGGAAGCAATGATCTATTATAAAACATTCGATATTTCTAAAATTTGTAGCGATTGGTTCACTGGTGATGGCGATGAAATGGATGATTTACAAAAGCAAACAATTTTGAATGTCGCTGTCAAAATACTCCGTAATGAAATTATTAAACACGATTCTCGTAATACATCGTACCCTCCTGCGTCCAGTTTTCTTGACGATGTTGTGTCATCAATTCCGCCATTATTAACTTCGTTCCTTGGAAATTTACTATGCAAGGATAACAGTGACCAATACAGTGATAATTTTATTGTTAGAGATTCAATAGCACATTCCATCGTCAGTTATTTACGTCCCAAACAATTTATATCATCTCTCCAATTGGCAGTTGGTTCATATGTCCACAGAAAAACTGGTTCCAGACTAATTGTTGATCTGTTGAGCAAATTAGGTGTTTGTGCCTCATATTATCACATTCAGTTGCATGAAGCTTGTACAGTTATTAATCCTCCAGCTCTTAAAATTAATAGTGATAAGCCATTTGCACAATTTGTGTTTGATAATACTGATCACAATGCTAAAACATTAGATGGTAAAGAGACTTTTCATTGCCTTGGTGGAATAGTAGCGTATACGCCTGAATCGTCTATAAGCTTCGAAGAAAATATTGTTAAATTTAAGAAAATGCCAAAACCTCAGGAATTAGTATCAAAACACGTTATTCCCCAATTACCTTACGGGTCTTTTAACACTAAGGCTCTACAATCACTAGAATTCATTGCGATAAAAAACATTCCAGTGAGAAAATCACCTGTGATATCAACTTATTATTCTGCGTATCTTTGGGCCAAGTTCTTCGAGGTTAAGAACGTACCATCTTGGAAAGGATATATGGAAGTTTTGTCTTCCGGGATTCCTTATACAATGTCGCAAATTGTTTGCTTACCATTTATAAATGGACCACCGTCAAATTTGACGACATTAAATAGTTCTTTACACTATGCAGCAGCTGAAACTCGTAAATTAAATAGACAGACATGTTTTGTCACATATGACCAGCCATTATATGCTAAAGCTCTTTCGATAGTACAAGAATCGAATAGTGAAGAATTAAAAAATGTTGTCGTTCGTCTTGGTGGCTTCCACCTGTTAATGTCATACCTGGGAGCAATCGGTTACATTATGTCTGAGAGTGGAATTGAAGATTTATGGACAACAGTCTATGCAGGTGATTCTGTAAAGAAAATGTTAACTGGTCATGCTTATGCTAGAGCGTTGCGAGCTCATATCATGTCGTTCACCGCACTTGGTATTATAATTTGTAGAAGCTTGAAACCTTCGGATGAATTCCAAGATTCTATTAAAAAGTTTTTCGGTACGTGGGATTCAGAACCTCCACTTCTAACAGATTGTGATGACGAACCAATAATAACTGATATGTGCGAAAGATTTGTACAGCAACTGGCAGTGATGGAAAAAAATGGTCCAACATCTAAATTATGGATCCAGTATTTCAAAAGCATTATTATTGCATTGCAATTTTTAGAAGCGGAACGATTAGGCAATTGGGAACTACACTTACAAAGCGTCAAAGAGATGTTACCATTCTTCCATGCAAGTGGACATTATCCATATGCGAAATACGCTCAAATTTATTTGCAACAAATGGCTGACCTCGAGTTAATTATGGATCCAGGAGAATATGACGAATTCACGAAGGAAGGTTTTTTTACAATTCGTAGATCCGAAAAAGCATGGGCTGGAATTTGGTCAGACATGGTTATTGAACAGACCCTCAATCGTTTCTTCGGTACTGACTTGAAGCATGGAAGAGGTGTTACTTCCAGTGTTGTAACAAGATATTTAGTAGCAATGCCATCAGCATTCAATATCATGGAATGTTTAGAGACATATTGCAAGATTGAATCAAGCAACAGTGAACAACATGTTGATATTTCAAGAAGTAGAATCACAAAAGATGAAGTAGGAATTAAAAAATTTTTGTTTTGGCTTGATGAAAGAAATCCATTTGAGGTTAGAACTTCATTAGTATCACTCTCTACTGGAATCATAGGTGGACCAACAATTAATTGTCATAATGCAGTAGAAGTTGGATTGCAAGGTATAGCTACCATGGTTGGTAAAAATATTGATAACGTTTCTTTGTCTAACGCGTTCAAAGTGAAAACACTTGCAAATGCGAAAAGTGGTATGCATATTGGCGATGATTTTGTTGCTGTCGACTCATTCTTGTTAATTCAGAGAATATCAGTATTTTTTCATGGCAATGTTGAAGAAACACGCAATGCATTGAAGTACGAGTTGTCACCGTTTCCTCTGAGCTTATTCGACGAACATGGATTAATGAGAAAAACACCAAAATCAGAATTGTATAACGTTTTCCAGCCATACATTCAATCGCCTGCCTTAATATCTGGATCTGGATCAATTTTTGTAATTGATGGTGGCTGGCTTCTGCATAGCTATGTTTGGCCGCATGGAAAGAAATACTCAGACATTTGTTACCTTTACTACTCTTATCTTATTAAACATTTTGGATCTAACGTGACAGTCATATTCGATGGCTACTCGAAGGAAACAATAGGAATTAAGTCCTACGAAAGATATCGCAGAAAAGAAAAATGTGTTGCTGCAGATGTTGAGATTTCTGAAGATAATCTCGTGACCTTGACCCAAAAGAAGTTCCTGTCCAATATTGCAAATAAGAAACAATTTGTAAACTTACTGAGTAATAATCTTCAAAACCGTGGTATTAGCACGAATATAGCTTCAGAAGACGCGGATCTTTTAATTGTCAAAACTGCAATCGATTTAAAAAGAAGAAGAAATCAATCCGTGACGATAGTTGGTAATGATATTGACTTACTTATCATTTTGATTTCACTTGTCTCTGACGAAGAGGTAATATACTTTTATAAAATGACACCAGGAAAACAAGCTAATGTTATTTATTCTACGGAATACGATAAAAATTTGAAGCCTTTTTTGCTTTTTGCGCATGCATTTGCAGGTTGCGACACTACAAGTGCAATTTTTAAAAAAGGAAAAAAAAGTATAATATCTTTATTGAAAAAAAAATCTTATTTGCAAGCTCTAATTTCTGTTTTCTATGAGTCTAATCGTTCAATTGAGGAATTATACGCAGTATCTGAAAAAATTATATTCCATCTCTATGGTCAAAGTATTACAGATGAACTGACACTTGGTGAATTAAGATATAGGATATTTTCATTATCGGCTGCTGCTTTTAAAAAAGAAGTTATCTTAGCTTCTTTACCACCGACTGAATCAGCCCTACGAGAACATACAAAACGAGTGTATTATCAAATTCAACAGTGGTTAGGCAACAATCTAAATCCGGACGATTGGGGTTGGAGAAGAACCTTATTTATGATGATACCTATCATGTCAAACGCGGAACCAGCACCAAAGGAGTTAATAGATAAAGTAAGTTACAATTCACACCAACTTATCTTATTTTAGTGTTATCCAATAGTAATAATAAATTATTCATTTTGCATTTTATTTTAACAGGTTTCTTGTAGCTGTAAAACGAATTGTTTATCAGCTCGATGTGGTTGCAAAAAAAGTGGTTTAAAATGCAATAAATTTTGTAAAAGTTTCCAAGGCCAAAGCTGTGATAACGCTTCTGCAAGATCGTTTAATCTTGAGGATGATGAAAATGAAGATAAAGAAGATGAAGAAAGAGATGATAGTGATGATGAAAATGATGATGATGGAAATGTTTATGAGGATGAAAATGATGGTGAAGAAGAAACTACTGTCGAAGACGGAGAACAAGAAAATGAAGCTATATGTACAGGACGTAAAACTGTTAAAAACACTCGTTCAAAAGTATCCACACAAAAGGTATAATATCAATCAAATAAAATTCTTCTTTAGTTAATTTTTACGCTATGGACGATAATTTTTTTCTTGTATTCTTCACAGATTTTTTGTGATTGTAGAACCAATTGTGCATCAGCAAGATGTAGTTGTAGAAAAAGTTCTCTCAAATGTAATGAATTATGCAAGTTTTGTCATGGTGATACATGCAATAACAGTATAAATGCAGGCGTTGATACCAATGAAGATAGTGAATATGAGACACATACAAAAGCTAACGATAAAGACGAAGAAACACCTACTGAAGAAGAAAACGAAGGAAGCTCAACTGTTAGAGACAGCAGTCCACTTGATGAAATTTATATTAACTTTGAAAAATTTTAATATAATTTTTGGAATTGCAAAATCTATATTTTTTTATTTATTATATAATTAGAGAATCAATTACTCTTAGGAAGTTTCTTCAAATTTTTTTAATTGTAATACAATTTTGTAATCTATTAAAAAAAAAAAATATTTTCATCAGTTAAAGTTGATTTAATTTGAAAATAAAAATTTTAAATTGTTATAACTTTTTTATAAACAATTAAAAAAAAAAAATTTTTCTCTAGAATTAAAGTTTATAATCATATAAGTTATTTTTTTTCTGTCTTCTTTTTCTGTCTTCCTTCTCAATGCTTTTCTCAATCAACTTTTTTAATCCTCTCTCTTTCACTGAAACAACAGTGTCGGTGTCATTGATCAAAACTGTGTCACAAATACTGCATAATGCTTGTTGATCCATGTTGAAATTTCAACCTATATAAACAAGAAAAGTACAAAATTAATTCATTATCAACTAATCTAGGTAGATACTTCAACAATAGTATTTAAAAAATTAAATAATATAAAATGATTGATGGTGATTTTTATAACAAAGTAAATAAAAAGCATGTGTTTATGTTTTGACCATGCGGTTTCTCAATATAAAATTGAACATCACTTAAATAATTACCTTTTCCAAATTAACAGCACTAATCAATTCACTCAAAACAAATGGAGAATATTGTAAACACACAGAGAACAACTGGCGCATGCGCATGAGGTACCGAAGTCGGTAGTGAAAGCAAATGGCCGCCACACAATATCTTTAACCAGGTAAATTATTTTATATCTGCTTGAAAAGAACAGGTAAAAATTAAATTTCAACGCGTATGGTCAATTTCTTAAAATATTAATCTATTAAAAAAATATATATATATTTTCATCAGTTAAAGTTGATTTAATTTGAAAATAAAAATTTTAAATTGTTATAACTTTTTTATAAACAATTAAAAAAAAAAAATTTTTCTCTAGAATTAAAGTTTATAATCATATAAGTAATTTAAAAAAAAAAATTATGAGTTTTTTCAATTTTTCAACAACTTATGATTTTTTAAAGTTCCTGTTATCATCCCCTAGCTTCTAGCTACCATATCTCAGTTAATTTCAATTTTAGGAAAAAAAGTTGTGAGAACATTTTTATGTAAAATTTTACGCTCTACAACTTTTATTCGAAACTTTTTTTTCTAACACTCACCATTTCCCCAAAATTTCAAAAAAACCCCTTTTTTCATTTTTTTTCACCCCTTCCCGGGGGTGAATTTAAAAAAACCTTTCACAGTTCGTTTTTAGATGCTTCAAAGTAACTTATATCCAAAATTCAAGTTTTAACCTCAAAATTCGTATTTCATTGGCCATTTTCTTGGACTAATAAACTAGATTTTGGTATTGTTTTTGGTTGTAATTCTTTTATTTTTGTCGGTACAGGTCCCTGATTTTGAGGAATCATTTCCCATAGATTTAAACTGCTTGTTTTTCATTGAGAAAACATTATAAAAATACACATTAAAAATGTACTAAACCATTGATACGACCAGTTCCGTTTATTATGTTATTATCGAGTTCTCATGATAATGTTGTAGTAATCATTGTCCCATTATTGTTATTGTCAAGTCCATATGATTTTTGATAAATTTTAATTAAATGTTTTTTCTCAACTAGTCAAATTACCTCCTTGTTCTATTAATATATCTTTCATTGATGTTAAATGGCCTCTTAAACAGCGTGATTGAGCACCTATAGATTTCTTCTGACTAAAATTCTATAATTTATTAGTTGGTCTTTTCAAACATAACAGGATTCAAATATTCTAATACGGAAAAGTAGTCTACTTGATGACAAAATTATTCAATTCGAATTCTAATAGCTCTCCAAGAAGTTATCTAAACATAACTGAAAACTAAGAGCGGAGAAAATTCATTGCACCAAGGATATCTAAGCGGATTTGAAAACGCATGATTACTTGAGCTGGGAGGATGATATTCTTGTACTGTAAAGTTACAACATCCAATCCGCTGCTTTCAGAGATATTCATAAATTATGAGCCGCTCTCTGATACGTAGCAACATGGTATTTAGGGTCTATTTAGGGTATACGGAATTCGTACAGTTCTGCTCTTCTACAACATACATCAAACAGATGTACCTAATCGAATGAACGAAAATGAAATTGAAAGGTGATGGATTCGTCTGTAACCGTTTTGGATTAGATTGCCGAATGAAAAACTGTTTCAGGTTAGGGAGAGTAACATGATGAAATTGTTTTCATCATTTTCTCATTGTGAACACTATGAGAAACTGTGGAAGATAAATAAATACACAGGGTACATCAGATAAGGTATTTAAATATAGTGGAAATTTATAGTAGTTGGATATAAATCTTGAAATGGATTTTCATCGAGTAAAGACTGGAACAATCAGAGAGAGAGGCAGATCATATCTGGATTTTGCTAAGATCTAAAGCTTTAATAAGTCCGCCACCAAGCAAATAATTTTGTTAGAAAAGAAAGTCCAAAACTCATAATCTGTGCATAACTTGAATAACTTGAATTCTGTCGAATAGGTGCTTTGCCTTTATTGGATCATCAAGGTAGATCGGTAAATGATCATTTCATCTAAGAATACAAAAATATCAACGCATCGAATTTAACGTGACAGTATACACACCAACATCGTAGATTGGTAGGAATAGGTAAATCTATATGTATGAAAGACATTTTTGCCACAGAATAGCGACAATGCCACGTCTATCGAAAATACGAACAAATCAAGAATTTCTTCTCTCATCCAACATATTTTCGTGCTAAATATCTCTTAACAGAGGAAATGTATATGGCGTATAATACATTTCAACGTATAATACAAAAGTAGAGATGAAAACTTATGTCTCCCCATATAGGTGTAGTGATTGGTTTGTGTATTCGTTCATAGAATGAGCTGACATATTAATATTGAAGGGCTTCCTCTTCATCTAAACAAAATCTTCTCAATCCTTCCTCTTCACCAAAAGTTGACAACATAATTAAATCTGAAATCAAAAAAGAAAAGAAGCAAAAAGGAGTAATAAATGTAATAGTTTCCATTATGTTGATTTAAAGCTAGCGACCCACTCTGAAAAAGAATCTGGAATTGATGCATAGCTTGGAAACCACCATGAAATTCATAAATTGAACAAGTTTACCAAGTCAATGGTCTCCTACACCACTCTCAAATAGTGGGTTTTCAATATATAATATAATGAACAATTTTACATGAGACCAAAAAAACCGTATAGTACAGTGTTATAATAATAATAATAAGAGAGTATATTCATGAAAATACATTCAATAGAGTTTATTGAATGTATTTTCATGAATAAACTCTCTTATCTATACTATATTAAACTCGTAAGCGCTCCTCCCACCGAAAATCGAACGATTTTGGACCGATTTTGCGGTCGAGTGTTCTCGGCTCTGGGAGAGATACGAGAAAAACTAAAAGTACGGAAAGAAAGAGAAAATGTCGAATTAACTAACGCGGATATTCCCGTTTCCCGATTTTTCGGGATTACCTGGGAATGAACGGATAAAGTTTGGGAAATTTCCCGACGAATTTCCAGATTCACGTCGACGTGAACGACCAATAGGAAAATACTACGATGTCCTTGGGTAGCAACGGGCCTAGCAACGTCCGCGGCAATTGACGTTTCTAGAATATTTCTAATTGTCGATCGAACCAGAAATAATGATCAATTCAGTTAATTATATCGATTCAATTACAGAAATTCCATATTTGACTAAAATATCGATACTAAATATACCCCGATGGATGCTTTTCGAATTTTAGAAGCTGCAATAAGTCAATACTTGGACAGAAGACGACAAATGTCAAAATTTATTCATGCCGTGATTTCTTTCCATAATTAGATCATTGCTAGAAATATTGAAATTTGGACGAATTCAGAGGAAAGATGCAAGAAAAGATGATTAATATACGATTTTTATCCTTTTTTCCATATATATTTGGTGATATTTTCAAACGGAATCGTTTTGTGTCAATGGGAAACTTGATAAGCCAGAAGTCTCTTCAGGAGTCATTTGAGGAGTTTTTAACGAGATATTCAAGGAAATAATAAACTACAACTGTATGTACCGCCCTTTTATGATGGTATTATTGCGTTTTGTTGAGGTTTTCATGGAAATTCGTCAAATTTTGAAGCATTCCGTTT
Source organism: Harmonia axyridis (assembly GCF_914767665.1). Classification (NCBI taxonomy): domain Eukaryota; kingdom Metazoa; phylum Arthropoda; class Insecta; order Coleoptera; family Coccinellidae; genus Harmonia; species Harmonia axyridis. The sequence goes on along the minus strand of NC_059502.1, from coordinate 44,445,164 downwards.
CATGTGAATTGTCAAGGACATACGTAAATATATCATTTCGGACAGATATTAGCATCCAACCTGGAGTAAGCCGGTTGGTAGAGATATTTTAATTAGATATCCTTTATATTTAACGATTTTTTAAACGAAAATCATGAAAATTCATCAACTTATAGAATCTCTGTCACCATTTATTTTGACATTATTCCTATAAGAAGCACAAACGCACCTGATTCTACATAGGCATTGTGGCCGGGTAGTTAGGGCTGTGGTCGTACAAATTGAGGTCTCAATGGGTTACGAGTTCAAATCTTGCAGCAGGTGATAATTTTTTTTTTCTTATTTTTCGCCAGTTATTAATTTTTATGTTATTTGGCGGTGAATGCTTCGGAATATTGAAATGGATCAATTTTTTTTTTGATCTATTGTGTGAATGATTTCGTAGTATACACATATAATTATGTTTTTTCGATTTTCAAAGTACATATAAGAATAACGATTATATATGGTTTTTTTTCAAGTTGCCTATTGGAGGTTTTTCGATAAATTGACCGATTTGAAATTTTAAAATGAAAGGGATTCCTACATTTCCATATTATACAGGGTGTACAATTTTCGAGCGCCAATTATGCTTTTCTGTAAAATTGAAAACTTATGAAATCTGAAAATTGAAATTTCAAGTTAGATTTCTCTCAGATAATTTTCGAAGATATACGTGCGATGAAAAACGTTTATACAGAGTGTACAATTTCCGAGATGTCTCTGGAGAACTGAAAACTTTTCTTATAGTTGACATGTTAGCTCTATAGGTTATCATTTCATTGCATAATTCTTGAAGGTATACAGGTGGGGATTGAGGATTATGTACAGGGTGTATTATTTTCGAGTGGCAATTAGAAGTTTAGGTATTCTGTCTCATGGAGGAAATCATTGAGGAAATATTTAATAATTGATTAATAATCATACAGGGAGTAAAAATTTGGGATACCAATTCTATATTTGTGAAAAATTAGACTCAATAAAATCTGAAAACTAGATTAATAGTTTTGAGTAAGTCGACTTTTAGATAATTCGTAAAGATATGCAGTAATTATATATTTAAAATTTATACATCTGTGGCCATTGCAGATCTATGGACAATGAGGATCTATGGTCAATGTAGATCTACCTACAAGGTGTATCTACTGGCAATGCGGAACTATGAGCTACATTGATCTACCTTCAAGTAAGATCTATGAGCAACATTGATCTACCTACAAAGTAGATCTATGGGCAACATTGATCAACCTACAAGGTAGATCTATGAGCAACATTGATCTACCTACAAGGTAGATCTATGGGCAATGTGGATCTATGGGCTTTATTGATCCACAGGATATATTGATCTACCTACAAGGTAGATAAGGGCGCGTACTAGTCTATACTATATTAAACTCGTAAGCGCTCCTCCCACCGAAAATCGAACGATTTTGGACCGATTTTGCGGTCGAGTGTTCTCGGCTCTGGGAGAGATACGAGAAAAACTAAAAGTACGGAAAGAAAGAGAAAATGTCGAATTAACTAACGCGGATATTCCCGTTTCCCGATTTTTCGGGATTACCTGGGAATGAACGGATAAAGTTTGGGAAATTTCCCGACGAATTTCCAGATTCACGTCGACGTGAACGACCAATAGGAAAATACTACGATGTCCTTGGGTAGCAACGGGCCTAGCAACGTCCGCGGCAATTGACGTTTCTAGAATATTTCTAATTGTCGATCGAACCAGAAATAATGATCAATTCAGTTAATTATATCGATTCAATTACAGAAATTCCATATTTGACTAAAATATCGATACTAAATATACCCCGATGGATGCTTTTCGAATTTTAGAAGCTGCAATAAGTCAATACTTGGACAGAAGACGACAAATGTCAAAATTTATTCATGCCGTGATTTCTTTCCATAATTAGATCATTGCTAGAAATATTGAAATTTGGACGAATTCAGAGGAAAGATGCAAGAAAAGATGATTAATATACGATTTTTATCCTTTTTTCCATATATATTTGGTGATATTTTCAAACGGAATCGTTTTGTGTCAATGGGAAACTTGATAAGCCAGAAGTCTCTTCAGGAGTCATTTGAGGAGTTTTTAACGAGATATTCAAGGAAATAATAAACTACAACTGTATGTACCGCCCTTTTATGATGGTATTATTGCGTTTTGTTGAGGTTTTCATGGAAATTCGTCAAATTTTGAAGCATTCCGTTTCATGTGAATTGTCAAGGACATACGTAAATATATCATTTCGGACAGATATTAGCATCCAACCTGGAGTAAGCCGGTTGGTAGAGATATTTTAATTAGATATCCTTTATATTTAACGATTTTTTAAACGAAAATCATGAAAATTCATCAACTTATAGAATCTCTGTCACCATTTATTTTGACATTATTCCTATAAGAAGCACAAACGCACCTGATTCTACATAGGCATTGTGGCCGGGTAGTTAGGGCTGTGGTCGTACAAATTGAGGTCTCAATGGGTTACGAGTTCAAATCTTGCAGCAGGTGATAATTTTTTTTTTCTTATTTTTCGCCAGTTATTAATTTTTATGTTATTTGGCGGTGAATGCTTCGGAATATTGAAATGGATCAATTTTTTTTTTGATCTATTGTGTGAATGATTTCGTAGTATACACATATAATTATGTTTTTCCGATTTTCAAAGTACATATAAGAATAACGATTATATATGGTTTTTTTTCAAGTTGCCTATTGGAGGTTTTTCGATAAATTGACCGATTTGAAATTTTAAAATGAAAGGGATTCCTACATTTCCATATTATACAGGGTGTACAATTTTCGAGCGCCAATTATGCTTTTCTGTAAAATTGAAAACTTATGAAATCTGAAAATTGAAATTTCAAGTTAGATTTCTCTCAGATAATTTTCGAAGATATACGTGCGATGAAAAACGTTTATACAGAGTGTACAATTTCCGAGATGTCTCTGGAGAACTGAAAACTTTTCTTATAGTTGACATGTTAGCTCTATAGGTTATCATTTCATTGCATAATTCTTGAAGGTATACAGGTGGGGATTGAGGATTATGTACAGGGTGTATTATTTTCGAGTGGCAATTAGAAGTTTAGGTATTCTGTCTCATGGAGGAAATCATTGAGGAAATATTTAATAATTGATTAATAATCATACAGGGAGTAAAAATTTGGGATACCAATTCTATATTTGTGAAAAATTAGACTCAATAAAATCTGAAAACTAGATTAATAGTTTTGAGTAAGTCGACTTTTAGATAATTCGTAAAGATATGCAGTAATTATATATTTAAAATTTATACATCTGTGGCCATTGCAGATCTATGGACAATGAGGATCTATGGTCAATGTAGATCTACCTACAAGGTGTATCTACTGGCAATGCGGAACTATGAGCTACATTGATCTACCTTCAAGTAAGATCTATGAGCAACATTGATCTACCTACAAAGTAGATCTATGGGCAACATTGATCAACCTACAAGGTAGATCTATGAGCAACATTGATCTACCTACAAGGTAGATCTATGGGCAATGTGGATCTATGGGCTTTATTGATCCACAGGATATATTGATCTACCTACAAGGTAGATAAGGGCGCGTACTAGTCTATACTATATTAAACTCGTAAGCGCTCCTCCCACCGAAAATCGAACGATTTTGGACCGATTTTGCGGTCGAGTGTTCTCGGCTCTGGGAGAGATACGAGAAAAACTAAAAGTACGGGAAGAAAGAGAAAATGTCGAATTAACTCTCGCGGATATTCCCGTTTCCCGATTTTTCGGGATTACCTGGGAATGAACGGATAAAGTTTGGGAAATTTCCCGACGAATTTCCAGATTCACGTCGACGTGAACGACCAATAGGAAAATACTACGATGTCCTTGGGTAGCAACGGGCCTAGCAACGTCCGCGGCAATTGACGTTTCTAGAATATTTAGGTTTTATATTATTTTTACTGTGTCCATTAGAGGGCTCTTGATGAATAGAACTATTTGAAATATGAATAACTGTATAATAAAATCAAGGATCAATCTAATAATCTATTCAAAATATTCTGACGTTTTAACCAATTCTGTGCTCATTCATGAAATCGTCGAAATACAGAATGAAAATGGGAAACGTCAGATGATATTTTAATGGAAATGTTGAAATTTGGACGAATCGAGAGGAAATATGCAAGAAAAGATGAATCAGATGCGATTTATATTCCTTTTTCCATGTATATTTTATGATATTTTCAAGCGGAATCGTTTTGTGTCAGTGGAAAGCTTGGTTTGCCAGAAGCCTCTACAGGAGTCATTTGGTTATTTGAAAAGTTTTTAACGAGAAATTTGAGGAAATAATAGACTACACCTGTATGTACCGCCCTTTTATGATGGTATTTTTGCGTTTTGTTGATATTTTCATGGAAATTGGTCAAATCTTGAAGCATTCCGTTTCATGTGAATTGTCAAGGTAAATATATCATTTTGGAAAGATATCAGCATTTGAGGCGAAGAAAACTGGTTGGTAGAGATATTTTAATTCGATTTCCTCTATATTTAACGATTTTTTAAACGAAATTCATGAAAATTCATCAATTTATAGAATCTCTGTCACCAGTTATTTTGACATTATTCCTATAAGAAGCATAAAAGCACCCAATTATGCAAAGGCATTGTGGCCGGGTCGTTAGGGATGCGGTCGTACAATCTGAGGTCTCTTTTGGGATGCGAGTTCAAATCTTGCAGCAGGTGATAATTTTTTTTTTCTTAATTTTTCGCCAGTTATTAATTTTTATATTATTTGGCGGTGAATGCTTCGGATGATTGAAATGGATCAATTTTTTGTTTAGTCTATTGTGTGAATGATTTCGTAGTATACACATATAATTATGTTTTTCCGATTTTCAAAGTACATATAAGAATAACGATTATACATTGTTTTTTTTCAAGTTGCCTATTGGAGGTTTTTCGATAAATTGACCATATTATACAGGGTGTACAATTTTCGAGCGCCAATTATGCTTTTCTGTAAAATTGAAAACTTATGAAATCTGAAAATTGAAATTTCAAGTTAGATTTCTCTCACATAATTTGCGAAGATATACGTGCGATGAATAACGTTTATACAGAGTGTACAATTTCCGAGATGTCTCTGGAGAACTGAAAACTTTTCTTATAGTTGTCATGTTAGCTCTATAGGTTATCATTCAATTGCATAATTCTTGAAGGTATACAGGTGGGGATTGACGATTATATACAGGGTGTACAATTTTCAAGCGCCAATTATACATTTCTGGAAAATCGAGACCTTATGAAATCTGGAAATTGGAATAAGAGCTTTAGATTTGTTTTCTCTTGCATAATTTGCGAAGATATACGTGCGATGAATATTTTTTATACAGTGCGATATCGATTTTACAGGAGATATGGAAGTATTTATGAATGAATTAAAATATGGATCTATGGGCTATATTGATCAACCTAAAAGGTAGATCTATGGGCTATGATGATCTACCTACAAGGTAGATCTATGGACAACATTGATCTACCTACAAGGTAGATCTGTGGGCAACATTGATCTACCTACAAGGTAGATCTATGGACAACATTGATCTACCTATTAGGTAGATCTACAGGATATATTGATCTACCTACAAGGTAGATCTATGGGCGTACTAGTTATTATTATTATAACACTGTACTGTACGGTTTTTTTGGTCTCCTTTAAAATTTTTCATTATGGACATAGCAGATTTACACTCTTAGCCGACGATATTATTTGTCCGCTTTGTAAGAAAAATGAGCTGCAGTGTGGAACTTATAAGAAATTAGAAACTCATTTAGCATTGGAGCATGATATTAAATTGGAGTTTGAAACACATCACTTCACTAATGAAGAAAACTATGAACATTGGTTTGAGACAGAGAAATTGGAAATGATATATGCAGTCCACGGAGTGAAAAAATATAAGGATTATATACTTAAGTCTTATGTTTGTAACAGAAGCAATTCGAAAGGTGATTAACATTGTTTTCCCATTTCATATCAGTAACTGTAAATATTGTCACAGGATTTGAAAGTAAAAATTCGCAACGAATAGTGAAATCAAGCGGTTCCATCAAGATCTATGGAGTATGTCCATCTCGTATTGAGACTAAGATTCTGCAAACAGGTAATTTCAGTAATCCGTTCAATTGGAATATTTATAGGAATATATCTAATCTCTAGATACTTTATTATTTGCACTTCTCCAATTTATAAATAAAAAATATGCTCTAATGACAGATATCCTTAAAGGTAGGAGTTTCCTAAAATATTGTAATCAGTGTAATCTTCATATTATAGGGCAGACTATTTCAAGATTTTGGAAAACCCATGTAGATCATGAAGAGGATACAGGGACACAACACTTATCAAAACTTGATAAGAAAGAAATTGTCAAAAAATTGTGTGATGGTGTTATTGTAGAAAGGATTATCTCTGACGCAAGGAAAGTGAAATCAGAAGAATTGCACAGATTGAATTTGATAAATAGGAAAGATATAGCTTATTTGTCAAAAAAGCATAATATACTGCAAAAGAAACATGAGAATACCATGATAGCAGTAAATCTCAAAGTGAAAGAATGGAACGTTGATGGAAAAAACTACTGCTTTTTTTTTAAACAGAAAGGTACTATTCCCAAAATCAGTGTTTTCTTCTATTGTTATAATAAAATTGAATTTGAAGAATAATTAGGGTATGATAGTTTTTTTTCATATTATTTCAGGCGAACAACATCCATTATTGCATCCTAACGACTTTTGTCTAGGGTTTATGAATGAGGTAATGGAAAAAAAAATCAAAGATTTCCCAAAAATAATATGTATGGATGGAACCCACTGTACTAATCAGAAGGGAATGGATTTAACTGTGATGCTTGTGAAAGACGATAGGAATATGGGATTTCCAGTGGCCTTTTTTCTTAGCAATAGATTAGACCAGTTGACTCAAGAAGTTTTCATGAAAGCACTGAGTGAGAAACTTGTGGATAGAATAGAGCCGGAATATTTCATGAGTGATGACGACCCAAAATATTATAATGCATGGGTAAAAGTAATGGAAAATAGACCAAGAAGACTTTTGTGTACCTGGCATGTGATTAAAAACTGGGTGATCCAAGACAGATCTAAGGTTAGTAATGAGATGTAAATTATAATTTTCCATGGATAAATATTTATATGATATATTTTTCAGATAAAGAATGAGCAAATAAGGAAAACAATGAAAATTGAAATGAAGAAAATACTGAATGAAACCGACATTCACAAATTTGAAGAAAAGAGTCAGAAATACTTTGAAAAACTGGAAAATTCTGAAGAATTTATGTTTCTCAATTATCTCAAAAAGTATATTAATCTAGCAATGTTCCCCAAATATTTCAAAATAAAAATTTCTATGTCTTTTACAGTTTGTTAAGCATGAAATTATTTTTTCAGATATTATTACCAAAGTAAAGAAAGGATAGCAACGTGGGCGCATTGCTACAGATTATATGCAGGAATTAATACTAATATGGCACTGGAAACTCTCAATAACATCCTCAAAACTAACCTACTGAAAAGGAAAGCAAATATACCAGTTGATCGACTTCTGGACGAAATGGAAAATTTAGTGGATGGCAAAATGTGGCAAAGAATATTAAAGGTTTACTTCTTCCTAAAATCATTTCTTCTGTTTAGTTTTTGAGACATTACTATTCTTTATAAATAGAAAGACCCCATTCCAATAACTACCAAGACAGACTCGTTGCTAAGGCTCACAAAGCTGCAGAAAAATTACTTTCAAAGAATGAAACAGAGGTAATAGATGTTGGATTCGGAGAATTTTTGGTAAAATCTTCAGCAGGTATAATTTTTTATAAGGTACAATATAACGAATTGTGTGAGGTGGAATGCCGAACATCATTCTGTAGGATATGCAAGATTTGTTTGCATCGTTATAGATGTGAATGTCCTGATTTTGCCATAAAAACTAATATGTGTAAACACATACACTTGGTATGTTTGCATGAGCAAAGGTCGGGAAGCGATTCTGTTTTAGGTGATGTTGCCGTGCAGCTTTCTTTGGAAAAACCTTCAGAAATTAAAATGGCCAATAGTGAAGAAATCCATGTCTTCATAAAGAGAAAGAGATGTGAAAATGATGATACAGACGTGTTGGATAGAAAAGCAAAAAGGGAGGCCAAACATGAAACAGTTAACAACTATCTGAGATCTCTGGATGATGAGGAATTTGATAGGTAATTTTAATAATTGTGTAAATAGTACATATAGATTAACATAGAGTTTCAAATACTATAAGGTTTGTGGATAAAATTATGGTGATGGCAAGAGAGAATGAAGCTTCAACTAAAAGGAAATTGGATAAGCAAGAATTTTTTGCATCAAAGAAAAAAAAATAGACAGATGTGAAATTTTTTTTTATTTTCATATGTGTTACACGCATGCATATTTATTTTAAGTTAAGTGATTGATCTAACAAGGTGATGGTACTGTATTTTGCTTTTTTGACTGTTTCATATTGGTATTAATATAATTGTATATAGATATATGTAGATGTAAATTATGAAGTGTGTGTGTAAATTGTTACATTATGTGTTGGTTCAAGAATCACTCTGTAACGAAGTCTGATTATTCCCATAGGAATGATCAGGCTCCGTCTAAAGAATATTTTATTGTTTTCCGTTCAAATAAATCATTCTGATATATTCCGTAAATATTGGAAATAATTTATTAATTGTTCACCGCGATAATGAAAAAGTCCATGCCTCATGTTTTTCAACCGACCAGGGCCTCGAATAATCCGAGTGAAATAATATAAGAAATTATTTATTTCGGCGTTTTTACCGCTGATATATTTTTTTCCATATGTCAGATTACGTTCCGCCAAGAGAATTTTCTCGAAAAACGAGGTTTTTGTCGACATGAAGAGTCACGTGGGCTGAATTATTTCACCGCCCCGCACCGAAGTTATAAAAGGGTGTAACCGACCCAAAATCGGTAATTCACGTTCAGGCAGTAGTAAAATTCATGTTCAGGCTTTCAGATAGTTCAGTAGTAGTTTTCAGTAGATAGATATAGTTGAGATTCAGATTTAGTCAGTAGTTAGTATAGTTAGTTATTCAGATTTAGGCAGTAGTTTAGTTTTAGTTGAGTTAGTTATTTAGATTTAGAGGTTTAGGCAGTAGTTTAGTTTAGTTTGAGAAAAGACATTTTGGTTAAGTGGTTACCAGGTGACTTGACGATAGTAAAATTGGTAATTGAACGCCAATAATTACAAATCCGTTTCTGAGGTCGAAAATCGCCGTTTTCATCAGTAAACTTACTTGTTAGTCCTTTTCTGGGGAGTTTGCTAATTTTTACTTGTGACTTTCTTACGAGTGAATATTCAAGGGTTTCATTTGATAGAGACAACGAGAGGGTGGTGTACCGGTGGAGTTTTTCAACGCGCTAGGATTAGTTTTCATTCCTTCCCGACTCTACAAAATCCACGATTCTCAATCTCCAAATATCATAATTTCCTGGCTCCCGGATCCGACTAACTTGTTCAACGGTTCTGACTGACATTAAATTGGTGAGGTAAGGACACAGTAGTTGTAGACAGTACAAATCATCTCAGTAACCGAATTGAAGTATACAGATTGATATAGTTTATGCTTTTTCTTATTTCCCGTTTTTTACTCTCTGAGTGGAAGAGATTATCTTCTCCTGTTGGAGGAAGATCCGTATATTGAATTGATTTGTTACTGGTACCTAAGTATCAGTGGACTATATTAAAGTGCTATAAACATTTCCGCGTTTGACAATAATTTCCTTTATTAGCAGGAAACCGATATAGCATTAACAGTGTGGACATTAATATCTGAATAACTTTTTTGTTTTGTGTATTGCAGGACTAGAACAATCGACCGCCGGATTTCTTTGTGACTTTTTCGGTACGTGAAGGGTTACGAAAAGTGACTTTGGGGTGACACTCAGTGACTATCTTTGTGCGCGTTGAATACTGTTTAACGTTGAGTGGTTGGTTCAACTCGGACAGAAAACCAGTGAGTATAATTGAGATACTGCTACCGATTGTTTCATTGTACAATCACTGTAGCTAAGATAGTGATATCATACCGCCTTCATATAATAGGGTATTGTTCACTGCTACTATTTACTGTTCATCGTTTGAATAAAGAAAAGATTTGTTGTTTTTTCCCTTACACACTATTATCCTGAGCAACTTTATTCCAGGCTGAAACAAGGTAGGGATATAAAAGTCATAAGGACTTGGAGATATTTACTTGTGATTTTATTTGCTTTTGAACCATAATAGCTGATTTCTGATAAATAAAGTTGACTTGTTTTTTATTATTGCTGCAACAGTGAATATAAGTTTTTGTTGCTGTGTATTCCTTATTTCTGAGTTTACTGATTGTCTGAAACATTTTTATTTTGTGTTGAATTGCTGAAGAATTTTTGAAACAAGTGATTATCGTTATTGATTTGAATAAAGACTTGCATTGATTTTCTTTGTCTGATATTCCAGGATTGCTGAATATTGATTTATTTGAAATATATTTTGACTGTGAATAAAATTGACAATTTGTTATTATCTGATTGCTAGAACTGTCAACTGTGTTTGACAGTGGACATTATTTGAACTACTAGGTTAACCCTACTTTTCTTTTCTGGGTTTTTGAATTATTTTCTTGCTGAAATTGTCAACTGCGTTTGACATTGAATATTTTGTTGAACTACTCAGTTAACCCTACTTTGTTCTTCTGGGTTTATGAGTTAGTTTTCTTTTGGAAATTGTCAACTGTCTGACATTGAAAATTTTTTTGAGAATCATAATAAATTTAAACCAACTTGTTTTCTGAAGGTTTTCTCATTTTTGATTTTCTTTGACTGTATCAAACAATAATTCAAACTTGAATAGATTCTGTTGTCAACTTGTAATTTTTCAGCATTGTTGTCTATTAGTGTTATTTTTGTGCGAGGGATAAGGGAAAAATAAGGACTGTTACCGGGAATAGTGAAGTTGGGGAAAGTGTTCGGACTTCAACGGTTAATAAGAAGAGGACAGTGTCGAATAACTTCGATAGATTTCAAATCGATTGTTTGAGTTTGGACTTCAACGATTCAATCACTTAACCTCAACATGGATGTAAATAGATTATTGAATGATGAGCTGACTTATGAGTTACAGCTGAGAGGACAAACAATACCCAGCACAGTAATGCTAAAGAGAAGTCTATTACGACAGGTATTGAAATTAAATTTGCCTCTACAGCCGACAGGAATGAACCCGACACTGGACATGGAGTCCTGTCAGAACAAACTCACCGACTTGCTGGAAGCCATTAAACACTTTGACACTGGGAACACTACAGATGAATATACTCGGATTTCAACAAGATTGATACACATTCAGAGAAGACTGAATTTTATTATCACTGAAAATGAAACCGAGTCACAGATGATAGAACAATTAAAGGAGACTGCAGCTCGGGCCTTGAGGTCATTAGAGGCACTAGTGACTGCAGACAAACCGCAGCCGTCGAATCATCCGGATGGATCGCTTTTGGACGTAGAAATTCCACAGTCGCCAGGGATGTCTCCCATACAGCCAACCAAAGTTGCACCACCGGAGACATCATTGATAACATTGGAAGATGATGAACACCCACTGCCAACTGCCCACCTGTAAATAAGTCAAGATTAGTTCAAGTTTTGAATGAAACAAGACAGGAATGTGAAGTTATTACAGAATTTACCAACGATGCCTATTCCTCAGCCACAACAACAGAATATGAATCAACCAGAGGCACCAACTCATAGTCGATGGACCAGCTCTATGAGAAGGGTGTCATTTCCCGATTTGAATGAACCCATGATGAATCTGAACCAGCTGATGACACCGACTACTGCCCAACAAGAATCTGAACCACGACCGATGCCAACCTCGACTATACCCATCCATAAATGGAATATTTACTTTGATGGGACTGATAGTGTGATTGGATTTATAGAAGAGATAGAAAGACTTGCTGAATCCCGAAAGACATCCTTAGAACATGTGTTCGAATCGATTTACGAACTTCTGCGAAAGGATGCCAAAGATTGGTTCATCCCCCGGAGGGGACTCTTCAGAAACTGGGACGACTTCAAGACTCAATTAAAAGAGGCATTCTTACCAGTCAACTATGAAGAGAACCTACTGGATGAAATCAAGAAGAGGATGCAAGGTCCTGATGAGAAGTTACTACTGTATGTCACCCGGATGCAAAATTTGTTCCAGAAGCTGACTTGCAATCGTCCCACTGAGAGTGAACAGATTCGACTGATAAGACAGAGGTTATTGCCATCACTGCAACAGGCTTTGGCCTTTCAAGAGACCACCACGTATGATGAACTCCTGAAAAAGGGAAAAGTTTTTGAAATGGTTCAATGGCAGATGGGACATTATACCAAACCACCGGTTAAACCCAGCCTCATCGATGAACCACATCTAACATATCATCAACGTCGTCAACAGGACTACCCGGCCAACCTCTCTGCAATTTCGGAGAATACTAGACAACGAAACCACAGTACTCGTCAGGAAGCTCCCACACCATCTCCATCTCCGAAGAAGGGCCCGTCAAGACCGCTAACCACAGCCACAAGGATAGAAGACTGGAATTGCTCAGTATCCCCTGGACCAGATCGTCCCCATCTGCCCTCGAGGCCACCGGAATACTCGACCAACAGAACAGGAAATGCCAACACCTCACAGGATCGGAATGGATCACCACCGGAGCGAAGAGTGTCCTCCCAGACACAATGCTTCAGATGCGGGGGATATGGCCACCTACGTCGAGACTGCCGAGGGACACCGAAAATGTTTTGCTCCCGATGTCAACGAGAAAATATCCTCTCACGAGACTGCCCATGTCCTCAAAACCGGAGAAGAACGACACCGTCAACTTCAGCGGGATTCCTAACTACAGTAATTCCTATCGTTAGCAACGACAGCTGGCCTCTGGTAGAAGTGCACATTGAGGGAAAGTTATTCCATGCATTGATAGACACTGGCGCGGCAAAGAGCTGCTGTAGTCAGAGGGTAGCCCAGCTGTGTGAAAGAAACGGAATCAAGGGACAAAAATCAACGACTGAAGCTGTTATGGTAGCGAATGGACAAACTACAGCCATACCGAAGATGTATCACCTTGGAATGGTGATAGCCGATTATGCCCTGAAGAACATAGAATTCTTACTTGTACCCAACTTACCAGTCGACTTAATCCTGGGAATAGAGATGCTGAAGACATACAACTTCTCCCTGGATATCAAGAACACAGAATGTTATCTGGAAGGACGACGGATCCCCAGAGCTAAACAGGTTAGCCAAGAGGTCATAGAGGTGCAGACTCCCGAAAAACACCTCCAGAACCGAAGAGGATCCCACAACAAACCTGTTGACAGCCTGTCAAGAAATCCATTACCGACACTTAACTGTGTCCAACTGAAAGAGACAGGTATTCAATGTATTCCATCATCAATGGAAGATTGCACCGACACTTTTGGGATTCATCAGATGCCAGGGAAGCTGGAACAGGCCACCCATGGAAGCTGTGTATACCCACCGAACAGAGGAACGAAGTACTGAAAGAAAACCACGACTCGGCCTTGGCTGGACATCTGGGAATAGCCAAGACAATTGCGAGGATCTCGCGGAATTATTACTGGCCAGGTATGTTTAGGGACATTGCGAAATATGTCCGGAACTGCACTTCGTGCCAAAAGTTTAAAGTACCCCAACAGCAACTGGCAGGAAAGATGCAACCTCGAAAGATGGTGGATGCGCCGTTCAAGGAAGTATCAACTGACGTAGTAGGACCTCTACCCCGCTCCAAGAAAGGTAATTCCTATATTGTAGTTATGCAGGACAGGTTTACCAAGTGGGTGGAATGTCGACCAGTGAAGAAAGCCAACGCCAAGACTGTCTACATGGCGTTATATGAACAGGTTGTACTGAAGTATGGATGTCCAACCACTGTGATCTCCGACAATGGGAAACAGTATGACAGCCGGCTATTCAGAGAAAACCTCCAGGCTATGGGTATCAATCACCAGTTTACCCCTACGTATACTCCACAATGCAATCCGGTTGAAAGGGCCAACCGAACACTGAAGACAATGATTGCTCAATTCTGCGAGGCAGATCACCGAAATTGGGATGAAAAGGTAGGAGAATTAACCTTTGCTATTAATACTGCTCGACAGGACTCTACAGGATTCACTCCGGCATATCTAAATTATGGAAGGGAACTACGCATCCCCAAAGCCATATATGCCACGGAACCCAAGAATCAAGGATCTGGAGATCCCAACGAGAACACCGAAGAAAGAGGAGAAAGTTTGACTCACCGTACAGAGCAGATTCAACATCTACTGGAGGCCTATGAGTTTGTAAGGACCAACCTATACAGGGCATTTAATCGACAAGCTCATAACTATAACCTTCGACGTAGAGAAGTTCGTTTCCAGGTAGGTGATCAAGTGCTTCGTCGTACACATCACCTATCATCCGCCGTTAATAACTTCGCATCTAAGTTAGCTCCAAAGTTTGAAGGGCCATTTCTTGTTGTGAAGGTGATTTCACCAGTTATTTATGACCTGAAAGACCGGTCAGGTAAGAAAGTGAATCACGTACATGTTAAAGACCTAAAACCATTTCATAACTAGTAAGTTACTTTGTTAAACTCACCGAGAAAAAGTCAGAACTGAGATAAAAAAAAAAAAATTGTTACTAACTGGTACCTCCCCGCATAAACTAGACCTATTAATCTGATTTTATACTACTGACAGGTTCTTATTATTCTGTGATTTTCTTGTTCAGGAAAAAAAAGATGTCAGAGAGTCTTCATAGTCGCTGGGCAGAAATCCGGTGGGGAGATGAGGTCGTGTACGAGCCACGAAGCTCATCACCGGATACAATACCGGAAGTACCGGTGTTGAGGAGAAGAACGGTGACAGCGGTGAGGATGTCTAGAGCCCCCCAGAGCTCGGTATCGTCGGTTAGAGGGAGAAATTACCTAGCCGGAGTGGAGAGAGTGATGAAGAGGACCACTACGCAGTCTACACAGACCCCCCCCTTTGTGCCAGCTGCGTGCCAGTAAGCAAGATACCGGTTCTAAAATTCCATTCAGGACGAGTGTGGAAGACAACACCGGTATAACTAAACCATATGTTTCAGATCAAACCACACCGGCCCCCAAGAGTGTTCGTACAGTAGGTACGATGGGATCTAAGGTCTATCTAGAGGTGCGATCCAACACTTGCTGGAAGTGCGGCAAGACATGCCCCTCGCGGCAGGAGTGTCGAGGTCCACCACTCCTATTTTGCAGCAGATGTGGTTTGATAGGTACGCAGACCAGGTAGTGCGAGTGCGTACCCAGGAAACTGGCCCCACGACCAGTGCTGCCAACCCTACCTAAATTTAGGTAGATCTACCTAAATTCGAACTAATCTACCTATCTACCTTTTTTGAGCTCGATCTACCTTAATTCAGCTCCGCGCGAACTTTACGGTTTTAGATCAACGAAAAACCGTTTTACCAGTAACGTGACTATGAAAAAAATGTATTCCTTATTAACGATTTCACATCTTAATTTTTACGCACGCCATTGGATACGAAGATCTCCGGAGATCAGCGGCGGAGTTTCAGAAACATACAGATGCAAAGAAAGGACCAAAATTGGTAATTAATAAACTGATAAATAACGATGGCTGAGCCTCAATACGCACTTGCTTGATAGAAAAATAGCGATAGTAAATATGGTTGCATGTACGTAGGAAAAATAGATGAATCGATCATTATGCTTAAAAAAAAAATAGAATAAAATAAGATCGTCGAAAGGAATGAGATGAGACCCTCTGAATGCATCGAAGGCTGCTGTCGGGAAGCAATAAAAGACCCTTTTGGGTGTTAAAATAATAAAAGTTTTTGGACAACAAGCGATTTCTTGCAAATTATCCACATCTGTTGAAATGAAATATTTGAAAGACTATTTATTCTTTGGTTCAAGTAGTAAAGAGAACAACTTTCTTTAAAGCAGGCTGCTTTAGTAGAATTGCTGAATCGGGATATTGCGATTTTGACGAAACAGAAAAAGTGTCGTTTTGTATAGGTAAGTTTTTTGCTGAATTTATCGAAAATATGAGAGCCGGTGATAATGGAGGCGAAGGAACAAGTCGTGGTCCATTACCGAAGAAAAGAAAGTATTACCAGACCTATAAGAGTGATTGGGAAAAATTATCATTATTTTATATATATTTGAATTTTAATTTTAAATTATTACATAAATATATTTCTTTGTTTTTCAATTTTTTTTATTATGTGAATTCTCATACTTTTTTTTTATAATTCTATGGACTCAGTTCTTTCAAAACTCCTAAAAAAAAGGAAAAAATAATCTACCTAAATTTGGCAACATCTACCTAAATTTCGAACCTCTATCTACCTTTATTTGAGCTCAGTGGGTTGGCAGCACTGCCCACGACCGCCAGCAACTAGGTCGGAACAACCAGCCAGGCATCCATGTGCAAGATGCACAGAAAGGGAGGCCATGCAGCGGAAAATGAGATAGAACAAAGATGATGGGGAAAATATAACAAATAAAAAAAAAGAAGATACCGGTGTTTTTGTTTCCTAACCCCGTAAACTGTGTAAAACAATATAGGGCCTAACCCAATATCTTATAACATTATATTCAAGAATAGTAGACTGATTTTTAATATGTAAATGTTGATGAAACCGAATAGTACATAATAAGTCAGTGAATATTATGCAATAAAAACAATTCCAGTCACTTGCCCTGAATTTCAAAGGCCGTCAGATATAAATTAGTAGTTTCACTGTGTAATCAATTTGAAGAATGCCATTTTTAATCTGATAAATAACTGAAATATTCCGCAGTGTTACAGATGAAGTTTTCTAAGAGGCTAGATACTCACCGATGAGAATAAATGCTGGAGATAGGCAACACACCTTTCATCGGATGATCAGCTGTAATCCCAATTCCACCGAAGACATGTGATCCGTGATTCCTGAAGATTTATTCATGTCATCATCCAAGAAAGAAGTACTTGAAGAATTGGACATCATGGCCTGTCAATTATTACTCTGGTGGACATTTGGATTCCATTTCAATTTTCATATGGATAATTTAAACTGTATAACTGGAAGAATTTTCACCGTTCTGAAAATTTCACCATACAGTCACTGATTCCTTGTAATATCCACAGGTAAATCAACCAGTATATTCACTGGGTTTGGAATGGTTTCGACTCATCTGACTGGGAACTTCGACGTCCCTCTGAAATAATATGGCATGATTCATCGAGATATGGAAATAACAGAACTACTCACCGGAGAATGGGATAATCCACACCTGACATCAGATTATTTCACCGACACTTGGAAACTTCATGGAAATGGGAATGAGTTCTACTCCACAACCCCGAGATGAAGAAATTCCCAAACATGTACACATTCAAATCACCCCGGATGACAGAAGAAAGAAGCCGACGTTTGAATTTGACATCGATTCATAGAGCAAAGTTTTATTTTTATATGTCATACTGTCTACAACAACATTATAGTCTTTGATAGCGTAACGTAACAGTCAGACCCGTACTTCCCATATATCCCGCGTAATAAGACAGGATAGTATTCGGTTATTTTTTTTTTTTGTCTGTTTTTAGAATTCAAATTTCTGTTTCACCGTAACTTGAATTTTTCCGAACCAGGGGGGATGTAACGAAGTCTGATTATTCCCATAGGAATGATCAGGCTCCGTCTAAAGAATATTTTATTGTTTTCCGTTCAAATAAATCATTCTGATATATTCCGTAAATATCGGAAATAATTTATTCGCGATAATGAAAAAGTCCATGCCTCATGTTTTTCAACCGACCAGGGCCTCGAATAATCCGAGTGAAATAATATAAGAAATTATTTATTTCGGCGTTTTTACCGCTGATATATTTTTTTCCATATGTCAGATTACGTTCCGCCAAGAGAATTTTCTCGAAAAACGAGGTTTTTGTCGACATGAAGAGTCACGTGGGCTGAATTATTTCACCGCCCCGCACCGAAGTTATAAAAGGGTGTAACCGACCCAAAATCGGTAATTCACGTTCAGGCAGTAGTAAAATTCATGTTCAGGCTTTCAGATAGTTCAGTAGTAGTTTTCAGTAGATAGATATAGTTGAGATTCAGATTTAGTCAGTAGTTAGTATAGTTAGTTATTCAGATTTAGGCAGTAGTTTAGTTTTAGTTGAGTTAGTTATTTAGATTTAGAGGTTTAGGCAGTAGTTTAGTTTAGTTTGAGAAAAGACATTTTGGTTAAGTGGTTACCAGGTGACTTGACGATAGTAAAATTGGTAATTGAACGCCAATAATTACAAATCCGTTTCTGAGGTCGAAAATCGCCGTTTTCATCAGTAAACTTACTTGTTAGTCCTTTTCTGGGGAGTTTGCTAATTTTTACTTGTGACTTTCTTACGAGTGAATATTCAAGGGTTTCATTTGATAGAGACAACGAGAGGGTGGTGTACCGGTGGAGTTTTTCAACGCGCTAGGATTAGTTTTCATTCCTTCCCGACTCTATAAAATCCACGATTCTCAATCTCCAAATATCATAATTTCCCGGCTCCCGGATCCGACTAACTTGTTCAACGGTTCTGACTGACAATAAATTGGTGAGGTAAGGACACAATAGTTGTAGACAGTACAAATCATCTCAGTAACCGAATTGAAGTATACAGATTGATATAGTTTATGCTTTTTCTTATTTCCCGTTTTTTACTCTCTGAGTGGAAGAGATTATCTTCTCCTGTTGGAGGAAGATCCGTATATTGAATTGATTTGTTACTGGTACCTAAGTATCAGTGGACTATATTAAAGTGCTATAAACATTTCCGCGTTTGACAATAATTTCCTTTATTAGCAGGAAACCGACATAGCATTGACAGTGTGGACATTTATATCTGAATAACTTTTTTTCTGTTTTGTGTATTGCAGGACTAGAACAATCGACCGCCGGATTTCTTTGTGACTTTTTCGGTACGTGAAGGGTTACGGAAAGTGACTTTGGGGTGACACTCAGTGACTATCTTTGTGCGCGTTGAATACTGTTTAACGTTGAGTGGTTGGTTCAACTCGGACAGAAAACCAGTGAGTATAATTGAGATACTGCTACCGATTGTTTCATTGTACAATCACTGTAGCTAAGATAGTGATATCATTACAGCAGACCAACTACACCAAAGGCAAAGTTGCCAGCTTTGCCACTTTTCGAACACTTGGAATCACTAGGATGATATTTATTTTTATTTTTTTAATACTTATAAATAATATGTTATACAAAAATGTATGCAACTGGCTGGAAGACTGTGGTCGATAGCCATTTGATTTATCAATAAATTTAATTTCTCTCTCTCTCTCTCTATCTTTAGTTATATTCAGACATTCATGAATCCAGCCCCAATCTAGCACATGAGGATATAAGACATGAAGAGTCCAGGGAAGACAGGTAGTACTATCCATTTTTCATTATTTTCTATATGTAGAGAAAAAGTAGTAGTTTAGTTTCATAAGGCACACGCAGAACGGAGAAAAAGCCAAAGCTATAACGCAAATGAAAAAGTTGTACATGGAAGAAAGGTCCGCGCGTTAATTCGTGAAATATTACGAAATAGTTCTCAGGATAAAATACCTAAAAATGACATTAATTGTTCTTGCTATGCTATATTTTCAAACATCCAAATTCGATTTCCTCGAAATGTTATCTGACTGACATTTCGCCTTTCTTCCTTGTACTCTTCATATCATTTTAAAAAGATGTAATTAAAATTATTAACTAGATAATTCAGGATCGATAGGAAAAAAATTTCGTTCCTAATTGATTGTATTCACATATATATATATATATATATATATATATATATATATATATATATATATATATATATATATATATATATATATATATATACATTCTATTCATGTAGTATGAATAGTCGCACTATGATCCAACATCCGCCAAGCTCTTTTATTAAGCGTATATTCAAATCTACCGCCTATTTGAAAGTACCGTTTGTCAACGGAATTTGCCGAACGCCTCCGAGGTTTTCCCGGAATTTAGTGTCGCCTCTGAATGACGCGTTACCCCACTGTTCAACCCGAGTTACGAGACAACCTGTGTAATCTACAGACCTTGGTCGCTAGGGGGGGTGCAAGCAGTGGCGTACCCAAGGGGGATAAGGGGGATACCCAGAGCTGTGACGAGCACTGAAAAAAGTGCTTGAGCACTAAGCACTTGCAAAAAAGGGCTTCGAGCACTAAGCACCGATTTTCACAAAAGACTCGCGATTACTGAGCACTTTGTAAAAGTAATTCGAAATTTCGAGCACTGAGCACTTTAGTAGGAACTGTTGAAAGTGAAGTTTTTTAATCGGAATAAATATTGTTCCTATAAACATATGTAAGATTATTGACGGGTAAGAGAAGAAGTACATCGGAACTGATTCAAAATAGTGAAATTTTGTGAATCGAAACATAAGTTATTATATTTCAAAGTTGACAATCTGAAGGGAAATAGCAAAATAAAAATGAATGGCAAAACGAGGATGAAAAAGAACAATTTTAAATACTCCTAAATATGGATTTTGATCTTTCAACATTTTTATTATTAATTGTAAAAAAATGTTCGACGATATTTATATGAAGTATGAATTGTCCGTTGTCGCCATAATAATATTAATAATTGATTATAGTTAACCTACATATAACTTGAATATCAAATAGCGGAAACCTGCTCGGAAGGGACAAATTTGTGATGAATTATTATCCCATACTTGAAAAGTTATAACTATTTATTTTTGAGTTCTCGTTCCCTGAACAGATCGCTTTATTATTTCGTCACAATGTCTGCAATTGAATTTTGTACCAGAGATGGTCTCACTGATGATGAATCCGTCCTCAAATTCGATCCGTCCTGCCGTAAAAATGATCATTCTGGAACGGAGAGATATGGAAACTTGAAATTTTCAGCGTATCTTCGAACATAGTATATGCTTCGAATATCGAATGTAGCTGTTACGTTAGTCAAAATTCGACATAGAATTCTGTAAATATGGCCATTCTAATTTTTTCTAATGATTTCAAAACTATCACTTCGATGTGAATAAAATGTTGCCTTAGGTGCTGAATAACAATTTCAAGATTCATAATCGTATCATGTGGATCGCGGGATCAGGGTGCTAAAAAATTCAAACAGAATATCTCGAAGAAAATAGCCAATAATCCTTGATCACGAAACCGAGGAGGATAGAATAATTATAACTAGGCTTCGGATGAATGTGCATTCGCATAACATCGTATTCCAATGTATATTTAAGACATTTTTGAGTTGAAGTTCATATTTTAATAACTTTCTGTTTTATCTACATACATATTTCCAATATAAAATTTGTTTTTAAACAAGAACAAATCTAATGGAACCGTACTTCGTAAACATCTTTCGGCAAATCCCAAACAGCTTTTATGATCTTTTATGACCTACCTACCTACCTACCTAGCGTTGCCAGGTCAACAATAAAATATCGTACCGCGTGTAAAAAATTATCGTATTTTCATATTGGAATATGATAATTTGTGGACAAAGATGAAATTGATTTGGTAATCTCTAATATCTTTTATGACATTATTTGACTTCAATAAAATTTTTGAAATTGGAAGAACTCTTTATATAAGTCTACTATCATCTAATGAAAGAAAGGAGAGCATATTATAAAGTTTTTAGTTTTTCGTGTCATTTGTGTTGAAGATTATTGTAAAAAAAAGAGAATATATTTATTTTCCAGTGACTTGGACTTGTTATATTATAGTGTAATGTAAATAACATTTATTTATGTGCTGGATTAGTTGCATTGAATTGAATATTTTGGTTTAAATTCAGTGTAGTTTTGGATAATTTTAATTATTCTTTGGACAGTTTTCCTGGAGTAGCAAGAAAAAATTAAACTACCGATCTAATAGGATGATAATTTTGATGTAATTTGACCAAAGATTTAAAAATTTCATTTAGAACAAATTCAATTCTCGGTAAATGAATCGAAAATAACAAAGACACTTCATCAAAAGATGATAAAACAGGAGTGTATAAGTTAACCTGTAATTATTGCCAAAAAGTATACATATATAGGGCAAACAGGCAGATTTTTTGAGGTCAGAATTAATGAACATCTGAGAAGTTTCCTTAACAGTAAGAATAATTCTACATATCCCAATCACTTGTTAGAATTAGGACATACGTTTAACCATAATTTCCAAATTCTACAAATTGAGATTAAAAATTATGGTTTAACCTTCCTAGAAATGTTAGAAATAAACCGATACAAATAAGTTGGAATTATGTTGAACGATCCAATTGACATTAACAACATTGCGGGAATTCCCAAGATCCATTGTCAATACCTTGTACCTACCAACTACCCTATATTTATCTAAAAAAAGTGATTCACCGCGAAGACCTATTAAATGTTATGGAGAACTAATCATAATTTTGTGCTGAAAATTTGCAGATTAGGGTTTGAAAGAATGATCTTTCTCCCTAAAATACTTTCAGATCTCTTCAACTTATGGTTATACCGCAAAAATACTACTACCTCCTTATTTCAAATGGACACCCAGTAGTTATTGCATAATTAGATAGTTTTTTTGATGACAATATCAGCATTATGCCAAACCTTGGGAAAAAACTCAACGGTTAGTCGGTTCATGAGATGATGGAATTCTTATGACAAAAATGGTAGCGACGGGGACTCACATTTTTTCTGAATATTTCTGCCGAAAATTTTTTTTTTCGGAAAAACCGTTTTCATTTTCAATTGTGCAAATACGTAGTAATATGAGGATCTTTGCAGTTCGGTCCAAAAAAGTACAGGGTATTCATAAGAAGATCATGAACTCGGACAACTCAAATTCATCAAAACTCATGATTTTCAAGATTAGAACCAATTTATTTTATTTTTTTTATTTATTCTATTTCAGTCAATTCTACGTGAAGAATAGTGGGGGCTACTTAAGCAAACCCTATACCTAAAATGAATACTTCAAGAATTATCGAGAAAGAAATTTTAATGAGAAAAAACTGAAATTTCTGACTTTGTGGAGTAGTCTGAGATTTCCGGAAAACAAAAAGAAACTAAAGTTAGATGTTTGGATAACTAAATTTTACATTTCATTAATTATAATTAATTTTTCGTTGGGATTGTTGAGAAATCCATAAACCAATACAATTTCAATTACACATAATTCATGAAAATTCTTGAAATGTCAACTTCAGTTATCGAAACATCGCATTATATTGAAATATCTCAATGATGTTGAAAATAAATAAAATCAGGTTTTATTTTTATATTTACCTTATATTTAAAATTGAAATGAATATTTTCGGGTTGTAGTTTGTGGATTGAACATATCAATGGATTTTTCATATAGCTCAGGAGCTTGAAATATTAGAGGTTTCCTAGTAATACATCTTTTTTGGTAAAAATGATGGAAAAAACTTGAAAATTGGAAAATTCAGTTTTAATATCAAATAAAAGAAATTTTATAAAGAAAAGTTCAAGAGTTGGTAGAGACAGATGGAATTTTAGTTCTTCTATACATACTAAGCAAATAGCCACTCTTAGTGCTGTGCAGTTTTTTTCATAAAGTAAATAAGCTACTTTATTAAATCCAAGCTCAACCATTAACGAAGAAAGAACTGAAAATGATTTTTTAAATCAGAATCGTTGTTATCCGTGTTTAATTAAAACTCTTAGCTCTCCGGTTAACATCAGTTCTACAAGATCTTGTTCTAAATCTGTTATTTATCCAGCATTCGAGAAAGGACCTATTGCCTCAATCCCTTCAATATTCAAGTAAATGGTAACAAGTGAGTATCAAGGTGAATTTAGATGTCAGAAATACATTAAAGAATTTAGCTACGACCAGGTCAGAAGCATTCGATTTCTAATTCAATAAAAATTTAGAGAGATTTCCTCAATTTTTACTGAATTAGAAATCAAAAGTTTCTGATTTTTTTTTGTTCTTGGAAGGAAACAATATGATGTATTTTTTCGATACTCTCTAGCATTTGAATTCAACCCGCACCAATTCTTTACAAAATATTTTTCTATGGGAATAAAGCTTTTCCGATATAAGACACTATACGATATTGATGAGGGTTATTGAGTCTCAGTGCTGCCCTGGTGATAATGAATTTGATGCTTTGAAAAGCACACAGTTTCAGTCAATAAAACCTTGTAATCATGAAGATACTGAGCGAATGCTCTTGCAACCATCAATAATCATTATGAATTAACTGGCAATTATTTCTTTGAAGTTGGCAAAAATAACAAATTAGGTACCGAGACCCATATATTTGATGGTTTCCTTGTCACTATATATAAAAACCGTGTAGCAACTTGCAACGGATAAAAAATGGAGGCTCAAAAATTCATTGACAGAAAGGCTTATTCAAGATCGACTCAAGAATCAAATCCCAATACAATACAGAGAATGGAAATCCCACAATAAGCATTCAAAATTAGCATTGTTACAAATTACATCTGCAACAGAGCCTACCTGCAAGCCCATTCCTTATACTATGCTGCAAGGTAGTCAGCCATATGTTAATGAAAATATTTTGGTAGTATGACAACAATTTCGTTTATGCAGGGCCCCCGCAAGGGTCATCAATGCCCGCGTGCCGAACATATTTTGGCGCCCCTTAAAGGGGGAGGTGGAGAAAAGCGCTGCTGGGTAATCGGCAAATTTTTTTTTTGGTCTTGTTGAGAATTTAGTGTAGAATGGTTAAAAATCTATCAGCAACTGTCATTGCCTTAAGAACCTTATGCTGTCAGTTGTTACATAATACATTTGTTTAAATTTTTCATTATTTCATTATAGCATTCGACTTAAAGCGCATTATGTTTTAATTTTGTTATGAAACTATAGATGTTTCAAAACTTAAGATTTATTCTTCTATAAATTATTCATAAAGGCATAAACATTGCTCTTTCTCACGAGCAGCCACTAGTTTTCCAGCTTCAGTAAGTTTTTCCTCGAAAACATTATCATCTCTATAATTTTTGAAATTATCAACTTCTTCAAATAGTTTTGGCACACTTTAATGTCAATTGCTACACTTTGCATCATTTTGCTTGAAATATTAATCTGGAATGAAGCATCATACCAAATTATTATACTACAAATGAATTTAAAAGATTAAATATCAAATCAATTCAAAAGATTGAATATTTAATAAAAGAGAACTTGCTTTATGTCTAGTTTCTATGTTGAAAGTATCATTTTCTGCTATTTCTAAAAGGCTATCACATATTTGAATAAAATAAAACTTTAACATCAATTCTACTTGACCATTTAGTATCACTTAGGGGTTTTAGATGTAACTGAGGATCATGCTTTTTTAAAACATTCAAATTTTTTGTGGATGAAGAGAAAAATATATAAAGTTCTTGTACAATATTAAAAAAGTCCAATGTTTCATTTGAAACCTTAGCAGCATCATTTTCAGTTAAATTTAAGCTGTGTGCTGCACATGGCGCAAAAAATGCCCTAGGATTAGCATCGAGTATGCGTTTTTGTAAACCAATATGTTTGTTTTATTATTGTTATTATTATATATTCGCGCATATTTGCCCCATTATCAGACTCTCGACCTCTCATGATTTTAATTTCTAAATTTGATTTCTTTTTGTATCTGGTAGCCTAAATAATGGGTCATTCTTAAAGAATTTGAATGTGAGTTTTGCACTCGACTAATGTGCTCTCTCATCACAGGATCAAAAGACAAAATCATCTCAGACAGTTTTGAGAAAGTTCCCATTATCATATTCAAAAGTATTTTAGAAGAACCTTGGAAAAGTTCCTAACCATTTCATAAAATTCAATTCGATCACAACAAAAAACGGTTAAACAAAACACAATTATACACAAAATACAAATTTTTTCAATTTTTAGTTAGGTATTAAAGTATTTAAATTCTTGACTCTTAAACTTGGCGAAATAAAATATCTATTATTTGGATTACGCCGCCTCTCGCTGTTATAGCGCAGCAAGCAGATTTTGGTAGTTTCAGGAATTCTCCGTAACTTGTAGTATTTTTCCTACAGATGGTGTCGAAAGTGAATTTCAGTAATTCCTCTAGCTAAAGGCTATTTCATACCGATTGCGACGTTCGGAAACTTGCATAAATTGCAAGAAAGAAGTTGGAAAAAAAATCTTTTCAAAAACCTTAGTTCTTTCGGT
Source organism: Harmonia axyridis (assembly GCF_914767665.1). Lineage (NCBI taxonomy): Eukaryota > Metazoa > Arthropoda > Insecta > Coleoptera > Coccinellidae > Harmonia > Harmonia axyridis. The sequence goes on along the minus strand of NC_059502.1, from coordinate 44,418,755 downwards.
TCTTCATTCGATCTATAAGTGGTTTTGGCGCCCCTTTAGAGTGGCGCCCGCGTGCGGTGCACGCGTTGCACGCGCGGTTGCGGGGGCCCTGCGTTTATGATATGTTGAAACTCAATGAAAGCCTATTGTGCTTCTATATACCTTCTCTTATACCTGCTATTGAAATATGTAGATGACACGAATATTCTGTTGTGGAGTAATAATCTCAATGATATCGAGAAAATATCCTCCGAACTACTCAATTTTGATGACGCCATTTCATTATGATTTGAATTATTGTGGAATAAAGAGAATTATTTATTTATTTTTAGTAGTCCCACAATCGAATAGCTCGAAACGAAGTGACATTAGAAAAATATTCTATTTTATCTTTATATTTTGAAGGTTAGTTGGACTTTCCTTCTGTTCGTACAATATTAAGATATAAGTTGTTTTGCTTTTCTGTTCATTTGTAACGAATTTAAATCAATAAAGTCCTATTTTCTAAAAATGGGACTTTATTGATTATTATTATTATTATTCTGAATGATTAAAAATTGGCCTTTTGTATATTCAATAATGTTGAACAATTGACAGTTTCACATTTTTCGATGATTGCCGAGATTTAAGTAGGCTGGAAATATTTTTGCAATATTTATATATTGCAGTTCTTAACAACAAATCTAAAATATATCTTCTATGTTCCGAGCAGATGATATTCGTTGCGAACCATTCGGGCAGAAAATTTTTAATGCATTTAACACTTTTTTTTTCAAATTACACATGACTATCATTGCAACTTTTCCTTATATCTTTGCTGAAACAATCCAAAACTATTGTTGTGAATTTCTCCAGCAAAGATGTAGGTGCTTTTAATCCACATTCAAAATTTAAACCGTAATTTTTGAAAAAGATCAAGAGCTCATCTTCATTTTCAAGATTTTTAGGAGCCTCCAAAGTGATTTTACAATCTTCACACCCGAACGCTCCCAACATTTTTTGACCAAATAACCTGCAAAATATACTACAGAACATTTTTCCAATGTCACTTCATCTCGAAATTCGGTGGCAGGAGTACTACTTGGACTACTTGAAGAATCCGAATCGTCCGATTCTGATGAAGACGAGTTTTCATCGAGATTCAATAAGGGAAAAGGTTCGTTGTTATCTGCCTGCACTAAAATATTTTCATCGTCATCTGCCTTACTACCTGCATTGGCACTTGCAGATGGCCTTAAAAAATCTGATACAATGCTAATTTTGAATGCTGTTCTGAATGAACTTATTGTGGGATTTCTGTTATATCCCCCTCTCTGACGATACACAGAAAATTGATTCTCGAGAGGATCTTGAATAAGCCTTCCCGTGAATAAATAGTTGAATCCCTCATTTCTTTGATCATATGCAAATTGCTTCACGGCATTTATCATCATAACTATCAGACCTCGTTAATTTGTTATTTTTGCCAACTTTATACAAGTTTTCATTTAATTCATAACCATTATTAATGGCTGTTATAACTTCCGGATTTCTATCACTAAGTGCACGATTACAAGCTCTTTTTCATAGTTTTTCAAGTAAAGCAAAAAAATTGGGAGAAATTATACCGTATAGAATATTTATGTTCACCAATTTGCATATCATATTTCAAAGGTAGTTGAAAAGATTATTCATATATATATACATATATTGAATATCCACACGTAAATAAAACAAACAGAAGAGAAGACAAATTAGGTAAATATTGCCAGCCAAAATTATCCAATGGCGTAAATATAGGGGAGCGATCTGATACTTTTTCTATTCTAATTCTACTCCACTGACTTTTGTTCGAGAAAATTATTTCATTTCTGAAGTTTTACTAAAAAAGGGTTCTTTTTTATTGCGCATCTGAAATAGCTTCTGGATGTTTCAAGTATTATTTTTTTTTTATTTATCCAATCAGTTTGTTGATTCCTCAGAGGAATGCAAAATATACGAGAAACAATTTCATTTTTCATTTAACGATTTCTTTCTTATCCTTCTCAAGAAATATAAGAATAGGCAAAAACAGCAAAACCATTATTTCTGGTATTTATTTATTTATGTATTTATTCTTATAACAAGAAAGGTGAAAATAGCATATTTACCCAAGTACATGTTAAATTCTATAGAAAAACTACCGCTCAATTGATGTCGGCAACTGGACTGAGAGGTGGTTTTTGTTCCAACAACCTGACCTTCAACCCTGTCAAGTAAATCAGAACTCAATTATCACATTTAGACCACAAAAGTACCCAAACAGTAGCATATTTTGTATCAGCTTATGGGGTGCGTCGTTAATTCCTATCATTTGAAAAAACATGATCAGTCAAAACTCACAACTATAAACATAGTTTTATTAAGTACCTACTAATCAGAAACTTTTTAGAAATTCGGGGAGCGATCTGATAGTTTTTATATTCTTATTCTACACCACTGTCTTTTGTTCGAGAAAATTATTACATTTCTAAAGTTTTACTAAAAAAGGGTTCTTTTTTATTGCGCATTTGAAATAGCTTCTGGATATTTCAAGTATTAGTTTTTTTTTCAATTATCCAATCAGTTTGTTGATTCCTCAGAGGAATGGAAAATATACGAGAAACAATTTCATTTCACAATTTCTTTCTCATCCTTCTCAAGAAATAATATAAGAATGGGCAAAAACTGCAGAAGTGCAGAACCATGATTTCTGGTTTTAACCTTATTCTTATAACAAGAAAGGAGAAAATAAGATATTTACCCAAGTACATGTTAAATTCTATAGAAAAACTACCGCTCAATTGAGAGTGAGCAAAATAGGTAACAAATGGTATTTTATGATCCGGTCCTAGGGTCGTAATGCGTTCAATAATCCTTCTGACCTTGTAATAAAAGAAATTGGAGGTACACAAGAAAACGCTCAAAAGATAGAAGTGTCTAACGACAAGAGATGTAATAAACCATAACAGGCACTTTGAAAATTTGCCGCCTGGCATTTCCTTATCATTTTAAGATAAATATAGTTAGTATGTTTCAAGATATACTAAAATACAAATTCAATTTAATGCATCCTCAAACCCCAAAACAATTTTCATTAAAAAAATTGCATAAAAAAATCATCCAAGTAGACTAGCAGTATCATTCATTATCGCTCATTGTTCCAAATTATCGAGAAAATTAATACCGATCATCCAAAGCGGAGCTAATTTTCGAGACTAATTCTCAATCAAAAACCTCATTTTGGAAATCCATAAATAATTTTCATTACATGACAACGTTCAAAATACAATTATAGATCCTTATGTAGACGCAGTAATCCTACGCTGGGACATAGCAATACAATCTAAATGCCATAAATAAATTCATTCTCATTACAGGTATACAGATACAAAAAGAATGATCGAGCGGATTTTGAGAACATTAAATCCTCCAAGAATACACTTCGTCCTCAATTCTATGAAGGATTCAAAACACTTTGTTTTTCTGATTCAGTTTAGTTAGAGGAGGATGTGTGTACATTTCAAGACCCTAGGTTTAAAAGAATAGAAAGATTCGTCGGTTCTCAATTCAGAATAAAAAAATTTTTGACCACTGAAATAGAGAAATGTCTAAAAATCACAATGCATAGGGAACAGAAAAGCAAGGTTTCAAATGAAAAAACTTTGCCAACGATTTAAAAGACGGCATTACATTTCGAATGTGGAATCTTATATTATTATTTTTAGAACTCTTTATTGCTAAATTCATATGTTTGAATCTTATATTCAATTTTTAAATTTTTTTCATTGATAATATCCCAATTCTATTCATATTTCTTCGGATGAAACCACTTTCTACTATTATATGAATATGTACTATGATAGGACCTAAGAAATTTTAAAGGTGTATTAGACGTTCACCACACCTGGGATTTCCAAACTATTGAAGAAATTGTATAATGAACAAACAGATGAAAACTCATTCCCATTATTGTATTTGTTCGAATAGTTTGGAAATTCCAGGCGGCAAATCTCCAATAAAACTGTAAAGTTTGTTATGTCCAATTTATTAATTCATTAAGGTTGTTCGAAATATCATGTCAAACACTGTGAAAAATATTTCAGATTATATATTTATTTTATGGAAACACATCACAGAAATATTTTCGGACTTTATTTCTTGAAATACAATATATTAGCAAGAGGTTGACATCTAGTATCCATAAATAATCAAATATATTGTTGTTGGAATCACAAAATCGGAGTTTCAGAAAAGGTCTTATTTCACGAGATCAGAATAGCTTCACTGAAATATGGAAATGAGGTTCATATTGAAAACTAAAAAGCAAGATATGAAAACCAAATTTACTTGTAGAATAAAACGCAAGCATAAAAATAGAGATATGATTAAAAAACGAAATTTTGATTTGTGAGAATTGTCGATGCAAAGCATTCATATTCTCAGAAAATAATTCAATATATCGTTCACATTCTGGCTTACTACTTGATCGAACTTTGTTAGACTTCCTTCAATCATGCAAATATTTAAATTCTTTTTGTTGAAAAAAAAAGGGGATGGTAATTGTAATAACTTACTCCTTTACCTATAAGATTAGTAATGAAATGTAAAATTTCAAAATATCATAATAGTACTATTTATTCTTTATTTTATAAAAAATATCCTGTGATATGATTGAAAATTCAATTTCATATTCTGCTTCATTCTATCAAATTAATTGGTTTTTTATTGAATTAAACTCATCTGATCCATAAAAGCAACCATACGAACGTCAACGGGTCTAACGAAGAGAGCCTACAGTAGGATTTGTCCGCTTCCTGTTGATGTTGAAAGCCAGCCCTTTCAAGGCGGGGGCCATGTTCACGCCTAAATACGACCCTGTTTCTCGCCTAACTCCGACTCTGTATACTCCACCCCTGACCCGAACTTCAAGTACCACCAAGACGCTGAAGACGGAACGAAGAGGCAGTATGCAGCTAACAATCTAGGGGTTAACATCTTAATTTTACCCTAATTTCAATATACATTCAATTGTAAACTTAAAAACTGCGTTTATTGCTTAAGAGCATACAGCGTTGAAATATATTGAAATTAGGGTAAAATTAAGATGTTAACCCCTAGATTGTTAGCTGCATACTGCCTCTTCGTTCCGTCTTCAGCGTCTTGGTGGTACTTGAAGTTCGGGTCAGGGGTGGAGTATACAGAGTCGGAGTTAGGCGAGAAACAGGGTCGTATTTAGGCGTGAACATGGCCCCCGCCTTGAAAGGGCTGGCTTTCAACATCAACAGGAAGCGGACAAATCCTACTGAAGGCTCTCTTCGTTAGACCCGTTGACGTTCGTATGGTTGCTACTCGGGAGATGCCATCTTTTCCAGGGTGTAAGGATTCGATTCTTCCTAGCTTCCAGACAAGGGGAGGTTGATTGTCTTCTTTGAGGTGTAAGAGGTAAAAGGTCTGAGGGATTGGTGGAAAGAGGTGTGAGTGGACGGGAGTTAACTGTTGCTTCAATTTGCGTTAATAATGAATATAGCTCTTCAAACGTCAAATGAGCGTTTCCCATCACTCTTTTCATGTGGTGTTTTATTGATTTCATACCGTCTTCCCAAAGACCGCCAAAATGAGGGGAGTCAGGTGGAATAAATTTCCATTGAATACCTTCTGAAGAAAGGGCATATGTTAAATTTGGTTCTTTTAACTTGAGGAAATTTTGGATTTCAGAATTGGCGTCTACGAGCATTTTTCCATTATCGGAATGTATTTTATGAGGTTTTCCTTTGCGTGATATAAATCTGCGAAGTGCTAATACAAAGGCGTCCTTGCTTAAGTCTGAAATCAAGAGTGGTTGCGGTTTCACCCTTTTTAGAGGTAGATCGCCCATTATAGGCTGGACTATCATTGGTTTGTTCCGAAAACACTTTATGCAGTGGCGTACGGTTTTTCTTGCCAAAGAGCGACCAGAGGTTGGCCAGAAAGTTCCGCGAAGTGCATAAAGCAAGTGCAGTAGTTTTCTATGTTCATTTTCGAACAACAGTTTCGTGAAATGATGCTTGTGGCTCAATATTACCGGATGTTTTTTGTCAAACGCGTACGTGGATTCAGAAATTCTTCCTGCCACTCTGAGTATTCCGTGTTTATCAAGAAAGGGATTCAGACTTAAAATTGTGCTGTTTGAATTTGTTTTCTGTTTCATTTCCAGATTCTTGATTTCGATGGAAAATGATTCGAGTTGAGCTAATTTTATTAGTTTCGTACGCGCTGACTTCAAATCGTTAGGAAACAGTGTGTCGGTTTGTTTTTTATGACCTTTTGAAACGTTGTTCACAAATCTCAAGACATAAGCCATGCATCTTTCAAGTCTGTTGATACTTGAAAATTGTTCGAAAGTAATCAGTTGTGTGTTTTGAGCAATATGCTCTTTACACAGCTTTCCCTCCTCTGACAGTGGTTTATCGAATGAAATTTTTTCGATTTCCAAAAATCGCGTTGATTGTTTTTGAACATCGGCGGTTCGTGCGAAATTGCATGCGATGCGCTTGGGCCTTGATTTGCTTATGGGTCCTGAAATTACCCAACCGAGACTGGTTTTTTGTACTATTGGTTGGTTAGTACCTAAAGAGATTTGACCGACATTTAACATGGAATAGAAATAATCTGCACCTATTAGCATGTCAATCGTGTTTGGTTCGTGAAAATCAGGATCTGCAAGATTGATGTCGTCCGGAATGTTCAAATGAGAATAATCGAGGATTTTTGAGGATGGAATGTTTCCTGTGATTTCAGGAAGAATGTAGCAGTGAATTTTCGTGGAGAATGAATTATTACGAGAGTGAATATCGACAGAACATTTTGATTTTATGTAGGAAACCGCACGATTGAGACCGCAAACTTCAACATTCACAGGAGTAGTCTTTAGTTTTAGACGTTTGCAGACATCTGCTCTGATGAAGCTTGATTCCGAACCGGAATCTAATAGAATTCGGATATTTTGCCGATTTGATTCATTATCCACAATATGAGCAACTGCTGTGGAGAGGAGTACGCGTGCGTTTGACTTGTTCGCTGACAACGCATATGATAACGCATTGTTTGAATTTGTAGACGATGAATTATTGGTATTGACATCGGGCGTTTTTACGTTAACTATATCAGAATGAATTTGTGTATGATGTCTGCCATTGCATTTCTTGCAATTTGAAGATCTGCATTGTTCGCTGAAGTGACCTGGACGTAGACAATTCATACATAATTTCAATTCTTTAATCCGCTCTTTTCTTTTGTTCACAGAAAGTTTCAAGAAGTTTTCGCATGTTTGGCTGTAGTGATTCTTTGCGCAAAAAACACATTTGGGTTTGTTTTCTGCGCCACTGGTATAAAAACCTCTAGTTGTGTTGTGCCTTTGATATTTTATCTCAATATGCCTTTGCGTATGATTCGTTTCTATCGTTTCGAGAAAATCAGCTCTAGATTTGAGGAATTTTTTCAGATCGTCCCAAGTTGGAACATCCTTGTCAGCCCTAAATTTTTCCCACTCGCGTACCGTTGCTGAGTCTAGTTTGGTTTGAATGAGAAAAACTATTAATGTGCTCCAATGACATGTGGGCTGGTTCAGTTGCTCTAGAGCTCGAAGATTTTTCGAAACTGTATCTAAAAGATAACGTATTTTTTCACTCGATTCTTTCGTGATAGTTTCAAAGTGAAAGGTAGATTTAACGTGATTGTGTACGAGTAATCGTTTATTATCGTACCGTTCTTGTAAGCTATTCCACGCCACTGCATAATTCGTAGCGGAGAAATCTAATGATTGAATCACCTATACCGCGCTTCCCTCCAGAGATGCCCGAAGATAATGAAATTTTTGAATTTCATTTATGGCTTGATTTTTCTCTATCAGAGATTCGAATGTATCGCGAAACTCTAACCAATTTTGATAATTTCCATCAAATTTAGGTAGCTCAATAGTTGGAAGCTTGATCGAGTTTGAATAATTATTACTATTATTCTGAATTGAGATAGAACTTGCGTTTTCTTCGGATTCTTTTTTATCTAGAATTGATTTAGCGAACGCCTTTTGCATGTAGTACTTGTTTGTGAAAGATTCTCTTTCAGAAAAATTGACTTCCTCATCTTCCGATTAATTCTCAATTAGATTCTGAACTTCCTCAAATTCCTCGAGAACGTTATCAAATTTCAAAAGCCTTTCTGAAATTTGTATGTAATCAGTGCTAAGTAATTCCGTTTTTGACTTGATTTCGTTCAAGAAATTCGTGAATATCGTTAGTTTTGATTTAATAGCACCGCGATTTCTTTTAAGAGTTTCTAAATTCATTATGGAATATGAACGATTATTAGAAATATTGAAAAGAGTAGTGGGATACTTATGGGACGTTGAAGTCAATATCGCTTAAAATCAGCAACAGTATAACAGAGAAAGAAGGATTTTATTTACCCCTCACGAAGTAGTTCCAGTTGCCCAGATTGTATGTATGCCTGGATCTAGAGTTGAATCGCTTCGACGATTGCGGTGATCCACTGCGCCCTTGGATTGGAATGCGTAGGATTGAGTTTCACTGGACGTCTGGATGCTTGAAATCTTCAATGTGTGTCGCCTTTCTGATTTCCCTGAATTCAAATGTGGCTCGATTTTCTGGATTCACTGGATTCAAATGTGTATCGCTTTTCTGGATTCACTGGATTTGAATGTGGCTCGCTTTTCTGGATTCACTGGATTCAAATGTGTATCGCTTTTCTGGATTCACTGGATTCGAATGTGTATCGCTTTTCTGAATTCACTGGATTCAAATGTGGCTCGAATGGACCATGTTGGGGATTGTGTGGTTTTACATTCAATTGTAAACTTAAAAACTGCGTTTATTGCTTAAGAGCATACAGCGTTGAAATATATTGAAATTAGGGTAAAATTAAGATGTTAACCCCTAGATTGTTAGCTGCATACTGCCTCTTCGTTCCGTCTTCAGCGTCTTGGTGGTACTTGAAGTTCGGGTCAGGGGTGGAGTATACAGAGTCGGAGTTAGGCGAGAAACAGGGTCGTATTTAGGCGTGAACATACACAATAATCTGACGCTCTTCTTTTGTGTGAATTCAGTGCGCATTTATGGATCAGATGAGTTTAATTCAATAAAAAACCAATTAATTTGATAGGCAGAAGGAGAATATGAAATTGAATTTTCAATCATATCACAGGATATTTCTTATAAAATAAAGAATAAACAGTACTATTATGATATTTTGAAATTTTACATTTCATTACTAATCTTATAGGTAAAGGACTAAGTTATTACAATTACCATCCCCTTTTTTTTTCAACAAAAAGAATTTAAATATTTGCATGATTGAGGGAAGTCTTACAAAGTTCGATCATTGGTAGTTGGCCAGACTGTAAACGATAAATTTGAATTATTTTCTGAAAATATGAATGCTTTGCGTCGACAATTCTCACAAATCAAAATTCCTTTTTTTAATCGTATCTCCATTTTTATGCTTGCGTTTAATTCTACAAGTAAATTTGGTTTTCATATCTTGCTTTTTAGTTTTCAATATGAACCTTATTTCCATATTTTAGTGAAGCTATTCTGATCTCGTGAAATAAGACCTTTTCTGAAACTCCGATTTTGTGATTCCAACAACAATAGGTATATTTGATTATTTATGGATACTAGATGTCAACCTCTTGCTAATATATTGTATTTCAAGAAATAAAGTCCGAAAATATTTCTGTGATGTGTTTCCATAAAATAAATATATAATCTGAAATATTTTTCACAGTGTTTGACATGATATTTCGAACAACCTTAATGAATTACTAAATTGGACATAACAAACTTTACAGTTTTATTGGACATTTGCCGCCTGGAATTTCCAAACTATTCGAACAAATACAATAATGGGAATGAGTTTTCATCTGTTTGTTCATTATAGAATTTCTTCAATAGTTTGGAAATCCCAGGTGTGGTGAACGTCTAATACACCTTTATAATTTCTTAGATCCTATTTAGTATTCATGTTTCTTCAGGCAATGCTCATATTTTTGTCCCTTATATAAGCTCTATTTTGTCAATGTACCCTGATTATGTCACAGTGTTGGCGAAACAATTATAGCAAATAGTAAGAGATTTGTAAAAATTCCTTCGTTTTATTATTTCTATCTTCAGTAGGTATAAGTAAGGATATTTCAACCGAATTTCAGAAGTAATTAGGGCTGTCCGCTATTACTGTCGGCACGTTTGATGATTTTTTTATCCATTTTTGTTACTGTCCGGGTGAACACATTTTTTCAGAATTTTTTCTATCTGAAGTTTTTTCCGAGAATTGAACCAAGTTTAGTTTAGCCGGGCCTGTATTTTCAGAATCTCGTTATATAGATGCAGACACAACAAAATTCCTGAGTGAATTTTTTCCACTATTCTCATGAAACGTAAGACGTCGAACATTTATTTCACGTCGATACCCTTCTCCAGTGGCTTACCCAGACATAAGCCCTGGAGGGTGGTTGGGTTAATAAAGAGAGATATTGGTTATTGGTTGTCCTTTGAATTTACAGACACTTCTTGAGATTGATATTCATATAAGATTTTTAGTTTCGGAATCATGCAACTCACATTAAAAGTTAAACACGGGGTATAATAGAGAAATAATAGAAAAATTTCATGTTATCCAACTCAAACTCATCAATAGAATATACTAAACCTATTGACCTATCGTAGTAAATGTGATTTTAACGCAGTAGGAAAGTAATGAAATCCAAAGAATTGAAAAAGAGATTCTGTGTGACAAAGGGACAATTAGATATAAGATGAGATTATTCATTTATTTTAAGGTCCTAAAATATTGGAGAAATAGATATCAGGATCCAGGGGTGCCGCCGATTCAATTCGAGTAGTTCGGAGCTTTTATCGAATTTTTACGCGATTGTTTATCATTTATTATCCCGTATGTAGATTATGATTGTGGCGTGGACAGTCGGATCCGATCGAAAAAATGAGGTATTCGGAAATTTTTTGTTGTTCCTTTTTCTCAATGATATACAAATAAAATTCAAGTTTATAAGTGCGATTTTAAGTAGCAAAAATTATTATAATAGTTATATTTAATTTCAATAGTAATTTTCAGAATCAATTCAATTCATGATCATCAATATTTTTTATGGTTTTTTGATTTGCAATCAACAATTGAACATATAATAATAATAATAAAGTTTATTTGCTTTCAACACAACCTAATATAATATTCTAATAACTATTGCAAATAAACACGATGAACAGAGGCTCACTAGAGGTTCGCCTGTTAGTTCTGAAAGAAAATACAAAAATTCTCTTCCTTGAACGTCGTGACAACAGTATACCAAAAAAAATTTCGTTTAGTATGAACAATAACACAAATGGAATCATATGAAATCTAAATAGTATATTCTAAAACAAGTTGCAGAATGGGCTCCTATTCCAACACGAATGCGAAATTCGAAAACGAGCGACGAAGGAGCGAGTTTTGGAACGCATGAGTGTTGGAATTGCCTTCTGCAACGAGTATTAGACGATATTTTCTCTATTTCAGTCAAGTTTTGCGAAATATTGTCGAAATTCAATGAAAAATTCAGATTATATATCCTAGTGACTTTTGTATTGTATCTTGGCAGTTGGTGTCACTGTTACGAAAATTGACAGATTACAGAATTTGAATATGAATCGTATGTTTCGAATTTAGACATAATTTACAATTACACATTAAATTCGTGAATTATGTCTGACAAAATCGATTTACCACTACCATAATTATGAGAATTTGCGAATATGTGGCAAATCATTTCTCTATATCCCCAAATTATATTATATTGATAATTATTGACGTTTGTTGAAGTTTGATAGGATTGGAAGTCAGCATAGACAACCACAAAACGAAAAATATATCTGAAAACGATGCTGTAATGACTTCATTACAGCACTGTTTTTTAGAACTGTAATGAACTCATTACGATACAGAAATAGAGAAATTCTATTATCGGGTTGAAACTGTCAAAATCTGGTTCTTAGTTCTGTCCAATTCGGGGTAAAAATGTCTTAATCATGAGTAAATATTTGTCATTATTCTTGAGGGCACTTAATAACTCTCTGTTTAGACATGATGGATATGAATAATAAGGTAAGTAAATCCACACCAACACTCACTGAATTCCCAAATCATTGAATACCTTCGCATCTCCATTCAGTAGCCACAATTTTATCTTCCTATTGAATGATCTACGATTTGTTAGTGTTCTATATTCCATAGGAAGAAAAGCGAACATTTTGGGTGCCAAATACCACCAGCATCTCTGACCAACCGTACCCTACTAGACATAAACTCAGGAATTTCAAGACGATACGTACCCACGTATCGTCTTGAAATTCCTGAGTTTATGTCTAGTAGGGTACTCGTGATCGATCGATTGTAGTCTTATCTATCCCCTCTGGACAAGACTAGTCAATTTTAAAAAGTAAAGTTGTTGTATGTTCAGAACTCTTGATATTTTGTAAATTTCTACAGAGGGGAACAAATATGGTTTTCCAAACATCGTTTTGAGAATCATCCTCTGAATGACGTGTAGTCTCTCCAAATGAATATGCTCCCATAGTCTCATATTACGAGATTATATAGATCTAAATGAATGAATTGATTGGGAATACAGAGATACGTAAAAATTCTCAATGAAATAAAGGTCATCAACAAAAAAAAATGATTCTGTAATGTGAAATGAATAACTTTAAATCTGAAATATTCAACCACTTTAATTTGTCTATGAAATTTCACAGTACACAGTAACATTAGGTTCTATCAGTGCTACATTATCTAATTGTTTGGAAATATACAGGGTGTACAAAAAAAGTGTACCTCGATGAATAAATAAATATTTTTTCATGGAACACCATGTTTTTCGTTGAATTTCCAGATTGCACGGAATAAATTAACCCAAGTTGGTTCGCTCAAAATTTACCGTTTTTGAAATATTTCGATTTTTTATAAAGTGAAAGGGGCTTTGGAAGATCCTCATTACTTCGAAATGAATGAATTTATGCAAATGAGATTTTTGCCAAAGTGCTTGGATTACTAAGCACCAAGCACCGATTTTAAAAAGTGCTCAGGAGCACAGTACTCGGGAGCACAAAAAGGCTTCATGTGCTTTCGAAAGCACTAAGCACAATGCTTTGGCACAGCTCTGCAGCTTACTAGTTTAAAAATTCAAATTTCATATCGATAACATTCTGACTTTAATATATGGTAATAATATGTTCTTTCACTATTAAATTGTCGTTTTTCCTGTCACAGAAAAAAATAGTGTATTATACACGGGAAAAATATTAAATTTTAGCTCTCGAGCTAAAATCTAATACTTTTTTCCCTTGTATAATAAATAACTATTATTATGAATTTATTGTAGGTGAAATGATTTTTTTACCGTTCCTACTTTTTTATGGAATGTGATATTTTGTTTTATAATTTTATGCTTCAGTATAAATAAACTTAATGTTTTTTAGTGATTTTTTGTTTTATTTAGTTCTTTTCTTGACATGTGTATTTATTCAGTTTTGCTGTTGTATTTCATTCAAAAATCTTAAAAAAACCGGTATACTGTATATCGAAATATTTCAATGTTCTTTATTCACCAGAATTAAATTTTTTTTAACCACGAAATCATCGAAACAGGTGATGTTTTTTGTTGGGGGGGCGGTTTGATTGATACTTTTTCAGAAGGGGCGCTAAAAAATTCTTTGCTTCAGGGGCCAAAATTGATCCAGCCCTGATAACCATTAGCCACTAATGAGCATTCTCTCACTCTCTCTCTCCTCTCTCAATAAGGGGAAACGCCTTCCAACCCTATTCAATTGTACTCAACTCACTGAAATGGGAAGGGAATTCTCCATAGGAATACTCTTGGACAGGTTTTATCGATCCAACATGGCGGTTACCTACAGCTGAGCCCAGGCGCGGATCCAGGACCCACTTTTGGGGGGGGAACTTTTGGATACTTCCGCCATTTTGGGACGTCATTTTTTTGCCGTTTATTAATATGGGTTTTCAAAAAATGTATTGAAAATGAAATGAATAGAATAAAAAATGTCCCCATACATTTACTTGTATTTTCAAATTATACACTGTGTCCGTAAAGTATGGAACAAATTCATTTTTAGCTAAACAGACCATTTTAAGAAATAATCGTGAAACAAGTCGATTTTTTATTTTAATTTACTGTATTTTGAAATAATAATCTAATATACAGGGTTAATTACTTTCGAGTAATGACGTCACCGTCATTTTTTTCAAATGGAACACCCCCATTTTGTCTCAATTTTCCGATTACTCTAGCTGGGCTGATTCCAAAAATGTATCACATTTTGATTCCAATTGGTACAGGATGGACAAAAATACATAGTTTTGTATTCCAAAACTGTATCACATATTGATTTCAATTGGTACAGGACCAATTGGAATCAACATGTGATACATTTTTGGAATCAGCTCAGATAAAGTAATCGAAAAATTGAGACAAAATGGGGGTGTTCCATTTAAAAAAAATGACAGTGACGTCATTACTCGAAAGTAATTCACCTTGTATATTAGATTATCATTCAAAATACGGTAAATTAAATTAAAAAATCGACGTGTTTCACGATTATTTCTTAAAATGGTCTGTTTAGCTAAAAATGAATTTGTTCCATACTTTACGGACACAGTGTATAAAGTAACAAAGTGTATTAGTTTTTTGACATTTTCTATGTCACTTGTGTTCAGTAGATTATGTCATTTAATCATAGAAAGATACAAGCTTTCACTTCAAAATGGACCACTTGAAATGACACTAGGTTCACTCTTTGTTTTCCAGATTTGGAGTTTGATTTTTTCAAGTTTTTTCTCATAGCACCTGTGCTTTACACGATATTTAACTTGAATTTGGCATAGATATTCTAATTTAAAGTTTTTATCATGTGATACGAGTATACTAATTTTGAATACAAATCTACAGGGTGATAGTTTTTCTGGAACAGTGCCCGCTCTTTTCCTCCAGAACTTTTTTTTGGAAGACTACAGGTAGTTTAGAAAAATGTTAAAAGAAACTTTGATCGAGTACTACACTTTTTGGTTTCTTGTAGTTCTGTCCTATCTGCTACTGATTTCTAGAAAAAAATTTCAAACTATTCTCTAGTACCTAATACTCAGAAAAAGCCAACTTATAACGAAGATCCAGTTAGTAAGCTATGATGAATAAATTTTATTATAATTTTTGATACTTATTTACCGCATCTGTAGCGAAGATGAAGAAAGATTTGATAAACTGGTATAATCATCACAAAAAAATAGATTACAAGACTTACAAGAAACACTCTGTATCTCGAAAACAAAGCGTTAATGGGCCCATATTTATAGGCCTTTTTTATTATCCAAGGAATCTCTCATATTCCTTTATACCTCCAATTTTAGCAATCCATTCCTATGATTATTCAACAAAGCTAAATATTTCTCATGATAAACAAAATAGGAAATATATTGGAAAGTAGGCCTGCTTTTATTGAAGATCATATTTCAGGTCCTTTTTTCCAAAGTACCAACAAAGAGGAAATATTTCGCATGCACGTGTTATTATTCTTTCATGATTGTCTTTTTTTATTGCCATCCGTTCCAAGAGACTGCATCCTAGGTAAACCTCGTATTGAGTAGGTAACTCAAAACATCATTACACCCGAATAAGAGGAATAGATAATGTTAAGGGTAGGCGGAGGGCCTCGACCCGATATAAAATAAATATTCAACGTCTTGTTATGTTTCATGTGATAAGTGAAAAAAATTCACTCAGGAATTGTTTTGTTGATGGAATTCTGAAAATTACAGGCTGCCAATAATCATGGCCCCGGGGAAAATCACACTCGCCCCCTCCACTCTCGACGGACTAAAAGGCTTGCGTAAGGCGGATAAACTAATTTTTTATTGCAGATTTAGATTCAACGTGATTTGAAATGCAAAAAGCCAAAGTTTGAGGTATGATTTTAATAAAAATTTGTTCGATTCCAGATGTTACTACAGCACCATGTCAAAAATTGTTGCATTGGTAGAATTATATTCATTTAACATTAGTTGAATACCAATGAAATATTTTGATCTTTACCATTATACAAACAGAGGTTTATATTTATATTGGGCAGGTGAACAAAAATAAGAACATCAAAGCCTTGTTGAGACTAAATTTGTCCTAGTTCAATACAACAATTATATTTTGGGGTCACAAAAAAATTTCACAATATACAAATTAATAAATAGAAAACAACTGCTTATTCTGGTCGTCTACACTCGTAGTAGGTATTCATATATTTTTCCCTTTCCCTCTTCTTGGGGTTCATAATTCTGATTGGTGAATTGAAATTAAAAACAATTGCTGAAATATCAGAGATAACGCCTGAAGATCTATACCCATCAAAGAAGCCACACTTCACACAAAAATAGATGGTTTGTCAAAGAGATACCGACAAGATTTATGAAGCGCAAAAAAACTCTTGGAAATCGGGGTAAGCAGAGAATCACATGCCGACGCGCGACAGTAATATTTATGACCCAATTGCGGCATCTTTGAACGTGTTTATTGCGGAACGTTTGAACCTATATATTGGTCCATATTCATATTATTTCTAACCTTATTGCATTTCCATTCCGTATCCGTACTTTCAACATCTTTGTTTCAGAAATTGCGTCAAATTACATTTTTGCTTGATCTTGTAATTATTTGAGCCTTAGTATGTCAAATTCTAGACGGGCCGGCAAAATTTAAGAGGTGCCCGGGCCATTTGGGGGGGGAACGTTCCCCCAGTTCCCCCCCCCCCCGTGGATCCGCGCCTGATCTATAATTGTGGTTCCAAAAAATGTTAAAATAGTATTATATCTTATTGCTGTTGATATAAATGCATGAATTACTATGATAATAACAAAAAAGTAACATAAACTTATAAAAAAGTAATTTTAATTACATGTTCCGATTTATGCTTAAATAACTTTTGAAAAATTGCTTTCAGAAAAAAATGTATACAAAACAAATTGTAGAAAATGTAATTAATAATAACATTGCTCTCTTTAAAAATCTTGATAAAGTTGATAGTTTTTAAGATAGATGATAAATAATGATTCAAGACACAGAGGCCGATGCAGCGCATGAGTCAGAGAGAGACGGCGCTAACTAAAGGTAAGAAACGCATATTTATGAGTGCGCGAAATTAAAAATTAAAAAACAGGTATAAACAATGAAATTTTTTAAGATCTCTATTTACAATATTATTAACTATTGTATAAAGAATTAAGGAAAAAATATTATTAATATTTTTTTTTTTTAATATATTTTTCATGGGTCGAAAGTACCCAAATTTGAGATTTTTCGAACCTTTAAAAATTCATATCTTTAAAAATATTAACTTTATCGTAAAAAGTCAGAGGGCCTTTTTTATTTGTATTTCAAAACAGAATATAAAAAAAAATTTGTCCGGTTGAAAAATAACAATTCCTTGCAATTGTTCAAACAATTTCGGTTTGAACAATATGGCCCGGGGTTGCCCCATGGCAACATGCATTTATATTATCAGTAGGGGAATTTGAAGAGGATCACATAAGAAAATTGAGGTGGAATAGTTTTCGGTACTTATGCGCCGATTCCTCCTGGATTGGTTTATGATTTTATTATCACTTTCAAGATGATTACTTTTATTGTACTACGACTACGAACACGTCTATGTCTGAGGTTTATTATTTTCCTTTATCCATCCGCTTTGGCAGCGTCGCTCTTTGTTTTGCAATATGTGATTTTTGGATTCGTTATCTGTACAGGGATGTCGCTAGGCAATGTTTATAGATCAAGACAGGTTGTCTCGTAACTTTCAACCAATCAGCGTCAATCATTCGTGACGTCACTCAGTTTACACATTCAAATAAATAACTTCACTATAGATTGGTCGTGTAGGATCAGAGAAACAGGAAAATGATACTCTGTTAGTACGCCCACGTTTCGGAAAAATTTATTTCCATCCTCAGGGCTCATAACGGTGCTTGATGTCCTCCATAAAACCCATATTAGAGATGATGTCAAAAAATAACCATAAACTATTTCACAAGATCTGAAGTGGTGATCCAAAAATTTCACTTCACTATAGATTGGTGGTGTAGGATCAGAGAAACAGGAAAATGATACTCTGTTAATTCGCCGACGTTTCGGTTATTTTTTGACAACATTATCTCTCATATGGGTTTTATGGAGGACATCAAGCACCGTTATGAGCCCAGAGGCTGAGGATGGAAATAAATTTTTCCGAAACGTCGGCGAACTAACAGAGTATCATTTTCCTGTTTCTCTGATCCTACACCACCAATCTATAGTGAAGTAAAATTTTTGGATCACCACTTCAGATCTCGTCAAATAAATAACATTTGATTGTAATGAAAACGTTTGTTTTCACGGATTTTCTTATTAGTTTGATGGCGTATATCGTTTGTAGCCTCTCCTTAATAGTCTTTAATATCTTCAATCATAAAATAGCTACGATAAAATGTCTGTCAATGATGGCCAATGGCGATACAGACTCTCTATAGATCTTGACAGACTCTGAATGACAGACGACACTAATTTCCGGGAAAACCTCGGAGGCTTTCGGCAAGTCTCGTTGACAATCGGGATATTGACAGCCAGCTGCCAGACTGATTTCGCGGCAAAGTGGAATTTTCAACTGAAACAGCAGTGTTAGCAGTTTTGAGTTTTTTAAGTTTGGAAGTTTTTCAATGGATATATTTTGTGACATGGCAGATATGGAAAACCAGGAAAAAGTTTGCTCTCTTTGCGGTGTGGAGTTTTCTACCATTTCTTCAAAAAATAGGCATTTGCGAAGTATTCATGAAGTGAACAATACTCCGACTTCGAAGTCGCATATTATTTGTCCGCTTTGTAAGAAAAATGAGCTGCAGTGTGGAACTTATAAGAAATTAGAAACTCATTTAGCATTGGAGCATGATATTAAATTGGAGTTTGAAACACATCACTTCACTAATGAAGAAAACTATGAACATTGGTTTGAGACAGAGAAATTGGAAATGATATATGCAGTCCACGGAGTGAAAAAATATAAGGATTATATACTTAAGTCTTATGTTTGTAACAGAAGCAATTCGAAAGGTGATTAACATTGTTTTCCCATTTCTGCAAACAGGTAATTTCAGTAATCCGTTCAATTGGAATATTTATAGGAATATATCTAATCTCTAGATACTTTATTATTTGCACTTCTCCAATTTATAAATAAAAAATATGCTCTAATGACAGATATCCTTAAAGGTAGGAGTTTCCTAAAATATTGTAATCAGTGTAATCTTCATATTATAGGGCAGACTATTTCAAGATTTTGGAAAACCCATGTAGGTCATGAAGAGGATACAGGGACACAACACTTATCAAAACTTGATAAGAAAGAAATTGTCAAAAAATTGTGTGATGGTGTTATTGTAGAAAGGATTATCTCTGACGCAAGGAAAGTGAAATCAGAAGTGA
Source organism: Harmonia axyridis (assembly GCF_914767665.1). Classification (NCBI taxonomy): domain Eukaryota; kingdom Metazoa; phylum Arthropoda; class Insecta; order Coleoptera; family Coccinellidae; genus Harmonia; species Harmonia axyridis. Next base: position 44,399,221 of record NC_059502.1, on the reverse strand, counting down.
AGTGAAATCAGAACTACTGCTTTTTTTTTAAACAGAAAGGTACTATTCCCAAAATCAGTGTTTTCTTCTATTGTTATAATAAAATTGAATTTGAAGAATAATTAGGGTATGATAGTTTTTTTTCATATTATTTCAGGCGAACAACATCCATTATTGCATCCTAACGACTTTTGTCTAGGGTTTATGAATGAGGTAATGGAAAAAAAAATCAAAGATTTCCCAAAAATAATATGTATGGATGGAACCCACTGTACTAATCAGAAGGGAATGGATTTAACTGTGATGCTTGTGAAAGACGATAGGAATATGGGATTTCCAGTGGCCTTTTTTCTTAGCAATAGATTAGACCAGTTGACTCAAGAAGTTTTCATGAAAGCACTGAGTGAGAAACTTGTGGATAGAATAGAGCCGGAATATTTCATGAGTGATGACGACCCAAAATATTATAATGCATGGGTAAAAGTAATGGAAAATAGACCAAGAAGACTTTTGTGTACCTGGCATGTGATTAAAAACTGGGTGATCCAAGACAGATCTAAGGTTAGTAATGAGATGTAAATTATAATTTTCCATGGATAAATATTTATATGATATATTTTTCAGATAAAGAATGAGCAAATAAGGAAAACAATGAAAATTGAAATGAAGAAAATACTGAATGAAACCGACATTCACAAATTTGAAGAAAAGAGTCAGAAATACTTTGAAAAACTGGAAAATTCTGAAGAATTTATGTTTCTCAATTATCTCAAAAAGTATATTAATCTAGCAATATTCCCCAAATATTTCAAAATAAAAATTTCTATGTCTTTTACAGTTTGTTAAGCATGAAATTATTTTTTCAGTAATTATTACCAAAGTAAAGAAAGGATAGCAACGTGGGCGCATTGCTATAGATTATATGCAGGAATTAATACTAATATGGCACTGGAAACTCTCAATAACATCCTCAAAACTAACCTACTGAAAAGGAAAGCAAATATACCAGTTGATCGACTTCTGGACGAAATGGAAAATTTAGTGGATGGCAAAATGTGGCAAAGAATATTAAAGGTTTACTTCTTCCTAAAATCATTTCTTCTGTTTAGTTTTTGAGACATTACTATTCTTTATAGATAGAAAGACCCCATTCCAATAACTACCAAGACAGACTCGTTGCTAAGGCTCACAAAGCTGCAGAAAAATTACTTTCAAAGAATGAAACAGAGGTAATAGATGTTGGATTCGGAGAATTTTTGGTAAAATCTTCAGCAGGTATAATTTTTTATAAGGTACAATATAACGAATTGTGTGAGGTGGAATGCCGAACATCATTCTGTAGGATATGCAAGATTTGTTTGCATCGTTATAGATGTGAATGTCCTGATTTTGCCATAAAAACTAATATGTGTAAACACATACACTTGGTATGTTTGCATGAGCAAAGGTCGGGAAGCGATTCTGGTTTAGGTGATGTTGCCGTGCAGCTTTCTTTGGAAAAACCTTCAGAAATTAAAATGGCCAATAGTGAAGAAATCCATGTCTTCATAAAGAGAAAGAGATGTGAAAATGATGATACAGACGTGTTGGATAGAAAAGCAACAAGGGAGGCCAAACATGAAACAGTTAACAACTATCTGAGATCTCTGGATGATGAGGAATTTGATAGGTAATTTTAATAATTGTGTAAATAGTACATATAGATTAACATAGAGCCACCAATGGAATGGAGTTGTAGTTATCATCGGAAATACATAAAAGAGGGGGAAAAAATGAGAGAAAGGACGTTTATCCTCTTGTTTAATTTGAAGGAAAGATAACGAATTTCTTATTTCGATTGTTTTTATTACCTGAGTTGATTTGTAAAAACCTACAATTTTAGTAACTTGAGTTATGACATAGAATTAGTTAAAAAAATTGTTTGACCGTTGTTCAGGGCTTTACCTAGAAAATTACAACAGCGATGAAATCGCAAAAAAATCGATGGATCGGTTTTCATACAATTTCTCGAAGAATTGACGTTTTACAATGCGAACAAATAAAAAAAATATAAAAAGGTACCTAGTGTAAGCTTGGGCTAGTTGATAGGAATAATTAAATAAAATTATGTGGTCTCCAAAGCTGCAATTGGCGCATGCTAACTTGCTAAGCTGATCTTGTGACATACTATTTCTAACGTATAATTTAATTAATTTTAGTGCTTTGCACTAGCTACAAACATAGGTGACGTGTTAACATAAGGTTAACACAAGTTTGAAAATGCTCCCTCCAACTTATTATCGTGAATATACCCCAGAAATGTTAAAAATGTCAAAAAAACTTTTTTTTTTCAAAATCTCGAAAATATTTTTTTATGGAATTTGTAAAAAGTGAATGAAATTATCACTCTCAGTTCAATTTATTTGTAATGTGAAATTTGAATTAAATTACCTCTACGTAATCCAGTCAATTTGTGCTCACATGTGCCCCTCAAAGGAAAGTATGGGTTAGTTTGATTTTTTCGATCTTATGTAACGGGTGTTTTTTTTTCGAGGTATATAACTTTAAGTTGGCACTACTGTTCAAGATGGCGACCGATTTAACAGTTGTCAAGTGATTTATTCTCAGTTCGGTTTGGCAATTCATCATGAATAGACTCACGCCTGAACAACGCTTGAAAATAGTGCAATTTTATTTCGAAAATAATGGTTCTGTGCGGAATACGTATCGCGCACTACGTCCATTAGCGATGAAGCGCACTTCTGGTTGAATGGCTACGTCAACAAACAAAACTGCCGCATTTGGAGTGAGGCTAATCCTCAAGTGTATGTCGAAACACCGTTACATCCAGAAAACTGACTGTTTGGTGGAATCATTGGTCCGTACTTCTTCAAAAACGATGATGGCCAGAATAACAGTCAATGGTGATCGGTATAGAGCCATGATTACTAACTTTTTCATTCCTGAATTGAACAACCATAATGTCCAGGAGCTGTGGTCCCAACAAGACGGCGCAACATGTCACACAGCTCGTGCCACAATCGATTTATTGGAAGACACGTTTGGTGACCGCCTAATTTCACGTTTTGGACCAATTGGCCTCCAAGATCTTGTAATTTAACACCGCTAGACTACTTTCTGTGGGGCTATGTAAAGTCATTGGTCTATGCGGATAAGCCACAAACCCTTGAACATTTGGAAGACAACATTCGCTGTGTTATTGCCGATATACGGCCACAAATGTTTGAAAAGTCATCGAAAATTGGACGTCCAGATTGGACTACATCCGAGCCAGCCTTGTCGGTCATATGCCAGAAATCATATTTAAAATGTAATGCCACAAGATTATCTTGCGGATAAATAAAATTCATATCAATCGAATAATCCATCGTTGCTTTATTGCAATTTAAAATTCTATAGCTCTAAAAAAACACCCTTTATTTTGTTGGGTTCTGAATCCGAATCTGAGGTTTAGCACCAAAATTCTGTGACGGAACATTAAAAAAAAATACAAAAAAAAATTAATCTTCTGACGTTTTCTTCCATAAAGTTTTTTGTCCGAAAAACCTGGCTCAAACGATAGTTCAAATTTGGCGTATTATATCTATCTCTGCTAAAACTCAGTTGATGGGGTAGTTTTAATTTCTTCGATTTATTATCTGTGTTCCTGGGGTACAGAATTCGAATCTGAAGTTTGCCACCAAAATTTCATGATACAACATTGAAAAAAATGCAAAAAAGGTGATAACTATCATTTTTTACCGGTTTTTTGCATATAAACTTTCTACTCATAAATTTGAATTTGAGTACTCTGTTGTATAAATACTACGACGGTATTTTTTTCCTAAATATATTTATAGGAATCGATGTAAAGAAATAAACTGAATTTCAAAAAGTGATTTTGAAAATGCTTTTTTTCTCAAAACATACCTACTTGAAAAATAAAACTAGTGAAAATAGACTGAATGGGTTGGCTCTTTCAAAGTTGATATATTTAAAAAGAAAAACATAAGATTTTTTTTATAATATGTAAAACCCCCCCCGAAACTGAAACCTGGCTACGCCCGTGGAATAGAGAAGAAGTCAACATCACGTGACTTAAAGCGGTACCAGTACGCCATTTTGGATATAGATCTCAGTTAACTTTTGACCAATAACATTTCATAGTAGTGAACAGATCCGTATTTACAAGTTTTGCATATCTGCATATCCATCTTCACCATACTCTAAATATAGTTAAATTTATATGGCAGGATATGTTGTATATTATTTGAAACAAAAACTTGTTTGCGAACAATGCTTGGACTCAGGGCCACCGCCAGACTTTTTGGCGCCCCGGCAAAATAAAATTTCGGCGCCCTTCTTTATAGGCAATACTCAATAAAAAAACCTATTTTTGGATATTGTAAGAATATTGTAGGTTTAGTTTAGTATGACCAAAGATGTGACAACTATCACGTATCACGTATTCACTAGACTTCTCTTCAGTTCGATATTTGTTATTAACGTATATAACCAGAAAGCTTATTTTTATAGATGAGTGAATTATGTGAGTTGATCCGGCTGTTTTGAATATTGTATCCAAAACCAACAATCCTCGTTGCGTCAACTGATGGTTCCCTGAGGATCAGCATCATTGAGAACTAAGGTATCTTCTGAGTCAGATCACTCAGATCCTTGGTTATTTTCACAGCGAAGAATTATCGAAAAACATTATTTTAAGCAGAAAATATCTCAATCATGTACCACTTTTGATGTAAGGTAAGGTATATGTCTTCGTCTTAAAACTATAAAATATTGAATTGGACGTTTCGGAGATATTCTCCTTCTTCAATAAAAATGACCATTTTGATTTGATACGAAAAAAATTGTGAACGTTTACAAATATTTTTTATTATATCTACAGTTTGAAAATAATACAATAAATTTCTTTTCCCAATTATCTGTCATAGTATTACAGTTTGAATTTGAATTATATTATGAAATCATTACAATATACCTTTTTTCGAGACTTGAAAATCATTAGTTATATCATAGTATCTACGTAATCTTATATTTTGCAAAGTGTTCAGAAATTTTTCATGCATAGATCTAGAAATATTGAGTATCTGAACGCTGGCTCTTTTGTGTGAATTCAGTGTGCATTTATATATCAGATAAGTTTAATTTAATAAAAACTCAATGCATTTGTTAGGCGGAAGGAGAGTAGGAAATTGAATCTTCAATCATATCCCAGGATATTTCTTATAAAATAAAGTATAAACAGTACTATTATGATATTTGATATTTTGAAATTGAACATTTCAATACCTATCTTATAGGTAAATGAGAAAGTTATTACAATTACCATACCCTTTTTTTCAACAATAAGAATTTTGATATTTGCATGATTGAGGGAAGTCTTACAAAGTTCGATCATTGGTAGTTGGCCAGACTGTAAACGATAAATTTGAATAATTTTCTGAAAATTTGAATGCTTTGTGTCGACAATTGTCACAAATCACAATTCCTTTTTTCTAATCATACCTCTATTTTTTATGCTTGCGTTGTATTCTACAAGTAAATTTAGTTTCCATATCTTGCTTTTTAGTTTTCATTATGAAACTTATTTTCATATTTTGATCTCGTGAAATGAGACTTTTTCTAAACCACCGATCTTGTGATTCCAAAAATGATATATTTCATTATTTATGGATGCTAGATATTAACCTCTTGCTAGTATATTGTTATTTCACGAAATAAAGTCCGAAAATATTTCTGTGAAGTGTTTACATAAAAATAAATATATAATCTGAATTATTTTTTAAAGTGTTTGACATGATATTTCGAACAACCTTAATGAAATACTAAATAAGACATAATAAACTTTACGGTTATATGGGACATTCGCCGCCTGGAATTTTCAAACTTTTCGAAGAAATTAAATAGCAGTGAATTTACATCTGTTTGTTCATTGTAGAATTTCTTCAATAGTTTCACACTGCTTTGAAAATAAAATTCCGATGCTGATAAGGCAAGCCTGCAAAATATGTTTTATTTTATTTTGCTATCATAAAAATTATTAAGCTTTGTTGGAGAATCATAAGAATAAAACGATGACTTATATCTTATAAATTGAAATGAGTTCTTTCATTTTTATTATCCAATCCATACAGGGCACAGGCTGTTCCAACATTGATGCGATGCTCAGTTAAGGGCTGATATTTTTGATTTTTTTTCGACATAGTAACACGAGGTTCTATTAGATTAGAGTTACATTATCTAATTGTTTGGAAAGATACAGGGTGTACCAAAAAAGTATACCTATCTCGATTAATAAACAAATATTTTTTCATGGAACATCTTTTTTTACATTGAATTTTCAGATTGCACGGAATAAATTAACCTAAGTTGGTTCGCTCAAAATTTACCGTTTTTGAAATATTTCGATTGTTTATAAAGTGAATAGGCTTTGGAAGATCCTAACGACAAAACGAGTCAATTAATTGACGACTCATTCAAACGTTATTATCGGGCATATTCTAAATGGCATAGCCCGGCATAGCCTGCATTTTATTTTCTTATCAGGTAGCAAATTTTAGTATCTTTGAAAATTTGTCTCCTGAATGACAAAATAAATCATAAGGTGTACCAGTTGAAATGGTCCAATACTAACTTTTGAATGCGTCATCAATGAATTTTATCATTTCGAACACCCAGTGGAGTTTTCAATGATTTTCTTTCGAAATCTCATTCAAATAAATTCCTTCATTACGAAATTTCAGCGCTTAATAATTTTGTTTAGACTGTCTAGGTATATCTAGTGGTTCTAGGAATTTCAAGCCTCAACTTTCAATTTCGGTCTGTAGAATTTCAATGTTATGATTGAACGTAGGTATGTCCTCAATCCAATGAAGGATTGGAATATGTACAATTGTTCTTGCATTTAAGAACACTCTTTAGATGTTCATTAATTCTAATCTGGAAAGCCTTCCTGTCGAATATACCTATACATTTTGGCAATCATGACAGGTCAACTGTTGATTTATCATCTTTGGAGGTACCTAGTAAACATGTTATTTGTTATGAATTTCAAAACAAATTCGAACATCAGTTAATTCCGCGCAGCTCGGTCAAAAAGATTTTACCTGGTTATATTCATTCACCTTCCCGGTTAGTGGTTTCAGACGAATTGTGTTCAAACTGTGAAGAAAATACTAGTAAATAGCAACAAATAAGTATTCTGAAGGATCTACAAAATATTAAATATTAGGTACTTGGGTATTTAAATACATAAATTTAGTTGAAATTTAGTGAAGTTATTGAAAGTAATAAGGCGCTTATTTAGCTCTTACTAGATTGAATTATTTAGGTCCAGTGGTGTCTCAGTGGACACAACAATATTGAGGACAAAGAGTACGCAACTGACTTGTTTGTTTTTAATAAATTTTCAAAGATTGAACAACTAATAATATAGGTACAACTTTTTCGTCACCTGTATTTCCGTAATATCTAGCTTCGTTTTCGAGAAAAAAAAAATTGAAGCCACTCTATTGAATCATAAACACCATGTGGATCCTAAACACCATGAATAGTTTTCAGAATGAGTTCAGCTAATTTTTTTTCTCGATAATAAAGCTTGATATGAAGATAATACAGGAGACCGAAAAGTTCCATTTTTTGTTATTCAATCTAAAAAATAAAAACTACAGAAAAATATTTAGGATAATTCATAAATAACTAGGTACCGTTTTTTCGAAACTTCTTCGCTCGTCATATCTCGGAAACGAAGCAACGGACGGTTCGTAGACCATTTTTATGACCAAACAAACCAATATCTGAAGCTTCGTACCAGTGTAACCAGATTTAGTAGAAATCAACTTTTTTAGGTTTTTCGCATTTGCATGAAATTTTTAGTAGGAAGAAATCAGTTGGTAGATTTTATAAGATTCAGAAATCTCACCGAGACGATTGGAAAAAGGGATACCTGGACTGTTCCGATGAACCAATTCTTTGTTCATCGAGGTTCTATGCGGTTCTAGAAGACCGTACATAAACATAATAAAATCATAAAACTTCGTTGGTGGCTGTCGGTTGAGAATAACTACGAAATGTGATGGAATTTTCGAAGGGTACATCATTTAAAACAGATGGTAAAACGAATAGTGCAAAATTTTCAGTTGAAAATATACCTACCATTATCTCACATCAGTTATTCTATTAAGCGGAAAAAAATATGTGTAACTGGAATTTCATTGACAAATTAAAGTGGCTGATTATTTCAGATTCATAGATATTCATTTCACATTACAGAATCGTTTTTTATGAACTTTATTTTATAATAGTTATTTATAATACAAGTGCAGAAGGCATTGATATTCTTCCACGAGTTCAAAATTCAAAAACGAGCCACGAAGTGGCGAGTTTTGGAATGAACGAGTGGTAGAATGAGCCTTCTGTACGAGTATTATACATTATTTTCTCTAATTCATTGCATTTTCATTGAAATTAATGAAATATTTCCATAAATATAATTTAGTGCTTTTTGCATTGAAAAATGTCGGTTGGCAGAACTGATTTCTTTAAGGCAATTTGATGAATTGACAGATAAAGCCGTAGCGGAAAATTCGGAGTGCCAACATAGAATAATAAAATATAACCATGAAAACTGTGCGTTTCTGATATATTCTCGCACGATTTTGTTCTACAAGATGTGGAAGAATGAACGGAATAACCACAGAATTAGAGAAAGATTTTTTACGTATCTTTGTATTCTCAATTAATTTAATCATTCGGTTTCATTTTGTAATAAGAGACTATGAAAGCATATGTTCAATTGTTGAAAACAAATAAAAAAAAACATCCAAAAATTTTATTATCTTGAATCGAATTGATTTATTCTAATTCTGAAAGTAACGATTGAAATTAAATATAATTATTATAATAATTTTTGTTACTTGAAATCGTACTTATAAACTTCAACCTTACATATCATGTATATCATTCTTTCAGATTCAATTTCGATCTTTTCTGATCGGACAAAAAATCTTATGTATCCACTTATGTGACAGTTAGTTCTTCATTTTATACTATAGTTGAAATTAATGAAGTACTTGTTTGAACAAAATACATACAGAAGCAGGTATAAAGGTCGTGAAGAATAAAATCTCATTTTTTTTTAGTTTAGTATAGCGTTGGCCAATAGTCGATTAAACAAAAATAGTATTATTTACATGGGTTAGGTAAATGATAGTGAAACTTAAAATAATAAGGATTAACACGTATAAGGGTCAAGAAATTGATATGCAAAAAAGTTCCATTAGGATTCTTCCATGGTGAAATTCATATTTACATTCGAATTCTCATTGCTCTGATACTTGCCTAAAGAAATATTTCAGTAGGCACTTAAAAAACAACGACAGAAACGAGGTTTACTATCCTTCTTACCAGATGGTGTTAATGCCATTATTTGGGATAAATATTTTCTCCGAATACTGCATTCTTTGCGGGTTGAGTAGGTCATAAAAAGTCATAAAAGCTCTTTGGGATTTGCCAAAAGAACGGTACTATTAGATTTGTTCTTGTTTGAAAATCAATTTTATCTTGGAAATATGTATTTAAAACAGAAAATGATAAAAAAATGAACGTTAACTCAAATATACATTGGAATATGCAGTTATGCAAATTCATATTCATCCGAAGCCTAGTTATGGTTAAGCCAAACTCGTCGGTTTTGTGATCAAGGAAATATTGGATAATTTTTTCAAGATATTCTGTTTGAAATTTTATGTTTTTGGTTGAGCTATCCACATAATATTCATTACGACTCTTGAAATTGTTATTCAACATCTAAAGGCAACATTTTATTGAGATTGAATCAAAAGTTTCGAAATCTTCAAAAAAAAATTCGAACGGCTATATCTACGAGATTCCTTGTTGGATTTGGACAAACTAAACAGCAACATTCGATATTCGAAGATATCCTGAAAATTTCAAGTTGGAATATCTCTCCGAGAATTATCATTTTTTCGGCCGGACGAACACAATTGAATTTCAAGACAGATTCATCATCAGTGAGTCGAACCCTCGGTCGAGCATTGCAGATATTATGACGAAATAATAAGGTTGAATTATGGCTCTAAAATATACAGGGTCTTTCACGAGGAACCTCACCCATATTTATACGGGAAACTACTGAACGTATTTTCATGAAATTCAGCACTTATAAGTATTTCACGATGCTGATGAAATCTAAAATATTTTCAAGGCATTAGCACCTCCGGTTTTTCCGGAAATGACGTCAACTTCCGTTTTTCAAATTAGAACACCATTTTTTTATTGCAGAAATAGATTCCTTCTGAAAAATAAAAGTTCCTTCATGGGAATATTGTATCATTTTATTGATTGATTCGACTATGTAGATTACGAAAATGCTTACGGTTGGGCGATCAGTACATTATTACATAAATTATAGGCAAAAATCTGTAATTTTTAAAGAAAAAATTGATAATTTTCCCGAAGCTGCCACTTCTTCTAGACATGGGCTACGCACTTGAAACCTCACTATGTTTTAGAGCGGAACTTGAAGTTTGGGAACGTTTTTATTTGAGTGGTCTTTGACGAATAATTCAGGAGATATAACGATTTTTAGAGGCAAATTTCCTGAAAATTTCATCTTTTTGGCGTGAAGGGAAAAGAAATAGCTGAAAATTCAAGACGAAAAACAGTTTTTTGTGAATAACTCAGAAAATACCCATTTTAGGGCAAGGGTGTGATGCATACACTCACATTATTTTTTAACGTAGATTCAATATCTGCCATCAAAAAATGGGGTTCTAATTTGAAAAAATTGATTTTTCACGATTTTGTCATCCCTAACTTTGAAAGCGATTTTTTCACCCCCTGTATCATGAATCGCAATTTCGATTTTTAAAGTGGATACATCAATCTTACATCTTGAAAAATCCCAAAAATGAAAATTTTCCATCCAAAAACCTCGAAGTTATTCTTGTTTCAGCGGAGCTCTATTTTCGATTTTTTTTTCGAATTTTCCCGCTCAGAGAGAATTTTCCAACCAAAACTGAAAAATGTTACATCAAAAAAACTTGAAATTTACTAAGGAATCTATTTCTGCAATAAAAAAATGGTGTTCTAATTTGAAGAACGGAAGTTGACGTCATTTCCGGAAAAACCGGAGGTGCTCATGCCTTGAAAATATTTTAGATTTCATCAGCATCGTGAAATACATATATATGCTGAATTTCATGAAAATACGTTCAGTAGTTTCCCGTCTAAATATGGGTGAGGTTCCTCGTGAAAGACCCTGTATAGTCATAAGTTTTCAAGTATGGAATAATAACTCATCACATTCGTCCCTTCCATGCAGGTTCCTGCTATTTGATATTCAATTTATCTGTTGGTTAACTAGTATCATTCATTATTGTGACAATTCAATTTTTACTTTCATTCATATATAGTCAAAAATTTTTCTAAAATAAAAATTGAATTGTTAAAAATTCAAAATCATATTTGAAGAATTTGAACTTGTTCTCTTTCATATTCATTTTGCTCATTCTTCTTCATTTTGATAATCCTGTTTATATTATCAACTTCGAAAAATTTACTATTTTGAATCAGTTCGCTTCTATAAAATTCTGGTGTACTTATGCTCTTACCCGACCATAATCTTACATTAGTTTAGATATAGGAACAATATATTTTCCGATTAAAAAACTTCACTTTCAACATTTCCTACTAAAGTGCTTAGTGCTCGAAATTTCGAATTACTTTTACAAAGTGCTTAGTAATCGCGAGTCTTTTGTGAAAATCGGTGCTTAGTGCTTGGTGCTCGAAGCCCTTTTTTTTCGAGTGCTTAGTGCTCAAGCACTTTTTTTCAGTGCTCGTCACAGCTCTGGTCCACAGTCCATTATCTAGAGCTCTATGCTTAGCTAAGTCAGGCTGATATATTTTTAGTATCTATATTCACCCTGAAGAAGCACTTCGAATCCCAAGCTCTTACTAGCTTGCTGGCATCTCAGATCTGATTTTGCCTATTGCACAAAATTAATGAAAACATTTTTGATAGTGTAAATTTCTAAAGATTTAACTTTATGAATGAGTTCTTGTGATACTTATGTGCTTGTTTATCTATGTTCTTACATATTTTTTTCTTTATTATAATGAAGATTGTTTTTGTTAAAATTTTTCATCAATGTAAAATGGCTTTGCCGTCTGATCAAATAAATAAGTAATGATCTTTATAAAATGTAATAGGTTTCAAAAATTAACAGCTACGATTCCATTAACAAATGTACCAAGCGTGGATTCAGGGGGAACGTCCTGTACAAAAAAATCACCAGAAGCATAGGTGAACCCTGATAAAATATAAACTGACAATAATTTTTCTGGATGAAGTATCCTGATGATAAAACCTCCTTAAATTCGGGTGATTATTTTACATTCAGAAACTAAAGTTCAACCTAAACCGATCTGTTGTTAGGAAAATATTAGGTAATTTTTTTCGACATTCTGTTCGAATTGACAATATACATGGCTCGAACCCCGAAAAATTAAGACATTGTGACGAAATTATATACAGGGTGTTTCAAGTCTGACGGCCTATTAGACGTTTCTGGAGAACGGGGCCGATTTGAAACCTGAAAATTCGGAATATGACATTGTTCATGAAGCCCAATTCAGCTAAAATATTTTCTCTATTTCAGTATCGTAATAAGTTCATTACAGTTCTAAAAACAGCACTGTAATGAACTCATTACAGCATCGTTTTCGTGAGTAATTGCACAAGTGCATCAAAATTACCGATAATTTTGCATGACAGCGTGTTGTCATAAAAACTGCATGAGTTCATTTTCATTTTTGGAGAAAGAGCTGCCGTTTTTCAAAGAAAACACGCTGGAATGCGAAATTATCCGGTCATTTTGATGCACGAGTGTAATTCGGGGGAATATTTCCCGAATAAACTGTTACATTACTTGTCAAACTGATTTAGAATGGAATTGCCATAGATTCGAACTGTGTGAGATGCATAGAAACTATACATCTATGAACAGAACAATTATCGCAGTGCAGTTTCGCTTCCTACAATGCAATTATTGTAGGTAATTGCACAAGTGCATCAAAATTACTGATAATTTTGCATGACAGCGTGTTGTCATAAAAACTGCATGAGTTCATTTTCATTTTTGGAGAAAGAGCCCTCCACCTTCGGTGTCGGGCTCTTTCTCCAAAAATGAAAATGACCGAATGCAGTTTTTCAAAGAAAACACGCTGGAATGCGAAATTATCCGGTCATTTTGATGCACGAGTGTAATTCGGAGGAATATTTCCCGAATGAACTGTTACATTACTTGTCAAACTGATGTAGAATGGAATTGCCATAGATTTGAACTGTATAAGATGCATAGAAACTATGCATCTATGAACAGAACAATTATCGCAGTGCAGTTTCGCTTCCTACAATGCGATTATCGCTGTAATTTTCGATAATTGTTCTCCAGATACATAGAATTCTTGACAGGAGGGAAATATTCAGTAATATTTTTCGGTTTGTGGTTGTCTATATTGACTTCCAATCCTATCAAATTTCAACAAACGTCAATAATTGTCAAAATAATCTAATTCGGATATAGTGAAATGATTTGCAACATTAATCGCAGTTTCTCTTAATTCTGGTGGTGTTAAATCGATTTCGTCAGACATAACTAACGAATTTAATGAGTAATTGTAAATTGTTTCAAACTTCTAAACGTACGATTCATATCTAAATTCCGTAATCTGTCAATGTTCGTTACAGTCCCACCAACTGCAATGATACAATACAAATGTCACTAAGATATTCAATCTAAATTTTTCATTTAATTTCGGCAATAATTCACAAAACTTGACTGAAATGGAGAAAATATCCTCTAATACTCGTTGCAGAAGGCAATTCCAACACTCATGCGTTCGAAATTTCGCATTCGTGTTAGAATAGATTCTATTCAATAGAAGTCCATTCTGCAACTTGTTTTAGAATATAATACTCGCTCTGCTCGCCGAAGGGGCTCCGCCCCTTGGACCCCGTCACTATGCCGGTAGATCCTTCACTGGGTATCCCTCTAGAAAATGAAAGATTTTTTTCGGAAACCTTGTATCGTTAGCTGATTTTAGACGATTCACTCGGTATCCTATGCTGATTCTAGGGTAGAATTCTATATGACTTCTTTCCTAGAACACACCATTTCGCCCTTGCTCACATGAAAATATTTGATTTCTATTTTCAATTACTGTCTGCTAAAATTATTGCGTTAGTTCTCATAGTTTTCAAAATATTAAGAAAAAACCGTAAAAAAGAGAGAATTTCCATAGTCACTATCACGTGAATTATTTTCACTGTGAATATCCTATGCGTATACTCAATTCACTTTCACAAACTAGAATGATGTTGGAATATCGTGCATATCTTGAATTTGAAAAATATCATCACAGGGTGTTTCAAATATTGTGCCAAAAATTGTGAACAAAATTTGATCATAACTTTCGATTTTCAAATCAGAACCCTATTTTTTTGTGATTTCGTTGAATTCTACGGTAAAAATAAGGGTAGTGTTCAAACATGATTATGCTCTCAAATTCAATAATTCAAGAGTTATTCCAGATTTTATGAATTTATGTTATAAGTAGGGTCAATTTCATTCAATCTGTTTCTAGAGTGCGTTTCAAATATTCTATTAGTTTAAAGTGACAGGTGTACTCATTATTGAATCTAGTAGATTATAATTTGACGATATGAATCCCCGTTATTCAAATAATGAAATTCTGGATCTATTCCATATCCACGGTGAATGCAACAAAATTGTTTCGAGAACTTGTCGAGCATTCAATCAGAAATATCCACATTTATCACCAATTGACGAGAAGATAATTCAAACTTTCTGTTACTCCCTTTTCATCACCACGCTGATTTTTTCCTGAATTCATAAAATGTATTCTACCGCTTTTTCATATCAATAGAATTGGCACACAGGAGTCCTGCATGATTTTATTTCATTTGGTAGGTAGAGGTTTTTTTCTTCTAGGTAGGTACTCCATCCAGTATAATGGATATTCATGAAGTATGCAACATCCTTTCAAGAAGATGAGGAAATTTCTGATTTAAAATTTGATGAGTTCTACCAATAATTCTAATGCATTCATCGTGAATATGGAATAAGATATTTATAATACAAGTGCAGAACTTATTGATATTCTTCCAAGAGTTCAAAATGACCGAGTGGTAGAATGAGCCTTCTGTACGAGTTTTAAACATTATGTTCCCGAATTCACTGCCTTTTTATTGAAATTGACGGAAATTTCCATAAATATCTATTAGTGATTTTTGCATTGAAAAATGTTGGTTGGTAGAACAGTTTTCTGTATCACAAATTTGACAAATAATAGATAAATCCGTTCCAGTCTATTTTGTTCCACAAAATGTGCCGGAAAGAACTGATTTGCCACATAATTAGAGAAAAGTATATCCAGAATTTTGTCATTTGAATATCGGAAATTCAATTCGTGAAATCAAATTAGTGAAGCTTTGATAATGAAAATACCTGTCACATGTAAAGTAATTAGATATTTAAATTTCTATGGTCATAGAGTATTATTGCTAGTCTGTCTGGAAACAGATCGAATAAAATTGACCCTACGTATAACATAAATTCATAAAATCTCAAATAACTCTTGAATTATTGAATTTGAGAGCATAATCACGTTTGGACACTACCCTTATTCTTTACCGTAGAATCCAGCGAAATCACAAAAAAAATAGGGTTCTGATTTGAAAATCGAAAGTTATGATCAAATTTTGTTCACAATTTTTGGCACCCTGTGATGATATTTCTCAAATTCAAGATATGCACGATGTTCCAACATTATTTCAGTTTGAGAAAGTGAATTGAAATAGGCATAGGATATTCACAGTAAAAATAATTCAGGTAATTGTGACTAAGGAAATTCTCTCTTTTTTACGGTTTTCCTTGATATTTTGAAAACTATGAGGACTAACACAATAATTTTAGCAAAGAGTAATTGAGAATGGAAATCTCGATAATATCTGAGACATAAAATGAAAAAAAAGTTTGTTTTGAAAAAAAATTTTTTAATTCTTATGAGGGAATGCTACCACTTGACTGCCCAGTTCAAAACTTAAAGGAGAATAACTATTCTTGCAGATCACCGATTTGTATGGGGTTTTCTGATAATTTCTTCAAACAATGATCTGAAAAGCAGGGACGGGCTATTTTTAATTTGCGAATGAAAAAACAAAAAAAAAAGTTGGTAACTTTTCGTTTTCCGCAAAGGAATTGATGATATGGATGAAAGGGCTTATCACTGATTTATTTTAAAATTATTCGTGAAAAAAAAACTACAGAAAAACATTTCAAAAGAGCTGAAATCACTTCGTAATAAAAAAGAATAATCGACCGTCGTATAGTGCTGCCCCTACTGTATAAATTCGCAACGAATCACCAGATTCTTCAATACTACCTACAATTTGATAATTCCGGCAACGTTGCTGCGTTATGAATCAGTTCTCAGTTAGAGTCGTAAACAGTATTAGGTGAATAGAAAGATTTCCAGCGGGGAGCGGGAGCGATGCGTTCAGCGGGCAGATTGCATAGCATGCACACCTACGCGAAAATAATGAGACACGATTATTAGTATGAATCTAAAATTATGTATGAAAATGACAGTTTTTCGGAGGAAGAAGTTTTACTGCTCAAAGCCGTTGATTTCCATCCCACAAAAGTTTCTTTCCCGCTCCCGCAGTCACGCGTCGGTCTGTTCATACCTTTATTCAGTTTAGTTAGCTGTCAATTCTTTTCGATATGGGTAACAAGAGATTCAAGGATTTATTTATTCTGATCCTATTACTTGCTTTTTGGGAGTATCATGTAAAAATATCAAATTGGATTTCTACAGGAAAACAAGAAGAATCTTATTAGTTCATGGTCATTCTTATGATGATACTATTAGTTTTTTAATCATGCATAATCTGTTTTGTTTTGTAAATATTCATTCAATACCAATTCATCTTTCAGTGTATGGGAAAGAGATTATATGTTCATGCACAACATGATATAACATTTCAGTTGAAATGGTAGATAATTATATGGTAATATTGAAGTTCAGTACTACGATGTTACGATGTGAGTCAATTTCTGAACATGAGAATTTTTTGAAATTTGAGAACCTTTTATTGCCTTCAAAATAAATGGATCGTAATTCTGAGCAAGGAGAATCAATGCGATATTGCGATATAACAACTGATTTTTGTACGAAGTCAATTTCTGAAAATGAGAATTTTCAAAAAAGATTTTAGTCCTTTTTTTGCCTTCCAGATTAATGGATCGTGATCCTGAGTATGAAAGATCAATAAGTGATATAAGAACTGATTTTTTACCAAATTTCATGTTTATAGTTTTCACATTTTCCGAGAATAATCTCATTAGTACGTGGTCATTCTAATAATTATGACAACTATTAGTTTTTTTAATCATGTAAATTTGTTCCGTAGATATTCAGTCAATCCCAATTTATCTTTCAGTGTATGGAAATGTGATTATTTTTATGCACAACAAGAATTAATATTTCAATTGAACTCGTTGGTAATTATAAGGGAATATTGAAGGTCAGTACTAAGATGTTATTATTGTTTAGAAATTTCTTGATTCTGCATAGTCAATTTCTGAAAATGAGATTAGAGTCCTTTTTTTCTCTTCAAAATTGTTGGATCGTAATCCTGAGCATTGAGAATTAATGCGATATTTTGATATAACAACTGATTTTTGTATGTAGTCAATTTCTGAGAATGAGAATTTTTTATAATTCCATTCTTTTTTTTGCCTTCAAAAAATGAATCGTAATCCTGAGCGTCCTGAATATTAGAATCAATGCGATATTGCTATATAACAACTGATTTTTGTACGTGGTCAATTTTTGAAAATAGGCTTTTTTTCAAATTCCAGTACTTTTTATGCCTTCAAAATTCATGGATCGTAATCCTGAACATGGATAATCAATGCGATATAACAACTGTTTTTTGTACGAAGGCAGTTTGTGAAAATAAGAATTTTTGAAAATTTTAGTACTTTTTTTTTGCCTTCAATATAAATGAATCGTAATATTCAGCATGTTGATCAATACGATATAACAACTGACTTGAAATGAATATTGGTCATAAATGACCATGTTCCATCATTCATCCGATATCATATTTGGATGACCATCATATTGATGGTTCATTTTGATTTCGCTAACCATAATGAGCAAAATCAATATTTTGCTCAATGAATGTGACCCGCTTATGTGAAAAGTTTCGGTGCATTTGTTTTGATTTTTTTTATTATTCCACTAAATACGTTTTTGAATCAAATTAATTTTCGTAAGAATGAAGGAATCTGAACAAATTTAGCATATACATTTTTTCTCGAACCCATCTGATAATAGTCGATCCTAACTGATATTTCTCACAACCCTCTCTAAAATCGGTTTTATTGCCCATCATAAAAAGCGAGTTATTCCTTTCAAAACATCTGGTCAATCCGTCCTAGAAGATACCTAATACCATCTCTGTACCTGTCTTTCGAGCTCGAAGTTGCTGCATTGCCAAATGTTCGAACAACCGTTCGTACAGTTCACTGCGATTTCATTGGCTGGCGTGTAAGAATTGAATGCCGTCAAACGTATCTGAATTCTTAGATGTGGTAGAAAAGGACGGAAAATCATAAGAACGTTTGAGATTGCTCCACTCATCCTTAAAAGTGAAGGCTTCTCAGAGGGGCTGGAGGGAGCTGAATAGGTAAACTTTGACAGATGCGCTCAAACGCACGTGGTAGCATTCCGTCTTATATAACCGGAAGCGCCTGAACTTCGAAAATATTTTAGCTGAACAATGTCATATTCCGAAATATTAGATTTAGGCGTACAACTTTGCTTCTGCCGTTGTGCAATAGCTGGCTGTAACGGTAAGTGATAGTCGAAATAAATATATCGTAGATGTCATACAATAAGTTTAGTTATTTGTGAACATAACGCCATCGACATGTTAGTCGATTTGTGTCTGCATCATAAAGTTATTCACGATTATCCATGTCAGCTTACGAGTCAAATTCTCGTCATTTGAGGGAGGTTTTAGTTTTCTACTGAAATATGAATAAATCTGCGGCTGAGGCTCATCGAATGCTCTCAAATACCTATAGTGAGGCCGCTATTAGTGAAAGAACGTGCCGAGAGTGGTTTCAACGCTTCAAGAATGGTGATTTTGATGTCGAAGACCAGCATCGCGGTGGAAGAGAGAAGGTTTTTGAAGATGCAGAATTGGAGGCAATACTTGATCAAGACTCATTTCAAACGCAACAATAATTGACAGGATCATTAGGACTACAAGCCATTTCAAAACGCCTGAAAGTCATAGGAATGATTCAGAAACAAGAAAAGTGGGTGCCGTACGAGTTGAAGCCGGGAGGAGTTTGTTTGTTTGTGAACAGTTACTTATCACGGTTTTAGCCATTCAGGTAGAAATTAAAAAAAAAAATAGTAAATCTATTGTTTCATATGAAAAAAAAAGAAGACAATTGGCAAGTATAACACAAAATCTAATTTGGTCTGTGAACCCCTTGAAAACCTTGTAAGCACAGCGTCCTCGTCATCATCAATGTCCCTGTATATGTTCAGGAGGACTAAACTGAATCCGATGTCAATATCGAAAAAACCAGAATAACACCATATGAACTACCATTTATTCATTTCGAAAATAAACTTGCCGAATTTTCTGCTCGAATAGCTGTGCGAAAATTATGAGTTTCCATACAGTTTTATAATACGTCATAATCTCAAACAATCTATTAATATGAATTTCCACCAAGTAAAAAACCGATCCCATCAAGAAGATCTGGCATACAGGCAACGTTGCAGATTATTTCGCATCTGACCAGCGTTGCCGTTCGTACGATAATCATCGTTTTGTACGATAATTTGCTGATCGGTACTATGTACGATACCGCATGTACGATAATAGCGTTTTGTACGATAATTTCAGTGTACCTATCATTTGAGTAGAAATTTCCATAGATACTAAAAATATAATGAAACTGAGTATGGCCAGATTTAGTAGAAATTTTCTTTTTCAGTAGATTTTTCGCATTTTCATGAAGTTTTTAGTAGGAAGAAATCATTTGGTAGATTTTAGTAGTTTTAAAATATCTAACCGAAACGGTTGGGAATGTCTAGACTTTAGAATGTTCCGATGAATCAATTCATAGTTCATTGGGGTTCTACGTTCTACGTGGATCTAGAAGAACGAACCTACTTAAACATAATAAAGTCATAAAACTTCTTTTCTGGCTGTCGGTTGAAAATAAATACAAAGAATCATGGAATATCCGAAGGGTAGGTGCCTCATTAAAAACAGATGGTGTTCAAACTTCAGTTGAAAATATACCATTATCTCATATTTGGTATTCTATTTAGTGAAAAAAAATTGTTGTAACAGGTATTTCATTGACATATTTGAGTGGCTGAATATTTCAGATTTGAATATATTCATTTCACACAACAAAATCGTTTTTTTGATAACCCTTATTTTGTAAAGAATTTTTACGAAGATATTTCTTCGTATTTCCAATCAATTCAAGTATTTAGATTCATATTATATTATAATATGTGGATATGGGAGCAAATGTTCAATTGTTGAAAGCACATAACAAAGACCATCAAAAATATACTGCTATTTCAATTGAAAAGGGCGTATCTGCAAAAAAGCACACTAGAGATATTTAATTGAATTAATATGAAAAAGAAATACATGACAATGCATGTTAAATAAATTCATTAATTTTAATTCAGAAAGACTATTGAAGTCAAATATAATTATCAAAATAAATTTGTTACTTGAAATCGTACTTACAAACTTCAACCCTAAGTATATGTATAGGTATCATTAAATAATAGGATCCTTGAATTATTTCCGAAAAACGTATTTTTCATTATCTAGTATTTCAGATTCAATTTCGAAACGTATCTAGTACCTCGAACACCCATATTCAAAGAATTTTGTATTTGGGTATTTTTTATTCGGTTTCCTTTATATCTTTGTCGACGATTGCATGTTTTTTGCAATATTCTAAGTTATTTGGGAAAAGAACTTGTATGAAAATGAATAATTTTTTTTTTTAAAAAAAAAAACAAAAATAACAGAAACAATTTTCACGATGTTATAAGTAAAATTCGATCCATTCTTTCACGATTTCCTTAAAAAATTTCTTGTTTTATTTTAGAATCTGTACGCATCTCTACTATCTATCCTATTCATGAAGTAAAATTTAACCATAAGAGACATTAGAATAAGGTGTATTCTGAATAAAGTGAAAATACCGACAATCTGTGAATAGGAAAATACAGGTTCTCTGATCTTGTCTGATAATTAATTAATTATTCATTAACCGTTTTGTCTAAATAAAAAATATATTACTTAATCGATACATTGCTTGTTTTTTCATCCTTTTCCACAAATTGTCATATTCTCGCAAAAATTTCCTTTATTTCGAATGTGTACGATAAAAATCAGTGGGATACGATAATATGTACGATAAAATACGATGATTTTAAACACGCGGTACGATATTTTAGGCTTGTCGACCTGGCAACGCTGCATCTGACAGACTTTACGTATTAAACATGATGGCCGCCGCCATATATAAACAATCGATAAAACCATCGATTTTGACGAAAAAAAGGCATTTTTATTTCAGGGAAAGCTTGAATTGTGATTAATTAATCATTTCTAACGAGAATCAGTTAATAAAATACAAGAAAACTAGCTATTAATGTGGATAACCTCACTCATTAGGCCAATTTCACGATTAAAAAAAAAAACTAGCTGGATTAAGGAATTTATGAAAGGGGATTCGTGATCTAAGATCCAAAATAAGTAAGTCTGCAAAATTTCATCACTTTTGAATCATTATTAAAATTAATTCTATATAGTAAACATTGTTTTTCTTTTCAGAAGATGGATTATTTTCGTTTGGATGAATAATTAATTATACAGGATATTTATTTGTCGAATATCAATTAGAAGTATCTAGAGATGTTGGACCAATTCAAGTCTGAAAATTGAGATTAAAGCTTCAAATTATTAACTAATTTGTAAAGAAATACACAATATTTGATCAACAATTATATAGGGTGTATATATATTTGAAGTAGTAATTAGACATTTTGAAATCTGAAATTCTCATTTCTCTAGAAATGGCAATTCCTTTCTTCTTTGAGAAATTTGGGAAAAATGTATAATCAAAATGTGAAAGTTATTATCAGTCAATAGAAATACTACCTGAAAAAGAAACTGCATTCAATGTTTATTTTCAGTTTTGACAAATATTGAATTTACATAATCATTCGATAAGATCTATGAAAAGACCTACAGTGAAATTTTGTTTTAGGAATATTCAGTATAGCTATAATAAACTAAAAAGGGGCAGAATGAATAGATCTACCTTTCAAAAACCCATGGCTAATGTTGCCTTACAAGCAATCGTAATATATCAGTAACATCTTTGAGAAATCAGGTTATAAGAAGTCCCTCATTTCCGAGGTTCATCAATACTTTTTTCAGTTGAGCAACAAATTATTCTTCTATTTCATAATTTATTAAGAAATACAAGGAAGGACACCTTTTGAAATCTAAAAATTTGGTTAATAGTAGGTTATTTTCCATAATTTATAATATTGAAAGACCAATTGGACATTCCTGAAGAACTAAGGCGTTTTTAGAATCTGAAAATTGTATCGATGAATTTTGCATACTCTTCTGTTCCATATTTCTTGAAGGTATATGGACAAAAATGATTTTTGTGGGTTCTGGTGAATGATCAAAGGGATACAGGTAACAATTTCATTAATACCAGTCGAGATGTAGTTATCATAGATAAGAGATGATATAGAAATTTCACTAGATAATTCTGATTCAGTGGAGGACAGCTGAATTAAAGCTTAATCGTGATGGTTCGTTACGTTATAGAGCAAGCTTGTAGCTCTGGGTTTTACTCAGAAGTAAATTGAACAGGGCAATATATATAGTTAATGAAATTTTGACAGATATTAGTTAAAAGAGATCAACAATTGAGCATTGTATTTACATAAAATCAAAAAATAACTTGCTAACTGTTGTTGCATTGTACGTGGATGACTTTTTTGTTTTAACAAATGTTAATTCTGAATGAATATATCTGATAGAAAATTTAAGTGATAATTTCATCATAAAGAATTCAGGGAAAGCTAAAAATGTTTAGGGATGAATATCACTAGAAATTATGAAAAAGGTAGTATAGTAATTGTTTATATTCTTCAAGTATGTATTGCAATAATTCAGCATGTCTAATTGTAAACATATGAAAACTCCTTTGAAAACTTAATTGAAATTTGATTCAACAAAAGAGAGTTGTAATGATGAACCATATAAGAAATTAATAGGTTTATTAACGTCTTTAGCAGTATTAACTAATCCTGATAAAGCATACTCTGTTAATCTCTTGAGTCAATTTAATAATTATCTCATTATTGAACACTGAAAAAGTGCAAAATTCATTTCAAGATGCAAGTATAAAGTATTTTATACCTACATTGAATTGCTGGAAAATTAATACCAATTTCGAAAGTAACTGCTTTGTCAAAATTCTTCATATACTGAATGATCCTTCAAATTTTATTTCTGTTGTAACATTTTGACTAGTAATTCAAGTGAAAAATTTGAACTGATTTTATATATGTATATAGTATAGCTATAAATGAACAACCTGAAAAGAGACAGAATGAATAGACTTGCCTTTCGAATACCCATGGCTTATGTTACCTCATAAGCAAATTTAATATCTAGGTAGAACCTTTTTGAGAAATCAGGTTATAAGTTTGAGAGTCTCTTCAATTTCCAAGGTTTCAGTTGAACGACAAATAATATTATGATAATATAACATGGTATATATGGTTGAAATTATTCGTATGAAAGATTTCACAACGATTTGATTTCTTCATTATAAATTCAACAGCACTGCACTCAAATTCTTCAATAACTGATAGGTCATTTATATTTTTGCACTCTTCAGTCGTAAAAGTGTATATTTTAGATATTCCAAAAACACATGTAAATTTTTGAATGTCATCTGACTAACTTGGCTCTTTTTCCAGTAATAAAGCCAATTGTGAATTATCTATAAGGAGTTTTTCTATCTGTTTAATACATGATCAGATGAAGCTTCTGTTCTCTTTTGTAGTTCCATCTTCTGTCGCAATAGATTCAAATTCTCACGAAAGAGAATGTAGTTTTATAGTTTGTGGAAAATGAACGAAAAATTCCTGAAATAAAGTAACATTCATCCAATTAATTCCAAATAATACAAACCCTTCAAACGAACCTGAGTTGAGGAAAATGCATTCGATGATGATATCAATGTTCACTTCCAAATTTTGACAAATATCTATCGAATTTTCGATTCGCCGAAGACTTTGCATTTTATCTGTCGGCATTTATTTAAATATTGAATAACAATTTTGGAAACTGCAAACTTTTTCAAGAACTTTCATATATCGAAATGGAATATTTATTATTAACATGACACTGACAGCCAAATTGTCCACAGATACCACAGAAATATGGGACTCGAAATGTCAAAATGATCCGAAACACCCCGTATACTCGAAAACCGCGGGGAGAATCGAAGGTTTGGGATTTTTCCCGGGATCTCCAGACGATTTTGAGGGGGGTCTTATTCTTGTCATTTTTGCTCTAGATGGTCCCGTTTAGGCTGTGATTTTACGTTTAAAGTTTGACGTATATGTGCAAGCGGTTTAATATATACTTAGAATAAGAAATTCCGACAATTCCGATTATACAAGAATTAAAAAAAATTTTTTCAAAAAAATCTTTTTTTTCATTTTATATCTCAGATATTATCAAGATTTCCATTCTCAATTACTCTTTGCTAAAATGATTGCGTTAGTCCTCATAGTTTTCAAAATATTGAGAAAAAACCGTAAAAAAGAGAGAATTTCCTTAGTCACAATTATGTGAATTATCTTCACTGTGAATATCCTATGCGTATAACTCAATTCACTTTCTCAAACTAGAATAATGTTGGAATATCGTGCATATCTTGAATTTGAAAAATATCATCACAAGGTGTTTCAAATATTGAGAACAAAATTTGATCATAACTTTCGATTTTCAAATTAGAACCCTATTTTTTATGATTGCGTTGGATTCTACGGTGAAAAATAAGGGTAGTGTCCAAACATGATTATGCTCCCACATTCAATAATTCAAGAGTTATTCGAGATTTTATGAATTTATGTTATACGTAGGGTCAATTTCATTCAATCTGTTTTTACAGGGCTGGCGTTAGGGGTGAAACAGTGAAGCGACTGTTTCAGGCGCCTCTATTCGAGGGACGGCAAATTAGCCCAGAGTGTGGCCGCCCTTTCACGGCATTATGCCCGCCACTCACGAAGCGTTTTTTCAAACGTTTGGTAGCAGGCGACCAAGTAGCTTGCGTCGAAATGGTAGCTAGTCTGCCTTCCCTTGCTGCCGTCGAAACCTGCCTCTCGAGAGGTTGTTTTATTGAGTATCTGGGTCGGATTTCAGATGATCACAGACAGCTGGCAATTTATCAGGTACCGTCGGAACTTCGTAGCGTACCAAATTCTTGTGCAAAATGAAAGAATTTTTGATAGGTTTCATCGAAATATTTAGGCAGAACCTGTCGATGTAAAATGAAAAGTTTCAAAAATAAAGCCTATGGGGAACTAGTGGAATATTCCAAAGGAAAAATACAGAATGAAAGAGTAGATGTAAATTTCTATTTGGTCGATATCGTTTTCCATCGTTATTGACAAATCTTCCTTTGCATTGAAATAAACATTCATTAATTTCTCTTAAAATATACTCGTTTTCTTTAATATCAAAATGACAGCTCTTTTTGGAAAACCCCTTCAGTATAACAACTGATATTTTAGCTAATTCCATTTAAAATTAGCTGATAATATTTATAGTTTCCGACATATTTTTTGATACGACTTTCGGATTTTTCATTCGATACGTAAACAGAAAATTACAGGCTAGGACAATCGAATTAGTAATATTAATAAAATTGTAACCCATACCAAAGGATTATCATTGCAAATAATAATCCAAGTATATGGTTTGGATATTTACTTTCTGACTTTGTCTGGCATATGTCCAAAATTTGTTTCTTTTTATGAAGAGATCTTTCTTCCATGAAATGTCCCATTTGATGGTAGTGTTTCTAGTCAATCAGTATTTTTACTGATGTGAAAGCCTAATCGAAAAAATGTTTTGTTGCAACAATGTGTACTCAAATCTGTAATTTGAGAAAATGATATTTGAAAGTTCGAACCAAACTCAAAATAAATTTTTTTATTACCAATTCGATTGTCCTAGCCTGTAATTTTTTGTTATGTCGGAACTATAAATGCTATCAGCTAATTTGAAATGAAATTAGCTAAAATATCAGTTGTTATACTGAAGGGGTTTTCCAAAAATAACTGTCATTTTGATATTAAAGAAAAAGAGTATATTTTAAGAAAAATTAATGAATGTTTATTTCAATGTACAGGAAGATTTGTCAATAACGATGGAAAACGATATCGACCAAATAGAAATTTATATCTACTCTTTCATTCCGTAATTTTCCTTTGGAATATTCTGCTAGTTCCCCATGAGCTTTAGTTTTGATATTCCTGTTTGCGTATGATGAACTTTTCATTTTCCATCGACAGGTTCTGCCTAAATATTTCGATGAATCCTATCAAAATTTCTTTCATTTTGCACAAGAATTTGGTACGCTACGAAGTTCCGATGGTACCTGATAAATTGCCAGCTGTCTGTGATCATCTGAAATCCGACCCGGATACTCAATAAAACAACCTCTCGAGAGGCAGGTTTCGACGGCAGCAAGGGAAGGCAGACTAGCTACCATTTCGACGCAAGCTACTTGGTCGCCTGCTACCAAACGTTCGAAAAAACGCTTCGTGAGTGGCGGGCATAAAAAAATATAGTCTTGATTCTTACGCTGTGTCCTGCGTGAGCGAACTATGGCGAGCGATGTAAGCGACGCGACCAAACGCGATTTATCAAACCTTGGAATATAATAGCGCTGTCCTACGTGCAGTCGTATCGGCCGTGAAACTGTTTCAGGTGAATTTCGCGCTCTGTCGGCGATCAAATTATTTGATATTTTCGAGCGGAATTCGCGCGAACTTCAGTAGTTCTTGTTGATGCAGGCACGTTTACTTCGATCGCCCTACATTGAATGATTTCAACGAAGTTTTAATACTGGTTGTTATAAATTCCAGTATACTCTGGGACAAGACTGATAAAAGATATCATAATCGACTGTTGGTGGATAGAGAATGGAGTAGAATTGCCGATGAACTGGGGGAAAAAATTAAAATTGACAAATTAACTATAGTATTATATACACTGAGAGAAGTGTTTATTTGATATTATCGAAAATGCATTATAGTTAATAAATCATTTATTGGATATATGGACAAACAAGTATTAGTTTCATGGAAATAAATAATTTATTTGAAATCCCACCAATAATCATAATTTATTGATAATGCTGAAGAAATATCCATTCGAAGGAAATAAATATAGTTGAGGTTAATATATCATTGAGTAATAATTAATACCTAAATAAATTGAGGCTTTATCGCATTCACTATACTGTGGAATAAATTTGGAGAAGTCCTTAATTGTTTATTTAAGTGGTGAAACTCTCCAAAATTCATTCGTTCCAAAAAAATTTCATTTGTTCGATTTATCTTTCTTCCCATTTTTCTGCGCCTTAAAATTAGCATTTTCAAAGCCACATTTTCACATATTAATAATTTACGTTTTCTTGACCACCTCATTATAACTGTTTCTCTACAAGCGTATGACAACAGACTGATCTTCCGCAATGCACAATCCCAACCAGCGGCCAGGTCGACAAGCCTAAAATATCGTACCGCGTGTTTAAAATTACACAGGCCAACAAAATGAAAAAAAAAATTTGGTGCCAGAAATCTAACATCTGATTTTAGATGTTTTTAATGTGCTGATTCCAAAAATGCCACCAGATTTTTTCTATCAGCTCTAGTTTTTGAGATACACGTTACAGGTTAAATGATATATTTTTTTCTGATAAAGGACAACAAATAAAGAGAAAAAAATCTACTTTGTCGAGGTACTAATATTACATTTTATCGTAAAAGAGATAAGGATCTGCTGCCTTTTTTCACTCAGGAAAATGACTTGGTATTCTGTAACAATATAAAAGGGCTCTTAGAAAAAATGGGTTTGCCTGAATACACTCCAGATGATTGGCGCCTTTTTATTGACAGTTCAAAACGTAGTTTAAAATGTGTTCTTTTACATAACGGTAACAAATATGGCTCAATTCCTATTGGTCATTCTACTACCATGAAGGAAGAATATGAAACAATAGCATTAGTTTTGACAAAAATTAAATACGAAGAACATCAGTGGTCATTTTGTGTTGATTTAAAAATGGTTAACTTTTCCTCCTTGGACAGCAGAGTGGTTAAGCTAGGTTGACATGGAGAGACGGAGAGTGGATCACAGCTGTGGTTCAAGAATACATGGAAAACGACCCGTGTCAACGGAAGAATCGTGCGAATATTCACGAAATGAACGATTTATCCTAGTTGACACGGGTAGTGAAGCACAGGCGAGGTTAGTTATGTGTAGAGATCAACGGAGGAGTTGTGAAACTATTCTCGAAACGGACGGTTTCGCAGCCGGCACGAACGTAAAATGGGATATCAAACATGTTAGATATTTAACGTGTTTCGTGGTCTTTGAGCGACCATAGTGGAAGAAGACAAGGGATATTTTCGATTTTTTTTTTACTGAATTGTGCTGTACTAGGTTTGTGATAGGTTTGTACTAGGTTTGTGATCATTACTAAAATGAAATACTTAGGATTGATTTTAGACGAGAATTTAAAGTTTCAGTTTCACGTGGATTATATCGCAAATAAAATGTCCAAAAAGGTTGGTTTCATATCTAGAATAAGGGGTAAAATTGATATGAATACGTCACTGATGTTGTTTAGATCATTGGTATAGTATATCCAAAGTCACTTGAACTAGTCTAAAAAAACGCTTGGCCAGAGATAATTGCAAAACAGTCATAAACCATAGGCGCACACTTTTCAAACCCTTTTGAGTTGAAAATAATATTTTTGCGAATGTATGAGACTCATATGTCGATTCTTTCAGAAAATTTGTGACGTGAGTAGTTTTTGATGTTACATTAAAAATGATACTATGTCATTCTACGGTGTTATAATTTGATTATTCTTTATTCTCTCTTTCGTATTCAGAATCAGAATAAATATTCAAAGATATACAGGGTCAATAGTTTTGCCCTTACGGTTGGTACAATTTTGCATCTTTCTGGTTAATTTTTTCAGCAAAATATTGCTGAAGAATGATTTTAACGTTTACATTAAAAACATCCTCCGAAAATTTCAAAGGGGGGCTATGAGAAATATTTTTATTGGAAATTTTGGTAGTGCATTATTTTGTTCATTAAATTTAGCCCATCGTAGTGGAAAAAAAATGTACCGAGCTACTGCTGCACATTACACAAATAAATTGTCTATTTTATAGTGATTTCAAAGAGGTATCACACAAGTCATTTGTTATTCAAAGAAAAAAGATATGGCTGTTTTTATCCAAATGGGTACGTTTCTGACAAAATCAAGTTTGTCAATTCTGTTAAGAAATCTTCGATGTTGCATTACTTAGTGAACAATGGCAATTTTTCACGTGCGAAAATATTACTCGCATAATTATTCACCTCAACGAAATTCAATTTTGCCGGCAAATTTCGGAAAACATCATGCAGATCCAGATTTTTTTTAATAAGATCATTTGGAG
This sequence comes from Harmonia axyridis, assembly GCF_914767665.1. Taxonomy (NCBI): domain Eukaryota; kingdom Metazoa; phylum Arthropoda; class Insecta; order Coleoptera; family Coccinellidae; genus Harmonia; species Harmonia axyridis. Next base: position 44,369,275 of record NC_059502.1, on the reverse strand, counting down.
CGACGAGTCATCCTGTACCAAGGATTGGTACATGAATCTCCACAATTTGCATAGCTGAAATATCATTAATCCACACGAGGTGAGAGAAGATAGATCACAATATCGATTCAAGATTAATTTATGGACTGGAATATTTAATGGTGCAATTTTGGGCCCGATCGAACTGCTGCCATCACTGAACGCAAAGAATTGTTTGGAATTTTTAACCAACCAGCTGCCCATTTCAATATTTTATTGGAAGATGTGCCACTGGCGAGAAGTTAAAATTTTGGGGCCTCCTCGTTCACCTGACCAAAATCCTATGGACTTATTATTGGGGCTGCCTAAAAGACAAAGTATACGCAACACCCATACGTGATGAAGCCGAATTGAGAGAACGCATCCGCAATTCGGCTTCATCACGTATGGGTGCTGCGTATACTTTGTCTTTTAGGCAGCCCCAATATTAAAAGTCTAGAGGATTTAGGTCTTCATGTACCCATCTTCGGTACATGAAGACTCGTCGCTCCAAATGATCTTATTAAAAAAATCTAGATCTGCATGATGTTTTTCAAAATTTGCCGGCAAAATTGAATTTCGTTGAGGTGAATAATTATGAGAGTAATATTTTCGCACGTAAACAATTTCCATTGTTCACTAAGTAATGCAACATCGAAGATTTCTTAACAGAATTGACGAGTTTGATTTTGTCAGAAACGTACCCATTTGGATAAAAACAGCCATATCTTTTTTCTTTGAATAGCAAATGACTTGTGTGATACCTCTTTGAAATCACTATCAAATAGACAATTTATTGGTGTAATGTGAAGCAGTCGCTCGGTGCATTTTTTTTCCACTACGATGAGCTAAACTTCGTGAACGAAATAATCCACTACCAAAATTTCCAATAAAAATATTTCTCATAGCCCCCCTTTAAAATTTTCGGATGATGTTTTTAATGTAAACGTTGAAAACATTCTTTAGCAATATTTTACTGAAAAAATTAACCAGAAAGATGTAAAATTGTACCAACCGTAAGGGCAAAACTATTGAAAGGGGCGAAAATTCATTATTTTCAAAAAAAAGAAATATCTCGAAAACGGTAAGACTTTTATTACAAGAATTTTGTCATAGCAGGTGGGTTATCCTTCGATCTACATTCTCCCTCGGTTTGACGTGGTCTTTACGGGACACCCTGTATGTAACCTATTATTAAAACTGTCCCGACTGATGGCAGGAAATGGTGAAATATTTCTATTTTCTATAAAATACTAGATTGATTTTTCGATCCGGCTACGTAGCTGCTAATTTGACGTATTAAGAGCCTCAACATCATATGCCTATTCTACATTATTTCACAAACCAGTAATAACATTGCTTAAATCAGAAAATGTAATGAAAATTTTGTTGGATAATCTCATTTTAATCAATTCTTCCTTCAGTGGAATGAAGATATTTAGGATGCGAAATCGTTTTCTTCAGAACCCGTCATATCAATTCTGACTTTGAAAGTAAATGGAGGAATAGATTTGATTGCGAAATATTCATCTTTTTTTACATAAGCCATAGAATTATGCCAAACATCATAGTCGAAATCATTGAAAGCATCAGTCACACAACGAACTAAAACTACGTAAAAATGCGTTTCAATAATACCCCTATGGACCACACTGGTCTATGCGAATTATTAGAAAGTAATTAAGAAGTGATAGATGCAGCCAATGAGTGTAACCAAAAACGCTCTCAAAGTGGAAAGGGGAATACGAGGGGAAATATTCAGCCAATAAGATCAATCAAATCGGGACATTCTTGTTTCCAAGACGATCTGCTAAATACCGGGGTTTATTTGAGAGTATTGATAGCAATATTTTCATAAATTCCAAAGGAATTTCTGAAAATTTGGACAACCCTTGTATAATTGAATTATTCAGGCTTCCTCCAAGTGACTTTGGATATACTATACTTCCTCATGTGGATTATTGCTCGTCAGTTATGTTTAATTTAAATAAAGGTAGCATAGATAGGTAACAAAAAGTGCAAAATAGAGGTATGAGAATTATTTTGAAATGTAATAAAAGAACTCCCATAAGAAATATGTTAAATTGTTTGAAATTGATGAGTGTCAATCAAAGGATTATTTATAGAACATAAGATTTAATATACAAAGCAAGGAATAAAATGTTACCTGAATATTTGAGTGAAAACATAAAATTTGCTAAGGAGATACATAATTATGAAACACGACGTCGAGATGATTTTTACATAGAAAAAGTTAGTACTACATTAATGAATAAATCCACATTTAGCAGGGGATTAGTTATCTTCAATAAACTACCTGAAAAGATCAAATATTGTAATAATTATAGAGAATTCAAAAAATGTTTGATGAGTTATATTTATGAAGAATTTAATTAAGTTAGTGGATTACATTTGTATTGTTTTCAATAGCCGAGTGCTAAATAAAGTTTATTATCATTATTATTATTTGTAACCTTTTTTTTTGTTACATACGACTTTGAAACTATTTCCCAAAATATGTTTATTGGGTTTCAACGGATGAAATAAATTTTTAGTCCATATACTAAATATCACAGAATTCAATTAAAAGCCAGGCTAGCAGCGAAGTCATACATTTTTTGTGTATCACAGGAATACCCAAAAATTAGAAAAAAAACTCATCCCAGCACATCTGTATTTCGATTTTGTGCTGCACTCATGGAAAGTTGTGCCCTTGACATTTTCGTAAAAAAAAATTGAAGAAAGTTAGTCGTGCACTTTCGTTTTTCTTCGGCCAAAATTGCTTCTGATACTTTTGCTACATTTGTGCAGTTGCCTTGTTCTGGTCAGATTTTCAGAAATAACTCTCTACTTTTTCTTCAGAGGATGGAAATCTTTGCTTGTACATGCCCGATTCCATTCCATTTGGGAGATATAACTGAAAATTAAATTTTTTCACGGATTTCCAACAGCCCATATCTTTTCAACCGAGCCGATTCGGAAAAAATAGTAAAGGAAAAAGGTATTTCCTTTGACGTCACAAATTGCGATCTGCAAATTTCGAATTTAATTCTACTGATAAGTTTATCGCACAATGAAATTCTACTCATAAGTCAATGTTTATTGATCACCCTGTATGACAGTGCCAATAATGATTTTTGAATTTTCTCTATGAATTAATTATTTGCGGTTATAAATTCGAGATGAAATCATAAAGCACATACAGGGTGATCCAATTTTTCCAAAAATAGAAAAAGTCCGGATCTGATTTGTTCCCGATTTCAGAAATATGAAGGAAGGCGATAGTAGAGTGACTACACTTCATAATTTGAAATTTTCCTGTCGATAAGTTAAAGAGTTATTGAACTATGAAATTTCACTTATAAGGTTAACATCACCCTGCATATAGTATATACCAAACGGCGATCTTGATACGAGTCCTTCATGATGACCTTTATTTATTCATCCATTTGTCGCATTCTTCCCGGAATACCCTGTCTATAGCCTAACTATAAAAAAAATATTCTCAGACGAAAATTTTTGTGAAAATATTAACGGCAAGAGAAAACGAAAAAACAGTCCTATGAAAATAGACCCACAAACATTTTGCGATTGTTCAACAAAAATCACATGTTTAGAAATTCGGAATGAGATTTAATTTGGTCATAAACAACAGGCAGGAATACCGACAAAGTTAATTCCCATCAAAAAGGAGCCGCATCATAGTCATAAATATCTAGATTGACGCAGAAAGACATGTGCAGTAATCAGGGCTGGTCGGCATCCCTTTGTGCCGACGAAGAAACAACATAAATTTGCCAAATAGGTTATGGCGATACGAATATACGTCGTTTCGTCGCCCGTGAATAAGGCGTAAAATCATCGGACGCAATGCACTACCCATGTCAACCTTATAGAGCGTATTTAGCCCAGAATGTGGCCGTCCTTTCATATTTCTAAAAAAATATAGTCTTGATTCTTAAAAACAACATGAGGTTGGTCCGCTCCGCTGCGTTCATCAACGTTCCCTGCATTAAAAATCTCCAGACCGTCTTTATCAAGCCGCCTGTTCAATAAATAACACATGGCAACCCAACCAATATACGCAGCATTGACTATTACCATAATTGAAAGAGGGACGAAATGTATTTCATAAAGACGAAAAACAACACTATCTTCGTTTTCGAATTATGTGGAAGTTGTTTACACATTCCACATATTGGAAATTCCTACGATTCTGCTTTCGAAACTAGTTACTATTAAATGCCAAATGTTTTCGGCGGAACATATGTTTTCCCATTTAGTTTTCGAAGCTTTGCGTGCGATCGTACGCAGTTGATATTTCTTGTGTCTTGTGAATATGAAAATCAGATATATTTCTTACAAGGGCGTAGATCTTTTTTTTTCCTGTGGGGGGTTATCGAAAAAAAATTTTTGACGACATTGTTTACTCATATCTATACTGTTGGAAAAATAGGTTTGATAACGAAGTTTGAACCAAATTACACGAAATAATTTTTTTTTATTAATAAATAATTGGATTGTTTCTATCTTATACAAATACTGGGTGTTCCTGAATTGGAGTTACGAAGGAAAATGAAAAGTTCCTTGGATAATTTTTAAGATAAAATGGCCCATAAACATGAGTCCGCAAAAGTTTTGTTTTCGAGATACAGGGTGTTTCTTGTAGTCCTACTTTTTTGTGATGCTTAATCAGTTTATCGAATCTTTATTAATCTTCGCTACAGAGTTGGTGTATAAGTACCAACACTTATAATTAATTTATTTATCATAGCTACCTAATTGGATCTTAATAATATTGAAGTTCCATACATATTTTCGAGAAATTTAAAAACAATTTCCAAAATAATTGTGTGGATACAAAATAAATAAGTATGCATTCTGATAGAGAGTAATTCCTTTATGAAATGAAGCATTTGATTTGTGCCAACTATCTCATAAAAATAATGATCTGCATCAATATTTTTGAAGCCATTAGTGTGAAAATATGGAAATGAAGTTTTATGGCTCTGTAATCAATGGAAAATGTTAGACTCCACTTGTAATGAAATTTGTTCTATAATATGTACCTACATTATAGCCAACTCTACTTGATTCATCTTGATTTCGCCATCGAAAATAAATGAGAAGTAATTAATATAAATATCCACAATTGAATATCCTGTTTCTTTCAACTCACCTATTTGTTTTCATATTAAAACAATTATGGCACTCTTGGAAGTATGTCAATCATATGTTTTAGGATGAATTTATGGAGTAGCAAAAGAATAAAAGTATTTAATCTCAATCACATGAAAATTTGTCTAGTATGTACTTAGTGGTATGTTTCGATGTGAGTTTGAATGACCACAAGAAGAATACAGTATTGTTCGATGGCAGCAGTCTTTAGTGTGATATTGATTGTTTTCATTAAAATGGGGCTATTTTGTGAAAACTTTTTTAAACATGGGCTTTATGGGAAATCTGGACTTTTCAAAATAGAATGTTGATTTTAATGAAGTATCTTATTATCAGAGCTGTGTCAAAGCTCAATAATTTGTAATCAAATAGAAGAGTTGAGGTGAGCTTATTCAAATAACTTCATTTTCAAACTAAGTTGGCTAGTACTTCAATTCTAAAATCTGAGACATGACATCATAGTAAATATTCATTTCTGTGGTTTTTTTTTCACAACAGAACAGAGTTGCATTTAGCCAAAGTACCCAATTTTTTGAATTTCACAGATAATTTTTTTTTAAGATCAAGTTACTCGAAAACGGCGCTTTGTACGAGAAAATATGAGGAATACTTTTATTTTTAAAATTAGCCAAATATTCTTCAATGAACGTTCAAATTAATCTTAAGAGTTGGGTTCTTAGATTTTCTGGTATTTTTATGTGATGTAATGTTCATAATGAAGAAACTGAAAGATGTGTCGGGAATCTTGTGTTCGGAGAAGATGTATCACATCAAGGAAAAGCTATATTCCAAAAATCATTTCCTTCAATAGAACCATTTACGAGATATAGCCGAAAATCACATTTTTTTATCGATTTTCAACAGCCTGTATCTAGTAACCGGGCCGAATCGGAAAAACCTATAAGGGAAAAAAGTGTTTCTTTTGACCTCAGGAATCTTCGGTTAAAATATATGTACAAGTCAAAGACTCACCCTGTATATCAAAAACAAAGCGTTTGCGGACTCATCTTTTAGGATTTTTTTTTCAAAATGATCCGAGAAATCTGTATTTTCATTCGTATCTCCAATTCAGGAACAACCTGTAGATATAGTCAATTCAAAACGGATCTCTTCACAAATAAATTGCAATTTTAATACAATAAATTGTACAACACAGCCCAGACAATTTTTGATGCGAATTACACAGTTCAGTTCTTTGATAACTACATATTGAAATTTTGTGACGAAAATGATACAAAAAACCGAAAACAACGGGTAAGTGTATACCGATGACTAATGCAAAAATCACAGATGGAAAATAAGCCAAGAAAGCGGATAGATAAAGGAAAATAATAAACCTCGGACTAAGACGGGCTTGTAGTTCAATAAAAATACTCATCTTGAAAGCGATAATAAACTCATAAACCGTAGTTGTTGTACATAAAGAAGGTATGTGTAAGGCTTTTTACAAATAAATTCTTTTCATCACAACAGAAAAAAAATGGGTCCGATTTTTTACTGACGCGTTGATTTCAAAGGCAAGTGAAATAAATGATCATTATTGATTCATTTCATGAAGAAATTCTAGTCCTTCGCCTTTACGAGATTTCTGAAATTTTATATTTTGAAAATCCCCCCTCCATTTCTACGCCCTAACAAGACATAAGGTAAATAGACACACATTTCGTTTCATTCGATTTGACTTTTCTCCAAAAGCACGCAAAGTATTATTATTATGAAATATTTGTAGGTGAAATAATTTTTCTACCGTTCCTTTTTTTATGAAATGTAATATTTTCTATTATATTTTTATGCTTTAGTATAAATGAACTTAATGTTTTTTGGGGATTTTTTGTTTTTTTAGGTCTTTTTTTGACATATGTATATTTTTTTTCAGTTTGACTGTTGTATTTCATTCAAAACTCTCAAAAAAACAACGGTATATTACAGGGTGTTCCATTAAGAAAAATATAGGTTTGTGTTGAATCTTCAAAACCATACCCCGAAAAAAAAATTTGAGTACGCCACTGGATTCTACGCAGAATTCTGATTCAGATGTAGTTTTTACCTCAGCATTATTTCTACTAACCCAAAATGGGATGCACTGTACAGTGCATCCCATTTTGGGTGAGACAGCCAGGTTTCTCGCTTGTTATTTAAGATAGAGCCTTGCGGTTTTCACGTTCCTGTCCTACTTTTTCGTGAAACTCAAGTTGGTCTAATCAGATTTTGCATTACTGTTTCCGTTCAAGAGATACAGGGCGATTTTGGAAATTGATACTTTTCGGACCCCTGCTTTATCTCCGTAATTATTAGAAATAATGCTGAGCTGAAAACTACGTCTGAATCAGAATTCTGCGTAGAATCCAGTGGCGTACTCAATTTTTTTTTTCGAGGTATGGTTTTGAAGATTCAACACAAACCTATATTTTTTTTAATGGAACACCCTATATATCATTACTTTGTTGAATTCGTTATTTTTTTCCCTTCAAAATGATATATGATACTATGTAGGTAGGATGTTCAGAAATGTTAAAAAAACACTAAAACGTCAAATAATGATGATTTTTTGTAAATGGGCCATGAATTTTCTATGTTTCAATAAGAGGATTATTACTTTCGATTTTTAAAAGTAGTAGGTCATTGATGACACAAACATCCTTGTTGTTATGTGGCTACTATGCATTTGGGGCATTGTTTTATCAAGTAGGCATTGGAGGGAAAAAACCAATCTGATGTAGCTGTCATCGCTATAAATTATTGTAATCATTATTGATTCTTCTTTTCTATGGGAAATCCATTGCCCATTAACAAAAAAATCATCATTATTTGATGTTTTAGTGTTTTTTTAACATTTCTGAACATCCTACCTACATAGTGTCATATATCATTTTGAAGGGAAAAAAATAACGAATTCAACGAAGTAATGATACACATAGTGTTCTATTAAAAAAAACATAAGTTTGTGTTGAATCTTCAAAACCATAACCCGAAAAAAAAAATTGAGTACGCCACTGGATTTTACGCAGAATTCTGATTCAGACGTAGTTTTTACCTCAGCATTATTTCTTATAACTTCGGAGATAAAGAAGGGGTCCCAAAAGTATCAATTTCCAAAATCACCCTGTATCCTTTGAACGGAAACAGTTATGCGAAATCTGATTAGACCAACTTGAGTTTCACGAAAAAGTAGGACAGGAACGTGAAAACCGCAAGGCTCTATCTTAAATAACAAGCGAGAAACCTGGCTGTCTCACCCAAAATGGGATGCACTGTACTGTAACTCTCAAAATTGGAACTAATTTATCAGCCGATGTGTAAATTACTTTCTAAAGTCACTATTTATTGAAACTGTTCATGACGTGAATGATTGATTAAGCTTGTATGAAAAATATAGATATATGTACACTCAAGTTTTCTATTTTTTATTGAAATGCTTTTCTACTATTAAATTACATGGAGTATTTTGCCCATAACAGCTTTGATTCACTCACTAAAAGCATTTTTTATTGGGAATTTTAAAATTTTATTGCATTCTGTTATCATCTTTAAGAGGTTCGGAGGTGAAGAAATTCTCAAATTTACTCTTCTGAATATATTTTTTGATTAAATATTCAGTAAAAATTCTATAAAGCAATTATAATTCATAATATTTTAGGATTACTCATTGAAGAACAAAAAACAGATAAAACAAAACTTAATTTAAAAATAGAATATAAATAGACTATAGATGCAATGCCAAGACTTTGTTTACAGGTCTTCATATAGCCTAATATAATATAACTTCGGTCATGCTCCAGGAATTTTTGAAATTCATCATTTGATCTCTGAACACATTATTCCAAGTATCTACAGAAAAGGTATTAATTTATCAACCCAATTATAAAATAATTCTCCCTTCATAGATTTATACAGTGTGGAACAGTCAAATGGAATAAATTCGATAACGGATAAATGAGGGCGTGTTGGGAAAAACGCTTGGACACGTCGATTTGTATTTTTAACTGCGCATCTTTTTCAAAAAAAAAAAATTATATAGGGTGCGTCATGTGACAGTGGCCAATACCAACTTTCTTATTTTAAACGCAAGCCCCTGTATATTATTAATTTTTTGGATTCTTCAGAAAATTCTAGACATAATTCAGGTACAATGTCCTATACCTACCTTCAACTGTTTCGGAAATATTAAGTATTTTCAAAATCATTTTATTTCACAAATTCGCTACATTACATTCAATACTTATTTCCCATTTAGCTCTTGATAATGAGAAAGTAAACAAAAACCATTCCTGCGTTTCTTTTTACTGATATGAAATGAAAAAAATACAAAAACAGTTTTCTTTATGGTCGTATAAAACTTGTAGCCTTAGCAATTTGTCTACCTGCATGACAATTTACTGTTTGTAATAAATCTGAAAACACTTAATATTTCCGAAACAGTTGAAGATAGGTATAGAACATTGTACATGAATTATGTCTAGAATTTTCTGAAGAATCCAAAAAATTAATAATATACAGGGGCTTGCGTTTAAAATAAGAAAGTTGGTATTGGCCACTGTCACATGACGCACCCTATATAATTTTTTTTTTTTGAAAAGATGCGCAGTTAAAAATACAAATCGACGTGTCCAAGCGTTTTTCCCAACACGCCCTCATTTATCCGTTATCGAATTTATTCCATTTGGCTGTTCCACACTGTATAATACTAATGATAACCACTATCAAAAAAAATATCCAGGTAAAAATCCATTAATCCAGCATTCAAATTACCCTTGAATATACTTGAAAAACTTTTTGTTTTCTTTCTAGAAATCACTGTTGAATAAGACTGCCATTTTCAAATAATCAAGTTTCCTCCAGAATTTCACATTTTGTTGCAAATATTCTCTGTATTCACCATAAAATCATACTAAACTTATAATTATTATTTTTCTGTTTATCAATAAGAATTTTCCTTTTATCAACTGTTTTGAACTTGCAACCAATTAATTTTATGTAATGTTGTCTTCGATTAATTAAAATCCAGATGCTTTTTGGTCGAATTTTATCCAGACTGATACATTGGTTTCTTTTGATTTTAGTAACAATCAAATCATTCAATGATTCTTTGAAGGTGTAATCGTATCGCACAGGTTTTCTTCCGCTAATAATACAGGGTGTAATGACTTGCTTTCTTTTTTTTCAAACAGTACTGTGAGAAATACTCAAATAAACTAATCAATGTGTGTTTGAAATTGATACAACTTTTTAGTTTCAAAATTTCTTGGATCAAAACCAATAACACAAACAAACTGAACAATCTAACCTCCTGTCAATGACATTTCCAATGCCAGCCCGAAATCTGCAATTCAAAATGTTACTGAATGAGCCAGTACCAACTTAATTTCGATTTTTCACAGCCACCCGGGATGTCAATAATTCCTGAATGGACTGTAATAGTGACTATGGAAATTCTCTCTTTTTTTCGGTTTTTCCTTAATATTTTGGGAATTATAGGGACTAACGCAATCATTTTAGGGAAGAGTAACTGAAAATGGAAATCTTGAAAATATATGAGACATAAAATGAGAAAAAAAGCTTTTTGGAAATTTTTTTTTCAAATTCTTGTATAACCGGAATTGCCGGAACTTCGAAAATATTTTAGCTGAATAGGGCATCATGAACAATGTCATATTCCCAAATCGACCCCGTTCTCCAGAAACATCTAATAGGCCGTCGAACTTGAAACACCCTGTATATGCCTAACACTCTGTTCAGGAAACGAGCGTTCAAAAAAGTTTCATTTTTTTGGTTTCCAAGGCTTCTACTATTTATTGAATGATATCGTTTTTCTTTTCTCCCAAACTGATGATTTTGATCTTTGATCTTTCTTGACAAATGCATATCAATTGTTTTAGAATTTCTCTGATGTAAGTATGGAATACTTACTCTATTAGTTACATAAACGTCGATACTTTGGTTGGTTTTTGTATTTTTTTCAATAAATAATAGGTGAGCAACAGATTCACAATACAATAAATTTGTTTTCATCGCTGGTTGAAATTCGAATAGATACCTACTGGGTGGATTTAGGTTAGATGTTAGATCACATACAATCATGGGCAAACTATTGAAGCGCTATAGGTATTTTATGGCCACACTATTGAAGCGCTATAGGTAGAGCTTCAGTAGTCTGGTCATGTTTGTTATTGTTTTTATTGTTACTTTACAGATCCACTAACTTTTGTGTTAGATTTACATGTTATATCCATATATTATTTGTTCCTAAAACAAAAGTTTGTTTTTAGGTACACCTAAATTATCAATCTTCTAGGTTGGGAAACCTATAAGTATACAGGGTGACTTGTACATATATTTTAACCGAAGATTCCTTAGGTCAAAAGAAACACTTTTTTCCAAATAGTTTTTACCGATTCGGCCCCGTTACAAAGATACAGGCGGTTGAAAATCGATAAAAAATTGTGATTTTCGGCTATATCTCGTAAATGGTTCTATCCAAGGAAATGATTTTTGGAATATAGCTTTTCCTTGATGTGATACATCTGCTCCGAACATAAGATTCCCTACACACCTTTCAGTTTCTTCATTATGAACATTACATCACATAAAAATACCAGAAATTCGAAGAACCCAAATCTTAAAAGTAATTTTGAAGAATATTTGGCTAATTTGAAAAATAAAAGTATTCCTCATATTTTCTCGTACAAAGCGCCATGTTTTCACAAAATAGTCCCATTATAATGACAACAATCAATATCCCACTAAAGACTGCTGCTATCGAACATACTGTATTTTTCTTCTGGTCATTCAAACTCACATCGAAACATACCACTAGGCTAGCTACATACCAGAGCTGTGACGAGCACCGAAAAAAAGTGCTTGAGCACTAAGCACTAAGCACTCGAAAAAAAGGGCTTCGAGTACCAAGCACTAAGCACCGATTTTCACAAAAGACTCGCGATTACTAAGCACTTTGTAAAAGTAATTCGAAATTTCGAGCACTAAGCACTTTAGTAGGAACTGTTGAAAGTGAAGTTTTTTAATCGGAATAAATATTGTTCCTAGAAACATATGTAAGAATATGGACGGGTAAGAGAAGAAATAAAAGCACTGAAAAATCTCTATGATGGATCGACATCACGAATAAAAATTGGTAACAACGTGTCAAGGAAGTTTAACGTAGATAGAGGTTTACGCCAGGGATGTTGCATCTCCCCGACACTATTTAAGATATATGTAGCAAGAGCACTGAAGCAATGGAAGAAAAAGTGCAGCGGAATGGGGATCGATTTGGGAGAAAAATGCTTATACACTCTCCAGTTTGCAGACGACCAGGTCCTCATAGCGAATGACAAAGATGATCTGGAATATATGGCTCGAAAACTGCACGATGAGTATAAAATGTGGGGTCTAGATATGAACACCGAAAAAACGAAATACCTGCCAATAGAAGCTCCGCCACAGAATATTCAGTTAGAAAAAGAAGAAATTGAAACATGTACCGAGTATACTTACTTGGGGGTTGAATTTGACTCAACAGGAAAAGACGACAAGGAAATAAAGAAAAGAATAACCCAAGCCAGACGAACCATAGGCTGTTTGAATGGAATATGGTGGAGCTCTGATATTGGTAGAAAACAGAAATACACCATCTATGAGACCTTTGTCAAGAGCGCTCTAATATATGGCGCAGAAACATGGAGAATAACGGAAAACAACAGGAGGAAGCTCGAAGCGACTGAGATGGATGTTTTTAGACGATCTGTAAGAGTATCCCGAAGAGATAGGGTCAGAAACGAAGACATCAGGCGGCGTATGGGAGTGGATGGATCATTGACAACAGATATTGAAAGAAAACAGCTAGTGTGGTATGGACATGTACAGAGGATGAATGTGGACAGACTGCCAAGAATGACCATGCACTGGATACCACCAAACCGCAGGAAGCGAGGAAGACCCAAGAAATCATGGAAGGAAGGAATAACCAAGGCTATGAGTGATAGGAATCTAAGAGAGGACCAATGGAACGATAGGAACGAGTGGAAGTTAGGCATCGGACAACGTCGCCGGACGTTTTAAAACCGATTATATATAAGAGAAGAAATACACCAGAATTTTATAGAAGCGAACTGATTCAAAATAGTAAATTTTTGCGAATAAAAAAATGAGGTTATTATTTTTCAAAGATGACAATATATACAGGATTATCAAAATAAAAAATAATGGGCAAAATAAAAGAGAACAAGTTGAAATTCTTCAAATATGGATTTTGAATTTTTAACAATTCAATTCTTCTTTGTAGAAAAATGTTTGACTATATTTAAATGAAAGTAAAAATTGAATTGTCACAATAATGAATGATACTAGTTAACCAACATATAGATTGAATATCAAATATGTAGCAGCAACCTGCATGGAAGGGACAAATGTGACGAGTTATTCCATACTGGAAAACTTATGACTTTATATTGTTGAGCTTTCGTTCAGCTTTATTATTTCGTCATAATGTCTGTAATTTATGAATTTTGTGCCAGAGGTGCTCAAAAACAATGAGGTTCGACTCAGTGATGATGAATTAGTGCTGAAATTCGATTCTGTTCGTCCGGCTGAAAAAATGATAGTTCTCGGACAGATATTTAAACTTGACATTTTCAGGATATCTTCGAATATCGAATGTCGCTGTTTAGTAAGTCGAAATCCGACAAGGAATTCCGTAGATATTGCCGATCAAATTTTTTTTCTGAAGATTTCGAAACTTTCAATTCAATCTGAATAAACTGTTGCCTTTAGATGTTAAATAACAATTTCAAGTGTCGTAATGAATATGATGTGGATAGCTTAACCAGAAACATAAAAATTTCAAACAAAATATCATAAAAAAAATTATCCACTATTTCCTTGACCACAAAACCGACGAGTTTGGCATAATCATTACTAGGCTTGGGATGAATATGCATTCGCATAACTGCAAATTTCTATTAAATTTTTAGAAGGAAGAAGTCATTTGGCAGATTTTAATAGTTCTAGAAATCTAATCGAGACGGTTGGAAATTGGGATGCCTAGATTGTTCCAATGAATCAATTCATTGTCCATTGAGGTTCTACGTTTTACGCGGTTTTAGAAGAACGTACTCAAACATAATAAAATCATAAAACTTCTTTGGTGACTGTCGGCTAAGAATAACTACAAAGGGCAGGAAAGTTTCGAAGGTTACCTCATTAAAAACATATGATGAAGTTGAAGATTTTTACATATCTTTGTATTCCCAATCAATTCAATCATTTAAAATATTTAGATTCATATAATTCGGTAATATGAGACTATGGGAGTATATGTTCAATTGTTGAAAGCAAATGAAAAAAACCATAAAAAATATTGATAATCGTGAATCTAATTCTGAAAGATACTACTGTGAAATCAGATATAATTATTATAATAATCTTTGTTACTTGAAATCGTACTCTATATCTAAACTTAAACCTTATAAGTATATCATATTATACACTGTGTCCGTAAAGTATGGAACAAATTCATATTTAGCTAAACAGACCATTTTAAGAAATAATCCTGAAACACGTCGATTTTTTATTTTAATTCACCGTATTTTGAAATAATAAGCTATTATACCGGGTGTATTACTATCGAGTAATGACGCCACCGCCATTTTTTTTTAATGGAACGCCCCCATTTCGTCTCAATATTCCGATTACTCTAGCTGAGCTGATTCCAAAAATGTATCACATGTTGATTCGAATTGGTATAAGGTGGACAAAAATACAATAGTTTTGTGTGTGCTCATAAAGTAACGCGTAACATTATTTATTAGTTAAATTAACAATTTTATCAAAAATACTTATTGTCTAGCGGCAATTGGTTTGAATGTAACGCGCTGTAGTTTCTTACATTTTTAGATAAATAAAAATGAGTTGTTTCCAAACATGTTTGGTACTCGTGGTCTAGCAGACAGAATATGAAAGAAGTCATTTCTTATTTTTATACATTTTTATTAATCTAAAAATTTAACGAAGGTTACATTCAAATCAATTGCCGCTATACAATAAGTATTTTTGATAAAATAGTTAATTTAACCGATAAAGAATGTTACTTTATGAGCACAAACAAAACTATTGTATTTTTGTCCACCCTGTATCAATTGGAATCAACATGTGATACATTTTTGGAATCAGCTCAGCTAGAGTAATCGGAAAATTGTGACAAAATACCCACATTTTGTTCCATTTAAAAAAATATTAGATTATTATCTTAAAATACGGTAAATTAAATTTTTTATAAGAAACAGAAATCTCACCGAGATGGTTGGGAATTGGGATACCTAGACTGTTCCGATGAATCAATTCTCTGTTCATCGAGGTTCTATGCGGTTCTAGAAAACCGTCCATAAACATAATAAAATCATAAAACTTCTTTGGTGGCTGTCGGTTCAGAATAACTACGAAATGTGATGGAATTTTCGAAGGGAACATCATTTAAAACAGATGGTAAAATGAGTTTTGCAAAATCTTCATTCGAAAATATACCTACCATTATCTCACATCAGTTATTCTATTAAGCGGAAAAAAATATGTCTAACTGGAATTTCATTGATAAATTAAAGTGGCTGATTATTTCAGATTTATAGATATTCATTTCATATTACAGAATCGTTTTTTATGAACTTTATTTTATAAAGAATTTTTACGTATCTTTGTATTCTCAATCTCAATCAATTCAATCATTCGGTTTCATTTTGTAATAAGAGACTATGGAAGCATATGTTCAATTGTCGAAAGGAAATTAAAAAAAACATCCAAAAATTTGATTATCTTGAATCGAATTGATTTATTCTAATTCTGAAAATTACGATTGAAATTGAATATAATTATTATAATAATTTTTGTAACTTGAAATCGTACTTATAAACTTCAACCTTATATATCATGTATATCATTCTTTCAGATTCAATTTCGAAACGTAGGTATCAGGTATCTAGTGCCTCGAACACTGATGTTGAAATAATTTTGTATTTGGTTATATTTCATTGGGTATCTTGTACATCATTGTCAGTGATTGCAAGATTTTGGCAATATTTGAAGTTATTTGGGAAAAGAACTCTTATGAAAATGAGGAATTTCTGAAAAAGAAACACAAATCGGTAAAATCTTTTCTGATCGGACAAAAAATCTTATATATCCACTTATTTGACAGTTAGTTCTTCATTTTATACTATAGTTGAACAAAATACATACAGAAGCAGATATAAAGGTCGTGAAGAATAAAATCTCAAATTTTTTTAGTTTAGTATAGCGTTGGCCAATAATCTATTAAACAAAAATAGTATTATTTACATGAGTTAGGTAAACGATAGTGAAAATTAAAATAATAAGAATTAACACGTATAAGGGTCAAGAAATTGATACGCAAAAAAGTTCCATTATTCCATTGTTCCATATTTTCATTCGAATTCTCATTGCTCTGATACTTGCCTAAAGAAATATTTCAGTAGGCACTTAAAAAACAACGACAAACACGAGATTTACTATGTTTCTTACCAGATAAATATTTTCTCCGAATACTGCATTCTTTGCGGGTTGGGTAGGTCATAAAAAGTTATAAAAGCTCTTTGGGATTTGCCAAAAGAACGGTTCTATTAGATTTGTTCTTATTTAATGGATTCGGTCCTTACTTGGCGGAAATTCATTATAAATAAAATAAAACGAAGTAATTTCCACTATGTTATTTAATTGTTAACAATTAAATAACATAGTGGAAATTACTTCGTTTTATTTTATTTTTAGATTTGTTCTTGTTTAAAAACCAATTTTATCTTGGAAATATGTATTTAAAACAGAAAATGATTAAAATATGAACTTGAACTCAAATATACATTGGAATATGCAGTTATGCAAATTCATATTCATCCGAAGCCTAATTATGGTTAAGCCAAACTCGTCGGTTTTGTGATCAAGGAAATATTGGATAATTTTTTCAAGATATTCTGTTTGAAATTTTATGTTTTTGGTTGAGCTATCCACATAATATTCATTACGACTCTTGAAATTGTTATTCAACATCTAAAGGCAACATTTTATTGAGATTGAATCAAAAGTTTCGAAATCTTCAAAAAAAATTCGAACGCCTATATCTACGAGATTCCTTGTTGGATTTGGACAAACTAAACGGCAACATTCGATATTCGAAGATATCCTGAAAATTTCAAGTTTGAATATCTCTCGCGATTACTTTTGCGGATTACTAAGCACTAAGCACTTCCGCATAACACGAATATGTTTCGACGCCTTGATCGTTTCACATAATCTGATTAGTTTTTGATCGTATATTGAAATTCAATAGGTACACACAATAAAGATCTGACGCTGGCTCTTTTGTGTGAATTCAGTGTGCATTTATATATCAGATAAGTTTAATTTATTAAAAATCAATGCATTTGTTAGGCGGAAGGAGAGTAGGAAATTGAATTTTCAATCATATCCCAGGATATTTCTTATAAAATAAAGTATAAACAGTACTATTATGATATTTGATATTTTGAAATTGAACATTTCAATACCTATCTTATAGGTAAATGAGAAAGTTATTACAATTACCATACCTACCCTTTTTTTTCAACAATAAGAATTTTGATCTTTGCATGATTGAGGGAAGTCTAACAAAGTTCGATCATTGGTAGTTGGCCAGACTGTAAACGATAAAATTGAATAATTTTCTGAAAATATGAATGCTTTGTGTCGACAATTGTCACAAATCACAATTCCTTTTTTCTAATCATACCTCTATTTTTTATGCTTGCGTTGTATTCTAGAAGTAAATTTAGTTTCCATATCTTGCTTTTTAGTTTTCATTATGAAACTTATTTTCATATTTTGATCTCGTGAAATGAGACTTTTTCTAAACCTCCGATCTTGTGATTCCAAAAATGATATATTTCATTATTTATGGATGCTAGATATTAACCTCTTGCTAGTATATTGTTATTTCACGAAATAAAGTCCGAAAATATTTCTGTGAAGTGTTTACATAAAAATAAATATATAATCTGAATTATTTTTTAAAGTGTTTGACATGATATTTCGAACAACCTTAATGAAATACTAAATTGGACATAATAAACTTTACGGTTATATGGGACATTTGCCGCCTGGAATTTTCAAACTTTTCGAAGAAATTCAATACTAGCAGTGAGTTCACATCTGTTTGTTCATTGTAGAATTTCTTCAATAGTTTGGAAATCCCTGGCGTGGTGAACGTCCAATACACCTTTAAAATTTATTTGGACCTATTTAGTAATTATGTTTCTTCAGGCAATGCTCATATTTTTGTCACTTATTTAAGGTCTGTTGAAATGTATGTACCCTGATTATGTCACAGTGTTGGCGAAACAATTGTCACAAACAGTAAGAGATTTGTGGAAATCACTTCGTTTTATTATTTTATTAGTCCGAAAAATTTCCATCTAGGCGAGTTTCTATCTTCAGAAGTGATTACGGCTGTCCGCTGTTACTGTCGGCACGTTTGATAATTTTATTACCCATTTTTGTTGCTGGTAGACCCGAGGGTAGACCGGGGTGAACACATTTTTTAGGATTTCTTCTATCTGAAGTTTTTTTCCTTGAATCGAACCAGATTATTCAGACACTTTATTTTGTCTATGAAATTTCAGTAACATATATTATGTGAGATAATGGAATATTTTCAATCGAATATTATACACCATCTGTTTTTAATGGGATACCGTTTGTAGATTCATCCTTTGTAGTTGTTCTCAGCCGACAAGACGTTTTATGATTTTATTATGTTTACGTATTTTCTTCTTTCGTAAAGAATACAATCTCAAAATTTTATTAGTTTAGTATAGCGTTGGCACATAGTCGATTAAACAAAAATAGTATTATTTACATGGGTTAGGTAAACGATAGTGAAACTTAAAATAATAAGAATTAACACGTATAAGGGTCAAGAAATTGATACGCAAAAAAGTTCCATTAGGATTCTTCCATGGTGAAATTCATATTTACATTCGAATTCTCATTGCTCTGCTACTTGCCTAAAGAAATATTTCAGTAGGCACTTAAAAAACAACGACAGAAAGGAGGTTTACTATCCTTCTTACCAGATGGTGTTAATGCCATTATTTGGGATAAATATTTTCTCCGAATACTGCATTCTTTGCGGGTTGGGTAGGTCATAAAAAGTCATAAAAGCACTTTGGGATTTGCCAAAAGAACGGTTCTATTAGATTTGTTCTTGTTTGAAAATCAATTTTATCTTGGAAATATGTATTTATAACAGAAAATGATTAAAATATGAACTTTAACTCAAATATACATTGGAATATGCAGTTACGCAAATTCATATTCATCCGAAGCCTAGTTATGGTTAAGCCAAACTCGTCGGTTTTGTGATCAAGGAAATATTGGATAATTTTTTCAAGATATTCTGTTTGAAATTTTATGTTTTTGGTTGAGCTATCCACATAATATTCTCTTCGACTCTTGAAATTGGCTATATCTACGAGATTCCTTGTTGGATTTGGACAAACTAAACAGCAACATTCGATATTCGAAGATATCCTGAAAATTTCAAGTTTGAATATCTCTCCGAGAATTATCATTTTTTCGGCCGGACGAACACAATCGAATTTCAAGACAGATTCATCATCAGTGAGTCGAACCCTCGGTCGAGCATTGCAGATATTATGACGAAATAATAAGGCTGAATGATGACTCTAAAATATATAGTCATAAGTTTTCAAGTATGGAATAATAACTCATCACATTCGTCCCTTCCATGCAGGTTCCTGCTATTTGATATTCAATTTATCTGTTGGTTAACTAGTATCATTCATTATTGTGGCAATTCAATTTTTACTTTCATTCAAATATAGTCAAACATTTTTTTAAAATAAAAATTGAATTGTTAAAAATTCGAAATCATATTTGAAGAATTTGAACTTGTTCTCTTTCATTTTCATTTTGCTCATTCTTCTTTATTTTGATAATCCAGTTTATATTATCAACTTCGAAAAATTTACTATTTTGAATCAGTTCGCTTCTATAAAATTCTGGTGTACTTCTTCTCTTACCCGACCATAATCTTACATTAGATTATAGGAACAATATATTTTCCGATTAAAAAACTTCACTTTCAACAGTTCCTACTAAAGTGCTTAGTGCTTAGTGCTCGAAATTTCGAATTACTTTTACAAAGTGCTTTGTAATGGCTAGTCTTTTGTGAAAATCGGTGCTTAGTGCTTGGTGCTCGAAGCCCTTTTTTTTTCGAGTGCTTAGTGCTCAAGCACTTTTTTTCAGTGCTCGTCACAGCTCTGAACTGGTACACCCTATAATTTATTTTGTCATTCAGTAGACAACCTTTCAAAGATACTAAAATTTGCTACCTATTAAGAAAATAAAATGCAGGCGATGCCATTTAGAATAAGCCCGATAATAACGTTTGAATGATTCGTCAATTAATTGACTTGTTTTGAATAAATTCATTCATTTCGAAGTGATTAGGATCTTCCAAAGCCCCTTCACTTTATAAAAAATCGAGATCTTTCAAAAACGGTAAATTTTGAGCGAATCAACTTGGGTTAATTTATTCCGTGCACTCTGAAAACTCAATGAAAAACAAGATGTTCCATGAAAAAATATTTGTTCATTAATCGAGGTACACTTTTTTGGTACACCCTGTATATTTCCAAACAATTAGATAATGAAGCTCATGAAGCTCTAATAGAACCTCGTGTTACTGTGTCGAAAAATATTCGAAAATATCAGCATTGCATTGAGCATTGCATCAATATTGTTGGAACAGCCTGTATGTAATGAAAGAACTCATTTCAATTTATAAGATATAAGCCATCGTTTTATTCTTATGATTCTCCAACAAAGCTAAATAATTTTTATGATAGCAAAATAAAATAAAACATTTTCCGCAGACGTGCCTTATCAGCATCGGATTTTTATTTTCAAAGCAGTGTGATCAGATTAAGTAAAAATCTACCTTTTAGTAGCAGGGCCGGCGCTAGCAATTTTGTCGCCTGAAGCAAAGAATTTTTTAGCGCCCCTGCTGAAAAAGAATCAATCAAACCCCCCACAACACCCCCCCCCCCCCAACAAGAAACATTAACTGCTTCGATGATGTCTTGTAATCGTGCTTAAAAAAATTTTAATTCTAGTGAATAAAGAATTTTTTTATTTTGGTATATAATATACTGATTTTTGATTGAAATACAACAGCAAAACTGAACAAATACATATAGGTACATATGTCAAAAAAAACCTTTATAAAACAAAATATCACATTTCTTAAAAACGTAGGAACGGTAAAAAAATCATTTTACCTACAATAAATTCATAATAATAATACTTTACGTGCCTGCTTTTGGAGAAAAGTCAGATCGAATAAAACGAAATGTGTATTTACCTTATGTCTTTTTACGCTGTAGGTATCTCTGATTTATTACCTAAGTAATCAGGGGTGTAGAAATTGAGGGAGTACTGGGGGTAATCCCCCCCCCAAGATTTTCAAAATATAAAATTTCAGAAATCTCGTAAAAACGAAGAACTAAAATTTCTCCATAAAATGGACCGATAATGCTCATTTCACTTTTCTTTGAAATCAACGCGTCAGTAAAAAAATCGGACCCATTGCAATTTATTTGTGAAGACATCAGTTTTAAATTGACTATATCTACGGGTTGTTCCTGAATTGGAGATACAAATGAATACAGAGAGATACAGATTTCTCGGATCATTTTAAGAAAAAAAGTCTCATAAAATGAATCCGCAAACGCTTTGTTTATGAGATATAGGTGTTAAAGTTCAAATTTTTCTCTCATAGCCCCTTCCCTTCATAAGATATCCAACTTGAATTTGCATAGATATTCCAATTTGAAGTTTTCATCATGTGATATCCTTATTTTTAAATGCAAATCTACAGGGTGAATTTTTTCTGAGTTTAAAAAGAAACTCCCATTTTACTTCGTAACTCCAATTCAACAACACCTAGTATAAGTATAAGATAGCACGGGCGTAGCCGTGGGGGGGGTTTTGGGGGTTCAAACCCCCCCCCGAAATGTTGAAGATGTCAAAAAAAACCTATTCTTTTTTCAAAATCTCGAAAATATTTTTTAATGGAATTTGTAAAAAGTGAATGAAATTATCACTCTCAGTTCAATTAATTTGTAATGTGAAATTTGAATTAAATTACCTCTACGTAATCCAGTCAATTTGTGCTCACATGTGCCCCTCAAAGGAAAGTAATGAGTTAGATTGATTTTTTCGCTCGTATGTAACGGGTGTTTTTTTTCGAGGTATATAACTTTATATTGGCATTACTGTTCAAGATGGCGACCGATTTAACAGCTGTTAAGTGATTTATTCTCAGTTCGGTTTGGCGATTCATCATGAATAGAAACATACCTGAACAATGCTTGAAAATAGTGCAATTTTATTTCGAAAATAATGGTTCTGTGCGGAATACGTATCGCGCACTACGTCCATTAGCGATGAAGCGCACTTCTGGTTGAATGGCTACGTCAACAAACAAAATTGCCGCATTTGGAGTGAAGCTAATCCTCAAGTGTATGTCGAAACACCGTTACATCTAGAAAAACTGACTGTTTGGTGCGCTTTATGGGCTGGTGGAATCATTAGTCTGTACTTCTTCAAAAACGATGATGGAGAGAACGTTACTGTCAATGGTGATCGGTAGAGAACCATGATTATTAACTCTTTCAATCCTGAATTGAACAACCATGATGTCCAGGAGCTGTGGTTCCAACAAGACGGCGCAACATGTCACATAGCTCGTGCCACAATCGATTTATTGGAAGACACGTTTGGTGACCGCCTAATTTCACGTTTTGGACCAATTGGCCTCCAAGATCTTGTGATTTAACACCGCTAGACTACTTTCTGTGGGACTATGTAAAGTCATTGGTCTATGCGGATAAGCCACAAACTCTTGGCCATTTGGAAGACAACATTCGCCGTGTTATTATGTTGGAAAAGTCATCGAAAATTGGACGTCCAGATTCGACTACATCCGAGCCAGCCTTGTCGGTCATATGCCATAAATCATATTTAAAATGTAATGCCACAAGATTATCTTGCGGATAAATAAAATTCATATCAATCGAATAATCCATCGTTGTTTTATTGCAATTTAAAGTTCTATAGCTCTAAAAAAAACACCCTTTATTTTTTTGGGTTCTGAATCCGAATCTGAGGTTTAGCACCAAAATTCTTTGACAGAACAAAAAAAAAATACAAAAAAAATTTAATCTTTCTTCCATAAAGTTTTTTGCCCGAAAAACCTGGCTCAAACGATAGTTCAAAATTGGCGTATTATATCTATCTCTGCTAAAACTCAGTTGATGGGATAGTTTTAATTTCTTCGATTCATTATCTCTGTTTCTGGGGTGCAGAATTCGAATCTGAAGTTTGCCACCAAAATTTCATGATAAAACATTGAAAAAAATGCAAAAAACGTGATAACTATAATTTTTTACCGGTGTTTTGCATATAAACTTTCTACTCATAAATTTGAATTTGAGTACTCTGTTGTATAAATACTACGACGGTATTTTTTTCCTGAATGTATTTATACGAATCGATGTAAAGAAATAAACTAAATTTCAAAAAATGATTTTGAAAATGCTTATTTTTTCTCAAAACATACTTGAAAAATAAAACTAGTGAAAATAGACTGAAATGGTTGGCTCTTTTGAAGTTGATATATTTAAAAAGAAAAACATAAGATTCTTTTTATAATATGTAAACCCCCCCCCCCGAAACTGAAACCTGGCTACGCCCGTGTAAGATAGAAATAATCCAGTTATCAATAAAAAAAAATTATTTCGAGAAATTTGGTTGGATCTTCATTATCAAACCTCTTTTTCTTCTTCTTTTGAAAATTTTTTTCAATTAACCTCCCCAGGAAAAAAAAAGATGTACGCCCTTGTAAGTAATATATCTGATTTTCACATTCCCAAGACACAAGAAATATCAACTGCGTTCAATCGCACGCAAAGATTCGAAAACTAAATGGGAAAACATATGTTCCGCCGAAAACATTTGGCATTTAATAGTTACTAGTTTCAAATGCAGAATCGTAGGAGTTTTCAATATGTTGAATGTGTAAACACTTCCACATAATTCGAAAGCGAAGATAGTGTTGTTTTTCGTCTTTGTGAAATACATTTCATCCCTCTTTCAATTAGGGTAATAGTCAATGCTGCGTATATTGGTTGGGTTGCCATGTGTTATTTATTGAACAGGCGCATGCGGCTTGATAAAGACGGTCTGGAGATTTTTATTGCAGGGAATGTCGATGAACGCAGCGGAGCGGACCATTTTGATTCTTAAAAACAACATGAGGTTGGTCCGCTCCGCTGCGTTCATCGACATTCCCTGCAATAAAAATCTCCAGACCGTCTTTATCAAGCCGCATGCGCCTGTTCAATAAA
The DNA here is from genome assembly GCF_914767665.1 of Harmonia axyridis. Taxonomy (NCBI): domain Eukaryota; kingdom Metazoa; phylum Arthropoda; class Insecta; order Coleoptera; family Coccinellidae; genus Harmonia; species Harmonia axyridis. The sequence continues at coordinate 44,344,631 of NC_059502.1, read as the reverse complement.
TAACACATGGCAACCCAACCAATATACGCAGCATTGACTATTACCCTAATTGAAAGAGGGATGAAATGTATTTCACAAAGACGAAAAACAACACTATCTTCGCTTTCGAATTATGTGGAAGTGTTTACACATTCAACATATTGAAAACTCCTACGATTCTGCATTTGAAACTAGTAACTATTAAATGCCAAATGTTTTCGGCGGAACATATGTTTTCCCATTTAGTTTTCGAATCTTTGCGTGCGATTGAACGCAGTTGATATTTCTTGTGTCTTGGGAATGTGAAAATCAGATATATTACTTACAAGGGCGTACATCTTTTTTTTTCCTGGGGAGGTTAATTGAAAAAAATTTTCAAAAGAAGAAGAAAAAGAGGTTTGATAATGAAGATCCAACCAAATTTCTCGAAATAATTTTTTTTTATTGATAACTGGATTATTTCTATCTTACACGGGCGTAGCCAGGTTTCAGTTTCGGGGGGGGGTTTTACATATTATAAAAAGAATCTTATGTTTTTCTTTTTAAATATATCAACTTCAAAAGAGCCAACCATTTCAGTCTATTTTCACTAGTTTTATTTTTCAAGTATGTTTTGAGAAAAAATAAGCATTTTCAAAATCATTTTTTGAAATTTAGTTTATTTCTTTACATCGATTCGTATAAATACATTCAGGAAAAAAATACCGTCGTAGTATTTATACAACAGAGTACTCAAATTCAAATTTATGAGTAGAAAGTTTATATGCAAAACACCGGTAAAAAATTATAGTTATCACGTTTTTTGCATTTTTTTCAATGTTTTATCATGAAATTTTGGTGGCAAACTTCAGATTCGAATTCTGCACCCCAGAAACAGAGATAATGAATCGAAGAAATTAAAACTATCCCATCAACTGAGTTTTAGCAGAGATAGATATAATACGCCAATTTTGAACTATCGTTTGAGCCAGGTTTTTCGGGCAAAAAACTTTATGGAAGAAAGATTAAATTTTTTTTGTATTTTTTTTTGTTCTGTCAAAGAATTTTGGTGCTAAACCTCAGATTCGGATTCAGAACCCAAAAAAATAAAGGGTGTTTTTTTTAGAGCTATAGAACTTTAAATTGCAATAAAACAACGATGGATTATTCGATTGATATGAATTTTATTTATCCGCAAGATAATCTTGTGGCATTACATTTTAAATATGATTTATGGCATATGACCGACAAGGCTGGCTCGGATGTAGTCGAATCTGGACGTCCAATTTTCGATGACTTTTCCAACATAATAACACGGCGAATGTTGTCTTCCAAATGGCCAAGAGTTTGTGGCTTATCCGCATAGACCAATGACTTTACATAGTCCCACAGAAAGTAGTCTAGCGGTGTTAAATCACAAGATCTTGGAGGCCAATTGGTCCAAAACGTGAAATTAGGCGGTCACCAAACGTGTCTTCCAATAAATCGATTGTGGCACGAGCTATGTGACATGTTGCGCCGTCTTGTTGGAACCACAGCTCCTGGACATCATGGTTGTTCAATTTAGGATTGAAAGAGTTAATAATCATGGTTCTCTACCGATCACCATTGACAGTAACGTTCTCTCCATCATCGTTTTTGAAGAAGTACAGACTAATGATTCCACCAGCCCATAAAGCGCACCAAACAGTCAGTTTTTCTAGATGTAACGGTGTTTCGACATACACTTGAGGATTAGCTTCACTCCAAATGCGGCAATTTTGTTTGTTGACGTAGCCATTCAACCAGAAGTGCGCTTCATCGCTAATGGACGTAGTGCGCGATACGTATTCCGCACAGAACCATTATTTTCGAAATAAAATTGCACTATTTTCAAGCATTGTTCAGGTATGTTTCTATTCATGATGAATTGCCAAACCGAACTGAGAATAAATCACTTAACAGCTGTTAAATCGGTCGCCATCTTGAACAGTAATGCCAATATAAAGTTATATACCTCGAAAAAAAACACCCGTTACATACGAGCGAAAAAATCAATCTAACTCATTACTTTCCTTTGAGGGGCACATGTGAGCACAAATTGACTGGATTACGTAGAGGTAATTTAATTCAAATTTCACATTACAAATTAATTGAACTGAGAGTGATAATTTCATTCACTTTTTACAAATTCCATTAAAAAATATTTTCGAGATTTTGAAAAAAGAATAGGTTTTTTTTGACATCTTCAACATTTCGGGGGGGGGTTTGAACCCCCAAAACCCCCCCCACGGCTACGCCCGTGCTATCTTATACTTATACTAGGTGTTGTTGAATTGGAGTTACGAAGTAAAATGGGAGTTTCTTTTTAAACTCAGAAAAAATTCACCCTGTAGATTTGCATTTAAAAATAAGGATATCACATGATGAAAACTTCAAATTGGAATATCTATGCAAATTCAAGTTGGATATCTTATGAAGGGAAGGGGCTATGAGAGAAAAATTTGAACTTTAACACCTATATCTCATAAACAAAGCGTTTGCGGATTCATTTTATGAGACTTTTTTTCTTAAAATGATCCGAGAAATCTGTATCTCTCTGTATTCATTTGTATCTCCAATTCAGGAACAACCCGTAGATATAGTCAATTTAAAACTGATGTCTTCACAAATAAATTGCAATGGGTCCGATTTTTTTACTGACGCGTTGATTTCAAAGAAAAGTGAAATGAGCATTATCGGTCCATTTTATGGAGAAATTTTAGTTCTTCGTTTTTACGAGATTTCTGAAATTTTATATTTTGAAAATCTTGGGGGGGGGGATTACCCCCAGTACTCCCTCAATTTCTACACCCCTGATTACTTAGGTAATAAATCAGAGATACCTACAGCGTAAAAAGACATAAGGTAAATACACATTTCGTTTTATTCGATCTGACTTTTCTCCAAAAGCAGGCACGTAAAGTATTATTATTATGAATTTATTGTAGGTAAAATGATTTTTTTACCGTTCCTACGTTTTTAAGAAATGTGATATTTTGTTTTATAAAGGTTTTTTTTTGACATATGTCTACCTATATGTATTTGTTCAGTTTTGCTGTTGTATTTCAATCAAAAATCAGTATATTATATACCAAAATAAAAAAATTCTTTATTCACTAGAATTAAAATTTTTTTAAGCACGATTACAAGACATCATCGAAGCAGTTAATGTTTCTTGTTGGGGGGGGGGGGTGGTGTGGGGGGTTTGATTGATTCTTTTTCAGCAGGGGCGCTAAAAAATTCTTTGCTTTAGGCGACAAAATTGCTAGCGCCGGCCCTGCTACTAAAAGGTAGATTTTTACTTAATCTGATCACACTGCTTTGAAAATAAAAATCCGATGCTGATAAGGCACGTCTGCGGAAAATGTTTTATTTTATTTTGCTATCATAAAAATTATTTAGCTTTGTTGGAGAATCATAAGAATAAAACGATGGCTTATATCTTATAAATTGAAATGAGTTCTTTCATTACATACAGGCTGTTCCAACAACATTGATGCAATGCTCAATGCAATGCTGATATTTTCGAATATTTTTCGACACAGTAACACGAGGTTCTATTAGAGCTTCATGAGCTTCATTATCTAATTGTTTGGAAATATACAGGGTGTACCAAAAAAGTGTACCTCGGTTAATGAACAAATATTTTTTCATGGAACATCTTGTTTTTCATTGAGTTTTCAGAGTGCACGGAATAAATTAACCCAAGTTGATTCGCTCAAAATTTACCGTTTTTGAAAGATCTCGATTTTTTATAAAGTGAAGGGGCTTTGGAAGATCCTAATCACTTCGAAATGAATGAATTTATTCAAAACAAGTCAATTAATTGACGACTCATTCAAACGTTATTATCGGGCTTATTCTAAATGGCATCGCCTGCATTTTATTTTCTTAATAGGTAGCAAATTTTAGTATCTTTGAAAGGTTGTCTACTGAATGACAAAATAAATTATAGGGTGTACCAGTTCAGAGCTGTGACGAGCACTGAAAAAAAGTGCTTGAGCACTAAGCACTAAGCACTCGAAAAAAAAAGGGCTTCGAGCACCAAGCACTAAGCACCGATTTTCACAAAAGACTAGCCATTACAAAGCACTTTGTAAAAGTAATTCGAAATTTCGAGCACTAAGCACTAAGCACTTTAGTAGGAACTGTTGAAAGTGAAGTTTTTTAATCGGAAAATATATTGTTCCTATAATCTAATGTAAGATTATGGTCGGGTAAGAGAAGAAGTACACCAGAATTTTATAGAAGCGAACTGATTCAAAATAGTAAATTTTTCGAAGTTGATAATATAAACTGGATTATCAAAATAAAGAAGAATGAGCAAAATGAAAATGAAAGAGAACAAGTTCAAATTCTTCAAATATGATTTCGAATTTTTAACAATTCAATTTTTATTTTAAAAAAATGTTTGACTATATTTGAATGAAAGTAAAAATTGAATTGCCACAATAATGAATGATACTAGTTAACCAACAGATAAATTGAATATCAAATAGCAGGAACCTGCATGGAAGGGACGAATGTGATGAGTTATTATTCCATACTTGAAAACTTATGACTATATACAGGGTGAGTCTTTGACTTGTACATATATTTTAACCGAAGATTCTTGAGGTCAAAAGAAACACTTTTTTCATTTACCATTTTTTCCGATTCGGCCCTGTTAAAAAGATATAGCCATTTTAAATTTTCATAATGAGCTAATTCACCCCTGGTAACCGGTACACCGAAGTTTTCGCAATTATAAGATATACAATTTGAAACTTGGAAATAAGCTACTAAATTGGAAAAACCATCATAAACTCACTTTTAACATTCCATTTGTTGAGAAAGTAGTATTTATAATACAATAAATGAGTTATTCCAATTTCACTGACGAAAAAGATTAAATATTTTTCTCTTGATTTTCTATTTCATTTTCGATAATCATAACGAATTGAGCTCGCTACCACCCATATTAGCTTAGCTCTGATATTCATAATTCATATCCATTCATTTATTATATCGCATTTATAATATATCGTTGTTTATTTCAATTTCGTAGAATTGCAATTTAACCTTACATTCTCAAATAAATAATATTCATCTGTGACAGTTCTAACACAGACTAGTAGTCTGTGGTTTTAAGTTTGAACCTCAAATTTCGAGTGTTGCAAATTTAAACACAGCAGTTCGAATTATCTATGTTCTAACTTCTAACCTAAAATGTAAAATATTCATTTACAGTTTACACTGTTATTGTCTTATGATATTTGCATAAAATGAAAATCATCGAAGATTTGAAGAAACCCAACAGAATATTGAAGTTCCATACATATTTTCAAGAAATTTAAAAACAATTTCCAAAATAATTGTGTGGATACAAAATAAATAAGTGTGCATTCTGATAGAAAGTAATTCCTTTATGAAATGAAGCATTTGATTTGTTCCAACTATCTCATAAAAATAATGATCTGCTTCAATATTTTTGGAGCCATCAGTGTGAAAACATGGAAATGAAGTTTTATGGCTCTGTAATCAATGGAAAATGTTAGACTCCACTTGTAATCAAATTTGTTCTATAATATGTACCTACATTATAGCCAACTCTACTACTTGATTCTTCTTGATTTTGCCATTGAAAATAAATGAGAAGTATTCAATATAAATATCCACAGTTGAATATCCTGTTTCTTTCAACTCACCTATTTGTTTTCATATTAAAACAATTATGGCACTCTTGGAAGTATGTCAATCATATGCTCTAGGATGAATTTATGGAATAGCAAAAGAATAAAAGTATTTAATCTCAATCACATGAAAATTTGTCTAGTATGTACTTAGTGGTATGTTTCGATGTGAGTTTGAATGACCCTCGAAGAATACAGTATTGTTCGATAGCAGCAGTCTTTAGTGGGATATTGACTGTTGTCATTATAATGGGACTATTTTGTGAAAACTTTTGTTAAACATGGGCTTTATGGGAAATCTGGACTTTTCAAAATAGGATGTTGATTTTAATGAAGTATCTACTTATTATAAGAGCTGTGTCAAAGCTCAGTAATTTGTAATCAAATAGAAGAGTTGAGGTGAGCTTATTCAAATAACTTCATTTTCAAACCAAGTTGGCTAGTACTTCAATTCTAAAATTTCAGACATGACATCATAGTAAATATTCATTTCTGTGGTTTTTTTTCCACAACAGAACAGAGTTGCATTTAGCCAAAGTACCCAATTTTTCGAATTTCACAGATAATTTTTTTTTTTTAAGATCAAGTTACTCGAAAACGGCGCTTTGTAGGAGAAAATATGAAGAGTACTTTTATTTTCCAAATTGGCCAAATATTGTTTAATGAACGTTCAAATTACTTTTAAGAGTTGGGTTCTTCGAATTTCTGGTATTTTTATGTGATGTAATGTTCATAATGAAGAAACTAAAAGATGTGTAGGGAATCTTGTGTTCGGAGAAGATGTATCACATCAAGGAAAAGCTATATTTCAAAAATCATTTCCTTCTATAGAACCATTTACGAGATATAGCTGAAAATCACATTTTTTTATCGATTTTCAACAGCCTGTATCTTTGTAACCGGGCCGAATCGGAAAAAACTATAAAGGAAAAAAGTGTTTCTTTTGACCTCAGGAATCTTCGGTTGAAATATATGTACAAGTCAAAGACTCACCCTGTATTTTAGAGTCATCATTCAGCCTTATTATTTCGTCATAATATCTGCAATGCTCGACCGAGGGTTCGACTCACTGATGATGAATCTGTCTTGAAATTCGATTGTGTTCGTCCGGCCGAAAAAATGATAATTCTCGGAGAGATATTCAAACTTGAAATTTTCAGGATATCTTCGAATATCGAATGTTGCTGTTTAGTTTGTCCAAATCCAACAAGGAATCTCGTAGATATAGCCAATTTCAAGAGTCGAAGAGAATATTATGTGGATAGCTCAACCAAAAACATAAAATTTCAAACAGAATATCTTGAAAAAATTATCCAATATTTCCTTGATCACAAAACCGACGAGTTTGGCTTAACCATAACTAGGCTCCGGATGAATATGAATTTGCGTAACTGCATATTCCAATGTATATTTGAGTTAAAGTTCATATTTTAATCATTTTCTGTTATAAATACATATTTCCAAGATAAAATTGATTTTCAAACAAGAACAAATCTAATAGAACCGTTCTTTTGGCAAATCCCAAAGTGCTTTTATGACTTTTTATGACCTACCCAACCCGCAAAGAATGCAGTATTCGGAGAAAATATTTATCCCAAATAATGGCATTAACACCATCTGGTAAGAAGGATAGTAAACCTCCTTTCTGTCGTTGTTTTTTAAGTGCCTACTGAAATATTTCTTTAGGCAAGTAGCAGAGCAATGAGAATTCGAATGTAAATATGAATTTCACCATGGAAGAATCCTAATGGAACTTTTTTGCGTATCAATTTCTTGACCCTTATACGTGTTAATTCTTATTATTTTAAGTTTCACTATCGTTTACCTAACCCATGTAAATAATACTATTTTTGTTTAATCGACTATGTGCCAACGCTATACTAAACTAATAAAATTTTGAGATTGTATTCTTTACGAAAGAAGAAAATACGTAAACATAATAAAATCATAAAACGTCTTGTCGGCTGAGAACAACTACAAAGGATGAATCTACAAACGGTATCCCATTAAAAACAGATGGTGTATAATATTCGATTGAAAATATTCCATTATCTCACATAATATATGTTACTGAAATTTCATAGACAAAATAAAGTGTCTGAATAATCTGGTTCGATTCAAGGAAAAAAACTTCAGATAGAAGAAATCCTAAAAAATGTGTTCACCCCGGTCTACCCTCGGGTCTACCAGCAACAAAAATGGGTAATAAAATTATCAAACGTGCCGACAGTAACAGCGGACAGCCGTAATCACTTCTGAAGATAGAAACTCGCCTAGATGGAAATTTTTCGGACTAATAAAATAATAAAACGAAGTGATTTCCACAAATCTCTTACTGTTTGTGACAATTGTTTCGCCAACACTGTGACATAATCAGGGTACATACATTTCAACAGACCTTAAATAAGTGACAAAAATATGAGCATTGCCTGAAGAAACATAATTACTAAATAGGTCCAAATAAATTTTAAAGGTGTATTGGACGTTCACCACGCCAGGGATTTCCAAACTATTGAAGAAATTCTACAATGAACAAACAGATGTGAACTCACTGCTAGTATTGAATTTCTTCGAAAAGTTTGAAAATTCCAGGCGGCAAATGTCCCATATAACCGTAAAGTTTATTATGTCCAATTTAGTATTTCATTAAGGTTGTTCGAAATATCATGTCAAACACTTTAAAAAATAATTCAGATTATATATTTATTTTTATGTAAACACTTCACAGAAATATTTTCGGACTTTATTTCGTGAAATAACAATATACTAGCAAGAGGTTAATATCTAGCATCCATAAATAATGAAATATATCATTTTTGGAATCACAAGATCGGAGGTTTAGAAAAAGTCTCATTTCACGAGATCAAAATATGAAAATAAGTTTCATAATGAAAACTAAAAAGCAAGATATGGAAACTAAATTTACTTCTAGAATACAACGCAAGCATAAAAAATAGAGGTATGATTAGAAAAAAGGAATTGTGATTTGTGACAATTGTCGACACAAAGCATTCATATTTTCAGAAAATTATTCAATTTTATCGTTTACAGTCTGGCCAACTACCAATGATCGAACTTTGTTAGACTTCCCTCAATCATGCAAAGATCAAAATTCTTATTGTTGAAAAAAAAGGGTAGGTATGGTAATTGTAATAACTTTCTCATTTACCTATAAGATAGGTATTGAAATGTTCAATTTCAAAATATCAAATATCATAATAGTACTGTTTATACTTTATTTTATAAGAAATATCCTGGGATATGATTGAAAATTCAATTTCCTACTCTCCTTCCGCCTAACAAATGCATTGATTTTTAATAAATTAAACTTATCTGATATATAAATGCACACTGAATTCACACAAAAGAGCCAGCGTCAGATCTTTATTGTGTGTACCTATTGAATTTCAATATACGATCAAAAACTAATCAGATTATGTGAAACGATCAAGGCGTCGAAACATATTCGTGTTATGCGGAAGTGCTTAGTGCTTAGTAATCCGCAAAAGTAATCGCGAGAGATATTCAAACTTGAAATTTTCAGGATATCTTCGAATATCGAATGTTGCCGTTTAGTTTGTCCAAATCCAACAAGGAATCTCGTAGATATAGGCGTTCGAATTTTTTTTGAAGATTTCGAAACTTTTGATTCAATCTCAATAAAATGTTGCCTTTAGATGTTGAATAACAATTTCAAGAGTCGTAATGAATATTATGTGGATAGCTCAACCAAAAACATAAAATTTCAAACAGAATATCTTGAAAAAATTATCCAATATTTCCTTGATCACAAAACCGACGAGTTTGGCTTAACCATAATTAGGCTTCGGATGAATATGAATTTGCATAACTGCATATTCCAATGTATATTTGAGTTCAAGTTCATATTTTAATCATTTTCTGTTTTAAATACATATTTCCAAGATAAAATTGAAGTGGCTGAATATTCTGGTTCGATTCACGGAAAAAACTTCATATAGAAGAAATCCTAAAAAAATGTGTTCACCCGGTTCTACCAGCAACAAAAATGGGTAATTAAATCATCAAACGTGCCGACAGTAACAGTAACAGCGGACAGCCGTAATCACTTCTGAAATTCGGTTGAAATATTCTTCCTTATACCTACTGAAGAAACTCGCCCAGATGGAAATTTTTCGAAGTAATAAAATTGTTGTATTTCAATCAAAAATCAGTATATTATATACCAAAATAAAAAAATTCTTTATTCACTAGAATTAAAATTTTTTTAAGCACGATTACAAGACATCATCGAAGCAGTTAATGTTTCTTGTTGGGGGGGGGGGTGGTGTGGGGGGTTTGATTGATTCTTTTTCAGCAGGGGCGCTAAAAAATTCTTTGCTTCAGGCGACAAAATTGCTAGCGCCGGCCCTGCTACTAAAAGGTAGATTTTTACTTAATCTGATCACACTGCTTTGAAAATAAAAATCCGATGCTGATAAGGCACGTCTGCGGAAAATGTTTTATTTTATTTTGCTATCATAAAAATTATTTAGCTTTGTTGGAGAATCATAAGAATAAAACGATGGCTTATATCTTATAAATTGAAATGAGTTCTTTCATTACATACAGGCTGTTCCAACAACATTGATGCAATGCTCAATGCAATGCTGATATTTTCGAATATTTTTCGACACAGTAACACGAGGTTCTATTAGAGCTTCATGAGCTTCATTATCTAATTGTTTGGAAATATACAGGGTGTACCAAAAAAGTGTACCTCGATTAATGAACAAATATTTTTTCATGGAACATCTTGTTTTTCATTGAGTTTTCAGAGTGCACGGAATAAATTAACCCAAGTTGATTCGCTCAAAATTTTCAGGATATCTTCGAATATCGAATGTTGCCGTTTAGTTTGTCCAAATCCAACAAGGAATCTCGTAGATATAGGCGTTCGAATTTTTTTTGAAGATTTCGAAACTTTTGATTCAATCTCAATAAAATGTTGCCTTTAGATGTTGAATAACAATTTCAAGAGTCGTAATGAATATTATGTGGATAGCTCAACCAAAAACATAAAATTTCAAACAGAATATCTTGAAAAAATTATCCAATATTTCCTTGATCACAAAACCGACGAGTTTGGCTTAACCATAATTAGGCTTCGGATGAATATGAATTTGCATAACTGCATATTCCAATGTATATTTGAGTTCAAGTTCATATTTTAATCATTTTCTGTTTTAAATACATATTTCCAAGATAAAATTGAAGTGGCTGAATATTCTGGTTCGATTCACGGAAAAAACTTCATATAGAAGAAATCCTAAAAAAATGTGTTCACCCGGTTCTACCAGCAACAAAAATGGGTAATTAAATCATCAAACGTGCCGACAGTAACAGTAACAGCGGACAGCCGTAATCACTTCTGAAATTCGGTTGAAATATTCTTCCTTATACCTACTGAAGAAACTCGCCCAGATGGAAATTTTTCGAAGTAATAAAATAATAAAACGAAGTAATTTCCACAAATCTCTTACTGTCTGTGACAATTGTTTCGCCAACACTGTGACATAATCAGGGTACACACATTTCGATTGACAAAACAGAGCTTATATAAGTGACAAAAATATGAGCATTGCCTGAAGAAACATAAATAATAAATAGGTCCTAATAAATTTTAAAGGTGAATTGGACGTTCACCACGCCTGGGATTTCCAAACTATTGAAGAAATTCTATAATGAACAAACAGATGTAAACTCATTCCCATTATTGAATTTCTTCGAATAGTTTGGAAATTCCAGGCGGCAAATGTCCAATATAAATGTAAAGTTTATTATGTCCAATTTAGTATTTCATTAAGGTTGTTCGAAATATCATGTCAAACACTGTGAACAATAATTCAGATTGTATATTTATTTTTATGGAAACACATCACAGCAATTTTTTCGGACTTCATTTCGTGAAATAACAATATACTAGCAAGATGTTATTATCTTGCATCCATATATAATCAAATATATCATTTTTGGAATCACAAAATCGGAGGTTTAGAAAAATTTTTTTTTCACGAGATCAAAATAGCTTCATTAAAATATGAAAATATTCATATTGAAAACTAAAAAGCAATATATGGAAACTAAATTTACTTGTAGAATACAACGCAAGCATGATTAAAAAAAAAAATAGAGATATGATTAAGAAAAAGGAATTGTGATTTGATACAATTGTCGACACAAAGCATTCATATTTTCAGAAAATTACTCAATTTTATCGTTTACATTCTGGCTAACTACTATTGATCGAACTTAGTTCCTTCAATCATGCAAATATTAAAATTCTTATTGTTGAAAAAAAAGGGGATGGTAATTGTAATAACTTTCTCATTTACCTATAAGATTAGTAAAGAAATGTACAATTTCAAAATATCATAATAGTACTATTTATACTTTATTTATAAGAAATATCATGATAACATGATAATATTAGGAGTGTCGAGAGGAATTTTGATGAATTCAAATTATTGTTGAGAACTTCTAGAGAGGAATTTCATATTATTGTTTTAACAGAAACATTTATTATTACAGACTTAGAACTTTTTAAGATAGAGGGATACACATGCATATACAACAATGGAACTTTCAACAGAAACGATGGAGTTGTTGTTTACCTATATCCGGAATAATTTAGAGTACAGCGGGAGAATAGTACCTATAGGACAAACAAAAGCATTGGAATTAGACCTCATACTAGAAAGGAAAAGGATTAAGATAACAGCCATCTATCGTTCACCACAATGTTGTCCAAAGACGTTCAATAAAGACTTAAGCGATTACATTGGTAAGATTAATACGCATGATTATCATGTCATTATTGGCGATATCAACATCAACCTTCTAGCAAACAATGAAATTGTTGATGAATATAAGAATATACTCAGTTTTTATGGGTATAAATCTTATGTAAATAATGTAACTAGACCTTCAGGGGGTAGTTGCATAGACCATATATTTTTGAGATATTGTCAACCTATTCCAGAGCAGACTAAATCATTTATTGTTCGTACGGATGTAACCTCAGAGGAAAGAAAAGATAGAGGTGCCCTTAGAAGTAAATAGCGTTGTATTGTAATCAATTGCAACAGTATGATGATAAAGTGAGATAGAACAACAACAAACCTGCAAAATTGACAACTAGAGGAGCGGTAAACATTTCAGTGGCGTAGTCAATGGTTCTCTTACTGCCTCTTATTAAATTTTCGGTGCTGAAATGTTTGGAACAAACATATGCATATTTCGGCAAATTGTTCATTTGCAATATTAATACGTGGCACCATATTTTGCTAAATTCTCTATTTGAAGGAAACCTACAAATGTTAGCATTGAATTAATGTTGAAACAATACACGGAGAGGCACACAACAAGGATTGAGCTGAGTTACAGGAAATCAGGTAAAAGCGATTGGATCACTCCAGGATTACTCAAAGCAATAAATAGGAAGAACGATTTATATAGGACAATGGTGAGAGATCAATTTAATACTGGATTGAAACAACAATACAGAGAATACCGAAATATTCTACTAATTAGAAAATGCCAAAAGGGAATACATGAATACTTTTATCAAAAGAAATACTTCGAAAACAAAGGCGCTCTGGTCATATGTGGATAATCTATGTGGCAGGTCCAAACCTGAAACAGAGATAAACTCAATAATAAATATGGAAGGACAGGAAATAACAAATAAGGAACAGATTGCGGAAGAATTTGGGAGGTAATATGGCGAAATAGGAAGAAAACTTGCAGAAACCATACCCCATACACTAGAGGTAAATGAGTGTGAAGGTTTCTGTGATGAAACATTGTTTCTATTCCCAACATGTTTGAATGAGGTGAAGGAGATGATTCAGACATTAAAGAACGGTGGAGCCCCTGGTGATGATGGCATTAGAGCAGAACTCCTTAAGAACATTAAAGATGAAATAGCTGAACCCATAATGTTACTAACGAATATGTGCTTTGAGTCTGGTAAATTCCCCAGAATATTAAAAGTGGGTGTCGTTAAACCAGTATATCAGTCGGGAGAAAAAACAATATGACAAACTATAGACCTATTTGCCTTACATCTAATCTGTCAAAGATATTGGAGAAACTACTGAAGGTTCGCATCGTGAAATTCCTGGAAAAAAATAAAATACTATCAGAAGATCAGTACGGCTTCAGAGAAGGGAAATCCTCAGAAGATGCAATTAGAAGACTGATAGAGAGAGTATACGGTTGGTTGGATGGTGGGAGGACGGGTTTATGTGTCTTCATTGACCTTGAGAAGGCGTTTGATACTGTTTCACACAGAAGACTATTAGATAGGCTCTATCGATATGGGTTCCGCGGCAGAGTTTATGAATTGTTGAGGAGCTATTTAACAAGTAGGCTTCAGTTTATAAAGGTGGGCAACTGTTCTAGCGCAGCGAGATATGTTGAATATGGAATACCCCAAGGGACGGTGCTGGGACCGATATTGTTTATCGTTTATGTAAATGGCCTATTGATGATGAAGAAGAAGGGTGAAGTCATTAGTTTTGCGGATGACACCGCTATTCTATATGAAGATGATTCTTGGCTAAAGTTCAAATCTAAAACTGAAAGGGATCTTTCTATTATAAAACAATGGTTTGAGGTGAATAAACTTACATTGAATTTGAAAAAAACCAAATATTTGCCATTCGCCTCTTATAAATCAAGTCTACCACAAATGGGTCCTCTAGCTGTCAACAATCAGACGTCAATACCAGAGGGTGATTCAATAAAGTATCTAGGCGTTACGGTTGACAAACATCTGAAATGGGACATTCATATAGATGTTTTGGTAAAGAAGCTGAGATGCCTCCTGTTTAAATTCAAACACCTAAAAAAATACCTAAATACAGAAAAGGTAATGGAGATATACATGGATATATATATCCTTGGGCCAATCTCTAATAAGATATGGAATAATAGCTTGGGGAGGAGCATACGAACGCCATATACAAAGAGTCGAAGTAGTTCAGAAATGGATACTTCGAGTTATCTATGGAAAACCCCATTTATTCCCATCAGGTTTATATGCCATATCAGGAGTTATGAATCCTCACCAGTTGTTTATGGTACAAATGTTGATTGCAGTCTGTCTTGGGAAAAATCAAACTGAAACAAACCGAATGTGAAAAAGAAACTAGGAGTAAAAACACTTATTATATCCCTAGAGCCGAAAAACGTATTGGACAAAGATATTTCACATACTTAGCACCGCGCATTTACAGAATATTCCCAGGGAACCTGAAAAATATAAAAAATATCAAGAAACAAAGAAAAATCATAATTAAATGGGTAATTGAAAAAGGAAGAGAATATTTCCGATTGCTGATTAATTCACGATGGTGAATATTATCCTATTTTGTGTTCATCTCTGGTGTACTTACCTGTAAATAAGATTTTCATATTGTATCATGGTTTCTCAACATTATATCCATAGTCACCAGAACAGTTGTTTTGGTATAAAGATAATAAATTTCCGAAATTTGATTGAAAAAGAATGACTCTCGATGCTTTCTATTCCAATGTGGGTACTCGTACATGGAGTACAATAGTTTTAGTGTATATTTAATTAATTTTTTTTGTATTTGTTGAATTACATTTATTTTTCTTCACTAGATATTTATGTTGGCTACTGTAATAATGAATGTACTATTTGTATATCGCGTACAGACTTTGAAGCCTCTGCGATTAATGTTTATGATAAAATAAACTACATTATTATTATTATTATTATTATTATTATCATGTGATATGATTGAAAATTCAATTTCATATTCTCCTTCTGCCTAACAAATGAATTGATTTTTTATTAAATTAAAATTATCTGATTTATAAATGCACACTGAATTCACACAGAAGAGCTAGACCTTTATTGTGTACCTATTTAATTTCAATACACCATCAAAGACTAATCAGAAAATGTAAAACAATCATCAAGGCGTCAGCGCATATTCGTGTTATAACAAAAATTCGGAAGTGCTTAGTGCTTAGTAATCCGCAAAAGTAATCGGGAGCACTTCAGTGCTCGGGAGCACTTTCGGGATTACTAAGCACTAAGCCTTTTGTCAAAGTGCTTCGATTACTAAGCACCAAGCACCGATTTTAGAAAGTGCTCAGGAGCACAGTGCTCGGGGGCACAAAAAGGCTTCAAGTGCTTTCGAAAGCACTAAGCACAATGCTTTGGCACAGCTCTTGAAGAGGGAAGGCATACTTACATTTCCGTGTATATATCTACTGAAGGTACTCTGTCGTCAGGGCCGTCGCTAGCCAAATTGCCGCCCTAGGCAAATTCCCAATTTGCCGCCCTAACAGTCAACTCTGCAAAATGCAAAAAAATTATTTTGGCTCCTCGGGGTCTTCTACCGAAATATGGAAAAATTGAAGGTGACTGTTTGGGAAATTTTAATAATAATTACATAGAAAAAACAAAAACAAAACCAACAAGTTCAAACTTATACAAAAAATAAAATTCATTTTAGGATTGGTAAGTAAAAATAATAATAGGAACACATGAATGACTAGAACAAAAAATGAAAGTATCTGTCCGGAAAAAATATTCAACGAATTATTTAGAAATTAACTTTTCGATCATTGGAAAAAATGATCGAAGTTATACATTATTTCCATTTTTTGAACCAAAGAGAAAAGAAAACGAATTAAATATAACGAATTCGGTATGTTTTTTTGCCGACATTTCTAAGTTTTCTTCAAATTATGCCGTAAATTGTAAAGAATCAAAAAGATAGAGTTCGCTACCAATACCTTTCGTCCTTTCATATTTCATAATAATATTCAATAAGGACCCACTCTAGCGTTTCTGCCGCCCCGGCAAAAATACAAGTCGACGCCCTTGCAAATTCGTGATAAGATTTTGTTATAAAAAGTTAAAAAGGTTTTATGGACGTAATATGTATTGAGTGTAATTATTTCTTATGAATTCAAATTTAATCAGGAAACATTATTAATTGATAAACTACTAAAGAAATTAATGAAAATTGTTGGACGAAACAGATAAAAATTCCATTTCTTGAATATATTTGGTTTTTTCCATGAATTGTTCGTAAACCCGTATTAGGTCACAAAAATCTACCCTCGATTTCAGCAGCTGGTATAACGTAAACAAAACCGATCTTCGACAGAGGCAATAAAGTGATAAAACTGTGCTAGAAACCAATTGCTAGTTATGAAAGGAAGCAAGGACGATTTCTCATAAAGGCACGTCACGGTCCGTAATGTTTTTAAGATGTTAAAAATGTGGTAATGGAATCTATTACAAATGTTCGAATGATAACTATTTCAGTTCCGTTAATATCGCTCTTATGCCTACTACCGAAAACAAAATTGCAAGACCCTCCGAATTTCAGAATTGTACCTAGCATTTTAACACCTGACAAAGTACCTTATCAAGTATCTGAAAAAGAATCTTCAGATAGTTATTTGAATTCTTTTTTTTTAAGTATCTTAAGATACCTTTGCAAAAAAGTATCTTATTTTGTATCTAGATACTCTTATAAAGTAAATTTGACGGCTTTGTCAACTTTATTTTAAAATATAGGTAATTGATTTATAAAATTTGAAATAATATTCCAATTTCCAATCAGCATTGAAAAATCAAGTTATTAATCCGAAAAAAAAATCACGGTGAAAGTAAAAAGAAATCTATTCAATACATTCTTCTAGTAATTTAGTACCTAGATTTCACGGAAAAAGTAGAAAATACCTTCCTTCAATCTTTGCCGCCCCTCAAGAATAGGCTCTGCGATTTCAGGTTCTTCTGCTGAGTTCCACTTTATAAAACGTTTGAACATTTTGTTTTTTTTCAGGGGGTTTAGACGACATCTGGATATTTATGAGTGGTTGTGTATAATGCGGCACCTTTGATGGTTTAAATTGTTGATTAAATTGTCCGTATATTTTCGTGTTGTTTCTAACCGATTTAAATCTCATTTCTTACTTTGAATTTTTACACATATGATTTCTGTTGATCAAGATTGAAATGCCGCCCCAGAATTTTGCCGCCCTAGGCGGTCGCCTCCCCTGCCTACCCCCTAGCGACGGCCCTGTCTGTCGTACGTACAAAAAGAGGAATGAAATCGAAAAAGTCGGCGATAGACATGAATATAACACCAGAGGAGACAATCAACTAAAATTTAGTAGATTTACTTATCAAACATATAAAAAACTCCCGAGTATGCAGGATGTTATTTTTTTAATTTACTGCCTCTTGAAATAAGAAATGCCACTATTTTAAGTGTTTTCAGAAAAAAACTGATCAATATACTTAGGTCAGAGTTTTTTTATGACCTTTCAGAATTCAGAGTTTTTTTCACAGGCACATTATAATGAAATTATTTGATATAATTAATTTAATTTTGATGGCTAGGGGCTTTTGGGATATGTGTGTTATTCTTTTTTCATAGTTCTCATCAATAGGATTGTTGTTTCAGTTTGTAAATTTGTAATATTATTTTGCCTTTGACATGTCCAATACAATTTAATTTGTGAATGATGGATCAATAAAACTTTATTATTATTATTGTTATGAATCGTCATCAGCTATTTGTACTGAAAATCTTATCCGCCATAAGTTCGAGAAAAATTCAGATCCAACCAAGAGAATACTCTTATGACACAAGAAATAAGACCAACAGATGCTTTGCACCAAGAGCAGAAAAACGTATTGGCCAAAGAAGTTTCAATTACCTTGCTCCGCGATTATACTCTATACGGTTCCCAAAGAGTTGAAAATGATAGTAAATCCTAAAAAACGTAAAACTGAATTGAAGAAATGGGTAATTGAAAGAGGAAGGGAATATTTTAATTCAATTATCAACCCATAATGAAAGATCGTTATATATTTTTAAAATATTATTCTGAAATGACTACTATCGAATGAAAACCTTCCCTACACTTAATCATTAGTTCGACTATTTTGTAGATGAGAGACCAGAGACCCCTTTTTGTCTTGATGCGTTTCGTCAGTTGTATTACAAATCACGTACAGGCTGACGCCTCTGTGATTAATGTTTATCGATAATAAACTATATTATAATAACTCGTAAACAGTACTGTGAGAGGGTTTACACGACATCTGGATATTTACGAGTGTTGTGTATAATGCGGCACCTTTGATGGTTTCTATTGTTGATTGAATTTGTCTGTATATTTTCGTGTTAGATTCGAATCTCATTTCTTTCTTTGAATTTCTACACATGTGATTTTTGTTGATTAAGCTTGAAATGCCGTCCTAAGCGATAGCCAACCCTGCCTACCCCCTAGCGACGGCCCTGGTTATACCTATATAATATAATACAGTCTCTGGCGAACTGGTCCCATTTGAAATCTGAAAATCGATAGGGTCTCATTGAGTGAAGTGTTATTCCTGATTGCATTGGTTTATTGAATAAAATACTGAGAGTAAGACACATCCCAGTTGCACAATGCTCAATATACGAGGGGTACTAATGAAAGCTCGCAGCTTAGTTGTTACAGGATCAGATTGTACAGGGTGTCCCAAATTCGATGCTCACTGAAAGCATCTCGAAAAATATGAGAATAAAAAAAACTTCAAGGACCTCCTGATCTTTTTTTTTTCGGAAAAATAAGATTTCGAAAAACAGTTGCTAGATATTTTGATCGCTTTCGCGTTACTGGACGTTTCTGAAAATTGACTGTTTTAAATATTTTGCTATATCTTGGTTTCTGTTCGAGATAAGCGAAAAATTTTTGAACAGAAACCAAGATATAGCGAAATATATCTCGAATTCGAGAACGAATCAAGATACAGTCGTCGCCAAATAAGATGGCGCAGAGAGAGATAATGCTATCTCCTTCGCACTATTACAGTTCTGTTCTGTGTGCCACCGATTCATCAACATACCCTTCAGCGACCGTTGATGATTTCCAACCGTCATGTTTCTTTAGTGTCATCAAGTCTCCCTCAGATTCAACTAAAAGTGTAACAGAAGATCTTCGAAATGAATGACCTGTGTATGAGTTAGCATTTTCAAGTTAAAGAAAATTAGCTAGTGTTTCAGGTATAGTATATCCAAAGTCACTTGGAGGAAGCCTGAATATTTCAATTATACAAGGGTTGTCAAAGTTTTCAGAAATTCCTTTGGAATTTATGTAAATATTGCTATCAATACTCTCAAAATAAACACCGGTATTTAGCGAATCGTCTTGGAAACAAGAATGTCCCGATAAGATTGATCTTATTGGCTGAATATTTCCCCTCGTATTCCCCTTTCCACTTTGAGAGCGTTTTTGGTTATAGTATATCCAAAGTCACTTGAACTAGTCTATAAAAACGCTTGGCCAGAGATAATTGCAAAACAGTCATAAACCGTAGGCGCACACTTTTCAAACCCTTGAGTTGAAAATAATATATTTGCATATGTATCGGACTCAGATGTAGATTCCTTCAGAAAATTTGTGACGTGAGTAGCTTTTGCTGTTACATCAAAAATGATACTTTGTCATTCTACGGTGTTATAATTTGATTATTCTTTATTCTCGACCTGTAATATACTGTCAAGGAACGTTATCAGCGATGATTAACTGATCGTTGCATAGAATTATAAGAGCAAGAAAATGTTTGAGATTAATTCGGAAATGTTCTGTCTGAAGATAAGACAAACTAGGGTAGAGTAGGTGCATGACCTTGAGATCCTTGAATGACATCCAATTTTCTACTTCAAATTAACAGCTACGTTGCTGAATTGAATTTTATTTCTTCGTTATTGTAAGGCGAAATTTATGTCCCTCAGTGGAAGCAGAACGCTAAATGATAATGATGTACAGGGTGATTCACCGCGATGCCTATTAGTCGTTCATGGAAAACTAATAATAATTTTATGCTGAAAATTTATACAATTTCCTTTTATACCGGAAACAGAGTATTACTTTCTTATTTCAAACGGCACACCCAGTACATTATTGCATTATCAGATAGCTTGGTTGATGATAATTTCAGCAATATGGCAATACTTGAGTATAAGCTCAACGGTTCATAAGTTAAAGAGATTCCTATCTATAGATATCTTATGAAAAGTTTTTTGAAAAAAACCTATATTTTTTTTCATTCAGTCAATTTTACGTAGGTATAAAAAGAGAGGGATCCCAAGCAAATCCTATACTTAAAGAGTTATCGAGGCAAAACTCGAACCAAGGAAAACTGCAATTTCTCATTGAATGGAGTAGTCTATGACTTCTAGAAAACATGAAGAGGAACTAAAAAGTCGAAATTTCATGAATTTTAATAAATTATTCGTTAAGATGGTGAAAATCTATAAACCAATAAAATTTTCAATTACGAATAAATAATGACATTTCATAAAATTTCAAATTTTGTTATCCAAATTTCGATTTCAGTTTCTATGTTTTCCGGAAGTCATAGAACGAGTCATAGATTACTCCACTCAGAAATTGTAGTATTTCCTCAGTTCAAGTTTTTCCTCGATAAAAATTGATCTTTTTCTACATAAGCCATAAAATTGTGCCAAACATCATAGTCGAAATCATTAAAACCATCTGTCACACAACGAACTAAAACTACGTAAAAATGCATTTCAATAATACTCCTATGGACCACACTGGTCTATGCGAATTATTAGAAAGTAATTAAGAAGTGATAAATGCAGCCAATGACTGTAACCAAAAACGCTCTCAAAGTGGAAAGGGGAATACGAGGAGAAATAGTCAGCCAATAAGATCAATCGAATCGGGACATTCTTGTTTCCAAGACGATTTGCTAAATACCGGGGTTTATTTGAGAGTATTGATAGCAGTATTTTCATAAATTCCAAAGGAATTTCTGAAAACTTGGACAACCCTTGTATAATTGAAATATTCAGGCTTCCTCCAAGTGACTTTGGATATACTATAAAATAATTGGCTGCATCTATCACTTGTTTTTAATAATTCGCATAGACCAGTGTGGTCCATAGTGGTATTATTGAAATGCATTTTTACGCAGTTTTAGTTCGTTGTGTAAGTGTAACTGATGCTTTTAATTATTTCGACTATGATGTTCGGCACAATTCTATGGCTTATGTAAAAAAAAGATGAATATTTCGCAATCAAATCTATTCCTCCATTTACTTTCAAAGTCAGAATTGATATACAGGGTGTCCCGTAAAGACCACGTCAAACCGAGGGAGAATGTAGATCAAAGGATAACCCACCTGCTATGACAAAATTCCCATTATAAAAGTCTTACCGTTTTCGAGATATATTTTTTTTTAGAAAATAATGAATTTTTGCCCCTTTCAATAGTTTTGTCCTTACGGTTGGCACAATTTTACAGCTTTTTGGTTAATTTTTTCAGTAAAATATTGCTGAAGAATGATTTTAACGTTTACATTAAAAACATCTTCCGAACATTTTAAAGGGGGGCTATGAGAAATATTTTTATTGGAAATTTTGGTAGTGGATTATTTTGTTCATGAAGTTTAGCCCATCGTACTGGAAAAAAAATGTACCGAGCTACTGCTGCACATTACACCAATAAATTGTCTATTTTATAGTGATTTCAAAGAGGTATCACACAAGTCATTTGTTATTCAAAGAAAAAATATATGGCTGTTTTTATCCAAATGGGTACGTTTCTGACAACATCAAGTTTTTCAATTCTGTTAAGAAATCTTCTATGTTGCATTACTTAGTAAACAATGGCAATTGTTTACGTGCGAAAATATTACTCGCATAATTATTCACCTCAACGAAATTTTGGAAAATTTGGAAAACATCATGCAGATCCAGATTTTTTTAATAAGATCATTTGAAACGACGAGTCTTGCTGTACCAAGGATGGGTACATGAATCTCCACACTTAGCATAGCTGGAAAATCATAAATCCACACGAGGTGAAAGAAGATAGATCACAATATCGATTCAAGATCAATTTATGGACTGGAATATTTAATGGTGCAATTTTGGACCCGATAGAACTGCCGCCATCACTGAACGCAAACAATTATTTTGAATTTTTAACCAACCAGCTGCCCATTTTATTGGAAGATGTGCCACTGGCACTGCGACGTAGTCTGTGGTTTCAACATGATGGATGCCCAGTTACCGCACAATTGAATAGAACTTATCCCCACCGGTGGATTGGAAGAGAAGGTGAAATTTTGTGGCCTCCTCGTTCACCTGACCTTAATCCTATGGACTTTTATTATTGGGGCTGCCTAAAGGACAAAGTATACGCAACACTCATACGTGATGAAGCCGAATTGAGAGAACGCATCCGCAATTCGGCTTCATCACGTATGGGTGTTGCGTATACCTTGTCTTTTAGGCAGCCCCAATATTAAAAGTCCAGAGGATTTAGGTCTTCATGTACCCATCCTTGGTACAAGAAGACTCGTCGCTCCAAATGATCTTATTAAAAAAATCTGGATCTGCATGATGTTTTCCAAAATTTGCCGGCAAAATTGAATTTCGTTGAGGTGAATAATTATGCGAGTAATATTTTCGCACGTAAACAATTTCCATTGTTCACTAAGTAATGCAACATAGAAAATTTCTTAACAGAATTGGAAAACTTGATGTTGTCAGAAACGTACCCATTTGGATAAAAACAGCCATATCTTTTTTCTTTGAATAACAAATGACTTGTGTGATACCTCTTTGAAATCATTATAAAATAGACAATTTATTGGTGTAATGTGCAGCAGTAGCTCGGTACATTTTTTTTTCCAGTACGATGGGCTAAACTTCATGAACAAAATAATCCACTACCAAAATTTCCAATAAAAATATTTCTCATAGCCCCCCTTTAAAATGTTCGGAAGATGTTTTTAATGTAAACGTTAAAATCATTCTTCAGCAATATTTCACTGAAAAAATTAACCAAAAAGCTGTAAAATTGTGCCAACCGTAAGGACAAAACTATTGAAAGGGGCAAAAATTCATTATTTTCTAAAAAAAAAATATCTCGAAAACGGTAAGACTTTTATAATGGGAATTTTGTCATAGCAGGTGGGTTATCCTTTGATCTACATTCTCCCTCGGTTTGACGTGGTCTTTACGGGACACCCTGTATGACGGGTTCTGAAGAAAACGATTTCGCATCCTAAATATCTTTATTCCACTGAAGGAAGAATTGATTAAAATGAGATTAACCAACAAAATTTTCATTACATTTTCTGATTTTAGCAATGTTAATACTGGTTTGATAATCATGTAGGAAAGGCATATGATGTTGAGGCTCTTAGTACGTCAAATTAGCAGCTACGTAGCCAGATCGAAAAATCAATCAAGTATTTTATAGAAAATAGAAATATATCACCATTTCCTGTCATCAGTCAGGACAGTTTTAATAATAGGTTACATATATCTTTGAATATTTATTCTGATACTGAATACAAAAAATTTAAGAGTTATCGAGGAAAAACTTGAACTGAGGAAATACTACAATTTCTAACTGAGTGGAGTAGTCTATGACTTCCGGAAAACATAGAAACTAAAATCGAAATTTGGATAACTAAATTTGACATTTCATGAAATGTCATTAATTATTCGTTTATGGATTTTCAACCATATTAACGAATAATTTATTACAATTCATGAAATTTCGACTTTTTAGTTTCTTTCTATGTTTTCTGGAAGTCATAGACTACTCCATGCATTCAATGAGAAATTGCAGTTTTCCTTAGTTCAAGTTTTTCCTCGATAACTCTTTAAGTATAGGATTTGCTTGAGACCCCTCTCTTTTTATACCTATGTAAAATTGACTGAATGAATAAAAAATATAGGTTTTTTCCAAAAAACTTTTTGAGTGATTTGATGTCACTCACGTCACAAATTTTCTGAAAGAATCGACATCTGAGTCCCATACATATCTACGCAAAAATATTATTTTCAACTCAAGGGTTTGAAAAGTGTGCGCCTATGGTTTATGACTGTTTTGCAATTATCTCTGACCAAGCGTTTTTATAGACTGGTTCAAGTGACTTTGGATATACTATACCTTATAAAACTGATTTTTACCTTCAACCTGATTCATACATTTTCTATTGCGATATGCATAATGTCATGTCCATAAGAAAACAACGTTTGGTTTTTATAACTTTATTCGATATGCAACTCCTCAATCTCGACTACTACTATAAAATCTTTCCGAATACTGAACTTATAAACGCATGTGGAAACCTAGATGCTTAATCAAGCATGCGCACACAATATTACAATACAATATATTACAATCTCCCCCATTTAAATAAGTACAATTTGATTTAATCAGAAATTACAATTATATCATAATCTAAGAATTCATATATTTTAATTTTTTTAAATTTTATAATTTTTTTTTATTTTTGTTTATCTGTTATTTTTCAAAATTCACAAATACGATCAAAATCAATTTAACAATATGATTCCAATATAATAATTTACAATCATAAATTTTATTTTTATTTTTTATTATGTAATATAGAAACAATTAATTAATAGAGTTATTATTATACATTATAATCAATTATCATTACTATACAATTATTATGCAATATAGAACTAGTTACAATATACATATAAACAGAAATTCTGGATCTTAATTTCATTTATTTAAATTTTTCAAGCGTTCAGATCTCCTTATACTTATATCATCTTTCAAGTCTTTATTTATATCATTGTCATTACTTAAAAATTTCAACATTTGATTAACATGTCTTTTTATAATTCGTCCTCCATCACATAACAAGTTAAATGTAACTGGTGATAATTTTTCAACGATTTTTGCTTGTACTCGGTGCCTCTTATTATTGTTGTAAACATCTACTAAAACCACATCTCCCAACTTGAAATCAATTTTACTTATTTTATTTTTATCTGACATATTGAATTGTTTAAAAGATGTTTCACTAACTAAATTTTCTCTTAAAAGATGAAACCTCGTTTTAATCTCCCTTTTGAAAATAATATCTGATGGTGATTTTCCCGTTGTCGAATGCTTCATTGTACGATAATCAAACAAAAATTAATTCACAGCAAAATTTAATGACTTACCCTCTCCTGTAATTTTCAAAACCTTATTTTTAAATGTACCCACAAAATTTTCTGCTGCTCCATTAGTTGCTGGGTGATAGGGTGGAGAATATGTGTGCCGTATACCTAACGATTTCAAAAATTCATTAAACTCTTCACTTGCAAATTGTGGACCATTGTCTGAGACTAAATGATCACATAATCCAAACCTCGAAAAAATAGAATCAAAAACTTCAATCAATTTACTAGCTGAGGTGTTATTTTTCATATTTATAGCTTCAGGCCATTTACTGTGTGCATCAACTATGACTAAAAACATATTTCCTTGAATAGGTCCTAAAAAATCAGTGTGTAACCTGGACCATGGGTTAGATGGAAATGGCCATTGAAAAGTACTGATTTTGTTATTTTGTTTTCTATTTTTCACACATAACTCACAACTATTTGCTAATTTTTCTATATCATTGTCCAAACCCGGCCACCAAAAAAACGAACGAGCTACTTGTTTCATTCTAACAATACCAAAATGAGACTGGTGAAGTGATTTCAATAAAGTTTTTCGCAATGCTTTTGGTATTATTAGTCTAGAACCTCGAACAAGACATTCATTCTCAATACTAAATTCTGTTTTCTTATCAAAATACATTTTCTCTTCCAAAGAAATATCATTTGAATTTTCTACCCATCCAAACATTAACTTTCTTTTCACATCACATAAAACCTTATCTTTTTTTGTTTCTTGCTTAATCAAATTTAAATCAATCAAGTTACTTTCATTTTCAATAAAGTTTATAACATCTAATTCAGAATCAAACACAGCCATCTTATCTCGTACTGCTAACCTGGAAAGCGCATCACAATTACTGTTTTTAGATGATGAAATCAATTCAATCTTGTATTTGAAACCCGATAAAAAATATATCCATCTTAACAACCTATTCTGAATTGTAACATTCAATTTCTTCGAATTACCAAATATATACTTTAAAGGTTGATTATCAGTTTTAAGAATAATTTCATTACCAACAATATAATGATAAAATTTTCTAAACCCGAAAATTATAGCTGCTGCCTCTTTATCTAGAATAGATCGATGTAACTCATTATGAGGTATTAATTTAGAAGCAAAGGCAATTGGTCTCTCTGTACCGTCTGAAAATCTGTGAGACAAAATAGCTGACAACCCTGAGTAACTTGCGTCTGTAGCCAATACTAAAGTAATATCTTGCTGATATGGAACCAAAACTTTATCCGATGCTAATTCCTTCTTTACCCAATTAACTGCTTGATCACAATTAGAATTCCAATAAAATTTGATCTCTTTCAAAACATCGTACAATACCTTTAGTTGATCAGCTCGCTTATACAAAAATGACTCGTAAAAATTTACTAACCCTAAAAATGCTTGAAGTTCTTTTTTTGTTTTTGGAGAAGGCATATTCACAATTGAATGAATTCTACTAGGAGATGGTGATAAACCCGTTTTGTCCAATTTGAATCCTAATATCTCTATTTCAGACCTGAAAAATTCACATTTTGATTCGTTTACTTTAAGTCCTGCTTCATTTAACCTATAAAATATTTTTTCTAAATTATCGAGATGCTCTGAATCATTCTTTCCTGTGCAATAAATATTATCTATGTAAATTTCAATATTCGGAATACCTTTCAAAATATCAGTAACAATATCTTGACATTCTGCTGGGCTGGAGGCTACACCCTCTGGCAATTTTTTGTACCTAAACAAACCTTTCTGTGTGATTATTGTCAATGGATCTCTACAATCTTCAGCAACTTCAAATTGCATAAATGCATGTTTTAAATCAATTTGGGACCATTTGGTTCCAACCTGTAACGTCTGAAACACTTTTTCTTTTAAGGGTAATGGATATCTTTTAACAATTATTTGAGGATTCACTGTTAATTTAAAATTTCCGCATAAACGAACTCCTTCCCCTTTCACCACAGGAACTACTGGAGTAGCCCATTCACTCACCTCAACTTGTTCCAAATTACCTATTCTTACCAAACGATCGATTTCTGCATCTACTTTGTCTTTCAAAGCGAAAGGGACATGATAAGGTTTACATTGAATTGGCTGATAATCTTTTTTGAAAGTTAGTTTAATAGATTTACCTTTATATTTACCTGGGCTGTTATCGAACAATTGGGGATATTTTGATTTAAAATGTGAAATAATACTGTTATGATCATTCAAGCAATTCAACGCAAACTGAGGTTTAAAAGTTATCGGCCACATATCCAAGGCTTGAAGCCATTGCCTTCCTATTAAATTTTTCCCGTTACCTGCCAAAACGTAAGCTTTCAAATTTGCTTCAACCCCTTCGAAATGCACCTTAAGATCAGTCAACATACCCATTACATTCAACTTTGTTCTGTCATAGCTGGACAATGAAATATCTGCCTTGTGGATTTTCTTAGCTGCAAAATAATTAGCTACAGTTTTTTCTGAAAACACAGTCACATGTGAACCTGTATCAACTTCCAATTCTACCTGATTATTATCAATAATTAATTTCATACTATGAGGTTCTACCACAATATTGTTTACCTGAAATTCAGTAAAATTGTTTTGCTGCATATAATAAAAATCTAAATCAGAACTATCCAAATCTTCATTTTCTAATAAGTTGTCATTGACTAAATTAATTCCGTTTTGTTTTTTTAGACATGCTCTATCAATATGACCTTTTACATTACAATAATTACAAGTTTTCCACCTAAGTTTACAGTCTCTTGCGAAATGATCAAATCCACCACAACAATAACATTTATTATTATTACGCGTTTTTGAGGTTATATGTACCTGAGAATTGTTTGATACATTCGACCTACGGCTGCCGTTTCTGTCTTCTCGTCTGTAGCTGCTCCTGTTATCGTGTTGTCTTTGTCTATTGTCTCTGATGAGTTTCTGGCTCTGGTCTTTGGAAGTGGAAGCCGCGGCTGCGTTGTTTGGTTGCGAAGATTTGAATTTTCCTTCTGCGTTTCCGCTTCCCCTTCCTCTGTATTGTTGATGATTGGAATATTTTGAACCAGCCTTATTCATGTAAAAAATTGTATCTTCAGACACAGCATATGCGGGCTTCATTGATAAGGAATTTTTTATAGCTGCTTCTCGATCCTCCGCTATCTTCACTGCACTTTGAAATGTTAGATTTTCTTGACGAAATAATTCCACTTTTGTTTCGTGATTTATAAGTCCAAATACAAATTGATCACGAAGAGCAATATCAAGGTCCTTGAAATTACAATAAAAAGATCTTTCTTTCAATTTTGTAAGGAATGCGTGTATCGATTCCGAAGGTAATTGTTTCGTGGCGTAGAATTTATTTCTTTCGGAAATTTCTGAAGGCTTTGGATGAAGATGAGAGTTCATGATATTAACTAAATCAGAGTAGGAAAGATCTTTGGCCTTTTTTGGTGAAGTTAAATTGCGAAACAACATGAAAGTCTCTTGACAAACCCTTGTTAACAGTTCTGCACTTTGTCTTTCCGGCGGAATACACTGACACTCGAAAATTAATTCTAGTCTTTCGACAAAAACTTCCCAATTGTCTTTGTTTAGGGTAAAACTTATTTTATTAAAGTCGAACATGTCGTACCTCTATAGTTCCTTCTTTGTGAAAGTTTCGTTTTTTCCACGAAGTTTTTTTGACGAGCGTTTTTCGTAGGTTATCAACACTATCAGTTTCACTCACAGTAACGTTATACGTTTTTAGTTTTTCAATTAGTTCTTGTTTATTAAGTTCGTACACCCAGCTCACTCTCACTTCACTGGATGGACTTCTTCCTCTGGAACTAGGCTGAGAACTTGCAGCACCATCTGCGTCCGACATACTCTTTAAAATTCATAAGCCGGAATAAGCAATCCAACAATTTTTACCATAATCCTCGTCGCCAGATTATTGTCATGTCCATAAGAAAACAACGTTTGGTTTTTATAACTTTATTCGATATGCAACTCCTCAATCTCGACGACTACTATAAAATCTTTCCGAATACTGAACTTATAAACGCATGTGGAAACCTAGATGCTTAATCAAGCATGCGCACACAATATTACAATACAATATATTACACATAAAACAGGCGGCGATCGTTTGCTGCTGCTGGACGAAGGGCTATGTACAGTGCATCCCATTTTGGGTGAGACAGCCAGGTTTCTCGCTTGTTATTTAAGATAGAGCCTTGCGGTTTTCACGTTCCTGTCGTACTTTTTCGTGAAACTCAAGTTGGTCTAATCAGATTCTGCATAACTGTTTCCGTTCAAAAGATACAGGGTGATTTTGGAAATTGATACTTTTCGGACCCCTTCTTTATCTTCGAAATTATTAGAAATAATGCTGAGATAAAAACTACGTCTGAATCAGAATTCTGCGTAGAATCCAGTGGCGTACTCAATTTTTTTTTTCGGGGTATGGTTTTGAAGATTCAACACAAACTTATGTTTTTTTTAATAGAACACCATGTGTATCATAACTTCGTTGAATTCGTTATTTTTTTCCCTTCAAAATGATATATGACACTATGTAGGTAGGATGTTCAGAAATGTTAAAGAAACACTAAAACATCAAATAATGATGATTTTTTTGTTAATGGGCAATGGATTTCCCATAGAAAAGAAGAATCAATAATGATAACAATAATTTATAGCGATGACAGCTAGATCAGATCGGTTTTTTCCCTCCAATGCCTACTTGATAAAACAATGCTCCCAAATGCATAGTAGCCATAATAACAACAAGGATGTTTGTGTCATCAATGACCTACTACTTTTAAAAATCGAAAGTAATAATCCTCTTATTGGAACATAGAAAATTCATGGCCCATTTACAAAAAATCATCATTATTTGACGTTTTAGTTTTTTTTTAACATTTCTGAACATCCTACCTACATAGTATCATATATCATTTTAAAGGGAAAAAAATAACGAATTCAACGAAGTAATGATATATAGGGTGTTCCATTAAAAAAAATATGAGTTTGTGTTGAATCTTCAAAACCATACCCCGAAAAAAAATATTGAGTACGCCACTGGATTCTACGCAGAATTCTGATTCAGACGTAGTTTTTACCTCAGCATTATTTTTAATAACTTCGGAGATAAAGAAGGGGTCCGAAAAGTATCAATGGGATGCACTGTACAGTGCATCCCATTTTGGGTGAGACAGCCAGGTTTCTCGCTTGTTATTTAAGATAGAGTCTTGCGGTTTTTACGTTCCTTTCCTACTTTTTCGTGAAACTCAAGTTGGTCTAATCAGATTTTGCATAACTGTTTCCGTTCAAGAGATACTTTTCGGACCCCTCTTTTATCTCCGAAGTTATTGGAATTAATGCTGAGGTAAAAACTACGTCTGAATCAGAATTCTGCGTAGAATCCAGTAGCGTACTCAATATTTTTTTCGGGGTATGGTTTTGAAGATTCAACACAAACCTATATTTTTTTTAATGGAACACCCTATATATTATTACTTCGTTGAATTCGTTAATTTTTTCCCTTCAAAATGATGTATGATACTATATAGGTAGGATGTTCAAAAATGTTATAAAAAACACTAAAACATCAAATAATGATGATTTTTTGTAAATTGGCCATGAATTTTCTATGTTTCAATAAGAGGATTATTACTTTCGATTTTTAAAAGTAGTAGGTCATTGATGATAGAAACTTCCTTGTTGTTATTATGGCTACTATGCATTTGGGAGCATTGTTTTATCAAGTAGGCATTGGAGGAAAAAAAACCAATCTGATCTAGCTGTCATCGCTAAGAATTATTGTTATTATTATTGATTCTTTTTTTATATGGGAAATCCATGGCCCATTAACAAAAAAACATCATTTTTTGATGTTTTATTGTTTTTTTAACATTTCTGAACATCCTACCTACAAAGTATCATACATCATTTTGAAGGGAAAAAAATAACGAATTCAACGTAGTAATGATATACATGGTGTTCCATTAAAAAAAATATAGGTTTGTGTTGTATCTTCAAAATCATACCCCGAAAAAAAATATTGAGTACGCCACTGGATTCTACGCAGAATTCTGATTCAGACGTAGTTTTTACCTCAGCATTATTTTTGATAACTTCGGAGATAAAGGAGGGGTCCGAAAAGTATCAATTTCCAAAATCACCCTGTATCTCTCGAATGGAAACAGTTATGCAAAATCTGATTAGACCAACTTGAGTTTCACGAAAAAGTAGGCCAGGAACGTGAAAACCGCAAGGCTCTATCTATTTACAAAAAATCATCATTATTTGATGTTTTTGTGTTTTTTTAACATTTCTGAACATCCTACCTAGATAGTATCATACATCATTTTGAAGGGAAAAAAATAACGAATTCAACGAAGTAATGATATACATGGTGTTCCATTTAAAAAAATATAGGATTGTGTTGAATCTTAAATACCATACCCCGAAAAAAAAATTGAGTACGTCACTGGATTCTACGCAGAATTCTGATTCAGACGTATTTTTCAGCTCAGCATTATTTCTAATAACTTCGAAGATAAAGGAGGGGTCCGAAAAGTATAAATTTCCAAAATCGCCCTGTATCTCTTGAACGGAAACAGTTATGAAAAATCTGATTAGACCAACTTGAGTTTCACGAAAAAGTAGGAAAGGAACGTGAAAACCGCAAGACTCTATCTTAATAACAAGCGAGAAACCTGGCTGTCTCACTCAAAATTGGATGCACTGTACATTCGGTAATAGGTACTCAATATATTCTTCAGTAACTACAAATCTCACCACAGTTAGCTAGCAGAACCACTTTCGAATTTTCGATTTTTTGTTTGCCATAACTTTAGGCTAATTTATTACCCCATTCAAAAATTTGTTGCTCCTGAATTGTAGGAGAAATCGCGGGTTCGTTAACGTTAAGTTAGCAGAACCATCAAGCTAATCGATATCTTATGGAGAATCTGATTACAACATAACTTTAGGCCCTTCTTAGCCTCACGTTCGAACCCATTACCAAATTTCTGAATTTACGTTTTTTCAAAAAACCCTGGGTTCTGCTAGCTTTACAGTTGAGCTAGCAGAACCCATCGTGAATAAACTCCTAAGAATAATTTTAATAATATAATAATTTTAGGCTCTATTCAAACTAATTTATTACCCTATTTCGGAATTTTTTGCTGCTCAGATTACCGAAAACTTATGAGTTATACTACTACATTCATCTCATTCCGTCAGTACGTGAAAACTGCAAATGTCATATGAATATGGAAAAAAAGATTACGCCATAATTTAAGGCTCTACTATTTCGGAATTTTTTGCTCCTCAGATTACCGAGAACTCATGATTATTTCTACTGCATTCCAGCAGTAGGTACGTGAAAACTGCAAATCTCATATGAATATGGAAAAAATCATTTAGCCATAATTCTTGGCTCTATTCGAACTAACTTATTACCCTATTTCGGAATTTTTTGCTGCTCAGATTACCGAGAACTCATGAGTTCTACTACTACATTTGTCGCATTCCGGCAGTACGTGAAAAATACAAATCGAATATGAATATTGTAAAATTTAGATAAGTCAAGCTCACTGAAATGTCATTGAATTCTTCAGAAGGCAGCGCTTTGGTTATGATTCTAAATAAATAAAAAATTTAAATTATTATTCGTGATATAATCATAACGAATACCAACTCGAGTATTGACTACCTATATACGGAAAAAAATCTATTCTCAAATCAAGAAAGAGGATATTCTTGAAATATTAAACTTGATCCAAGTATATATTGAATCGGAAAAAGTAAAGTAAGAAATTTGGTATACTTGGAATGAATAAATAGACTACCGAATACATATACTTCATAGAAATATATAATACTCCATACAAGTAAATGATGTATTCACAATGAAGGAATAAATTTATTGATTCAAGAATACTGCTACATTCTGTTTGAACATACGATATTGCGACTTCGAAGATATCATTTACTCATTATGAAAATTGAAATATACTCATTCCAAATTATATTTTTGAAGAATTGGTTTACACATTATAATTATTGCGAGTGATACATTTTAGTTATAATTAGAATATGCCCAAGTCACAAAGATGAATTGGAGACCTATTTGCTCATTTTTCATGTTCGAGACTAATCATAATTAATGAAAATATGAAATTTTGTGGACAAAATTTCGTCATAGTGAGACATATTTCATTTTAATATTTAAATATTAGAGTTTGAGTGTTAGAAGGGGAGTGAATAATCCATCTGAACTCCACCCTGTGATTGAATTAGCAGATAATATGAATTTTCTTTTTCTTTTTATGTTCATTGTAGCTAACCAACTCAATAAAAGCCATTCTAGATAATTTGTTAATATACCGTTTCACAATACATCTAGTTTCTGACGCTAAAAATTGTCATAGCGTTACCATATTGAGGTAAGTTATGTGATTATTTGAGATGTGTTAATAATACATAAAAATATAAGTGAAATTGATTTTGGTGAGCAATCATGAACCTAAAAAATGATAAGAAAAACACATTTTTCATCTTATTTGAAGTTTGACCAGTCTTTTGAAATAACTTTTGTTTCAACATTCAAAAATGGATGAGGTGATGAGGTACTAGCAATAAAACACCTGGGATTGCCCAAGATAGCAAGGTTCTCGTGACCGACACAACATGGGAATAATAGTTAACAGTTTACGTTATATGTGTGATATAGAATAAGCCAAAAATTATTTGATGGATATAAATGTATTTTACAAAATATAATTCCTTTGAGTGGTGTCTAATGACCCAAGTGATTGATGAATGAAATATTTAAATAAAAAAAAACTAAAATATTTTGATCACGGATTTCGTTTTGAATAAGATGAGTGATACAATTTGTTTTGATTTTTGAAAAATTCAAATGATCCAGTTCAGAATAAACCATTCATAATCTGAATTATATTTGCATGTACTAGATCTGAGTATATTATACCGAAATATACTAAAACGCGAGTTCTTTTCCCTGCATCTTCGTCAACATGATTCGACTCGTTTGATATGCCGCGCCAATGAAAACGTTCTTATCCACCTGTTGGCAGTATTTATCGTAATTCAAGTATATAAATGCTTTCATCCACTAGATTCAAGAATATTATTCGAAGATATACTAAAATGCGCCCTCTGTGCAGTTTGCATTAGAAAATATCTCTTTCGATCCCCTTCAGTCTCATTTAGGTGATAGGACTGATCGGTCTACGGAAGTTTTGATTGTGTTATAAGTGTTAGATACTGAATACATACTGCAAAAAGCAAAATTTAATTAGGGATACATGGAGTGTCTGATTGGAACATTTCAAGGTAAGTTTTTATTGAGAAATAATTTCAACTCATTTAATTTTTTTTCATTAATTCGGATTTCATTTTCCTTTTCATGATGCTCTGGTGTTTTTTACTATTGTTATTCAGCTTGATATCTCTCTATTATTTCTTTGAGGACTAGGTATTTTTGAATTGATATTTTCAACAAAATTCTTACTTTCTCAGAACAAATGCGTTAATATTCAATAGGGTCTGTTATGAAGATTTTCTACAGATTTCTAATTATTTTCGAAATATTAATGCACTTTTTGAATACAACTTCCTGTTCATAATTGATTAATGTTAATTGAATTTGATTCTTTTGCAGAATATGGAAATTGTTCATGAACAATCGGGAGTTACGTTATCATTTGCTGATGAAAATGCAAATCAATAGATATCTATTTGGAATAATTCTTCGGGACCAGGTAGTATTTTTCATTCGAAAAAGTCCACGATAAAATTTATTAATCACAAATTTCCTCTTTCTTTGCAGATCTCAAGTGATATTGGACAAATCATTCAAGAACAGAAAAATAGAGCAACACAGAGGAATCAAACCGCCAAGCCCAACTTGTTTTTGGTATTAGGGGAATATCTATTATAGCCGAAAAGTTTCCAAATTGTTGTATAGATTAAGATGAACTTTTGAGAATGTATCTCGAATTCTCTCCACCTAAATAATTTATTCTTTAGGAGATAACTATGTTCCTTTAATCCTTTGTAGTACAATGTTTTATCCTGTATTTGTATAAATGTAATACAATTTTTTTCCAATGTAGATATTGTTTATTTGTTGGTTTTTATTTATTATATGATGATTTGAGAAATAAATTCATTTTTTATATATGCTGTATTTTATTTATTATTCAGATTAAGCAATCTAATGGATTGGATAAATAATTGCATTTATTCTTTCGAATAATTTCAAAGAATTGATTCGAAATTAATATTCATTTCAAGTAAGTTTACTGTTTCTTCGGAACAACCATAAAATTAATTTTGAATTTACCATATTACATACTTATTTTAACACTAACTTAATTTTGGTTTGAGTATATCAATTCTTTCATTCGAGTATATGATTCACTACCTTCAAACGAAGAAATGATTGAAATTGAGGAATTCAATATCTTGTCTTGATAATATTTTATATTCAAACGAAATTTATCAACCACTCATTTCAAGTATAGTCATTTACTCACAGCAACTATAAGAATTTTCTTTGGACCAATAATACCGACTTTATTAAATTGAAGAATATCATATACTTATTTGGAATACTTGGTATATTTAAATTTGGAGAATAAAGTATACTTGACCCAAATTTAATATATTCTTGCTTATATATGAATCTATCATATACTTCAACCAAATATTATTCACTCAATTTGAGAATAGATTTTTTTGCGTGTAGATTTCGATTATAGAGAGCATAGAGCTAGAGAGCATAATTTGGAACTTAATTCTTCTAAGTGTAAATACATGATATTTGGTCCATCAAATTCCCTGAATCTGCTCAATAATTCCTTGAGAATATGCGTGGGCGACGAAGAACTTGAAAGAGTTGATAATAGTAGGAATTTGGGAGAGATAATAGATAATAAATTGAAATTCACTCTGCACGTCAATAAACTGCTCCAACGATCATTTTTTGCACTAAAGCTACTGTACGTCAATAGAAAAGTTCTCGATGCGAATCTTCGCAAGCGCCTATGTGAGAGCCTAGTGCTTTCTAACTTTAACTATGGAATATACGTATATGGGACTTGTCTTGATAGTTCTGATCGCTCTCGAGTCCAAAAGTTGCAGAATAGATGTTGTCGCTTTGTTCTCAATCTCCCCAAGTTCTCGCGCGGTATTTCTGATGATATCAGTCGATTGGGTTGGCTCAACATGGGTAGTAGAATTGAAGCTGGCGTTCTGACACTAACGCATAACATCTTACTCACCGGCCTACCCGGATATCTCAGAAAAAATTTCATTATGAGAAGTCAACTATCGGGAAACCACCACCTAAGGGATCATGATAATCTTCACCTGCCAAAATATAGTACAACGCTATTTAGAAAATCATTCGTATACAATGCTGTAAGGTTTTATAATAGATTGCCCCTTGATTACAAAAATCTTCGTGTAGCCAGGTTCCGAACTAAAGTCAAATACTTTCTGATGTGTAATAATAGGATCAATAATGGTTAATATTGTTTATAATCTGTTATATGACTTGTGTTGATTCTGTTATTTTGTCCAAATTCTGTAATAAGTATTAACATATCTTAGTCACACCTGTATTGTACATTCTGAAAATGGATTTTGGTTGTTTTTTAAGTTTTGGAAAATTTATTGTGTATTTTCTATCACTTCAGGGATTAAGTTGAATAGCTTGCTAGACTTCGCCCTGCTGTGATAATGATCTGCAAATGAAGACCAGCTATCTATCTATCTATCTATTATACGAACCTCTTCATCTCGTCGTATTCCGCGAAACACCACACGAGTTGCGCTATCGTGACTCGGTGTTTAATCGAATTTTGTCTATGCTTTCATGATATAATAACTGATTATTGAGTGAATATTAAGTAATTATTCAAAGATTATTCAGTTAATACTCATTCGAATAATCCACCTATGACTGAACTGGATCTTCGTTGATATCTAGCAAAAAAATATGCATAACTATTCAACAGATCTATTTAACGAACAGGTAAAACTGTTATCTGATGCATAAATGTAAAAACGTTCGTTATTTTTGGAAAGTCCAAAGCCCTGGTTTTACCGAAAAAATACTCATATCATATTTTTATAATCAAATTGTCGTTTGTAAAATCCAGCAATTATTTTTATTACATGAGAACGTACTAAATAACAATATATTTTCGAATAGACGCCAGTAAAACCTTCGCTGGGACACTGAAATCTACATAGACCCATAATGCCCGCCACTCACGAAGCGTTTTTTCGAGCGTTTGGTAATTGGTAAAAATGATTGACTAGGAAGAATGGGACATTCCAGGGAAAGAAGATCTCCAATTAATGAATGTTTATTTCAATGTAAAGAGGAAGTTAATAACAATAAACAATAACAATGGAAAACGATATCGGCCAAATAGAAATTTACATCTACTCTTTCATTCTGTAATTTTCCTTTGGAATATTCTACTAGTTCCCCATAGAATTTACTTTTGATATTCCTGTTTACGTATGCTGAACTTTTTATTTTCCATCGACAGGTTTTCTGCCTAAATATTTCGATGAAACCTATCAAAAATTCTTTCATTTTTCACAAGAATTTGGTACGCTACGAAGTTCCGACGGTACCTGATAAATTGCCAGCTGTCTGTGACCATCTGAAATCCGACCCGGATACTCAATAAAACAAGTAAACAACCTCTCGAGTAGCAGGTTTCGATGGCAGCAAGGGATGACAGACTAGCTAACATTTCGGCGCAAGCTACTTGAACGCTAGCTACCAAACGCTCGGGAAAACGCTTCGTGAGTGGCGGGCATAACAGGTATTTATTTATTTTACTTGGGATTCGGAGAAGTACAGATTTCTAAACTTTCAACTTGAATTTGCTAGAAACCCAGAATAATCATGTTTATTAGTTGTTTTTATTGCTCTGAGACTTAAAAACCAGATGCGGACTGCTCTTTTTTGTGATTGGGTTCTCGGTAATCTGAGCAGCAAAAATTTCGAAATAGGGTAAATAATTACTTTGAATAGAGCCTTAAATTATGCCGTAATAATTTTTTCCATATTCATATTCGATTTGCAGTTTTCACGTACTGACGGAATGGGATGAATATAGTAGTAGAACTCATGATTTCTCGGTTATCTGAGGAGCAAAAAATTCTGGAATAGGGTAATAAATTAGTTTCAGTAGAGCCTAAAATTATGGCGTAATCATTTTTCCCATATTCATATGGGATTTGAAGTTTTCACGTACCTACTGCCGGAATGGGATGAATGTAGTAGAAGTACTCATAAGTTCCCAGTAATCTGAAGATTTTTTGGATCTTATCTCTTTTGTAGATATCAGTGCGTTAAATTACGTTATGTATTCTCGGAGTACTGCCTGATAACTTCGGGTGTTCCTCAAAGTTCCATTCTTGGTCCTCTGCTAATCCTTGTATATACAGGGTGAGTCTTTGACTTGTACATTTATTTCAACCGAAGATTCCTGAGGTCAAAAAAAACACTTTTTTCCTTTATAGTTTTTTCCGATTCGGCCCGGTTACAAAGATACAGGCTGTTGAAAATCGATAAAAAAATGTTATTTTCAGCTATATCTCGTAAATGGTTCTATTGAAGGAAATGATTTTTGGAATATAGCTTTTCCTTGATGTGATACATCTTATCCGAACACAAGATTCCCTACACATCTTTCAGTTTCTTCATTATGAACATTACATCACATAAAAATACCAGAAATTCGAAGAAGCCAACTCTTAAAAATAATTTGAACGTTCATTGAACAATATTTGGCTAATTTGAAAAATAAAAGTATTCTTCATATTTTCTCCTACAAAGCGCCGTTTTCGAATAACTTGATCCTAAAAAAAAAAAATTATCTGTGAAATTCGAAAAATTGGGTACTTTGGCTAAATGCAACTCTGTTCTGTTGTGGAAAAAAAACCACAGAAATGAATATTTACTATGATGTCATGTTTTCAGATTTTAGAATTGAAGTACTAGCCAACTTAGTTTGAAAATGAAGTTATTTGAATAAGCTCACCTCAACTCTTCTATTTGATTACAAATTACTGAACTTTGACACAGCTCTTATAATAAGAAGATACTTCATTGAAATCAACATTCTATTTTGAAAAGTCCAGATTTCCCATAAAGCCCATGTTTAAAAAAGTTTTCACAAAATAGTCCCATTATAATGGCAACAGTCAATATCCCACTAAAGACTGCTGCTATCGAACAATACTGTATTCTTCGAGGGTCATTCAAACTCACATCGAAACATACCACTAAGTACATACTAGACAAATTTTCATGTGATTGGGATTAAATACTTTTATTCTTTTGCTATTCCATAAATTCATCCTAGAGCATATGATTGACATACTTCCAAGAGTGCCATAATTGTTTTAATATGAAAACAAATACGTGAGAAAGAAACAGGATATTCAACTGTGGATATTTATATTGAATACTTCTCATTTATTTTCAATGGCAAAATCAAGATGAATCAAGTAGTAGAGTTGGCTATAAATGTAGGTACATATTATAGAACAAATTTGATTACAAGTGGAGTCTAACATTTTCCATTGATTACAGAGCCATAATACTTCATTTCCATATTTTCACACTGATGTCTTCAAAAATATTGATGCAGATCATTATTTTTATGAGATAGTTGGAACAAATCAAATGCTTCATTTCATAAAGGAATTACTTTCTATCAGAATGCACACTTATTTATTTTGTATCCACACAATTATTTTGGATATTGTTTTTAAATTTCTCAAAAATATGTATGGAACTTCAATATTCTGTTGGTATTCTTCAAATCTTCGATGATTTTCATTGCAAGTTAACATAATATCAAATATCATAATAACAACAGTGTAATCGGCTGTAAATGAATATTTTAGGTTAGAACATAGATTATTCGAACTGCTGTGTTTAAATTTGCAACACTCGAAATTTAAAGTTCAAACTTAAAACCACAGACAACTAGTCTGTGTTAGAACTTTTACAGATGAATTTGAGAATGGTAGGTTAATTGTACGAAATGAAATAAACAACGATATATTATAAATGCGATATAATAAATGAATGGATATGAATTATGACTATCAGAGCTAAGCTAACATGGGTGGTAGCGAGCTTAATTCGTTAAGATTATCGAAAATGAAATAGAAAATCAAGAGAAAAATATTTAATCTTTATCGTCAATGAAATTGGGATAACTCATTTATTGTATTATTAATACTACTTTGTTCAACAAATGGAATGTTAAAAGTGAGTTTATGATGGTTTTTCCAATCTAGTAGCTTATTTCCAAGGTTTAAATTGTATATCTTATACTTGCGAAAACTTCAGTGTTCCGGTTACCAGGGGTGAATTAGCTCATTATGAAAATTTAAAATGGCTATATCTTTTGAACAGGGCCGAATCGGAAGAAATGGTAAATGAAAAAAGTGTTTCTTTTGACCTCAAGAATCTTCGGTTAAAATATATGTACAAGTCAAAGACTCACCCTGTATAGCTGATAAGTATAAGGTTGTTAGGTTTGTTGACATCTATTTTTCTTGCGATGACACTCAGGTTCATCTCCCTTTCCTCCCCTCTGCCATTTCAATAGCTGTCGAACGGTTAAATGAAGACTTGTTAAGCATTGTGCAGTATTGCAGGAGGAACAATCTGAGAATAAAGGTTAAAAAATGTTTCTATATACCCTTTTTTCCGAGAACGTTCCATGCGGAGGTTGAGGTTATGATAGGTGTTGAGAAGATTCCATCCTCCTCCTGCTGTTAGAACCTTGGAGTATTTTTCGATTGTCGACTGAGATTTAGAGAGCATGTCTCGATACTGTTGAGAAATTCTTTTCTGGCACTAGGTTATTTGTATCGCCAGAGACAGTTTTAGATTTCCTTTCTCGTAAGTATCTCTGCGAAACTCTTGTGCTGTCCAAGCTGAGCTATGGATTGACAGTTTTTTATCCTCGCCTAGATTCCATCGAGAGATATAGGCTGCAAAAAGTGCAAAATTCGTGATGCCGCTACGTTTAAAGTTCAAGAAAACACGATAGAGTGATCAGTGATGGAATAAATGGGTTAGCGTGGCTCAGGGTCGAAAATATTTTTCGGCTTCAGATGAGTATTACCTCAGAGAGTATTACTGTATATTGAATTTTGAGTACGGGTATTCCTCCTTATTTGAAAGCCAAGTTGGTCTACAGACAAGATGTTCACCGTGTTGCTTCAAGGCATGGGCGGAGGCTCATGCTGCCTCGATTTGGTTCAGCCATGTTTCAGCGCTCTTTCAGCTTTAATGCGGTGAAATTGCATAATAAGATGCTAATTGCGTGTGGGGATTCTTCTTTGAACTCATTGAGAAAAGATAAGTTTCATTTTTGGATGTATTCATGATGTATATTATTTATATTGTATTTCCTTTCATTAATTTTTATTTTTGTTTTTTCTTTATTTGTATGTTGTTGGGGGGTTGAGTGGAGAAGCCTTGGCTAGACTTCGCCCCTAGAATTTTGTCAAATAAAGACTCTATTATTATTATTATTATGGGAGATTCGCAGTTTTCACGTACAGTTCTCGATAATCTTAGCAGCAAAAAATTCCGAAATAGGGTAATAAATTAGTTCGAATAGAGCCTAAAATTATGCCGTAATAAGTTTTTCCATATTCATATGGGATTTGCAGTTTTTACACACCTACTGCCGGAATGGGATGGATGAAGTAGAAGTACTCATGAGTTCTCGGTAATCTGAGGATCAAAAATTCCGGAATTCCGGAATTAGTTTGAATAGAGCATAAAATTATGGTGTAATTATTTTTTCCATATTCATATTCGATTTGCAGTTTTCACGTACTGACGTAATGGAATGAATGTAGTAGTAGAGCTCATGAGTTCTCGGTAATCTGAGGAGCAAAAAATTCCGATATAGGGTGATAAATTAGTTCGAATAGAGCCTAAAATTATGCCCTAATAATTTTTTCCATATTCATATGGGATTTGCAGTTTTCACGTACCTACAGCCGGAATGGGATGGATGCTGTAGAAGTACTCATGAGTTCTCGGTAATCTGAGGTAATCTCAACTTCATTTTTGTGAATTTTTTGGTTTTCAAGAGAAAAATGATGTCAAAACGATATTTTTAATGAGAACTGGTACAAATACCTATAAAATGAATGTAATTAAAAAAAACAATATGAACATATTAAAAACTACTTTTCGTGCGACATCTTTGAGGGCCGTAACTAAGCGGAAGGGAGCTCAAAAACAATTTTATTTGAAAGACCCACCCTCTTATTAGAGAAGGAATCTCCCCCTAATTTTTTCACAACTAATCATAAATACCCTGTATATGTACTTATTTTTATTGAAACCATTGAAATTCATATAGGTACCTACATATAAAAAGATAACTACTGAAGATCTAAAAAACCGATCGTTATAAAATTGTATCAAAGAAAAAGAAGCCGTACTTCATTCAAAAATAGATGGTACTGTTTGTCGAAGAAATACCGACAAGTTTGATGAAGCGCAAAAAACTCGTGAAAATTGGGGTAATAACACATGTCGACGCTCAACCGTAATATTTATGATCTGAATGCGGACCTTTGTTCATGTCGACGATCAACAGATATATTTATGACTAGATTACGGCACGCTTGAATTAAGCCATACTTATATTATTTCTTTCCTTAAATTGAAGATTTGTTGATCTTGATTCTTAATATTATTTTAGGTTTAGTAGGCAAATTCTATGGAAGGCTAGCAATAGTTTAAATGTTTTCAAATTCCTCGGCATCGCTCGTTGCTAGGCGTATATATAGATGAAAACCGAGTTATTTTTATTTCGCCTGGAGCTCCAATATTTTTTCTTTTGATATTTTTGGGCGCCCTTATGGGCCTTGCGCCGGTGACAAATGTCACCTTTGCCACGCCCTAGATACGGCACTGCCCAAATACAACAACAACCTTGGCCATTAAATAAACTTCATCGGGTGCATTATTTAAAAAATCACTAATTTGTGTAAATATTTTGAAATGTCTACATTATTATTGGATCGTAACAAACTTTTAATCATTGAATAATTCGACCACACTGTTGATGACTCATAACAATAATACTTTCTCCGAGAAAGAACTACATGTCTTTTTCATTTTCCATTCCATAAATCTTGAATACGCGGCTGCGTAAATTTTCCGCGATTTAGCTGGCAATAATTTTCGTGACTCTACTTGCGCTGCTTCTATCAACTCCGGTGGAGTCAGAGAAAACTCGGAATCAGACATTTTTTAACTTTATATTATTTAACAAAATAACCACTAGACTAGTTATTTATAATACAAGTGCAGAAGGCATTGGTATTCTTCCACGAGTTCAAAATTCGAAAACGAGCCACGAAGTGGCGAGTTTTGGAATGAACGAGTGGTAGAATGAGCCTTCTGTACGAGTATTATACATTATTTTCTCTAATTCATTGCATTTTCATTGAAATTAATGAAATATTTCCATAAATATAATTTAGTGATTTTTGCATTGAAAAATGTTGGTTGGCAGAACTGATTTCTTTAAGGCAAATTGATGAATTGACAGATAAAGCCGTGGCGGAAAGTTCGGAGTACCAACATAGAATAATAAAATATAATAATATAACCATGAAAACTGTGCGTTTCTGATATATTCTCGCACGATTTTGTTCTACAAGATGTGGAAGAATGAACGGAATAACCACAGAATTGGAGAAAATTATTACTGAGTTCGCAATTTTTGAATCAAATCACAAAATTAAATTGACAGATATTTGATTACTTTGAAGTTTTCCCTAGCAACGCAGGTCTAATTGCAGCTCACTAGTACCGCTTCGCGTCGGGAGACAACATAACCCTCAGCTAAAATCTAATACTTTTTTCCCTTGTATAATAAATAACTATTATTATGAATTTATTTTAGGTGAAATGATTTTTTACCGTTCCTACTTTTTCATGAAATGTGATATTTTGTTTTATATTTTTATGCTTAATATTTTTTTGAGATTTTTTGTTTTATTCAGGTCTTTTTTTGACAT
Organism: Harmonia axyridis; assembly: GCF_914767665.1. Classification (NCBI taxonomy): domain Eukaryota; kingdom Metazoa; phylum Arthropoda; class Insecta; order Coleoptera; family Coccinellidae; genus Harmonia; species Harmonia axyridis. The sequence goes on along the minus strand of NC_059502.1, from coordinate 44,299,841 downwards.
AGGTACCTATATATATTTGTTCAGTTTTGCTGTTGTATTTCATTCAAAATCTTAAAAAAACCAGTATACTATATATCAAAATATTTCAATGTTCTTTATTCACTAGAATTAAATTTTTTTTAATAACGATTACAAGACATCATCGAAACAGGTGATGTTTTTTGTTGGGGGTGCGGTTTGATTCATACTTTTTCAGAAGGGGCGCTAAAAAATTCTTTGCTTCAGGGGTCAAACTTGCTAGCGCCGGTCCTGATAACCATTAGCCACTAATGAACATTGTCTCTCCTCTCTCAATAAGGGGAAACGCCTTCCAGCAGTATTCAATTGTACTCAACTCACTGAATTGGGGAAGGAATTCCCCATAGGAATACTCTTGGACCGGTTTTATCGATCCAGCATGGCGGTTACCTACAGCTGAGCCACCAATGGAATGAAGTAGTGGTTATCATCGGAAATACATAAAAGAGGGGGAAAAATGAGAAAATAGTATATTATTCAACGAGCGGTAATGTAGGTCATAACTCACGCAGATGATGTTTGCAGCACGAGCCGCAGGCGAGTGCTGTAACTCATCAAGTGAGTTATGACCATTACCGCAAGTTGAATACTATACTTTATCTACGACTATATCAATAAATACTAAGAAAAAAATACAGACTTAGAATAAAGACAGAAGGAACATAATAAAACATAATGTGCTCGATCCCGTACAAGAGAGATGGAAACTTAGTGCTACCAATCACAATCGAACTAGCTTCGGCTAGCTCGAATCCAGTACATAGTACAGACATAGAAATTTATTGAAAAACCTTAATAATTGCCTATAAAAATGCATCAAAATATACCAAAAAATATTCACTGTAAACGATGACTTAATGATCTTACTGCTACACCAATCTCGAAAATTTTTTCAAACTCCTTTATATTTTTTCGGGCAATTAATTCTGTATGGTAACATTAGCTGTTTGTCTTTTGGAAATGTATACCTTTATAATATTTCATCTTCACTATCTGAATTAATCGTTTTCAGCAAAACATTCACAATAATTAGATATCAACTTAATTTGAAAACGTCAAAAGTGACATTCCCTCGGACATTCCTCCCCTCAATAACAATAATGGAATGTTCCCTTTCGGCCAATCGAATAGAAGCAGAGAAGTATAGAAGCACAGATCCATATTTTCCGATTTATAATAGTGAGTTATAGTAGTGAGTTATTATAAATCACGCTGTTTGTTAATAGATACTATTAATTGCTCAAAAGCAGTTGAATAATGAGTTTATAATTCAATAGGAGTAGATAAAGGACGTTTATCCTCTTGTTTAATTTGAAGGAAAGATAACGAATTTCTTATTTTGATTGTTTTTATTACCTGAGTTGATTTGTAAAAACCTACAATTTTTGTAGCTTAAGTTATGAAATAATATTAGTTAAAAAAATTGTTTGACTGTTGTTCAGGGCTTTCCCTAAAAAATAACAACAGCGATGAAAACGCAAAAAAATCGATGGATCGGTTTTCATACAATTTCTCGAAGAACAGTCGTTTTACAATGCTTTACAAGACAAAGGCGTATACAGAAAGGATAATGGGAGAAATAAGAATTTTTTTCATAGAAATAAATGAATGTGCGTATTGTGCCTGCATGTACATCATATAGCAAAAATATCAAACTCGTTCTCTGTATACCTATGCCACTGGTTCAAGAAAATAATGCGAATAAAAGTGGTTGACATAACCATAATCATATTTATTATAAAATATATATTTAACCATATAAAAAAACAAAAAAGAACAAGTACATTTGATTTTATTCACATATTATAAAAAAAGTCTTCTGGTTTTCTTTTTAAATAACGGGTGTTTTTTTTCGAGGTATATAACTTTAAGTTGGCATTACTCTTCAAGATGGCGACCGATTCAACAGCTGTCAAGTGATTTATTCTCAGTTTGGTTTGGCAATTCATCACGAATGGACTCACGCCTAAACAACGCTTGAAAATAGTGCAATTTTATTTCGAAAATGATGGTTCTGTGCGGAATACGTATCGCGCACTACGTCCATTTTATTTTGTTTAGCGATGAAGCGCACTTCTGGTTGAATGGCTACGTCAACAAACAAAACTGCCGCATTTGGAGTGAAGCTAATCCTCAAGTGTATGTCGAAACACCGTTACATCCAGAAAAACTGACTGTTTGGTGCGCTTTATGGGCTGGTAGAATCATTGGTCCGTACTTCTTCAAAAACGATGATGGCCAGAACGTTACAGTCAATGGTGATCGGTATAGATCCATGATTATACTAACTTTTTCATTCCTGAATTGAACAACCATGATGTCCAGGAGGTGTGGTTGCAACAAGACGGCGCAACATGTCACACGGATCGTGCCACAATCGATTTATTGAAATACACGTTTGGTGACCGCCTATAATTTCACGTTTTGGACCTGGTAATTGGCCTCCAAGCAGTACCGTATCTAGGGCGTGGCAAAGGTGGCATTTGCCACGGGCGCAAGGTCTGCAGGGGCGCCCAAAAATATCAAGAGAAAAAATATTGGAGCACCAGACATAATAATTCGAAACAACACAACTCGGTTTTCATGTGTACGCCTCGCAACGAGCAATGCCGAGGAATCTAGAAACCAAGGACAGAGATCTTTTTTTTTTCTTGGGGGGGTTTTCGAAAAAAAAATTCTTTTTACAACAACGTTTACTCATATCTGTAATTAATGTGAGAAAAAGAGGTTTGATAACGAAGTTGGAACTTAATTACTTACTCAAATTATTTTTTTTATTACCGATTCGATTGTTCTCACCTTATACTGGGTTTTCCTAAAACAGAGTTACGAAAGATAATATTCCTTGGATATTTAAAAAAAAAAGTTCCATAAACATGAGCCCGCAAACGCTTTGTTTTCGAGATACAGGGTGTTTCTTGTATATACATACTTTCAAGTGATGCTTATATTTATTATTATTGTGGGTCATAATGTACATATTGGGATTAATAAACCTTATTATTATTATTATTATTAGTTTATCGGATCTTTATTAATCTTCGCTACAGAATTTGTTGATAAGTACCATAAGTTATAATTAATTTATTCATCACAGCTTACTAACTGGATTTTTATAATAGTTTGGATTTTCCTAAGGATTACCAGAGAGCTGTTTGAATTCGTTTTTTGAAATCGATAGCAGATACGACAAAACTACAACAAACCAAAAAGTGTTGTACTAGACCAGAGTTTCTTTTCACATTTTTCTATAGAACCAGTGCTTCACCAGAAAATAGTTCTGGTGGAAAGAAGCAGGTACCCTTTCGGAAAAAATATCACCCTGTAGATTTGCATACAAAATAAGCATATCACGAAATGAAAACTTCAAATCGGAAGATTTATGCCAATTCAAGTTAAATATCTTGTGAAGGGAAGGTGCTATGAGAAAAAAACTTTAACACCGGTATCTCAAAACCAAAGCGTTTGCAGATTCATGTTACTCGACATTTACTCAAAATGATCTGAGTAATCTGTCATTTTCATTTGTACACATTAGGAACACCGTTCAGATATAATCAATTCAAAACTGATATCTGCACAATTAAATTGCAATCATAATAAATTGTATAATACGGCCCAGACAATTTTCCGATGCGAATTACTCAGTTCAGTACTTTGATAACTACAGTATTGAAATTTTGTGATGAGAATGAAACAAAAAACCGAAAACAACGAGTAAGTGCATACCGATTACGAATGCAAAATTTACAGATGGCAAATAAGGGGCGACACCGACAAAGCGGATAGATGAAGGAAAATAATAAACCCAGGGCCGTCGCTAGGGGGTAGGCAGGGTAGGCGGTCGCCTAGGGCGGCAAAATTCAAAGGTGGTATTTCAAGCTTGATCAAAAATTACATGTGTAGAAATTCAAAGTACCAAATGAGATTTAATTCAGTCAGCAACAACAGGAAGCAATACCGACAAATTTAATTAACATCAAAAACCATCAAAGACCGCATTATACATTATACTCATGAATATCAATGTAAAATGACTTTGCCGTCTGATTAAATAAATAAATAAATACATAAATAAATAAATAAAAATATCCAGATGTGGCTTGATCCCCTCATAGTGCTGTTTACGAGTTATTGACTCTAGAAAAAACACAAGCATTCTTCAGGATTGTCAGCGTTCGCTTCACGTTGCCGAATTTTATTGCCACATGGGGTTCTGAATTATTTTCTTTTCAATTCTCTAACCAGAATGTTGATTCCCCAGAAGTTAGAATGGAATGCAAAATATATGAAAACAATTCCATTTCATCACTTCCAACTGATCCTTCTTAAGAAATACATATAGGAGGCTTTATTATTTCATACCACATTCCATTATTTTATAATATTCTTCATTTTTTATATCAAATCATATAGTGTTGGGCGTGAGCGAATTCGAATTGAATAATGGTTCTTAAACTAAAAAAAAAGCTTTTTCTAAAATCGAAAGTGAGCTAGGAACCTGAAACTGCAGGGCCCCTCCAGAGGGGCGGTAAATAATGGAAGGCGGCATTATATACTTTTTTTTTTATTCTGGATTACTGGAAGAACGAATTGAATATTTTTTTTATTTAAATGGATTTCACTAATGATTTTTTCTTATCAAATTCACTAATCTTCAACATCTTCGCATCGTGAATATCTGTACCATCTATTCGAATTTAAAATAATTGTTGATTCGCATCATCCGGTTGTTTAATTTAATAATATTAATTATTAATTAATTAATTAATCAATAATGAAATGTTCAAGCGTTATATATGAAGTCAAAACTCAGCAGAAGGATCTGAAACCTGAATTCAATTATTATATTTTATCATTTATTCATTAGAATTCATTTGAGCACGTTTATTGTTTATTGCATCTCACTTATCCTAAATGATCCTTGGATCAGAAATCGAATACATAAAAAATAATTATACTTGAAATACATTTTTTCTGCCTAAAATAGTTTTCCTGAAAAAGTGTGGAGTTTGTCACACTTCCAAAGTGAATCTTTGAAAACAAATTCACCAAACCAATATCCACCCCAAACCCTCGCCCCCCACTTTTGCTTAGTACAAAATCCCAAACCTGAAAGGGTTCTGATTTGTATTTAATTGAGCATGCGCTTGACCCCGATTATTCAATATTAATTTTCAGCATTCTTTAGAGTAGGCTTCTGTTAGGGCGGCAAAATGGGTATCTGCCTAGGGCGGCAGTTTTTCTAGCGACGGCCCTGAATAAACCTCGGACATAGATCTGCTCGTAGTACAGTAAAAGTACTCATCTTGAAAGCGATAATAAACTCATAAACCGTAAAAGGGTCTGATTTTGTACTCGGTGTCGATTTAAGAGGAAAGTAAAATGATTATTGGTTCTTTTTATGGAAAAATTTTCGTTTTTCGTCTTTGCGAGAATTCTGAAATTTTATATTTTGGAAATATTGCATGGGGTGAGGGATAATTACCACCCATTTCTACGCCCTTGCTGGAAACATTGAAAATATTGCTAACTTTCCCTAGAATTTGCGTACTAAGCATAAAATAATCCCAAAATATATGACTTAAGTTATGAACAAAGAAGTACCATAAGGAAATATAATCGATGAAAAAAAATCTTCGAAAATGGGGGGCGCTGTCTAAGATATTGCACAGGCGCAATAGTACCTAGATACGGCTCTGGCCGAACAGGACATTTATAAAATACTTCTGGGACACTGATGTCCCAGTCGATACCCTTGAAGGAGTAAACTTCTTCTGCTTCATCCATTACATAATTTCGATATAATAAGGTGGAAAATTCTCTGAAGTCTATCTCATTTATTTAGAAGTAATGAAACCAGTCCACTTCATATATTGTAAACATGGTCAGCTTTTTAAAAACTTCATATCCCTAGCTTGAATGTCCATCGCTCTTCTGAATAAACTGAACATGCACAACGCTTTATATAATTACACAAAAAATTTATCTGTCCCCAAAGTCTCATTAATGATATTGTCCAAAGTCACCACCAGATATCTCATTCCAAAAATATACACACTGCCTATTCATTTGTTATTTGCATTCCATACCCATAATTTCATTTAAAATCCAATTATAGAAGTATAATAAGTTAGGTATTGAAATTTTTCAATACAAACTACGACGAAATGTAAATTTTTATAAATAAACAAACACCAAAGACAGATAAAATCCAATAATCCATAGACAAAGGTTAACTCTGTGGATAAAATCGTTTTGCTAGGTCGAAAACGTCCGACCAAAAAGATTGACATCTAATTGCTCAGATATCTTTGCCGAACGCTCCAGATGTGTATTCCCCTCAATCTGGATGTAATAAACGAACGGTTCAAACAAGTCGGAGCGGCGGTCCGAGGTAATAACCGAACGGCGAACGCCCTTCATGTTTGTTGGCCAATAGCGATACAGACACTGAATGCCGCGTTATCCCCTCTTCAACCCAAGTCTAAGAGTCTTAGACTAAGACCTTGGTTCGCGCGTAATCTAGATTCAGTTAGTTTCAACAGATAACAGAGTATAGACTAGTTTAGTTTATTTTCCAGAGTTTTAGTGAATACCTATGGACAATATGATGAGTTGCATGCTTCTTAGAAGTGGCCGCCTTATGGTGAGTTTCACAGTTTCATATTACTCCATTAACACCCCTTAACTTTGTGAATATTCTCTTTATAGAACATAAACTGCAGGTTCATACAAATTTGAATCCATGCATACATTTGTGCTATAAAACTTACCACTTTCTTTATTCAAATTGGGGTTGCAACCCTCTCCAGGGGGTTGCTAGTAGAAATAAGCTTTGTATCTCAGATCATCTCCCCCGTCATCAAAAATCGACCTGTCTGAGTGTTTTCACAAATTCTGATTCGTTGTTGTGTTATTGAGGGTGCAGGACACTTTTAAATGAGACCTGTATAGATACATATAGAATAATCATTTCAAGCTTCGTGTTAACACTGTTAACTGAGTGAACTGCGTCATCAGAGTCATATAGAAAAAAAGCAATGACGTGAGTTAGGAGCTTTTGAGCACTCGTAATTCATTCACTAATTGCGCCCTTGTAGACCACAAAAATCCCCTTTATGTCGGTCGTTTCTTCACATTTTGAAACCGCTGAATTCTGTTGGATCATATTTTTTCTATTATATTATTTAACAAATATTATTCCTGCTGCATATTTGTTTTACTAAAATATTGATTTATTTTCAGGGCATCACGAGTACTGGCGTGGGTAAGATTGACGACATCCATTTATTTTTTTTTAATTTTATGATTTTTGTTTGTAACAAATTTCTTGATGTTTTTAATATCCGTACGATACGAAGAGCTTCTTTCTCTATCGGCTCAAGCAGACATTTAAACCGATTAATGTAGTAAACTTTTATGATCGTTTGGAAAATATGATTTAGGTCTCATTGAGTTCTTATTAGAAAAGGAATTATTCGAATACCTTTTATTGCTGTTTTTTTTAAATAGCATGAAAATTGGCAAACTTCATCAGTTTATTCTCATTTTTGAATTAGTTATTGATTGTTGAGAAAAACATAGAATATCCGGGCAGCATTTTTCCGTTTCTTAAGGGGCTAGGCAATCAGTTGCGCGAGGCAACTCCGTTCCCTATGTGGTTAGCGCAACTTATACACTAGTTGCTCACTCCGAACGCATACGCTCATTCATGTTGTGTCCATTGTATAATTGTAGTCAAGTCATATTTATGGTGTCCCATTTGATTAGGAATCAATTATCGTTTTGGAGATATAGATCGGAGTTGGATTTTTAAATGGAACAGCCTATATGTGTCTTGATTGGAATTATACTTGTACAGGGTGGGCAAATTTCGATGTTTTAGCACTACAACTTTTAAACCAGAGGAGATAGACAAAATCTGATACCCCATTCTCGTTCTCTTTTTCTGAGAAACTAACAAGGGTAGTTTTCATTTTTGGCCAACTTCTTTTGTTTTCGAGTTATAAGCGAAAATTGGAAAAATGGCGATATCGAAAACATTTATATCTCCGCTAATACTGATGATGTGGCTCTGATACTAAAACATTATACAGACACTTTTTCACGTACAATCCAGTGGCGTGCTCGTCTTTTCAAACGGGTTTTTAATTACGAAGCTATGACCCAAAGTTATGTTCTTTTAAATGGGAACACTAGATTTCTGTGCCTTTTTTGAAAGCTTAATTTTTCCTGATTTCAAAAATATATAACATCGTAGGGTTTGCATCAAAATGAATAACAGAAAATGGTCAAAAACCTTTTTTTTATTTAACCATCCCAATATTTCTATGGTTTCAACTGTTGATGATCACAAAAAAATTGAGCTTTCTATAACAAGAGCAGTGTCCTTCCGTCAATCTGATTATTTCTATGCTTTTCACTCATTTCTACAAAATTCGAATCTAGATATGTTTCATAAATTTTTTATCTAAAAATTGATTTGGAAATAACGGAGAAACCACAAGATCGAATTTTTCAATCGAAAGAGTTGTATTGAGATGCATGTATCAGGAGATTATTTACATAGGTCTCCAGAATCAATACGCACAAGTTCCAATCCATTTTAAACAGCATATGAAACAATGCATATATGATTGAACTCAACATTTTAATTACGAAGGGACAAACAAGAAATAATATTTAACCTAATAATGACAACAATTGCACAATACACAGTCGACACCTCTTCTCGATATTTCAATAGATGAATATTTGAAACTGCGTTCAAGCTACCTAGGAAACTTTTTCCAAGTTCGTTTATCTTTTCGAAACTATTTGTATAAAATAAATATAGATTCGAATTTTGTAGAAATAAGTGAAAAGCATAGAAATAATCAGATTGACGGAAGGACACTGCTCTTGTTATAGAAAGGCTCATCAACAGTTGAAACCATAGAAATATTGAGACTCTTGAGTAAAAAAAGGTGTTTGACCATTTTCTGTTATTAATTTAATACGAATCATACGATGTTGTATATTTTTGAAATCAGGAAAAATTAAGCTTTCAGAAAATGGCACAAAAATCTAGTGTTCCCATTTGAAAAAACATAACTTTGGGTCATAGCTTCGTAATTAAAAACCCGTTTGAAAATACGAGCACGCCACTGGATTCTACGTAAAAAAGTGCCTGTATTATGTTTTAATTTCAGAGCTCTGTCATCAGTATTAGCTGAGATATAAATGTTTTTCGATATCGCCATTTTCCCAATTTTCGCTTATAACTCGAAAATAAAAGAAGGTGACCAAAAATGAATACTACCCTTGTTAGTTTCTCAGAAAAAGAGACCGAGAAGTGGGTATCAGATTCTATCTATCTCATCTGGTTTAAAAGTTGTAGTGCTAAAACATCGAAATTTGCCCACCCTGTACACATAATAAATTGAACATCGAAATAAATGAAAAATATTTAAATATGAGGTGTATGATGAGACACCCCATATGAAAGCAAAAGCATAAGTTCTTCACCCGTTTTAGAGATATTGAGTTATTCACTTGAATTTTTGCTGAAAAAATTAAGTGAAAACCGATTCTGCGTTAAAAATATGGGTCCCCTATTTAAAAACATCAAATCTCCTCAATATCTGTGAAACGGTAATTATTGATTTCTTTTATCTACTTATCATATAAATAAATTCATTCGTTTGTGAAAAAACAGGCCTTAATTGGGCTTACATACAGTTAGAAGGCTTCAAAAAGACGGATTTTCAAGAATTTTTTTCGCGCAGACTATTCAATTTATTAATTTGAAAATTGGTGTACATATTATAATAACCTTATAATATATTAACATATTTTTTATTTGTCAAAATAATCTTCGCGAATGTTGCTATCGCCGATCTCCTAGAGCTCCGCAAAAAAAACCAATTTTGCGGTTATCACGATATCTCTGGACCGGATTATCTGAAATGAAAAAACCAAATAAATTTCGTTAATATAATACATTATCTAGTATTTAATCGAAGGAATTAGCGAAAAAATAATTTTTGACAAAATGGCGACTTCTCAAAATAAAAGACTCGATTTTGAACGAAAATTTGCCTCGAAATTGTTTATAAAATGGAAAATATTCATCGGAGAAAAAAAATCTTCGATTAATTACTAAAAAATCTAGTTAAAGAGGTTGTGTTAAAATTTGAGACTGATCGGTTCAGCCGTTTTCGAGAAATCTTGATCACCGATTTTGAAAACATAGTTTTGAGAAAAACGCGTTTAAAGTTTCAACTGTGAGACGCGCCTCCCTAACGAGCCTCCATAAATGTGTCTATAACTTCTAAAATATTCGTCTGATTGACATAAAATTTTGAGTGTGTATGCTCGAATATATGTATATTCAGAAAATACAAAAAAAAAAGATTTTTTGAAAATTACAAGTGTATGTAAGCCCTTAAGTTTTTCATAGTTCTCGAGATGCTTTCAGTAAGAATCGAATTTGGGACATCTTGTACATTCGAAATAAACACACCGACAAAGGTCATGGCATTGTTACTGAAAAGACGACCTATTTATCAGAAACATTAAATCAAAAGTGTGCTTGCAACTTTACTTCAGTCGAAAGGTATTGGGTTTTAAATTGCACAATATAAGAAGAGGTGCCAGATAATTTTTATTTACTTGAACTGACTTTTTTCAATTAAAACAGCCAAAATCTGTAGTCTAAAAAAAAAAAAAAATGTTTATGGAAAAGAACGGATCAATTTGAGATTTTAAATTATCCAATAAAATGTTTGTAGGTAGAGTATAATAATTAGGATTGTTATTCTCAAAAATTAGATATTCAATAGTATATTCTAAAACAAGTTGCAGAATGGGCTCCTATTCCAACAAGAATGTGAAATTCGAAAACGAGCGACGAAGGAGCGAGCATGAGAATTGCCTTCTGCAACGAGTATTAGACGATATTTTCTCTATTTCAGTCAAGTTTTGTGAAATATTGTCGAAATCCAATGAAAAATTCGAATTATACATCCTAGTGACATTTGTATTGTATCTTGACAGTTGGTGTGACTGTTACGAACATTAACAGATTACGAAATATGAATTTGAATCGTACCTACGTACTGAAAACAGTGCTGTAATGAGTTCATTACTGCACTGTTTTTAGAACTGTAATGAACTCATTACGATACTGAAATAGAGAAATAACTTTTCATATTTACATTTATACCCACAGTTGAGATCAAATGTTATTGAAGTAAACGTGAATTCTCAATATCGAATACTATTTTTTTTGTATAAACCAATTATTCATAGAAGAATAAAAAAAAAAATTAAATTGTGTTATCAATGTATCGTTGGGAGAAATAAACTACCGAATGATCTAGAGAATTATAAATGCAGAACCTATCAAATGAGAGAGCTAAATTGAGTAATTTAATAAAAACCCAACTTAAATATGCCTGATCTCAAGAAAATATTGTAATTGTCATTTTAAATATAAATATAATAGGTGTATATTCACATTTTTTTTTGCATGTACGCAGAAATCATGGTTAATAAATGTACGAGTTGCATTATAGCCACATAGGAAACGGAGTTGTTTCGCGCGTCTCCGTTTCCTAAAGGATTAGAGCATCTGGTTGCGCCAGCCCCTTAGGAAACGGTAAAATGCATCCGGGCATACATAATTCGTATACAGCGTGTTTGGTAAAGATTTTTTTAAATTCGGGAGGTGATTCTTCAGTTAAAACTAAGGTCTGTTCCCTTCTCTTCTGGGTTTAACCAAAAGTAAGAACTATCCGCATTTTATAGGAATATGTGGGTGGCGAATCCAAGAAAGTTTTATGAAACGTATGGGACTTTTGAGTCCATCATATGCTGCAGTTTCTGAAATTTATCTGCATTAATTTGCCGAATTTTTATGTCTGTATGAAACTGAGGATATTCCTTTCAAAAATTGTTTCACTAGAAATCTGTCAGCTTTGGTAAAAATACCTAACTGTTTTTTTCAAATTAAGTTTTCTTCTTTTATTTCAATACAAAAAAAAATCAGATGAAATTGTGACGGTTACAATTTCACGTCACAATTTCATCTGAATTTTTTTTTATTGTAGTAAAAGAAGAAAACTTGATTTGAAAAAAACAGTTAGGTATTTTTACCAAAGCTGACAGATTTCTAGTGAAACAATTTTTGAAAGGAATATCTTGAGTTTCATATAGACATAAAAATTCGGCAAATTAATGCAGATAAATTTCAGAAACTGCAGCAGATGTAATGTCATTCAAGGAATCGCTTCTTCAATTTTGACAAAGGTATCTTTACCAAACATCCTGTATCGGGCGTCCCAAATTTTTTGTCTAGTGAGGGGATGCCAGAATCCCTTTAAGCAAGAAATAAAATGAAAGGCACATTTTCGAGATCAATTTGTGAGAGTTCAACTGTTTTCAAGCTGTTGGAGAAAATTAGATAACGGCGTCAAATGAAAAGTTCTGATAATTTTTAATACTGGTGCTATAAACAGGAAACAAAAATATTTTACAGGCACTTTTTTCAGTAAAATCCATTGGTGTAATTATGTTTTTTCATTGCAATTAGTTTTGAAGTTATGATACAAACTTTTGTTTTTTTTTTAATGTAAGCCGTAAAAATTTCCAACTATAATAAATAAAATATATAACATGATATATTCAAGATATTCAAGAAATTCGGTGGGCAAATAAGGTTTCCAGAATTAAAAATCTTAGATTTTTTTCAAACATTTTCCAATTTGTATTGTACTATAACTTCGATACTAATAGCACCAGTAATGAGAAGTTATGTGAACTTTTTATTTCAAGCCATTTTCCAATTTTAACTTAAAAGGCTGCGGTTTTCACCAAAATAATTCTGTCAAAAATCGAGCCCGAAGATGCGTCATTCATTTTCTTGTAGCTCAAAGGGATTCTGATATACCCCCACTAGATAACGAATTTGGGACACCGCATACATTCTTGGTAAGTAAAAATTTGTTTAATTATGTTTTACAGAACTCAGAAGATCTACGAGGATCCGGACTGAGCCGGATCGCTGGACTTATCCGGCGGACCACATAAGGAGGCGGAGGAATAGGAGAAGTAAGAAAAATCTTTATACCTATTAGTAAACACCAAGGGCGTAGATTTCTTTTTTGAGGGGGGGGGGAGGCGGTGGTAATCGAAAAAAAATTATTGACGACAACGTCAACTCATATCTGTAATGTGAGTTTGAACCAAAAAGTATTCGAAATATTAGCATTTTTCCATTACCGATTCGATTGTTCTTGCCTTATACAGGGTGTTCCTAAATTGAAGGTACGAAGGAAAATGAGAGATTCCCTGAATATAATTCCAAGAATAAAATGTCTATACCTAGGCCCAAAAACGCATTGTCTTCGAGATACAGGGTGTTTCTAGGAGTCCTACTTTTTTGTGATTCCTATAACAGTTTATCGAATCTTTATTAATCTTCTTTACAGATTTAGTAAATAAGTACCAAAACTTATGATAAATTTTATTCATCTAAGTTTACTGAATATTATGATTATTTGGATTTTCCTGAGGATTACTGAAGAATTGTTTGACAAGTACCCACAATTTTCACATATGATGAAAACTTTGAATTGGAATGTCTATATCAAATTTGAATTGAATATCTTGTGAAGGGAAGGTGCTATGAGAAAATTACTTGAACTTTAACATCTGTATTTCAAAAATAAATCGTTCACGAACCCATGTTGTAGTATTCAATTTGTTGAAATGATCCGAGGAATCTTCATTTTCGTTTGTACCTCCAACTTAAGAACACCCTTTATAGTCAATTCAAAACTGATGTCTTCACAAATAAATTGCAATTCGAATGAAACACATCAAATTGTGAAACACAGTACACAAATTTTTCGATGCCAATAAGTCAGTTCAGTTCCTTCTTTGATAACTGCAGTTTTAAACATGAGGCATCTTATTAGATTTGTCCCTTAACCTATTGCGGGTTTTTGTAACTGTGAGAGCAGCTCTGGAAAATTGACTTTCAACAGGAAAATGATCTCTCAGAAGATGCTAGCGTTGATAAAAAATCCTTGGCATTTTGGCCAAGTTTGGAAAGATATTTCTGAAACTACTAAAATCTACCAATAGATTTCATAGAAATGTGAGAAAACTACCAAGAATGTCACACTGTCAAGTCAGTCTCCCGGCGCTCGAAGAATCCCTTTATTTAATCTAAGTGCGCACGAGATTGCAGAAATATATGCAAAGTCAAGGCAAGCTCAAGTATGTAATTTTTCACGAGCATGATTTTCAAGTCAAGTAGGTAGTTAGTTAAATGCCCAAGATAGGGAGTCCTGGAAGCAGCTCGTTCAAAGAGTCGCGACATGATGTCACTACACCCTTACGAGGGTTAGATTGAGAGAGAGAGTTGGTTAAAATATCAAGTTACTTGGCCTAATGAATCCCTAAATGAAATATAGTTTAGGTTATCGATATATCCAGTTGTTAGAATCTCTCGTCCATAATGATTACAAATAATAAATATCCATTTCATTCCAAAGGTCTTCGGAACTTTTCGAAAAAAAATTAGTAATCCTTATGAAATTTCCAGAGTTTGAAATTTTCTGTCTATTCCATTGAACCTCTTTAAAACGTACTATAGATTCATGAAATCACTGGATCATAAATATATAAAAACAAATGATCATCCCATTCCTGTGAGAGACTGTTGAGGGAGAAGGTACTCTTGAAATTTTCACAGTAAAGTGAATAGGTACCTTCAATCGTTTTTGTAAATATTTGTTTTGATCCTGCAATGCGCATTTAGATTAGCTAATTCAAAAATTCATCCCTAAAACGTGAAATAATTATTTATCCAACCTTGGATAAAAATCAGTGAAAATTTCAAAACCTCTCATTCAGGAATTGCCGAGGAATCAACACTCTTTATGAGTAATGAGGTACAAATTGTATTGATAAGCTAAATTCTGAATAATTCTTTTACAGCTCCCTACGAAAGACCCCAGCCGCCGAGGACAGAGGTACCAACAAGTAAGTTTTCGTTTTAGTTCTGTTTCTTCTTATCCCTATCCTTTTATTACTGGGCACAGGTGAAAAAAAATGCAACAAGTTGATATTTGGTAAAATTTGAAATCTCTTAGTTTCTTATTTTTAGCTCAATTTTCAAATTTTTTTCAATGAAATGTACATGAAATTATTGATTTCAACTTGCGAATTCAATCTTTTATTGAATGATGGCAAAAAGCGCGTGTATGAACGAGAGATCGAGAGCTTCTGAAGCAAAGTCGGTGCTATTTTTTTTTCATCTAGGATATACAGAGTGATTCACCGGGATGGCCTATTGGACGTTTATTGAAAACTGATCATAATTTTAAGCTGAAAATTTGCATATTGGGGTTGAGACAATTAATGTTTTTCCCTGAAATATTTTCAGATCTCTACAACTTCCGGTTGTACCGGAAACAGACTACTACTTCCTCATTTCAAATGGCACCCCCAATTTATTATTGCATCATTAGTTAGCTTTTTTGACGACAATTTCGGCAATGTGCCATACCTTGGGTAAAAATAAAAACTCAACGGTTCATGAGTTAATGTGATTGGATTTCATGTCTAACAGTCATGGAGGGCGGTTCGTTATCAGATTCAAGAGACAAGAAGTGTAGATTTTGTTCCAAGTTTCCGGGTTCGAATGATATAAAATATAAAACTGTTGGTTGTGACATGATAGTGCATAATAAGTGCTTAGACTATAAAAATAACTTCTTTCATCGAAAGTGTTCGGAATTGACAGATAAGGTCAAATCAAGTGAAACAAATTCGAACGTTATTTCGAATGCAGAATTCGTGGTTTTGAAGAGAGAAATTGAGTGAGAAAGTTCTATTGGAAAAGTATGTATCAGAACTAGAATTTTCCAACAATTTTTCGAAAAATTAGAAAGAATTTCATCGGGAAAATGCTTCAAGGTCCCCTGGAGGTCGTTTATTAACGGTTTCAGATGAGTCAGCCCGATCGTCATATGCATCAACTGTGCGAAGAAATCGGTCTCCCATGTGCTATTGGTAATGGCTTCGTACTTTCCTGACTTCAATTCAGAAATTGTTTTATTCTTCATTTTGTTGAGATCACTCTGACATCCCAAATGCATATCATTTACAATTTATGAAACTTCAACTCAAGTTTCAAATGAATTTGGAATAGAAACTCAAGTATTCCCTAATTATTGGTGTGAATGGAATAAAAAATATAAAGATTCCATGAATGACATAAATCTCAGGCATCAGATGAGTGATTTCCCGAAGACGCATATTCAGCTGAATAATGAATTGTCCCCGGTGACCGAATGATCCAAATGTCTACCAAGTGATAAAATGTTTAGTTTATTAGTTAGCGCAACGTATTCGGAAAACTTTGGCTATTGCCGACGATATTTAAACATTTTTAACGCATTGAAGGTCATATCGCATACGAGGATTTTTATTCGAATAAACATCCGATTTTTGAAATGCTCGGATATAGAATAACCGATTATTGAGAACATCCGATTATGTCCAACACTACTTTATACCCAAAACTTGATGAATTGCATGATGTAACGGCTGCTGAAGGTCTTGATATTGTTTTTTTACTGCAACTTGGCTGAACCAAAATATTACGGATGAAAGTATTTCATCCCTGGTTTCCGAATTTTAACATGTGATCGCACTGGGCCCGTTGGAGGGGGTGTGGGTTTTTATATATTGGATTAATTGTCGTCAAAGCGTGTATTCGTTGATTTCAATCCGCCGGATGGAATAGAGTAATAGAGCATATTTGAGTTGATCTGAAGATTGGCAGGGAGACTCTATTGTTGGGATCTATTCATCGAACATCCTTATGTAACACATCCAACTTCATTCGCTAATTTTTTTTTCTGTTCTGTATCCTCGAGTTATGAACATATAATTTTTGCGGGAGATACAGGGTGTTTCATTGGGCAACGGAAATACTTCACAGGTGCATAGGTGGCACCAAGGCGGTTCTGGAGATACCCCATTTATCGGGTCTTACTGTCTTCGTAGCCGAAATACAGGGTGTTTTATGAATTTTGCCCGTTTCTTTCTGAGGCCATATCAAACGAACCACCCGGTATATTTTCTTCATATTTGGCAAATATGTCCCTCATTGAGAGCCCAAACGTATCATGCAATAACCGCCTTGAAAATCCAGGTCCGGGTTGACAAAAAATTATGAATCGTTTGAATCCTCGTAACAACACCCTGTACATCGGAATTTTGAAAATCTGTTTTAATATTCGGAAACACCACTAAAATCTAAACTGAGTCGTATACTTCAAATTTTCGCGCAGACAGTTTTACTGCACAAATTTTCAACGTAAAAGTGAAGTTCTTAAGAACTTTGATAACTGAAAGTGGTTTGAAGTGACTTTTAACAATGGATTTTCAAAAATATTGAATCCATAATTATTTCAAGATTTCTTTGTAATTCATTTTTACATTGGTTTTCCTTCTTATAGCTGTATATTATTTCAGTTTCTATTTATTGAGAAATGAGTTGCATTACACATTACATCACGTACAGGCTCACGCCTCTGTGATTATGTGTTTATACCCTGTAGCTTACAGAATAAACCATTTCCCCGACTTTTGCCTATACGCGTAGGATTTCTCCTCGCCGTCGGCTTCTCACTCCTCGCTAAGAGGAACATTCACTCAATCCCAGATATTTAAAATATCAGAAGGGTAGGGATGGGCAAGGGACAGAAAACTATCGATATATATTGTATCGATATTTTCTGACACTATCGAAATGTATCGAAATATGTTAGAGAAAAAATATCGATATGTCGACATTTATCGATATATATCGCTGTATATTTTAGTGTGGGAAAATTTTGTTGAATTCAATAAAGTTTTTCTATCATAGAGAAGAATAATGAGATTCAGATGACGAGATTCAGATGACGAGATTCAGTTGAAGATGACATATTTAATAGTTTTCAATATTTCGCATTATGATTTCGACCACATGAAACATATTTTGATCTACTTCCATTAGTCGAAAATCCAGATTTTTAGTAGTTTGCTCCCATTTCATGGAATATTTTCGATATGCAGAATTTCAGTTTTGCGATTCTACATTTCGATATTTAGATATTTCAGAGTTTCAAATTCGATATTTTCAATATGTCGCATTATGAAACATCGTGACCAGATTCAGTTGAAAACACATTTAGTAGTTGGCTTCCATTTTTATAGAATATTTTCAAAATGAAGTAAGTACTTCAGTTCTGAAATTCTGCATATCGAAAGTAGTCGATATTTATTTGAAAGTGTCAAATTCGATATTTTTTAATATTTTGCATTATGATTTTGACCACACGAAACATATTATGCTCTAGTTTCATTAGACGAGAATACATATTCATCGTGACCAGATTCAGTTGAAAACATCATATTTAGTAGTTTTGCATATTTTGAATATGTAGAATTTCAAAACTGAAAATGCTTCTTATTGTATGGGTTGATATGGGGTAGGTGAAAGGAATCTTCGGAATTCCAGCAATAACCAATAAATGGTTCAGGACGTTTATGTACAGAAAGAAAGGTATTTAACAACGGCCGTTGAATTTTATTACAATTTTATTATGTCTTTTTTTTCTTGAGCTTTCAGCAAGATCGAGACATAACTTTTTATTTTCGATGAGTAGAATTTCAAAACTGCCATATATATCGAAAATATTCCATATTTATTTTATATTCCGCTAAATCGGGATATTATATGTTTCGTGAGGTCGAAATCGTAATGCGAAATATTAAAAAATATCGATTTTGATACTCTGAAATTTATATAAATATATCGATAATATATCGGTTGAAAATATCGACAATCGATAGTATCGAAATGGTAAATATCGACGATCTTCATCGAAAATTTTCTGGGAAATATCGATATTTCGATATATCGATATTTATTGCCCATCCCTACAGAAGGGTAGAGCTCGATCGTGTCCGGTCCTTGTGGTCCTCCTGGTTCTCGTCGAACTTCTGGCCCTCTTACACGTGATCCTGTGACCTGTCCTTCGCTTCCTAGGAATTTTCTCACCGTCCTTGCAGTACCTAAAAGAACAGCTTTTTGCATTATATTATATATATATTATATAAGTCCCAGTTGCTTGATATTCCTCTTGAGATTTTTGGGCACTATTCCAGTTGTTGAGATGATAATTGGAATAGTTTTCGTTGATATCATTCCCCACTGGCGCTTTATCTGAAATTCGAGGTCCCTATATTTTGAAATATTTTCGACCTCCTTTTGACGGAGGTTGTTGTTATTTGGTATTGCTACGTCAACAAGTAATGCTGTCTTTTGATGTTTATCGACTAGTAGTATATCTGGTCTATTGTGAGGGACTGTTTTATCAGTCAAAACTGTACGATCCCAGTACAGTTTATAGCGTTCGTTTTCTAGGATGGTCTCCGGTCTCAGCTGTAGGAGTTCGTTTGTATCAGGGAGGATACTTACAATATCAAGCATGTATATCCTAGCCTGTTTAAAATATGTTCACCAAAATATTGAACAGTTTCCAAGAAATATGAACAGACATGCTTTCAACACAAGGAATAAATCTGCTCTAGAAATACCTTACCATCGACTTACCTCATCCCAAAAGTTCATTGACCATTGGGGTCCTGTTTTTTATAATAAAGTTCCAAATGCTTTCAAGAGGTTGGATGAAAAGCGATTCAGTCTGGAGATGAAAAAGATGCTGTTGAAGACTGCTTTCTATAGTGTACAGGAATTTTTAGACAGTGATATTTTTACATGATTTCTATTTAATTAAATCTATAATGTAATTATTGTATTTGTAATGTGTACTTGTTATATACCTTATATGTTGTTATATTCATATGACGTCTTCCTATATCTTTATATAGAGAATAATAAATTATGATGATGATTATGATGATGGTCGGTACTTGTAATATGGCATTTTTTCAGAATGAATTAGTTTTAATATGGTTGCCAATTCTTGGTGTAGTATCTTTCCTAATTCATCATGTCTCTCTTTATATTCATTTCCTGCAAACATTTGACATCCTCCTGTGATATGTTGTATTGTCTCATTTGTTGAAATGGAGTTAATAACAATATTAGTTGTAAATTACAAAATTCACATCTTTTCCGTCGTAGTGTACAGTGCATCCCATTTTGGGTGAGACAGCCAGGTTTCTCGCTTGTTATTTAAGATAGAGCCTTGCGGTTTTCACGTCCCTGTCCTACTTTTTCGTGAAACTCAAGTTGGTCTAATCAGATTTTGCATAACTGTTTCCGTTCAAGAGATACAGGGTGATTTTGGAAATTGATACTTTTCGGACCCCTTCTTTATCTCCGAAGTTATTAGAAATAATGCTGAGGTAAAAGCTACTCCTTAATCAGAATTTTGCGTAGAATCCAGTGGCGTACTCATTATTTTTTTTCGGGGTATGGTTTAGAAGATTCAACACAAACTTATGTTTTTTTAAATGGAACACTATGTGTATCATTACTTCGTTGAATTCGTTATTTTTTTCCCTTCAAAATGATATATGACACCATGTAGGTGAGATGTTCAGAAAATTTTAAAAAACACTAAAACATCAAATAATGATGATTTTTTATTAATGGGCAATGGATTTCCCATAGAAAAAAAGAATCAATAATGATAACAATAATTTAAAGCGATGAAAGCTAGATCAGATTGGTTTTTTCCCTCCAATGCCTACTTGATAAAACAATGCTCCCAAATGCATAGTAGCCATAATAACAACAAGGATGTTTGTGTCATCAATGACCTACTACTTTTAAAAATCGAAAGTAATAATCCTCTTATTGAAACATAGAAAATCCATGGCCCATTTACAAAAAAATCATCATTATTTGACGTTTTAGTGTTTTTTTAACATTTCTGAACATCCTACCTATATAGTATCATATATCATTTTGAAGGGAAAAAAATAACGAATTCAACGAAGTAATGATATATAGGGTGTTCCATTAAAAAAAATATAGGTTTGTGTTGAATCTTCAAAACCATACCCCGAAAAAAAATATTAAGTACGCCACTGGATTCTACGCAGAATTCTGATTCAGACGTAGTTTTCAGCTCAGCATTATTTCTAATAATTTCGGAGATAAAGAAGGGGTCCGAAAAGTATCAATTTCCAAAATCACCCTGTATCTTTTGAACGGAAACAGTTATACAGAATCTGATTAGACCAACTTGAGTTTCACGAAAAAGTAGGACAGGGACGTGAAAACCGCAAGGCTCTATCTTAAATAACAAGCGAGAAACCTGGCTGTCTCACCCAAAATGGGATGCACTGTACACAAGTTATCCAACTGGCATACAAACGTGTAACGGCATAAATATAAACAAATTATTTCGATGAAATATATTTGAATAAGTTCCCATCTTCAAAATTGATAAGAATACAAATAAGACTACTATAAAAATGAATGAATAGGTCTTAGCAATAGGTTTACAATCCTCATCCCTAAAGAACGTGTTTCAAGTGTAATTTCGGGCCGAAATTACATCTGCATAGCTGTTACTGTCGGCACGTTTGAATGTTTGATGATTTTAATACCCTTGTTGTTTTTATTGGTAGACCAAACGCATATTTTTTCCGAGATTTGAATAGGAAAAAGAACAGGCATAACATTTCGTGTTTCAACTGAAATTGCAGAAGTTATTATGGCTGTCGGCTTGGCTGTAACTGTTATTGTCGGCTCGTTTGATTATTTTGTGTTGTAATTGTCAATTCTAGTCTTTTTTTTCATATTAAACAATCGATTTTCTATTCTATTCTATTATTATATTAATTTCTACCTGAATGGTTGAAGACCTGATAAATAAATGAATTAATTAAAATATAAATATTATGAATATAAATATTCATAATATTTTTTCATTCATATTTTTTGAGGAGTTAGGACTTGATATCGGCGTAATCTGGGACTTGTTATTGGTCCTATAAAAAAACTTGAAGCCCATGACGGCCATCCCCCCCAAAATTCAAGACTAGGACCGCCCTTGCATATTGTCATCTTTTTATAGTTAGGTACTTGGACGTTCGCAAAAAAAATTTAAGTCAAACTCATTGAAATATCATCGAATTTTTCAAAAGGCAGTGCTTTGGTTATAGTTATATTAATGAATGACAAATTAAAAATATTATTCGTGATATAATCGAAACGAATATCAACTCGAATATAGACGATATATTTTGATTATACGAACCTCTTCATTCGACGTATTTCGCGAAACACCACTCGAGTTGCGTTCTCGTGACTCGGTGTATAAGAGAATATTGTACTAGTAAATATTCAATGGTTATTCTGTTAATACTCATTCGACTATTCCACTCAAAAAACCTAGCCACCGATGACAGGAATGGATATTCGTTGATATCTAATAAAAAATATGCACAATTATATAACAGATCTATTTATCGAACAGGTAATACTGAACACAGTTACGGTTGTTTGATGCATAAATGTGAAAACGTTTGTTATCTTTGGGATGTCGAGAGCACCCTGGTTTTACCGAAAAAAAATGTCATATTTTTACACTCAAATTGTTGTTTGGAAAATCCAGCAATTACTTTGATCACATGACAACGTACAAAATACAATAGATCCCTAAATAGACGCAGTAAAACCTTCGCTGGGACACTACATAGACCCATTACAGGTATACAGGGGTATATGAATTCAAATAGCTATACAAGTATATAGGCAGCATTTCTTTTTATTGTCCATTATCTTTCTTACTTTCGTAGAATTTATTTCATTGAAAAAACATAAGTACCCGTCATATACTCATCTTTCCTAATGTATTTTCTATCCTTAATATTGGCTGCATAGGTTTAAAGCTTTGAACTTTAAATATTTCAGTTCAGTTTATTCTGAAATTTTTAACAGTCGTTTTGTCGAAGCGAGAAATCTAAAATTACAATGTCGAAGAAAAGTAATATTTTCTGAAAAACGATGAAGATCAAGTTCAGTGTAAACTGTGCCCTTATAGTACAAAGTTCAAAGGTCCTACAAGCAATTTATGGCACCACTTCAAGAACAACAAATCTTTCAAGGTAAGTGAAATAAAATTCGGTTAGATTTGTAATTTCGTATTTAAGTTATACTCATTTCCTTTAAATTTGATCAGTTCAGCCTCACAACAATCAAGTGAAGAAAGGGGAAACTCGGAAAAGCCAGAAGATATGGAAACAGCATTGATCGCAGAATCCTCTACTTCGAAGACATCATCAGTTGGGCAAACAAGAATTGACGATGTGTTCATGTCTAGAAGGATTTCCCATTAAATACAAGAAATAAAATCGCAGTTGATAGCAAAAAAGGTATGCATAGATACTTTGCCTATTTCCTTTGTTGATAATAGGGCTTCAAAGATTTAATGTCTTATATAACTCCCAATTATGTAATTCCATGTAAAAAAACCATTTTGCACCGAATTCAATCATTATATGAAATAGAAAAAAGTAAATTAATTGTGAAGTTCGGTGCTATAAAATATGTTGCTTTAACGACTGATTGTTGGAGTTCGAGGTCAAACGAATCTTACATAACCGTCACTTTTCATTATATAGATAGCAATTGGCAACAAAAATCGGTAAATTTGACAAAGGAAGTAATGGACCAATCTCATACGGGTGTCAATTTGAAAAATGAATTAAAAGAAATTCTTGTGGATTGGAAACTGTCAGAAAAATGTGTAGCAATTGTTCACGATAATGCAGCAAATATTGTTGCTTCTACTAGAGAGCTTCCATTCTTTGCTGTATACTGTTTTGCTCACACATTACAATTGGTATTGAATAAAGGATTGGATGATCGAAATATCAAATCATTAATCGACAAATGCAGTATTATCGTTCGACATTTCAAACATTCAAACAAAGCAACCAATGCTTTAAATCTGAAGCAAACTCAGTTGAAATCACCCAATCATAAATTGATTCAATGCGTGAAAACTCGTTGGAATTCTACTTTTTATATGTTGCAAAGATTAATAGAACAACGTGAAACCATAATCGCAGTTTTATCAGATAGGTCAACGACAACAAAGTCTCAAGCAGCACATTTTATTGTTTCGGAGGTAGAATGGTCGGACATTGAATCCCTTTCACAATCTCTGAAACCTTTCGAGGTCGTAACCAATTTATTATCTATGGAAACTCAACCTACCCTTTCAATGATCATGCCGATAATTCAATCTTTATCACAAAATTTTATGGACAAAGAAAATGATCAAACGGATTCTGAGAACATCAAATCCTTCAAAAATACACTTCGTGATCAATTCTATGAAAGATTCAGTTTTGTTAGGGAAAGATGTTACTCCAGTTGATGTGTGTACATTTTCAGACCCCAGATTCAAAAGAATAGAAAGATTCGTCGGTTCGCAATTCAGAATCAAACAATATTTGACCACTGAAATTGAGAAATGTCTAGAAATGGCAATGCATACGGAACAGGAGAGCAAGGTTTCAAATGAAAAAACTCTGCAATCGATTAAAAAGGCGGCGTTAGATTTCATCTTCAAAAACGATTTAGACGAGTCCTTAAAAAATAGTACCAATTGTAATAATGAAATAGATATTTACGCCTTGGATTATCCAATAACCAAAGATTCAAATCCACTAGAATGGTGGCAAAATAATCAAAACAAGTACCCCAAATTGTCTGAAATAGCAAAAAAGTATCTATGTAAAGTAAACCATCAACATCAACTTCGTCAGAACGCGCGTTTTCTAGAGCTGGTAACATAATTACCGCCAAACGTGCATGTCTGAAAGGTTCATCAGTTCGAATGATGTGTTTTCTTTCACAAAATCTGCAAAGTAAATAAATAAATAATCTGTGAACATAATTTTTTTCATTATATATTTCAGTAACTATTTATATTTTTTTAGATTATAATTATTTTGTTTGATGAAGTATTGTTTCTGTATATGAATTTCGAGTATTATTCATTCATCATATGTTCATATAATTCGAATGTAGAATCTTATATTATAACACTATTTATTGCTTAATTCATATGTTAGAATCTTATATTCAATTGTAATATTTTTTCATTGATAAAACCCCAATTCTATTCAAGTTTCTTTGGATGAATACCAGTTGCTACTATTAAATGAATAATTGTCATTCAATTGTATCCATCAATTTTAATAAATGTTATTTCCAGTAATTGTAATATTAATAAAACGACATTTCCATAGTAAATCACAAAACCTTGTTTTAATTATTCCTGAATAGTGAGTTAAGTGATCATTCAAACTTTCATACGTAACTACACAAATGATTAATAACTCAACTAACAACTCATCACTAGTAAATATTTATGAATAGTAACGAACATTCATAAATATCCACTACTCAACTACTCACTGAATAGAAAACTATTCACGGAATAATCAGTGAATACTCGACTATTCACTGATTATTCATGAATAAAAAAGTAGTCATTGATTATTCAACTATTCAGTGAATACTCGACTATTCACTGATTATTCATGAATATTCGAATAATGCAAAATGCACTTTTTCGAATAATTATTCAATAAATATTCGAAAATTCAAATCATTCATTCATGATTCCCAGCCCTAGTTCGGATCACTTCACAGTCAGACAGCTCGGGACACGGCAGCACGACTGTAATGCCCGCCACTCACGAAGCGTTTTTTCGAGCGTTTGGTAGCAAGCGACCAAAGTAGCTTGCGTCGAAATGGTAGCTAGTCTGCCATCCCTTGCTGCCGTCGAAACTAGGGATGTGTGGTTCGTTCAATTTCGACGAACCGGGTCGAACCAGATCCATGGCTGAGACGACCCGGTTCAAAAAACCCGTTCAATTGACCCAATGGTTCTTTTCAGCTCACTAGCTCAGATCGAATCATGTACGATTTGCGCATGATTCAAAGATCCGTAAATCTGGTTCTTTCGTTCTTTGTTTTTTTTCTTTTTAAAGAATGTTAAGTTATTATCAGCTTTGTATTTGTTAGTCGGTATGTTTTTAATCGGATCGTGAATTTGAGATAATGATTTTTTTGAGACATAATCATAAACATAAAGGAGATTATCCATAATCATAAAGTTTTAAGTTATTGAGATGACAGAATATAATAAATTGATATCTAGTTCATGAGATGATTATGGACCTCTCAAAAAAATTTCAAACGCAAATATATATTCCTCCTTCAAATTGATGATTTTGGAATATTTAAATGACTAATGAAGAAGTAGAAGTTAATCATGAATTTACATTGTACAGAACACTTAATTCACGAGGTCTTGAATTATTAATTTTAACGAAAACTACCTAATGATCATTATCTGTATCTATTCCAACCAAATAAATACAGAAGATCTGAAATTCCTTAAACTGATATTAACCCTAATTAATATATTTTGTTCCCGAAAAATATTCATTTTGATCAACTTTACAAAGTTAGGTTTGAATATATAGTTAAAAAAATTCCATAACATTTTCAAGAAATAATAATTGGTGCATCTAAGAGAGTGCAATTACAGAGCCCAGTTTCTTTTACTATCTATCATCTTTCTTCAAAACCGGGTGCCAAGTGCCGAGCCGATGATTCATTTGCGAAATGGATGTTTTTTATTACTACCATAATTATGTTCCTTTAAGGTCAGTCCAAACCGAAACCCATCTACCTAGGCTCGGATAACGAACCATTCTATGGATCTTTGGGTCCTAAAAGATCCTTAGATTGAATGAACTGAATGAAGTTTGGCTAATTCGGATCGGTTCGAACGGACGAATCATTTTCAGAGAGACGACCCGATCGAACCATTCGTTCTGAAGACCCGGGTCTTTTGATTCGTTCGTTCGTGAACGACACATCCCTAGTCGAAACCTGCCACTCGAGAGGTTGTTTTATTGAGTATCCGGGTGGGATTTCAGATGATCACAGACAGCTGGCAATTTATCAGGTACCGTCGGAACTTCGTAGCGTACCAAATTTTATGCAAAATGAAAGAATTTTTGATAGGTTTCATCGAAATATTTAGGCAGACAACCTGTCGATGGAAAATGAAAATTTCAGCATACGCAAACAGGAATATCAAAAATAAAGCCTATTGGGAACTAGTAGAATATTCCAAAGGAAAATAACAGAAAAACGCCTCGTGAGTGGCGGGCATCACGCAGCGTTTTTTCGAGACTTTGAACGCCAAGCGTCCAAGAGATTCCAGTCGGGCAGTCAAGTTCATTCTATGATTTACAGTCGTGCGGCCGTGTCCCGAGCTGCCCGACTGTAAAATTATCCGAACGCTCGAACATGGTAGCCTTGTGAGTGGCCGCCTTTATAAGACATCCTCCTTGCTTCTTTTCATAACTAGCAATTGGTTTCTATTCACAGTTTTATCACTTTATTGCCTCTAATTCCTCTGTCGAAGATCGGTTTTGTTTACGTAATACCAGCTGCTGCAATCAAGGGACATTTTTGCGACCTAATACGAGTTTACGAACAATTCATGGAAAAAACCAAATATATTCAAGCAATGGAATTTTTATCTTTTCAGTCCGACAATTTTTGCTAATTTCTTTTGTAGTTTATCAATTAATAATCTTTTCTGATAAAATTTGAATTCATAAGAAATGATAACACTCAATACATTTTCCGTCCAAAAACCTTTTTAATATTTTATGAAAAAATCTCACTTGCAAGGGCGTTGACTTCTATTTTTGCCGGGGCGGCAGAAACGTTAGAGCGGGTCCTTATTGAATATTCTTATGAAATATGAAAGGTATTGGTAGCGAACTCCATCTTTTTGATTTTTTACAATTTACGGCATAATTTGATGAAAACTTGAAAATGTCATTTATTCAAATGATCGAAAAGTTAATTTCTAAGTAATTCGTTGATTATTTCTTCCGAGCAGATACTTTCATTTTTTGTTCTAGTCATTCATGACTATATTGTTACTTACCAATCCTAAAATGATTTTTATTTTTTGTATAAGTTGGCACTAGTTGGTTTTGTTTATATTTTTTCTATGTTATTATTATTAAAATTTTACAAACAGTCGCCTTCAATTTTTCCATATTTCGGTAGAAGTCCCCGACTGAAATAATAAAAAATATAGGTTCTAATTTGAAAATCTTGAGTTTAGATGAATTTGAGTTGTTCAAGTTCATGATCTTCTTATAAACACCCTGTACATTTTTGGTCCAAAACGCAAACAGTGTTATAATGCTACGTATTTGCAGAATCGAAAAATTCAAAAGAAACTGAGTCCTCATTGCCACTATTTTTTTCATAAGAATCCCATCAACTCATGAACCGTTGAGTTTTCACACAAGGTATAGTCGTGTCGTCAAAAAAGCTATCTAATGATGCAATAATAAACTGGGTGTGCCATTTGAAATGAGGAAGTAGTAGTCTGTTTCCGGTATAACCGGAAGTTGTAGAGATCTGAAAATATTTCAGGGAAAAAAATTAATTGTCTCGATCCCAATATGCAAATTTTCAGCTTAAAATTATGATTTAATTTCCATAAACGTCCAATCAGCCATCCCGGTGAATCACCCTGTAGAATTCTCATTGAAGCGTCAAGTTTAAATAAATAAATACAGTTTATTCTGTTAGTCAACATACAGTTGTTCTCACAGAAATATTAACAAAATATAAATGAATGTGCGATATAAATTTCTTATTACAAATTTGAATTTTTTGGTATTCAGATATCAAAATTACACTACTAAATGTTTTCGTACATTAGCTCGGAATGTTCCCTGCGATGTGGAGCATCTGATGGTACGAGGTAATTTGTTATAAAGTTCTACAGCGGCATAGCTAGGCCTTTTTCTACCATAATTTGTTTTTGTGTTTCTATCCAACCTGAATCTGTCTATATTTCTTGTATTATATTGACGGATGATGTTGTTTTCCTTTGTTAGGCCGTTCTTCATGAGATTATTGGTGATTTCGTAGACAAGCATATATATAGACTGTCTTATCTTCATTAATTACGAGTTTGTTGCAACACAACCATTTATAGAAAGTAAGCAGAGCACCACTATTCGAAACTCTTTCAAATTCCTTCAGATCATTGTGGTAAAATAATAAAACTGTGTCGCCTGCAAACATATAGATTTTTCTGGTAGATTCACCTTTGATGAACTCTCAACATTCAGCAGGTACAATACAGGTACCCTAGGGTATACCGGTTTTGACTTTTCTTTTTCCAGTATATTTTCCATTTATTGTAACATATTGAGATCTGTCTAATAGAAATGATTTTATAAGTTTCAAGGTTTCAAGTTGTTTATTTACCGAAATAAGTTTCAAGGCTGGTGTTGGTATTCCAAGTAGCTCCAGTTTTCCAATAAGCTTGAGGTGATTTATTGTATCGAATGCTCTCTTAAGATCTATGAATATTGAAGCAACATAATATACATCGCCAGTTTTTTTTATTATATTTTCTACCAGGTCAGCCACTGGTCCCAGCGTTGAGTTATTCACTTGAAAACCATACTGTTCTTGAGACAATCTGAAAAAATCCAATCAATCTTTTTTTATTATTTTCTCAACAATCTTTGGAATTGTAGAATTAAATGTAATTGGCAGATAGTTCTCCACTTCTTCTTTATATACTTTCTTAATAATCGGTTTAATTTCAGAAATAGTACAGTACAGTAATACAATATTGTAGACTGATGAGATGTCTCTCGCTGTCAGGTCATCATTTCCACAAGTAGATGAATTACTGAGAGAGTTCACAACATTTTCAATTCTTCTTCAGTATACAGGTGTTGAATGATTGCTTCAATTTATTCCCTGAAGATTAGCACAAAATAATATACAGGGACTCCGAAATTTTTTTTTATTTACGTTTTGGAGAAAGTGTTTTTTTGTACCGAATGCGATCTGAGGTGGTGTAAAAAAAAGTACTGGACATTTTCTGCATATTAAGGTGAAAATTTGCCTATTCTGTGAGGATTTCAAAGAGGTAAAATGCAGGGGATAACCTTATTCAGAAAAAAAGATATTCAAATGTTCATTGTCACCTTTTCCACAAATTCAAGCAAAATAAAGAAAAAATATAATCAATAATACACTGCTTGTACCAATAATGAGAATTCCTTTTCATTGAATGATATCGATATAGAAAAATTACTCAAAAAATATCTTCACTGTTAGAAAAATTATATGCTTATTTCTATTTCAGATCCAACCAGCACATTGGCTGAACCAATGGCTGAACCAATGGTGGCCACGACCGGGCAGACTCCCGACTGTGTCACTACTAGTGAGTAATATGTCGAAAGAAGTACAGGCCAATGAATCACGAATATTTTTTTGAGATATTTGTTTTTTAAGACTTTCATTTCATCCACAGATTTAATTGAATTAACATAGACAAAGTTAATACTACATTAATGAATAAATCCATATTTAGCAGGGGATTAGTTATCTTCAATAAACTACCGGAAAAGATCAAATATTGCAATAATTATAGAAAATTTAAAAATGTTTAATGAGTTATATTTATGAAGAATTAAATTAAGTTTATGGATTACATTAGTGTTGTTTTCAATAGCCGAGTGCTAAATATATATATATATATATATATATATATATATATATATATATATTAATTAATATGAAAAAGAAATACATGACAATGCAAGTTGACTAAAATTAATCTGTGGATGGCACCCAAAAAATATCTTCACTGTTAGAAAAATTATATGCTTATTTCTATTTCAGATCGAACCAGCACATTGGCCACGACTGGGCAGACTGGTAAGTTTTATGTTTGAATGCTTTTATCCCTATTCTGTAACCACTATGTCAAACAAAGCTGCTAGAAAAATTATATTTTTTATCCCGACTCTGTTACTACTAGTGAGTAATATGTCAAAAGAAGTACAGGCCAATGAATCACGAATATTGTTTTTTGATATTTGTCTTTTAAGACTTTTTTTAATCCACAGATTTAATTGAATTAACATAGAGAAAGTTAATACTACATTAATGAATGAATCCACATTTAGCAGGGGATTAGTTATATTCAATAAACTACCGGAAAAGATCAAATATTGCAATAATTATAGAGAATTTAAAAATGTTTTATGAGTAATATTTATGAAGAATTAAAATAAGTTTATGGATTACATTAGTGTTGTTTTCAATAGCCGAGTGCTAAATAAAGTTTATTATTATATTATTATTATTATTAATTAATATGAAAAAGAAATACATGACAATGCATGTTAACCAAAATTAATCTGTGGATGGCAGATGGAGTTTTCAGACGAATGATTTTTAAGTACCTTTGTTTTACTTAATATTGTTTATGTCCCATATACATAATAATTGTTCTCTATCTTCGAGTGTTTTCATATGAATACTTATGTGTTTTTATTTACATATTGTACTTTTATCTAGGAGTATGACTAATAAGCCCTTGAAAAGCCATGAAATTTTTTGATGGCAAATTATTTGTAGAGTGGGCAAATTAGCGAGGTAAGTGGCAATATCTCAGGATCCACTCATCGTAGAGACTTGCGGTGAAGAATTTTAGCACTAAAATGTACAAGATAACACACTGGAAATTGTTTTGAAGTTCATACCTCTACCGCTAGGGGGCGTAATAGCTACCGTCGAGTAGAAAAATGAATTTTACTCGAAAATGTTTCATATGAAGTTGAAGAAAAAATATCATCACTGTAATCCTTGGAAAATTCTCTATCTCTCTGAATTGTCACTTTCGATTTTACGACATCAAATAAGGGTAGTTGAAAGGGAGAAATCTGACTGATTGAAATGCCTCTAACTTCAGTTTGTCTCAACATTTTTGAGCAAATTAGATCTCGCCTGAAAGATAATATCTTGTTGATTTCTCCCTTTCACCTACCCTTATTTGATGTAGTAAAATCGAAAGTGACAATTCAAAGAGATAGAGAATTTTCCAAGGATTACAGTGATGATATTTTTTCTTCAACTTCATATAAAACATTTTCGAGTAAAATTCATTTTTTTACTCGACGGTAGCCATTGCGCCCCCTAGCGGTAGCGGTATGAAGTTCAAAACAATTTCCAGTGTGTTTTCTTGTACACTTTAGTAGTAAAAATTTTTACCGCAAGTCTCTACAATGAGTGGATCCTGAGATATAGCCGCTTACCTCGCTTATTTGCCCACCCTGTACATGTATTCTCTGTATATATTACTTTAATATGTGCGAATAAATTATTATATGTATTATATATATATATATATATATATATATATATATATATATATATATATATATATATATATATATATATATATGTATTATTATAACCCCTTAATACAGAAAAGTGCAATTGTGTTCTGCCGACAAAACGTATTATATTTTTATTTGTTTATTTCAATAAAAAATCATTACTTCTGTTAAGAAAAGGGAGCATATGAAATAGAATTTTTAATCATCATTATCATGATTTTTAAATTTTATTTTCATTACAAATCTTAAAGATAACGGAGAAAGTACCATTCTCTTATTTTTTCAACAGGGACGACATGTACCCCGGTTAAGCTAGCAGAACCACTTTCGAATTTTTGATTTTTTTTTGCCATAATTTTAGGCTCATTTTAGGCTAATTTATTACCCTATTCAAAAATTTTTTGCTCCTTAATTGTCGGAGAAATCGCGGGTTCTGCTAGCTTAACGTTAAGCTAGCAGAACCACCAAGCTAATAGATATCTTATGGAAAATCTAATAACACCATAATTTTAGGCTCTTTTTAGGCTCACGTTTGAACCCATTACCAAATTTCTGAATATACTTTTTTTTTAAAATACCCTGGGTTCTGCTAGCTTTACGGTTAAGCTAGCAGAACCACTTTCGAATTTATGTTTTTTTTTTGGCCATAATTTTAGGCTCATTTTAGGATGATTTATTTCCCTATTTAAAAATGTTTTGCTCCTTTATTGTCGGAGAAATCGCGGGTTCTGCTAGCTTAACGTTAAGCTAGCAGAACCACCAAGCTAATCGATATCTTATGGAAAATCTGATAACACCATAATTTTAGGCTCTTTTTAGGCTCACGTTTGAACCCATTACCAAATTTCTGAATATACGTTTTGTTAAAAAAACCCTGGGTTCTGCTAGCTCAACGGTTAAGCTAGCAGAACCCAATCGTAAATGAAGACCTCAGAATAATTTGAATATCATAATAATTTTAGGCTCTATTCAAGCTAATTAATTACCCTATTCCGAAATTTTTTGTTCTTCAAATTACCGAGAACTCGTGAGAACTACATTCATCCAATTCCGTCAGTACGTGAAAAATGCAAATCTCATATGAATATGGAAACAATTATTACGGCATAATTTAAGGCTCTATTCAAACTAATTAATTACCCTATTCCGAAATTTTTTGCCCCTCAGAATACCGAGAACTCATGAGTTCTACTACTACATTCATGGCGTTTAATCGAATATTGTCTATGCTCTCATGATATGATAACTGTTCATTCAGTTGATACTAATTCGAATATTCCACCTATGTCTGTACTGGATCTTCGTTGATATCTAGCAAAAAAATATGCATAACTATTCAACAGATCTATTTAACGAACAGGTAATATTGTTATCTGATGATGAATGTAAAAACGTTCGTAATTTTTGGAAAGTCCAAACTCCTGGTTTCTCCGAAAATATTGTCATATTTTTATAATCAAATTGTCGTTTGTAAAATCCAGCAATTAGTTTTATTACATGAAAACCTACAAAATACAATAGATTCTCAAATAGACGTAGGTAAAACCTTCGCTGGGACACTACAATCTACATAGACCCATTTCACTTGGGATTCGGAGAAGTACAGATTTCTTTACTTTCAACTTGAATTTTCTAGAAACCCAGAATAATCATGTTTATTAGTTTTTATTGCTGTGAGACTGAAAAACCCAAATCAATTTCCATAAAAACCATCGAAACTATTCAGAATATCCAGATATCAAAACGATCAGCTTCATGATATCTCATTATTTCAAAAAAAATATATATGAATATATATGAATTCGGTTATAAGGGTCTATAAGTATTTAGATTTAAGTATGAGGGTTAAACGACTCTTTTTATTGGGTGAATTTAAGTGAAAGTATGTATATACCCATACACAACAGCCCAAAAATCCTCCAGAAAATTTCCCCCATAAAGCTTTTCTACCTTTTATCAAAGGTGTCACTGACAAAATCAGTCGCATACTACGAAAACAGGATATAAAAACAGTTTTCACAGCCGATAACAAAATTTCCAAATTTCTTCGAACACCAAAGGATACGATCGATAACGAGTCAGGATACGATCGATAACGAGTCTCAGGGAGTATTCGAGATACCATGTTCCGCATGTCCTAGAACATACATAGGACAAACCAACAGACTGAAGGAGTTGAACGACAATAAAAAAATAGAAACATGAATGTGAACAAATATTCTTTGTATCAACAAATGAGTTTGGTAACAAATCTACAAGCTAATGAATTTGCCTATAAGGAACATAATTGAATTGAAACAAACACACATTGACAATTATAATAAATAAACTTCAAATAAACAAAATCTCATAAAGTGATATGGGAATAACATTAATAAACTAGTTATTTGAATGAGATTATTATCTTTCTCTTCTATGAGTTCGAAAGATACGTGGGTGTATAATTAATATATTGCTCGAAATGAGATCATTTTTTGAAATAAACAAGTAGATGGGGATTCACTTTTTTTTTATGCATCAATTTTTTTTCTTTATCGCAGAGATCATTATACTCGACCCAGAACAACGACCTTGCTGATATGCCTGTATAGTGCCCCATATTCAACTGAGGCTCGAGGTCATAGTTCCAGGAATGAAATTCATAATTCCGAGCAAATGTAAATTTTAATCTGAAAGTGGGTCAGATAAAGATTTTGGAATATCTTCCAAGGAGATGTCCAAGTTTGAATTATCAATCAAATTGACTAGTTCCATAAAAAAAATTTACCTGAAAAAATTCAAAATGAATTTTCATTAAAATGATAATACATACACAGAACACTTACCGGTCTCGGTTAGTTTTGAATCTCTGTAGCCATTGCAACTAAAACATTTCTGTTTTCCTTTCAGAACAATGAATTCCTCAATGATATTATAAAAACCTTTGCCCATAATCGTGGAATTTAAGCTAACCACTCTCTAATTTTTGACTTTGAGAGGACAACCATTTTCACAAACGGACACCTCTTGCAATCTTGGGTAATCTGCAAATATCTTCGATATCAATGACACTACATTACACTCACAATCTATCAAATAGTTGTTACTTATTATTTGTTTGGTCGCTGTTTCGGCGACGATAAGAGTTTGTATTTATTCCTTTGTAGCTGATGTACGTCACCATTTCAGCAAACGTGTTTCCTTCCGAGGCTAATTCCTCGAAATAAATCCTGATCTCTTCTGCGTCACGGAACCCAAAAAGAAATATCTACTTGAAGCAGACTATCAAAACCACACGTATTCTTCAATGAATATAATTTCCCCTCTATATTGATTGCCTGAAATGAGAAAAAGAAGTATAAAACACTGGAAATAAAAAGTTCATTGCATTTCTTCATCAAATATTACATCCTCAATTCGAAGTATAGATACATTTCAAATGGGTAGATTTGATTAATGTGTACTCACTCGAAGAGACGGATTGTGTCCATTTTTGATAATTGGGATTTTCTTGAGTAGTATACTCATCCAATGAATTAAATATATTATAATTTTTGGTCAAATAAAGAGATGCTGGTTTTTCATTTTTATTGATCAGGCCTTTCCAGTTCTCCTCTTCCTGGGTCACCAGTACTTCGTCTTCGATTTCATCATCATTTTCGAGGTTTTGTTGTTTTGGGTTATTATTCAGTTCGGCAGTCACAACTTTCATATTTCCTTCCAAATATTTCAAGTAGCTGTCTATAAAATTATCTGCTCGAATTGGTTTACCACAAAATTTGAAAATTTGATTTTTAATTATACTGAAGTGTCCTTCCACTGGAGCACTAGATGCCGGTATCCTTACATAACCGAATTTTGGCCTGGCAATGCATGACCAAAGGGGCATCCATTCCAGATCATCCATGATCTTTTTTGTTAATTCTGAGAAATAATGGGCGTTGTCATCATCCTCCTTTTCAGTTCGAGCAACACTGAGAGCCTCAGAATTAATTTTTTCCCCCCAAATTCTCCATTTGTTCGAAGATGTGAGTTTCGTACTGAAAATGCTATCATCTTCAAAAGGAAACGTAACCACATCGTCATCGGGATCTTCAGCCGCAGGATCCAAAAGTTTTCTCATTTTAATTTTATGATTGACGCAAGAAGATAATTTTCCGTCTTGAAGACTTCCCCCAGTCATACACTGGCTGATCAAAAATATCGAATATAGAATATCCGCCGCTTCTTCTATACTTTGACATAAAACAAGCTGACCAATTAATGCCAAATAAAATTTTTTGATGGGTTTATTCAGCTTACTCAGAAAATTTGCATAAATTTTTATGAAATGAGCTACATCTATCCTAATATAACATTTTGAAGATTTCTCACTCCAAAATGACTCGGTGTAGTCTTCGATTTTCAGAAAACCTGTATAGGATCTAACTGTTGCAGTCAGAAGAGCTCGTGAAGAGTCACATACCACTTCTTTTGGTATTGGAGGAGAATTGATTCTTACCCATTCATTTAACCAATATTCTATGATGTTGGTGTTGTGCACTTCGGTAATCATCTGCATTATCGGAAATTGTAACTTCCCTGCAGAGCTGTGACGAGCACTGAAGAAAAGTGCTTGAGCACTAAGCACTAAGCACTCGAAAAAAAGGGCTTCGAGCACCAAGCACTAAGCACCGATTTTCACAAAAGACTCGCGATTACTAAGCACTTTGTAAAAGTAATTCGAAATTTCGAGCACTAATCACTAAGCACTTAAGTAGGAACTGTTGAAAGTGAAGTTTTTTAATCGGAAAATATATTGTTCCTATAATCTAATGTAAGATTATGGTCGGGTAAGAGAAAAAGTACACCAGAATTTTATAGAAGCGATCTGATTCAAAATAGTAAATTTTCCGAAGTTGATAATATAAACTGGATTATCAAAATAAAGAAGAATGAGCAAAATGAAAGAGAACAAGTTCAAATTCTTCAAATATGATTTTGAATTTTTAACAATTCAATTTTAATTTTAGAAAAATGTTTGACTATATTTGAATGAAAGTAAAAATTGAATTGTCACAATAGTGAATGATACTAGTTAACCAACAGATAAATTGAATATCAAATAGCAGGAACCTGCATGGAAGGGACGAATGTGATGAGTTATTATTCCATACTTGAAAACTTATGACTATATATTTCAGAGCCATCATTCAGCCTTATTATTTCGTCATAATATCTGCAATGCTCGACCGAGGGTTCGACTCACTGATGATGAATCTGTCTTGAAATTCGATTGTATTCGTCCGGCCGAAAAAATGATAATTCTCGGAGAGATATTCAATCTTAAAATTCTCAGGATATCTTCGAATATCGAATGTTGCTGTTAAGTTTGTCCAAATCCAACAAGGAATCTCGTAGATATAGGAGTTCGAATTTTTTTTTGAAGATTTCGAAACTTTTGATTCAATCTCAATAAAATGTTGCCTTTAGATGTTAAATAACAATTTCAAGAGTCGTAATGAATATTATGTGGATAGCTCAACCGAAAACATAAAATTTCAAACAGAATATAATAATAATAATAATAATAATAAATTTTATTCAATCCTTTCAGACACAAACATGGTGTATAGGACAGGTCAAAATGAGAACAAAACAATAATCATAAATAACACTATGAATTAAGGAATCAAAAAATCACACAAATATTCTTGTACTGAATAGTAACATTTAACTTAAAGAAGGTTCTTAATTTCTTTCTTGAACATTTTTGAATTGAGAGATTTCATAGTAGGTGACAAATGATTGAACATCCTGATACTCTGATACATTGGAGAGCATTCAAATCTATAAGTCTTATGTCTAGGAAACAATAAAGTTTGTGAATTTCTCGTGTCATAACCATGATAATCTGATAATTTCATCCATTTAAATTCATTCTCTTTGGCATATAGCAAACATTTGAAAATATATATACATGGCAAAGTTAAAATTTTATTCTCAACAAAAACTGATTTGCAAGAATCCATCGGATTTAAGTTAAATATTGCACGTATGATTCGTTTCTGTGCTACGAATACTCTGTGGAAGTCAGAACATCTTCCCCAGAGCAGGATGTTATACGATAGATGACTATAAACCAGACTAAAATAAACACTCATCAGACAGCTTCTAGGTAGAATGTCTTTAATTCTGTGGATTGCAAAATACGAGCTGTTCAATTTTTTACATAAAGCGTCAATGTGGGTCGTCCATCTTAAATTTTTATCAACATGGATACCAAGGAATTTTGTCGACTCTGATGCCGTGATAACGTTATCTCCATACCTTATGCTGAATGCTTCGACTTCAAACAAAATCTAACGCAAACAGTTTTATTGATGTTCACCATAAGATTATTCCTACGGCACCAATTTAGAAATTCCGTCACAATACATTCGCATGCCCTATGGAGCTGCCCAAGACTCCCCGCAGAAACAACTACAGAAGCATCATCAGCGAATAAAGTTAACAAAAAGGAGGCTAACCACACAGGCAGATCATTTATAAATAATATGAATAAAAGAGGTCCCAGCACAGAACCCTGAGGAACTCCAAGGCCAATAAAATGACTCTCAGAATAACTTTCGCCTATTCTAACTGACATCGATCTTTCGTTGAGGTAACTACGTAACCATTCCAGGAATACTCCCCTGAAACCCAGATTGTAGCATTTTTCTAGTATGAACTCAAAAGATAGCGAATCAAAAGCGGAGGCAAGGTCAAAAAATACGCCCGCCACAAACAAGTTCCTATCCAAACACTCATAGACCGATTCAAAAAAATCAACTGCAGCTGATTGTGTTGAGTGACCGCTTCTAAAACCATGTTGAGCCGGGTTTAATATTTTGAATCCACTGAGATAATTCATCATTCTGGAGAAAACAATTTTCTCGAATACCTTCGAGAGCAAGCTGAGAATAGATATTGGGCGATAATTTACTATTTCATTTAGGTTACCACTTTTGAATATCGGAATAACTATAGATTTCTTTAAAATACGAGGAAAAGTTGCAGATGTTATGGAGAGATTGATGAGATGTGCAAAATGCTCACTAACTACTTCACCCATTGCCTTTATTATTTTAGTTGATATAGAATCGACTCCAACGCTCTTTTTATTTTTCAATGATTTAATGGTTTCCACGACTTCAGATCCCGTGACAGGATAGAAGAAAAAATTTGCGCTTACCATGGGCGTCACTGTGCAAGACTGTGATAAATCATCACCATAGCAAAATTTTAATTTAGAGGTAGTTATGGTAGAAAAATGTTTGGCAAAAATATCAGCTAACAAATTCGGGTCGCTACACAGTTTTCCATCTGAATTTATGGAAATATTACAACAACCACTATTTGTTCTTCCAGTAAGTCCGTTAACTATATTCCAAACTGTCTTATTTCTGTTCGAAGAGTTGTCAATAACAGAACTATAAAACTTACATTTTGTGCGTTTTATCAGAGCAATATGCTGACGTTTTGCTATTTTGTAGTTTTCGTAAGTATCTAAGAGGCCAAAATTCTTATGGAGCCAATAGAGGTTCGACAGGTTCTGTTTACTCTAGATGATCTCGGGTGTTATCCATTTTTTGACTGAAGGTGTTGAAGTTCGTTTACGCATAGGACAGTTTTCTTCAAGATAATAGTGAACAATATTAACGAATGTCTCAAAACATGCATCAATATCAGAATTCGAATAAAGTTCAGCAAAATTACACTTAGATAATGAGACTAAGAAATTATCTACATTATTTTGACTCAGATTCCTAAATGAATATGTTTCGATCTTTTGCTTGTGTTCCAGTCTGAAATTCACCTGTAGTAAAATAGCCTTATGATCACTAATATGGGGATCGAAAACTACAACTTTATAGTCATGTGGATCAACATTAGTAATGATGTAATCAACTTTCGATATACTGGTATGACCGTTTATGTTCGTGAATTCTCTAGTGGGATACTGTGACGTTACACTCAATCCAAAGCAATCTAGCAAATCATTCAACAATTTAGAGTTATTACAGTTTTTGCTTAAGAAATCTATGTTTAAATCTCCACAAAGAAAAATATGATCAACAAAGTTAATACATGACTGCAATGCGCAAAACAGCTTATCAAAAAACATTTCTAAATTACCAGAACAGGGCCGATAAACACTGAT
Source organism: Harmonia axyridis (assembly GCF_914767665.1). Taxonomy (NCBI): domain Eukaryota; kingdom Metazoa; phylum Arthropoda; class Insecta; order Coleoptera; family Coccinellidae; genus Harmonia; species Harmonia axyridis. The sequence continues at coordinate 44,259,352 of NC_059502.1, read as the reverse complement.
GATGCCCATACGAATGCCTTGATCCGAAACTACAACACCACAAATCTCAATGTGCATTTCCTCGGAGAATCCGGAAACTTTCAGTTTCTTCACTTGTAAACTCTGCTTCGTATATATAGCCGATCCACCATGTTGCCTAGAGGTACGGCAAAAGTAATCAGCCCGAACAGCACAGCCAGCAATCACCACTGCTCTGATATTGTCCACACTGCACCAATGTTCTGCGACACTCAGTACATCTGCATTTGTTTCTTCCAATAGCAATTCTAAACTATCCAATTTGTTTGAAATGCACTGGGTATTTAGTTGCATGATTTTCAAGCAACCTCCATCTGGAGTAGGAACTAATGTAGTTGATCCTGATTTGTCCTTTTTCGGTGAAAAAAATGATGTACATTGACCTTATTGGGCCAATTTGAACCTTCAAGTGCCTTATTATACTCAGAACTAGGAATGAGTACTTTGAATGATGAATAGGAATTGGGATAGCGTGAAGATAATTTCTCACATATAACATTTGAAAACTTATTTTTGAGAAAGTTCTGTAAGTTTTCAACACTTGTGTCGGGTTTCAGATTCGAGACGTGGAAAGCCTTGAACTTGTCTAAGCCCTCAACGTCCGCTGCTCCGGAATAGGTTCCAACAACTAGGGTTTTTCTAGGCTTGCGATTTTTATTTTTCACAAATTTCCATTCGGAATCTGAGTTTTTTTCTGCAGGAACAGCTTCACTCACCCCATCTCTACCATTTAGTTGGCGGGCTGACCTAATCGCCTGAGTTACTTGGGAATAGGTGATCTTCTGGGGAGGATATTTTATATTGATAGGAGCGGCAGTTGAAGATCTCGTTTCAGATTTGTCCACATTTAAAGAAGGAGCGTTCGTTACAGCAGATGGAATTGTTGCATGGGAATCCTCGGAATTTCCAACACTCACGTCATCCGAAATATGTTGCTTATCGGGCATGATGCTCGGCATGATGTTGACAAACTTTTTATTCAGTTCGTTTATTTCGTGTTTCTTGTTTTTGAGTTGATATTCGAGAGAATCGATTTTGAATCTAAGTAGGGAATTATTTTCCATGAGAATATTGTTTTTCGACTCCAACTCGGAAATGATTCTAAGTAAAAGATCAGGTTGAGTAGAATCGATACTTAAGTGCTTTGCAGTCGTCTCACAAATCGGTGAGGAGCTGCCACTCATTTTATCACTCGGAACTGGGTTTGTCAGCTCTACATCACAACACTTTTTCATTTTCGTACCACAACCGGGGTGGAAAAACTTGTGACAAATGTGACACTTTGTACTACTTTTTACAATTGATTTTCTACAGTATCCACAACAAGGGAAATTAACTTGTAGAGAGAGTTTCGCATCGACTTCCTTATTTGCCGACATATTTAATCTTTATCTTGAAAAAATTATCCAATATTTCCTTGATCACAAAACCGACAAGTTTGGCTTAACCATAACTAGGCTTCGGATGAATATGAATTTGCATAACTGCATATTCCTATGTTTATTTGAGTTCAAGTTCATATTTTAATCATTTTCTGTTTTAAATACATATTTCCAAGATAAAATTGGTTTTTAAACAAGAACAAATCTAATAGAACCGTTCTTTTGGCAAATCCCAAAAAGCTTTTATGACTTTTTATGACATACCCAACCCGCAAAGAATGCAGTATTCGGAGAAAATATTCATCTGGTAAGAAAGATAGTAAACCTCGTTTCTGTCGTTGTTTTTTAAGTGCCTACTGAAATATTTCTTTAGGCAAGTATCAGAGCAATGAGAATTCGAATGAAAATATGGAACAATGGAATAATGGAACTTTTTTGCGTATCGATTTCTTGACCCTTATACGTGTTAATTCTTATTATTTTAATCTTCACTATCGTTTACCTAACTCATGTAAATAATACTATTTTTGTTTAATATACTATTGGCCAACGCTATAATAAACTAATGAAATTTTGAGATTTTATTCTTTACGACCTTTATACCTGCTTCTGTATGTATTTTGTTCAAACAAGTACTTCATTAATTTCAACTATAGTATAAAATGAAGAACTAACTGTCACATAAGTGGATACATAAGATTTTTTGTCCGATCAGAAAAGATTTGTGTTTCTTTTTCAGAAATTCCTCATTTTCATAAGAGTTCTTTTCCCAAATAACTTCAAATATTGCCAAAATCTTGCAATCACTGACAATGATGTACAAGATACCCAATGAAATATAACCAAATACAAAATTAGATACACAGATAAACTAGATACAAGATACCTACGTTTCGAAATTGAATCTGAAAGAATGATATACATGATATATAAGGTTGAAGTTTTTAAGTACGATTTCAAGTTACAAAAATTATTATAATAATTATATTCGATTTCAATCGTAACTTTCAGAATTAGAATAAATCAATTCGATTCAAGATAATCAAATTTTTGGATGTTTTTTTTTTTAATTTCCTTTCAACAATTGAACATATGCTTCCATAGTCTCTTATTACAAAATGAAACCGAATGATTAAATTGATTGAGATTGAGAATACAAAGATACGTAAAAATTCTTTAAAAAATAAAGTTCATAAAAAACGATTCTGTAATGTGAAATGAATATCTATGAATCTGAAATAATCAGCCACTTTAATTTATCAATGAAATTGCAGTTAGACATATTTTTTTCCGCTTAATAGATTAACTGATGTGAGATAATGGTAGGTATATTTTCGAATGAAGATTTTGCAAAACTCGTTTTACCATCTGTTTTAAATGATGTACTCTTCGAATATTCCATCACATTTCGTAGTTATTCTGAACCGACAGCCACCAAAGAAGTTTTATAATTTTATTATGTTTATGTACGGTCTTCTAGAACCGCATAGAACCTCGATGAACAGAGAATTGATTCATCGGAACAGTCTAGGTATCCCAATTCCCAACCATCTCGGTGAGATTTCTGAATCTTATAAAATCTACTAACTGATTTCTTCCTACTAAAAATTTCATTCAAATGCGAAAAATCTAAAAAAGTTGATTTCTACTAAATCTGGTTACACTGGTACGAAGCTTCAGATATTGGTTCGTTTGGTCATAAAAATGGTCTACGAACCGTCCGGAGTTGCTTCGTTTCCGAGATATGACGAGCGAAGAAGTTTCGAAAAAACGGTACCTAGTTATTTATGAATTATCCTAAATATTTTTCTGTAGTTTTTTATTTTTTAGATTGATTAACTAAAAATGGAACTTTTCGGTCTCCTGTATTATCTGCATATCAAGCTTTGTTATCGAGAAAAAAAATTAGCTCAACTCATTCTGAAAACTATTCATGGTGTTTAGGATCCACATGGTGTTTATGATTCAATAGAGTGGCTTCAATTTTTTTTTCTCGAAAACGAAGCTAGATATGACGGAAATACAGGTGACGAAAAAGTTGGACCTATATTATTAGTTGTTCAATCTTTGAAAATTTATTAAAAACCACAAACGAGTCAGTTGCGTACTCTTTGTCCTCAATATTGTTGTGTCCACTGAGACACCACTGGACCTAAATAATTCAATCTAGTAAGAGCTAAATAAGCGCCTTATTACTTTCAATAACTTCACTGAATTCATTTAAATACCCAAGTACCAAATATTTAATATTTCGTAGATCCTTCAGAATACCTATTTGTTGCTATTTACTAGTATTTTCTTCACAGTTTGAACACAATTCGTCTGAAATTACTTACCGGGAAGGTGAATGAGTATAACCAGGTAAAATCTTTTTGACCGAGCTGCGCGGAATTAACTGACGTTTGAATTTGTTTTGAAATTCATAACAAATAACATGTTTACTAGGTCCTACCTCCAAAGATGATAAATCAACAGTTGACCTGTCATGATTGCCAAAATGTATAGGTACATTCGACAGGAAGGCTTTCCAGATTAGAATTAAGGAACATCTAAAGAGTTTTCTTAACTGCAAGAACAATTGTACATATTTCAATCCTTCATTGGATTGAGGACATACGTTCAATCATAATATTGAAATTCTACAGACCGAAATTGAAAGTTGAGGCTTGAAATTCCTACAACCACTAGATATACCTAGATAGTCTTAACAAAATTATTAAGCGCTGAAACTTCGTAATGAAGGAATTTATTTGAATTAGAATTCGAAAGAAAATGATTGGAAACTCTACTGGGTGTTCGAAATGATAAAATTCATTGATGATACTAAGATTTGCTACCTGATGAAAGAATAGAATACATGTTATGCCATTTAGAATAAGCCTGATAATAACATTTGAATGAGTCACCAATGAATTGTCTTAGTAGAGTTCCCAATGATTATCAAAAAGTAAGTACGTACGTACCTCCATTTGTCTAGAATTCAATTTGAAAATCTCATCTCAATGAAATCATTCATTTCGAAAACTTCAGGTTCTTCCAAAGCCTGTTTCCTTTATGAAAAATCGAAATATTTCAAAAAGGGTAAATTTTAAACATATAAAATTTCTTTCATTTATACATTTTTTGTACACCCTATGTATTTCGAAACAATAAGATAATGTAGCTCTAATGGAGCCTAAGGATACTGTGAAAATTTGAATATTTCAGCCCTTCACCATAAAGACTATCGCCATCGCGCCAATGGTGGAACAGCCTGTCTCATTTCAATTCATAAGAAATAAGCCTTCGTATTATTCCTATGATTCTCCAACAAAGCTTAATAATTTTTGTGTTAGCAAAATAAAATAGGATATATTTTGCAGAAGTGCCTTATCGGCATCGGGAAAAAGCCTAATTTTCTTTAAACAATTAATTTCATTAATTTCTATTTTTTTTGCCTTCCGTACCCAGAGTATACATAATAAACATGGGATTCAGTAACTGAATACATCGTTAGACCCGAATAACAGAGTTAGATAATGTTGAGGGGTATAAACGTGAAATAAATTTTCGACATCTTATGATGTTTCATGAGATAAGAGAAAAAAAACTCATTCAGGAATTTTGTGTGTATGCATCTATATTTCGGGATTCTGAAAATACAATCCCGGATGAAATAAACCTCTTTCGCATCTCGGATAAACTTCTTCAGATAAAAAATATCCTAGAAGAATTTGTGCACTGCCAATAACGACAATAACAAAGAAGGGTAATAAAATTGTCAAAAGTGCCGACAGGCAACAGTAACAGCGGACAGCTGTAATTACATCTGAAATGCAGTTGAAATATTTCTACCTATACCGAATTGAAGATAGAAACTCGTCAAGATGGAAATTCTACGGCGTAATAATAAAGAAATTGAACAATTTATCATATTCATCAATATTTCATGTCTAAATCATTCTTATTTTCGAAATCCTAAACGTAGAATCACATCAATGTATGAATTTGATGTGCAATTTAGGACTTTCATCAAAGGTTAGTTGAGTTAGTTCGAGGGTTCAAAATGAATTTTTATTTCGGTTAACTATCTTTCTTACCAGGGACCGTATTCTAGACGAGTGATCTTTCAAAATGTATACGTACATTCAGTGTTCAGAGCTCTGAAAGAACGTATACGTTTTGAATGATCACTTGTCGAGAATACGGTACCAGATGTTGTTAATGTCATTATTTGGGATATTTTTTTTTTCCGAATACTGCATTCACCTTGTATATCATATGAATTCCCTATAGTTGAGATGTTACGGAATCCTATTATCATCAAGACGTTCATAATTTGAATTGGTTGGATGGTTTAAATTTCTATTTAGGTGAACTATTTTTCTTACCAGATGTTAATAAATATTTTCTCCATTCATTTGATGCGGGTTGGGTAGGTTATAAAAAGTCATAAAAGCTGTTCGGGATTTGCCAAAAGAACGGTTCTATTAGATTTGTTCTTGTTTAAAAACAAATTTTATCTTGGAAATATGCATTTAAAACAGAAAATGATTAAAATATTAACTTCAACCCGAATATACATTGAGACATACAGTTATGCAAATGCATATTCATCCGAAGTCTAGTTATGGTTATACCAAACTCGTCGGTTTTGTGATCAAGGAAATATTGGATAATTTTTTCAAGATATTTTGTTTGCAATTTTTATGTTTCTGGTTGAGCTATCCGCATAATATTAATTGCGACTCTAGAAATTGTTATTTATCATCTAAAGGCAACATTTTATTGAGATTGAATTGAAAGTTTCGAAATCTACGGAATTCCTTGTCGGATTTGTACTAAGTAAACAGCAAATTTCGATATTTGAAGATATCCTGAAAATTTCGAGTTTGAATATCTCTTCGAAAATTATCATTTTTTCGGCCGGACGAACAGAATAGAATTTTAGGACGGATCATCTGTGATTCGAACCCTCGGTCGAACCTTATTGTTTTTGACCATATTTTGCATAAAATTCATAAATTACAGACATTAAGACAAAATAATAAAGCTGAACGACGCGACGGCTCAAAAATATATAGAATAGAATAGAATAGAATAGAGTTTATTTAGTACAAATACAAAATAAACTACAGAAAATAAAGCTGTGAGTTATTCACCCTGAGGTCACAACTGTGTACAGCATTCAAATTATTATTTATTCCCTTTTTTACGGTAACAAAAAAAAAACTGAAAAACCAGCAACTATACATAATAAATGATAAATAAGTTTCAACTCTAAGTGATCCCTGTCTCAGCCGGTATAGGTACGTCTCTTCATCAGTTTTATCTTGTTTTCATCGGTGACTCTTTCTTCTCGGTTTTTTTTCCCTGTCGTCTTTAGCGTGTATTTTTTCTCTTCATCTTTTCTCCCTTATTTTTTTCTCCTTCTTTAAGTGGAATTTATAATCCTATCTATCTCAGTTCGGTCTTGTACAATCAGCCATCTCTTTAGTTCTTTGTTGAATTTATTTTTATTATTAATTTCTTTTATTTCTTTTGGTACGATCGGGTATAATCTTGCAGCTATATATTCACTACATCTCTGTCCTATCCTTTTTTCTGCTCTGGGTCTCTCATAATTTTCGTTATCGTCTCCAGCTCTCGTAGGGTATTTGTGTTCTTTTTGTATGATGGAAATTTTATTTTGTTTGATATGCGAGATAATCCTTTGAGCAAAAATTTGCCTTATATCTAATACTTTTGCTAAAGTGTATATACTGTCACTAGAGAATGTAATTTTTTTTTTGTACATTACTTTGAGGATATTTTTTTGGAGAACATCAATGATTCTCTTGTGTGTGTCAAAAACACCTCCCCATCCTATTATACCATACGAAAGCTGTGGCTGGACCAGCGACTCATAGAGCATCTGTAGATGTTTTGGAGAATTAACATAATTCATTATATACTTAAATCTATATAGGATACCTCTAAGTTTTCTCGAAACATACGTTATGTGTTCATCCCATTTCAAATGTTCATCGATGACTACGCCAAGATACCTTGTTGAATGTGTTTTTGCTATATATAACTGGTCATCGAAATTCAAGTCTCCTAAATCTGGAATTCCCTTTTTATTTGAGGCGAAGGTTATATATTTGGTCTTACTGATATTTATCGTCAGTTTATTCAATCTAAACCATTTTGTCAGAGTCTCAAATTCTTGGCATACTTGTTTTTTCAGATTCTTCCATGTAACATCATGAAAAAGTATCATGGTATCGTCCGCGAAACCGATTATTTCACCTTTGTTTTTAACCCTGAAGAGACTGTTTATATACAATATGAACAGGAGAGGCCCAAGAACTGTACCCTGTGGTACTCCGAAGTTTATTTAATTACTTTCACTATATTTTCCATTGAGGTGTACAATTTGTATTCTATCTGATAGATAGCTTCGTAGCAGATTTAATACTTTGCCGCGGAAACCATAATTTTCGAGCTTTTCTAGTAGACGATCATGACAGACAGTATCAAAAGCTTTTGCAAGATCGACAACTACCGCCAAAGTTGGAATTTTACTATCAATATTTTTATATATGATGTCTGTGACTTTTTTTATGGCATTTTCCGTCGACATGCCTCTCCGAAAACCAAACTGATTATCTGATATAATTTTATGTTTATTTATAAATGTCTCCATACGAACTTTAATCAACTTTTCGAGGATCTTTCCCAGATTTGAAACTAAAGTTATCTGTCTATAGTTCTGCATGCGACTCCTGTCTCCTCCTTTATAGAGTGGTTTCACTATTCCTACTTTTAATATTTCTGGAAAACAGGCTTTTTCGAAGCAGTTATTCATAATATAAGTGAGAGGATTAGATATCTCCTGCCGTATTTCTTTCAAATGTTCTGCGCGTATTCCATCATATCCAGCTGATTTTTTCGATTTCAAACTACTTATAATTTTTTTTATTTCCTCAGAATCAGTTGGAAAAAGAAAAAAAGACTTATCAAAATGTTCACTCTGCTCTGTGAAATCAGCAGGAGCAATTTTTTCATTTGCATAACTTTCCCCTAGTCGACTATAATAGTCATTGAAAAGATCGCACATTTCTTGTCCGTTCTCAATGATTTCGTCATCGTCATTTCTTATGTGTTTTATATTTGTATCCGGTTTTTCGTAATTGGTAATCCTTTTCACACAGTCCCATAAAGCCTTGGAGTCTTTTTCATTATTTTTTATGCTCTTTTCGAAAAAATGTGTTTTGGCTTCTTTTATGAGCCTGTGTAATTTATTTTTTAATTTAGAATACTCGCTCTTCAGTTGTGAATTATTTGGCTCTCCTTTAACCCTATTAAACAATTTTTGTTTTTCATCTATCACTTTCATGATACTTGGAGTAACATAATCTTTTCTGATCTGATTTTTCTTTTTCGCGGAGATCACGCTTGTGCATTTATCTATATATTTTTTCAAGATATTGATAAAGTTTTCCATTATTTTATTGACATCATCACAACCGTAAACCGTATTCCATCCCTCATTAATCAAACAATTTTTTAGTTTGTCGTAATTAATATATTTTTTTATACGTTCTTTTCCAATGTGATGTTCTTTTAGTTTTCTATTTGCATATAATAATACAGGATAATGGTCGGTAATAAGATTGCGAAATATGGTGCCACTAACATTTAAATTTTCTGGATGCATAATACCTTTCACAAAATAATGATCTAAGCAGGATCGGCTGTCTGGCCGTGTGACATCGTTAATGAGTGATATGAATCCATATGTACTCAATATATTTTTATATTCTTCCACAAGAAATTCATGAGATAATAAATTTATATTTATATCACCACTAATAATATGATCGGAGCAATGTTTCTGTTTTTCTAGATAAACTGTTAATTCCTTATTAAATTCCATGATAGGATAATGTGGCGACTTATATATCGCAGTGAGTTTTAAGCTTTTCTCTTGACTCTGAATATTCAATTCCAATGTTGTTATCTTTCCCAGTGTGATATTTTTGTGATCAAAAACAAAACCTTCTTTGACGTATACAATTATCCCATCGTTCTTGTTATATTTACCCTCACTGTAAACATGGGCGTACCCCCTCATCTTAAATAGTTTCGGATCCTCTACTTTGTATGTCTCAGTTAGTATAACAATGTCAAAATCTGTAGGAAACATTTCAAGTAACAATCTGAATTCATCGAAATTTTTTTGTATGCTCCGTATGTTCATCGTTATAATCTTCAATTCACCAATTAAATTCATCTAATCTAGTTCCCTCATACCATCAATGTTGATAGTTTGATAGTCTTCATTTTGATAGGTTCTGATGAAATCATCCATAATTTAATACTTTAATTTTGACTTATTTTAAACTTTGACGAATTGAATATACCCACAAAAAAAGGAAAGAAAAACTTCTATGTGAACCCCAAATATAACTAATTTAGATTATATAATTTAATACACATATATTGTTTATTATTTGTATTAATAATTTTTTTTTTACATAATGAAATTTCACTTATCTAATGCTGATTTCTGCCGAAGTTTCATCCCACTCGCACCTTCCTTTGAAGGTGGTTTCTTCCTATGTAAAAATCTTTTCTTATGCGTTGCCAATTGTGGTGTCATCAACTTAGCCAAACGTTCTTTCACACTACTTGTAGCTACCCCAGAAGCTGAATCTATCAATCCAAAATCTGTTCTCTCTTCTAGAGGCTTAGTTTGCTCCTCAGCGGCAGGAGTACTTGGTGCGCTATTTGGTCTATTTTCCTCTTCAGAACTATCCTGCTCCTCCAAATCATAAATCCTCTGTCCAACCACCAACCTATTCCCCTTTATATAGGATTTTTCGGATGAATTTGCCCTAGCTTTCAGCAAGAACGACCTGAGCCTATTATTTTCCTGTCGCTGCTGAACAGTCAGATCATTTGCAACGGATACTGCAGTGCCTTTCAAGTTCTTCACGTGTTCGAAAATAATTTTTTTTGTTCGATATGATCATAAGTTTTCAAGTATGGAATAATAACTCATCACATTCGTCCATTCCATGCAGGTTCCTGCTATTTGATATTCAATCTATATGTTGGTTAACTAGTATCATTCATTATTATGAAAATTCAATTTTTATTTTAATTCAAATGTACATGAACATTTTTCTACACATAAAAATTGAATTGTTAAAAATTCAAAATCATATTTGAAAAATATGAACTTGTTCTCTTTCATTTTCATTTTACTCATTCTTTTTTATTTTGATAATCCAGTTTATATTATCAACTCTGAGAAATAATAACCTCATTTTTTTATTTTCAAAAATTTCCTATTTTGAATCAGTTCGCTTCTATAAAGTTCTGCTGTACTTCTCCTCTTACCATACCATAATCTCGCATATGTTTGTAGGAACAATATTTACTCCGATTAAAAAACTTCACTTTCAACAGTTCCTACTAAAGTGCTTAGTGCTCGAAATTTCGAATTACTTTTACAAAGTGCTTAGTAATCGCGAGTCTTTTGTGAAAATCAGTGCTTGGTGCTCGAAGCACTTTTTTTCAGTCCTCGTCACATCTCTGCCACACTTGTTGCACTTTGTCACTAAAAAATTCTATACCCTTTTGTGAAAGTGTATTACAACAAATGATAGTGGCATTCTCAAAATTTAAAACATTTCCATAATTACATTTTCCCATTCCTTAGTAGCTCTTGAGATTCAAAATTTTCACCATATTATATATAGTAGTTTGACAATCGACTGATTGAACCAAATTCAGCAAAGATGTTTGAAAACAAGTGGAAAGTATTTCAGCTCTGATGCTATAAACTTTCAAAAAATGTCATATAACACATGGTCGAAATGTTGGCGGTTAATCTTCAATTTAACATTTCTGGATTTCACGGAATTTATCACTTTTTTCCAAAAACCAATTATATCTTATTCATTTCAGCATCCTCATCTAATTTGATCATATATTCCGAAAGATCATTAAATTTGCCTTAATATGAGAAGTATGAGTGGCAAAAGAGTTTTACTGACGAGTGAGGTGAGGTGGTGAATATAAATATTCTGAAGAGAGCGAAATAAGTAGTATCTTTCCAATCGTTTTATGAATGAAAAACTATTACTGAGAATATGTTTTCATTGCAGTAAAAACTTCTTCATTTAGCAGGCTTTCGAACGGCTTATCAAATTTTGTGCTAGCTACCTTCCTTCTGCTGTAATATCATGTCTAACTAATAACTACAAAATTTTCGACAACTGTAGGGGACAAAATCCATACCATACGCCATAAAATTAGCACAATTTATCTGAATAAGAAAATATCCGTCGGACAAATAAGTGACTCACAGGAAAAACTCAAAATATCTCGAAAACTGAATGGGCACAAATTTTTTTTATGCGGCAAAAATTGGCACAGAATGGGCACAAAATACCCAAATGAAAAAATTTGAAAGTTTTCATGTATGAGTCACAGCGTCAAGTTGGTGACTCACGGAAAAAAACTCGAAATATCTCGAAAACTTAATAGACACAAAATTTTTTATTTTCGGCAAAAATTGGCACAAAATGGGCACAAAATACCCAAATAAAAAAATTTGAAAATTTCCATGTATGAGTCACAGCGTCAAGTTGGTGACTCACAGGAAAAACTCGAAATATCTCGAAAACTGAAGGGGCATAACATTTTTTTTATACGGCAAAAATTGGCACAAAAAATGGGCACAAAATAATACCCAAATAAAAAAATTTGAAAATTTCCATGTTTGAGCCACAGCGTCAGGTTGGTGACTCACGGGAAAAACTCGAAATATCTCGAAAACTGAATGGGCACAAATTTTTTTTATACGGCAAAAATTGGCACAAAATACCCAAAACTCTGGAAGTGGATCACCAACTTGACGCACCTTTCAATGACTTGTATAGAATGAAATTAGTGCCCCGAAATAACTTTTTTTGTTTTTTATGGTATCCTCTTAGATTAAATATTTATTTGATGAAATACATATGTTATTGCTCATGTAAAAAAAAGAAGTATTCATGCTTATTATCACGTGATGCGAAACGTTTCAATTGGCTTAACTTGCAATGACGTCAATCTTAGATACGCACTTGTATCAATTCCTTTTTCTTTCTTTGTATCTACCAGTTTTGGTGCAGTTTTTCTAAAGATTCATTGCCTCTCTGGAAAAGTCATTGAAAAATGTAGGTTATTGAAAATAATATTGAATTCTAACCTCGGGTAGATTGCTGTTCTAAAAATTTAACGAATCAAAGTAATATTTAGAATGAAATACTATTATTGAATAATGAGTTCATTATTAGAAAAAGTTTTCAACATTATACGAATCATTTTATTCTACTTTTCAGAACCCCAAATCCAAACGACGCCAAGGAGGCCCAAATCCTCCGTCAAACGTAAGTACGATTTCCATTTCAAAAAAGTAGGTACCAGCAATATAAGTTAGAAATCAGATTTTTAAATCCCCGTCTTATTATATGGGAATACGTCTAGTATTCTCTAAAGAACCTCATTAAGGCAATTATCATTTCTTGTCGAGACATGTTATGCCAAAAATTAATATTTTTCAAAATGCTTTGCATTTCATGTTTTGTAGGGGGTCTGGCAGATTACTTCTACGCAAACCCGTAGTTCCAAACCGGTGTGAATTTGGCAGACCGTTTCCAGACGGTCTATTCACTAGATCGGATAGAAATTTAGGAAGTGTGTTCCGTATAGCATTCAGAGTATCCGTTGGAGGAAATATTGATTTTCTATAGATCTCGGGATATTTTAGCAACGTTTTCATTCAAATTATCATCAGTCTAACTTGAAAAATTTATATCTACGGAAGTACGCGTCGAAGCATCACCATATTCGGAATGTAGATTACTATTAGCGATGTGAATGAACTGTGAAAAATGATTGACTTACCTAGGGATCCAGGGGTAGATTTTCAACCCTTAAATTTCGAAAATTCGTAACTTCGGAAATACGCGTCGGAGCATAACCATATTTGAAAAGTAGATTACTATTAGCGATGTGAATGAACTGTGAAAAACTAATTGACTTACCTAGGGATCCAGGGGTAGATTTTCAACCCTTAAATTTCGAAAATTCGTAACTTCGGAAATACGCGTCGGAGCATAACAATATTTGTAATGTAGATTACTATTAACGATGTGAATAAACTGTGAAAAAATGATTGACTTCCCTAGGGATCCAGGGGTCGAAAAATTCAATCCTTGATGACAAATACACTAGGTATTCAGCATAGGTAGCTATAATTGTTAACAGCAAGCTCTTCAAATTCAAATATAACGATTAAAGAAACGTGAGGTTAAACGCTTGTCATAAAATTGGCCCGCAATACCTATCTCGTTCGGAATTCCTAAACTCTAACAAATGAGAGTTTTCACGAACGCATTCGTTTATTACCCTCAAGTTATACAAGCATTAGTTTACTGAGAGTGAATTGAAAGCGAATGCAGTACAGTATTTGGAATTACCCCAATTTGTACCTTCTGCAAAATTCTTGGAATTTCAAACTAGGGTTGTTTTGGATCACTTTTGTGCCACCCTGACAATGCGACGCCTTATGTTAATTGTATTTAAAAATCTCTATCGGATAATAAAGGAATTCCAAATTATTTCGAATAATCAATCCATTTCTAGTGATAGCATGGGCATTCTTTATAGCATTTTTTATGATTTCATATGAGTTATTAATTTCGACAATGTCATGTGTCAGAAATTGAAATCAGCGATTGCCTAAGCCTTGATAAAGAAAATTATTTGTGCTTGACCATTACATAAGTGTTAGTTATACTCGAGAGGTCTTTCAAAAATTATCAGTCTAAATTGCAAGATATATGTTTTCATATGGCGGAGAGACAAATATGTTTACCACTAGTCAATTCATTCGGGTCATAATCAACGTTGCAGCGAAATAGAATTTTCCTCTTGATAACTTGAAAGGATTAGAAAATATAGAGAACGCAAACAGGTTCAAACAACATTTTCATAATAACAGTATTCCCTGAAATGGATGTCACTCATCAATAGGATAATTCTAATTGTGAAGAAGAATAAATCATAAATGTTATGAAAAATTTTCCTACCAAAAAATCACGACTATCACTTATATCAAGTATTATGCCTACCCGAGTCTGGGAAGAAGGGGTTTGGCTGCAGCTTCCCCAAGGATACCAAATATTCAAAATTTTGCATTTAATAGAAGAAATAAGTAATAACGATTAAGTAATAGCTTTTTGTTTAGTGTTAAAAAATCGATACAACTTCATTAGTCAAATTTACTCAAAATCTATCTCCTGACATAAATATCGATTACCGATTTTACATTTCCAAATATGCAACTTATCGAAACGTGCTTTATCTGCGAAAGAAAGTTTTTCAATGGAAAGACCATTACGTCTCCAATAGATATTCGTTTATTATTTATAACCCAGCATCATGCATTGCTTCGGTCGGCAACTTCTATATAGAAAGAATTTCTTAGGGGTTGTTTATCAAAGATAACCATAACATTCAAATTTTATTGTCACCTGTCAGGTAGAAATTCAGTAGTTGAACACTATGGTACAAAAGAAATATTATTATTTTTTTGTATAAGGTATCATGGTTGAGCACGTTCCAAAAACCGATGCTGCTATAGCTCTGTCGTGTAAAATAAGCTATTATGTAACTAGAAAAACGTTTTATTTCCGTAAAATGAATGTTTTGTTACTGAGTTATTTGTTCTTAATCAAGTTTCAAATGAGGCATAGTAAAAAACCACTTATACTTTCTGAAAATGATAATGGATTTTTATTCATAATTGAAAATCAATAGAAACTATTCAATCTATAATTACCTTAGAAAACTTGAAAAATAATGAATGTTCCCCTAAATCTAATACTGAAACAAGATTCAAAGCAAAATTATTGAAACAATCTGAATCTACCGAAATATATCGATTTTTGGAGACAAAATCAATCGATCGCATTGAAGTTGGACTGGCAGCCACCCGAAAACAACAATCTGGCTCCGGTATCAATTCACACCGCTAATAGTAATCTACATTCCAAATATGGTTATGCTCCGACGCGTATTTCCGAACTTACGAATTTTCGAAATTCAAGGTTTGGAAAAACTACCCCTGGATCCCTAGGGAAGTCAATCATCTTTTCACAGTTTATTAACATCGTCACTAGTAATCTACATTCCAAATATGGTTATGCTCCGACGCGTATTTCCGAAGTTACGAATTTTCGAAATTTAAGAGTTGAAGAAACTACCCCTGGATCCCAAGGGAAGTCAAACATCTTTCCACAGTTCATTTATATCGCCAATAGTAATCTACATTCCAAATATGGTTATGCTTCCAAGCGTATTTCCGAAGTTACGAATTTTCCAAATATAAGGGTTTAGAAAACTACCCCTGTATCCCAAGGGAAGTCAATCATTTTTTCTCAGTTTATTCACATCGCTAATAGTAATCTACATTCCAAATATGGTTATGCTCCGACGCGTACTTTCGGAGATACGAATTTTCTAAATATAAGGGTTGGAAAAACTACCCTTGGATCCCTAGGGAGGTCAATCTATTTTTCACAGTTCATTCACATCGCTAATAGTAATCTACATTCCAAATATGGTTATGCTTCGACTCGTACTTCCGTAGATATGAATGTTTCAAATTAGTCTGATGATAATTTGAATAAAAACGTTGCTAAAATATCCTGAGATCTATAAAAAATCAATATTTCCTCCAACGGATACTCTGAATACTATACGGAACCCACTTTCTAAATTTCTATCCGATCGAATGAATAGTTCCATAATAAATCGTTTTTTGCCACACGCCACTGGTCACCGCCTTCGGGTGTTTCCGTCAAACAGTCTGCTGGAAACGGTCTGCCAAATTCACACCGGTCAGTTCCAAAGGGATCACTTTCCTCTACTCTCAATTCTCATCAATATTTATCGCTCATATGAGCTGCTCAGATATCTGCAGAAGAATTCAATATATGATGTCTAGTTTAAACCATTATTATATCCATGAAATTTTTCGACATGAATTGCCTATGTCAAAAAGTACCAGAGATGAATGATGACAAGTGGGTTAGTTCGAAATCAGAATTTCATGGAGATTATGAGTACTAGTATGATATAAAAATTTGGCAAACTCATTCGAAAAACAGGGTAGTATCATGTTTCACCACTTTTGAACCAGGCTGTAGAGAAAAAAAATTAACCTTTTGTGCTGAGATCTGTTGATTCCATCCAAATTTGAATCACTCTTCTATCCCAAAATTTCCAAAAGTTATTGACCGATCGAGCACTGTTGACTCACCCTTTATATAATGGAATACAGATCTTCACGTCAAAGAGAATGTAATGTTAATTTTTTATAATATCTATTTCAGCAACTCTAAGATGGAGGCAGTTGGTTTTCGACGAATCAGGTAAGTGTTACTTCGTTCTAACTACATATGTGAGAAAAGTATCATGAATAGGATTATCAAACTTAATTTGGAAACAATTTTTTTCATATAATTTTTTTTTTAATTTCAGACCGTACTCCTTATCCGCCGAGGAGGAGTAAGAGAAATAGTAAGTAGTCCAATAAAATTTGTCAATGTTTGTCGGAGAATATCAAGTTTCTCGAGATTTTTGACTACGTCTTTCAATTACCATAGTATAAGGAAAGGATAGTAAGCCAGTGTAATGCTTTTTTCGATTTTGTTGATGTTTAGCGCCATCTAGTTGTACTCACGTTCAACTCGAATTTTACTGTAAAAAATTGGTCCGTAAAGTGGAGCCCTCTGAAAAAATTGGTGTTTCCTAACCGGAAGGTGGAACCGACAATTGGAGCGCAAACACCGAATCAAACAGGTACTCTTGAGCAGAAGATGGCATCAACGGCCAAAGCGCCTCCAAATAAGGTTAGTCATACTAAAAAACCATCCAAAACTGATAATCCTGGGAGGCCAAAAATTTTGAGATCGAATTCCAAAACAGGTGGCCAGCCTTAGCGTGTGGAACTGTAAACGAGTATATTACTGCCTCTTGCCCGTCCTTCATGATTGTATTCCATTTCTTCAGGGATAATATTAGTTAAGTAGTTGAGTAGTATCAAAATAGTTGTAAATTTAATTGCATTTTGTTGTTATTTCAATCAAACTATTTTGTTCTCTCTGGTTTAGTTCGTAGAAGATTTGCAAATTTCGTCTGAATAGTATCGTTGATTTCATCTTATATTGGCTAATTGATCATATTTGCTCTTTTCGGTGATGAATAAATTCATAGATGAAATTGATGTTACTGAGTTGGGGACTGAGGTATTGGATGAGAGTGATCTCATCGAGACGTTCCTCACGGGTAATGACCAGGATTTGTGTTTGTTACAAATGAATGAAGTATTAGTAGAAATCACAATGAATTCCTCACGTTTGTTTCTTCTTTTAATTTCAATATTGATATAATCGTCTTAACCGAGACATGGATCGTGGATAATGTCGATTAGTTCAGTATTCCTGATTACGTTGCTTATTATAATGGTTCAAATATAAATCAAAACGATGGTGTTGTCGTGTACATCAGATCATGTTTAACTCACTCCGTTGAGATAAAGGTAATTCGAAGTCTTAATATGATGGTTTGTTCTTTCGAAAAACATGGTAGATTATTTAATGTATTACCATACTATCGACCACATACATACAAATCGACGATTTTCTTCCAGATCTTGAAACATTTCTATCGACCACAAAACTGAATGGCACGACTTATTTGCTGGGTGACTTGAATGTGGACTTTATGAATCAGTGTAGTTCTGATAGCTTAAGATATCTCGAGTTGCTTAGTGGCTTTGGTTTCAAATCGCTTATAAACTCTCCTACCAGAGAGACTGAGAGTACCCCATCCTGTATCGATCACGTCTTTGTCAGCAACTCTGTGGCGCGCGTAGTAATAAAACCTATTATTCTGAAAACCCACATTACTGATCTTTATACAACACTTGCCATTCAGACATTGTCCAATCCGGGGTACTGTAATTCACAAGAGAAATTCAGGAGTTGCATTAACTACGAGAAATTAAAAAATGATCTCATGCACGTATCATGGGATGAGTTTTATGACACCGCGGATGTTGCACGGAAGGCCGATATATTTATTGAAACTGTTACCAGTTGTGTGAGTGCAGCAACCACATTGAAGGCCACTAAAATACAAAAAAAAAAGCAACCCTCGATAACATTTGGTTCGATCAAGTCTATACGTACTCGAGACAGATTGTTCCAGAGGTTTATTAAAACAAAGTCCAATGAGGCCAGGGATAGTTATAGAGCATATGGGAATAAACTGAATTCACTTTTGGGGGGCAAAATTTTCTTATTATAGGCAGCAGATGAGAGACGCGAAGGGCGACTGTGAAAAAACATGGGAATTGGGAAGTGCTCAATGGAGTGTTTGATGGTGGTGGCTCATCTAGATCAGTGCCCGATAGGGTCGTGCAGTACCGTATCTAGGGCGTGGCAAAGGTGGCACTTGCCACGGGCGCAAGATCTGCAGATGCGCCCAAAAATATCAAGAGAAAAAAATATTGGAGCACCAGACATAATAATTAATAATTCGAAAGATCACCACTCGGTTTTCATGTATACGCCTCGTAACGAGCAATGCCGAGGAATCTGGAAACCAAGGACGGAGATCTTTCTTTTTTCTTGGAGGGGTGTTCTCGAAAAAAAAAATTATAACAACGTTTACTCTTATCTGTAATGTGAGAAAAAGAGGTTTGATAACGAAGTTGAGACTTAATTACTCTTTTTTTTATTATCAATTCGATTGTTCTCACCTTATACTGCGTTTTCTTGAAACAGAGTTACGAAGGAAAATATTCCTTGGATAATTTTAAGACAAAAAAGTCCCATAAACATGAGCCCGCAAACGCTTTGTTTTCGAGATACAGGGTGTTTCTTGTATAGCCATACTTTTTAGTGATGCTTATATTTATTAGTTCATCGAATCTTTATTAATCTTCACTACAGAATTTGTTGATCAGTACCATTTGTTCTCGCATTTGTTATAATTAATTTATTCAGCATAGCTTTCTAACTGGATTTTTATAATAATTTGGATCTTCCTGAGGATTACCAGAGAGCTGGTTGAATTTTTTTTTCGAAATCGATATCTAATACGACAAAACTACAACAAACCAAAAAGTGTTGTACTAGACCAGAGTTTCTTTTAACATTTTTCTATAGAACCATTGCTTCACCAAAAAATAGTTCTGGTGGAAAGAAGCAGGTACCCTTCCAGAAAAAATATCACCCTGTTGATTTGCATACAAAATAAGCATATCACAAGATGATTACTTTAAATCGGAAGATCTATGCCAATTCAAGTTAAATATCTTGTGAAGGGAAGGTCCTATGAGAAAAACACCGGTATCTCAAAACCAAAGCGTTTGCAGATTCATGTTTTACGACTTTTTCTCAAAATGATCCGAGAAATATGTCATTTTCATTTATACACATTATAGGAACACCGTTGAGATATAATCAATTCAAAACTGATACCTGCACAATTAAATTGCAATTTAAATGAATCAAAATAAATTGTATAACACGGCCCAGACAATTTTTCGATGCGAATTACTCAGTGCAGTACTTTGATAACTACAGTATTGAAATTTTGTGTCGAGAATGAAACAAAAAACCGAAAACAACGAGTAAGTGCATACCGATTACGAATGCGAAAGTTACAGATGGCAAATAAGGGGCGACACCGACAAAGCGGATAGATAAGGGAAAATAATAAACCTCGGACATAGATGTGCTCGTAGTGCAGTAAAAGTACTCATCTTGAAAGCGATAATAAACTCATAAACCGTAAAAGGGTCCGATTTTGTACTCCGTGTCGATTTCAGAGGAAAGTAAAATGATTATTGGTTCTTTTTATGGAAAAAATTTCGTTTTTCGTCTTTGCGAGAATTCTGAAATTTCATATTTTGGAAATATTGGGGGGGTGGGGGGATAATTACCACCCATTTCTACGCCGTTGTTGGAAACATTTGAAAATATTGCTAGCCTTCCCTAGAATTTGCGTACTAAGCATAAAATAATCAGAAAATATATGACTTGAGTTATGATCACAAAAATACTATAAGAAAATATAATCGATGAAAAAAATCTTCGAAAATGGGGGGCGCTGTCTAAGATATTGCCACAGGCGCAATAGTACCTAGATACGGCTCTGGGGTTGTGATTGGCGATGATAAGATTGTTGATGAGTGCGGGATAGCGGATGCGATGAACCAATACTTTGCGAGTGTTGGTGAATCGTTGACTGCTGATGTTCCGGAGGTCCCAGATGATTCTAAGTTCGACTTCAGGCTTGGACAGACCGGAGGTTCGTTTTATCCGAAGCCGACAGATTCAGCTGAGATAATGGGGCTCGTAGGTTCCTTGGGCGACACAGGCTTGACTTTTTGGATTCAACCCATAGAACGCGTCAAGCCGAAAATGGGATAGTGAGAGATCCAAGAGTGACCAGAGAAAAATCAAGATCTTCGCTTCTCTACAGGTTACCCCAAATTTATAATATAATACCATCATTTCTTAAGATGTCGCAGAGCTTTCATTCCCTTAAAAAACACACAAAATCCTGGTTACTCGACAGTTTTGGAAGACAGGCAGGTCATGAAATGTTTTGAGATTTTCAGATCTTCATAATAATCAGTAAGCCAGCTCAGTAGTAATTTGTAATTTAGTGTAGGACTTACCTGTATGTTGTTTTTAGAGGAGAAGAATACATTTTGTTTTGTTCTGTTGATTCCTCGAGCGGGCTCAAACACGAGCTCTTAATTGAGCTTTCTTGAGCTCGCGGGGGGAACACAGCTTGTACGTTATGGAGAAATAAAGTATAAAGTATTTTGAAGAACTAAAATATTTGAAATAGAGTGGTCAGAAGATTTCTATATTTTGATATTTTTTCTGCTCTGTAATAAGCATTTACGCTAGTGGCGTGTATTTGTGATAAACAAGTACAATGCTACAAGTTATCATGAAATCACTAATCAGGTCCAGTCGTCATGAAATGATATCTCTAGGTTTTTTCATGATTCAGCGCCATCTATTATCGAGTTACTTCTCCACTTTGGGTAGTCACGAAATCCAACTACAGTAGCGACCCCTGGTGACTATTTCCTTGCCGTCAAATGTCGGTTGGCTTACTATCCTTTCCTTATACTATGGTTATACAGTCGTTATCCCAAATCTTTTCAAATTTTACTGACGAGCAACGTTTTTCAATAATTCTGCGGCCGTCCTGCATCAAATCGCGAAGTGCTCTCGAATTTTCCTCTATTAAGACTATGTCATTAGCATACTAAATACGTACAATCGAAGCCAAGCTTAGTTTTTAGAAGATTCAATCAAAATAAAAGTTGACTGCGGAATGAATATTTCCAGTCCATCTTTAAAAACTCATTAAGCCTTGAACGGGAAATTTCTACTTTTTTACTAAATATCGCATTCATCGCCTCCCCAGAACCATACAAAATTCAAGCAAAATAAAGCAAAAATATAATCAATAATACAATAATGAGAATTCCTCTGCATTAAACTATATTGATTCAGAAAAATTACCCAAAAAATATCACAGCACAGCACAGTGGCCACCACAGAACCAATGGTTAGCCGTGTGGCCACCACTGAGCAGACATGTAAGTTTTATGGTTAAATGTTTTTATCCCTATTCTGTCACCACTATGCCGAATAAAGCAGCGGAAATCGATCAAAGAAACACAAAATACGTTTTTCTGAAATCGTTCAAGAATTCCTCAAATCAAAATTTCTCAAACAGAACTGTTATATGTTTAGTTGAAATTTAGCCCTTTAAAAATATGAATTGTTTTTTTTTTCTGGTGAACGTGTGAAAATTGTGAAATAAAAAAAATGATTCTATAGTAATTACTTTTCGTTCATCACATACAGAGTATGGTTGACATTGCCCATCTGATCGTATAATTAAGACTGAGATTGGATTTGTAACTGATGTCCTAAGATCCATACATTATCGAAATCTAGACATCAACGAATATATTGCTGAAAGTGTTGAAGAAGATCCAAATTTATTCACTCCTCGGAGTGCACAACATTCGAAACTCGCGTACGCCACGCTATGCCCTATTTTGCATCTTCATCCATAAGGTTCAGTTGACTCAAACACTAGAGCTAGCTAACCAAGAAATGCGTAGAACTTACACCGATTGGGTTCTTGAGCAACAACTTTCGGTTGACGATTTTTCGCATCGAATTGTCTTCAGCGACCAAGCACTGAAAATCATTTTTGAAATGCTCTCTGTATTAGTGACAAAAAACTACCGTGTATTTTTTCATAAATAGGGTGCCGTTTTTTATGCGAAACAAGACATTTTAACTTCAATATACCTATTATAAACAATTATCTTTTGATCGATAATTTATGAAATAAATGAAAAATATAAGTTGAGATGTATTATTTTCTTGCTTCAAGAAAATTTTATTCATTCTCCTATCCCAAAATTCCGAAGAGTTATCCCCTGTATACAGGATGTATATGAATAGTTGCGAAAAAATTTAGGAGGCGATTCCTTGTCAACAAATAGGGTGGGTCTTTCATATAAACTTTTTTTTAGCCTTCCCCTGCTTATTTATAGCCTAGCTCCTGAGGATGACGCACAAAGGTAGTTTTTAATTTGTGAAAAGTTTATAATTGTTTTTTTTTGTAACATTTATTTTATATTTGTACCAACTCTCAATGAAAATATCGTTTTGACATCGCCTATTTGATAAATTTAAGGTCGAAAATAATTCCAACCTCCACAACTCAAACGTATTATCTGTTAATAATTTTTTTTGTAATGCGTTCTAATACAAATTAAATGTCAGCTTAATTTCATCTAGCTGAATTTTTTGGATTCAAAGAAAAAATTTAAAACTACTTTTTTGGTGCCATTTTTAGTGAGCTGCAACTAAGCAGGAGAGGGCTCAATAAATGAAGTTTATATGAAAGACCCATCCTATTTTTTGACATGGAATTACAGCCTGTATAATGGCATATAATGATATTGACATTGATGCTTTTTTCATTTTACTCTATTAGCACCGAAAAAGAGACATCTGATATCCACCGAAACAATTAAGTGTTAGACATTTTCTCCTTAGTATGTTAGAAAAGCGCTATCAAAAGTACTTATTACCAAATATAAATTGTGAAAACCTTTTTTTCATATATTTTTTTATTTCAGGGTCTGATTCGTCGAGGAGGATGGACGATGGGTCGGAACAATCTTTGATGAATATTGCGTTTATCGCGTCCAGCAGTGAGTTTTATGTTTAAATTCTTTTTGCCCTATTCTGTAACCACTATGTCATACAAAGCAGCAGAATTCCTCTCCTTTCACGGGGCAAATTTTTGTCTGATTCGTCACATTCCCGAGCTGTTTTCGGTCCGGAATATTTATTTTTCCGTCTTAGGCCGTCTTAATCTCGCGCCTATGGAGAACATAGTACTACGCTCTATTAGTGTGACGTCACACACCGCCATTTTTGGTTCTCCTGTTAGTGTTTGGAATCCAAACAAATAAATTGTCATTAAAATTAGTACGGTGTCGTTGAAACAATTGGCTTATTTTCATAAATAAGAATATTTGAGGAACGATTTCAGTATTAATTGATACACAGAAGGAACGAGGTCAATACCATTAATTTTGAATCCTGTATTCCCCAGATTTTGTATAAAGCCGTGTTTATCAGTTGAACTTCCAGTTCGAACTCACTGGCATTAATCTCGTGCCTTCTGCCTATCAATTAATAATAAAATCCATCCCTAAATAATCTTATTTATTGAAATAAGCCAATTTCGTCTACGCCAAAGTACTAATTTGAATGACAATTTGTTTGTTTGGATTCCGAACACTGACAGGAGAACTAAAATGGCGGGGTGTGACGTCATCACCAATAGAGCGTATTGCCTGCTGGAACTTAACAGTTCCATAGAGAAATGAAAGAAAGAGTAACTACTCAGTGGTAAAATGAGTACGCGTGATTGTCGCGCCCTTATGGGCAGGTTTTGAACTAACGATGCTGATTCTGCGCATTAGGCGCTTTAAATCAATTCCAAACAATTTCACAATTTGAATGGACACTTGCACTGAAAATTGTAAAAAAACTGTAATTGATATTACAGTTTTTTATATTTCAGTGAGGTTTTGCACCCAACTTAATTTTTACTTAAATAATAATACTCAACGAATTTTGAAATACTTTTTATTGCACATAATTATACAAATTGATATTTGTGAACAGAAATTAATGAAATAATTGAATCACATCAGATATATCGTATTGTACCACTTAACTATTGAAGAAGGAAACATTTCATTTGAAGATTGACGATAAAATAATTATTTTTTTGATTACTGACAAAATCCAGGAGATCGAAGGATTGATTTAGAATTGGAATCTTCAATTCTTTGACAGAACTCCAACGTAAGCCGTTTGAAACCTGGAACAAATTGAAAAATAAATGGTGATCCTGAAGAGATTTTCATTGAAAGTATACAGGGTGGCCACTTTTTCAATGGGTTTGTATTGGTAACTTTTGAACCATAAGAGTTAGAAGGTCGGTCAAATGGAGAAAAAGTTGCATGCATAGAAGCATTGTCAAGCAGTTCAAACAAATCGAGATTATCAGGGCCGGTTATTGAGATATCATAAGAAAACTAAATTCTGTCATTTTCATTTTTCTTTTTTTCCCACTTTATTTGAAATATTATCAAAAAATGTTACAGGAATTTTTTATTCGACAGTAAATTGTTCTCAATTTGACGTAATCAGATTTCGTATCCAACATTTCGTGCTCTCTGGGCCACCCTCAACCTAATTTTTTTCAATACGGACCTGTATATTTTATGACACTTTTCGAAATAACTTTTAACGCTGAATTCAACGATATATCATACAATGTCATTCAAAGTTGATTTTCAGGTGATTTTGACCCTTATCCAATTTTCTTTGGGTCGGATCTGTAGTGAATGCAATTTATCAAAAACTGTTGTTAATAAAATAGTCAACAGACGCGAATACAATGATTTTAAATTTGAATACCAAGCCTTGCAAAACTTATATCGTAATGATATCCAAATAAAGTTCGATTCTGTAATTTGTTTCAACGGAACAAATGACAAATCCAACAATAGTGATTTCTCGCGAGAATATTGTTTAGAATTAATGTAATCAGTTTGAACTCTTATCATGCTCCGCCTATGGGTTTCATAGACTTTTCTAGAAACTTTGGGGCCATGTGCAACCAACCCCGCTTGAAACCACTTGACACCCTGCGAGTCTATGCGGGAACGCAAGTCATTCAGTCTATTATACAGTTCACTAGCATAAGCATATATATGTAACCATCAGAAGTGAATATATTATTCGTTAACAAATAGCGTTTTTTATCGTAACATAAAGTTGAGAAAATACCCAACAAATATTGAGAATGTATTGGAAGGTATTCAAGAAGACGAAATAAGCAAATGTATAAGAAGTATGGGTTCCAGAACCGTTAAGTTCATTTTACAAAATGGTGGACATTTCGAACACTTACTTCGTTAATTTTCATTCACTTTCGAATAATCATTCGATTTTTATTTCATTAAATGATAATTCGTTTAATTAATATGAATTGAAATATGTGAATAATTATTACTTGTTTCTTGATTTGATTCTGATATGTTCCATTTAGTTCAAGATGAGTAAGTTGATTTTCTCATCGAAATGTATTGCATGTTGTTAATTAAACTAGAGGTACCTAAATGTAATACAGATCCGACCCAAAGAAATTTGGATAAGGGTCAAAATCACCTGAATATCAAGTTTGAATGACATTGTATGATATATCGTTGAATTTAGCGTTAAAAGTTATTTTGAAAAGTGTCATAAAATATGCAGGTCCGTATTGAAAAAAATGAGGTTGAGGGTGGTCTAGAGAGTACGAAACGTTGGATACGAAATCTGATTACGTAAAATTGAGGATATTTTACTGTCGAATAAAAAATTCCTGTAACATTATTTGATAATATTTGAAATGAAGTGGGAAAAAAAAGAAAAATCAAAATGACAGAATTTACTTTTTTTTATGATATCTCAATAACGGGCCCTGATAATCTCGATTTGTTTGAACTGCTTGACAATGCTTTTATGAATGCAACTTTTTCTCCATTTGACCGACCTTCTAACTCTTATGGTTTAAAAGTTACCAATACAATCCCATTGAAAAAGTGGCCACCCTGTATAAGCTGATAGCAATAGAACAATATGAAGTGAAAATATGGCTCCGTTTTCTTAAATCTACACAACTGCTCCCTCCGACATTTTTCCTTGATATTAATTTGATTTAAAATGCTTGATCTTTTCTTCACAAAAGGGGAAACAGTATCAGTATCCTAGCCTCAAATTTTGAGAGGGGGGGGGTGCGTCGTTATGGGCTTCAAGTTTTTTGAATGAACCATTTCGTACATTGTCTGCTTGAAACGCATATCAAGTGTAAGGTGGTTCTATTTTGGAAGGGATCATAACCCCCCCCCCCTGCGGGACCGCGCATGATTCGTTCAAATCAAGGAAAAATGCATCTTGCAAAATTCATACTTATTTGTTTCACAAAAATTTAAAACTGTTGTTCTTGAAACTGATTATAATATTTCATTTCAGAAAAATCAAAGACTGGGAAGACCTGCCGTAGTTAGGAAGTAGAGAATTAAGGTTTTTGTATCACCCGGACTTACTTTCATGCTCTTTCTCTAGTAATATATTTTAATCAATATATATACATATATACTGGAATTAAGTTATGTAAATTACAGCTGATCTGATATCACTGCCTTTGCAGAAGTTGAGCACTTCTTAAGCACGGAGTATCAACTATGAGTAGGGCCACTAGAGGGCGCTACCGATTTATATAAATATAAAAAATCGAGTTCAGAACAGATTCTTCAGTGTGTTGGAGCAAACCTGTTTTTATTTGATGTGTACAATAGCACTTCACATCGTATTTTCTGGCTTTTCATTCGGCTATTACGGATGAGGTTCCTTCCTACGTTTTCTCTCTACAATTGCACTCGACATTTTTGGGGTGATCAGAGCTTTAGATTTTGATCTCGAAGACGATTCGCGGTTGACTTCGAACTGTCAACCCAGGGGCGTACGGCAGGGTGTAAGTCTCACCGTTGGGAATGCCAAGACGTGTTGGGCACCACTGGTTCTTACTTCCCCATCGCTGTGGGTTCGAGCGTCTTGGCGGTGAGAGGTACATATCCAAAGTCAACGGAAGGGTTATCTTCTTCCTGTTGTCTTCATGTTTGCGGGGTTCAGTGTGTTCCAATGTTTGTTCTCTGACAGAAATTCCTCAAAAAGATGTGATTTTTGCCTTCATTGAACATCAGATCGTGGTTATCCTTTTGAGTAGGTTGTACGACTGCTGGTTGATTTGATTGGGGATTGGAAAACATTTTTTGCGATTTTGGATATTAGATTAACTTGAAACAACGGCTTGAAAAAACGAATCTGGAGCTCACTTTGCATTCCTCATGTTATTTATAGATACAGGGCGTTCCTAAATTGAAGTTACAAACTAAAATTCCTCGGACAATTTTAGGATAGAAAGTCCTATGAACATGGACTCGCAAACCATTTCTTTTCGAGATACAGACTGTTGATTTTTTTCAATTTTTTTCATCACAGCTCTTCCCCTTCACAAGATATTCATCTTTAATTTGACACAAATATTCCAATTTAAAGATTTCATCATTTTGAATTCAAATCTAATAGCTGATGCTGTCTTTCTTTCTTCAACCAGACTTTCTAATGTCCCCGGTCTCGCCAGTCTCCATCTTCTAGTTCTTTGCTATGCATAGCTTCGTCGACTTCATTTCGCCATGATCTTCTCGGCCTACCTCTTCTTGCTACTGGCCTCCACTCCGCAACTTTAGTAATCCATCTATCTATCATTTGCCCATCTAACGTGACCATACCATATCAATATCTGCTGTTCTATGTGTAGAGATACTTCCATCCTCTTTCTTACCTCCAAGTTTGTTACTCTATCCCTCACGGTCAAGCCACAACATCTCCTCCAGTATTCCATTTCTGTAGCCTAGATTTTTCCCTGGTTGTATTTATTACCCAGATCTCTGCGGCATATCATAATCATAATGTTTATTCAACATAAAAAAACATGTCATTATACTTTGGTTTTGGTAATAGTTTGGTAGATAATTTTCTTCATTTTGCAAATGCAAATATGCACGGTGATAATTTTTCTGGAACAATGCCCAGTGACTTTGGCACAGTACTACACGTTTTGGTCTCTTGTAGTTTTGTCGTATCTGCTACCGATTCTAAGAAAAAAAATTAAACAATTCTCTATACTTAATACTCAGGAAAATCCAAATGATTATAGAGATCCAGATAGGGAGCTGAATAAATTCATTATCACTTTTGGGTAAACTGTTATAATAATCACCCTGTATCTCGAAAATAAAGCGTATGCGGCCCATGTATATAGGACTCTTTTCCTTAAAATAATTCAATCATTCAAATTATTCCTTTATGCGTCCAATTAAGGACCACCCTGCATATTATTCTCAAATAAAATAAAACAAAATAAATTTCCACAAATATTTCAATATTAACAATAATTGTTTTGTCAAGTTTAATTTTATATTTCGACCATAGAAATGTGCATATTTTGTCTTATATATAGATTTAAGAAGTGAATGGAAGGCAAAAGCGTTTGAAGTTAGTAATTTGAGTTCAATTGATTTCATAAAACAAACATGTTTGTATCTTTTGCACGTGTTTGGAAAGTTTTTCAATTCATTTCATAAAATGAATATTATGGAAAAATATCGGTATCTTTCGCGCGCTTGTTCCATTTTCGTTCCTCTCTGTGAATTTATATTCCGATTATCACATCCATTTAGGCAAATATAAAATGTGAAATTTAATAATTTAAAATTTTTCCAATAATGTTATTAAATAATAAATAATAATAATAATTGGAAAACTTTTTTTTGAGCTCTCGTCTCCCCACAGATTTATCATTTTCATTTGTAGAGTGAATATTCTTACTACTTTTAGGTATTTTGCTAAACTTACAAATTTAACTGTAGACAAATCATCGATTAATTCAAAATAGCTTTTTGATATATTTATTGACAAGGGTACCCTGGAAGAGTCACTAATGGGATTCCATCATTTGAATGAATTGGTCATGGAGGCTCAAAAATTTGAAATGTATCAAGAAAAAAAACAGAAGGAAAAAACAAACAAAAAAGAAAGACAGAAAAGTTCACTTATGCCATGAGATATTTTGCCGATTATAAAAAATATTAGTTTTTCATTGTAGGCAAATGTTCTATGTCATAAATTCATTTAATCACGAATGAAAAGCCTCCAAGATCAATGAAATTGTATAAGTGTATTTTGTGATATTCAAAATGCAATCAAGTCTACTTCGATTATTATAAATTAAATCTCCTCAGGCGGCTCCTTCAGCGGTTTAATAAATAGTTGTTTTCTATAGATAATTAAAAAATATCGGTTACTTGATTATATGTATTGAATACATGTCACGTTATTACGGTTTTATGTGATAATTTGTCGAACAGATCAAATTTGTGATGTATCAGGATATATGATTCTGTAATTATGAATTTCAACTATGCCTTTTATCTTCAGGTGTAAATTCAAGTATCTACCTATAATTTCAGATAGAATAAAACTATTTGAAATATCGAGTGAATTGTTTTCTTGCCGAAAACATTTTGTAGCTGAAATGTTATAAGCTGACTTATCAGTTGATTTGAATTCAAATAGTTTTTCAGAAATTTCATGTTTCTACTTCCTTTCTTTTTGGTTTATCTACAATTCGAGAATAACAGAACAAACGTGCGAAATTATAGATAAATTGGAATATGCTAAAAATTAAACTTTGGAGAACAAAATGCCTACTTCATTCGCGCAACTATTTCTATTAAGAAAAAAATTCTTTGATTCACAGAATCAAAAATAAAATGGAAATTTATATTAAATACGGATGGAATTGATTCGTTTTTACAACCGTTGTATATCATAACATAGGTATGATATATATATCATATATATAATATATTATACTTCGTTCAATTCGGTTTTTTCCAAACAAAGTTTACTCAAATCACAATGAAATCTCAAGATGTTGTAATTTTCCAGTCATGTTTCGCACTAAAGAGGGATAACCACCACGTTGTTTTTCGCGTAACAGTCGAACTTTGGTACACATTCATTCCCTCTCTGGCGCTCCAGCGATAACCAAACTTTGTACGGTGAATGAAGTTGTACATTTACTTCATCTTCTTTCTTTTTTCGAAGCAAATAAGAAGAGGGCAGCACTTCACGACGGTCTATTATATTTTTGACGAAATTATAGTTTTACCTTTTTTATAATGATTATTGGTAGTTTTTTTTCACGAATATTTCAAAAACATAAGTGCTTTGTACAATGTACGTATTATTAATTTTTTTAGCGAAAATCGAAAAGTTACCAATTTTTTTTTCATTCTCAAATTAACAATATTCACTTTCTTCCATAAAGATTATTGTTCGAGGAAATTATGAAGAAATTTCACTAATTTCGTTTTGAACTGAGCATCCACGTGGTGGTGTTCCCTCTTGAGTTCAACTAATGAAAATTATGGAATGATTTAAATTTTGCAGAACATAAAATAAAATTGACTTATTCTGCTCCATTAATATTCGAAAAATAACTAGTTAGCTAGTAGATCATGATGGCTACCGCAATAAAATTCATATTTTTCTTCCGTAAATATTGTAAAATTCATTCATTATAAAGTTTCATTTTTTGTTTGTTTTAGTCCCAGTAGCATGTTCATATATTTTAATTTTTTCAAGATTTCTAATCTGTTTCCTAGTTTTCTTCCCTTCGTAATTTTTCGAAAAGGTCATTCTCGGCTAT
Source organism: Harmonia axyridis (assembly GCF_914767665.1). Lineage (NCBI taxonomy): Eukaryota > Metazoa > Arthropoda > Insecta > Coleoptera > Coccinellidae > Harmonia > Harmonia axyridis. Next base: position 44,227,901 of record NC_059502.1, on the reverse strand, counting down.
TACATTCAAATATTCAATACATTTTTCGTAGCCCTCACAATAGTGAACAATTCTTACAATTTAGATTCAATGTGAGTATTTTAACTATAGAAATTTCGTAATAACCGTCCTAAGGCTACAGATTTCTTGAGATTAGTGATGTCGCTAAAATTAACATTTGGCTTCAACCCATTCTGAAAATGTTCTTCCACATCGTAACGATGCAATTTTTGAATAATAAAATACTTTCTTACATTCCTTTTTTTCTACGCGTTTTCATTTTGATAGTGTCCGAATTGTAAATTTGTTGCAATTGCCTCAGTGATCTACCAATCCATTAAAATCGCCACATTGAATTATTTAATGAACCATCTCAACATGCTACCGAATTCAACGAAATAGCTAAGTCTGGATTCCCAATCACTAGGGAATTAAAGGGAATAAAGAGGCAATACACTGGCTAGAAAAGTAGCACAAACTCCTATCTCCTTTCTGTGGTATAGGTAAATGTTGCTACAAGAAAGACTTTCAAGAGAAGAAAAAACAAAAAGAGAAGCACTTTGGCGAATTCTTCTCGAGTTGGATCATTCCAAAAAGTTCCGTTGAAACTAGTGAGGGATCAAGAAGTACCTTGACCTTAGCAAGAATATGCATCACCTCCTCACCGGATTCCTTACTGGGCATTGCCGCCTATGGTAGCAACTTATGAGAATGAGTGTAGCAGAAAACGACGAGCGCAAACTCTGTGGGGAAGGAAAAGAAAATCCGGATCACCTGGTGACGGATGCTAGCCAACGCAAAAAATGATCAAGCGACTCGTAGAAGTAAGGCAGTATTCTCCTTGAAACCATCCCAGGTACTGAAGTTCATTAAAACTCTGGAACTGGAGGACGAGCTATTGACTACGACGACTACTTTCGAGAAGAGCTCTGATGGAGGCACAATATACCATAAAGTCGCGTTGAATGAAAAATAAGACCCATCCTCAAATCTATAACTACAACATGCTACTAAACATTCGGAATAAAATACGAAAAAATGAAGGAATTGTAAATTGGTTATACCAAGCATCAAATATGCAGGAAGTACATAGCTCAAGGAAAAAGACCTTACAGAGTGCACAACTTGGATATGCCGTAAGAGCTTCATGTCACGCGGGCAACCATATTTGAGTACATTACAAACTTTTAAGAAACATGACAGAACATATAAACAGCAAAATCAGCTGAAAATTATGAGTCTCGTTTATAAGTGACAAAATTTCACCTCTATTCAAAACTCATGCAGTAGTGAATCCATACGAAGGAAGTGGTAGAAACGAGACAAGAAGAGTAAGCAACAAAGAAATATCGGCCCTCTAACATAGCCACAGGAGTTGACTACGATTGAAAAGGAGTTGTATGTTGAGATTAATGAAGATTGTCCCAAAATGATTGGGAAGTAAGACATACACTTCCTTTATGTCGTCAAAAAATAAAGTATATACTTTCTCTGAAATGACGCATTACTACTAAAACCCGCAAATAATACAAGGCAGTAGTTCCAACGGAATTTCGATTAAAGAAAAATCAGTTTAACAATATTTTGGCAAAACATGGACGAGTGGTATTGTCTTGAAACAAGTAGGAATAATGACGATATCATCCATCTTCAGAGAAGGAAGTACCAATGTGTCCTTTAACTCGACAGGTACCATAGACAAGAATCTGATAACAAACACGTTGGAGAAGAAGCTTAGCTGACATTGGATCTTATTCATCAGAAGTTCATTTAGTACGAGAGGATCAATCAATTAATCTTCAGAAGGAGGAAATATATAAGTACTTTATTCTATACTTACAATTTATGTTTGGCGTGAAATTATTATTTTCGAAGAAGGGTATTTCAATTAATGGAAATTCAGTGGTAGGATCAACAGATCGATCGCAATTCAAAAATTTTGCTTACCAAAAATCTACATAGGCGTACAACTATGCCTCAGCCGTTTGTTCCGAAATTCGAGGATTGATTATAAAAAACCGGTTTTACATTTATGATTCAAAGTATTGTTCATCTCTGGCCACTACTTTCTCCCCTATTTCGGACTGCGTACGAATCCCGCGTTGAAAAATCTGGTCATCGTTTAAAGCGATCCACGAATCGAATAAATTTTTTCCTTCATAAGTTCGGAAGTGCTAGTCAGCCAGGCCGTGTGCCATTGATCGAATCAAGTGATAGTCCGAGAGAGTAACCTCTGGAGAATACGGCGGGTGGGGTAGGACTCCACATTTCAACGTTTTCAAGTATGTCTTGACCATTTTTGTATCATGAAGTCGAACATTGTCATCCTGTTTATTCACTTTATCATGTCGGCCGTTTATCTTTCAATGCTCGGCTCAAACGCATTGATTTCGTTCGATAACGATCGTCTGCGATTGTTTCAGTCGGTTTTAACAACTCATAATACACTACGCTGTGCTGGCCCCATCAAATACTGAGCATGACCTCGGAACCGTGAATGTTCGGTTTGGCCGTCAACGTGAATGCATGACAGGGATATCCCTATTATTTTATGCGCTTGCGATTATCGTTATGAACCCATGTTCTGTATTCGATGAGCCTCAGCCGCAGATTTCTCCATATTGAAGCAGAAAATTAAAATCTCCCGCAAATGACTAGAATTTGGCTCGTAAGTTGACATGTTTAAGAGAGAATAACTTTATGATGCAAGTACAAATCGACTAATATTTCGATGGCGTTATGTTTACAAATAACTAACCTTATTGTAGGACATCTACGATCTATTTATTTCGACTACCACTTACCGTTACAGCCATCTATTGTGAAACGCCGGAAGCAAAGTTGTACACCTAATATAAATATTGCTTTTTATCTGGATAATGATATGTGGAAAAAACTTATTCTACCTTTGCCATAATACGGATGAAATATTCACTTAATTCTCTAGAAATGCGATAATGCCCTTAATTTTTTCTCTTTTAGGTCGTAAGTCAACTCATGATCAAAATGATTTTTATCAGTGCGCTAAGTGTTCATTTGCAAATTTTCTTATTTGAATAAAATCTCAAATAATATGCCATCTCATTTTCGACAAATATTATGTGGTCCATGCATGTATATTTTTCTAGAATTTTTTTGATCAAAATCATATTACATGTCATATAGTTAAAGGTATTAATCCAGAACTTGTCGAGAATTTCAAAATTGTTTTTGAATTGTGTCATTTTGTCTTTATTTTGCATTTATTTCCTATTTAAACTCTAATTTTGTTATCCTTTTATTAACCTATATGTACCATGCCAAAAACATTGCGTTTCATCCAATCAAACACGAGATCCAGAAAAATAAAATATCTGAATCGATTTAATGATGTTCATGGATATGAAGAGATGCTAATAGTTATGTCTTGGCTATATTATCATGTATACTAGCAATTCATCTTTGAAAATTTCTAAGTGTTATAAATCTAGAATAATAATATTTCGTGATCCAATTGATGCTGTTCATAGAAAAAAAGATATGCCAACAGTTGTGGCTTATCAATGTTTTCATGAACACCGAAAATTTATATTTCAAAATGTCACTATTCCACTCGTCATCCTAAATAATAAAATTTAGTAATCAAATTGATGACCTTCAGAAATCCCTGTTGCTAGCAATATATTTTTTAAACTTTGTTTCATTTGCCAGGTCGAGCTCCCATTATGTAATTATGCTCTTCAGTATGGTGTTATATAAACGGTGTTTGTTATGTTCAGATATTGATTGATCCCACAGTATGCCGTTCATCATGGATATCGCCTTTCTTTCCTTTATAACTGCACCAAGTGTTCCGTCATGCGCCAGTTTCATACTAAGGTATTTATGATCTAGGCAATAGCTAATTTATTTTTCATCTTTCGGAATAATCTTCTGTGGTATCCCTCCAATGCACATAGATTCAGTTTTTTTTTATGTTCACTTCGAGATCCCATTTTTGTATTCCTCTATAAGTTTCCTCGTGATATAATTCAAGTCTTCCTGATCTTGAGCTACTAAAATTTGGTCGTCTGCAAAGCATAGAGTATATAGCGTTGTTTCGTCATTGGGGGGATTCCCAAGCCTTTACATTTTTTCTCCACATTTTAGGGCTTGTTGTAGGTAGATATTGAAAAGATTTGGCGAGAGCAGCATCCCTGCTTCAGCTCGTTTTGGATATTTGTATGTTGAAGCGTTAACCATAGCTTACTGAGGGGACGTTATCAAAAGCTTTCTGTAGATCAACGTACAGTAGGTGCACTTCTTGATTAACTGCGGTTTTCTTCTCGATGACTTGGGCAATACAATATAGATGGTGTACCGTGACCTTTCTATTCTAAAACCAGCTTGTTCTTCTGCTTCATAGTCCTTATATTCCCGTTTAATTTTATTTCTGAGGAGTCCGACATACATTCTGCTCACTGTGCGGGTTACTGCAATACCTTTGTAGTTCTCGCGATCAACTTCACTTCCTTTCTTGTGGATAGGAGACATTAAGAAATTTTCCATTCACTTGGTATTTCTGAACTATTTATGCAATCTGTAAATATATCTTTCTGAGCTGTTTGTTGAGTTTCTTTGTTCCAGCTTAGACCAGTTCAGCATAAATATCGCTTGGACCAGGGGATCTTTCATTCCTAAAGGACTTGGTTATTTCTTCGATATCTGTAAGTGTGCTCTTCAATGGTGATGAAGTTATGTTTATCGCTGTCGTACTTTCTTCCTCAGTAAAATCTGCTGTCTATTCCGTAAGGAGTTTCTTGAAATATTTTCCATATGTGTCCGTTATAATTGGTTATATTTAGTCCATTTTCTTTTCCGTTCTCATGTTTCTGATCATTCTCCAGCTTTCTGTACTTCTCCTTCCTCCAATGTAGGTGTGGATTCTTTGACAATTCCTTGTCCAAATGTCGTTCTTTCTTTGGCTTATTAACCTTCTCACTCTGGTTTTTGTTGTATTTTAATCTATTTTATCGCTTTCGTTCTTTGTTGTCAGAAATTTGTGATTACTCTTCCTCTTTTCTTCATAACGCTCTCTACCTATTCATCTCACCAGTATGGTTTCGAACTCTTTCTGTTCTTTTCTAATTTTCCGAGTGCCTCTTCTACTACCTCATGAATAGCATTCTTAACGTAGTTGTAGTTGTCTTCAGTTTTATCAAAGATATCCTTGTTCAATTTTTTATCTGAGCGTTTTTGGGACGACGACCTCATCATCTCGTAGTGTAAGCCATCCAAATTGTACAGAACTGGTTTAATTTCATGACTTGATTCCAAGCATTCATGTTTTTTTTTTTGCTTTTTTCATATATGGGTGGGAACAAGGCTTTCAATTTTGAAACATAATGGCCACTGCCGCACGATGGCCCCCTTGATACTCGCACATCTTGTGTAATTATTATATATTTTTTTTTAATTTTGGATTTTGTTTCATCTGTCCTTAAAATCAAATTAAATTTTTCACAACTGTAAACAGTAATAAAATAACTCACAGTTTTTTCAGAGTTTATACAATTTATTATGTTGAATAAACTCATATCTATCTATCTATCTATTCTTGTATATTGTCTCATAATGCTATATATAATCTATGATGGATGTCAAGTTCCGAGTCTGCTGCGTCCAAGTGTACCTACTTAAGTATGACGCGGTGTGAAAAGACTCTGATTGATATTTTCATACTGTTTTGTTGGCATGTTGTTATCAATCTGCATCAGTTATCATTTTGGGTATTTTCGCCGGGTGTTTCCACTACCTTGCTATCGTATTCTCGTCCCACTCTACTGTTGAAATCTTCTAACAACAAAATTTCTCATGTTGTCCCTATGTAAACAATTTTGTCATTCAATGTTTCGAATAATTCATTTTTGTTGTTAATATATACATCGTCGTGGATTCCATATACTCCTAAAATTGTTATCCAAAATCGTTGTCCTTCAATTGTTAGGTTCATCTTTATGAATCGTTGGTCAATGGGCTCCCAAGAGGTAATAATTCTTCTGAAGGTTTTTCGAATCAATATACCCACTCCCTGTTGAGCACTTTGATCTTTTTTCACTCCACTATAATACGGGTCATACCTAATATCCCAAATTCTCTAAGCCTCTACATTTCTTCTTCGTTTCTGTTATGACCGTGATAACCATCCTTGCATTCTGGAGCTCTGCCGTTACCTCAATAGTTTTCTTATAGATCGATCTTTCTATGATTACCACGAGTTTGATTTTTAAAATGTTGTTATTCAACCCAATAAATATAAGATAATGAACTTTCGTAAACAAATTGATGTTGTTTATGGAAATGCTGATAAGCTATAACTGTTGGCATATATTTTTTCCATGAACAACATCAATTTGATTGCGAATTGGTGATGTTCATGGAAATTCTGATAAGCCACAACTGTTGGCATATCTTTTTTTCATGAACAACATCGATTTGATTCCGAAATGGTGATGTTCATGGAAATTCTGATATGCCCAAGTTGTGGCTTATCAGAATTTCCATGAACATCACCATTTCGGAATCAAATCGATGTTGTTCATGAAAAAAAGATATGCCAACAGTTGTGGCTTATCAGAATTTCCATGAACATCACCAATTCGCAATCAAATTGATGTTGTTCATGGAAAAAATATATGCCAACAGTTATAGCTTATCAGCATTTCCATAAACATCAACAATTCGGAATCAAATCGATGTTGTTCATGAAAAAAAGATATGTTATGACCGTGATAACCATTCTTGCATTCTGGAGCTCTGCCGTTACCTCAATAGTTTTCTTATAGATCGATCTTTCTATGATTACCACGAGTTTGATTTTTAAAATGTTGTTATTCAACCCAATAAATATAAGATAATGAACTTTCGTAAACAAATTGATGTTTGTAAAAAATATATGCCAACAGTTATAGCTTATCAGCATTTCCATAAACATCAACAATTCGGAATCAGATTGATGATGTTCATGGAAAATGGCTTATCGATCTTTCTATGATCACCACGAATTTGATTTTGAAAATGTTGCTATTCAACCTAATAAATATAAAATAATGACCTTTCGTAAACAAATTGATGTTGTTCATTGGAATGAAGATATGCCACCAGTTGTGGCTTATCAGAATTGCCATGAACATCACCAAATCGGAATCAAATTGATGTTGTTCATGGAAAAAAGATATGCCAACAGTTGTGGCTTATCAGCAATTCCATGAACATCAACAATTCGGAATCAGATTGATGATGTTCATGGAAAATGGCTTATCGATCTTTCTATGATCACCACGAATTTGATTTTGAAAATGTTGCTATTCAACCTAATAAATATAAAATAATGACCTTTCGTAAACAAATTGATGTTGTTCATTGGAATGAAGATATGCCACCAGTTGTGGCTTATCAGAATTGCCATGAACATCACCAAATCGGAATCAAATTGATGTTGTTCATGGAAAAGAGATATGCCAACAGTTGTGGCTTATCAGCATTTCCATAAACATCAACAATTCGGAATCAGATTGATGATGTTCATGGAAAAATGGCTTATCGATCTTTCTATGATCACCACGAATTTGATTTTGAAAATGTTGCTATTCAACCTAATAAATATAACATAATGACCTTTCGTAAACAAATTGATGTTGTTCATTGGAATGAAGATATGCCACCAGTTGTGGCTTATCAGAATTGCCATGAACATCACCAATTCCCAATCGAATTCATGTTGTTCATTGGAATGAAGATATGCTACCAGTTGTGGCTTATCAGCATTTCCATGAACATCAACAATTCGGAATCAAATTGATGTTGTTCATGGAAAAATGGCTTTAAGATCTTTCTATGATCACCACGAGTTTGATTTTTAAAATGTTGCTATTCAACCCAATAAATATAAGATAATGAACTTTCGTAAACAAATTGATGTTGTTCATTGAAATGAAGATATGCCACAAGTTGTGGCTTATCAGAATCTCCATGAACATCACCATTTCAGAATCAAATCGATGTTGTTCATGAAAAAAAGATATGCCAACAGTTGTGACTTATCAGAATTTCCATGAACATCACCAATTCGCAATCAAATTGATGTTGTTCATGGAAAAAAGATATGCCAACAGTTGTGGCTTATCAGCAATTCCATGAACATCAACAATTCGGAATCAGATTGATGATGTTCATGGAAAAATGGCTTTTCGATCTTTCTATGATCACCACGAGTTTGATTTTGAAAATGTTGCTATTCAACCTAATAAATATTAAATAATGACCTTTCGTAAACAAATCGATGTTGTTCATTGGAATGAAGATATGCTACCAGTTGTGGCTTATCAGAATTGCCATGAACATCACCAAATCGGAATCAAATTGATGTTGTTCATGGAAAAGAGATATGCCAACAGTTGTGGCTTATCAGAATTTCCATGAACATCGCCAATTCGCAATCAAATTGATGTTGTTCATGGAAAAAAGATATGCCAACAGTTGTGGCTTATCAGCAATTCCATGAACATCAACAATTCGGAATTAAATTGATGATGTTCAGGAAATTGAATGCATGCCAACAATTATGGTTGGTCGACATTTTCTTGTACACCACCAATTTATATTTGAAAATGTCAATTTCTACTAAAATAAAGTTTCCTAACTAAATTGTTGTTCATGGAAATGAAGATATGCCAACAATTGTGGTTTATCAGCATTTCCATGAACACCTTCAATTCGGATTCAAATTAATCTAATATACTGGAAATAACGATATGTCAACAGTTGTGGCTTATCAATTTTTCCATTTTCACCACTATTCGTTTCAAAAATATTGCTATTTACCCCAATGAATATAAAATAATGACATTCAGGAATCAGATTGTTGTTGTTCATAGAAATAAAGATATGCCTGGAATTGTGGCTTTTAACATTTCCATATACATCACCAATTCGATGTTAATTTTCTGGATTTCGTGTTGGTTGGATAACAAGCAAAGTCAATACTGAACATGCAGGTCTTTCAGACTTCCTTACATAGTCTTCCTTCAAACCAAATCAGGATAAGACAGTATCAGATCATATTTCCCATTTAAATAACAACAAATCAATTTTATAAATAATTTTGAAATTCTCTACAACGACAGTTCTAGATTAACCTTTGTAAAATCTCTTGAAAGTAGGAACACTCTTCGAAATATTCTTTTGACGGAACATTATTATGCTAACACATTATCCTCACCGAACATTATCAAATAAGAATAATTTGTAAAGTTCTACGTCGATCTTTGATACCACACATCATTTATATCATTATATTCCTACATAAATCAACTCCTCATCAATAATTTTTCTATACTTTTTTATGAATGGTCATTTTTTTGAGTAGATATGTTACATTGATTTTGCAATGATGCTGTTTGCTGCGATGATGTCTTCGTTGCAATAACATCTTGTTATATCCAGCTAAGAACTATTTCATTCCCTCATTTTCACCCTGTTTAAGATGTTTCTAGTTTTTTAATTTCATTTTTCTTCATGAGAATCTAATGGCTTTATTGTCGTCCTCATAATCGCATCGTGTATGGTAAGGGTCGATCAACTTTTTTTCGAAAAGCAAACTGAGTTGAAAAAATTTCATTAGTGATTTGATTGATTGATTGATTCTATCGACAGAAGAATGAAGATGTGCTAGGGTTTGTTGAAATCAGAAATCTTTTATCAGAGATCCTGACTGCTAAACGAGAATATAATTACCTCACAAGAAAACTCTATAGAATCCTGCAAGAGTACTTCAATTCAAAATTTCAACACCATATCGAAAATATTGACAACAACAGTGGAGGGCTACTAAAAAATACAAAAGGCCAGCAATGCGTTAATCTCCGATCAAAAAGACAAATGGAGAATGGGCTAGTTCTGACGAGGAGAAAGCGACACTATTTTCATCACATTTCTCATATAACAGCAATGAGAATGATTCTAAAAGAAGAAATTTCAGAGGCTTGGTGAGATGTTGAGGTGGGTGCGATTTGGGAAAAATTTCATCATTAAGCCGGATATCAAATTTTCATCAAAACAAAAACTTTAGCATTGGATTTGTGTTAATATTATTTTATTTAATTCTGTCGGAATTTCAATCAATTTATAATTTTAGTAGTTGAACGTTTCCGTTTTGTTAGTACTAATAATTATTTATTTTCATAGTCGTAATACAGAGATTTCATTGTAACTTATTATTTTCACACTAAAATTGAAGAGAAGGAATATTATACAATGCGATATAGGTACATTCTCACTTTTCTCTAATTTCGCAATCACTTTATTTTTCAATAAAAAAAAATCATATCCAGTTCCAATATTCAGCTCTATTCATCTGCCATTTTTTACTTTTTAATTTATACGAATCATCACATTTTACTCACTCTTCTTTATTTATCCAATAAGTTCATTTAAATCTAGTTTTGCGTCTTTTCACCTCTGCCTTCATACATATCAGGTAATAGTTGATTGCTTGCGATTTTTTGTGGTATTTAATTTCTTTTAGATTGTCTATTTCTATATTCTTTTTTTTAATTTCTTCATTTTGGCGTACCACAATCAATGACACAATTGTCTTTCATAAATTCTTATTCTGTATGTTTGCTTTTCGCTCCTTTTCTGTCAATATTCTCATTGAATTTCAGATCTTTTCCTTTTTCTTTATTTTGTGCTTGATTTTCGCCTCGTTTCTTTCAATATTCTCATCGAATTTCAAATCCCTTTCTTTACATATTAGGAAAAGTGTATGTGAACTTAGGAAAAGTGTTTTATCGTTTTCTAATAACCATTTAGATCAATCAATAAATGTGCAGCTTATTCTGGGGGATGAGAGTGGTATGATTTTTTTGAGAGCATGAATTTTTCTTTGTTTGAGGAATTTCTGTTAGAGAATGAATACTGGAACCCATAGATCTTCACAATCATGGGGAGGGTGCTTACTTATCGTCATCAAGACGCACATATCGAACTCACTTAGATGGTTGGGTGAGACCAGTGTTCGGCACGTCACTGCGTTTCCAGCATTGAGACAAGAACCCTGCGCACGCCCCTGGATTTACAGTTCGAAGTCAACCGCGATTCGTCTTCGAGATCGAAATCTGAGGTTCTGATTACTCCCAAAATGTCGAGTGCAGTTGTAGGGAAAAAACGTAGGATGAAAACTCATCAATAATTGCCGAATGAAAAGCCAGAAAGTACGATATTAAGTGCTATTGCACACATCAAAGAACGACAGGTTTGCTCCAAAACACAGAAGAATCGGTTCTGAACTTTACTCTCAAACGCAGTTGCATGCCCCACTGATTTATAAGTTTTGCTCTATATTTTAATTCTATCGTGTCAAATATAGTATTATCAACATCACTAAACTAGTCCATTGCAATTCTTTGTGAAATTATGTGTTACTAGAGGAGGAGTATGAAGTAAGTTTCGGAGATGTAAATGTAAATTGTAAATAGTTTTCTATTTTTTTTGAAAAAATTTTGTTTTATTTATTGTATTATGTATATGTATTATTATTTATGTTCAAAAGAGTTATTTGTTTATTTTTGTTAAGAAGAATATTTATTTTTTATATATATTTTTTTATCATATAAATTGTTCGAATATACTCCTGGCTTTTATTATCCCATTTTATATACAAAAATGTTTTTATCTGTCATACCCAAAATCCAAAAATAATTTCATACTTATTTCTATGCGAAGCATCTGCTTCCATTTACGATTCATTTTTTCCAAAACTAAAAAATAACAATTTGAGTTGTTTTGTAAAAGGTAGGTAAGTTAATAGTTTGTTATTATACATTTAACACTTACCGGGCCTAACCAGTAAAAACACATTCTTCTCTATGCTTCAAATTTTGACACGCATCTTTTGAATCTTAGTAGTAACGAGAGAAAAAAGTGGTATGAAGTACACAAACATAATATATAGTGACTATTCAAGTGGCGATAATATTAGGTGAAATGAGCAACCAATGCGGCGGTGAAGTGATCGAGATAGCAGACTTTGTGAAGATATCATCTGAACGTGTACCTATCATATCATTCACGCATATTTGTACATGAGAAATCTGTGTGCAGAATAAGTGCCGTGCTAGCTAACAATCGATCAAAAGCAACAAGGTATTAATGATTCTGAGCTTTTCAATAGGTTGTTACGGTCAAGTAGGTATATTGAGTTTAAGTAGTTTTCTGTGCTTTCCCGAAGAAAACAAAAAAAATAAATAAAAAAAAATTGAGTATTCGTTTCCGATGTCCTTTGAATTTAAAGACACTTCTTGTGATTGATATATCCGCCTCATCCCCCCTTGCATACGCCACTGGTGACTTAATAAACCACAGTGGCCACAAGCTTGGTCTCGTTTTTTATTGGCGGAGCCTAAATATGGCGGCTTCTCGTTTACATTCTCCGTTTACCTGATTTTTGGGATTTATTCAAAATGTAAGGCCCATTTTATTAAGTCACTGTTGTATTCTTCAGTTGGATAAATTTGTTCGATATACAATCAAATACTGTCAGCCTCAATAATTTTGATTTTGACGTGTATCAGTTCAGTCAATTTTATTCAAGTTCTATGGTTCTATGTCCCCATTCGCCATTTTTAGGCTCAATCTGAACGAATTGTCGCCACTGTGTTGTATTAAGTCACTGTACTCTATAAGGTACTTACGATGAATATATAGAGTTTTTGAATGAAATTATTCATTAATTTTCAGATATTCAAGTTGGTTACAAGAAATAATGGAAGCCTTCTCAAACTGAAAAGTCATTGATCTAGAAGATTGAATGTATTCCAGGACTAAATTACATAACTGGTGGATGGATTAATAGAAATAACTACCCTCCATTGAGCTTCCAACTGGTCATCAACCTGAAACCTTCATCCTGTAGTAAAATTAATATACATTGATGACATGAAGATCACATTTTTTTTGTAAAAAGTTTATTACTGTATATCTGGTACTGGTTGTCTAGAAATTCGTGGTAATATGTTACCATTAATGAATGGGTAATTATATAGGTACTTATAATTCAGTACATACAAGAAGAATAAAGTGACTTCAATTGCTTGTGGTTTGCACAACAAAGTTTTCCTATAAATGCCTAGCCAAACTTATCACAGGCGGCTTTCTTGTATTTGAATATTGATTGAATGCATTTCAGGTCTGAATTACATAAATAGTGGATGAATTAATGATAATAACTGCCCATCATCGAGCTTGCAACTGGTCATCAACCAACAACCTGAGACCTTCATCCTATAGTTGAATAATATACATAAATGACACTTATGAAAATTAATTTTTTTTTGTAAAATGTTCATTACTTTATATCTGGTACTGGTTGTCTCGAAATTCGTAGGAATATGTTACCATCAATGAAGAGGTAATTATATACTTATAATGCAGTACATACAAGAAGAATAAAGTGACTTCAATTGCTTGTGATTTGCACAACAAAGTTTTCCTATAAATGCCTAGCAAAACTTATCACAGGCGGCTTTCTTGTATTAGAATATTGATTGAATGCATTTCAGGTCTGAATTACATAAATAGTGGATGAATTAATGATAATAACTGCCCATCATCTAGCTTGCAACTGGTCATCAACCACCAACCAGAGACCTTCATCCTATAGTTGAATAATATACATAGATGACACTTATGAAAATTAATTTTTTTTTGTAAAATGTTCATTACTTTATATCTGGTACTGGTTGTCTCGAAATTCGTAGGAATATGTTACCATCAATGAAGAGGTAATTATATACTTATAATGCAGTACATACAAGAAGAATAGAGTGACTTCAATTGCTTGTGATTTGCACAACAAAGTTTTTCTATAAATGCCTAGCCAAATGTATCACAAAAGGCTTTCTTGTATTTGAATTTTGATTGAATGCATTTCAGGTCTGAATTACATAAGTAGTGGATGAATTAATGATAACAACTGCCCATCATCGAGCTTGCAACTGGTCATCAACCAACAACCTGAGACCTTCATCCTATAGTTGAATAATATACATAGATGACACTTATGAAAATTACATTTTTTTTTTGTAAAATGTTTATTACTGTATATCTGGTACTGGTTGTCTAGAAATTCGTGGCAATATGTTACCATTAATGAATGGGTAATTATATAGGTACTTATAATTCAGTACATACAAGAAGAATAAAGTGACTTCAATTGTTTGTGGTTTGCACAACAAAGTTTTCCTATAAATGCCTAGCCAAACTTATCACAGGCGGCTTTCTTGTATTTGAATATTGATTGAATGCATTTCAGGTCTGAATTACATAAATGGTGGATGAGTTAATGATAATAACTGCCCATAGTGAACTGACGAAAAATCTGGAAGGGACCCGTAGGTACAGAAAAATGAGGCCGACTGAAATAGAACATTTGTGGGAAAGCTTTCTCACTCTTACTCTCTGCCGTAGCGGGAATAGCTTTGATTTCAAATCGAAACTGGCTAGTTTGTATGTTTAATTTTAATTTTTTTATTTATTATGGACCAAAATTGACTATTGTCTCAGTTTTTTGTGTTATTTTGTGATTGGAATAATATTTATTAATAATTCAAGCCATATTAGGGCAGTTGATAATTACGAGTTCGCAATATTCATCGAGATTTCTTTGGGATTTCAACAAAAACTGACTGCTCCGTTTTCTAAACTGTTTGTGTGAGGTGAATCTTATTTTTTCATATTCAGACCTTTTTGAGCGAATATAATCATTTTGATAATTAGAAATTTCTATACTTGACATGACTAAGTATCGAGAAAGATTAAAAAAATGTATCTCATAAAAATGATCCCGCAAACGCTTTGTTTTCGAGATACAGGGTGTTTCTAGTAGTCCTACTTTTTTGTGATGCTTAACCAGTTTATCGAATCTTTATTAATCTTCTCTACAGAGTTGGTAAATAAGTACCAAAACTTATAATTAATTAATTTATCACAGCTTACTAACTGGATCTTTATAATAATTTGGATTTTCCTGAGAATGACTATAGAAAGCTGTTTGAATTTTTTTTCTCGAAATCGATTGCAGATACGACAAAACTACAACAAACCAAAAAGTGTAGTACTGAATCAAAGTATCTTTTTCTAAACTACCAGTTGCTCACAAAACATAATTCTGGGGGAAAGAAGCGGGCACCCTTCCAGAAAAAATTCACCCTGTAGATTTGCATTCATAATTAGAATATCACATGATGAAAACTTTAAATTGGAATATCTATGCCAATTCAAGTTAAATGTCTTGAGAAGAGAAGGTGCTATGAGAAGAAAACTTAAACTTTAGCACCTGTATCTCAAAAACAAAGCGTTTGCGAACTCATGTTATGTAGGACTTTTTTTCATGAAATGATCCGTGAATGTAATTTTCATTTGTACCTTCAATTTAGGAATAACCAGTCGATTAAGTCAATTCTAAACTGATGTCTCCAAAAATAAATTGCAATTTGAATGAAACACAATAAATTGTACAACACAGCCTTGACAATTTTTTGATGCGAATTACTGAGTTCAGGTCTTTGATAACTACATATTGAGATTTTGTGACGAGAATGATACAAAAAACCGAAAACAACAGGTAAGCGTATACCGACGAATGTGACGAATGCAAAAATCACAGACGGCAAATAAGGGGCGATGCCGAGAAAGCGGATAGATAAAGGAAAATTATTGAAACACGATAAGGATTCCATGATTGTAATTGAAATCCGGAAAATTGTTGAGAATCCATTACTTTCCTTTTTTCCATACCCTCTGGATTGAAGAAGTAATATTGAGGGTGTTGTGCTGAAAAATGAGGCAATCAAAATCTCAGGGGGGCCATGGCCCCCCTGGCTCCCCCCTGCGGGCGCCGATGTACATAGCTTGTTCAATAATTCTGCAAAATCCTGTCGGTTTTGCAAAATACATCCATGAATTTATTCAACCATTGGTGAGAAAGATTGAAGTTAAAAAGAAGTATTCATTACGTTGGAATATTCCTCCCAATATGTGGTGAAAAACTAAACTAAATCTTTTAAACGAACGTGTACACATTTATCCAAATTTATCAAATTGGGGCATGAATGAAAGAGCGTCCAAAAGTACCTTTATATCTTCAAATCTGTGATTTCCAAATTTTTATAATCAGCATATCACCTTTTAAACATTTGTTGTCGATGGAGCAGAGTCTGAATAACACATACCAAGTAAAGTCTTTTCTTGCACAGTATTTTTCTCGTGTTTTATTAATATACGAAACATGTTTCTAGACATTGTCCAAACAACAAGAAACGTTCAATATCTCGTTAGTACCTACTTTGAGTACCTACTTTATTATAAATATTACATTCAGACTATAGCAAACTGTTTGAGGTAAGAACTGTTTTTAATGCATAAATGTTCAATGAACTAACATATTTTATTTTAGGAAATGTTGAAATTTGCAAGGAAACACTAAGCTAAAATGAATGTCACCTCTCCCGTAGTGTAGGGTACCTAAATGCACAAATGCAGTACCTACTTTGAGTACCTACTTTATTATAAATATTACATTCAGACTATAGCAAACTGTTTGAGGTAAGAACTGTTTTTAATGCATAAATGTTCAATGAACTAACATATTTTATTTTAGGAAATGTTGAAATTTGCAAGGAAACACTAAGCTAAAATGAATGTCACCTCTCCCGTAGTGTAGGGTACCTAAATGCACAAATGCAGAAACATCGATTTTTTCGCACGATTTTTTCGCACATAAACTTATCAAATTTTAATGGTGTTGGTGTTCATCGATTCTTTGGCGAGTTTTAAATGATTTGTCATATAATTTTAAGCGTTCTTTCCGCATTTAACCTTTGAAATGTGAAAACATAGAAAATCTCAATAACTTTCGGTTCTCGAGCACGCCGCAGAGTTCTCGACCATTTTTGTGTTAGTTTTCGACCACTGATAATAGTGGCCGCTCCACTTGAAAATTTTATAAAAAATTTTAGAGCGAGATGAGTGATTAGTACTTACTTTCGTACCGTACCATCGACATCATCTATCACTCAGATGAGTTTCAGATGAGGTAATCAAGTAATAAACACTCGGAAAGTAAAAAAAAATATTTTGCAAAAGTTTCCACTTTCTATAAATATTTCAAAATAGCAACTCATTCAACATTATTTGGTTATTTTGCTCTCAATATCTATTTAGAAACTAATGAGTAAATGAAATATAAAACACCGACCACCAGTGGTCGAGAATTAAGTACAATCAAATTGCTTCTCGACCGCGAATAAATAAAAGGTAGAAATAAGTGTTTCAACGTTAATTCGGTGGTCGCAAACTAATATACAGAAACTAGATATATAAATGAATCAGGGCATCGAAAAAAAAACGAAAATGATCCAACAGAAATATATCGGTTGAAATAAACAATTATTGAAGTAACAATTGGTTCTCGACCACTTTGGTCGAGAAATAAAAGATAAAAATTCGCGACCGACGAATATTGAACAAAAAAATATACATTTATTCGCTTCTTGATTGAAATACACTAAAAAATGTATCTTATAGTTGATATGGAACAAAATATACACACATAATTCATTTGAAATAAGAAATAATTACCATTTTCTGGTCATATATCACAAAGCACTTTTCTAAGAGAGGACGAGAAAGAACCCTTTCCTATGATAGACGATTATAAACTAATTTTTAGCGCAAAAACTTTGACCTATACCACTACTATGCAAACTATCTTGGAAGGGTAGAATGGTCGAGAACACGTACCGCGAAAATATTTTACACTACATGATAGATTTTTATTATTATTTTATCTCAAATCACGGAATGGTCGAGAACCAGTGCCGGTCGGCTAACCAGTGCATTTACCCTAATTTTCTTGGAAAAATTTCGTAGCAGAAGTTGCTCCATCCTGCTGGAACCATGTTATTTGGTAATAGCCAGGAAAGTTCTGCAAATAAGGGAACTAATAACAATAACCTCACATAATGCTCTGAATTCACAGTTAGTGCACGCCTCCTTTCCTCCTGACATTTCAGCCCATACGGTCACCTCGGTCGAATGAAGATGGCATAGATAAGGGGTTTGTAGAAGAAGGTTCAGATGCATACGTTTCGGATTTGTTGCACTTCAGTCCTCAGTAGCAACACCCCAGAGCTTATTTACGTGACCATTGTTCATTCAGAAATGGATCTTGAAAATCATTTACAAGAAAAAGCTCACATTTCCTAGCCAACAGGTATTTGAAATGGAAGAAGTCCTAGATGTAAGACAGCTGTATGCTCTTAAACTTCTTTCTAACATCATCTCAGGAAAGACAACCTTAAATACGTTACAGCATCAATATTCGACGAGCTGAAGAGATCATACTTACATGCAATAAAAGTATATGCCAGAGAAATTACACTTATCTAGGAACAAAAATTTACAATGTCCTTCCTGATCAACTCAAGAACTTGAAAAGTCTAAGAACATTCAAAAAGAGTTTTAAAGCTTGGTTGGATGGTAAGAACAGAAAGATAATCAGTGACTTGATAAATAATAGTAAATATCAGATGTGAAATAACTTTTTACATTGTGCTTATGAATGATATTTGTTTTTCTCCTGGTATTGTAATTATTTTCTTTTGAATTATCTTATGGAACATTTATTTCAGAATTCTTAATTAAGTTAATATCACATACAGGTCATACCTCATGTACCTCCTTGATGTAAAGTGTTTATTTATGAAATAAACTTTTTTATTATTATTATTATTTTTGTGACAAGGATGGAAGTTTAAAGGCAAAACATTGGTTTTCTGAACTGATTGTATGTGTTTTCTTGTGGTGATTACTGATTTTCAAACAATTTACTGAGTGTTTGTTGGTATTCTGGTGCTTATTTCACTACTAATAAACAATTTTAAGTATCTCTGCTTCTAGTGTAGCTTATAATTGTGTTGTTATATCCAAAAAAGGGTTAGACGTGACATTTCATAGGTAAGAAAACAAGAAGGGATTTATCGTTTATTTAATTGAATATTTTCACAGGCGTCCGAGAAATTGAATTAAATGGGTAATGGAAATATGGAGTGAAGACAAAAAAACCTTCTGCCACAACCGTAATATGTAGTAATCACTACAAAACAGAGGATTATTATGTCAAACTCCATATGGAACCAGAGTTTTGAAGGAAGGAGCCATACAATTATGATATTGAGAACATGTGTTACTGAAAAAATAATTAATACTATACAGCAAATTCCTGCCATTCATAAATACGGAGTTATGAATTTTTGACCATGTTATTCCAGTTTCGAAGCCCTGATTCGAATCTCTTCGTCGGATGTTAATCATAATTTTTTTATATTGATATTTATTATATGTTTTTTTTTCATATGTGCTTGCATATTTGATGATTAAAGGTAATATGATACACCCATGTATCAAATTTGCAGTACTTTTTTAAACCGTTAGAGTATAGAGGAAGATGTATATACTTTTGGAACGTAATGCCCGCCACTCACGGAGCGTTTCTTCCAGCGTTTGGTAGCAAGCGTCGAAGAGATTCCAGTCAGACAGCTCGGGACACGGCCGTACGACTGTAAATCAGAGTATGAACTTAACTGCCCGACTGGAATCTCTTCGACGCTTGCTACCAAACGCTGGAAGAAACGCTTCGTGAGTGGCGGGCATAAGGATGAATTTGTCCTTTAATAGGAAAAATATGGCATTTATCCCCAATAATAATAATAATAATAGTGCTTTATTTCAGATCATATTCATCACAAATTGCTCAGTACATGAAAATGAAATGGAATAGTGTCAAAAAGGAAAAAATATTAACCATATCCTATCATGCAAAATAATCTTCATTTCCATAAGGCTCCAACTCAACTAAATATTTATACAGTTTCTTTTTAAATTTTTTGATATCAGAGATCATAGATATATCTTTTGGCAAAGAGTTGTACATTTTTAAGCATCTGTACTCAGCTTGCTTCTGGCTTGTTGTTAAATTATGCCTAGGGTATATATAATTGTTATTCCTTGTGTTATAATAACTTTTTTGATTTTCATATTTACGAAACATATTTGGATTCTTCTTGATGAAAATAACACATTCTTGAATGTATATTCCATATATAGTTAGTAATCCCAAGTTCTTGAATGTACCTCTACATGATTGATCATACCTCATGTTATTCAGTATTCTAATTGCTTTTTTCTGTAATACAAATAAAGGCTTTATGTTTCCGGATCCATAGAAGATTATGCTGAATCTCAGTTTAGCTTCTATTGTTGCGTGATACACCATCTTCAAGTTGCGTTGACAAATGTATTTCGATGTTATTCTAAACCCATAAATTGCTGTCTGAATTTTTGTACAAAGATTTGTAATATGTTCCTTCCAGTCCAGATGATTATCCATGTGAACTCCCAAAAACTTTGTATGCTCCACAAGTTGGTATTTATTCTGATTAAGTGTTATGGAATTAAGTTCTTCGATACCTGTACTACTTGGAGTGAATAGTACGATTTCAGTTTTTTCTTTATTCAAAAGGAGGTTATTACTTTTGAACCATTCATCTGTTTCTTCCATTTTACTTTCACATATGTTCCTCAAATCTGGATATAAACTCTCTATAATAAGTAGGTTGGTGTCGTCTGCATAGTTAATTGTTGTTGTCTTTTTATTTTCACTGTCTTCGCTTACTGTGTAGTCATTGATATATATTATGAAGAACATTGGTCCAGCAATGCTTCCTTGTGGAATACCCAAAAGCAGTTCCTCCATATTTGATCTTATTACTTCTTCCTCCATTTCCATTTCCACCATCTGTTTTCTCATTGTGAAATATGACCTCACCCACTGCAAGGCAGGTCCTCTAATTCCATATCTTTCCAGTTTCCTCAATAGTTTTTCACTGTCTAAGCAGTCATATGCCTTGGTTAGGTCAAGAAATATTCCCATAGCTAGGTCTCCACTTTCAAATGCTTCAACTATTTTATTAATAAATTTGTACACTGCTGTTTTTGTAGATTTTCCTTTTGTATAACCATGCTGATTATCACTGAGAATTTCATTTTTCAATAAGAACTCCATTAATTGACTACAGTATATCATCTCAAATATCTTGGAGAAACTTGGCAGGATACTTATAGGCCTATAGTTATTAAAGTCATTTATATCGCCCTTTTTATGTATTGGTTTCACAATTGCAATTTTTAATTTATCAGGGAAAATACCATGTTTGAGAGAGTTATTAATGATATGGGTCAAAGGTTCAATTTTTTCTTCTGCTGTTTGCTTAATTATGTGATTTGATATTTCGTCATATCCACTGGAGTGTTTATTTTTCAAAGATTTTATAACCTCTTTGATTTCTACTGTGGAAATTTTCTTCAAACGGATGGATTTATCTAATTTTCCAATTTTTTCATCATTATTAGTGTTCACTATGCTTTCTGTTGAAATTATACCTGCCTTTATGAAGTGATTATTCATTTCATTTGCGATATCTTGTGGATCTCCATCTACTTCAATACATCATAAATGTGAACATCGAGAATTGCATTATTTTTGATGGCGCAAAAAACATTGAAACTCCAGGTCTCTTGAAAGTTCCGTTGTCTGAAGTGGTGGTTGATCTCTTCATCCCAATAATGACTGTTATGCCTATTGAAAGAACCATTCTTTGTGAATTTAGATTCATCTGTCCAAATTATACAGTCCAAAAAGTTTTAATTCTCTTGAAATCGAATCATCATAGCTTCGCAAAACTCTGTTTTCCTGACGAAATCAGTTTCCTTCAAATGCTGTACCCTATTGAATTTATATGGGTGCATTTTATGTTTTTTTAATATTCTCCAAACACTCGATTGAGATAATCCCAGATCAATCTCGGCATCTTTGAGAGAATTTTGAGGATTCACACGAAAATATGCAAGAACTGTAATTTCGTTGTTCTCATCTTCTACTACACTTTTTTCTCTGGGTATAGTTTTCTTATAGTTAGACCATTTTTGAGTTCCTCCCAACGAGACCTTTCATTTGACTACCATATCAGACTTTTTATTTTTTTTTGAAATCCCAAAAAACTGCTATAACTCGAGAACCGTTGATCCCAGATCGAAAGTTAGACCATTTTTGAGTTCCTCCCAACGAGACCTTTCATTTGAGTACCAGTCAAACTTTTTAATTTTTTTTTGAAATCCCAAAAAACTGCTATAACTCGAGAACCGTTGATCCCAGATCGGAAGTTAGACCATTTTCATCATATTTTCATCAGTTAAAGTTGATTTAATTTGAAAATAAAAATTTTAAATTGTTATAACTTTTTTATAAACAATTAAAAAAAAAAATTTTCTCTAGAATTAAAGTTTATAATCATATAAGTAATTTAAAAAAAAAAATTATGAGTTTTTTCAATTTTTCAACAACTTATGATTTTTTAAAGTTCCTGTTATCATCCCCTAGCTTCTAGCTACCCTATCTCAGTTAATTTCAATTTTAGGAAAAACAGTTATGAAAACATTTTTATGTAAAATTTTACGCTCTACAACTTTTATTCGAAACTTTTTTTTCTAACACTTACCATTTCCCCAAAATTTAAAAAAAAAACACTTTTTTTATTTTTTTTTCACCCCTTCTCGGGGGTGAATTTAAAAAAACCGTTCACAGTTCGTTTTTAGATGCTTCAAAGTAACTTATATCGAAAATTCAAGTTTTAACCTCAAAATTCGTATTTCATTGATCATTTTCTTGGACTATAATAACTACAAAATTTTCGACAACTGTAGGGGACAAAATCCATACCATACGCCAAAATTAGCACAATTTATCTGAATAAGAAAATATCCGTCGGACAAATAAGTGACTCACAGGAAAAACTCAAAATATCTCGAAAACTGAATGGGCACAAATTTTTTTTATGCGGCAAAAATTGGTACAGAATGGGCACAAAATACCCAAATGAAAAAATTTGAAAGTTTTCATGTATGAGTCACAGCGTCAAGTTGGTGACTCACGGAAAAAAACTCGAAATACCTCGAAAACTTAATGGACACAAAATTTTTCATTTCCGGCAAAAATTGGCACAAAATGGGCACAAAATAATACCCAAATAAAAAAATTTGAAAATTTCCATGTTTGAGCCACAGCGTCAGGTTGGTGACTCACGGGAAAAACTCGAAATATCTCGAAAACTGAATGGGCACAAATTTTTTTTATACGGCAAAAATTGGCACAAAATACCCAAAACAATTTGATACCAAAATTCTGGGAGTGGATCACCAACTTGACGCACCTTTCAATGACTTGTAAAGAATGAAATTAGTGCCCCGAAATACCTCTTTTTTTGTTTTTTTATGGTATCCTCTTAGATTAAATATTTATTTGATGAAATACATATCTTATTGCTCATGTAAAAAAAGAAGTATTCATGCTTATTATCACGTGATGCGAAACGTTTCAATTGGGTTAACTTGCAATGACGTCAATTTTAAGTAAGCACTTGTATCAATTCCTTTTTCTTCCTTTGTATCTACTAGTTTTGATGCAGTTTTTCTAAAGATTCATTGCCTCTCTGGAAAAGTCATTGAAAAATTTAGGTTATTGAAAATAATATTGAATTCTTACTTCGGGTAGATTGCTGTTCTAAGAATTTAACGAATCAAAGTAATATTTAGAATGAAATACTATTATTGAATAATGAGTTAATAATTAGAAAAAGTTTTCAACATTATACGAATCATTTTATTCTACTTTTCAGAATCCCAAATTCAAACGACGCCAAGGAGGCCCAAATCCTCCGTCAAACGTAAGTACGATTTCCATTTCAAAAAAGTAGGTACCAGCAATATAAGTTAGAAATCAGATTTTTAAATCCCCGTCTTATTATATGGGAATACGTCTAGTATTCTCTAAAGAACCTCATTAAGGCAATTATCATTTCTTGTCGAGACATGTTATGCCAAAAATTAATATTTTTCAAAATGCTCTGCATTTCATGTTTTGTAGGGGGTCTGGCAGATTACTTCTACGCAAACCCACAGTTCCAAACCGGTGTGAATTTGGCAGACCGTTTCCAGACTGTTTGACGGAAACACCCGAAGGCGGTGACCAGTGGCGTGCGGCAAAAAAAACGATTTATTATGGAACTATTCACTAGATCGAATAGAAATTTAAGGGGTGGGTTCCGTATAGTATTCAGAGTATCCGTTGGAGGAAATATTGATTTTCTATAGATCTCGGGATATTTTAGCAACGTTTTCATTCAAATTATCATCAGTCTAACTTGAAAAATTTATATCTACGGAAGTACGCGTCGAAGCATCACCATATTCGGAATGTAGATTACTATTAGCGATGTGAATGAACTGTGAAAAACTAATTGACTTACCTAGGGATCCAGGGGTAGATTTTTCAACCCTTAAATTTCGAAAATTCGTAACTTCGGAAATACGCGTCAGAGCATAACCATATTTGAAAAGTAGATTACTATTAGCGATGTGAATGAACTGTGAAAAACTAATTGACTTACCTAGGGATCCAGGGGTAGATTTTCAACCCTTAAATTTCGAAAATTCGTAACTTCGGAAATACGCGTCGGAGCATAACCATATTTGAAAAGTAGATTACTATTAGCGATGTGAATGAACTGTGAAAAACTAATTGACTTACCTAGGGATCCAGGGGTAGATTTTCAACCCTTAAATTTCGAAAATTCGTAACTTCGGAAATACGCGTCGGAGCATAACCATATTTGAAAAGTAGATTACTATTAGCGATGTGAATGAACTGTGAAAAACTAATTGACTTACCTAGGGATCCAGGGGTAGATTTTCAACCCTTAAATTTCGAAAATTCGTAACTTCGGAAATACGCGTCGGAGCATAACCATATTTGAAAAGTAGATTACTATTAGCGATGTGAATGAACTGTGAAAAACTAATTGACTTACCTAGGGATCCAGGGGTAGATTTTTCAACCCTTTAATTTCGAAAATTCGTAACTTCGGAAATACGCGTCGGAGCATAACAATATTTGTAATGTAGATTACTATTAACGATGTGAATAAACTGTGAAAAAATGATTGACTTCCCTAGGGTTCCAGGGGTCGAAAAATTCAATCCTTGATGACAAATACACTAGGTATTCAGCATAGGTAGCTATAATTGTTAACAGCAAGCTCTTCAAATTCAAATATAACGATTAAAGAAACGTGAGGTTAAACGCTTGTCATAAAATTGGCCCGCAATACCTATCTCGTTCGGAATTCCTAAACACTAACAAATGAGAGTTTTCACGAACGCATTCGTTTATTACCCTCAAGTTATACAAGCATTAGTTTACTGAGAGTGAATTGAAAGCGAATGCAGTACAGTATTTGGAATTACCCCAATTTGTACCTTCTGCAAAATTCTTGGAATTTCGAACTAGGGTTGTTTTGGATCACTTTTGTGCCACCCTGACAATGCGACGCCTTATGATAATTGTATTTAAAAATCTCTATCGGATAATAAAAGAATTCCAAATTATTTCGAATAATCAATCCATTTCTAGTGATAGCATGGGCATTCTTTATAGCATTTTTTATGATTTCATATGAGTTATTAATTTCGACAATGTCATGTGTCAGAAATTGAAATCAGCGATTGCCTAAGCCTTGATAAAGAAAATTATTTGTGCTTGACCATTACATAAGTGTTAGTTATACTCAAGAGGTCTTTCAAAAATTATCAGTCTAAATTGCAAGATATATGTTTTCATATGGCGGAGAGACAAATATGTTTACCACTAGTCAATTCATTCTGGTCATAATCAACGTTGCAGCGAAATAGAATTTTCCTCTTGATAACTTGAAAGGATTAGAAAATATAGAGAACGCAAACAGGTTCAAACAACATTTTCATAATAACAGTATTCCCTGAAATGGATGTCACTCATCAATAGGATAATTCTAATTGTCAAGAAGAATAAATCATAAATGTTATGAAAAATTTTCCTACCAAAAAATCACTATATCAAGTATTATGCCTACCCGAGTCTGGGAAGAAGGGGTTTGGCTGCAGCTTCCCCAAGGATACCAAATATTCAAAATTTTGCATTTAATAGAAGAAATAAGTAATAACGATTAAGTAATAGCTTTTTGTTTAGTGTTGAAAAATCGATACAACTTCATTAGTCAAATTTACTCAAAATCTATCTCCTGACATAAATTTCGATTACCGATTTTACATTTCCAAATATGCAACTTATCGAAACGTGCTTTATCTGTGAAAGAAAGTTTTTCAATGGAAAGACCATTACGTCTCCAATAGATATTCGTTTATTATTTATAACCCAGCATCATGCATTGCTTCGGTCGGCAACTTCTATATAGAAAGAATTTCTTAGGGGTTGTTTATCAAAGATAACCATAACATTCAAATTTTATTGTCACCTGTCAGGTAGAAATTCAGTAGTTGAACACTATGGTACAAAAGAAATATTATTATTTTTTTGTATAAGGTATCATGGTTGAGCACGTTCCAAAAACCGATGCTGCTATAGCTCTGTCGTGTAAAATAAGCTATTATGTAACTAGAAAAACGTTTTATTTCCGTAAAATGAATGTTTTGTTACTGAATTATTTGTTCTTAATCAAGTTTCAAATGAGGCATAGTGAAAAACCACTTATACTTTCTGAAAATGATAATGGATTTTTATTCATAATTGAAAATCAATAGAAACTATTCAATCTATAATTACCTTAGAAAACTTGAAAAAAAATGAATGTTCCCCTAAATCTAATACTGAAACAAGATTCAAAGCCAAATTATTGAAACAATCTGAATCTACCGAAATATATCGATTTTTGGAGACGAAATCAATCGATCGCATTGAAGTTGGACTGGCAGCCACCCGAAAACAACAATCTGGCTCCGGTATCAATTCACACCGCTAATAGTAATCTACATTCCAAATATGGTTATGCTCCGACGCGTATTTCCGAACTTACGAATTTTCGAAATTCAAGGTTTGGAAAAACTACCCCTGGATCCCTAGGGAAGTCAATCATCTTTTCACAGTTTATTAACATCGTCACTAGTAATCTACATTCCAAATATGGTTATGCTCCGACGCGTATTTCCGAAGTTACGAATTTTCGAAATTTAAGAGTTGAAGAAACTACCCCTGGATCCCAAGGGAAGTCAAACATCTTTCCACAGTTTATTTATATCGCCAATAGTAATCTACATTCCAAATATGGTTATGCTTCCAAGCGTATTTCCGAAGTTACGAATTTTCCAAATATAAGGGTTTAGAAAACTACCCCTGTATCCCAAGGGAAGTCAATCATTTTTTCTCAGTTTATTCACATCGCTAATAGTAATCTACATTCCAAATATGGTTATGCTCCGACGCGTACTTTCGGAGATACGAATTTTCTAAATATAAGGGTTGGAAAAACTACCCTTGGATCCCTAGGGAGGTCAATCTTTTTTTCACAGTTCATTCACATCGCTAATAGTAATCTACATTCCAAATATGGTTATGCTTCGACTCGTACTTCCGTAGATATGAATGTTTCAAATTAGTCTGATGATAATTTGAATAAAAACGTTGCTAAAATATCCTGAGATCTTAAAAAATCAATATTTCCTCCAACGGATACTCTGAATACTATACGGAACCCACTTTCTAAATTTCTATCCGATCGAATGAATAGTTCCATAATAAATCGTTTTTTGCCGCACGCCACTGGTCACCGCCTTCGGGTGTTTCCATCAAACAGTCTGCTGGAAACGGTCTGCCAAATTCACACCGGTCAGTTCCAAAGAGATCACTTTCCTCTACTCTCAATTCTCATCAATATTTATCGCTCATATGAGCTGCTCAGATATCTGCAGAAGAATTCAATATATGATGTCTAGTTTAAACCATTATTATATCCATGAAATTTTTCGACATGAATTGCCTATGTCAAAAAGTACCAGAGATGAATGATGACAAGTGGGTTATTTCGAAATCAGAATTTCATGGAGATTATGAGTACTAGTATGATATAAAAATTTGGTAAACTCATTCGAAAAACAGTGTAGTATAATGTTTCACCACTTTTGAACCAGGCTGAAGAGAAAAAAATTTAACCTTTTGTGCTGAGATCTGTTGATTCCATCCAAATTTGAATCACTCTCCTATCCCAAAATTTCCAAAAGTTATTGACCGATCGAGCACTGTTGACTCACCCTTTATACAATGGAATACAGATCTTCACTTTAAAGTGAATGTAATGTTAATTTTTTATAATATCTATTTCAGCGACACTAAGATGGAGGCAGTTGGTTTTCGATGAATCAGGTAAGTGTTACTTCGTTCTAACTACATATGTGAGAAAAGTATTATGAATAGGATTATCAAACTTAATTTGGAAACACTTTTTTTCATCTAATTTTTTTTTTTAATTTCAGACCGTACTCCTTATCCGCCGAAGAGGAGTAACAGAAAAAGTAAGTAGTCCAATAAAATTTGTCAATGTTTGCCGGAGAATATCAAGTTTCTCGAGATTTTTGACTACGTCTTTCAATTACCATAGTATAAGGAAAGGATAGTAAGCCAGTGTAATGCTTTTTTCGATTTTGTTGATGTTTAGCGCCATCTAGTTGTACTCACGTTCAACTCGAATTTTACTGTAAAAAATTGGTCCGTAAAGTGGAGCCCTCTGAAAAAATTGGTGTTTCCTAACCGGAAGGTGGAACCGACAATTGGAGCGCAAACACCGAATCAAACAGGTACTCTTGAGCAGAAAATGGCATCAACGGCCAAAGCGCCTCCAAATAAGGTTAGTCAGACTAAAAAACCATCCAAAACTGATAATCCTGGGAGGCCAAAAATTTTGAGATCGAATTCCAAAACAGGTGGCCAGCCTTAGCGTGTGGAACTGTAAACGAGTATATTACTGCCTCTTGCCCGTCCTTCATGATTGTATCAAAATAATTGTAAATTTAATTGCATAGTTGCAGTAGTTAGTTGCATTAGTTCGTAGAAGATTTGCAAATTTCGTCTGAATAGTATCGTTGATTTCATCTTATATTGGCTAATTAATCATATTTGCTCTTTTCGGTGATGAATAAATTCATAGATGAAATTGATGTTACTGAGTTGGGGACTGAGGTATTGGATGAGAGTGATCTCATCGAGACGTTCCTCACGGGTAATGACCAGGATTTGTGTTTGTTACAAATGAATGAAGTATTAATAGAAATCACAATGAATTCCTCACGTTTGTTCTTTTGATTTCAATGTTGAAATAATCGTCTTAACCGAGACATGGATCGTGGATAATGTCGATTAGTTCAGTATTCCTGATTACGTTGCTTATTATAATGGTTCAAATATAAATCAAAACGATGGTGTTGTCGTGTACATCAGATCATGTTTAACTCACTCCGTTGAGATAAAGGTAATTCGAAGTCTTAATATGATGGTTTGTTCTTTCGAAAAACATGGTAGATTATTTAATGTATTACCATACTATCGACCACATACCTACAAGATCGACGATTTTCTTCCAGATCTTGAAACATTTCTATCGACCACGATTTATTTTCTGGGTGACTTGAATGTGGACTTTATGAATCAGTGTAGTTCTGATAGCTTAAGATATCTCGAGTTGCTTAGTGGCTTTGGTTTCAAATCGCTTATAAACTCTCCTACCAGAGAGACTGAGAGTACTCCATCGTGTATCGATCACGTCTTTGATTGAGACTCCAGCAAGAATAAGTATTATCTAAATAAGATTTAGATTTCAGTCATTATTAATTTAATTTGAGACTCGGAATCTTATTGATCGGCGAGAATTGTGTCGGGATTCTCGGTAAGTGTTAACATGAATATTAGTATTCAACAAGTAATAATCTCACCAGAATGAATCAATTTAATTTGAAACAGTAGTTTTTTTTTATACTTTTTTATGAATGGTCATTTGTTTGAGTAGATATGTTACATTGATTTTGCAATGATGCTGTTTGCTGCGATGATGTCTTCGTTGCAATAACATCTTGTTATATCCAGCTAAGAACTATTTCATTCATTCTAATGGCTTTATTGTCGTCCTCTTCATCGCATCGTGTATGGTAAGGGTCGATCAACTTTTTTTCGAAAAGCAAACTGAGATGAAAAAATTTCATTAGTGATTTGATTGATTGATTGATTCTATCGACAGAAGAATGAAGATATGCTAGGGTTTGTTGAAATCAGAAATTTTTTATCAGAGATCCTGACTGCTAAACGAGAATATAATTACCCCACAAGAAAACTCCATAGAATCCTACAAGAGTACTTCAATTCAAAATTTCAACACCATATCGAAAATATTGACAACAACAGTGGAAGGCTACCAAAAAATGCAAAAGGCCAGCAATGCGTTAATCTCCGATCAAAAAGACAAATGGAGAATGGGCTAGTTCTGACGAGGAGAAAGCGACACTATTTTCATCACATTTCTCATATAACAGCAAATATTGTGAGAATGATTCTAAAAGAAGAAATTTCAGAGGCTTGGTGAGATGTTGAGGTGGGTGCGATTTGGGAAAAATTTCATCATTAAGCCGGATATCAAATTTTCATCAAAACAAAAACTTTAGCATTGGTTTTGTGTTAATATTATATTATTTAATTCTGTCGGAATTTCAATCAATTTATAATTTTAGTAGTTGAACGTTACCGTTTTGTTAGTACTAATAATTATTTATTTTCATAGTCGTAATACAGAGATTTCATTGTAACTTATTATTTTCACACGAAAATTGGAGAGAAGGAATATTATACAATGCGATATAGGTACATACTCACTTTTCTCTAATTTCGCAATCACTTTATTTTTCAATAAAAAAAAATCATATCCAGTTCCAATATTCAGCTCTATTCATCTGCCATTTTTTACTTTTTAATTTATACGAATCATCACA
Organism: Harmonia axyridis; assembly: GCF_914767665.1. NCBI lineage: Eukaryota > Metazoa > Arthropoda > Insecta > Coleoptera > Coccinellidae > Harmonia > Harmonia axyridis. The sequence goes on along the minus strand of NC_059502.1, from coordinate 44,196,932 downwards.
TTTTACTCACTCTTCTTTATTTATCCAATAAGTTCATTTAAATCTAGTTTTGCGTCTTTTCACCTCTGCCTTCATACATATCAGGTAATAGTTGATTGCTTGCGATTTTTTGTGGTATTTCATTTCTTTCATATTGTCTATTTCTATATTCTTTTTTTTTTAATTTCTTCATTTTGGCGTACCACAATCAATGACACAATTGTCTTTCATAAATTCTTATTCTGTATGTTTGCTTTTCGCTCCTTTTCTGTCAATATTCTCATTGAATTTCAGATCTCTTCCTTTTTCTTTATTTTGTGCTTGATTTTCGCCTCGTTTCTTTCAATATTCTCATCGAATTTCAAATCCCTTTCTTCACATATTAGGAAAAGTGTATGTGAACTTAGGAAAAGTGTTTTATCGTTTTCTAATAACCATTTAGATCAATCAATAAATGTGCAGCTTATTCTGAGGGATGAGAGTGGTATGATTTTTTTGAGAGCATGAATTTTTCTTTGTTTGAGGAATTTCTGTTAGAGAATGAATACTGGAACCCATAGATCTTCACAATCATGGGGAGGGTGCTTACTTAGGCATTGTCCTAATAGAACGCGAATGCGCGATGCGAGCGATGCGACCATCGCGTGTTCGCGCGACGTCAAAAACTGGGTGTCCTAATAGAACGCGAATCTTGCTCGCGCGATTTGACGACGGGAGCGAGCGTGACCGGGCAGTGGCACGGTCGATACCAACAACCATGGACGTCAGACACGCAAAATGTTTGCTGTCGGGAAATATTTGGATGACGTTTTGTGCGGATTTAGATGGAAATGAAAAAAAACAACGTGGGACGCAAAGTGCTTTGTTGAAAATGAGACCAAATCGTGGTGAATTTCACAATCAATATTTTGACTTACGAGAAGATGAGTCTGCATTTTATGATTATATGTCTATGTCACCAGAAGCATTTGACTACCTATGCAATATGATCAGAGACGATTGCAATCGCGCGGGCGCGGTACCACTCCGACGTTTTCGCACGAATTTCAATTAGGACACCTATTCAAATTCAATATGTTTGATCGCGCGTTCGTACGAACTAAGTTCGCGCGAATAGGGTTTCAAACATTTGAGTCGCGCGACCGCGTCGTGCGATTGTCAGTTAGGACACCTATTAGAGTTCAATATGTTTGATCGCGCGTTCGTACGAGTAAAATTCGCGCGAACTTACGATGATCGCGCATTCGCGTTCTATTAGGACAACGCCTTATCGTCATCAAGACGCACATATCGAACTCACTTAGATGGTTGGGTGAGACCAGTGTTCAGCACGTCACTGCGTTCCCAGCGGTGAGACAAGAACCCTGCGCACGCCCCTGGATTTGCAGTTCGAAGTCAACCGCGATTCGTCTTCGAGATCGAAATCTGAGGTTCTGATTACTCCTAAAATGTCGAGTGCAGTTGTAGGGAAAAAACGTAGGATGAAAACTCATCAGTAATTGCCGAATGAAAAGCCAGAAAGTACGATATTAAGTGCTATTGCACACATCAAAGAACGACAGGTTTGCTCCAAAACACAGAAGAATCGGTTCTGAACTTGACTCTCAAACGCAGTTGCATGCCCCACTGATTTATAAGTTTTGCTCTATATTTTAATTCTATCGTGTCAAATATAGTATTATCAACATCACTAAACCAGTCCATTGCAATTCTTTGTCAAATAATGTGTTATAGTTTATCCAAAGTCACTTGAACTAGTCCATAAAAACGCTCGACCATAGATGTCCCTTTAAAGTGGATACCGCGATCTGCTAAATACCAGGGTTTATTTGAAAGTATTGTTAGGCAATAAATTCACTGGCCCCAAAGAAATTTCTGGAAACTTGGACAAACCTTGTATAATCGAAATATTCATCTTCCTCCAAGTGACTTTGAATATACTATACTAGAGGAGGAGTATGAAGTAAGTTTCGGAGATGTAAATGAATATTGTAAATAGTTTTCTCCTATTTTTTTTGAAAAATTTTGTTTTATTTATTGTATTATGTATATGTATTATTATTTATGTTAAGAGTTATTTGTTTATTTTTGTTAAGAAAAATTTTTATTTTTTATATATATTTTTTTATTATATAAATTGTTCGAATATACTTCTGGCTTTTATTATCCCATTTTATATACAAAAATGTTTTTGTCTGTCATACCCAAAATCCAAAAATAATTTCATACTTATTTCTATGCGAAGCATCTGCTTCCATTTACGATTCATTTTTTCCAAAACTAAAAAACAACAATTTGAGTTGTTTTGTAAAAGGTAGGTAAGTTAATAGTTTGTTATTATACATTTAACACTTACCGGGCCTAACCCGTAAAAACACATTCTTCTCTATGCTTCAAATTTTGACATGCATCTTTTGAATCTTAGTAGTAACGAGAGAAAAAAGTGGTATGAAGTACACAAACATAATATATAGTGACTATTCAAGTGGCGATAATATTAGGTGGAATGAGCAACCAATGCGGCGGACTCAGTGGGCGCCCACGAAAAAATAAAAATTTCACAATATAATTTTGAATGACTGTAAGTGAAGTGATCGAGATAGCAGACTTTGTGAAGATATCATCTGAACGTGTACATATCATATCGTTCAGGCATATTTGTACATGAGAAATCTGTGTGCAGAATAAGTGCCGTTCTAGCTAAAAATCGATCAAAAGCAACAAGGTATTAATGATTCTGAGCTTTTCAATAGGTTGTTACGGTCAAGTAGGTATATTGAGTTTAAGTAGTTTTCTGGGCTTTCTCCAAGAAAACAAAAAAAAATAAATAAAAAAAATTGAGTATTTGTTTCCGATGTCCTTTGAATTTAAAGACACTTCTTGTGATTGATATATCCGCCTCATCCCCATTGCATACGCCACTGGTGACTTAATAAACCACAGTGGCCACAAGCTTGGTCTCGTTTTTGATTGGCGGAGCCTAAATATGGCGGCTTCTCGTTTACATTCTCCGTTTACCTGATTTTTGGGATTTATTCAAAATGTAAGGCCCATTTTATTAAGTCACTGTTGTATTCTTTAGTTGAATAAATTTGTTCGATATACAATCAAATACTGTCAGCCCCAATAATTTTGATTTTGACGTGTATCAGTTCAGTCAATTTTATTCAAGTACTATGGTTCTATGTCCCCATTCGCCATTTTTATGCTCAATCTGAACGAATTGTCGCCATTGTGTTGTATTAAGTCACTGTACTCTAAGGTACTTACGATGAATATATCGAGTTTTTGAATGAAATTATTCATTAATTTTCAGATATTCAAGTTGGTTACAAGAAATAATGGAAGCCTTCTCAAACTGAAAAGTCATTGATCTAGAAGATTGAATGTATTCCAGGACTAAATTACATAACTGGTGGATGGATTAATAGAAATAACTACCCTCCATTGAGCTTCCAACTGGTCATCAACCTGAAACCTTCATCCTGTAGTAAAATTAATATACATTGATGACATGAAGATCACATTTTTTTTGTAAAAAGTTTATTACTGTATATCTGGTACTGGTTGTCTAGAAATTCGTGGTAATATGTTACCATTAATGAATGGGTTATTATATAGGTACTTATAATTCAGTACATACAAGAAGAATAAAGTGACTTCAATTGCTTGTGGTTTGCACAACAAAGTTTTCCTATAAATGCCTAGCCAAACTTATCACAGGCGGCTTTCTTGTATTTGAATATTGATTGAATGCATTTCAGGTCTGAATTACATGAATAGTGGATGGATTAATGATAATAACTGCCCATCATCGAGCTTGCAACTGGTCATCAACCAACAACCTGAGACCTTCATCCTATAGTTGAATAATATACATAAATGACACTTATGAAAATTAATTTTTTTTTGTAAAATGTTCATTACTTTATATCTGGTACTGGTTGTCTCGAAATTCGTAGGAATATGTTACCATCAATGAAGAGGTAATTATATACTTATAATGCAGTACATACAAGAAGAATAAAGTGACTTCAATTGCTTGTGATTTGCACAACAAAGTTTTCCTATAAATGCCTAGCAAAACTTATCACAGGCGGCTTTCTTGTATTAGAATATTGATTGAATGCATTTCAGGTCTGAATTACATAAATAGTGGATGAATTAATGATAATAACTGCCCATCATCTAGCTTGCAACTGGTCATCAACCAACAACCTGAGACCTTCATCCTATAGTTGATTAATATACATAGATGACACTTATGAAAATTAATTTTTTTTTGTAAAATGTTCATTACTTTATATATGGTACTGGTTGTCTCGAAATTCGTAGGAATATGTTACCATCAATGAAGAGGTAATTATATACTTATAATGCAGTACATACAAGAAGAATAGAGTGACTTCAATTGCTTGTGATTTGCACAACAAAGTTTTTCTATAAATGCCTAGCCAAATGTATCACAAAAGGCTTTCTTGTATTTGAATTTTGATTAAATGCATTTCAGGTCTGAATTACATAAGTAGTGGATGAATTAATGATAATAACTGCCCATCATCGAGCTTGCAACTGGTCATCAACCAACAACCTGAGACCTTCATCCTATAGTTGAATAATATACATAGATGACACTTATGAAAATTACATTTTTTTTTTGTAAAATGTTTATTACTGTATATCTGGTACTGGTTGTCTAGAAATTCGTGATTATATGTTACCATTAATGAATGAGTAATTATATAGGTACTTATAATTCAGTACATACAAGATTAATAAAGTGACTTCAATTGTTTGTGGTTTGCACAACAAAGTTTTCCTATAAATGCCTAGCCAAACTTATCACAGGCGGCTTTCTTGTATTTGAATATTGATTGAATGCATTTCAGGTCTGATTTACATAAATAGTGGATGAATTAATGATAATTGTCCATCATCGAGCTTGCAACTGGTCATCAACCAACAACCTGAGACCTTCATCCTATAGTTGAATAATATACATAGATGACACTTATGAAAATTAAATTTTTTTTGTAAAATGTTCATTACTTTATATCTGGTACTGGTTGTCTCGAACATCGTAGGAATATGTTACCATCAATGAATAGGTAATTATATACTTATAATGCAGTACATACAAGAAGAATAAAGTGACTTCAATTGTTTGTGATTTGCACAACAAAGTTTTTCTATAAATGCCTAGCCAAATGTATCACAGAAGGCTTTCTTGTATTTGAATATTGATTGAATTTATTTCAGGTCTGAATTACATAAATGGTGGATAAGTTAATGATATCTAATAACTGCCCATAGTGAACTGAAGAAAAATCTGGAAGGGACCCGTAGGTACAGAAAAATGAGGCCGACTGAAATAGAGCATTTGTGGGAAAGCTTTCTCACTCTTACTCTCTGCCGTAGCGGGAATAGCTTTGATTTCAAATCGAAACTGGCGAGTTTGTATGTTTAATTTTAATTTTTTTATTTATTATGGACCAAAATTGACTATTGTCTCAGTTTTTTGTGTTATTTTGTGATTGGAATAATACTTATTAATAATTCAAGCCATATTAGGGCAGTTGATAATTACGAGTTCGCAATATTCATCGAGATTTCTTTGGGATTTCAACAAAAACTGACTGCTCCGTTTTCTAAACTGTTTGTGTGAGGTGAATCTTATTTTTTCATATTCAGACCTTTTTGAGCGAATATAATCATTTTGATAATTAGAAATTTCTATACTTGACATGACTAAGTATCGAGAAAGATTAAAAAAATGTATCTCATAAAAATGATCCCGCAAACGCTTTGTTTTCGAGATACAGGGTGTTTCTAGTAGTCCTACTTTTTTGTGATGCTTAACCAGTTTATCGAATCTTTATTAATCTTCTCTACAGAGTTGTTAAATAAGTACCAAAACTTATAATTAATTAATTTATCACAGCTTACTAACTGGATCTTTATAATAATTTGGATTTTCCTGAGAATGACTATAGAAAGCTGTTTGAATTTTTTTTCTCGAAATCGATTGCAGATACGACAAAACTACAACAAACCAAAAAGTGTAGTACTGAATCAAAGTATCTTTTTCTAAACTACCAGTTGCTCACAAAAAATAATTCTGGGGGAAAGAAGCGGGCACCCTTCCAGAAAAAATTCACCCTGTAGATTTGCATTCATAATTAGGATATCACATGATGAAAACTTTAAATTGGAATATCTATGCCAATTCAAGTTAAATGTCTTGAGAAGAGAAGGTGCTATGAGAAGAAAACTTAAACTTTAGCACCTGTATCTCAAAAACAAAGCGTTTGCGAACTCATGTTATGTAGGCCTTTTTTTCATGAAATGATCCGTGAATGTAATTTTCATTTGTACCTTCAATTTAGGAATAACCAGTCGATTAGGTCGATTCAAAACTGATGTCTCCAAAAATAAATTGCAATTTGAATGATACACAATAAATTGTACAACACAGCCTTGACAATTTTTTGATGCGAATTACTGAGTTCAGGTCTTTGATAACTACATATTGAAATTTTGTGACGAGAATGATACAAAAAACCGAAAACAACAGGTAAGCGTATACCGACGAATGTGAAGAATGCAAAAATCACAGACGGCAAATAAGGGGCGATGCCGAGAAAGCGGATAGATAAAGGAAAATCATTGAAACACGATAAGGATTCCATGATTGTAATTGAAATCCGGAAAATTGTTGAGAATCCATTACTTTCCTTTTTTCCATACCCTCTGGATTGAAGAAGTAATATTGAGGGTGTTGTGCTGAAAAATGAGGCAATCAAAATCTCAGGGGGGCCATGGCCCCCCTGGCTCCCCCCTGCGGGCGCCCATGTACATAGCTTGTTCAATAATTCTGCAAAATCCTGTCGGTTTTGCAAAATACATCCATGAATTTATTCAACCATTGGTGAGAAAGATTGAAGTTAAAAAGAAGTATTCATTACGTTGGAATATTCCTCCCAATATGTGGTGAAAAACTAAACTAAATCTTTTAAACGAACGTGTACACATTTATCCAAATTTATCCAATTGGGGCATGAATGAAAGAGCGTCCAAAAGTACCTTTATATCTTCAAATCTGTGATTTCCAAATTTTTATAATCAGCATATCACCTTTTAAACATTTGTTGTCGATGGAGCAGAGTCTGAATAACACATACCAAGTAAAGTCTTTTCTTGCAGAGTATTTTTCTCGTGTTTTATTAATATACGAAACATGTTTCTAGACATTGTCCAAACAACAAGAAACGTTCAATATCTCGTTAGTACCTACTTTGAGTACCTACTTTATTATAAATATTACATTCAGGCTATAGCAAACTGTTTGAGGTAAGAACTGTTTTTAATGCATAAATGTTCAATGAACTAACATATTTTATTTTAGGAAATGTTGAAATTTGCAAGGAAACACTAAGCTAAAATGAATGTCACCTCTCCCGTAGTGTAGGGTACCTAAATGCACAAATGCAGAAACATCGATTTCGAGCACGATTTTTTCGCACATAAACTTATCAAATTTCAATGGTGTTGGTGTTCATCGATTCTTTGGCGAGTTTTAAATGATTTGTCATATAATTTTAAGCGTTCTCTCCGCATTTAACCTTTGAAATGTGAAAACATATAGAAAATCTCAATAACTTTCGGTTCTCGAGCACGCCGCAGAGTTCTCGACCATTTTTGTGTTAGTTTTCGACCACTGATAATAGTGGCCGCTCCACTTGAAAATTTTATAAAAGATTTTAGAGCGAGATGAGTGATTAGTACTTACTTTCGTACCGTACCATCGACATCATCTATCACTCAGATGAGTTTCAGATGAGGTAATCAAGTAATAAACACTCGGAAAGTAAAAAAAAAAATATTTTGCAAAAGTTTCCACTTTCTATAAATATTTCAAAATAGCAACTCATTCAACATTATTTGGTTATTTTGCTCTCAATGTCTATTTAGAATCTAATGAGTAAATAAAATATAAAACACCGACCACCAGTGGTCGAGAATTAAGTACAATCAAATTGGTTCTCGACCGCGAATAAATAAAGGGTAGAAATAAATGTTTCAACGTTAATTCGGTGGTCGCAAACTAATATACAGAAAGTAGATATATAAATGAATCAGGGCATCGAAAAAAAAAACGAAAATGATCCAAGAGAAATATATCGGTTGAAATAAACAATTATTGAAGTAACAATTGGTTCTCGACCACTTTGGTCGAGAAATAAAAGATAAAAATTCGCGACCGCCGAATATTGAACAAAAAAATATACATTTATGCGCTTCTTGATTGAAATACACTAAAAAATGTATCTTATAGTTGATATGGAACAAAATATACACACATAATTAATTTGAAATAAGAAATAATTACTATTTTCTGGTCATATATCACAAAGCACTTTTCTGAGAGAGGACGAGAAAAAACCCTTCCTATGATAGACGATTATAAACTTATTTTTTAGCGCAAAAACTTTGACCTATACCACTACTATGCAAACTATCTTGGAAGGGTAGAAAGGTCGAGAACACGTACCGCGAAAATATTTTACACTACATGATATATTTTTATTATTTTTTTATCTCAAATCACGGAATGGTCGAGAACCAGTGCCGGTCGGCTAACCAGTGCATTTACCCTAATTTTCTTGGAAAAATTTCGTAGCAGAAGTTGCTCCATCCTGCTGGAACCATGTTATTTGGTAATAGCCAGGAAAGTTCTGCAGATAAGGGAACTAATAACAATAACCTCACATAATGCTCTGAATTCACAGGTAGTGCACGCCTCCTTTCCTCCTGACATTTCAGCCCATACGGTCACCTCGGTCGAATGAAGATGGCATAGATAAGGGGTTTGTAGAAGAAGGTTCAGATGCATACGTTTCGGATTTGTTGCACTTCAGTCTTCAGTAGCAACACCCCAGAGCTTATTTACGTGACCATTGTTCATTCAAAAATAGATCTTGAAAATCATTTACAAGAAAAAGCTCACATTTCCTAGCCAACAGGTATTTAAAATGGAAGAAGTCCGAGATGTAAGACAGCTGTATGCTCTTAAACTTCTTTCTAATATCATCTCAGGAAAGACAACCTTAAATACGTTACAGCATCAATATTCGACGAGCTGAAGAGATCATACTTACATGCAATAAAAGTATATGCCAGAGAAATTACACTTATCTAGGAACAAAAATTTACAATGTCCTTCCTGATCAACTCAAGAACTTGAAAAGTCTAAGAACATTCAAAAAGAGTTTTAAAGCTTGGTTGGATGGTAAGAACAGAAAGATAATCAGTGACTTGATAAATAATAGTAAATATCAGATGTGAAATAACTTTTTACATTGTGCTTATGAATGATATTTGTTTTTCTCCTGGTATTGTAATTATTTCCTTTTGAATTATCTTATGGAACATTTATTTCAGAAATCTTAATTAAGTTAATATCACATACAGGTCATACCTCATGTACCTCCGTGATGTAAAGTGTTTATTTATGAAATAAACTTTTTTATTATTATTATTATTGTGACAAGGATGGAAGTTTAAAGGCAAAACATTGGTTTTCTGAACTGATTGTATGTGTTTTCTTGTGGTGATTACTGATTTTCAAACAATTTACTGAGTGTTTGTTGGTATTCTGGTGCTTATTTCACTACAATACAATACAATAAACAATTTTAAGTATCACTGCTTCGAGTGTAGCTTATAATTGTGTTGTTATATCCAAAAAAGGGTTAGACGTGACATTTCATAGGTAAGAAAACAAGAAGGGATTTATCGTTTATTTAATTGAATATTTTCACAGGTGGAGTGAAGACAAAAAACCTTCTGCCACAACCGTAATATGTAGTAATCACTTCAAAACAGAGGACTATTATGTCAAACTCTATATGGAACCAAAGTTTTGAAGGAAGGAGCCATACAATTATGATATTGAGAACATGTGTTACTGAAAATATAATTAATACTATACAGCAAATTCCTGCCATTCATAAATACGGAGTTATGAACTTTTGACCATGTTATTCCAGTTTCGAAGCCCTGATTCGAATCTCTTTGTCGGATGTTAATCATAATGTTTTTATATTGATATTTATTATATGTTTTTTTTTTCATATGTGCTTGCATATTTGATGATAAAAAGTAATATAATACACCCATGTATAAAATTTGCAGTACTTTTTTAAACCGTTAGAGTATAGAGGAAGATGTATATACTTTTGGAACGTAAGGATGAATTTGTCCTTTAATAGGAAAAATATGGCACTTTTATCCCCAATAACACTCACTATTTTATTTCCTCAGTCTATTTCTAAAAATATTTCGGCTATTTTTTCTGAAAATGAAAGATATAAAATTTTAAAAATTTCATAAATTTTATTTTGTGTTTTTACTTATCACAAATTTTGAATTTCCTAAAGCTAAACCATTCGAATGGACAAAAGGTAAACATGATTTTAGGATTGAAGAATCGCATAGAAAAGGTTGCCCATCCAAGTCTAAGGCGGCAGAATCTGAGGTTGTTGGTACAGTTGATGCTAGAGAATGGATACCCAAAAAGGTTATTGTCCAGATTGATTTATAATACCACTCCTTCGACACGGCCAAAGAATGGAGAGAGGAGCGCATCCACCACTGTGGACACTGAGAACACGGGTAGAATTCTTTACTTGTCTATTCCCCTAATTAATGGTATGACAAACGCATTAATTAACCTCTTAAAGACCATAGAAATTATGTTGATTCAGAAATCTTATTTTAAAATTGACAGATTATACAGTCGAGTGAAAGATAGGATGACTGTTGATAACATGAGTGGTGTGGTATATTGTATTCCTTGTTCAATGTGAGGTGTACATTGGTCAGACGTCTCAGCTTCTGAAGAGAAGGATTGCTCAACACAAAAGCGACATCAAGAATTCAAGTAAGATTTGTGCCCTAGCAGACCATACCCGGGACAGAGATCATCCAATGAATTATGATTCCACCAAAATCCTAGAAATTGAAGTTAGTGGAAGAAAAAGATGTTTCTTAGAGATGTACCATATTAAACGCCAAACCTGTTCGATGAACTACAGAAGGGATGTAAATAATATCAGCTCCATCTATTCTTATTTGATTCATTATGACCAGTTCGGTGGGAGAGAATTTGATGGATCACATACAGAAAGAATTTCAACAAGTTCAGCAGTCGTAGGGATAACGTGAAAATGAATTCTGTGTTCTAGGCCATTTCTGTGAGAGGGGATTGGTTTCGGTTCATGGAATCTTTCAAAAAATCGCATTTGTTCTGAGTTCGGTGAGAGTGAATTACTGCGACCAATGTGATTTAATGCTACTCTATGTTTCATCTGTCATGTGCGTGTATTCTGTGGCAAGTCTGGTTGACAACATTTTTGACAACCTCTCATTTTGTTGATTATTCTGTTTACCTTATTTACTTATTATAATTGATTTCTACTCCTTTACTAACGAAGTATCAGATCTTTTTTCGCTGAAGTTGTTGATGTTCTTGTTAGTTGCTTTCTTGAGAGCTATTGATTTGTGTTCAAATAAGATCTTTACAACTCTGTATTTCGGTATGTACTATTTTTACATGTTTTGTGATTTCCTTATTTTGACTATTTTCTATTGCTATTGTAGAGTCCTGAAGAAGGTCCCCATCGGGATCGAAACGTCGACTAAATGAAATAAAGAAGAGTGACATTATCAATTTTCCCACACCCCTTATATATATATATATATATATATATATATATATATATATATATATATATATATATATATATATATATATATATATATATATATATATATATATATATATATATATATATATATTCATTCAAACTCAATGTCCCAGAATTCTTCAAAACTATAGACAGCATTCTCTACCAATGCACCCTTTATCCTCTTCCGAAATAAATGTCTTGGAAGTATCTGCAGTTTCGAGGGAAGTCTATTATAAAATTTAACCCCAAAATGGTTAGTACCTGTTTGGGTTTTTTTGAGTCGATGGAACTCAATGCTAAGTTCATTTCTGTGTCTTGTAGTATAGTGATGATGGTCGTTATTTTGTCTGAATTTACTTCTATTGTCGTAGACATGCAGTATACAGGTCTTATCCACATTGAGCTTCAATCCATTCGTGCTAAAATATTTTTCAGCACTGGCGCAGGTCTCGGCCCCTCTGATTTCAAGATCTGTTCTCCTAAACGAGTCATTCACAAAGCTCGCATCATCTGCATACATTGAGGTCAGGGAGCACGGCACATTAATCGGTAAGTCGTTGATGTATATTAAAAACAGTAAGGGACCTAAAATTGATCCCTGCGGCACTCCATACTTCAAAATATTCACTCTCGATTTCTCGTTGTTCCACGAGACCACCTGTGTCCTATTTTTCAGATATGACTCGAAAATAGCCAACGCTTTCCCTTTTACTCCATAAATTTCCATCTTTTGAAGAAGTATATCCCTTTCGACACTATCAAATGCCTTCGACAGGTCACAGGTCAATACTTGAACTAATCTTCCTTTATCCACTGCCTTGACAATGTTTTCCATCAACGCAACCAGTGCTGTCATAGTTGATTTTCGAGATCTAAAACCATGTTGACTTTGATTGAGCACCCGAGACCTATCCAGAAACTCTAACAATCTTCGCTTCAATATTTCCTCTAATATTTTAGTAATGGTGGGCAGGATAGATATTGGTCTGTAATTAGTGCATTAGTCTTCATTACCATTTTTATAGACGGGAATTACTCTTGCGAACTTAATGACTTCAGGAAAAATTCCCTGCTCAAGACATTGATTAAACATATCACACATAACTTTAGATAGATATCCTCAGTTTTTTTATTTTTGAATCTTTTGATAATCTGATTCAGCTCATCGATAGTTACTGGATAGTTGAACATTGAGCTCGAAGACACGGGTATCCTAGAAGGAGCTGTTCTCATCAAATTCATTGCCCCATCAGCAGAAGGTGTGCACTGCTTCGAAATCATCTGTCCTATGCTAGAAAATAAATAATTTAGCTCATCTGGGATTAATTTACTCTCGTCTTCTCTATTCAATTTTGATCTAGCAGTTTCTAGTTTTATAACCTTCCATATGGCTTTTGTTTTATCTTCTGATGAGTTTATATACTCCCGGTGAACTCTCTTCTTTTCAGATGTGTAACTTTCTCTGTAATTTATTATTATGTACAGTCTTCTTTATTAAAGTTGCTACCCCACCGTAGTTGCCACCAGAGCGTGAATAAGAGTCTGCAATTGTGTAATTTGCAATATTGAAGCGACCCAAAATATCCTCCGATGCCCAATTCTCAGTAACACAGCACAAATCATACTTATTATCATTGAGAAAACTCGAGAAATGATCAATTTTATTTTTTATGGATCGCAAGTTAATGTTCGCAATTGAAAATGGTACTTTTTTTTGTAACATGTTTACCATACATTTATTTTTTCTCGGTTTCATCTCTGTTTCGAAAAAAATGATACCTTTTTATTGATATATTTTCAGGCCAATTTTCACTCTTGTACAGTTCGTCAACAATGTCCAAGCTACCATGTCCAAGCTAGCTACCACCTACCTCAAATTATATCGAATATAAATTTAATTATCTATAATATTATTGATATACTGAACTATCTAAAGACTCTGGAATAGAAATTAAAAAATATTTTCTTTCAGGTAGCACTCAATGAAATTCATCTTTTTCTGAAAGAAATTTTAGATAACATGAAAATCTGTACCATACAATTTCTAAATGTGATTCATTTAGCTATTTCAATACTATTCTCATCCGAATATCTCAATATTTTTCCTAAAAAAAAATAAAAGCGCGTTATTCCCATAGCTATTTCAATTCTATTTCCGTCCGAATAACTCAATATTTCTCATTAAAAAAATTTAAAACGCTTTATTCCCATAGCCATTTAGCTATTTCAATAATCAACTAATGCGAAGAACTCAATATTTCTCCAAAAAAAATTTAAAACGCGCTATTCCCTTAGTAAATTCGCCTTTTCGGCCTTTTTACTTCCATCCTTCACAACACCTCTCTCTCTCTCTCTTCGATAGTCTGCAGAGCGAAGCGAGTAGAAGCCACGTGAGGGCCAGTCCATGTTATTATAGGTCTATGGTATGATCAGAAGCAACGGAGAGAAGACTCGAGGCTTTCGAAATGTGGCTCTATAGGCGGATATTGAGAATCTCATGGATGGATAAAGTGACCAACAAATCAGTACTGGAACGAATGAACAAAAACCTGGAAGTAATGAACACCATCAAGAAAAGAAAACTGGAATACCTGGGACATATTATGAGAAATGATAATAAATATGGCCTCTTAAAATCCGTTCTCCAAGGGAAAGTCTATGGTAAGAGAGGACCAGGAAGAAGACGTATATCATGGCTTAAAAATTTAAGGACATGGTTCTCGAAAACTACTACCGAGTTATTCAGAGCGGCCGTGAATAAAGTTATCATATCCAGGATGATCGCCAATATTCGGAACGAATAGGCACCCGAAGAAGAAGATGGTATGATCCAGCATAGTATAAGGAAAGGATAGTAAGCCAGTGTAGTGCTTTTTTCGATTTTGTTGATGTTGAGCGCCATCTAGTTGCACTCACGTTAAGCCTCGAATTTTACTGTCAAAAAATTGGTCCGTAAAGTGGAGCCCTCTGAAAGAATTGGTGTTATTTTGAAGAACTAAAACATTTGAAATAGAGTGGTCAGAAGATTTCTATATTTTGATATTTTTTCTGCTCTACAATAAGAATTTACGCCAGTGGCGTGTATTTGTGATAAACAAGTACAATGCTACAAGTTATCATGAAATCACTAATCAGGTCCAGTCGTCATGAAATGATATCTCTAGGTTTTTTCAGGATTTATGAATGGAATAAACTCCATTTTCCGGGATATCGATATTGCAATTGAATGTATTTGAAGAATATTCGATTGACATTGTTTTGTCATAGATTGAGTGAGAATAGGTAAAGTTTCTATCAACATTAATTTCCTAATGTCGTGAGTTCCTATGAAATTTCTCAAAAGCTATATTTACCATTTGACAGTTGGTTTCGATCATTTTTTCCCAACCTTTTACGATTCTTAGAGTTATGTATTTTATTATTCGACTGTAATAATATTTTCTGACCGAAAAATCAGCCCATGTTTTTATGAATATTTGAAGAAAAGTTTACCTTAAACAACCAAATTATATTGAAATATCTCAATGATGTTGAAAATAAATAAAATCATGTTTTATTTTTATATTTACCTTATATTTAAAATTGAAATGAATATTTTCGGGTTGTAGTTTGTGGATTGAACATATCAATGGATTTTTCATATAGGTCAGGAGCTTGAAATATTAGAGGTTTCCTAGTAATACATCTTTTTTGGTAAAAATGAAGGAAAAAACTTGAAAATTGGAAAATTCAGTTTTAATATCAAATAAAAGAAATTTTATAAAGAAAAGTTCAAGAGTTGGTAGAGACAGATGGAATTTTAGTTTTTCTATACATACTAAGCAAATAGCCACTCTTAGTGCTGTGCAGTTTTTTTTATAAAGTAAATAAGCTACTTTATTAAATCCAAGCTCAACCATTAACGAAGAAAGAACTGAAAATGATTTTTTAAATCAGAATCGTTGTTATCCGTGTTTAATTAAAACTCTTAGCTCTCTGGTTAACATCAGTTCTACAAGATCTTGTTCTAAATCTGTTATTTATCCAGCATTTGAGAAAGGACCTATTGCCTCAATCCCTTCAATATTCAAGTAAATGGTAACAAGTGAGTATCAAGGTGAATTTAGATGTCAGAAATACATTAAAGAATTTAGCTACGACCAGGTCAGAAGCTTTCGATTTCTAATTCAATAAAAATTTTGAGAGATTTCCTCAATTTTTACTGAATTAGAAATCAAAAGTTTCTGTTTTTTTTTTGTTCTTGGAAGGAAACAATATGATGTATTTTTTCGATACTCTCTATCATTTGAATTCAACCCGCACCAATTCTTTACAAAATAATTTTCTATGGGAATAAAGCTTTTCCGATATAAGACACTATACGATATTGATGAGGGTTATTGAGTCTCAGTGCTGCCCTGGTGATAATGAATTTGATGCTTTGAAAAGCACACAGTTTCAGTCAATAAAACCTTGTAATCATGAAGATACTGAGCGAATGCTCTTGCAACCATCAATAATCATTATGAATTAACTGGCAATTATTTCTTTGAAGTTGGCAAAAATAACAAATTAGGTACCGAGACCCATATATTTGATGGTTTCCTTGTCACTATATATAAAAACCGTGTAGCAACTTGCAACGGATAAAATGACGCCATTTCATTATGATTTGAATTATTGTGGAATAAAGAGAATTATTTATTTATTTTTAGTAGTCCCACAATCGAATAGCTCGAACCGAAGTGACATTAGAAAAATATTCTATTTGATCTTTATATTTTGAAGGTTATTTGGACTTTCCTTCTGTTCGTACAATATTAAGATAGAAGTTGTTTTGCTTTTCTGCTCATTTATAACGAATTTAAATCAATAAAGTCCTATTTTCTAAAAATGGGACTTTATTGATTATTATTATCATTTTGAATGATTATTTATTTATTTATTTAAATTAACGTGTCTCGACAGCTATGGTCATTGACACAAGATCACATTGAAAGTAGTCAATATTACAAAAAATTGGCCTTTTGTATATTCAATAATGTTCAACAATTGACAGTTTCACATTTTTCGATGATTGCCGAGATTTAAGTAGGCTGGAAATATTTTTGCAATATTTATATATTGCAGTTCTTAACAACAAATCTAAAATATATCTTCTATGTTCCGAGCAGATGATATTCGTTGCGAACCATTCGGGCAGAAAATTTTTAATGCATTTAACACTTTTTTTTTTCAAATTACACATGACTTTATCATTGCAACTTTTCCCTATATCTTTGCTGAAACAATCCAAAACTATTGTTGTGAATTTCTCCAGCAAAGATGTAGGTGCTTTTAATCCACATTCAAAATTTAAACCGTAATTTTTGAAAAAGATCAAGAGCTCATCTTCATTTTCAAGATTTTTAGGAGCCTCCAAAGTGATTTTACAATCTTCACACCCGAAACGCTCCAAACATTTTTTGACCAAATAACCTGCAAAATATACTACAGAACATTTTTCCAATGTCACTTCATCTCGAAATTCGGTGGCAGGAGTACTACTTGGACTACTTGAAGAATCCGAATCGTCCGATTCTGATGAAGACGAGTTTTCATCGAGATTCAATAAGTGAAAAGGTTCGTTGTTATCTGCCACTAAAATATTTTCATCGTCATCTGCCTTACTACCTGCATTGGCACTTGCAGGGGATGAGTTTACATCCGTTTGTTCGTTCAACAGAATATTTTGGGTATTATACCTGTTTATTTCTAGGGATTCTAAGAGTGTTAGTCTTAAGCTCTTGTTTTCTAAATGAAGGATTTCAAAGTTATTATTGAAGGTATGGTCCCATTCTTTTAAGTGATTCGCCTAGGTTGAAAACGAACTATCAGATGTATTACTCTTTTGGTGTTCCTTTATCCTTTTATTGAAAGATCTTCCTGTTTGTCCAATATAAACCATAGGGCAATCAAAAAGTCTAACGATTTTTTCTGAGCGCTCGTTCTTCGCCACGAAGCCTGTGATTTAATAATAATAGCATAGTATAAGGAAAGTAACCTGTAATGATTGCCCTATGGTTTATATTGGACAAACAGGAAGATCTTTCAATAAAAGGATAAAGGAACACCAAAAGAGTTATACATCTGATAGTTCGTTTTCAACCTAGGCGAATCACTTAAAAGAATGGGACCATACCTTCAATAATAACTTTGAAATCCTTCATTTAGAAAACAAGAGCTTAAGACTAACACACTTAGAATCCCTAGAAATAAACAGGTATAATACCCAAAATATTCTGTTGAACGAACAAACGGATGTAAACTCATCCCCTTTATTGAATTTCTTCCGATAGTTTGGAAATCCCAGCCGGTAAATTGTCCAATATAACTTTGTAATTTATGATACCCTTTCGAATATTTTTGTGTCAATTTTGTTCCTATATAAGATTCATTACAGGTATACAGATACAAAAAGAATGATAGAGCGGATTTTGAGAACATTTAATCCTCCAAGAATACACTTCGTCCTCAATTCTATGAATGATTCAAAACACTTTGTTTTTCTGATTCAGTTTAGTTAGAGGAGGATGTGTGTACATTTCAAGACCCCAGGTTTAAAAGAATAGAAAGATTCGTCGGTTCTCAATTCAGAATAAAAAAATTTTTGACCACTGAAATAGAGAAATGTCTAAAAATCACAATGCATAGGGATCAGAAAAGCAAGGTTTCAAATGAAAAAACTTTACCAACGATTTAAAAGACGGCATTACATTTCGAATGTGGAATCTTATATTATTATTTTTAGAACTCTTTATTGCTAAATTCATATGTTTGAATCTTATATCCAATTTTTATATTTTTTTCATTGATAATATCCCAATTCTATTCATATTTCTTCGGATGAAACCACTTTCTACTATTATATGAATAATTTTAATTCAATTGTATCTATCAATTTGTTGTAATTATTCCTGAATAGAGAGTTAAGTGATCATTCAAACTTTTATCGTAATGCAAAACGCAATTATTCGAATAAATATTCAATGAATATTCGAATATTCAAATGTAGTGGTAACTTAATAATAACATAAAAATTGTTGGCAATGTTATGCGACCCCTTTTCAACCACGCCACTGAATGAATTTTCGTATTATTTCTGCGCCATCTATAGCTCATGATTCAGCGCCATCTATTATCGAGTTACTTCTCCACTTTGGGTAGTCAATAGTGTTCGATATATGCAACCCGTAAAACATTGGTTCCAAATACAGAAGCGACTCCAAGTGACCAGCTCCTTGCCGTCAAACGGCGGTTGGCTTACTATCCTTTCCTTATACTATGGATCCAGATATATCGGTGGTGCCATCTAGGAAGAGTAGCTCGAACCGGTTCTGGTGAGGAGGTTCGGATCACAGGATTCTATATGTGTAGGGCCGCGGGTATAATTAGTTCAGTAAGATGCATATAGATGGCTCGTCATAAAATCAGTAAATAATATACAGTCCATTCAGGAATTATTGACATCGAAGTAGGCCATGAACGTCGCGGCTTTATTTCTGATTACAAAAATATCACTAAAAATTGCTATGGTTCATCATAGAAATAACCTGTTTAAATTCTTTTCATCATTTTTGTATCCGAAAGATCCTGAATTTTCGAAATTACGATTATTACGAAGGGACGCATACAGTCATGATTTCATAAATTGAAATTTAGATTATATAACGTAAAAATATGGTGAAATGCTATCTCATTTCAAGGAAATCCAACGAAGAGATATCTATTCATTTAAGAGTCGCCCATGAAAGATCCCATTGAAGATCATTAAAATATGCATATTCCTTTTCACCAAAGGCTCTTTAAAAATTGTTGCATTACTGATGGACACTGGATACCAACCTGTTTGCAAAATTCTTATGAAATAACTCTTATGGATCATTTTAACTGTGGTGTCTAAACTGGTGAAGAAAACAATTAAGATGGCGCCGTCCTGCTTAATATGTAGTAATTCGATTAGCCGAAATATTGAATATTTAACGTGTTCTAAAAATAGTTCACATTTGTTTCACTTAAACTGTGTACAATTGAATACCTCAGAATATGAAATTCTGAAAAAATCGGGAGAAATAAAGTTGTGGAAATGTATTTTATGTACATCGTACCACATAACCTCAATGAATAATGAAAAACTTGCAACATCTTTGGCCTATGGTTGTATGGATCTCGTTTCTAAAATGATCAAAACAACCATTGAAGAAAATATGAGAATACAATTTCATGGGGTGATTGACGAATTACGTGGAGAAGTCAGTCAACTGAAGCAAGAGAACCTACTACTGAAAACTATAGTACAGGGTCTTATAACACGCAATATACCATCAACTTCTTCTCCAGCGGAAATATCAATGAATAAACCCAGTGGTAGTGGTACTCAAAAGTTACGTAATGCTAAGGTTAATGAAATCACAAAAGAAAGTAATGCCGAAAAGAAGTATTCAGACATAGTTTTCAATGTGTCTGACAGAACTGTCAATAAAATTGTAGAGCAGAAAGTTAAAGGACGTGAAGAAAATGATGAATTTCAAACTGTTGTGAAGAGAAACCGTATGCAGAAAAATAGAAAAAGTATAATAGGTACTGGAAAAGTGGATGAAATCAAAGCAAATATATTGTTTTCACATGCACATATTAGAAATCTCGATCCTGGCGTAACTGAGGAGAAAATCATCAGTTATTTGAAGAAAAATAATTTGAAAGAAGCAGTGTGTAAAAAACTAAAATCGAATCGCCCTGAAGAGTATTCCTCTTTCAAAATCTCAGTTCCAAAATCTCTATTTGACAAGGTAAAGGATCCCAATTTATGGCCAGAAGGAACAAGAATAAATAATTTTTTATTTCATTTAATGAAAAACCACCCACCTTCAATAAAAGAAAAAGCACAAAACCTAATTCAAACAGTAAGTTGATTCATATAAACGTCCAGTCAATCACCACTAGCCATTTAAAATTGAATGAATTTGTAAATAAACATAACTGTCAATTCCTTGCTGTCACTGAGCATTGGAGATCAGCGGAAGAGATAATCGTTCACAGTATAACAAATTTCAAACTAGTATCGTCGTTTTGTCGAAATACTGGCGAACACGGTGGAAGCGCGATATATGTCAGAAATTGCTTCTCGGATGTTACCACTGAGATAAAGGAATTTGTACACATGGGTTGTCCGTATTCATTCGAATGCTCGGCTGTGAGCGTAAAAACTGGTAATAATATTATTATAGTATCAATATACAGGTCGCCCTCAGGAAATACCAGTGTGGACATATTCTTCGAAAAACTTATAATTCTGCTTCAAACACTCACCGATATGAATGTACCCTATCTGGTAGCGGGAGATTCTAATATTCATACTGAGCCTACTTCAAACGATTCTAATAAATCCACATTTCTATCAATCGTTGAGTCGTTCGATGCAACCTTAGTTATAAAAAGCCCAACTCGTAACAGAGCTTGTATTGACAATATAATTACAAATATTAAAAATGTATCCGGATATACCGAACAAGCCCATGTTTCAGATCATCTTGCACAGATTGTTACTTTTCAACATAAGTCGACTCTTCGTTATGAGTCATTTTATATTCGTCCTATAAACGAAAGTAATTTATCTCAATTTGGCATCCAACTATCACAGTATACATGGGAAGAATTGTACACCATTTCACCGGAAAATGTGGATTTACAGTGGGAAAAATTCATGCAATTATATAAAGGGGAATTCGATCAGTTTTTTCCTACAAAACAAATTACTACTTCTAACAAAAGTAAATACACACCTTGCAGAGATCCAAAATTAAGATAACTGAAGGAACTGCTTGACGTCACTTATATTGTTTCTGATAGTGATCATTCTTTCAAGGAAACGTATAGAAAACTGAAGTTGAAATATGATCTCATACTAAAGAAGTCCAGACAAGACTATTACTATAACAGATATATTCATTCCGGTAACAAATCTAAAGAGATTTGGAATATAATAAGAGAAAGAACTGGAAAACAAGCCAAAAAATCGGGATTAGGAGTGATTGGTTCCCCTCAGACGGTGGTAAATGATTTCAATAATCATTTTACGGGCTCACAAAGACCTCAGCTCATTGTTTCATCTACACCTCCCAATAAAATTGTACGAATAGAGAATTCATTCTATATGTTCGATGTAACTGAAGAAGAGGTTCTTCAGGTGATAAAGAGATTAGCTAATAAAAAATGTTGTGGCCAAGACGAGATTCCAATGAAAGTGATCAAACAAACTATTAATTTCATAATTAAGCCATTAGTTCACATAATTAATAACAGCTTTAAATACGGAATTTTCCCAAAAATGTTAAAGGTCGCAGTAATAAAACCAATACATAAAAAAAATGACCCAATTGATATGAGCAACTATCGACCAATCAGTTTGTTGAACAATTTTGCGAAGATTTTTGAGAGGATTATGTGTAATCGACTTCTAAGTTTTTTCAAAAAATTCAAAATATTCAGTGAACAACAGCATGGATTTACAGAGCGGAAGAGTACGGAAACGGCTCTCTATACGTTGACGCAGATGATTTACGAGGGCTTGGAGGTTGATGACATGCTTTTGGGTTTCTTCTTGGACTTTTCCAGAGCGTTCGACTCAGTTAACCACGTTCTTCTGGTCGAAAAACTAGAGGCATATGGCATCAGAGGAAACCAATTGCAGTTTTTCAAAAGCTACTTACAAGAGCGTACTCAATTTGTTTCAATAACAGTAGAAGGTCAAGAATATATATCGGAAATATCCAAGATCATTGAGGGTGTTCCCCAAGGCAGCCACCTCGGACCCATACTGTTTTTGATCTATACCAACGAAATGCCAAACATCATGCCATCGATCAGGGAGAATTTTGTGAATTACGCCGATGATACTAACATCCTTCTTCGTGCGAAAGATCATAGAAACCTTCAGAACATTCTTAGTACAGCTGCTACATCAATGAAACTTTGGTGTGAGTCACACAATTTGAGATTGAATACTGAGAAAACCGAATTTATACTATTCTCACACAAGCTGCGTAAAACTGAGGTACCCGAGGGCTTACAATTTTTGGACGAAGAGATACAACTGAAATATAGTACCAAATTTTTGGGAGTTATTGTGGACCAACACCTTGATTGGTTTGAACATATTCAACATCTTTGTAAATCGCTTAACAAAGTTTTATATACCTTGCGTGTCCTCAAATCTGAACTTAATGTAGATTTCTTGAAAACGATCTATTATTCAAACTTTGAGGCTCTCATGAGTTATGGACTATTGATCTGGGGCAGTAGTCAAGAATCAAATTGTGTGTTCCGAATTCAAAAACTTGCCATGCGGTGTATTTTTAACTTGAAGTTTCGAGAAACCTGTCGGGGCATTTTCAGACAAAATAACATTCTCACTTTATCAGCTTTGTACATCTACAAGTGTTTACAGTTCATATTCAAGCAACCGGAATATTTCAAGAAGTTCAAAAAGATAGGTTGCCACAACACGAGACATAATTTTTTCTTTTATCCTCAGCATTATCTGGCATCTACTGAGAAATCTCCAACATATATGTGTATAAAGCTATTCAATTCACTACCAGTACACATAAGAGAAATAAGTGATTTCAAATCGTTTCGGAAAGAGATCTACAGGTTATTGCTTTATCAAGAACCTTATGATATTTCAGAGTTCCTCTCAGGATTGAATTCATTAATTTAATTTGTATTTTGGTTTTTCTTTTGACGTTTCCCAATTTTATTGTATAGAAGAATATGTAATGATTTTTTGGAAACAGAAAAAACTGGTTGATAAATTTAAATAGTGTAGCTTAGTGAATGGAAGAGCCATATCATAATAAGACAGAAATAAAATTCAAAGAATCCATTCAGTATATGAAAAATTTTGACATCACAGTTGTACTGTAACTTTCAAAATTGGAACCAATTTATCAGCCGATGTGTAAATTACTTTCTGAAGTCACTATTTATTGAAACTGTTCATGACATGAATGATTGATTAACTTGTATGAAAAATATAGGTACTATTTGTACTCGAGTTTTCTGTTTTTTATTGAAATGCTTTTATACTAGTTTCTATTAAATTACATGAATTTTTTGCCCATAACAGCTTTAACTCACTCACTAAAAGCATTTTTGCATGAAATTATTTTTAATTTGTGAATTTTAAAATTTTATTGCATTCTATTATTATCTTCAAGTGGGTAAGAGGTGAAGAAATTCTTCAAGTTACTCTTCTGAATATATTTTTCGATTAAATACTCAGGAAAAATTCTATAAAGCAATTGGAATTTATTAGATTTTTGGATTACTCATTGAAGAACAAAAAACAGATATAACAATACTTAATTTCAATATAGAATATAAATAAACTATAGATGCAATGCCAAGACTTTGTTTAGCAATCCCATAATGAAATAATTCTCTCTATAAGATTTATATAATCCTCGTGATCACCACTGTCAAAACAAAACATCCAGGTAAAAATCCAAATATCCAGTATTCAAAATAGTGCTCCTTCTACTTTTACCCTTTAATATACTTGAAAAACATTTTGTTTACTTTCTAGAGTCCACTGTTGAATGATACTGGCATAACCAAGTTTCCTCCAGATAAATGAATTTCACATTTTGTTGCAAATATTCTCTGTATTCACCATAAAATCGTTCTCAACTTATTATTATATTTTTCTGTTTATCAATAAGAATTTTCCTTTTATTAACTGTTTTGAACTTGTAACCAATTAAGTTTATGTAATGTTGTCTTTGATTGATTAAAATCCAGATGCTTTTTGGTCAAATTTCATCCAGGCTGATATATTGATTGCTTTTGGCTCGGCTTTTGGTAACAATCAAATCATTCAATGATTCTTTGAAGGTGAAATCGTATTGCTCAGGTTTTCTTCCACTAATAATCCAGGTTGTAATGACTTGCCTTCTTCTTTTTTCAAACAGTACTGTGAGAAATACTCAAATTAACTAATCAATGTGTGTTTGAAATTGATACAACTTTTAAGTTTCAAAATTTCTTCGATCAAAACAAACTGAAATCTAACCTCTTGTCAATGACATTGCCAATGCCAACCCGAAATCTGCAATTCAAAATGTTACTGAATGAGCCAGTACCAACTTAATTTCGATTTTCCAAAGCCACCCGGGATGTCAATAATTCCTGAATGGACTGTAATAGATTGATTAATGATATAACAACTACTTCTTTCACTTGGCCATTTGAGTACCTCAACTTGTAGTTATATGTTATTTGGCATAAATGACGATTATATCTCACTCCTTAGTGAAATGCTTTAGATATTGTATATCTGGCACTCAAATGTATTCGGAATTTGTTGAAATTTATTACATTCCTTTCTTTTGCTGAATTCAACATTTTCATTCAAAGGATATCTCAAAAACTTTATATAAGTATATAACACTAATAATTCAAGTACAAAAATTCAGTATATATGCTCTTTGAATAATTTATAAATCCAGTAAGGTAGGTATGTATTATTTCATATTCCCATTTAGGAATTATTCTCATAGAATGGGAATCTTTGAATTAAGGTTGACACTGATCGGATCAAAATTCGTAATAATACCACAGTATAGGAACTATACAGTGTGGAACAGCCAAATAGAATAAATTCGATAACGTTTTAAGTTTATGTGACGTGATTCCACAATATAACCTCATATTAATATTAACGCCAGATGATATTCTTGAGGTGTATTTTTTATATAATATATACGTACATTATATGTAATTATAAGAGTACTTGTATAGATCTGAGTAATATATCATGAATATGCTATATTTACATAGCTTTCACATAATATTAGCAATATATTGCGAATGTTACATATATGATATGTAACTATATTACACACTAGTAGATATCAGAGTAATATTGTTTTTAGGGATGCTGGAAGATGTATCATATACGTAACTTCAGTAATATAACAATGTTACATATATGATATATGAATAAGTCAAATAATTTCATGGATATATGAAATGTTATGTATCAGATACATTAGTTTTGAGATGTAACAGGTATATACCTCATTTCTTAGGGATGTTATGTAACGGGAAGGCGCATATAACAACATGGTTTGCTGGGATGTAGATTGTTTCAGAAAAGATTTCTTTCAAAAATGTAACAAACGAAAAATGTAAAAAAAATAATAGATACGAAAAACATCCTCTACATAAAATTTTGTATTTAATGGATTCGGTCCTTACTTGGCGGAAATTCATTATAAATAAAATAAAACGAAGTAATTTCCACTATGTTATTTAATTGTTAGCAACAATTGTTTCGCCACACTGTGGCTTCATCAGGCTACATTTCTGAACTGATAAGAGTACAAAGGTTTTCGGAATCTTATATAGGAACAAAATTGGCACAAAAATATTCGAAAGGGTATAAATTACAAAGTTATATTGGACCATTTACAGCCTGGGATTTCCAAACTATCGGAAGAAATTCAATAAAGGGGATGAGTTTACATCCGTTTGTTCGTTCAACAGAATATTTTGGGTATTATACCTGTTTATTTCTAGGGATTCTAAGGCCCAGTTTCACCAAATGCTTTAATCTTGACTTAGCTCTTAAGTGAGGCTTTAGATCACGATTAATGTAATGTAGCGTTTCACCACACTCCAAAGCGCCATTTAATCGACCAATCGCGATTTAGCACTAATCGGCCATTTTTGGAGGATTATAACCTTTCAAGCTGAGATTAATAATTATTTGGAACTCTTGTCTATGTAATTATTTTTCCGGAAATTTCGTTAAAATGGCCTTTCGACGAGTATATGATCTTGCCTTTGAAGATGATGATAGTGATGAAGAATTTGTCGTTCGACGTCCTCGATGGATCCGAGAAAGAGAAGATCATTTCCAAAATTTGGACAATGCGGATTTTGAGAAAAGATTCCGTCTCTCAAAAAAAGCTGCACTCCAAATACTGGGTTCAATTGAGGAACAAATTGAATTTGCAAACGACAAGTAAGTTTTAATGTTTCATTTTCCTTTTGAATTGGCTACTGATATTGTTGAGGTTATGTTTGCAATATAGTTTGATACACTGATTCTGCGTTTCCTATTGATTTCCAGGAATAATTCTGTTTCTCCAATGAATCAGTTACTATGCACCTTACGATACTATGCTACTGGTTGTCACCAAATGACAGTTGCAGACTTCACTGGAATTCTTCTTTCAAGGTTACCCTTATTAGAAGGGACTTCACTGGAATTAGTAAATCGACAGCCCACAGAATAATTCATCGTGTGAGTACTGCTATTGCCTCTCTCCGTCCACTGCATATAACATTCCCTGAAACTCAGGAGGAAATTCGAAGAACACAGACTGAATTTTTCGGAATTGCAAGCTTTCCAAGGGTTTTGGGTGCCATCGATTGCACTCATGTTAAAATCAAAACTCCAGGTACGTCCTTCTTTCCTCCTACATGTAATGATTCTTCTCCCACTGTTTCATTAAATTTATGTCATTTTTCAGGTGGTGATAATGCAGAGCTGTTTCGTTGCAGAAAGGGTTACTTTTCACTGAATGTTCAGGCTATATGCAATGCCAAACTTGAATTCACAGACATAGTTGCGAGGTGGCCTGGAAGTAGTCATGATTCCACCATATTCCGTAATTGCTATCGGAAAGCTATGTTTGATGATGACAGATATGGAAATGCTGTCCTAGTAGGAGATAGTGGATATTCCTGTACCAAGTATTTCATGACTCCTTTTGAAAATTGTTTGAACCCTGCGGAACAATTATACAACGAATCTCAAATCAGAACGAGAAACCCTGTGGAAAGAATGTTTGGAGTTTGGAAAAGACGCTTTCCTGTATTATCGTTAGGTTTTAGAATCGATTTGGATAAAGTATTTCCTGTAATAGTGGCAACGGCTGTACTTCATAATGTCCTACGAAGACGTGGGGAAGATGTCCCACCTTTTGATGCTGAGTTTGAAGCCAACCTACCAGCACCATGGGATGTTATAATAGCTCAGGGAGACATGGGACAAAATCCCATAGCAGTCTTAGGTCATCCATTGAACGAGAGGAGAGATTACCCTGAGCACCGAGAAAGACGTACTATGGTTCATCAATACTTCACAAGGTTTGTGTCCGGCCTGAAGATTATTGAACATATTTTGGCATTTCTATAATAGCAAAGCAAATGCTAATTTATATGTATATTTCAGGCTGGTAATGCTAGAGCGACAGCGCAGGGAAATTGGAAGGGTTGTAGTGGAAGAACATGAAGAGATTGCGGAAGATCCACATCCAGAAGTGAGGCAGGATCAATAGGACTTAAGACATTGAAAACAGCTGACAAAGAAAAAAAAATCACTCGCAGCCAGCAAATTTTTTTCTAATTTTTGGGTCAATTTTATCAAAATATGACTATATATATAGGCACAATATTTCCCATTTAAAATAGCCGTAAACTTTGTTTTTGTGTTTTATGAAATTTATTGCAAAGAATAATTTATTGATATGTTTGATTGAAATATTATTTAAGAAGCAGTTAAACTTGTTAATGAAAATGAATAAGTTAATAAAATTACTTAAATAGTTTTTTTTTACAGAATGTGTGGTTTTGTGAAATGGGATAATTAAAGCTCTCAAGTACAAAATCAACTTTAATTGTATAACAAAACTCAACAAACAGGAAGTCACTTAATAACGTTCAAACATAAAATGTGAATATTTTTTACATACATTCAGTCAAAAATCATTAGAGGAAACCAATAATTTACATTAAAAAATATAAATGAAAATCTTGTTTACTTATTAAAAAAGTGATAAATAATTAATTTCTTATACAAAGGCTACATATTATTTAAGAAGCAGTTAAACTTGTTAATAAAAATAAATAAGTTAATAAAATTACTTATATAGTTTTTTTTTCCAGAATGTGTGGTTTTGTGAAAGGGGATAATTTCTTTTTAACTTCTGCAAGTTTCCGACATTTCGAAGCACATCACTCGACATTTTCGGCAAAAATTAACTTTGTTTTTTGTTTACAAGATGACAAATGTTTCGAAATGTTATGAATGAATGACACCTGACACCTAGCGCCAATGGTGGTCATCACTGCTAATACGATACAGAACACTATTATAACTCTTTGTTCACAACGTTGCCAAATGGTCCGACTATTTAATCGCGATTTGGTTAATCGCGATCATCTTTGGACGGGTTGATGCATGGTGAAACAGAAAACACTGTTAAGCCTGCTTGAGTAACAAGCGGAGTTTAATCAATCTGGGATCAAGTGCTGTTTGGTGAAACTGGGCCTAAGAGTGTTAGTCTTAAGCTCTTGTTTTCTAAATGAAGAATTTTAAAGTTATTATTGAAGGTATAGAGCTTAAGACTAACACTCTTAGAATCCCTAGAAATAAACAGGTATAATACCCAAAATATTCTGTTGAACGAACAAACGGATGTAAACTCATCCCCTTTATTGAATTTCTTCCGATAGTTTGGAAATCCCAGGCTGTAAATGGTCCAATATAACTTTGTAATTTATACCCTTTCGAATATTTTTGTGCCAATTTTGTTCCTATATAAGATTCCGAAAACCTTTGTACTCTTATCAGTTCAGAAATGTAGCCTGATGAAGCCACAGTGTGGCGAAACAATTGTTGCTAACAATTAAATAACATAGTGGAAATTACTTCGTTTTATTTTATTTATAAAATTTTGTATAACTTATTATGCTTCATTTAAGATAAAAATGCACGATAGTTAAAACGAAGTTACATTCAGACATTAATAATTAGGTATTAAAAAATATATTATTGTAATAAATTATATTTAAATAAAGAATAAAAATTTTCATTTGACATAAAATGATGGAATATTAAAATGGCGGATGCATTCCTTTGTCAGATTAAATCTGAATATCAAAAATTTTCATATATAAATATTACGTATACAACAATCAAATAATGACGATAAGAAAAATATACAACTTACCCCTTTTTTCAGGGTTTTATGAATTAACTAGAGAATAACAATTAAAACAATTTTGCAGCGATAATTATCGATATATGTACGTTCAAAGAAACCAGAAAAGAAATGATTAGACAGTTTCAAAGTATCGGGTACATATGCACGAAGATACGCATTGGCGTACGCCCAGATTTTCATCAACTGTCTGGCTCAGTCGAATATATAAAAGTTGAAATGTAGCACGCTACAATATATCTTGACTACTTTCTCAACATGGGGTCGAGCATTGTCATGGAGTAAAATAAATTCATCTTCTCTCTCGTTGTATTGCGGCGGTTTGTCCATCAATGCTCGGCACAAACGCATTAATTGCGTTCGAAAACGATCGCCTGTGATCGTTTCAGTCATAATACACTACGCCGAGCTGGTCCCACCAAATACTGAGCATGATCTTAGAGCGTGAATATTCGGTTTGGCCGTCGACGTGGAAGCATGGCCGGGATATCCCCATGATTTTATGCGCTTGGGATTATCGTAATGAACTCATTTTTCGTCTCCAGTCCCGATCCGATGCAGAAATCCCTTCCGTTTTTGCCTTGGAAGCAGCTGTTCACAAGCAAACAAACGCCGTTCAAACACCTCCCGGCTTCAACTCGTACGGCACCCAATTTCCTTGTTTCTGAATCATTCCTATGACTTTCAGGCGTTTTGAAATAATAATAATAATAATAATAATAAGCCTTTATTTCCAACAGGTATACCCAATTACAGGAAATCAAAAACAACAATCAATACTAATTTAACAAGAAAAAAAATCGATGCTATATCATGAACATAATCCAATAAAATCATGAAAATTAAGAGATAAACAACTCATACACACCCCAACAGACAGTTTTCAGGCCCTGGAAAATAAAAACAAAATACACGAAAGAAATGGAAATCGAATACAATATAATGTCATGCGTGTTCACCTTAACTTCAGATGTTTTCATTCAAATACAAATCACATATATAATCCAGAGATTGAGAATGCAGATCACATCTATCTGCTAGAGAGTTAACAACGGAACAAGAAAATCTCAGTGGTGACTGCAAAAGCAAATTAGTTCTTGGTGTACTTATGTAAAAAAAATATCTGGTTCTAGCATTCGGGCGAGGTACGAAAAAATCTAGCTTACTCAGCAATTCAACGCATTCAATTCTACCACCCAGAAGACCATGAAGGAATTTGATCGCATGCAAACCTCTTCTGCATTCGAGGCTTTTTGAATTAAATCTTGATAATAAGGTACTATGATCGTATCCCCTAGGTGGGTACAGTCCATCCTCACGATATGAAAGCCACTTCAAACACCTTCTTTGCACAGTCTCTAGATGGTGAGCATGACAGTTATAGATTGGGCGCCAAATTAGGCAACCATACTCGAGCTTACTTCTGACCAACGCGTTAAATAAGTGAATTATTGTTGACGAATTCTCAAACAATCTTGCGTTTCTTACAATGAAACCATATATTCTACATGCCGATAAGGTTAGCTGAGTAATATGTGGTATGAAAGAAAACCTTTGATCAAATACCAAACCCAAGTCCTTGATTTCAGTAAGCCGAGAGAGATTTATACCTCTGATATTGTAATCAAACAGATGTACTTCCTTCCTCCGCGTGTAAGACACTACGCTACATTTCGATACATTTAAATGAAATTTATTGCTGTTACACCACCTATTCACAACATCCATGTCTTCCTGCAAACTCAAACAGTCATCAGCAGATGAAATTTCCGCATAAATTTTGAAATCATCAGCATAGGCTAACTTCAAATTCTTTATTATCTGTAGAAGGTCATTAATAAACAAGATAAATAATAGCGGTCCTAGGTTAGACCCCTGAGGTACTCCCGAAGTAACGGTAATCTCTCTAGATCTACAATTTTCTATTTGAACAAATTGACGACGATCGCTCAAATAGGATTCAACAAGACCAGCTAATGCATACGAAAAACCAAAAAGTCTTTTAATTTTCGCGGTAAGAATTTCATGATTGATCTTATCGAAAGCCTTTTGAAAATCAGTGTATATAACATCAACTTGTCCTCCCAAATCCAATTTCTCACATACGAACTGCGAAAACATAATTAAGCTAGTTGAACATGATCTTTTTTTCATGAAACCATGCAGTTCCGCTGCAATACTACTTCTAACTCTAGGATATATGGCGTTAAACAAAATTATCTCAAATAATTTAGAAAAATTACACAATATGGATATAGAGGGGTTCCAGAGAAAGGGGCATAATGGACAAAAAGTTTCCAGAGGCGATTTTGGAAATGGACCAACTAATGGCCATCAAAAAATCGCTAATGGAACAAGATCATTGCACAGGGGAACGAGGACGCCATAACGCCTACGTTCCAGCAACTGCATATGAGGCCAGGCTGGCTTGGGCAGACATGCTCTGACAAAGCCACTGTGGAGTGGCTGAAAAGCATACAGCCTCAACTCAAACCTTGGGAGGGAGCTGACCTGAGGATAGCCGAAGAGGCAGAACTACCTCACCCGGAGATCCTGGTCGGATATCTCCCCGACAGCCATGATCTCTCAACCGAGAAAATTCTCAAGGTGGTAGAGAATCAGAACGCAGGGCTCAAAACCTCCAGCTGGAGAGTCCTTTGAAGGGGACCATCAGGACTCATGCTCGAGATTGTCACCTCGGCTGATAGAGCATCGGTCGAGAGACTCAGAGCGAAAAATTGGCGGATACATTACTTATTCGGCCAAACAAATCTTCGCCTTAAGGGACCAAACACAACGGCCGAGAGGAGAGAAGCACCTCAGGCCTCAACCTCTGGTCCGGCGCCGAAAAGGCCCAAAGGGAAGGTAAAGAAGAAGGTGGTGAAACCTTCAGGCAATGAAGTGGCCACAAAACCGACCACCAGCTCTGGGGGAGGGGTGGTCCGCAAAGGCGTGATAAGGGGGGTCCCACGGAGAAAAACCTGCGGACATCCAATCTCATATGGGGCAGATGTCTGACATGCCTTCAGATAAACCTCCAGCACTCGAAGGCAGCCTCTAGTGCCTTATGCTGGAGAACATCTAGAAGGCATGTTGATATAGGGCTGATACAAGAGCCCTGGATCAATGGAGGCCAAGTAAGAGGCCTACCAAACAAAGTATATCAGACGATATACTGTGATAAGTCAGTAAGTCCAAGAGCTCTAATAATACTCAGAAGGGGACTAACCTGTCTTCCACTTACAGAGTTCCTGACAAGGGATCTTGCTGCGGCATTGGTTGAAGTGCGAACTGAGAGCATCAAGAGGCAGCTGGTTATCGCCTCAGGATATTTTCCAGGAGACGCCATCAGCCCACCACCGGAGGAAGTACAACGCCTCATCGAATGGTGCCGCATGGAGAAGAAACAACTGATTATGGGCTGCGATGCGAACGCACACCACAAAGTATGGGGCAGCACAGATATAAATCATAGAGGTGAGGATTTGCTTGATTTTCTATTTTCTAGTAACATAGAGATAATGAATGTGGGTAATAGTCCAATCTTCATGAATGCGATCAGAAGGGAAGTAATTGACCTTACACTGGCGACACCTTTTATTGCGGGGATGGTCAAGAACTGGAGGGTCTCAGAAGAACCATCTATGTCAGACCATATGGCAATAGAATTCAACGTTGAAGCAACTGCTTCAGCTGATGTTGAGTGCAGGATACCCAGGAAGACAGACTGAGAACTTCACATAGCCCACCTAAGTTCTGATCTGAGGGGCCAGAAATACAACATCAGCTCCGATGAGGATCTGGAGAACGCCTCTGCTCACTTCACATCATGTCTGAGGAGGGCATTTGAAAACAGTTGTCCACTCACGAAGAAAACGATCTCCAGAGACGTCCCCTGGTGGAACAATCATCTTGAAAACCTCAAGAAAACTGCTAGAAAAGCTTTCAATAAGGCTAAGCGGGAAGGCAGCTGGAATGCCTACAGACTAGCCCTGACCAACTACTACAAAGATGCCAGGAGAGCCAAAAGGCAGTCCTGGAGAAGCTTCTGCGAGGGAATAGATAAAACAGCCCCAGCAGCTAGACTTCAAAAGGTACTATCTAAGGATCACTCTAACCCAATTGGTCAAATAAAGAAGCCATGTGGTGAATTTACGAATGATCCTCAAGAGAGCCTAAGAGCTCCATTAGAGACTCACTTTCCTGGCTCCAGGCAGATTACCAGTGAAGATGCGGCCCCCGCTGGGGAAGTATACAACCCCACCAGGTGGGATTCTCAGAAAGCTGGTAGACTATTCACACCAGAAAGAATTGAATGGGCGATAAAAAGCTTTCAGCCCTTCAAATCAGCAGGCATGGATGATATTTCTCCAGCCATGCTTCAGAAAAGTGTTGAAGTGCTTATAGCCCCGATAACTGAGCTCATTAAGGCCAGCTTTACAAGGGGCTATATCCCGAAATCATGGAGGGAGGCGAGGGTAGTATTCATACCCAAAGAGGGTCGAAAAGGCTCCCCGGAGCCTAAATCCTATCGACCCATATGCCTCACCTGTTTTCTCTTGAAAATCATGGAGAAAATAATGGACAATAATATAAGGGGAAGTTTAAGGCTCCACAGTAAACAGTTGCTTATAGGGCGGGTAGATCTACTGTAGACGCCCTTCATCATCTTCTTAGAGAGGTGGAAGGCACCCTCAACGCAAAGGAGATTCTGCTTGCAATGTTCGGTAATATCGGAGGGGCCTTTGACAATACCCTACATACCTCCATATGCAATGCAGCCAAAAGGAAAGGGATAGAACCCTCCACTGTTAAGTGGATATCAGCTATGTTGAAAGGACGAACCGTTACAGCCTATCTGGGAGAAACCGAAGTGACTGTGCTGACGTGCAGGGGATGCCCTCAGGGAGGGGTTCTATCACCCCTGCTGTGGAGCTTGGTCATGGATAGCCTCTTGGAGAGGCTTACAACAGGCAGCTTTAACGTC
This sequence comes from Harmonia axyridis, assembly GCF_914767665.1. Classification (NCBI taxonomy): domain Eukaryota; kingdom Metazoa; phylum Arthropoda; class Insecta; order Coleoptera; family Coccinellidae; genus Harmonia; species Harmonia axyridis. Next base: position 44,162,184 of record NC_059502.1, on the reverse strand, counting down.
CAGGCTTACGCCGACGACATAGTGGTGACTGTTAGAGGCAAGCATGGGGGCCCAATAAGCAGCCGAATGCAACTTGCTCTCAGAATTATTGAAAATTTGTGCTGGGAAGAGGGGCTTACTGTCAACCCCTCGAAAACATCAATAATTCCGTTCACTAGAAGAAGGAATCTCGACCTCAGAGCTCTGATCTTAAATGGTCAGACTCTGCACTTCTCTAGTGCGTGTAAATATCTAGGTGTTATCCTGGACAGTAAACTGAACTGGGGGAAACATATAGATGAGACTCTTTCCAGAGCCACGGTGGCTATGTGGGCATGCAAAAGACTCTTTGGAAAGACATGGGGAGTGAAACCGAAAATGGTACTGTGGTTATACACAGCGGTGGTACGCCCTATTGTCACCTATGCATCTCTAGCATGGTGGACAAAAACCGAGGAGGTCACCACACGCATCAGTTTGCAGAAACTGCAAAGGCTGGCGTGTATTGGTGTCACAGGAGCTATGCGCACAGCTCCCACGGCAGCGCTGGAGGTCATACTAGACTTGCCTCCCTTACACCTACATGTAAGGAAATGTAGCCTGCTCGAAGCAATAAGAATTTCCCTTAATGGAAAGCTCCTTCCTGGAAACTGGGTTGGACATATGAGGATACTGGATCAACTAGATTCAAACCTCCTCGCAGAACCATCAGATTATGCCAACCACCTACGATTTTGAAACGCCCTTTGAAACGGTAATAAAAGACCGTCCTAGTGCAATAACTCTCATAAATCGTCTGGACAAAATGTCATCCATTTGGTTCACAGATGGATCAAAAACAGAGAAGGGCACCGGCATTGGGATATATGGACCTAGACTGAGGATCTCTAAAGTCCTGGGAAGTGAGCCCTCGATTCTACAGACCGAGATAATGGCTGTTTATGTATGCGCCCAGGAGTGTCTCAAAATGAACCTCAAGGGGGCGCATATCTACATCACCACGGATAGCCAAACAACGCTGAGATCCCTGGAATCGTGTGTAGCGTTCAATTGCAGCACATAATACTTAGTGTGTAAATGTTGCCTACACATATTTTTAGTCGTCTTATGAGTTGAATTGACCTCGTGAAATGTTTATCTGTTTTTTTTTCCTCCATATGTGCCGATACTGGAATTTCTTTTCGAGAAATACTCACTTTCGTACTTTGAAATTCGGAAAGTAGACATTTCAATTGTGGAAATCCAAAAAGTTTTTGGGATTAGAATATTTTCCTTATTTCTTTCAAATATATTGCGAGTTGTGATTGTGAAGGAGCAATATAATACCCGTATTTGGGGATCATTTAAGTACATGGAAGGATTACTTATCTTCTAAGGCCGTCCAACATCAAAGTGAGTTTTTCATCATGAGTTTCCTTGATTTTCATATAGGACGATTAATATCGTGCATTTTCCCATTGTTCCAGGGCCTTTTTTTCTTTATGTTACCAACATTTCTTCTCGATTTAACGTTTAGAAAATAACGTAAAATACAAGATCGCTGACGATTGAGAATTTATTTCGACTCATCAACATCGAATCGATTGAATGCTGCAAGGTTTTGGCACAAACTAACCAGACAATTCACTCTGCCGTTTTTAGGCACGGCGTTTCGTTGACCTTGATATTCACTATGAACTACTGTAGTAAAAAATGACAAAGGTAACCGAACTTCCCACTCTTTCTAAAAGGTTCAAAACGCATGTGATTTGTCAGATTAACCCATTCAAATTTTTGAATTCACCCGACTGCTTATATTCAACTCCTATTCTCTTTGAATATTGAATACCAAGCAAAATTCATCAAAGTATTCAAAATACCTGTTTTTTTAAAAACATTAAATATATTTCTTTGAATTAAAACAACAAAGGAACTAAATATTTTATTATTTATAATTAGTAAATATTGAAGCCGGTCAAGGTAAAAAAAGTACGAAGTGTTCTATTAAAAATTGTAATAGTGCAAGATATCAAGGGATTTCTACGAATTCCATAAGATTCTTCAGATTTCCTAATCCAGTTTATAAGGACCGAGTGATGCAATGGAAATTGGCTTGTAGTGATGACATAATAATGAACAAAGATGCAATGCTGTTATATTCAAATAACAAAATATGCAGTATCCACTTTGATGCCAACCTAAATCACCGTTTATCGAAAAATGCAATTCCAACATTGAATCTGTTCCGAAAACCAAGAGGAATAGATGTTCAAACCCAAACAGAAGATAAAATGGGAACCGAAGGAAAACGAGTTGCACATATAGAAACTCAAACAACCAAAGAATTATCTCACCAAACACCAAGAAAAAGAAAGTTGAGGCATCTAATTGAGGTAATATATAGTTAAATTTGGAGAATATATAGTCAATAAAAAAAACCTTATTTTTCAGTCAAAGGAAAATGAAATTAAAGACATTCAACCTCGAACAGTCTATTCAGGAAATAGATCCCTGTAAGACACAACTATCTGAAGACAAATTCAAAAATAATAATAATAATAATAATAGTTTATTGTGACATAAACATAAATCGCAGAGGCTGAAGCCTGTACGCGATATACAATTAACATATGAACAATATTACAATAGCCACATTTGAAATAAATCTAATTCTGAATAAAAACTGAATAAATAATGGAATTGATCGAATCATATCAAAATGAGGATAACTTGAAGTGTCGAGAACTCAGTGATGACTCTTTAGTGTTGTAACCTTGGTGACATGCAGTTGAGGATTACCGGTGCATCATCTAGAGGCCGATCTAAGGTAGGCAGGAATTCTTGGATATGAGGTTTCATCCATGATTCAACCATTGATTATGGATTGAATATATTTTCTTCCTTTTTCAAAAATCCATTTCTTTATCATAATTTGTTGCTTCTTATTGTGTCTTATGTCTTTCAGGTTCTTCGGGATCATACTATAAATGCGTGGAGCCAGGTATGTGAAGCATCTTTGTCCAATTCGCTTTTCTGCTCTAGGAATCACGTGAATTATCTTACTTCTTGTTTCATAACTGCAATCGGTTTGTCTTAATGTGAGTTGTATTCTTCTAGAACAGATGGCCGTTAATATCTGGGATACAAATAACTCTTGAGGATTCATTGCCCGCGATAAGAAGTATAATTCGTCTGAAGGAAACAAATGGGGCTTTCCGTAGATTACACGGAGCAACCATTTCTGGACCACTTCTACTCTTTTTATATGACATTCGTATGCTCCACCCCAGGCAATAATTCCATACTTTATCAGCGATTGGCATAGAGCATTATATATCTGCATTAGCCTTTCTATTTCCAAATACTTTTTAAGGTATCTAAACTTTGATAGAAGGCATCTAAGATTTCTTACCAAATTGTCTATATGTAAGTTCCATTTTAGATGTTGCAACGATTTTGCACGCTTCATTCCATGTTACGCTACTGGAATTTTTGAAGACGCGGTAATTTGTCAATTAATCGTTTCATATCGTGTACTTTCGGTCGGAGCGCAGATGCGCGTTCCTGGAGAGAATTTTCTGAAAGATTTTCAATGATGATTGAGACTCCAGCAAGAATAAGTAGATTTAGTAGTAGATTTAGATTTCAGTCATTATTAATTTAATTTGAGACTCGGAATCTTATTTATCGGCGAGAATTGTGTCGGGATTCTCGCACCTCCCATGGGATTAGAACGAAGAAAACCTCCCGTGAGATTAGAACGAAGGAACCTCCCGTGGGATTAGAACAAAGAAAACCTTTCTTGGGATTGATAGATATCAAGAACTACTTCCTTGAGATACAGAATTTGGAATAGTACGTATGTTAGACCACTTTAGTTCCTGAATCTGAGAGAATACCTGCGAAATACCTGGCATTATCACACCAACTTGGTTGAATGAGGACTGGAGTACTATAGCTTCCTGATAAGAATTGGTGTTCAGAAGGCTGAAGATAATATACAGAAGAGGTTTCATCCTAGTAGCAGAGTGGCTCATTTAAAATCGTTTTAAGTTAAGTTTCTATTTTATTATTTGTTTGGAGTGAAAAGGATCGATCATTGTATATTTTAATTTTATTAAATTTGTAAAAACCTGGGTAGGAGTTTTGTTGCCAAATAAGCCAAACCACCCCTAGAAATTAGTCCTTAGAGTCTCATGGGCAATTGTAACGTTACAATGTCTATCGATGGTAATGCCGAGATACTTGATGGAGTCAGTTTCGGGTATAATTGTGCAATCGTTGACTTTCAGAGGACCCAAGTTCGGAAGACCTGACTCATAGGAAGTAAACGGTAAGTACTTTGTTTTTTTTACGTTCATTGTTAATTCATTCATCTCAAACCACTGTTTTATTTTGAAAAGGTCTTTTTCAGACTCAGATTTCAGTTCTTGCCAAGAATTTCCCTCGTACAATATGGCAGTGTCATCCGCAAAACTGATAACCTCACCTTTTTTCTCCATTTGTAATAAACCATTCATATAAACTAAGAACAATATCGGTCCCATCACTGTTCCTTGGGGTACTCCACATTCGATGTTCCTCACCTTACTAGAATAACCCTTTATTTTTACAAATTGGACTCTATCAGTTAAATAGCTTTTCAATAATTCATATGATTTACCCCGGAAGCCGTTTCGGTAGAATTTATCTAAAAGTTTTTTGTGTGAAACAGTATCGAAGGCTTTTTCAAGGTCTACAAAGACACACAGACCAGTTTTTCTACCATCTAACCAACCGTATATCCTCGCTATCATTCTCCTAATCGCATCTTCAGTCGATTTACCTTCTCTGAAACCGTACTGGTGTTCAGATATAATTTTATTTTTTTCTAGGAACTTGACAATTCTGATCTTCAATAATTTCTCTACAATTTTGGCTATATTCGATATAAGACATATCGGTCTATAATTTGTCATCTTGTCCTTTTCTCCTGATTTAAAAATTGGTTTGATAACCCCCACTTTGAAAATTCTAGGAAACTTAGCTGACTCGAAACACATATTCGTCATTAATACAAGGGGTTCAACTATTTCTTCTTGAATATTTTTCAGCAGTTCTGATCTAATTCCATCAACGCCAGGAGATCCTCCGTTTTTTTGTTTTTGTATCACTTCTTTCACTTCATTTGAACTTGTTGGGAATAGAAAAAATGTTTCATTATAAAAAATTTCACCCTCTTTCTTTTCTAAACTATAAGGTATTTTATCTGCTAGCTTCTTACCTACTTCGTTGTAATATCTTCCGAATTCCTCTACAATTTATTCCGTGTTTGTTACTTCCTGTCCTTCATTATTAATGATAGATTTTATTTCTGTTTCAGGTTTGGATCTACCGCAGAGGTTATCCACGTAAGACCAAAGTGATTTTGTTGCTGAAGTATATTTCGTGACAAAGGTGTTCATGTAATCTCTTTTAGCATTCCTGATCAACTTGTGTAAAATATTTCTGTATCTTGTATATTGTTGTTTCAACTCAGTATTGTATTGATATTTCATCATTTCCTTGTATAAATAGTTTTTTCTGTTTATGGCTTTTAGTAATCCCTGAGTGATCCAGTTGCTTCTCCCAGATTTCCTATGGCTGAACTCAATTTTTGTTGTATGTTTCTGTGTGTAATGTTTTAATAAATCAATAAACAATTCTGCGAATGAGTCTACATCTTTATTTTTCATCAATTCGTGTCAATCAATTTCCTTTAAATCATTTTTTAATTTCTGATAATCAATATAAGTTTTATATTTAATAATTTTTTCGGGAGGTTTTTCTTTCAGGTTGAGGCATAAACTAATTGCATAATGATCAGTGATGTCCGTACGAATAATAAACGATCTATTAATAATAATAATAATAATTGACTTTATTCCCCCAATACAAGATCAATACAAATAATTTTACAAAGAAAAAAAAACAACCTAGAAAATGTGAGAATAGGCGGAGTCCAGTGATGCACCTAAGTACATCTTCTGTTCAACTCAACCTAAATTCTGATTTAAAACAGATTGACGATATCTCAGAAATATATGGTCAAGGCAACTACCACTAGAAGGCCTAGTTACATTATTTATATAGGATTTATATCCAAAAAAACTAAAGACATTCATGTATTCATCAACTATTTCATTATTCGTTAAAAGATCAATGTTAATATCTCCTACAATTAAATGATAATCCCACGTACTATTATTACTTGTTGTTGTTCCAATGTATTCAGCTAAATTAAAGTCTCTATTGAACTTTTTTGGACATCCTTTTGGAGAACGATAGATTCCTGTTATTTTAAGTTTTTTCATTTCGAATACAAGGTCTAGTTCCACCGCTTTAATTTCTCCTATACTTATTATCTTTCCGTTAAACATCAAATCGTTCCTGATATATATCACAACCCCGTCATTTTTGTTGAAAGTTCCATAATTATACATGTATGTGTATCCTTCGATTTTATAAAGATCCACGTTATCTATCATAAATGTTTCCGTTAAAACAATCACATGAAAATCATCTGTTCTCAACATTAATTTGAACTCGTCAAAATTCCTGTCGATACTTCTGATATTATTGTGAATGATTTTAAATTTTGATTCTATGTTATAATGTTTGAGATCCCCAACATAATCTATATATTCTGCTTTATGTGTTTCCCCCTCAAAATCCCTCAAGAATTGATCCATGTATATACAATTAAAACTTAAAATAGATGAATAAAGAGTAGTTTACCTTAGCTTTTCTAACCTCCCTTCTTTCCTTTCTTTCCACTGTTATCAGCTTTTTGTTCTTTCTTGACAACTCCACTACCTGATGACTGCCTTGGTTCTGTTGTTACCAGTTTTTGCTCTCTCCTGGCACTACCACTCCCCGAAGACTGTGATCTCGTTCTGCTCTTTATTTCCCACTCCTTGGTCCTTTCCAGCACCTGATTAATCGTTGAAATCTCCTTGCTGATCTTAGAGTCCTCTTCCACTGTCAAGTGTTCGTGTTCAGTTAACATCTGTGTAATACGGGATATGGGAGCCGGACTATTAGGTGCGCTGCTTACTAAATCAGTTGGTATGCTAGATGGATTTTCTTCAATATGAGTCTGTAGTTCCAATACAGTTTGAGTCTTAAGTTGCTGCACAGAAAATTTCTCACCATTTACGACAAGGAGCTTCTGCCAGATGTATGCCCTCTGATTGTTCGCTCTTGCCAAGTTCAGTTGTTGGCGCAGTATTTTGAAATCGTCACGATCTTCTTCACAAAGGTCTTCGTTTATGAAAATACGAGAACCCTTTAATTTATGTCGATTCTTTATAACCTTAGACTTGGCTAGGAAAGATACAAATTCGATTTTTATCACTGGTTTAATTTTTCCCAATCTATATATATTATTAACCTCTGTTTCTAGCAGATTGATATTCAAAATTGCATTCAGTTTGGAGACAACGCACTTTACCAAATTGGGACTATCGGGTTCCAATCCAGAGATGATGATATTATTCTTCAACGATCTTCTCTTTATCTCCAATATCTCGCTTTCTACTCTGGAGAGTCTTTGTTCACAGTTTTCCAATCTTTCACCCGTGTCTGTCCCCACCTGTTTTATTTCTTCTCTTAACTTCGCAAGTTCCTCCCTGATAATGATGGTTTGATTGGTAAATTCAGTCTTTAAAAACCTCGCTAGTTCCTCATTTACTGCCATCCTCCTTTTTCGATATCTCGACGTGTATGTTACGCTTTACAACTCTTGCTTGTGATACCTCCAGATGTCGTGTGATAATCAGGATATCCCGGAATGAATGATAAATTTCCACTCAAATAATGGTAAATACACGCGAAAAAAAATTAAATTGATTTGAAAATCACTCAGCCAAATATGAACTTTCTACTTATATTTACTCTTTTATAATTTCACCAATATTTAAAATATATTGCGTCTTTAATTCACGAAATAATATGGAGCACTCGAATTCACAACTTCCCATATGGCTACTTATACATTGAGGCTTGTGATATTCATCTGCCAAATAGTTTTGGAAATATAGCCAAAATAATCAGTGATCTCAATGATAAAAATCTAAAAGGAAGAAGATATACCAAGGAATTTAAACAGCATGCCCTTTCATTATATTATTCTGGGCCTAAAATTTATAAAAGAATGGTTGCCATATATAATTTTCCATCAGTATCTACATTGAGAAGAATGACAGAGAATATTCAGAAAGGAACTGGTTTAAATGATTTTATATTCAGAAGTCTCAAATGGCGACTAGAAGGTAAAAGCAAAGAAGAACGGATGTGTGCTTTGTCAATAGATGAAGTATCGATCAAAGCAAATTTGCAATATGATACAAAAAATGATGAAATTGTGGGTTTCCACGATATTGGTTAGCATTAAGAGCTGAATTTTTTCATTTGCTGAATACTTGATATACATAGAAAAAGTTTTTACAAAACCTTTTCATTTCAGGCACAGAGGAAAAATATATCCCAGCAAAAAATGCATTAGTATTGATGGCAAGAGGAATAAACGATAATTGGAAGCAGCCATTAGGATATTATTTTTTGAATACATCCTGTAGTCCAACAGACCTGAGTGGAATTATTGGAGATTGCATCGACAAAATGGTTGAAATAGGACTTGATGCAAGAGTCCTAGTGTCTGATTTGGGCTCTAACTTTGTTGCATTTTCAAAAAATTTAGGTGTAACTGATAAATGTATATACTAAATTTGATATGAATGGAAAGGAATTGTATCAAATAAAAAAAAGCAAATAAACAGGATTCATTCATTAGTGTTGTATTTCTTAGCATATTTAATGATTTTTTTTTGACAAATATTTCTTTCAAAAACATACATATTACATTCAGGCTCATCGAATTTTTCAATCAATATCTAAATCTTTGTTGATTGTCTAAATCAACAAAGATTATATGAATTTGGCCATTTATTATTATTGATTTCTGTACGTAACAATTTGTGAGCTGATCTTGATCAAGTGAGGTGATTATTCTTTATGTTTTTTGTTTTCGACTCTTTTTGAAATATAACAAACGGCTATTTCTGAAAATTGGAAATAAGGTTTGTAGTGGAAATTCCACTGGGATTGTAACATAAGATTTTCATTAAATCATTTTATTCTCTAGGATTTATTCGAATATTTTCTTCTTTATCTCTTGTCACATAATATTTTTTTTTGAAAAATTTCATCGGTATTCACGTATTTAGCCGATAGTTTTTTTGTTGAAGAGTCACTTTAAAATACGTTGGCGCCCTTTGAAAACATCTTGAACCCACGCCGTCTTCACTGATAGCTGACCGGAAAAATTATAGTGTGACTCTTCTTTGTGTTGGAAAGCGGTGAACATTTTTTTTTTTAAATAAATTAATTTTTTTTTTAAACTAAGGGTTACTCGCCACAGGGATTATATGAATAGGTTGAGAACAAATGATTAATTTGGTTGCAGTTGTCGGAAGGCTAACTGAGCTGCAACGACCTCTATTCTGTAATAATAATAAGTCAAATTCAAACGAATATCATGCTCAATATAAGAATGGACTATAATGGAAATAGTATATTGTGCAACAAGTGGGGAAAGTCCAATTTTTCTCGCGAGTGTGGAAAACACACGAGCGAGAAAAGGACTTTCTCCACATGTTGCACACTATACTTTTTCTACAACTGCACAAATTTCAATAATTCAAGTAATGGACTTGATTCAAATCAAAATGACCTTCGTTGGCAGTATGTGCTAATTTATTGCGTTTCCATAGAAACGACTCAAAAACCCAATTTCATTGGTCTACCAAGGGAGGTGTGGGCAAAGTGCCGTGGGGAATAATATTTCCCACAGTATGCGCAATACATAGTTTTGCAATTGAGTAAACTATGCAGAATACGCTACTTTTCATAGCAGTTGTAGGAAAAATTAATTTAAAGACTGAAGAACATCGATTCAGTATATACAGTGGCGTATGCAAGGGGGGATAAGGGGGATATATCACCCCACCCCTCAGGACGAATATCCATTATAAGTCACAACGCTCAATGATTTAATTGATCAACGAAATGATCAACCAGTGGTTATATCAAAAGGCTTGTTCTGATCTGACTGTCGTCGGTATAATCATTATTTACATTTTTTCTTTAAAAATTCGAAATTGATGATAAATCGGGTAAACATTAATGAGATTCTAAAGTAAAAGCTCCGAACTACTCTAATTGAAAATCAATCTCAAGGAGTGTCTGTAAATTCGAAGAGCATCGGAAACGAATACTCAATTTTTTTTCTTTATTCCCCTCCCCCAAGGCTCATGTCTGGGTGCGCCACTGAGTATATACGCATTTTATAACATAGGCTGTGTTCAGCGGAAAGAACAGTTTCAAATCTGATTACTGAGCGCTCATAGATCCTAAAGTGACTCACAATGTGTTGAGCTTAGTGAGCGTAATTCAAAGTCACTCAGAAAAATGGCGTCCACTCACTAAACATGTTGAGCATTCGCTCACTGATCAGATTCGTTCTTCCAACAGTCTTACAACTGTTGTGTCCGCTGAACGCAGCCTTTGTTAAGAGTCTGTTTACACCACACTGCTTGGGAAGCAGAGGGGTCGCAACGTAAAGGGGCAAGAGCGGGTGGGCGTCGACTATCGTGGTAAAAATATCGTGAACGTATTAGGCCATCAGCCCAGAGAGAATGAATTTGTAACGCATTGGGATGATCTCGTTTCTTTCTCGTGTTCTACTAGTGCGTGTCGGAATTTGCGGCCGCATTTTTGACATTTTGATGAAATGAAATGATTGTCAAATGGTCACCTATGATTATGGTTGTAAAGATGGTTTCTTTATAATAAGAGCTAAGAGTTGAGAAATACGAACTCTTTTTTAGGTTTCGAAAAAGACTCTCTACTTTCCATAATTACTTGATATCGAATTGAGAATCCAAATACGCTTTGATATACCATTATCCTCATTTCTTGAATTGTAAAAATCCTTATGAATTGAATGGCGTGAATTTTGAAATATCTAATCCAAAATTTCATTGAGAATGTTGATGAACTCATTTCATAAATATCTACAGTTTTGAGGAATAGTACTTTTGTTATAATAATAAAAAAAAATCAGCTTGGTTCATAATGATATATTTCAAATTGCCTTTTTTTTTTCTTCAATTTTGCTTATCCTGAAGATCTAGTTTGTATTGGGGATTCCTAATAAAATTTTTCTTCGAAAAACTCTTCATCGATGTTGACTTCGATAAATAAAAAGTCCTTCAAAGTCCATACGACAAAAGCATTTTTCTCTTTCAGCTATATTTAATTGTCCCTGAACTTGAAAATAATAATTATGACTTTGTTTTAATCGATATTTCTAATCATCATTTTTTCCAAATATGTGATTTGTTTCCTTTCAATAGCGTCCTTCATCATATTATTTCTTGCTGAAAACAGGCATTTGATTTCAATTGAATGATTATTTTTTTCAACAACGCCATCTGAAGAGGCACCTAGAAAAGGCCATTTTTTATTAATAAAAATTCCACTGTTTGTGATCTTCGAGCACAATTCGTTCTCTAGTAGACGCTTCGCACGATCTTCATTATTTTTCCCGAATCTATAGCTTTTGCAGAAAAATGTTTTTATAAAATGCTTTCAACTGTTGAGCAACAACTTGTCATAGGAGGCATTTTACATATTTTCCCAAATATTGAGGCCGTCAACAATTTCCTCCTCTACTGATGCCAATCAGCAGAATCAGTTTGAAGCTGTGTTTTCAGCTCAATTTCATTATAAGCTTCTTCTGCTGTGATTAAACCCCTCAAGAATTCAGCCCTATATTATTGGAATGTTCCCTCATCTATGTATGGTTTTTCACAATTTTCTCAATAATTATCTGACCCTGCAGAGAACTGTAGTTAATCACATTCTTCACCGGCCCTAGAACACTACGTGCTTTCGAGAGTTCTCGTAATTCGTTACAGTAGTACCTCAGTAAATGATTGGTACATTCTATTTTCTGAACTATACAAGGTGGGCAAATTTCGATGTTTTAGCACTTCAACTTTTGAACCAGAGGATAAAGACAAAATCTGATACCCCATTCTAGTTCTCTTGTTCTGGGAAAAAGGGTAGTAGGTATTCATTTTTGGCTAACTTCTTTTGTGTTCGAGTTATAGGCGAAAATTTGAAAAATGGCGATATCGGAAAACATTGATATCTCCGCGAATACTGATGATAGAGCTCTGAAATAAAAACAACATAGAGGCACTTCTTTACGTAAAATCCAGTGGCCTGCTCGTCTTTTCAAAAGGGTTTTTAATTATGAAACTATGACCCAAAGTTATGTTTTTTCAAATGGGAACACTAGATTTCTATGCTATTTTTTGAAAGCTCAATCTTTCCTGATTTCAAAAATATATAACATCGTATGGTATCGTATCAATATAAATAATGGAAAATGGTCAAATACCTTTTTCCATAAAATAATAAGGTTTTGTACCATCTAAGAGTCTCAATATTTCTATGGTTTCAACTGTTGATGAACACAGAAAAATTGAGCTTCTTATAACAAGAGTAGTATCAAGAATTTTTTTTTTGTAACAACTACTGTCCCCATCGGCAATCATTTAGCTGTATCAATTTGTACATAGGTAAACTGGAACAAAATCCTTCAGCTTCTATGGCTGTCGAAGATGAATTTCAATTTTCATAGCGTGTATGCACTGTTGGTGTTACATACTTCATTTTGTACTCTTTTATTTTGAAATCATTGTAAAAATTGTCTTTCTTTCTTTATACAGTGAAAATGTAAAACAAGGGACATTCATACCATTTCGAAATTCTACACATAATGCGTACGAAAACTAATTTCGACTGAAACCCTATTTTTATTTCCTTCACCAAACGCATATTAGATAAATTTTATTCAAAAATAACGGAGTGACTGGAATGTTCTTTTAGAGAAATTGCTGAATATAAACAATTCGGAATATAAACAATTCGGAATGTATCCCTGCATAAAAGGTTCAATTCAATACACATAAACAAAATTATAAGGAGAACTGCACAGGACAAATAGATATGAAAACTTCTTGTAATACCTCAACCCGAAATTGAGAATACCATTCTAGGAATTTCAGTTTGAAAATGGTTATTTCAATGTCGGGTATATTCTTCATTTCTACATAAAATCAATGAGTAAGTAGAAATATACGTATAGGTACAAAAATAGACCATTTTAAATTTTTGCTCCTAAATGCCTTCTTTCAGGTACCTATGCAATGCTGAACCTACCTAGAAATTGTCAAATTGTGCAGCAATGAAATAATACAAAAGCAGCAATGAAATAATACAAAAGAGTACCGAATAACCTTAATTTACAACTGATGTTTATCTGATGTGACAATGAAATCTTGAAATAACTCTAATAAATTTACACGAAATCACTTCTTGTTAACTTTTAAAGTATTATTCTCAAGCAGTAGCACAATACCGAATCTTAGATAGGTTCTGAACTACCCAAATTTTGTATTATATGAAATATGTTAAAAACAAGATAATTTGCCAGCCATCATTACATCCGAATCGATTTTTTCAATAACAGATATCTACTTTTTCTCAAACTTAGGAACCTTCGGTCCGAAGTAATTAATTGACTATTGCATCCAATCCGAAACCTTCCATGAGGAATACATTTTTTCATTCGAGAAAGTAACATGAAAATCAGACATATGGCTTTAAAGATAATCAATGCTGGAATAGGAACTTGCAGGTTTAAGCGACAAAATTTATTTTTTTTTGTTCGTAATAAATAATTCAGGTTTTCAAGAATATATTTCCTAAAAGACGGTCCTGATAGCTACAAGCCACGCCCCTCAGGGAGGAGCAACGATTTTTAGTTCACAATTCTGGCACTTGAAACAGATTTACAACGTCACATAGAATTTTGAGTAACTATGATGTAATATATTTCTTATTGTTATCATTGGAAAGAAGAAAAAATAGGCTTTGACCATGTTGTATTAGATTTTCGAATTTAGGTCAACTGAGGCGACAATAAATTAATCAAAATCGGTATTGAAAATCGTTCTTTCTACGTCAATAATACAATTAATTTGCAACTTTAAGGCATTGTCCTAATAGAACGCGAATGCGCGATGCGAGCGATGCGACCATCGCGTGTTCGCGCGACGTCAAAAACTGGGTGTCCTAATAGAACGCGAATCTTGCTCGCGCGATTTGACGACGGGAGCGAGCGTGACCGGGCAGTGGCACGGTCGATACCAACAACCATGGACGTCAGACACGCAAAATGTTTGCTGTCGGGAAATATTTGGATGACGTTTTGTGCGGATTTAGATGGAAATGAAAAAAAACAACGTGGGACGCAAAGTGCTTTGTTAAAAATGAGACCAAATCGTGGTGAATTTAACAATCAATATTTTGACTTACAAGAAGATGAGTCTGCATTTTATGATTATATGTCTGTCACCAGAAGCATTTGACTACCTATGCAATATGATCAGAGCCGATTGCAATCGCGCGGGCGCGGCACCACTCCGACGTTTTCGCACGAATTTCAATTAGGACACCTATTCAAATTCAATATGTTTGATCGCGCGTTCGTACGAACTAAGTTCGCGCGAATAGGGTTTCAAACATTTGAGTCGCGCGACCGCGTCGTGCGATTGTCAGTTAGGACACCTATTAGAGTTCAATATGTTTGATCGCGCGTTCGTACGAGTAAAATTCGCGCGAACTTACGATGATCGCGCATTCGCGTTCTATTAGGACAATGCCTCAGAGTCTGTTTACACCACACTGCTTGGGAAGCAGAGCGGGTGGGCGTCGACTATCGTAGTAAAAATATAGGGAACGTATTAGGCCCTCAGCCCAGATTGAATGAATTTGTAACGCATTAGGATGATCTCGTTTCTTTCTCGAGTTCTACTAGTGCGTGTCGGAATATGCAGCCGCATTTTCGACATTTTGATGAAATGAAATGATTGTCAAATGGTCACCTATGATTATGGTTGTAAAGACGGTTTCTTTATAATAAGAACAGAGTTGAGAAACACGAACTGTTTTTTAGGTTTTGAAAAAGACTCTACGTTCCATAATTACTTGATATTGAATTGAGAATCCAAATACGCTTTGATATACCATTATCCCCACTTTTTGAATTGTTAAAAACCCTTATGAATTAAATGGAATGAATTTTGAAATATCTAATCCGAAATAAAAAAGTTTCATTGAGAATTTTGATGAACTCATTTCATAAATATCTACAGTTTTAAGGAATATTACTTTGTTATAATTAAAAAAAATCGGCTTGGTTCATAATGATATATTTCTAATTGCCTACTGTTTTCTTCAATTTTTCTTATCTTGAAGATCTAGTTTGTATTGAGGATCCTTATTTTTAAACCTCTATGTCTTAGGTCAATTATTACAGGTGAAACACAGTTCTAATGAAATTTTCCTTCGAAAAACTCTTCAAAGTTCACACGACAAAAGCATTTTTCTCTTTCAGCTATCTTTAATTGTCCCTGAACTTGAAAATAATAATTCGATATTCCTGATCATCATTTTATCCAAATATGTGATTTGTTTCCTTTCAATAGCGTCCAATTTCTTGCTGAAAAAGGGCATTTGATTTCAATTGAATGATTACTTTTTTCAAAAATGCCATCTGGAGAAGGACCTAGACCTTTTTTTACTAATAAAAAGGCCACTGTTTGTGATCTTCGAGCACAATTCATTCTCTAATAGACGCTTCGCTCGATCTTCATTATTTTTCCCCAATCTATAGCTTTTGCAGAAAAATGTTTATTTAAAATGCTTTCAACTGTTGAGCAATAACTTGACATAGGAGGCATTTTACATATTTTTACAAATATTGAAGCCGTCAACAATTTCCTCCTCTGCTGATGCCAATCAGCGGAATCAGTTTGAAGGCGTGTTTTCAGCTAAATTTCTTTATGAGCTTCTTCTGTTTTGATAAAACCCCTCAAGAATTCAGTCCTATCCATCCATGTCTGGGTTTTCACAATTTTCTCAATAATTATTATCTGGCCCTGGAGAGAACTGTAGCTTCCAGCCCCTTCTTCCTTTTCTTTTTGAAGACACTACTTCGTTCCATTCTCTTCACCGTTTGTCCTGGACTACGACCTATCATATATTTGTGTATAGCGCATAGCGGTTTTTTTTATTCTTTGCAACAACTACTGCCTAACAAGGACTTTGGTAGCATCTTCTCAAAGCGTAATTAATTCTTTTACCTCTTACTCTTTGATCATAGCATTGAATTGTTCCACAATGTTCGTTGTTACCTTTTCTATGAGACTTCTGGCATGTAGTGCTAAATATCTCAACGCCTGCATAATTTTCTCCTCTATATCGAACTGTCACAAATCTTGCATATACTTGTCTTAATCAGCTACTTTTTTCTCACAAAAGTACCCTAATGTGGCACAATTCTTATGTTCACCAAATATATGACTGACGCTATAAATAATATCCATCTTCAAAAAATTGATTTTATCTTCATGCGTTTTTTCCTTCTCTTAATTGTACAGATTTTAATATAGCCGTTCTGCATCGTGAAATATTTTTGCTGATCACATTCTTCAACGGCCCTAGAACACTACGTGCTTTCGAGAGTTCTCGTAATTTGTTACAGTAGTTCCTCAGTAAATGATTGATACATTCTATTTTCTGAACTGTACAATGTTCATAAGATCTACTATCAAGAATTTTTTGTAACAACTATTGTCCCCATCGGCAATCATTTTGTTGTACATGGATGAACTGGAACAAAATCCTTCAGCTTCCTTGGCGGTCGAAGATGAATTCTAATTTTTATAACATGTATGCTCTGTTGGTGTGTCATTTTTAGTTTGAAGTCTTTGACATATTATGCAATACTTTTTTTCACGCCCAAGTATAAAATTTTTCCAGTTTGCATCCCAACAATTGTAGGAACTCCGGAGAGTGAATTAGAATTTCCCAATTTTCGATAAGATCGTTTAGCCCAACTACCATCACAAAATACCGTTATTGAAGGTGTACCATTTATGTCGATACTTCCGCATTCGATCGCTTAGTTCACTTCTTCTGCTGCGGCTTCTTCCATAGATTTCAACGCTATCTGTTCCCAGGCATTACATACTTCATTGTTTACTCTTTTATTTTGAAATTATTATAGTTATGATCATTGTAAAAAATTTTGAATGATTTTCTGTTAACTACTTCTGAATAAACTTTTTTTCTTCTTCTTTCTTTCTTACAGTGAAAATGAAAAACAAGGAATATTCATATCATTCCTATTTTCTTCAGCTGTGCATAACCATCATAAGGATTCATGACACTACTGACGGCGGATGTGCTTATATCAAGTATTTCTGGATGTTCTGGACAAGTACATATTGTTTTCGAAATTCTACACATATCACGTACGAAAACTAATTTCGATTGAAACCCAATTTCTATTTCCTTCACCAAACGCATATTAGATAAATTTCATTAAAAAAAAAAAACGGAGTGATCAGAAAGTTCTTTCAGAGAATCTATGAATTGCAGAATATAAACAATTCGGAATTCATCCAAAGATATTTACCAGCAAAAAAGGTTCGATTCAATACACATAAACAAAATTATAAGAAGAACTGCACAGGCCAAATAGATATGAAAACTTCTAGTAATAGATACCTCAACCCCAAATTGAAAATACCATTCTATAAATTTCAGTTTGAAAATGCGTTATTTTAATGTCAGGTATAGTTAGTATTCTTCATTTCTACATAAAATCATTGAGTAGGTAGAAATATATGTATCGGTACAAAAATAGACCATTTTGAATCTTTACTCCGAAATTGCCTTCTTTCAGGTACCTATGCAATGCTGAACCATAGTATAAGGAAAGGATAGTAAGCCAGTGTAGTGCTTTTTTCGATTTTGTTGATGTTGAGCGCCATCTAGTTGCACTCACGTTAAGCCTCGAATTTTACTGTCAAAAAATTGGTCCGTAAAGTGGAGCCCTCTGAAAGAATTGGTGTTATTTTGAAGAACTAAAACATTTGAAATAGAGTGGTCAGAAGATTTCTATATTTTGATATTTTTTCTGCTCTACAATAAGAATTTACGCCAGTGGCGTGTATTTGTGATAAACAAGTACAATGCTACAAGTTATCATGAAATCACTAATCAGGTCCAGTCGTCATGAAATGATATCTCTAGGTTTTTTCAGGATTTATGAATGGAATAAACTCCATTTTCCGGGATATCGATATTGCAATTGAATGTATTTGAAGAATATTCGATTGACATTGTTTTGTCATAGATTGAGTGAGAATAGGTAAAGTTTCTATCAACATTAATTTCCTAATGTCGTGAGTTCCTATGAAATTTCTCAAAAGCTATATTTACCATTTGACAGTTGGTTTCGATCATTTTTTCCCAACCTTTTACGATTCTTAGAGTTATGTATTTTATTATTCGACTGTAATAATATTTTCTGACCGAAAAATCAGCCCATGTTTTTATGAATATTTGAAGAAAAGTTTACCTTAAACAACCAAATTATATTGAAATATCTCAATGATGTTGAAAATAAATAAAATCATGTTTTATTTTTATATTTACCTTATATTTAAAATTGAAATGAATATTTTCGGGTTGTAGTTTGTGGATTGAACATATCAATGGATTTTTCATATAGGTCAGGAGCTTGAAATATTAGAGGTTTCCTAGTAATACATCTTTTTTGGTAAAAATGAAGGAAAAAACTTGAAAATTGGAAAATTCAGTTTTAATATCAAATAAAAGAAATTTTATAAAGAAAAGTTCAAGAGTTGGTAGAGACAGATGGAATTTTAGTTTTTCTATACATACTAAGCAAATAGCCACTCTTAGTGCTGTGCAGTTTTTTTTATAAAGTAAATAAGCTACTTTATTAAATCCAAGCTCAACCATTAACGAAGAAAGAACTGAAAATGATTTTTTAAATCAGAATCGTTGTTATCCGTGTTTAATTAAAACTCTTAGCTCTCTGGTTAACATCAGTTCTACAAGATCTTGTTCTAAATCTGTTATTTATCCAGCATTTGAGAAAGGACCTATTGCCTCAATCCCTTCAATATTCAAGTAAATGGTAACAAGTGAGTATCAAGGTGAATTTAGATGTCAGAAATACATTAAAGAATTTAGCTACGACCAGGTCAGAAGCTTTCGATTTCTAATTCAATAAAAATTTTGAGAGATTTCCTCAATTTTTACTGAATTAGAAATCAAAAGTTTCTGTTTTTTTTTTGTTCTTGGAAGGAAACAATATGATGTATTTTTTCGATACTCTCTATCATTTGAATTCAACCCGCACCAATTCTTTACAAAATAATTTTCTATGGGAATAAAGCTTTTCCGATATAAGACACTATACGATATTGATGAGGGTTATTGAGTCTCAGTGCTGCCCTGGTGATAATGAATTTGATGCTTTGAAAAGCACACAGTTTCAGTCAATAAAACCTTGTAATCATGAAGATACTGAGCGAATGCTCTTGCAACCATCAATAATCATTATGAATTAACTGGCAATTATTTCTTTGAAGTTGGCAAAAATAACAAATTAGGTACCGAGACCCATATATTTGATGGTTTCCTTGTCACTATATATAAAAACCGTGTAGCAACTTGCAACGGATAAAATGACGCCATTTCATTATGATTTGAATTATTGTGGAATAAAGAGAATTATTTATTTATTTTTAGTAGTCCCACAATCGAATAGCTCGAACCGAAGTGACATTAGAAAAATATTCTATTTGATCTTTATATTTTGAAGGTTATTTGGACTTTCCTTCTGTTCGTACAATATTAAGATAGAAGTTGTTTTGCTTTTCTGCTCATTTATAACGAATTTAAATCAATAAAGTCCTATTTTCTAAAAATGGGACTTTATTGATTATTATTATCATTTTGAATGATTATTTATTTATTTATTTAAATTAACGTGTCTCGACAGCTATGGTCATTGACACAAGATCACATTGAAAGTAGTCAATATTACAAAAAATTGGCCTTTTGTATATTCAATAATGTTGAACAATTGACAGTTTCACATTTTTCGATGATTGCCGAGATTTAAGTAGGCTGGAAATATTTTTGCAATATTTATATATTGCAGTTCTTAACAACAAATCTAAAATATATCTTCTATGTTCCGAGCAGATGATATTCGTTGCGAACCATTCGGGCAGAAAATTTTTAATGCATTTAACACTTTTTTTTTTCAAATTACACATGACTTTATCATTGCAACTTTTCCCTATATCTTTGCTGAAACAATCCAAAACTATTGTTGTGAATTTCTCCAGCAAAGATGTAGGTGCTTTTAATCCACATTCAAAATTTAAACCGTAATTTTTGAAAAAGATCAAGAGCTCATCTTCATTTTCAAGATTTTTAGGAGCCTCCAAAGTGATTTTACAATCTTCACACCCGAAACGCTCCAAACATTTTTTGACCAAATAACCTGCAAAATATACTACAGAACATTTTTCCAATGTCACTTCATCTCGAAATTCGGTGGCAGGAGTACTACTTGGACTACTTGAAGAATCCGAATCGTCCGATTCTGATGAAGACGAGTTTTCATCGAGATTCAATAAGTGAAAAGGTTCGTTGTTATCTGCCACTAAAATATTTTCATCGTCATCTGCCTTACTACCTGCATTGGCACTTGCAGGGGATGAGTTTACATCCGTTTGTTCGTTCAACAGAATATTTTGGGTATTATACCTGTTTATTTCTAGGGATTCTAAGAGTGTTAGTCTTAAGCTCTTGTTTTCTAAATGAAGGATTTCAAAGTTATTATTGAAGGTATGGTCCCATTCTTTTAAGTGATTCGCCTAGGTTGAAAACGAACTATCAGATGTATTACTCTTTTGGTGTTCCTTTATCCTTTTATTGAAAGATCTTCCTGTTTGTCCAATATAAACCATAGGGCAATCAAAAAGTCTAACGATTTTTTCTGAGCGCTCGTTCTTCGCCACGAAGCCTGTGATTTAATAATAATAGCATAGTATAAGGAAAGTAACCTGTAATGATTGCCCTATGGTTTATATTGGACAAACAGGAAGATCTTTCAATAAAAGGATAAAGGAACACCAAAAGAGTTATACATCTGATAGTTCGTTTTCAACCTAGGCGAATCACTTAAAAGAATGGGACCATACCTTCAATAATAACTTTGAAATCCTTCATTTAGAAAACAAGAGCTTAAGACTAACACACTTAGAATCCCTAGAAATAAACAGGTATAATACCCAAAATATTCTGTTGAACGAACAAACGGATGTAAACTCATCCCCTTTATTGAATTTCTTCCGATAGTTTGGAAATCCCAGCCGGTAAATTGTCCAATATAACTTTGTAATTTATGATACCCTTTCGAATATTTTTGTGTCAATTTTGTTCCTATATAAGATTCATTACAGGTATACAGATACAAAAAGAATGATAGAGCGGATTTTGAGAACATTTAATCCTCCAAGAATACACTTCGTCCTCAATTCTATGAATGATTCAAAACACTTTGTTTTTCTGATTCAGTTTAGTTAGAGGAGGATGTGTGTACATTTCAAGACCCCAGGTTTAAAAGAATAGAAAGATTCGTCGGTTCTCAATTCAGAATAAAAAAATTTTTGACCACTGAAATAGAGAAATGTCTAAAAATCACAATGCATAGGGATCAGAAAAGCAAGGTTTCAAATGAAAAAACTTTACCAACGATTTAAAAGACGGCATTACATTTCGAATGTGGAATCTTATATTATTATTTTTAGAACTCTTTATTGCTAAATTCATATGTTTGAATCTTATATCCAATTTTTATATTTTTTTCATTGATAATATCCCAATTCTATTCATATTTCTTCGGATGAAACCACTTTCTACTATTATATGAATAATTTTAATTCAATTGTATCTATCAATTTGTTGTAATTATTCCTGAATAGAGAGTTAAGTGATCATTCAAACTTTTATCGTAATGCAAAACGCAATTATTCGAATAAATATTCAATGAATATTCGAATATTCAAATGTAGTGGTAACTTAATAATAACATAAAAATTGTTGGCAATGTTATGCGACCCCTTTTCAACCACGCCACTGAATGAATTTTCGTATTATTTCTGCGCCATCTATAGCTCATGATTCAGCGCCATCTATTATCGAGTTACTTCTCCACTTTGGGTAGTCAATAGTGTTCGATATATGCAACCCGTAAAACATTGGTTCCAAATACAGAAGCGACTCCAAGTGACCAGCTCCTTGCCGTCAAACGGCGGTTGGCTTACTATCCTTTCCTTATACTATGGCTGAACCTACCTAGAAACTGTCAAATTGTCCAGCAACGAAATAATACGGTACACAAAAGAGTACCGAATAACCTTTATTTACAACTGATGTTTATCTGATGTGGCAATAAAATCGTGAAATAACTCAAATAAATTTACACGAAATCACTTCTTGTTAACTTCCGAAGTATTATCCTCAAGCACAATACCGAATCTAAGAGAGCTTCTGAACTTCCCAAATTTTGTATTATATGAAATATGGTAAAAACAAGGTAATTTGCTAAACATCATTACATTCGAATCGCTTTCCTTCATAATAACAGACATTTACTTTTTCCCAAACTTACGAAACCTTCGGTCCGAAGTAATTAATTGACTATTGGATCCAATCCAAAACCTTCCATGAGGAATCCATTTTTTCATTCGAGAAAGTTACATGAAAATCGGTCGTATGGCTCTAAAGATAATCAATGCTGCAATAGAAACATGCAGGTATAAGCGACAAAATATTTTTTTTGTTCGTGATAAATAATTCAGGTTATCAAGAATATATTTCCTAAAAGACGGTCCTGATAGCTACAATCCACGCCCCTCAGGGAGGAGCAACGATTTTTAGTTCACAATTCTGGCACTTGAAACAGATTTACAACGTCACATAGAATTTTGAGTAACTATGATGTTATATATTTCTAATTGGTATCATTGAAAAGAAGAAGAAATAGGCTATGACCATATTGTATTAGATTTTCGAATTTAGGTCAACTGAAGCGACAATAAATTATTCAAAATTGGTATTGAAAATCGTACTTTCTACTTCAATAAAACAATTAATTTGCAACTTAAAGTGAAATTATCACCTAACGAACATACAAACCTTCCAATATTGTTTTGAATCATCTCGATAGCGTTTACCGTTCCTGAGAAAATCAAGACCGAATTAGTTAAGAAAACGCCTGAATTTGCGCCGCGTGAACGGACTCTTAAGTGAAATTATTACCTAACGATCATACAAGGGATAAAGACCT
Organism: Harmonia axyridis; assembly: GCF_914767665.1. Lineage (NCBI taxonomy): Eukaryota > Metazoa > Arthropoda > Insecta > Coleoptera > Coccinellidae > Harmonia > Harmonia axyridis. The sequence goes on along the minus strand of NC_059502.1, from coordinate 44,138,825 downwards.
TCCAATATTGTTTTGAATCATCTCGATAGCGTTTACCGTTTCTGAGAAAATCAAGACCGAATTAGTTAAGAAAACGCCTGAATTTGCGCCGCGTGAACGGACTCTTAAGCGATTAACACAACGTGTGAGGATAAAGTAAGGAACTAAATTCATAATTCCTCTTTGGAATGTTTTCAGCTGTTGACTGTCCTGTTTGAAGGACTTGAAAATGTATAATTGTGGATGAAGGAGAAAAAGAGAATGATTGTTACTCGTTGTTCAGTTGTTCGTTTATTCAGAGAATACATGAAAGGAAAAGAATAATCTAAAGCACTTGATATAGGTAGGACAACATAATCACAGAGTTGATGAACCATAGAGAAATTATTTTCTCCTGGCACAAGCAAAAAAGCACGGACACGTCAATTATAATTTATAATTAAGCAACTTATGAAATAAAATTTTACTTATGACGTAATTCAGTTTTCCAGAGAAAAATAGAAACCGTTGTTCGGTTTTCGTAACAATGATTTCTCTAGGAGGAAGTGTTGTTAACCACTCGCTCAACCCTCCTTCTTTTAGCTACTCATTTTACCCATTTCCATTCACAGGCGAATGGGGTTAGAATAAGACCCAGCACTGATGGAAGATCGGCAAAAGTGAAGGCGAATAGTAGATACAGTCGGCCAAGATCCATCCCGAGTTGTAGAACCATGGAGTGGGTAAATAAATTGGTAACGTTGTTACGTGTTCAATTGATTCTTAATTCAATCCCTAAAATATCGTAACACATTTATTATTTTCAAGGGGCAGCTCGCGGCTTTGCTGCAGTGGAGAAGGGGGTGGATACTCAAAATGAATTAAACAAAATTTAGGGCGCCAGGTGGTTTAACAAATATTACTCAAACCCTTGAAAATGACACAAGAAACCACCAAAATATTTGATATCAGGGAATTGAACGAAAATTAAATATGAAATTAGGTTAGAATATGCTGATTTAATGAAAATATTACTATTGCATTGCAATTAAATGTTGATTATGTGACAAATGACTGAAAAAGAGAAAAAAAATTACACTACCTGAAGGGTTTAAACTGTATGATTGCCGCCGGCATTCATTGACATTGGAAAATATACAAAAATGTTTCAGTGAAGTAGGATGTTTCATATAAGTCATATATTGGTGAAAATTAATAGTTCAGTTTTACTCATCCAGATTCTCGCAGTCCCAGTTGACTCCAATAAGGGATGATTCCCTTAGCTTAGGAAAAGGTTGTTCCAAGAGTGAGAGAGGTTGATAAAAAGCCTGTATTCTGTGCTGACTTCAACAATATTGTAACGGAAGAGAAGAAGCCTAAAAATTCATAAAATTTGGAATAAATTTATAAATAATATATTCATTCTTTCATTTACCTTGGATGTTATGTGGCTTTTGAGAAACTTTGTTGAACGATGCTATTTGATCCCGTTTAGACGGAAATTTCACAATTTCTTCCCAAAATACCAAAACCATAAAGAAAAGTGAAAATAGCAATAAACACAATTTGAAACTATAACCCAGCATCTGATATCTGATTGAAAAATTTCAATTTTTGTTTCGCTGTGCTAAACGCAATCGTTCTACCATAAGAATGAGAGAGCATGAACCAAATTTTCGAGCACATGGCGCATCAAACAACTTCGCAAAAAAAAAAGAAAACATGTATTGTGGGAAGCCTACGCAGGAATCTTTGAAATAATGTAATTTATTTTTCGAAACTCGCATCCGCCAAATTACTGTCACAACGTAGATAAAAATTGCTTTGAGAAATTAACACATTCACTGTGATATTCAAAAATTAAACTTCGACAATCGAAATTAAGCAGCGTAAATGTTCAAATTGGGCTCTCCACTTCAGCGCGAAACCTTTGCCGTAACTTCCCTAAATTATTTGATCAATATGAACCTGCGATTTTGAATTACTCCACTAAAAAAGTCTGAAGGAGTCAAGTTTGAGGAGCATGGTGGCCACTCAATTGACTTCAATGTCCGTCAATATCTCGACGCCACATTTCCCAGAAGGTGGATAGTATGTCGAGGACCTATATTGTTTCCTAGACATGATCCCCTAGACTTTTTTTGGGGGGTCATTCAAATCGTAGATTTGAGTTAAGACCAACAATATAATGTTATGGAATCTTCGATATTTGATACTTCGAAATGCTGCTGACTTTGCGAATTAATTTAACCTGTCTCAATAAAAAAACATTTTTCCTCTTAATTATGAGTTGCTAAATTCTTTTAGATTTGAGTCTTTCGAGCTCGAATTTTTTTTCTAGCGTTTAATGATTTTATACTGAGATGCAATCAGCAAAAGTATTTTCAAACTCAGCCACTTTCATCACAAAGAATAAATCAATAAATATCATTTTATAAGAAAATTATCTTAATAAAACTTTCACAATATTGTCATAACATGCGAATTAGTTTGCCAATAATGAAATCGAAAAGGTTATAATTAATATGAGCAACATTTCTTTCCTGTGTCGGAGAATGTGTATTTGAGTCTTTTTGTGTGTCAATGAAAGTAAAATAGTTATAGAAATAGGGCTTTGAAGCGTTATCACTTGAATTAAATATAAAAAATAAATAAATCATGAATGAATTATAATTATGGAAACTGAAATATTTATATCCTCATTTAAAGTTATGAGTTATGTATTCTGTCTAGAAAATGAAAAAAGATTTGACATTACACATTTTTACTCATGATGTTTTCACTGTTTGTCAAACTTATTCCAGTAACATTCCATCAACAAAGACTTGTGCTGAAAATAACCTACTACAATTGATAGATTTCTTACATTTATTTACGTACAAATATTCAACATTGAAAACATTATAATACCAAGGGCTTAAAAGCATTCAATTTTATTTTCGAATGTTAATTGAACTTCATTGATATATAATCTATGAACAAAAATATCTGTATCTGGTTAAAGATCTCAAGAGTCTCAATCTCATTCTGGCCCTCGTTCACATATGCTCCCCGTTATCTATCACATTCAACATTAAAGAATCAAATATAACATCAATGAATTAATACAGTTGAAATGTTTATATCACAACCTATTGTATTGGTTTGATGTATTATTCAGATATAAGGTTTTGAATCGGATGAAAATTTGATCACAGGTGCAGATCTCGGGTTTCTGGCATCTGAAGTCCTATGACAATATTTTGGAACGAATCCATGACTTGAAGACAGATCTTGGCAGAAATGAAGTTGATTTTTCTGGAAGTCATCCTAAAAAACAGAAATATGACAGTATGACGTAATCGGTGCTCAAACCAATAACCTGATAATTTATATGTTACCCGCAATGTGTATAATCTGGACTTTGAGAGCAATAGGGACCTGGGTCTAGGGATTTTGGAAGAGGTATCTTGTCGGAGGTTATGTTCTTTAGCTTCTAGCCATCTTTGCCAATGTAATTCATTATACCTCTAATGATTGCGATGATAACATGCGATGATTCGAGTTTCTGGTCAACACAAAGAAATTTGAGATGTATCTCCTTGTTCGTCATGACCAAAAAATACTAGAGTCTTTTCGATGTCCTCGCTCTAGGCAGAATGGGTCGTTTCAAGGGATCTATTCATTGTAGCATATGATATCTCCGAAAGCTTTTGTTTGCCTTGTTCTGGATTGTGGACGAATCAAGCAATTTATTTGGAAGTTGTTTTCCTTTAACTGTTATGAAATCTGAGTTGTTGTGTTCATTTATGTTTTGCCTTGATTTTAGTCGCATTCGTGGTTTTGTGCGAGTTTATTTCACAATATTATGATTGGATATTGGTAGCTACTCTCAACTCAAAAAAATGAAGTTCGGAATAATTTTTGTGAATTAAAATGAATAGTATGTGTCTATATCTTAATTTTGGCTTTTCAATTTTGTCACTTCATATTAAATGTGCATGATTTTGTTATACATATAATTTATCTATTTAATGTGTTTTCCTGTTAGAAACAGTTATTTTCCAAACGAGTGCGGCAAGTGATACTGTCCTACACGAAACTGCCGTTGGAAAGCGGAGTTCGGTCAAGCAATTGAGTGCGGAAATAGTTATTTATAATACAAGTGCAGAAGGCATTGATATTCTTCCACGAGTTCAAAATTCAAAAACGAGCCACGAAGTGGCGAGTTTTGGAATGAACGAGTGGTAGAATGAGCCTTCTGTACGAGTATTATACATTATTTTCTCTAATTCATTGCATTTTCATTGAAATTAATGAAATATTTCCATAAATATAATTTAGTGCTTTTTGCATTGAAAAATGTTGGTTGGCAAAACTGATTTCTTTAAGGCAATTTGATGAATTGACAGATAAAGCCGTAGCGGAAAGTTCGGAGTGCCAACATAGAATAATAAAATATAACCATGAAAACTGTGCGTTTCTGATATATTCTCGCACGATTTTGTTCTACAAGATGTGGAAGAATGAACGGAATAACCACAGAATTAGAGAAAAATACTTTCCGCAAGAATTGGGAACAATTTTTTTTTTCTACAAGCGCTTGAAATAAAGTTAGACTCAAACGATTTTCTTCATTATTTCTATACACATGAATGACAGACGCAATTCTGCATGTCGTTAACATAGTTATGTCATTTTAACTTTAATTGGGCGTTCGGTGCATAGAGACATGACATAATTCAATTTATTCTTTAATACTTCCGTGCGGAAAATACCCTGCTATTTTTTTACCGCACGCATATCCGTGCGGAAAAAAATAGCACTCTCACTGTGTGGGAAAGTGACTGTTTCTGACTTGAAATGCGTGTATAAAAGAGTTGAAAGCGAACGCTCGAAGAAAATATACATACAGGGTGTTTCAAGTTCGACGGCCTATTAGACGTTTCTGGAGAACGGGGCCGATTTGAAATCTGAAAATTCGGAATATGACATTGTCCATGATGCCCTATTCAGTTTAAATATTTTCAAAGTTCCGGAACTTCCGGATATGCAAGAATAAAAAAAATTTTTTTCAAAAAAACACATTTTTTTTCATTTCATGTCTTAGATATTATCAAATTTCCCATTCTAAATAATTTTTCGCTGATGTTTTTGCGTTAGTTCTCATATTTTTCAAAATATCAAGAAAAAACCGTAAAAAAGAGTGAATTTCCTTAGTCACAATTACGTGAATTATTTTTACTGTGAATATCCTATGCGTATGTATACTCAATTCATTTTCTCAAACTAGAATGATGTAGGAATATCGTGCATTTCTTGAACTTGAGAAATATCATCACAGGGTGTTTCAAATATTGTGAACAAAATTTGATCATAACTTTCGATTTTCAAATTAGAACCCTATTTTTTTGTGATTTCGTTGGATTCTACGGTAAAAAATAAGGGTAGTGTCCAAACATGATTATGCTCCTAAATTCAATAATTCAAGAGTTATTCGAGATTTTATGAATTTATGTTATACGTAGAGTCAATTTCATTCGATCTCTTTCCAGACACACTTGCAATAATACTCTATGACCATAGAAATTTAAATATCTAATTATTTCATAGTGACAGTTGTCATTACATTATTGAAGCTAGTAGATATTAATTTCACGATATGAATTCCCGTTATTCTAATAATGAAATTCTGGATCTATTCCATATCCACGGTGAATGCGACAGAATTGTTTCGAGAACTTGTCGAGCATTCAGAATTATCCACATTTACCACCAATTGACGAGAAGATATTTTGGAAGTATGTTTCAAACTTTCTGTTACTCCCTTTTCATCACCACACTGATGTTTTCCTGAATTCATAAAATGTATTCTACCGCTTTTTATATGAATAAAGGCACAAAGGATTCCTTCATGATTTTATCTCATTTGGTAGGTACTGTTATGGAATGGTATTATCGACTTATAAAATCAATGAGAATACATTACCAGATTCTATCTTTCGGAAACTACAGCAAATTCATCAAATAGATAATAAATTTCAAATTGATATGCTCCAATAACATTAAAGAAAGTAGAGTAACTTTATTTATTTATTCCATTCACTTGTACATTGCAAAATTAGCATAATTCCAATATTTCTAAATTTCTATATCAATTTTCATTCAAAACATCTCAGGATCTGAAACAAAAGGAAAGTATCAATAAAATTCAAGTTCAATTTGATAAAATCAACAAAAGATATTCAACTCAAGTATCAGGATCTATTTATATATCATGTAAATAATGTTAAAAGAGTCAAAAGACTGAATATTCAATTTTCATTCATAATGATAAAAAATAATCATTTATTTTATATTTCCTATGTTAATTTTCATGAAATAGCTTGTGATCTAGTTAATTACATCTAGATGTAATCTCAACAATGTAATATTAGCCAAAATTCCTAATAAAATTGTAAATAATGAAAAGGGATAGGATATCGAATGATAAATCAGGGATTCCAAAGTAATTAATTTCTCAAACATACAAAAATGTATTTAATTCATTAGATAATAGTATAATTTAAAAATATGTAGTAGATTTTAGGAGCTATAGATAGAAATCTTTGAATATTAGGCCAAAGAAAGTGAATATTAGAAAAATTTCTAAATTGTATACAGAATATTTGAGAATTTTGTAACTTAGAATCGACCGAATGCAACATATGTGGTATCAAGAGATGGGGAAAAAAATGAAGAAATTAACTAGATCAAGATTGAAAAAAGAAAACTTACCTCAAAAGAGAACATTGCGAAAGCATCATATTTGGAAAATTTTTTGACATCCAAGGCAATGCTGATTTCAAGAAAAAATTGAAAAACTATAAAAGAGCCCAGCCTAACAGCAGCCATTCATTCAGTGAAAAACCATTGCAAAGAGCACATCACTTGAATCAAGAAAATATACCGAAAACAATTGAAAAGTTATAAACAAAGTTATTTACGTAAGCTGAAAGAAAACATAAATAATCCAAATACGTACCTGGAAAATAACCATTGTGTAAGGAAATTAAAAAAACGATTAATTAATTTCTAGAAGAAAGTTCCCTGGTTTCAAGCAAGAGTGTGAAGCAGTATTATTTATGGATAATAATCCCAAACTAGGGGAAACTGAAATTCTATTTATCGATAATACCCCATATAAATGGGAGCAAACTACTTAGTATCTCGTATTTAACTGAATCTTGTCACGATGAAACAGGATTTTTAACTAATGGAACTAGAGCATAATAGGTTTCCTGTGATCGAAATCATAATGCGAAATGTTAAAAAACATCGAATTTGACATTCTACAATAAATATCGAATATTTTCGATACCTTTGTAGCTGTTTTGAATTCTGGACATCGAAAATAAAAAGTTATGACTCAATATTGCTGAGAGCTCCAGAAATAAATAGAAACAATATAATAGGAATATTATTCAACGGCCGCTTTCAAATATCTTTCTGTTCTGTACCTGAATGTCCTAAACCATATATTGGTTATTGCTAGATTTCTCAAGATTCCTTGTACCTACCCTATATTTACCTATACAATAAGTAGTATATCCAGTTTTGAAATTCTATATATTGAAAATATTTCATAAAAATGGATGAAAGCTACTAAATATGTGTTTTCAACTGAATTTGGTCACGATAACTCAGAATTTTTGACTAATGCAACTAAATCATAATATGTTTCGTGTGGTCGAATTCATAAATTGAAATATTAAAAAATATCGAATTTGATACTCTAAATTAAATATCGCTGTGTAGAATTGCAAAACTGAAATTCTGGTTAACGAAAATAATCCATAAAATTGGAAGCAAACTACTAAATATGTATGTCGTTTTCAACTAATTCTCGTCATCTGAGTCTTATTATTCTCCTCTATGATAGAAAAACTTTATTGAATTCAACAGAATTTTCCCACACCAAATTATTACAGCGATATATATCGATATTTTTACTGTCATATATTTCGATACATTTCGATAGTGCCAAAAAATATCGATACAATTTATATCGATAGTTTTCTGTCCCTTGCCATCCCTATCCCAAACCAAAACAAATTTATGAAGATTAAGGTTAGAATTTGAGGTTAGAAGCATAGAGGACGATATCATAGAACAAGGATGAAGGCGATGAAGTTTTAGATAAGTAAATATTAGATTAGATTAATAAGAATTTAGTTATTAAATAGGAATTTTGAATAGTTAATTTTTTTTTAATATTAATTAAACTTTTGAATCAAATTGAATCTAAATTGAACCCACCTGAGTAAGAGTCGATATAAAAAATTAAAAATATAGTATAAAATTTTCAGTTATTGGATCTAATCATTCAAAATTTGAATCAAATCACCAAAAAAGTAAACGCAGCTTGAAAATACGTTCCATAACAGTACCTACAGGTTTTTTTTTCTAGGTAGGTACTCCAGTATAATGGATATTCATAAAGTATGAAACATCCTTTCAAGAAGATGAGGAAATTTCTGATTTGAAATTCGATGAGTTCTACCAATAATTCTATTGCATTCATCTGAAATTTAGAATTAGATATTTATCATACAAGTGCAGAAGTAATTGATTTTCTTCCAAGAGTTCAAAATGAACGAAAGGGTAGAATGAGCCTTCTCTACGAGTTAATAAAAATAATAGATAAATCGGTTCCAGTCTAAGATGATCCACAAGATGTGCCAGGAATTAACTGATTTGCCACATAATTAGAGAAAAGTATATCCAGAATTTTGTCAATTGAATATTGGAAATTCAATTCGTGAAATCAAATTAGTGTAGCTTTGATAATGAAAACACCTGTCACATGTAAAGTAATCAGACTCGCTCTGCTCGCCGAAGGGGCTCCGCCCCTTGGACGCCGTCACTATGCCGGTAGATCCTTCACTGGGTATCCCTCTAGAAAATAAAAGATTTTTTTCGGAAACCTTGTATCGTTAGCTGATTTCAGACGATTCACTCGGTATACTATGCTGATTCTAGGGTGGAATTCTATATGGTTTTTTTTCCTAGAACATACCGTTTGGCCCTTGCTCACATGAAAATATTTGATGCAAATAACTTTCCATGACGACAAATCAAGGGCAGTCCTAGCCTTAAATTTTGAGGGGGTTCGCCGTTATGAGCTTCGAGTATTTCAATGGAACCAAATCTCAGATTATACCGATATCAAGCCTTACCTCTCAAAAATATTTATATTTAGATATTCATATGAATATTTATATAAGGCGTACAACTTTGCGTCCGCCGCTTTGCAATAGATGGCTGTAACGGTAAGTGGTAGTAGAAATAAATATATTGTAGATGTCATACAATAAGTTTAGGTATTTGTAAACATAACGCCATTGACATGTTAGTCGATTTGTGTCTGCATCATAAAGTTATTCACGATCAACCATGTTAGCTTACGAGCCAAATTCTCGTCATTTGCGGGAGGTTTCAATTTTCTACTAAAATATATAGTGAGAACGATATTGGTGGAAGAACGTACCAACGATATTGTTTATGTCTAGGTTTAGTTCTTTTCTGGTACATCAGTAAAATGGCTTGTTCCATTTGATTAAATAAATAAAGAAATAGATGAGTGGTTTCAACGCTTCAAGAATGGTGATTTTGATGTCGAAGACCAGCATCGCGGTGAAAGAGAGAAGTTTTTTGAAGATGCAGAATTGGAGGCAATAATTGATCAAGACTCATGTCAAACGCAACAATAATTGTAGGATCAATAGGAGTGACACTAAAAGCCATTTCAAAACGCCTGAAAGTCATAGGAATGACTCAGAAACAAGGAAATTGGGTGCGGTACGAGTTAAAGCCGCGAGGTGTTTGAACGACGTTTATTTACTTGTGAACAGCTGCTTGCAAGACAAAGACGGAAGGGGTTTCTGCATCGGATTGGGACTGGAGACGAAAAATGGATTCATTACGATAATCCCAAGCGCATAAAATCATGAGGATATCCTGAAAATGCTTCCACATCGACGGCCAAACCGAATATTCACGGTTCTAAGGTCATGCTCAGTATTTGGTGGGACCAGCTCGGCGTAGTGTATTATGACTGAAAGAATCACAGGCGATCGTTATCGAACGCAATTAATGCGTTTGTACCGAGCATTGAAAAACAAACCGTCGCAATACAACGAGAGAGAAGATGAATTGATTTTACTGCATGACAATGCTCGGCCCCATGTTGCGAAAGTAGTCAAGATATACTTGGAAACGTTAAAATGGGAATTCCTACCCCACAACCCTACCCGACGTATTCTCCAGACGTTGCTCCCACAGACTATCACTTGTTTCAATTAATAGCACACGGCCTGGCTGACCAACACTTCCGATCTTATGAAGAAGTAAAAACTTGAATCGATTCGTGGATCGCTTCAAAAGATGAACAGTTTTTTCAATTCGTACGCTGTCCGAAAGATGGGAGAAAGTAGTGACCAGCGATGGGCAATACTTTGAATTATAAATGTATAACCAGTTTTTTACAATAAAGCCTCGAATTTCGCAAAAAAAGTTGTACCCTTATGTATTTGTTGTATTATAATACCATTATTTACTTATCAGGGTTTTAACCATTCAGGTAGAAATTTGAAAAAAATTACATTGTTTAATATGAAAAAAAGAAGACAATTGGCAACTACATCACAAAATCCAATTTGGTCTTTGAAACTTTGAACCCTTTGAAAACCTTGTAATCACAGCGTCCTCGTCAACATCAATGTCCCTATAAATGTTCAGGAGGACAAAATACTCCATAAAAATGGGAGCAAACTACTAAATATGTCGTTTTCCACTGAATCTTGTCATCTGAATGTTATTATTATCCTCTATGATAGAAAAACTTTATTCAAATCAACAGAATTTTCTCACACCAAAATATCACAGCGATATATATCGATATTTTACTCTTACACATTTCGATACATTTCGATTGTGTCAGAAAATATCGATACAATATATAGATATCGATAGTTTTCTGACCTTTGCCCATCCCTAGTGTGGATTTGCCGAACGCAGTCATAACCATAAACAAGGATTTCTCTATGATCATAATTGTCAGTCACACGCATGTCTTAAAATTTTGTTGAAATATAAATCGTATATTGTATTCTTTAATAATGAATAAAAAATAACCGATATCAACCAAATTCTCAGATCTCATTTTTCCAGAAATGGCAATTTCTTTCTTTGAAGAATTTGGGAGAAATGAATAATCAAAATGTGAGCGTCAGTCTTTCAAGAAAGTTATTCATGCTTATAGGTTTGTAAAAAATTTTTAGAGAATATTGAATAATAATATAATCCCAACATTAAGATTTTAAATTAGCACATTTCTTCTTTATAGAGACATGTATGATGCATAAGTCCAAATTTAATTGATGATTGGGTGGGAAAAATTGACAAAAAAAGTTTATGTTTGTTAGTTAAGTTGTCATCCTTCTTATGGTCCTTTTTTTTTGTTTATTTAATAGTTACAATAGACAATTATTAGCATATTTTTCTCTGAATTTCAACTTTGAAAGAAAATTTGTCGTTTTATGTCTTGCCCATGAAAATATTGATATTCTTGTAAGTCAATTCAAAATGAATAATAGATATATTTTAAGGGCTATCATTCCATTGGATATTTACTTGTAGGCCCTAAAATGAAGTTACATTTATTCAATTGACTCATTAATAGAAATACTACCTGAAATAAAGAAATTGCATTCAATGTTTATTTTCAGTTTTGACAAATATTGAATTTACATAATCGTTCGATAAGATCTATGAAAAGACCTACAGTGAGATTTTTGTTTTAGGAATATTCAGTATAGCTGTAATAAACAAACTGAAAAGAGGCAGAATGAATAATAGATCTACCTTTCGGATACCCATATCTGAGAAATCAGGTTATAAGAAGTCCCTCATTTCCAAGGTTTATCAATACATTTTTCAGTTGAGCAGCAAATTATTCTTCTATTCCATATTTTGTGAAGAAATACAATATAATTGCAACAATTGGAAGGACCTATTGGAAATTCCTGACGAACTAAGGAGTTTTTTAGTATCTGAAGATTGTATTGATGCTATGTTATAGAACGAGACTTGTGGCTCTGGGTTTTACTCAGAAGTGAATTAAACAGGGCAATTTATGTCCTATATAGTAAATAAAATTTTGATAGATAAAAGTTTCAAAAGATCAACAATTGATCATAGTATTTACATAAATCAAAAAATAACTGGCTTACTATTGTTGCATTGTACATGGATGACTTTTTTGTTTTAACTGATGTTAATTCTGAATGAATTTTCTGATAGAAAATTTTATGATAAAGAAATTAGGGGAAGCTAAAAATGATTAGGGATGAATATTACTAGAAATTATGGAAAAGGTAGTAAAGCTATCGATTATATTCTTCAAATATGTATTGCAATAATTCAACATGTCTGATTGTGAACATGTGAAAACTAAATTGAATTTTGATTCAACAAAAGAGAGTTGTAATGATGAACCATATAAGAAATTAATAGGTTTATTAATATCTTCAGCAGTATTAACTAGTCCTGATATAGCATACTCTGTTAATTTCTTGAGTCAATTTAATAATTATCTCATTGTTGAACACTGGAAAAGTGCAAAACTCATTTCAAGATACAAAGATCATTGTTCAATATTTACTTCAGTCAAAAGGAACTGAGTATTTGAAATCGGTACTAAAATTGTATCGGCCAATACTATTGACCCATATTAGTGTTAACTTTGGATCTGAATCAATGAATAATTTAATTTTTATCAAAATGAAAAGCAATGAATAAATCAGTAGGATAGCATTTTTGAAATGGCCATATAGCACCTATTCCTATAACGATTAAAAAATTGGAAACTTTAGTGAACAAATAGGTAGGTATCTACATTTTTATACAAATTTGATCATTTATTCATGACATGGAAATTTTCAGTAAATAGTTGCTTTTTAAAGTATTTTATACCTTCATTGAATTGCTGGAAAATTGATACCAATTTCGAAAGTGACTGCCATGTTAAAATTCTTCATATACTGAATGATCCTTCAAAATTTATTTCTGTCGTAACATTTTGACTAGTATTTCAACTGATATATTCCATACGTCATTGAAATCAATATCTTCAAAGTACTATTCGGAAGACTTATAATGGAATTTAGAAGAATATGTCTTTCTCAATTTCATAGTCATATATGATATGATGCATAAGTCCAAATTTAATTAATTCACATCTAAAGTGAATGTTATTTTTAGAAATATTCAGTAAAGCTATAATAAACCAACTAAAAAGAGACATAATGAATAGACTTGCCTTTCAAATACCCATGGCCTATGTTACCTCATAAGCAATTACCTACAATATCTTATCTTGGTGAAACCTTTTTGAGAAATCAGGTTATAAGTTTGAGAGTCTCTAATTTCCAAGGCTTATTAATACATGTTTCAGTTGAGCGGAAAATAATATAACAGGGTATATATAGTTGAAATTATCAGTATGAAAGATTTGACTTATTCATTATAAATTCAACAGCACTGCACTCAAATTCTTGAAAAACGGAGTGGTCACTTATATTTTTGCACTCCTCTGTCGTAAAAGTGTATATTTTAGATATTCAAAAAACACATGGAAACTTTTGACTGTTATCTGACTAACTTGGCTCTTTTTTTCCAGTAATAAAGCCAATTGTGAATTATCTATAAAGAGTCTTTCTATCTGTTTAATACTGTTTCATAGTAGCATAACTTTTACTCCAATCCAAGACTGAATTGATGAATGAAGCTTCTGTTCTCTTTTGTAGTTCCATCTTCTGTCGCAATAGATTCAAATTCTCACGAAAGAGAATGTAGTTTTATAGTTTGTGGAAAATAAACGAAAAATTCTTGAAATGAAGTAACATTCATATCCAATTGAATGATACAAACACTTAAAACAAACCTGAATTGAGGAAAATGCATTCGATGATATCAATGTTCATTTCCAAATTTTGACAAATATCTATCGAATTTTCGATTCGCCGAAGACTTTGCATTTTATCTGTCGGCATTTATTCAAATATTGAATAACAATTTTGGAAACTGCAAACTTTTTCAAGAACTTTCATATATCGAAATGGAATATTTATTATTAACATGACACTGACAGCCAAATTGTCCACAGATACCACAGAAATATGGGACTTGAAATGTCAAAATGATCCGAAACACCCCGTATACTCGAAAACCGCGAGGAGAATCGAAGGTTTGCGATTTTTCCCGGGATCTCCAGACGATTTTGAGGGGGGTCTTATTCTTGTCATTTTTGCTCTAGATGGTCCCGTTTGGGCTGTGATTTTACGTTTAAAGTTTGACGTAAATGTGCAAGCGGTTTTATATATACTTAGATATTTAAATTTCGATGGTCATAGAGTATTATTGCTAGTCTGTCTGACAAGAGTGACAAGAGATCGAATGAAATTGACTCTACGTATAACATAAATTCATAAAATCTCGAATAACTCTTGAATTATTGAATTTAGGAGCATAATCATGTTTGGACACTATACTTATTTTTGAACGTAAAATCCAACGAAATCACAAAAAAATATGGTTCCAATTCGAAAATCGAAAGTTATGATCTAATTTTGTTCACAATTTTGTGCACAATATTTGAAACACCCTGTGATGATATTTCTCAAGTTCAAGATATGCATGATATTCCTACATGATTCTAGTTTGAGAAAATGAATTGAGTATACGCATAGGATATTCACAGTAAAAATAATTCACGTAATAGGGACTATGGACTATAAGGACTAATGCAATAATTTTAGGAAAGAGTAATTGAAAATGGAAATCTTGATAATATCTGAGACATAAAATGAAAAAAAAAAAGTTTGTTCTGAATAAATTTCTTTTAATTCTTGTGTAACCGGAAGTGCTGGAACTTCGAAAATATTTTAGCTGAATAGGGCATTATGAACAATATCATATTCCGAATTTTCAGATTGCAAATCGGCCCCGTTCTCCAGAAACGTCTAATAGGCCGTCGAACTTGAAACACCCTGTATACAATACTTACCTGGCTCTGATGCATTGTCCAAGCTAATCTGGCGCGCTGATGTAGAGAAAAGAGAGGACAGACAGATCTTGATGGAATATCTCTCTCTATACTATGGCCTAAGCTTATTCCATCAGGCCCTCGTAATAAATCAGGCGTTTCACTCAATCCTATAATATGAAGAAGAAGAATCTTATTGGGTGAGATGTATCAAAATTTTTCGAATAGTAATAATAATGTATAATCAAATGTCAATCAAATTGCAAATTCCTAACTTACGCTCGGAGCTGCTACTGTTGAACAACTAAGAACCTACGATTTCGTCTCTCAGTCGAGCGAGTGTCTTAGAAGAATCTTCACTTATGAGCCAGTATGTTCTCATCTCACCTTTTCCCTGCGATATAAAACAATATAAAAGAGTGAATGTGATCATTCACTGAGTAGAAAATGATTTTAAGTACCAACATAAATGTTGACATATTGGGTCTAAATCAACTTAAAACTAAAAATTGAGAAGAGCACTGTATTGGCATCAAGAGCTTCTAAGTGCTGTACAGTGCATCCCATTTTGGGTGAGACAGCCAGGTTTCTCGCTTGTTATTTAAGATAGAGCCTTGCGGTTTCCACGTTCCGGTACTACTTTTTCGTGAAACTCAAGTTGGTCTAATCAGATTTTGCATAACTGTTTCCGTTCAAGAGATACAGGGTGATTTTGGAAATTGATACTTTTCGGACCCCTCCTTTATCTCCGAAGTTATTAGGAATAATGCTGAGGTGAAAAATACGTCTGAATCAGAATTCTGCGTAGAATCCAGTGGCGTACTCAATTTTTTTTTCGGGGTATGGTTTTGAAGATTCAACATAAACCTATAAACAATAAATATATAAACAATAAAAAAGGGAATAAGAACAGTCCCTTATACCAGAATGGTTTCCTTAGACACGTGTGTCAAGCTTTCGCCCGTCAGCAATACGACAAAAAGTGTTAGAGTATGAAACATTGAAGGAAATAACAAACAAATGAAATCAACAACAGAAGTCAGGTGTCCAATTGTGGTTACAGCAGCAATTGACCTTACCACGTGGAAGGAAATCAACAATGTGGAATGGCTTACTTGAACAATTTTTTATAAACAAAAAAAAAGGAATGCGAACAGTCCCTTATACCAAAGTGGTTTCCTTAGACACGTGTGTCAAGCTTTCGTCCCTCTGCAATACGATAAAAAATGTTAGAGTGAGAAACATCGAAGGAAATAACAAACAAATGAAATCAACAACAGAATTCAGCCCTCCATTTGTGGTTACAGCAGCAATTGACCCTACCACGTGTGAGAAAATCAACAATGTGGAATGGCTCACTTGAACAATTGTTCATTAAACAATAAAAAAGGGAATAAGAACAGTCCCTTATACCAGAATGGTTTCCTTAGACACGTGTGTCAAGCTTTCGTCCGTCAGCAATACGACAAAAAATGTTAGAGTAAGAAACATTGAAGGAAATAAAAAACAAATGAAATCAACAACAGAAGTCAGGTGTCCAATTGTGGTTACAGCAGCAATTGACCTTACCACGTGGGAGGAAATCAACAATGTGGAATGGCTTACTTGAATAACTGTTTATTAAACAAAAAAAAAGGGAATGCGAACAGTCCCTTATACCAAAGTGGTTTCCTTAGACACGTGTGTCAAGCTTTCGTCCCTATGCAATACGATAAAATGTTAGAGTAAGAAACATTGAAGGAAATAACAAACAAATGAAATCAACAACAGAATTCAGCCCTCCATTTGTGGTTACAGCAGCAATTGACCTTACCACGTATGAGATTATAGCTACCTGCGTGACATCCGAGTCCAAGAAAATCAACAATGTGAAATGACTTACTTGAATAATTGTTCATTAAACGAAAAAAAAGGGAATAAGAACAGTCCCTTATACCAAAGTGGTTTTCTTAGACACGTGTGTCAAGCTTTCGTCCCTCTGCAATACGATGAAAAGAGTTAGAATGAGAAACATTGGAGGAAATAAAAAACAAATGAAATCGACAACAGAAGTCAGCCGTCCAATTGTGGTTACAGCAGCAATTGACCTTACCACGTGGGAGATTATAGCTACCTGCGTGACATCCGAGTCCAAGTTGTTATTCAATCAAAGTTGCAAATTATATTAATTTATACATATTTACATATTTTCACTCATTGTTATTGATTTCAGTGCATTATTGTGAGTGAAGTTCTCTGATAGCCGTTTGAGGAGATTACAAAGTGGTGGGCAAGCAAGTAAGGCTTGTAATATTGAGTTTATATAACAAAAGTTACTTTTGTTTCGTAAACCCCTGGGTTTAAAACTGGTTTGGGTCCCATCAATTTTATAGTTCTTGAGAAATTCTGAAAATTAAAAAATATTACTAACCATGATAGAAACTTGAATTTTCACTGATATTTGTAGGTGAAAACCAAAGCATTCCACTTTTCATCAAGTAAAATGGGTTCAACTAAGTAAAATAATTATCTACTGTAGATGTAAGCAAATTGTTAGTTGAAAGTAAGATAAAGATATAAAAAAAGATATGGTTTTGAACTCACCTCCTAACATATGAGTGGCTGAATCTATTTTTTTGACTACTTTTGTATGTTTTAAAGATGTTACATGTGAATCATTAATTTTATTGTCTATTTTCTCATTCGATATTGTTTTAACATCTTTATCAAATAGACTAGCCCATGATTTTTTCCATACATTTACTGTGGGCTCGTCAATTTTAGATTCATTTTTATTCGAGATGCTACTTTCAATTTTTTCAATTGTCCTATTGGAAATTGTATCATTTTTGATTATCTCTGTATTATCTCTTGCAATAATTTCAACTGTTTTTACAGCTGAACTAGGGGGAGTTGAAGGTTTCGAATGTTTTCCTGTCACCGCATTCTGGATAATAGGTTTTGTAATTGATAATCCATTGTAATTGATTACAGATTTTCTACACTCATTTTCTGAAAAAGTTGATATTAGTTGATTCATTATTATATTACATATTCATATTGACCATGAATAATTCTTTTAAGATCTCTATATATACTTGCAGAAAATTTTTGTTTAACTCTACAGGGTAATTTGTATTCACTAGAATTGGTAAATAATATATTATTTATAATACGGACCTCTTCTTCTTCTAACGCAGTTAACTCCAAGAAATGTAGATTCTGAAAAAAAAATAACAATATAATAGTGGAAATCATTTTGGAAATTATAATATTTCTGTATATAGTATATCCAAAGTCCCTTGAAATAGTCTATAAAAACGCTTGGCCAGAGATAATTGCAAAACAGTCATAAACCAGTAAGGCGAAATTTATATCCCTCAGTGGAAGCAGAAGGCTGAATGATAATGATGTACAGGGTGATTCACCGCGATGGCTTATAGTTTATGGAAAACTAATAATAATTTTGTGCTGAAAATTTAAACAATTTCAGATTACTACCTACTTATTTCAAACGGCACACCCAGTATATTATTGCATTATCAGATAGCTTGGTTGATGATAATTTCAGAAATATGGCAATACTTGAGTATAAGCTGAACGGTTCATAAGTTGAAGAGATTCCTATAGATATCTAATGAAAAGTTTTTTGGAAAAATCTATATTTTTTTATTCATTCAGTCAATTTAACGTAGATATAAAAAGAGAGGGGTCTCAAGCAAACTCTATACTTGAAGAGTTTTCGAGGAAGAACTTCAACTAAGGAAAACTGCAATTTCTCATTGAATGGAGTAGTCTATGACTTCCAGAAAACATGAAAAGAAACTAAAAAGTCGAAATTTCTTGAATTGTAATAAATTTTTCGTTAAGAAAGTTGGAAATTCATAAACCAATAAAAAAAAAACTAACTGCATAAAATATAACTGATATTTGAAAATATTCAAATAAATGAAAATAACCCTAAGCTAGTATTAAAAAAATTACCTCCATATTCAAACCATTAACTATTTAAACATGAAACTTTCCACTAGAAATATCACTTCAACAACTGTTTATAAAGTAACTCTTGGAAGAATGTTCGCTAAACTGAGGTTACTTACAATTTGTCAACCCGGCATGGTTGACGAACATAGAATATTTTTCTTCTTCTTAACTATGTACAGGTCGAGCCATATACCTAATATTAGGGGCCAGTTGCACCATTTGCCTAAACATTGATTAAAATTTAAACATTGATTAATTTCTGATTTCTCTTGAGAAATCATAGAGTAATCAACGTTTAAATTTTTAATTAATGTTGAGGCAAATGGTGCAACTGGCCCTTAGTCTATAAGGTAGAATATAGAAGTGCGCGTGCGCCTCATATTAAATTTCAATAATAATATATATAATAATAATAATAATAATTTTCAAACAGATAGTTTCTAAACTGTGCTCGAAATAAAAAATTCCAATCCCACAAAATTATCTGTATTTCGTTTCTCCATTTCCAGCTTAATTTTATTGTAATCTATGGTCCACAGTTCGCATTGAAAAAGTGTCCAGCGGACAGGATAAACAGAAGGCGCTAGTGTAGCAGAGGGTATATTTGTATTTTGTGGTTTTTGTAATCTGCATTCCGTGGTTTCATTTTAAGCGTGGTTATATTCATAGATAAATACAAATGTACCCATTATATATGGTTATAATTGATTCTGATAGATGTGGCAAGCTGAAAAATAAATATTAAATTCTGTTGATAATTATAACATAGGTAATGAGGAAACCATTTTCTGTTGATATTTCGACATTTCGATCTTTAGCGGAATATAACAATTATGTTGAATAATTATATTTACTTAAATATTATTTTTGTGTCTCCCGACCAAAGTACAAATTTCCGAAATTAGTTTTTGTTCCCTATAATAGGGACATTCGATCTGCCAACCCAAGAAAGCGAACATACTTTTGTTGGATAGCACATATGCCTACTTATGCGTTTCGTCCCTGGCACACACACCGGACTCATCAGTGTGACTTTGGTATAATTGTGTGTGCCGTGTCACAGACGCTTGGGGAATTTATTATTATCGGGAGCCGCCGGGACTCGAACCCGGCGCCTTGTCGCATCTCGGTGAGTGAGTCTACCTCTTAACGTCTAGGCTACCGAATGCTGTGTTTATTGTTGCTATGTGGACTTCATGAGAAGTCGCCACACTTTCATCCTTTTTGAAGTTTTCTATGAAATTTACCTTAGAACATAAAATATACTCTAAGAAATTAGCCTTCTAGCTATTCAGTGAATAGTTTTCTATTCAGTGAGTAGTTGATATTTATGAATATTCGTTACTATTCACTGATGATGATTAGATAGTTGAGTAATCAATTATTTGTGAAGTTACGAATGAAAGTTTGAATGATCACTTTTCAGGAATAATTGAAAAAAGATATTGAAATTGGAGATCACATATGTTGAAATTGATAGATACAATTGAATTGTAATTATTCATTTCATAGTAGAACCTGGTATTCGTCCAAAGAAACATGAATAGAATTGGGATTTTATAAATAAAAAAATATAAAAATTGAATATAAAATTCTAACATATGAATTCAGCAATAAAGAGTTCTAATAATAACAATATAAGATTCTACATTCGAAATTTAATGCCGTCTTTTTAATCGATTGCAGAGTTTATTCATTTGAAATCTTGCTTTCATATTTCATATGCATTGTCATTTCTAGACATTACTCTATTTCATTGGTCAATTATTGTTTGATTCTGAATTGCGAAACGACGAATTTTTCTAAGTTTTTAAATCTGAGGTCTAAAAATGTAAAAGAATTGAATAGACTTGACCAATCCTTATTCAGAAGCAAATTCTAGAGGTTTTAGGCATGTACATTAGTGAATGGTGGAATATCCAAAATCGAGGCCTATGCCATTGAATAGTTGGTATCCCAGACAATCGAAACTATTAGCGTACACCAGATGTAAATTATAAGCACAGACCTTTAACTGTAGTAAGAGAGAAATTTAATATATTCTGAGTTCTCATGTCTAATATCCAGGATAATAAAATTTAAAGAAATCCAATCTGACCTTGGACAGAACTTTTTTTTGAGTAATTATTCAACTAAGTTTTGATTTTCGAGTGAATTATAGGACCAATAGAAAAAAGAAATTTTATAGTAATCAGAGACGAGAATTCTCCAAAAAAATTGTTCTGACCCAGGAAAAGGAATAATAGGTTATAAAACGGAAATTAATGAGTGTTTTGTTTTGGGTCATTATAGATATAGGTTAATTCAGAGTTCATGACTGGTATATTTGTGATTTTTGTGAAACAAAAAACCATTACATGATTCGAGTGCATGAGGTACGATCTTCCAAAATATCCTCATTTATCTAGGTTACAGAAGTAGGAGAACGTAGCGCCGCTGAACACAAGGGAAAATTAAAAAGTTTGGTCAAGTTTTTTTTTATTACATTGAGCGAAATTCACCTGATTTCAAGAGCAAAGAAAAAAAAATAAAGAGTCCAAAGTCCTGAAATAGCTAATACTGTTTATGGTTTATTGGAATTTTCACGAAGACGATCTTTTTTTCCTTCTGAGATCGTAGTTCTTGCAAAAATTTAATTTGAGTTTTAGGAAAAGAAATTTCTTCAAAAAAAACAAACAAAATTTTACATTTATACAAAGTTCGTTTATTAAAATATAATATTTATTTTTTATATACATATATATATATATATATAACATTGTATAGTCAATTTATCATATTTTTTATATACATATATATAACATTTTAAAGTCAATTTATCATATTCTCCCGAAATACAATACATGGCATTACTCATGAAACAACAGAAAAATATTACAATGTTCAGCATCCTTAAATCTAATCTGTACAAATTAACAACTATATCAATGAATCTTTACACTTCACACCGTATCACTCCTTCGATAAAATAATAAATAAGGAACTCTATCTCCTTGACGTTTAAGAACATCTTCTTCCGTAACTCTGTTTATTTTAGAGTCATCAAACCTCAACCATGTATTATACCCCGAATGGAAAGTATCTGCTATATAATGCCCATAGCTGGCCTCCTTTCCTACATGGTATACTACAGATATTAATTTATATTGTCTCTCCGCTGAAGTATTTGTCCTTCCAGATAATATTTTAGAATCAATCTGCAGATTGATGGGAAATTCTATAGTCTTCATTATTTTAGTGCAGCCATTCATTCTGTATTCGAAGCATTTCAAATGTAATACTAAAACTACAGGCAACTTCTCTATCATCACTTGCTGCCATGCTTCAACCGTTTCTTTCGTTTTCGATGATGTCAGACCCTCTAGTTTGTTCTTGGTTGTAAGGCCTTCTAATGCTTCAGCTATGTTATTTGCTTTCTTAATATTTAATGGCAATGTTAGGTTCTTACACTTTTCATCGTAAATCACAGGGACGAAAGCTTGACACACGTGTCTAAGGAAACCACATTGGTATAAGGGACTGTTTTTATATCCTTCTTTCTGTATAATGAAGAATTATCCAAGTAAGCCATTCCACATTGTTGATTTTCTTGGACTCGGATGTCACGCAGGTAGCTATAATCTCCCACCTGGTAAGGTCAATTGCTGCTGTAACCACAAATGCACGACTGACTTCTGTTGTTGATTTCATTTGTTTGTTATTTCCTTCAATGTTTCTCATTCTAACACTTCTCATCGTATTGCACAGGGACGAAAGCTTGACACACGTGTCTAAGGAAATCACATTGGTATAAGGGACTGTTCTTATTCCCTTCTTTCTGTATAATGATCAATTATCCAAGTAAGCCATTCCACATTGTTGATTTTCTTGGACTCGGATGACACGCAGGTAGCTATAATCTTTTACGTGGTAAGGTCAATTGCTGCTGTAACCACAAATGCACGACTGACTTCTGTTGTTGATTTCATTTGTTTGTTATTTCCTTCAATGTTTCTCATTCTAACACTTTTCATCGTATTGCACAGGGACGAAAGCTTGACACACGTGTCTAAGGAAACCACTTTGGTATAAGGGACTGTTCTTATTTCCTTCTTTTTGTTTAATGAACAATTATCCAAGTAAGCCGTTCCACATTGTTGATTTTCTTGGACTCGGATGTCACGCAGGTAGCTATAATCTCCCACGTGGTAAGGTCAATTGCTGCTGTAACCACAAATGCACGACTGACTTCTGTTGTTGATTTCATTTGTTTGTTATTTCCTTCAATGTTTCTCATTCTAACACTTCTCATCGTATTGCACAGGGACGAAAGCTTGACACACGTGTCTATGGAAACCACATTGGTATAAGGGACTGTTCTTATTCCCTTCTTTCTGTATAATGATCAATTATCCAAGTAAGCCATTCCACATTGTTGATTTTCTTGGTCTCGGATGTCACGCAGGTAGCTATAATCTCCGACGTGGTAAGGTCAAATGCTGCTGTAACCACAAATGCACGACTGACTTCTGTTGTTGATTTCATTTGTTTGTTATTTCCTTCTATGTTTCTCATTCTAACACTTTTCATCGTATTGCACAGGGGCGAAAGCTTGACACACGTGTCTAAGGGAACCACATTGGTATAAGGGACTGTTCTTATTCCCTTCTTTTTGTTTAATGAACAATTATCCAAGTAAGCCATTCCACATTGTTGATTTTCTTGGATTCGGATGTCACGCAGGTAGCTATAATCTCCCACGTGGTAAAATCAATTGCTGCTGTAACCACAATTGAACGGCTGACTTCTGTTGTTGTTTTCATTTGTTTGTTATTTCCTTCAATGTTTCCCATTCTAACACGTTTCATCGTAATGCTGAGGGACGAAAGCTTGACACACGTGTCTATGGAAACCACATTGGTATAAGGGACTGTTCTTATTCCCTTCTTTCTGTATAATGAACAATTATCCAAGTAAGCCATTCCACATTGTTGATTTTCTTGGACTCGGATGTCACGCAGGTAGCTATAATCTCCCACGTGGTAGAATCAATTGCTGCTGTAACCACAATTGAACGGCTGACTTCTGTTGTTGTTTTCATTTGTTTGTTATTTCCTTCAATGTTTCCCATTCTAACACGTTTCATCGTAATGCTGAGGGACGAAAGCTTGACACACGTGTCTATGGAAACCACATTGGTATAAGGGACTGTTCTTATTCCCTTCTTTCTGTATAATGAACAATTATCCAAGTAAGCCATTCCACATTGTTGATTTTCTTGGACTCGGATGAAACGCAGGTAGCTATAATCTTTTACGTGGTAATAATATTTATTTTTTATATACATATATATATATATATATATAACATTGTATAGTCAATTTATCATATTTTTTATATACATATATATAACATTTTAAAGTCAATTTATCATATTCTCCCGAAATACAATACATGGCATTACTCATGAAACAACAGAAAAATATTACAATGTTCAGCATCCTTAAATCTAATCTGTACAAATTAACAACTATATCAATGAATCTTTACACTTCACACCGTATCACTCCTTCGATAAAATAATAAATAAGGAACTCTATCTCCTTGACGTTTAAGAACATCTTCTTCCGTAACTCTGTTTATTTTAGAGTCATCAAACCTCAACCATGTATTATACCCCGAATGGAAAGTATCTGCTATATAATGCCCATAGCTGGCCTCCTTTCCTACATGGTATACTACAGATATTAATTTATATTGTCTCTCCGCTGAAGTATTTGTCCTTCCAGATAATATTTTAGAATCAATCTGCAGATTGATGGGAAATTCTATAGTCTTCATTATTTTAGTGCAGCCATTCATTCTGTATTCGAAGCATTTCAAATGTAATACTAAAACTACAGGCAACTTCTCTATCATCACTTGCTGCCATGCTTCAACCGTTTCTTTCGTTTTCGATGATGTCAGACCCTCTAGTTTGTTCTTGGTTGTAAGGCCTTCTAATGCTTCAGCTATGTTATTTGCTTTCTTAATATTTAATGGCAATGTTAGGTTCTTACACTTTTCATCGTAAATCACAGGGACGAAAGCTTGACACACGTGTCTAAGGAAACCACATTGGTATAAGGGACTGTTTTTATATCCTTCTTTCTGTATAATGAAGAATTATCCAAGTAAGCCATTCCACATTGTTGATTTTCTTGGACTCGGATGTCACGCAGGTAGCTATAATCTCCCACCTAGTAAGGTCAATTGCTGCTGTAACCACAAATGCACGACTGACTTCTGTTGTTGATTTCATTTGTTTGTTATTTCCTTCAATGTTTCTCATTCTAACACTTCTCATCGTATTGCACAGGGACGAAAGCTTGACACACGTGTCTAAGGAAATCACATTGGTATAAGGGACTGTTCTTATTCCCTTCTTTCTGTATAATGATCAATTATCCAAGTAAGCCATTCCACATTGTTGATTTTCTTGGACTCGGATGACACGCAGGTAGCTATAATCTTTTACGTGGTAAGGTCAATTGCTGCTGTAACCACAAATGCACGACTGACTTCTGTGGTTGATTTCATTTGTTTGTTATTTCCTTCAATGTTTCTCATTCTAACACTTTTCATCTTATTGCACAGGGACGAAAGCTTGACACACGTGTCTAAGGAAACCACTTTGGTATAAGGGACTGTTCTTATTTCCTTCTTTTTGTTTAAAGAACAATTATCCAAGTAAGCCGTTCCACATTGTTGATTTTCTTGGACTCGGATGTCACGCAGGTAGCTATAATCTCCCACGTGGTAAGGTCAATTGCTGCTGTAACCACAAATGCACGACTGACTTCTGTTGTTGATTTCATTTGTTTGTTATTTCCTTCAATGTTTCTCATTCTAACACTTCTCATCGTATTGCACAGGGACGAAAGCTTGACACACGTGTCTATGGAAACCACATTGGTATAAGGGACTGTTCTTATTCCCTTCTTTCTGTATAATGATCAATTATCCAAGTAAGCCATTCCACATTGTTGATTTTCTTGGTCTCGGATGTCACGCAGGTAGCTATAATGTCCGACGTGGTAAGGTCAAATGCTGCTGTAACCACAAATGCACGACTGACTTCTGTTGTTGATTTCATTTGTTTGTTATTTCCTTCTATGTTTCTCATTCTAACACTTTTCATCGTATTGCACAGGGGCGAAAGCTTGACACACGTGTCTAAGGGAACCACATTGGTATAAGGGACTGTTCTTATTCCCTTCTTTTTGTTTAATGAACAATTATCCAAGTAAGCCATTCCACATTGTTGATTTTCTTGGATTCGGATGTCACGCAGGTAGCTATAATCTCCCACGTGGTAAAATCAATTGCTGCTGTAACCACAATTGAACGGCTGACTTCTGTTGTTGTTTTCATTTGTTTGTTATTTCCTTCAATGTTTCCCATTCTAACACGTTTCATCGTAAAGCTGAGGGACGAAAGCTTGACACTCGTGTCTATGGAAACCACATTGGTATAAGGGACTGTTCTTATTCCCTTCTTTCTGTATAATGAACAATTATCCAAGTGAGCCATTCCACATTGTTGATTTTCTTGGACTCGGATGTCACGCAGGTAGCTATAATCTCCCACGTGGTAGAATCAATTGCTGCTGTAACCACAATTGAACGGCTGACTTCTGTTGTTGTTTTCATTTGTTTGTTATTTCCTTCAATGTTTCCCATTCTAACACGTTTCATCGTAATGCTGAGGGACGAAAGCTTGACACACGTGTCTATGGAAACCACATTGGTATAAGGGACTGTTCTTATTCCCTTCTTTCTGTATAATGAACAATTATCCAATTAAGCCATTCCACATTGTTGATTTTCTTGGACTCGGATGAAACGCAGGTAGCTATAATCTTTTACGTGGTAATAATATTTATTTTTTATATACATATATATATATATATATATAACATTGTATAGTCAATTTATCATATTTTTTATATACATATATATAACATTTTAAAGTCAATTTATCATATTCTCCCGAAATACAATACATGGCATTACTCATGAAACAACAGAAAAATATTACAATGTTCAGCATCCTTAAATCTAATCTGTACAAATTAACAACTATATCAATGAATCTTTACACTTCACACCGTATCACTCCTTCGATAAAATAATAAATAAGGAACTCTATCTCCTTGACGTTTAAGAACATCTTCTTCCGTAACTCTGTTTATTTTAGAGTCATCAAACCTCAACCATGTATTATACCCCGAATGGAAAGTATCTGCTATATAATGCCCATAGCTGGCCTCCTTTCCTACATGGTATACTACAGATATTAATTTATATTGTCTCTCCGCTGAAGTATTTGTCCTTCCAGATAATATTTTAGAATCAATCTGCAGATTGATGGGAAATTCTATAGTCTTCATTATTTTAGTGCAGCCATTCATTCTGTATTCGAAGCATTTCAAATGTAATACTAAAACTACAGGCAACTTCTCTATCATCACTTGCTGCCATGCTTCAACCGTTTCTTTCGTTTTCGATGATGTCAGACCCTCTAGTTTGTTCTTGGTTGTAAGGCCTTCTAATGCTTCAGCTATGTTATTTGCTTTCTTAATATTTAATGGCAATGTTAGGTTCTTACACTTTTCATCGTAAATCACAGGGACGAAAGCTTGACACACGTGTCTAAGGAAACCACATTGGTATAAGGGACTGTTTTTATATCCTTCTTTCTGTATAATGAAGAATTATCCAAGTAAGCCATTCCACATTGTTGATTTTCTTGGACTCGGATGTCACGCAGGTAGCTATAATCTCCCACCTAGTAAGGTCAATTGCTGCTGTAACCACAAATGCACGACTGACTTCTGTTGTTGATTTCATTTGTTTGTTATTTCCTTCAATGTTTCTCATTCTAACACTTCTCATCGTATTGCACAGGGACGAAAGCTTGACACACGTGTCTAAGGAAATCACATTGGTATAAGGGACTGTTCTTATTCCCTTCTTTCTGTATAATGATCAATTATCCAAGTAAGCCATTCCACATTGTTGATTTTCTTGGACTCGGATGACACGCAGGTAGCTATAATCTTTTACGTGGTAAGGTCAATTGCTGCTGTAACCACAAATGCACGACTGACTTCTGTTGTTGATTTCATTTGTTTGTTATTTCCTTCAATGTTTCTCATTCTAACACTTTTCATCTTATTGCACAGGGACGAAAGCTTGACACACGTGTCTAAGGAAACCACTTTGGTATAAGGGACTGTTCTTATTTCCTTCTTTTTGTTTAAAGAACAATTATCCAAGTAAGCTGTTCCACATTGTTGATTTTCTTGGACTCGGATGTCACGCAGGTAGCTATAATCTCCCACGTGGTAAGGTCAATTGCTGCTGTAACCACAAATGCACGACTGACTTCTGTTGTTGATTTCATTTGTTTGTTATTTCCTTCAATGTTTCTCATTCTAACACTTCTCATCGTATTGCACAGGGACGAAAGCTTGACACACGTGTCTATGGAAACCACATTGGTATAAGGGACTGTTCTTATTCCCTTCTTTCTGTATAATGATCAATTATCCAAGTAAGCCATTCCACATTGTTGATTTTCTTGGTCTCGGATGTCACGCAGGTAGCTATAATGTCCGACGTGGTAAGGTCAAATGCTGCTGTAACCACAAATGCACGACTGACTTCTGTTGTTGATTTCATTTGTTTGTTATTTCCTTCTATGTTTCTCATTCTAACACTTTTCATCGTATTGCACAGGGGCGAAAGCTTGACACACGTGTCTAAGGGAACCACATTGGTATAAGGGACTGTTCTTATTCCCTTCTTTTTGTTTAATGAACAATTATCCAAGTAAGCCATTCCACATTGTTGATTTTCTTGGATTCGGATGTCACGCAGGTAGCTATAATCTCCCACGTGGTAAAATCAATTGCTGCTGTAACCACAATTGAACGGCTGACTTCTGTTGTTGTTTTCATTTGTTTGTTATTTCCTTCAATGTTTCCCATTCTAACACGTTTCATCGTAAAGCTGAGGGACGAAAGCTTGACACTCGTGTCTATGGAAACCACATTGGTATAAGGGACTGTTCTTATTCCCTTCTTTCTGTATAATGAACAATTATCCAAGTAAGCCATTCCACATTGTTGATTTTCTTGGACTCGGATGTCACGCAGGTAGCTATAATCTCCCACGTGGTAGAATCAATTGCTGCTGTAACCACAATTGAACGGCTGACTTCTGTTGTTGTTTTCATTTGTTTGTTATTTCCTTCAATGTTTCCCATTCTAACACGTTTCATCGTAATGCTGAGGGACGAAAGCTTGACACACGTGTCTATGGAAACCACATTGGTATAAGGGACTGTTCTTATTCCCTTCTTTCTGTATAATGAACAATTATCCAAGTAAGCCATTCCACATTGTTGATTTTCTTGGACTCGGATGAAACGCAGGTAGCTATAATCTTTTACGTGGTAAGGTCAATTGCTGCTGTAACCACAAATGCACGACTGACTTCTGTTGTTGATTTCATTTGTTTGTTATTTCCTTCTATGTTTCTCATTCTAACACTTTTCATCGTATTGCACAGGGACGAAAGCTTGACACACGTGTCTAAGGAAACCACTTTGGTATGAGGGACTGTTCTTATTCCCTTCTTTTTGTTTAATGATCAATTATCCAAGTGAGCCATTCCACATTGTTGATTTTCTTGGACTCGGATGACACGCAGGTAGCTATAATCTTTTACTTGGTAAGGTCAATTGCTGCTGTAACCTCAAATGCACGACTGACTTCTGTTGTTGATATCATTTGTTTGTTATTTCCTCCAATGTTTCTCATTCTAACTCTTTTCATCGTATTACACAGGGACGAAAGCTTGACACACGTGTCTAAGGAAACCACTTTGGTATAAGGGACTGTTCTTATTCCCTTCTTTTTGTTTAATGAACAATTATCCAAGTAAGCCATTCCACATTGTTGATTTTCTTGGACTCGGATGACACGCAGGTAGCTATAATCTCCCACGTGGTAAGGTCAAGTGCTGCTGTAACCACAAATGCACGACTGACTTCTGTTGTTGATTTCGTTTGTTTGTTATTTCCTTCTATGTTTCTCATTCTAACACTTTTCATCGTATTGCACAAGGGCGAAAGCTTGACACACGTGTCTAAGGGAACCACATTGGTATAAGGGACTGTTCTTATTACCTTCTTTTTGTTTAATGAACAATTATCCAAGTAAGCCATTCCACATTGTTGATTTTCTTGGACTCGGATGACACGCAGGTAGCTATAATCTCCCACGTGGTAAGGTCAATTGCTGCTGTAACCACAATTGGACGGCTGACTTCTGTTGTTGATTCCATTTGTATGTTATTTTCTTCGATGTTTCTCATTCTAATTCTTTTCATCGTATTGCTGAGAGACGAAAGCTTACCACACGTGTCTAAGGAAACCACTTTGGTATAAGGGACTGTTCTTATTCCTTTTTTTTTGTTTAATGATCAATTATCTTAGTAGGCCATTCCACATTGTTGATTTTCTTGGACTCGGATGTCACGCAGGTAGCTATAATTTCCCACGTGGTAATATCAATTGCTGCTGTAACCACAATTGCACGGCTGACTTCTGTTGTTGTTTTCATTTGTTTGTTATTTCCTTCAATGTTTCCCATTCTAACACGTTTCATCGTAATGCTGAGGGACGAATGCTTGACACACGTGTCTATGTAAACCACATTGGTATAAGGGACTGTTTTTATTCCCTTCTTTCTGTATAATGAACAATTATCCAAGTAAGCCATTCCATATTGTTGATTTTCTTGGACTCGGATGTCACGCAGGTAGCTATAATCTCCCACGTGATAGAATCAATTGCTGCTGTAACCACAATTGAACGTCTGACTTCTGTTGTTGATTTCATTTGTTTGTTATTTCCTTCAATGTTTCTCATTCATACACTTTTCATTGTAAATCACAGGGACGAAAGCTTGACACACGTGTCTAAGAAAACCACATTGGTATAAGGGACTGTTTTTATATCCTTCTTTCTGTATAATGAAGAATTATCCAAGTAAGCCATTCCACATTGTTGATTTTCTTGGACTCGGATGTCACGCAGGTAGCTATGATCTCCCACGTGGTAAGGTCAATTGCTGCTGTAACAACAAATGCATGACTGACTTCTGTTGTTGATTTCATTTGTTTGTTATTTCCTTCAATGTTTCTCATTCTAACACTTTTCATCGTATTGCACAGGGGCGAAAGCTTGACACACGTGTCTAAGGGAACCACATTGGTATAAGGGACTGTTCTTATTCCCTTCTTTTTGTTTAATGAACAATTATCCAAGTAAGCGATTCCACATTGTTGATTTTCTTGGACTCGGATGACACGCAGGTAGCTATAATCTCCTACGTGGTAAGGTCAATTGCTGCTGTAACCACAATTGGACGGCTGACTTCTGTTGTTGATTCCATTTGTATGTTATTTTCTTCAATGTTTCTCATTCTAATTCTTTTCATCGTATTGCTGAGAGACGAAAGCTTACCACACGTGTCTAAGGAAATCACTTTGGTATAAGGGACTGTTCTTATTCCTTTTTTTTTGTTTAATGAACAATTATCTAATTAGGCCATTCCACATTGTTGATTTTCTTGGACTCGGATGTCACGCAGGTAGCTATAATCTCCCACGTGGTAAAATCAATTGCTGCTGTAACCACAATTGAACGGCTGACTTCTGTTGTTGTTTTCATTTGTTTGTTATTTCCTTCAATGTTTCCCATTCTAACACGTTTCATCGTAATGCTGAGGGACGAAAGCTTGACACACGTGTCTTTGGAAACCACATTGGTATAAGGGACTGTTCTTATTCCCTTCTTTCTGTATAATGAACAATTATCCAAGTAAGCCATTCCACATTGTTGATTTTCTTGGACTCGGATGTCACGCAGGTAGCTATAATCTTGCTGCTGTAACCACAATTGAACGTCTGACTTCTGTTGTTGATTTCATTTGTTTGTTATTTCCTTCAATGTTTCTCATTCTTACACTTTTCATCGTAAATCACAGGGACGAAAGCTTGACACACGTGTCTAAGGAAACCACATTGGTATAAGGGACTGTTTTTATATCCTTCTTTCTGTATAATGAAGAATTATCCAAGTAAGCCATTCCACATTGTTGATTTTCTTGGACTCGGATGTCACGCAGGTAGCTATAATCTCCCACCTAGTAAGGTCAATTGCTGCTGTAACCACAAATGCACGACTGACTTCTGTTGTTGATTTCATTTGTTTGTTATTTCCTTCAATGTTTCTCATTCTAACACTTCTCATCGTATTGCACAGGGACGAAAGCTTGACACACGTGTCTAAGGAAATCACATTGGTATAAGGGACTGTTCTTATTCCCTTCTTTCTGTATAATGATCAATTATCCAAGTAAGCCATTCCACATTGTTGATTTTCTTGGACTCGGATGACACGCAGGTAGCTATAATCTTTTACGTGGTAAGGTCAATTGCTGCTGTAACCACAAATGCACGACTGACTTCTGTTGTTGATTTCATTTGTTTGTTATTTCCTTCAATGTTTCTCATTCTAACACTTTTCATCTTATTGCACAGGGACGAAAGCTTGACACACGTGTTTAAGGAAACCACTTTGGTATAAGGGACTGTTCTTATTTCCTTCTTTTTGTTTAAAGAACAATTATCCAAGTAAGCTGTTCCACATTGTTGATTTTCTTGGACTCGGATGTCACGCAGGTAGCTATAATCTCCCACGTGGTAAGGTCAATTGCTGCTGTAACCACAAATGCACGACTGACTTCTGTTGTTGATTTCATTTGTTTGTTATTTCCTTCAATGTTTCTCATTCTAACACTTCTCATCGTATTGCACAGGGACGAAAGCTTGACACACGTGTCTATGGAAACCACATTGGTATAAGGGACTGTTCTTATTCCCTTCTTTCTGTATAATGATCAATTATCCAAGTAAGCCATTCCACATTGTTGATTTTCTTGGTCTCGGATGTCACGCAGGTAGCTATAATGTCCGACGTGGTAAGGTCAAATGCTGCTGTAACCACAAATGCACGACTGACTTCTGTTGTTGATTTCATTTGTTTGTTATTTCCTTCTATGTTTCTCATTCTAACACTTTTCATCGTATTGCACAGGAGCGAAAGCTTGACACACGTGTCTAAGGGAACCACATTGGTATAAGGGACTGTTCTTATTCCCTTCTTTTTGTTTAATGAACAATTATCCAAGTAAGCCATTCCACATTGTTGATTTTCTTGGATTCGGATGTCACGCAGGTAGCTATAATCTCCCACGTGGTAAAATCAATTGCTGCTGTAACCACAATTGAACGGCTGACTTCTGTTGTTGTTTTCATTTGTTTGTTATTTCCTTCAATGTTTCCCATTCTAACACGTTTCATCGTAATGCTGAGGGACGAAAGCTTGACACTCGTGTCTATGGAAACCACATTGGTATAAGGGACTGTTCTTATTCCCTTCTTTCTGTATAATGAACAATTATCCAAGTAAGCCATTCCACATTGTTGATTTTCTTGGACTCGGATGTCACGCAGGTAGCTATAATCTCCCACGTGGTAGAATCAATTGCTGCTGTAACCACAATTGAACGGCTGACCTCTGTTGTTGTTTTCATTTGTTTGTTATTTCCTTCAATGTTTCCCATTCTAACACGTTTCATCGTAATGCTGAGGGACGAAAGCTTGACACACGTGTCTATGGAAACCACATTGGTATAAGGGACTGTTCTTATTCCCTTCTTTCTGTATAATGAACAATTATCCAAGTAAGCCATTCCACATTGTTGATTTTCTTGGACTCGGATGAAACGCAGGTAGCTATAATCTTTTACGTGGTAAGGTCAATTGCTGCTGTAACCACAAATGCACGACTGACTTCTGTTGTTGATTTCATTTGTTTGTTATTTCCTTCTATGTTTCTCATTCTAACACTTTTCATCGTATTGCACAGGGACGAAAGCTTGACACACGTGTCTAAGGAAACCACTTTGGTATGAGGGACTGTTCTTATTCCCTTCTTTTTGTTTAATGATCAATTATCCAAGTGAGCCATTCCACATTGTTGATTTTCTTGGACTCGGATGACACGCAGGTAGCTATAATCTTTTACTTGGTAAGGTCAATTGCTGCTGTAACCTCAAATGCACGACTGACTTCTGTTGTTGATTTCATTTGTTTGTTATTTCCTCCAATGTTTCTCATTCTAACTCTTTTCATCGTATTACACAGGGACGAAAGCTTGACACACGTGTCTAAGGAAACCACTTTGGTATAAGGGACTGTTCTTATTCCCTTCTTTTTGTTTAATGAACAATTATCCAAGTAAGCCATTCCACATTGTTGATTTTCTTGGACTCGGATGACACGCAGGTAGCTATAATCTCCCACGTGGTAAGGTCAAGTGCTGCTGTAACCACAAATGCACGACTGACTTCTGTTGTTGATTTCGTTTGTTTGTTATTTCCTTCTATGTTTCTCATTCTAACACTTTTCATCGTATTGCACAAGGGCGAAAGCTTGACACACGTGTCTAAGGGAACCACATTGGTATAAGGGACTGTTCTTATTACCTTCTTTTTGTTTAATGAACAATTATCCAAGTAAGCCATTCCACATTGTTGATTTTCTTGGACTCGGATGACACGCAGGTAGCTATAATCTCCCACGTGGTAAGGTCAATTGCTGCTGTAACCACAATTGGACGGCTGACTTCTGTTGTTGATTCCATTTGTATGTTATTTTCTTCGATGTTTCTCATTCTAATTCTTTTCATCGTATTGCTGAGAGACGAAAGCTTACCACACGTGTCTAAGGAAACCACTTTGGTATAAGGGACTGTTCTTATTCCTTTTTTTTTGTTTAATGAACAATTATCCAAGTAAGCCGTTCCACATTGTTGATTTTCTTGGACTCGGATGTCACGCAGGTAGCTATAATCTCCCACGTGGTAAGGTCAATTGCTGCTGTAACCACAAATGCACGACTGACTTCTGTTGTTGATTTCATTTGTTTGTTATTTCCTTCAATGTATCTCATTCTAACACTTCTCATCGTATTGCACAGGGACGAAAGCTTGACACACGTGTCTATGGAAACCACATTGGTATAAGGGACTGTTCTTATTCCCTTCTTTCTGTATAATGATCAATTATCCAAGTAAGCCATTCCACATTGTTGATTTTCTTGGACTCGGATGTCACGCAGGTAGCTATGATCTCCCACGTGGTAAGGTCAATTGCTGCTGTAACAACAAATGCACGACTGACTTCTGTTGTTGATTTCATTTGTTTGTTATTTCCTTCTATGTTTCTCATTCTAACACTTTTCATCGTATTGCACAGGGGCGAAAGCTTGACACACGTGTCTAAGGGAACCACATTGGTATAAGGGACTGTTCTTATTCCCTTCTTTTTGTTTAATGAACAATTATCCAAGTAAGCCATTCCACATTGTTGATTTTCTTGGACTCGGATGACACGCAGGTAGCTATAATCTCCCACGTGGTAAGGTCAATTGCTGCTGTAACCACAATTGGACGGCTGACTTCTGTTGTTGATTCCATTTGTATGTTATTTTCTTCAATGTTTCTCATTCTAATTCTTTTCATCGTATTGCTGAGAGACGAAAGCTTACCACACGTGTCTAAGGAAACCACTTTGGTATAAGGGACTGTTCTTATTCCCTTCTTTTTGTTTAATGAACAATTATCCAAGTAAGCCATTCCACATTGTTGATTTTCTTGGACTCGGATGACACGCAGGTAGCTATAATCTCCCACGTGGTAAGGTCAATTGCTGCTGTAACCACAATTGGACGGCTGACTTCTGTTGTTGATTTCATTTGTTTGTTATTTCCTTCAATGTTTCTCATTCTAACACTTCTCATCGTATTGCACAGGGACGAAAGCTTGACACACGTGTCTAAGGAAATCACATTGGTATAAGGGACTGTTCTTATTCCCTTCTTTTTGTTTAATGAACAATTATCCAAGTAAGCCATTCCACATTGTTGATTTTCTTGGACTCGGATGACACGCGGGTAGCTATAATCTCCCACGTGGTAAGGTCAATTGCTGCTGTAACCACAATTGGACGGCTGACTTCTGTTGTTGATTTCATTTGTTTGTTATTTCCTTCAATGTTTCTCATTCTAACACTTCTCATCGTATAGCACAGGGACGAAAGCTTGACACACGTGTCTAAGGAAACCACTTTGGTATAAGGGACTGTTCTTATTCCCTTCTTTTTGTTTAATGAACAATTATCCAAGTAAGCCGTTCCACATTGTTGATTTTCTTGGACTCGGATGTCACGCAGGTAGCTATAATCTCCCACGTGGTAAGGTCAATTGCTGCTGTAACCACAAATGCACGACTGACTTCTGTTGTTGATTTCATTTGTTTGTTATTTCCTTCAATGTATCTCATTCTAACACTTCTCATCGTATTGCACAGGGACGAAAGCTTGACACACGTGTCTATGGAAACCACATTGGTATAAGGGACTGTTCTTATTCCCTTCTTTCTGTATAATGATCAATTATCCAAGTAAGCCATTCCACATTGTTGATTTTCTTGGACTCGGATGTCACGCAGGTAGCTATGATCTCCCACGTGGTAAGGTCAATTGCTGCTGTAACAACAAATGCACGACTGACTTCTGTTGTTGATTTCATTTGTTTGTTATTTCCTTCTATGTTTCTCATTCTAACACTTTTCATCGTATTGCACAGGGGCGAAAGCTTGACACACGTGTCTAAGGGAACCACATTGGTATAAGGGACTGTTCTTATTCCCTTCTTTTTGTTTAATGAACAATTATCCAAGTAAGCCATTCCACATTGTTGATTTTCTTGGACTCGGATGTCACGCAGGTAGCTATAATCTCCCACGTGGTAAAATCAATTGGTGCTGTAACCACAATTGAACGGCTGACTTCTGTTGTTGTTTTCATTCGTTTGTTATTTCCTTCAATGTTTCCCATTCTAACACGTTTCATCGTAATGCTGAGGGACGAAAGCTTGACACACGTGTCTATGGAAACCACATTGGTATAAGGGACTGTTCTTATTCCCTTCTTTCTGTATAATGAACAATTATCCAAGTAAGCCATTCCACATTGTTGATTTTCTTGGACTCGGATGTCACGCAGGTAGCTATAATCTCCCACGTGGTAGAATCAATTGCTGCTGTAACCACAATTGAACGGCTGACTTCTGTTGTTGTTTTCATTTGTTTGTTATTTCCTTCAATGTTTACCATTCTAACACGTTCCATCGTAATGCTGAGGGACGAAAGCTTGACACACGTGTCTATGGAAACCACATTGGTATAAGGGACTGTTCTTATTCCCTTCTTTCTGTATAATGAACAATTATCCAAGTAAGCCATTCCACATTGTTGATTTTCTTGGACTCGGATGAAACGCAGGTAGCTATAATCTTTTACGTTGTAAGGTCAATTGCTGCTGTAACCACAAATGCACGACTAACTTCTGTTGTTGATTTCATTTGTTTGTTATTTCCTTCAATGTTTCTCATTCTAACACTTTTCATCGTATTGCACAAGGGCGAAAGCTTGACACACGTGTCTAAGGGAACCACATTGGTATAAGGGACTGTTCTTATTACCTTCTTTTTGTTTAATGAACAATTATCCAAGTAAGCCATTCCACATTGTTGATTTTCTTGGACTCGGATGACACGCAGGTAGCCATAATCTTTTACGTGGTAAGGTCAATTGCTGCTGTAACCACAATTGGACGGCTGACTTCTGTTGTTGATTCCATTTGTATGTTATTTTCTTCAATGTTTCTCATTCTAATTCTTTTCATCGTATTGCTGAGAGGCGAAAGCTTACCACACGTGTCTAAGGAAACCACTTTGGTATAAGGGACTGTTCTTATTCCTTTTTTTTTGTTTAATGAACAATTATTTAAGTAGGCCATTCCACATTGTTGATTTTCTTGGACTCGGATGTCACGCAGGTAGCTATAATCTCCCACGTGGTAAAATCAATTGCTGCTGTAACCACAATTGAACGGCTGACTTCTGTTGTTGTTTTCATTTGTTTGTTATTTCCTTCAATGTTTCCCATTCTAACACGTTTCATCGTAAAGCTGAGGGACGGAAGCTTGACACACGTGTCTATGGAAACCACATCGGTATAAGGGACTGTTCTTATTCCCTTCTTTCTGTATAATGAACAATTATCCAAGTGAGCCATTCCACATTGTTGATTTTCTTGGACTCGGATGTCACGCAGGTAGCTATAATCTCCCACGTGGTAGAATCAATTGCTGCTGTAACCACAATTGAACGGCTGACTTCTGTTGTTGTTTTCATTTGTTTGTTATTTCCTTCAATGTTTCCCATTCTAACACGTTTCATCGTAATGCTGAGGGACCAAAGCTTGACACACGTGTCTATGGAAACCACATTGGTATAAGGGACTGTTCTTATTCCCTTCTTTCTGTATAATGAACAATTATCCAATTAAGCCATTCCACATTGTTGATTTTCTTGGACTCGGATGAAACGCAGGTAGCTATAATCTTTTACGTTGTAAGGTCAATTGCTGCTGTAACCACAAATGCACGACTGACTTCTGTTGTTGATTTCATTTGTTTGTTATTTCCTTCAATGTTTCTCATTCTAACACTTCTCATCGTATTGCACAGGGACGAAAGCTTGACACACGTTTCTAAGGAAATCACATTGGTATAAGGCACTGTTCTTATTCCCTTCTTTTTGTTTAATGAACAATTATCCAAGTAAGCCATTCCACATTGTTGATTTTCTTGGACTCGGATGAAACGCGGGTAGCTATATTTTCCCACGTGGTGAGGTCAATTGCTGCTGTAATCACAATTGGACGGCTGTCTTCTGTTGTTGATTTCATTTGTTTGTTATTTCCTTCAATGTTTCTCATTCTAACACTTCTCATCGTATTGCACAGGGACGAAAGCTTGACACACGTGTCTATGGAAACCACATTGGTATAAGGGACTGTTCTTATTCCCTTCTTTCTGTATAATGAACAATTATCCAAGTAAGCCATTCCACATTGTTGATTTTCTTGGACTCGGATGACACGCAGGTAGCTATAATCTTTTACGTGGTAAGGTCAATTGCTGCTGTAACCACAAATGCACGACTGACTTCTGTTGTTGATTTCATTTGTTTGTTATTTCCTTCTATGTTTCTCATTCTAACACTTTTCATCGTATTGCACAGGGACGAAAGCTTGACACACGTGTCTAAGGAAACCACTTTGGTATGAGGGACTGTTCTTATTCCCTTCTTTTTGTTTAATGATCAATTATCCAAGTGAGCCATTCCACATTGTTGATTTTCTTGGACTCGGATGACACGCAGGTAGCTATAATCTTTTACGTGGTAAGGTCAATTGCTGCTGTAACCTCAAATGCACGACTGACTTCTGTTGTTGATTTCATTTGTTTGTTATTTCCTCCAATGTTTCTCATTCTAACTCTTTTCATCGTATTACACAGGGACGAAAGCTTGACACACGTGTCTAAGGAAACCACTTTGGTATAAGGGACTGTTCTTATTGCCTTCTTTTTGTTTAATGAACAATTATCCAAGTAAGCCATTCCACATTGTTGATTTTCTTGGACTCGGATGTCACGCAGGTAGCTATAATCTCCCACGTGGTAAGGTCAAGTGCTGCTGTAACCACAAATGCACGACTGACTTCTGTTGTTGATTTCATTTGTTTGTTATTTCCTCCTATGTTTCTCATTCTAACACTTTTCATCGTATTGCACAAGGGCGAAAGCTTGACACACGTGTCTAAGGGAACCACATTGGTATAAGGGACTGTTCTTATTACCTTCTTTTTGTTTAATGAACAATTATCCAAGTAAGCCATTCCACATTGTTGATTTTCTTGGACTCGGATGACACGCAGGTAGCTATAATCTCCCACGTGGTAAGGTCAATTGCTGCTGTAACCACAATTGGACGGCTGACTTCTGTTGTTGATTCCATTTGTATGTTATTTTCTTCAATGTTCCTCATTCTAATTCTTTTCATCGTATTGCTGAGAGACGAAAGCTTACCACACGTGTCTAAGGAAACCACTTTGGTATAAGGGACTGTTCTTATTCCCTTCTTTCCCTATAATGATCAATTATCCAAGTAAGCCATTCCACATTGTTGATTTTCTTGGACTCGGATGACACGCAGGTAGCTATAATCTTTTACGTGGTAAGGTAAATTGCTGCTGTAACCACAAATGCACGACTGACTTCTGTTGTTGATTTCATTTGTTTGTTATTTCCTTCTATGTTTCTCATTCTAACACTTTTCATCATATTGCACAGGGGCGAAAGCTTGACACACGTGTCTAAGGGAACCTCATTGGTATAAGGGACTGTTCTTATTACCTTCTTTTTGTTTAATGAACAATTATCCAAGTAAGCCATTCCACATTGTTGATTTTCTTGGACTCGGATGACACGCAGGTAGCTATAATCTCCCACGTGGTAAGGTCAATTGCTGCTGTAACCACAATTGGACGGCTGACTTCTGTTGTTGATTCCATTTGTATGTTATTTTCTTCAATGTTTCTCATTCTAATTCTTTTCATCGTATTGCTGAGAGACGAAAGCTTACCACACGTGTCTGAGGAAACCACTTTGGTATAAGGGACTGTTCTTATTCCTTTTTTTTTGTTTAATGAACAATTATCTAAGTAGGCCATTCCACATTGTTGATTTTCTTGGACTCGGATGTCACGCAGGTAGCTATAATCTCCCACGTGGTAAAATCAATTGCTGCTGTAACCACAATTGCACGGCTGACTTCTGTTGTTGTTTTCATTTGTTTGTTATTTCCTTCAATGTTTCCCATTCTAACACGTTTCATCGTAATGCTGAGGGACGAATGCTTGACACACGTGTCTATGGAAACCACATTGGTATAAGGGACAGTTCTTATTCCCTTCTTTCTGTATAATGAACAATTATCCAAGTAAGCCATTCCACATTGTTGATTTTCTTGGACTCGGATGTCACGCAGGTAGCTATAATCTCCCACGTGATAGAATCAATTGCTGCTGTAACCACAATTGAACGTCTGACTTCTGTTGTTGATTTCATTTGTTTGTTATTTCCTTCAATGTTTCTCATTCTTACACTTTTCATCGTAAATCACAGGGACGAAAGCTTGACACACGTGTCTAAGAAAACCACATTGGTATAAGGGACTGTTTTTATATCCTTCTTTCTGTATAATGAAGAATTATAAAAGTAAGCCATTCCACATTGTTGATTTTCTTGGACTCGGATGTCACGCAGGTAGCTTTGATCTCCCACGTGGTAAGGTCAATTGCTGCTGTAACCACAAATGCACGACTGACTTCTGTTGTTGATTTCATTTGTTTGTTATTTCCTTCAATGTTTCTCATTCTAACACTTCTCATCGTATTGCACAGGGACGAAAGCTTGACACACGTGTCTAAGGAAATCACATTGGTATAAGGGACTGTTCTTATTCCCATCTTTTTGTTTAATGAACAATTATCCAAGTAAGCCATTACACATTGTTGATTTACTTGGACTCGGATGACACGCGGGTAGCTATAATCTCCCACGTGATAGAATCAATTGCTGCTGTAACCACAATTGAACGTCTGACTTCTGTTGTTGATTTCATTTGTTTGTTATTTCCTTCAATATTTCTCATTCTAACACTTCTCATCGTATTGCACAGGGACGAAAGCTTGACACACGTGTCTAAGGAAACCACTTTGGTATAAGGGACTGTTCTTATTCCCTTCTTTTTGTTTAATGAACAATTATCCAAGTAAGCCATTCCACATTGTTGATTTTCTTGGACTCGGATGACACGCAGGTAGCTATAATCTCCCACGTGGTAAGGTCAAGTGCTGCTGTAACCACAAATGCACGACTGACTTCTGTTGTTGATTTCGTTTGTTTGTTATTTCCTTCTATGTTTCTCATTCTAACACTTTTCATCGTATTGCACAAGGGCGAAAGCTTGACACACGTGTCTAAGGGAACCACATTGGTATAAGGGACTGTTCTTATTACCTTCTTTTTGTTTAATGAACAATTATCCAAGTAAGCCATTCCACATTGTTGATTTTCTTGGACTCGGATGACACGCAGGTAGCTATAATCTCCCACGTGGTAAGGTCAATTGCTGCTGTAACCACAATTGGACGGCTGACTTCTGTTGTTGATTCCATTTGTATGTTATTTTCTTCGATGTTTCTCATTCTAATTCTTTTCATCGTATTGCTGAGAGACGAAAGCTTACCACACGTGTCTAAGGAAACCACTTTGGTATAAGGGACTGTTCTTATTCCTTTTTTTTTGTTTAATGATCAATTATCTTAGTAGGCCATTCCATATTGTTGATTTTCTTGGACTCGGATGTCACGCAGGTAGCTATAATTTCCCACGTGGTAAAATCAATTGCTGCTGTAACCACAATTGCACGGCTGACT
Source organism: Harmonia axyridis (assembly GCF_914767665.1). Lineage (NCBI taxonomy): Eukaryota > Metazoa > Arthropoda > Insecta > Coleoptera > Coccinellidae > Harmonia > Harmonia axyridis. The sequence continues at coordinate 44,096,272 of NC_059502.1, read as the reverse complement.
TCTGTTGTTGTTTTCATTTGTTTGTTATTTCCTTCAATGTTTCCCATTCTAACACGTTTCATCGTAATGCTGAGGGACGAATGCTTGACACACGTGTCTATGTAAACCACATTGGTATAAGGGACTGTGTTTATTCCCTTCTTTCTGTATAATGAACAATTATCCAAGTAAGCCATTCCACATTGTTGATTTTCTTGGACTCGGATGTCACGCAGGTAGCTATAATCTCCCACGTGATAGAATCAATTGCTGCTGTAACCACAATTGAACGTCTGACTTCTGTTGTTGATTTCATTTGTTTGTTATTTCCTTCAATGTTTCTCATTCATACACTTTTCATTGTAAATCACAGGGACGAAAGCTTGACACACGTGTCTAAGAAAACCACATTGGTATAAGGGACTGTTTTTATATCCTTCTTTCTGTATAATGAAGAATTATCCAAGTAAGCCATTCCACATTGTTGATTTTCTTGGACTCGGATGTCACGCAGGTAGCTATGATCTCCCACGTGGTAAGGTCAATTGCTGCTGTAACAACAAATGCATGACTGACTTCTGTTGTTGATTTCATTTGTTTGTTATTTCCTTCAATGTTTCTCATTCTAACACTTCTCATCGTATTGCACAGGGACGAAAGCTTGACACACGTGTCTAAGGAAATCACATTGGTAAAAGGGACTGTTCTTATTCCCTTCTTTTTGTTTAATGAACAATTATCCAAGTAAGCCGTTCCACATTGTTGATTTTCTTGGACTCGGATGTCACGCAGGTAGCTATAATCTCCCACGTGGTAAGGTCAATTGCTGCTGTAACCACAAATGCACGACTGACTTCTGTTGTTGATTTCATTTGTTTGTTATTTCCTTCAATGTATCTCATTCTAACACTTCTCATCGTATTGCACAGGGACGAAAGCTTGACACACGTGTCTATGGAAACCACATTGGTATAAGGGACTGTTCTTATTCCCTTCTTTCTGTATAATGATCAATTATCCAAGTAAGCCATTCCACATTGTTGATTTTCTTGGACTCGGATGTCACGCAGGTAGCTATGATCTCCCACGTGGTAAGGTCAATTGCTGCTGTAACAACAAATGCACGACTGACTTCTGTTGTTGATTTCATTTGTTTGTTATTTCCTTCTATGTTTCTCATTCTAACACTTTTCATCGTATTGCACAGGGGCGAAAGCTTGACACACGTGTCTAAGGGAACCACATTGGTATAAGGGACTGTTCTTATTCCCTTCTTTTTGTTTAATGAACAATTATCCAAGTAAGCCATTCCACATTGTTGATTTTCTTGGACTCGGATGTCACGCAGGTAGCTATAATCTCCCACGTGGTAAAATCAATTGGTGCTGTAACCACAATTGAACGGCTGACTTCTGTTGTTGTTTTCATTCGTTTGTTATTTCCTTCAATGTTTCCCATTCTAACACGTTTCATCGTAATGCTGAGGGACGAAAGCTTGACACACGTGTCTATGGAAACCACATTGGTATAAGGGACTGTTCTTATTCCCTTCTTTCTGTATAATGAACAATTATCCAAGTAAGCCATTCCACATTGTTGATTTTCTTGGACTCGGATGTCACGCAGGTAGCTATAATCTCCCACGTGGTAGAATCAATTGCTGCTGTAACCACAATTGAACGGCTGACTTCTGTTGTTGTTTTCATTTGTTTGTTATTTCCTTCAATGTTTACCATTCTAACACGTTCCATCGTAATGCTGAGGGACGAAAGCTTGACACACGTGTCTATGGAAACCACATTGGTATAAGGGACTGTTCTTATTCCCTTCTTTCTGTATAATGAACAATTATCCAAGTAAGCCATTCCACATTGTTGATTTTCTTGGACTCGGATGTCACGCAGGTAGCTATAATCTCCCACGTGGTAGAATCAATTGCTGCTGTAACCACAATTGAACGGCTGACTTCTGTTGTTGTTTTCATTTGTTTGTTATTTCCTTCAATGTTTCCCATTCTAACACGTTTCATCGTAATGCTGAGGGACGAAAGCTTGACACACGTGTCTATGGAAACCACATTGGTATAAGGGACTGTTCTTATTCCCTTCTTTCTGTATAATGAACAATTATCCAATTAAGCCATTCCACATTGTTGATTTTCTTGGACTCGGATGAAACGCAGGTAGCTATAATCTTTTACGTTGTAAGGTCAATTGCTGCTGTAACCACAAATGCACGACTGACTTCTGTTGTTGATTTCATTTGTTTGTTATTTCCTTCAATGTTTCTCATTCTAACACTTCTCATCGTATTGCACAGGGACGAAAGCTTGACACACGTTTCTAAGGAAATCACATTGGTATAAGGGACTGTTCTTATTCCCTTCTTTTTGTTTAATGAACAATTATCCAAGTAAGCCATTCCACATTGTTGATTTTCTTGGACTCGGATGAAACGCGGGTAGCTATAATTTCCCACGTGGTGAGGTCAATTGCTGCTGTAATCACAATTGGACGGCTGTCTTCTGTTGTTGATTTCATTTGTTTGTTATTTCCTTCAATGTTTCTCATTCTAACACTTCTCATCGTATTGCACAGGGACGAAAGCTTGACACACGTGTCTATGGAAACCACATTGGTATAAGGGACTGTTCTTATTCCCTTCTTTCTGTATAATGAACAATTATCCAAGTAAGCCATTCCACATTGTTGATTTTCTTGGACTCGGATGACACGCAGGTAGCTATAATCTTTTACGTGATAAGGTCAATTGCTGCTGTAACCACAAATGCACGACTGACTTCTGTTGTTGATTTCATTTGTTTGTTATTTCCTTCTATGTTTCTCATTCTAACACTTTTCATCGTATTGCACAGGGACGAAAGCTTGACACACGTGTCTAAGGAAACCACTTTGGTATGAGGGACTGTTCTTATTCCCTTCTTTTTGTTTAATGATCAATTATCCAAGTGAGCCATTCCACATTGTTGATTTTCTTGGACTCGGATGACACGCAGGTAGCTATAATCTTTTACGTGGTAAGGTCAATTGCTGCTGTAACCTCAAATGCACGACGGACTTCTGTTGTTGATTTCATTTGTTTGTTATTTCCTCCAATGTTTCTCATTCTAACTCTTTTCATCGTATTACACAGGGACGAAAGCTTGACACACGTGTCTAAGGAAACCACTTTGGTATAAGGGACTGTTCTTATTGCCTTCTTTTTGTTTAATGAACAATTATCCAAGTAAGCCATTCCACATTGTTGATTTTCTTGGACTCGGATGTCACGCAGGTAGCTATAATCTCCCACGTGGTAAGGTCAAGTGCTGCTGTAACCACAAATGCACGACTGACTTCTGTTGTTGATTTCATTTGTTTGTTATTTCCTCCTATGTTTCTCATTCTAACACTTTTCATCGTATTGCACAAGGGCGAAAGCTTGACACACGTGTCTAAGGGAACCACATTGGTATAAGGGACTGTTCTTATTACCTTCTTTTTGTTTAATGAACAATTATCCAAGTAAGCCATTCCACATTGTTGATTTTCTTGGACTCGGATGACACGCAGGTAGCTATAATCTCCCACGTGGTAAGGTCAATTGCTGCTGTAACCACAATTGGACGGCTGACTTCTGTTGTTGATTCCATTTGTATGTTATTTTCTTCAATGTTTCTCATTCTAATTCTTTTCATCGTATTGCTGAGAGACGAAAGCTTACCACACGTGTCTAAGGAAACCACATTGGTATAAGGGACTGTTCTTATTCCCTTCTTTCCCTATAATGATCAATTATCCAAGTAAGCCATTCCACATTGTTGATTTTCTTGGACTCGGATGACACGCAGGTAGCTATAATCTTTTACGTGGTAAGGTAAATTGCTGCTGTAACCACAAATGCACGACTGACTTCTGTTGTTGATTTCATTTGTTTGTTATTTCCTTCTATGTTTCTCATTCTAACACTTTTCATCGTATTGCACAGGGGCGAAAGCTTGACACACGTGTCTAAGGGAACCTCATTGGTATAAGGGACTGTTCTTATTACCTTCTTTTTGTTTAATGAACAATTATCCAAGTAAGCCATTCCACATTGTTGATTTTCTTGGACTCGGATGACACGCAGGTAGCTATAATCTCCCACGTGGTAAGGTCAATTGCTGCTGTAACCACAATTGGACGGCTGACTTCTGTTGTTGATTCCATTTGTATGTTATTTTCTTCAATGTTTCTCATTCTAATTCTTTTCATCGTATTGCTGAGAGACGAAAGCTTACCACACGTGTCTAAGGAAACCACTTTGGTATAAGGGACTGTTCTTATTCCTTTTTTTTTGTTTAATGAACAATTATCTAAGTAGGCCATTCCACATTGTTGATTTTCTTGGACTCGGATGTCACGCAGGTAGCTATAATCTCCCACGTGGTAAAATCAATTGCTGCTGTAACCACAATTGCACGGCTGACTTCTGTTGTTGTTTTCATTTGTTTGTTATTTCCTTCAATGTTTCCCATTCTAACACGTTTCATCGTAATGCTGAGGGACGAATGCTTGACACACGTGTCTATGGAAACCACATTGGTATAAGGGACTGTTCTTATTCCCTTCTTTCTGTATAATGAACAATTATCCAAGTAAGCCATTCCACATTGTTGATTTTCTTGGACTCGGATGTCACGCAGGTAGCTATAATCTCCCACGTGATAGAATCAATTGCTGCTGTAACCACAATTGAACGTCTGACTTCTGTTGTTGATTTCATTTGTTTGTTATTTCCTTCAATGTTTCTCATTCTTACACTTTTCATCGTAAATCACAGGGACGAAAGCTTGACACACGTGTTTAAGAAAACCACATTGGTATAAGGGACTGTTTTTATATCCTTCTTTCTGTATAATGAAGAATTATAAAAGTAAGCCATTCCACATTGTTGATTTTCTTGGACTCGGATGTCACGCAGGTAGCTTTGATCTCCCACGTGGTAAGGTCAATTGCTGCTGTAACCACAAATGCACGACTGACTTCTGTTGTTGATTTCATTTGTTTGTTATTTCCTTCAATGTTTCTCATTCTAACACTTCTCATCGTATTGCACAGGGACGAAAGCTTGACACACGTGTCTAAGGAAATCACATTGGTATAAGGGACTGTTCTTATTCCCATCTTTTTGTTTAATGAACAATTATCCAAGTAAGCCATTACACATTGTTGATTTACTTGGACTCGGATGACACGCGGGTAGCTATAATCTCCCACGTGATAGAATCAATTGCTGCTGTAACCACAATTGAACGTCTGACTTCTGTTGTTGATTTCATTTGTTTGTTATTTCCTTCAATATTTCTCAATCTAACACTTCTCATCGTATTGCACAGGGACGAAAGCTTGACACACGTGTCTAAGGAAACCACTTTGGTATAAGGGATTGTTCTTATTCCCTTCTTTTTGTTTAATGAACAATTATCCAAGTGAGCCGTTCCACATTGTTGATTTTCTTGGACTCGGATGTCACGCAGCTAGCTATAATCTCCCACGTGGTAAGGTCAATTGCTGCTGTAACCACAAATGCACGACTGACTTCTGTTGTTGATTTCATTTGTTTGTTATTTCCTTCAATGTATCTCATTCTAACACTTCTCATCGTATTGCACAGGGACGAAAGCTTGACACACGTGTCTATGGAAACCACATTGGTATAAGGGACTGTTCTTATTCCCTTCTTTCTGTATAATGATCAATTATCCAAGTAAGCCATTCCACATTGTTGATTTTCTTGGACTCGGATGTCACGCAGGTAGCTATAATCTCCCACGTGGTAAGGTCAAATGCTGCTGTAACCACAAATGCACGACTGACTTCTGTTGTTGATTTCATTTGTTTGTTATTTCCTTCTATGTTTCTCATTCTAACACTTTTCATCGTATTGCACAGGGGCGAAAGCTTGACACACGTGTCTAAGGGAACCACATTGGTATAAGGGACTGTTCTTATTCCCTTCTTTTTGTTTAATGAACAATTATCCAAGTAAGCCATTCCACATTGTTGATTTTCTTGGACTCGGATGTCACGCAGGTAGCTATAATCTCCCACGTGGTAAAATCAATTGCTGCTGTAACCACAATTGAACGGCTGACTTCTGTTGTTGTTTTCATTTGTTCGTTATTTCCTTCAATGTTTCCGATTCTAACACGTTTCATCGTAATGCTGAGGGACGAAAGCTTGACACACGTGTCTATGGAAACCACATTGGTATAAGGGACTGTTCTTATTCCTTTCTTTCTGTATAATGAACAATTATCCAAGTAAGCCATTCCACATTGTTGATTTTCTTGGACTTGGATGAAACGCAGGTAGCTATGATCTTTTACGTTGTAAGGTCAATTGCTGCTGTAACCACAAATGCACGACTAACTTCTGTTGTTGATTTCATTTGTTTGTTATTTCCTTCAATGTTTCTCATTCTAACACTTTTCATCGTATTGCACATGGACGAAAGCTTGACACACGTGTCTAAGGAAACCACTTTGGTATAAGGGACTGTTCTTATTCCCTTCTTTTTGTTTAATGAACAATTACCCAAGTAAGCCGTTCCACATTGTTGATTTTCTTGGACTCGGATGTCACGCAGGTAGCTATAATCTCCCACGTGGTAAGGTCAATTGCTGCTGTAACCACAAATGCACGACTGACTTCTGTTGTTGATTTCATTTGTTTGTTATTTCCTTCAATGTTTCTCATTCTAACACTTCTCATCGTATTGCACAGGGACGAAAGCTTGACACACGTGTCTATGGAAACCACATTGGTATAAGGGACTGTTCTTATTCCCTTCTTTCCCTATAATGATCAATTATCCAAGTAAGCCATTCCACATTGTTGATTTTCTTGGACTCGGATGACACGCAGGTAGCTATAATCTTTTACGTGGTAAGGTAAATTGCTGCTGTAACCACAAATGCACGACTGACTTCTGTTGTTGATTTCATTTGTTTGTTATTTCCTTCTATGTTTCTCATTCTAACACTTTTCATCGTATTGCACAGGGACGAAAGCTTGACACACGTGTCTAAGGAAACCACTTTGGTATGAGGGACTGTTCTTATTCCCTTCTTTTTGTTTAATGATCAATTATCCAAGTAAGCCATTCCACATTGTTGATTTTCTTGGACTCGGATGACACGCAGGTAGCTATGATCTTTTACGTGGTAAGGTCAATTGCTGCTGTAACCACAAATGCACGACTGACTTCTGTTGTTGTTTTCATTTGTTTGATATTTCCTTCTATGTTTCTCATTCTAACACTTTTCATCGTATTGCACAGGGGCGAAAGTTTGACACACGTGCCTAAGGGAACCACATTGGTATAAAGGACTGTTCTTATTCCCGTCTTTTTGTTCAATGAACAATTATCCAAGTAAGCCATTCCACATTGTTGATTTTCTTGGACTCGGATGACACGCAGGTAGCTATAATCTCCCACGTGGTAAGGTCAATTGCTGCTGTAACCACAATTGGACGGCTGACTTCTGTTGTTGATTCCATTTGTATGTTATTTTCTTCAATGTTTCTCATTCTAATTCTTTTCATCGTATTGCTGAGAGGCGAAAGCTTACCACACGTGTCTAAGGAAACCACTTTGGTATAAGGGACTGTTCTTATTCCTTTTTTTTTTGTTTGATGAACAATTATTTAAGTAGGCCATTCCACATTGTTGATTTTCTTGGACTCGGATGTCGCGCAGGTAGCTATAATCTTCCACGTGGTAAAATCAATTGCTGCTGTAACCACAATTGAACGGCTGACTTCTGTTGTTGTTTTCATTTGTTTGTTATTTCCTTCAATGTTTCCCATTCTAACACGTTTCATCGTAATGCTGAGGGACGAAAGCTTGACACACGTGTCTAAGGAAACCACATTGGTATAAGGGAATGTTTTTATTTCCTTCTTTCTGTATAATGAAGAATTATCCAAGTAAGCCATTCCACATTGTTGATTTTCTTGGACTCGGATGTCACGCAGGTAGCTATAATCTCCCACGTGGTAAGGTCAATTGCTGCTGTAACCACAAATGCACGACTGATTTCTGTTGTTGATTTCATTTGTTTGTTATTTCCTTCAATGTTTCTCATTCTAACACTTCTCATCGTATTGCACAGGGACGAAAGCTTGACACACGTGTCTAAGGAAATCACATTGGTATAAGGGACTGTTCTTATTCCCTTCTTTTTGGTTAATGAATAATTATCCAAGTAAGCCATTCCACATTGTTGATTTTCTTGGACTCGGATGACACGCGGGCAGCTATAATCTCCCACGTGGTAAGGTCAATTGCTGCTGTAACCACAATTGGACGGCTGACTTCTGTTGTTGATTTCATTTGTTTGTTATTTCCTTCAATGTTTCTCATTCTAACACTTCTCATCGTATTGCACAGGGACGAAAGCTTGACACACGTGTCTATGGAAACCACATAGGTATAAGGGACTGTTCTTATTCCCTTCTTTCTGTATAATGATCAATTATCCAAGTAAGCCATTCCACATTGTTGATTTTCTTGGACTCGGATGACACGCGGGTAGCTATAATCTCCCACATGGTAAGGTCAATTGCTGCTGTAACCACAATTGGACGGCTGACTTCTGTTGTTGTTTTCATTTGTTTGTTATTTCCTTCAATGTTTCCCATTCTTACACGTTTCATCGTAATGCTGAGGGACGAAAGCTTGACACGCGTGTCTAAGGAAACCACTTTGGTATAAGGGACTCTTCTTATTCCCTTCTTTTTGTTTAATGAACAATTATCCAAGTAAGCAATTCCACATTGTTGATTTTCTTGGACTCGGATGTCACGCAGGTAGCTATAATCTCCCACGTGGTAAGGTCAATTGCTGCTGTAACCACAATTGGACGGCTGACTTCTGTTGTTGATTTCATTTGTTTGTTATTTCCTTCAATGTTTCCCATTCTAACACGTTTCATCGTAATGCTGAGGGACGAAAGCTTGACACACGTGTCTATGGAAACCACATTGGTATAAGGGACTGTTTTTATTTCCTTCTTTCTGTATAATGAACAATTATCCAAGTAAGCCATTCCACATTGTTGATTTTCTTGGACTCGGATGTCACGCAGGTAGCTATAATCTCCCACGTGGTAAGGTCAATTGCTGCTGTAACCACAATTGGACGGCTGACTTCTGTTGTTGATTTCATTTGTTTGTTATTTCCTTCAATGTTTCCCATTCTAACACGTTTCATCGTAATGCTGAGGGACGAAAGCTTGACACACGTGTCTATGGAAACCACATTGGTATAAGGGACTGTTTTTATTTCCTTCTTTCTGTATAATGAACAATTATCCAAGTAAGCCATTCCACATTGTTGATTTTCTTGGACTCGGATGACACGCAGGTAGCTATAATCTCCCACGTGGTAAGGTCAATTGCTGCTGTAACCACAATTGGACGGCTGACTTCTGTTGTTGATTTCATTTGTTTGTTATTTCCTTCAATGTTTCTCATTCCAACACTTCTCATCGTATTGCACAGGGACGAAAGCTTGACACACGTGTCTATGGAAACCACATTGGTATAAGGGACTGTTCTTATTCCCTTCTTTCTGTATAATGATCAATTATCCAAGTAAGCCATTCCACATTGTTGATTTTCTTGGACTCGGATGACACGCGGGTAGCTATAATCTCCCACGTGGTAAGGTCAATTGCTGCTGTAACCACAATTGGACGGCTGACTTCTGTTGTTGTTTTCATTTTTTTGTTATTTCCTTCAATGTTTCTCATTCTAACACTTCTCATCGTATTGCACAGGGACGAAAGCTTGACACACGTGTCTAAGGAAATCACAATGGTATAAGGGACTGTTCTTATTCCCTTCTTTTTGTTTAATGAATAATTATCCAAGTAAGCCATTCCACATTGTTGATTTTCTTGGACTCGGATGACACGCGGGCAGCTATAATCTCCCACGTGGTGAGGTCAATTGCTACTGTAACCACAAATGCACGACTGACTTCTGTTGTTGATTTCATTCGTTTGTTATTTTCTTCAATGTTTCTCATTCCAACACTTTTCATCGTATTGCACAGGGACGAAAGCTTGACACGCGTGTCTAAGGAAACCACTTTGGTATAAGGGACTGTTCTTATTCCCTTCTTTTTGTTTAATCAACAATTATCCAAGTAAGCAATTCCACATTGTTGATTTTCTTGGACTCGGATGTCACGCAGGTAGCTATAATCTCCCAAGTGGTAAGGTCAATTGCTGCTGTAACCACAAATGCACGACTGACTTCTGTTGTTGATTTCTTCGTTTGTTATTTTCTTCAATGTTTCTCATTCTAACACTTTTCATCGTATTGCACAGGGACGAAAGCTGGACACGCGTGTCTAAGGAAATCACATTGGTATAAGGGACTGTTCTTATTCCCTTCTTTTTGTTTAAAGAACAATTATCCAAGTGAGCCATTCCACATTGTTGATTTTCTTGGACTCGGATAACACGCGGGTAGCTATAATCTCCCACGTGGTAAGGTCAATTGCTGCTGTAACCACAATTGGACGGCTGACTTCTGTTGTTGATTTCATTTGTTTGTTATTTCCTTCAATGTTTCCCATTCTAACACGTTTCATCGTAATGCTGAGGGACGAAAGCTTGACACACGTGTCTATGGAAACCACATTGGTATAAGGGACTGTTTATTTCCTTCTTTCTGTATAATGAACAATTATCCAAGTAAGCCATTCCACATTGTTGATTTTCTTGGACTCGGATGACACGCGGGTAGCTATAATCTCCCACGTGGTAAGGTCAATTGCTGCTGTAACCACAATTGGACGGCTGACTTCTGTTGTTGTTTTCATTTGTTTGTTATTTCCTTCAATGTTTCCCATTCTTACACGTTTCATCGTAATGCTGAGGGACGAAAGCTTGACACTCGTGTCTATGGAAACCACATTGGTATAAGAAACTGTTCTTATTCCCTTCTTTCTGTATAATGAACAATTATCCAAGTAAGCCATTCCACATTGTTGATTTTCTTGGACTCGGATGTCACGCAGGTAGCTATAATCTCCCACGTGGTAGAATCAATTGCTGCTCTAACCACAATTGAACGTCTGACTTCTGTTGTTGATTTCATTTGTTTGTTATTTCCTTCAATGTTTCTCATTCTTACACTTTTCATCGTAAATCACAGGGACGAAAGCTTGACACACGTGTCTAAGGAAACCCTATTGGTATAAGGGACTGTTTTTATTTCCTTCTTTCTGTATAATGAAGAATTATCCAAGTAAGCCATTACACATTGTTGATTTTCTTGGACTCGGATGACACGCGGGTAGGTATAATCTCCCACGTGGTAAGGTCAATTGCTGCTGTAACCACAAATGCACGACTGACTTCTGTTGTTGATTTCATTTGTTTGTTATTTCCTTCTATGTTTCTCATTCTAACACTTTTCATCGTATTGCACAGGGACGAAAGCTTGACACACGTGTCTAAGGAAACCACTTTGGTATGAGGGACTGTTCTTATTCCCTTCTTTTTGTTTAATGATCAATTATCCAAGTAAGCCATTCCACATTGTTGATTTTCTTGGACTCGGATGACACGCAGGTAGCTATAATCTTTTACGTGGTAAGGTCAATTGCTGCTGTAACCTCAAATGCACGACTGACTTCTGTTGTTGATTTCATTTGTTTATTATTTCCACCAATGTTTCTCATTCTAACACTTTTCATCGTATTGCACAGGGGCGAAAGCTTGACACACGTGTCTAAGGGAACCACTTTGGTATAACGGACTGATTTTATTCTCTTCTTTTTGTTTAATGAACAATTATCCAAGTAAGCCATTCCACATTGTTGATTTTCTTGGACTCGGATGTCACGCAGGTAGCTATAATCTCCCACGTGATAGAATCAATTGCTGCTGTAACCACAATTGAACGTCTGACTTCTGTTGTTGATTTCATTTGTTTGTTATTTCCTTCAATATTTCTCATTCTAACACTTCTCATCGTATTGCACAGGGACGAAAGCTTGACACACGTGTCTAAGGAAACCACTTTGGTATAAGGGACTGTTCTTATTCCCTTCTTTTTATTTAATGAACAATTATCCAAGTAAGCCGTTCCACATTGTTGATTTTCTTGGACTCGGATGACACGCGGGTAGCTATAATCTCCCACGTGATAGAATCAATTGCTGCTGTAACCACAATTGAACGTCTGACTTCTGTTGTTGATTTCATTTGTTTGTTATTTCCTTCAATGTTTCTCATTCTAACACTTCTCATCGTATTGCACAGGGACGAAAGCTTGACACACGTGTCTATGGAAACCACATTGGTATAAGGGACTGTTCTTATTCCCTTCTTTCTGTATAATGAACAATTATCCAAGTAAGCCATTCCACATTGTTGATTTTCTTGGACTCGGATGACACGCAGGTAGCTATAATCTTTTACGTGGTAAGGTCAATTGCTGCTGTAACCACAAATGCATGACTGACTTCTGTTGTTGATTTCATTTGTTTGTTATTTCCTTCAATGTTTTTCATTCTAACACTTTTCATCGTATTGCACAGGGACGAAAGCTTGACACACGTGTCTAAGGAAACCACTTTGGTATAAGGGACTGTTCTTATTCCCTTCTTTTTGTTTAATGAACAATTATCCAAGTAAGCCATTCCACATTGTTGATTTTCTTGGACTCGGATGTCACGCAGGTAGCTATAATCTCCCACGTGGTAAGGTCAATTGCTGCTGTAACCACAAATGCACGACTGACTTCTGTTGTTGATTTCATTCGTTTGTTATTTTCTTCAATGTTTCTCATTCCAACACTTTTCATCGTATTGCACAGGGACGAAAGCTTGACACGCGTGTCTAAGAAAACCACTTTGGTATAAGGGACTGTTCATATTCCCTTCTTTTTGTTTAATGAACAATTATCCAAGTAAGCAATTCCACATTGTTGATTTTCTTGGACTCGGATGTCACGCAGGTAGCTATAATCTCCCACGTGGTAAGGTCAATTGCTGCTGTAACCACAAATGCACGACTGACTTCTGTTGTTGATTTCATTCGTTTGTTATTTTCTTCAATGTTTCTCATTCCAACACTTTTCATCGTATTGCACAGGGACGAAAGCTTGACACGCGTGTCTAAGGAAATCACATTGGTATAAGGGACTGTTCTTATTCCCTTCTTTTTGTTTAATGAACAATTATCCAAGTGAGCCATTCCACATTGTTGATTTTCTTGGACTCGGATAGCTATAATCTCCCACGTGGTAAGGTCAATTGCTGCTGTAACCACAATTGGACGGCTGACTTCTGTTGTTGATTTCATTTGTTTGTTATTTCTTTCAATGTTTCCCACTCTAACACGTTTCATCGTAATGCTGAGGGACGAAAGCTTGACACACGTGTCTATGGAAACCACATTGATATAATGGACTGTTTTTATTTCCTTCTTTCTGTATAATGAACAATTATCCAAGTAAGCCATTCCACATTGTTGATTTTCTTGGACTCGGATGACACGCGGGTAGCTATAATCTCCCACGTGGTAAGGTCAATTGCTGCTGTAACCACAATTGGACGGCTGACTTCTGTTGTTGTTTTCATTTGTTTGTTATTTCCTTCAATGTTTCCCATTCTTACACGTTTCATCGTAATGCTGAGGGACGAAAGCTTGACACTCGTGTCTATGGAAACCACATTGGTATAAGGGACTGTTCTTTTTCCCTTCTTTCTGTATAATGAACAATTGTCCAAGTAGGCCATTCCACATTGTTGATTTTCTTGGACTCGGATGTCACGCAGGTAGCTATAATCTCCCACGTGGTAGAATCAATTGCTGCTCTAACCACAATTGAACGTCTGACTTCTGTTGTTGATTTCATTCGTTTGTTATTTCCTTCAATGTTTCTCATTCTTACACTTTTCATCGTAAATCACAGGGACGAAAGCTTGACACACGTGTCTAAGGAAACCCTATTGGTATAAGGGACTGTTTTTATTTCCTTCTTTCTGTATAATGAAAAATTATCCAAGTAAGCCATTCCACATTGTTGATTTTCTTGGACTCGGATGACACGCGGGTAGGTATAATCTCCCACGTGGTAAGGTCATCTGCTGCTGTAACCTCAAATGCACGACTGACTTCTGTTGTTGATTTCATTTGTTTGTTATTTCTTCCAATGTTTCTCATTCTAACTCTTTTCATCGTATTACACAGGGACGAAAGCTTGACACACGTGTCTAAGGAAACCACTTTGGTATAACGGACTGTTTTTATTACCTTCTTTATGTTTAATGAACATAAGCCATTCCACATTGTTGATTTTCTTGGACTCGGATGTCACGCAGGTAGCTATAATCTCCCACGTGGTAAGGTCAAGTGCTGCTGTAACCACAAATGCACGACTGACTTCTGTTGTTGATTTCATTTGTTTGTTATTTCCTTCTATGTTTCTCATTCTAACACTTTTCATCGTATTGCACAGGGGCGAAAGCTTGACACACGTGTCTATGGAAACCACATTGGTATAAGGGACTGTTCTTATTCCCTTCTTTCTGTATAATGATCAATTATCCAAGTAAGCCATTCCACATTGTTGATTTTCTTGGACTCGGATGACACGCAGGTAGCTATAATCTCTTACGTGGTAAGGTCAATTGCTGCTGTAACCACAAATGCACGACTGACTTCTGTTGTTGATTTCATTTGTTTGTTATTTCCTTCAATGTTTCTCATTCTAACACTTTTCATCGTATTGCACAGGGACGAAAGCTTGACACACGTGTCTAAGGAAACCACTTTGGTATAAGGGACTCTTCTCATTCCCTTCTTTTTGTTTAATGAACAATTATCCAAGTAAGCAATTCCACATTGTTGATTTTTTTGGACTCGGATGTCACGCAGGTAGCTATAATCTCCCACGTGGTAAGGTCAATTGCTGCTGTAACCACAAATGCACGACTGACTTCTGTTGTTGATTTCATTCGTTTGTTATTCTCTTCAATGTATCTCATTCTAACACTTTTCATCGTATTGCACAGGGACGAAAGCTTGACACACGTGTCTAAGGAAATCACATTGGTATAAGGGACTGTTCTTATTCCCTTCTTTTTGTTTAATGAACAATTATCCAAGTAAGCCATTCCACATTGTTGATTTTCTTGGACTCGGATAACACGCGGGTAGCTATAATCTCCCACGTGGTAAGGTCAATTGCTGCTGTAACCACAATTGGACGGCTGACTTCTGTTGTTGATTTCATTTGTTTGTTATTTTCTTCAATGTTTCCCATTCTAACACGTTTCATCGTAATGCTCAGGGACGAAAGCTTGACACACGTGTCTATGGAAACCACATTGGTATAAGGGACTGTTCTTATTCCCTTCTTTCTGTATAATGAACAATTATCCAAGTAAGCCATTCCACATTGTTGATTTTATTGGACTCGGATGACACGCGGGTAGCTATAATCTCCCACGTGGTAAGGTCAATTGCTGCTGTAACCACAATTGGACGGCTGACTTCTGTTGTTGTTTTCATTTGTTTGTTATTTCCTTCAATGTTTCCCATTCTTACACGTTTCATCGTAATGCTGAGGGACGAAAGCTTGACACACGTGTCTATGGAAACCACATTGGTATAAGGGACTGTTCTTATTCCCTTCTTTCTGTATAATGAAGAATTATCCAAGTAAGCCATTCCACATAGTTGATTTTCTTGGACTCGGATGACACGCAGGTAGCTATAATCTTTTACGTGGTAAGGTCAATTGCTGGTGTAACCTCAAATGCACGACTGACTTCTGTTGTTGATTTCATTTGTTTGTTATTTCCTCCAATGTTTCTCATTCTAACTCTTTTCATCGTATTACACAGGGACGAAAGCTTGACACACGTGTCTAAGGAAACCACTTTGGTATAAGGGACTGTTCTTATTCCCTTCTTTCTGTATAATGAACAATTATCCAAGTAAGCCATTCCACATTGTTGATTTTCTTGGACTCGGATGTCACGCAGGTAGCTATAATCTCCCACGTGGTAGAATCAATTGCTGCTCTAACCACAATTGAACGTCTGACTTCTGTTGTTGATTTCATTTGTTTGTTATTTCCTTCAATGTTTCTCATTCTAACACTTTTCATCGTATTGCACAGGGACGAAAGCTTGACACACGTGTCTAAGGAAACCACTTTGGTATGAGGGACTGTTCTTATTCCCTTCTCTCTGTATAATGATCAATTATCCAAGTAAGCCATTCCACATTGTTGATTTTCTTGGACTCGGATGTCACGCAGGTAGCTATAATCTCCCACGTGGTAAGGTCAAGTGCTGCTGTAACCACAAATGCACGACTGACTTCTGTTGTTGATTTCATTTGTTTGTTATTTCCTTCTATGTTTCTCATTCTAACACTTTTCATCGTATTGCACAGGGACGAAAGCTTGACACACGTGTCTAAGGGAACCACATTGGTATAAGGGACCGTTCTTATTCCCTTCTTTTTGTTTAATGAACAATTATCCACATTGTTGATTTTCTTGGACTCGGATGACACGCAGGTAGCTATAATCTCCCACGTGGTAAGGTCGATTGCTGCTGTAACCACAATTGGACGGCTGACTCCTGTTGTTGATTCCATTTGTATGTTATTTTCTTCAATGTTTCTCATTCCAACACTTTTCATCGTATTGCACAGGGACGAAAGCTTGACACGCGTGTCTAAGGAAACCACTTTGGTATAAGGGACTGTTCTTATTCCCTTCTTTTTGTTTAATGAACAATTATCCAAGTAAGCAATTCCACATTGTTGATTTTCTTGGACTCGGATGTCACGCAGGTAGCTATAATCTCCCACGTGGTAAGGTCAATTGCTGCTGTAACCACAAATGCACGACTGACTTCTGTTGTTGATTTCATTCGTTTGTTATTCTCTTCAATGTTTCTCATTCTAACACTTTTCATCGTATTGAACAGGGGCGAAAGCTTGACACACGTGTCTAAGGGAACCACATTGGTATAAGGGACTGTTCTTATTCCCTTCTTTTTGTTTAATGAACAATTATCCAAGTAAGCCATTCCACATTGTTGATTTTCTTGGAATCGGATGTCACGCAGGTAGCTATAATATCCCACGTGGTAAGGTCAAGTGCTGCTGTAACCACAAATGCACGACTGACTTCTGTTGTTGATTTCATTTGTTTGTTATTTCCTTCTATGTTTCTCATTCTAACACTTTTCATCGTATTGCACATGGGCGAAAGCTTGACACACGTGTCTAAGGGAACCACATTGGTATAAGGGACTGTTCTTATTCCCTTCTTTTTGTTTAATGAACAATTATCCAAGTAAGCCATTCCACATTGTTGATTTTCTTGGACTCGGATGACACGCAGGTAGCTATAATCTCCCACGTGGTAAGGTCGATTGCTGCTGTAACCACAATTGGACGGCTGACTCCTGTTGTTGATTCCATTTGTATGTTATTTTCTTCAATGTTTTTCATTCCAACACTTTTCATCGTATTGCACAGGGACGAAAGCTTGACACGCGTGTCTAAGGAAACCACTTTGGTATAAGGGACTGTTCTTATTCTCTTCTTTTTGTTTAATGAACAATTATCCAAGTAAGCAGTTCCACATTGTTGATTTTCTTGGACTCGGATGTCACGCAGGTAGCTATAATCTCCCACGTGGTAAAGTCAATTGCTGGTGTAACCACAAATGCACGACTGACTTCTGTTGTTGATTTCATTTGTTGGTTATTTTCTTCAATGTTTCCCATTCTAACACGTTTCATCGTAATGCTCAGGGACGAAAGCTTGACACACGTGTCTATGGAAACCACATTGGTATAAGGGACTGTTCTTATTCCCTTCTTTCTGTATAATGAACAATTATCCAAGTAAGCCATTCCACATTGTTGATTTTCTTGGACTCGGATGACACGCGGGTAGCTATAATCTCCCACGTGGTAGAATCAATTGCTGCTCTAACCACAATTGAACGTCTGACTTCTGTTGTTGACTTCATTTGTTTGTTATTTCCTTCAATGTTTCTCATTCTTACACTTTTCATCGTAAATCACAGGGACGAAAGCTTGACACACGTGTCTAAGGAAACCCTATTGGTATAAGGGACTCTTTTTATTTCCTTCTTTCTGTATAATGAAGAATTATCCAAGTAAGCCATTCCACATAGTTGATTTTCTTGGACTCGGATGTCACGCAGGTAGCTATAATCTCCCACGTGGTAAGGTCAATTGCTGCTGTAACCACAAATGCACGACTGACTTCTGTTGTTGATTTCATTTGTTTGTTATTTCCTTCAATGTTTCTCATTTTAACACTTCTCATCGTATTGCACAGGGACGAAAGCTTGACACACGTGTCTAAGGAAATCACATTGGTATAAGGGACTGTTCTTATTCCCTTCTTTTTGTTTAATGAACAATTATCCAAGTAAGCCATTCCACATTGTTGATTTTCTTGGACTCGGATGACACGCGGGTAGGTATAATCTCCCACGTGGTGAGGTCAATTGCTGGTGTAACCACAAATGGACGACTGACTTCTGTTGTTGATTTCATTTGTTTGTTATTTCCTTCTATGTTTCTCATTCTAACACTTTTCATCGTATTGCACAGGGACGAAAGCTTGACACACGTGTCTAAGGAAACCACTTTGGTATGAGGGACTGTTCTTATTCCCTTCTTTTTGTTTAATGATCAATTATCCAAGTAAGCCATTCCACATTGTTGATTTTCTTGGACTCGGATGACACGCGGGTAGGTATAATCTCCCACGTGGTAAGGTCAATTGCTGCTGTAACCACAAATGCACGACTGACTTCTGTTGTTGATTTCATTCGTTTGTTATTCTCTTCAATGTATCTCATTCTAACACTTTTCATCGTATTGCACAGGGACGAAAGCTTGACACACGTGTCTAAGGAAATCACATTGGTATAAGGGACTGTTCTTATTCCCTTCTTTTTGTTTAATGAACAATTATCCAAGTAAGCCATTCCACATTGTTGATTTTCTTGGACTCGGATAACACGCGGGTAGCTATAATCTCCCACGTGGTAAGGTCAATTGCTGCTGTAACCACAATTGGACGGCTGACTTCTGTTGTTGATTTCATTTGTTTGTTATTTTCTTCAATGTTTCCCATTCTAACACGTTTCATCGTAATGCTCAGGGACGAAAGCTTGACACACGTGTCTATGGAAACCACATTGGTATAAGGGACTGTTCTTATTCCCTTCTTTCTGTATAATGAACAATTATCCAAGTAAGCCATTCCACATTGTTGATTTTATTGGACTCGGATGACACGCGGGTAGCTATAATCTCCCACGTGGTAAGGTCAATTGCTGCTGTAACCACAATTGGACGGCTGACTTCTGTTGTTGTTTTCATTTGTTTGTTATTTCCTTCAATGTTTCCCATTCTTACACGTTTCATCGTAATGCTGAGGGACGAAAGCTTGACACACGTGTCTATGGAAACCACATTGGTATAAGGGACTGTTCTTATTCCCTTCTTTCTGTATAATGAAGAATTATCCAAGTAAGCCATTCCACATAGTTGATTTTCTTGGACTCGGATGACACGCAGGTAGCTATAATCTTTTACGTGGTAAGGTCAATTGCTGGTGTAACCTCAAATGCACGACTGACTTCTGTTGTTGATTTCATTTGTTTGTTATTTCCTCCAATGTTTCTCATTCTAACTCTTTTCATCGTATTACACAGGGACGAAAGCTTGACACACGTGTCTAAGGAAACCACTTTGGTATAAGGGACTGTTCTTATTCCCTTCTTTCTGTATAATGAACAATTATCCAAGTAAGCCATTCCACATTGTTGATTTTCTTGGACTCGGATGTCACGCAGGTAGCTATAATCTCCCACGTGGTAGAATCAATTGCTGCTCTAACCACAATTGAACGTCTGACTTCTGTTGTTGATTTCATTTGTTTGTTATTTCCTTCAATGTTTCTCATTCTAACACT
The DNA here is from genome assembly GCF_914767665.1 of Harmonia axyridis. NCBI lineage: Eukaryota > Metazoa > Arthropoda > Insecta > Coleoptera > Coccinellidae > Harmonia > Harmonia axyridis. Next base: position 44,076,237 of record NC_059502.1, on the reverse strand, counting down.
TTTCATCGTATTGCACAGGGACGAAAGCTTGACACACGTGTCTAAGGAAACCACTTTGGTATGAGGGACTGTTCTTATTCCCTTCTCTTTGTTTAATGAACAATTATACAAGTAAGCCATTCCACATTGTTGATTTTCTTGGACTCGGATGTCACGCAGGTAGCTATAATCTCCCACGTGGTAAGGTCAAGTGCTGCTGTAACCACAAATGCACGACTGACTTCTGTTGTTGATTTCATTTGTTGGTTATTTCCTTCTATGTTCCTCATTCTAACACTTTTCATCGTATTGCACAGGGGCGAAAGCTTGACACACGTGTCTAAGGGAACCACATTGGTATAAGGGACCGTTCTTATTCCCTTCTTTTTGTTTAATGAACAATTATCCACATTGTTGATTTTCTTGGACTCGGATGACACGCAGGTAGCTATAATCTCCCACGTGGTAAGGTCGATTGCTGCTGTAACCACAATTGGACGGCTGACTTCTGTTGTTGATTCCATTTGTATGTTATTTTCTTCAATGTTTCTCATTCCAACACTTTTCATCGTATTGCACAGGGACGAAAGCTTGACACGCGTGTCTAAGGAAACCACTTTGGTATAAGGGACTGTTCTTATTCCCTTCTTTTTGTTTAATGAACAATTATCCAAGTAAGCAATTCCACATTGTTGATTTTCTTGGACTCGGATGTCACGCAGGTAGCTATAATCTCCCACGTGGTAAGGTCAATTGCTGCTGTAACCACAAATGCACGACTGACTTCTGTTGTTGATTTCATTCGTTTGTTATTCTCTTCAATGTTTCTCATTCTAACACTTTTCATCGTATTGAACAGGGGCGAAAGCTTAACACACGTGTCTAAGGGAACCACATTGGTATAAGGGACTGTTCTTATTCCCTTCTTTTTGTTTAATGAACAATTATCCAAGTAAGCCATTCCACATTGTTGATTTTCTTGGAATCGGATGTCACGCAGGTAGCTATAATATCCCACGTGGTAAGGTCAAGTGCTGCTGTAACCACAAATGCACGACTGACTTCTGTTGTTGATTTCATTTGTTTGTTATTTCCTTCTATGTTTCTCATTCTAACACTTTTCATCGTATTGCACATGGGCGAAAGCTTGACACACGTGTCTAAGGGAACCACATTGGTATAAGGGACTGTTCTTATTCCCTTCTTTTTGTTTAATGAACAATTATCCAAGTAAGCCATTCCACATTGTTGATTTTCTTGGACTCGGATGACACGCAGGTAGCTATAATCTCCCACGTGGTAAGGTCGATTGCTGCTGTAACCACAATTGGACGGCTGACTCCTGTTGTTGATTCCATTTGTATGTTATTTTCTTCAATGTTTTTCATTCCAACACTTTTCATCGTATTGCACAGGGACGAAAGCTTGACACGCGTGTCTAAGGAAACCACTTTGGTATAAGGGACTGTTCTTATTCTCTTCTTTTTGTTTAATGAACAATTATCCAAGTAAGCAGTTCCACATTGTTGATTTTCTTGGACTCGGATGTCACGCAGGTAGCTATAATCTCCTACGTGGTAAAGTCAATTGCTGGTGTAACCACAAATGCACGACTGACTTCTGTTGTTGATTTCATTTGTTGGTTATTTTCTTCAATGTTTCCCATTCTAACACGTTTCATCGTAATGCTCAGGGACGAAAGCTTGACACACGTGTCTATGGAAACCACATTGGTATAAGGGACTGTTCTTATTCCCTTCTTTCTGTATAATGAACAATTATCCAAGTAAGCCATTCCACATTGTTGATTTTCTTGGACTCGGATGACACGCGGGTAGCTATAATCTCCCACGTGGTAGAATCAATTGCTGCTCTAACCACAATTGAACGTCTGACTTCTGTTGTTGACTTCATTTGTTTGTTATTTCCTTCAATGTTTCTCATTCTTACACTTTTCATCGTAAATCACAGGGACGAAAGCTTGACACACGTGTCTAAGGAAACCCTATTGGTATAAGGGACTCTTTTTATTTCCTTCTTTCTGTATAATGAAGAATTATCCAAGTAAGCCATTCCACATAGTTGATTTTCTTGGACTCGGATGTCACGCAGGTAGCTATAATCTCCCACGTGGTAAGGTCAATTGCTGCTGTAACCACAAATGCACGACTGACTTCTGTTGTTGATTTCATTTGTTTGTTATTTCCTTCAATGTTTCTCATTTTAACACTTCTCATCGTATTGCACAGGGACGAAAGCTTGACACACGTGTCTAAGGAAATCACATTGGTATAAGGGACTGTTCTTATTCCCTTCTTTTTGTTTAATGAACAATTATCCAAGTAAGCCATTCCACATTGTTGATTTTCTTGGACTCGGATGACACGCGGGTAGGTATAATCTCCCACGTGGTAAGGTCAATTGCTGGTGTAACCACAAATGGACGACTGACTTCTGTTGTTGATTTCATTTGTTTGTTATTTCCTTCTATGTTTCTCATTCTAACACTTTTCATCGTATTGCACAGGGACGAAAGCTTGACACACGTGTCTAAGGAAACCACTTTGGTATGAGGGACTGTTCTTATTCCCTTCTTTTTGTTTAATGATCAATTATCCAAGTAAGCCATTCCACATTGTTGATTTTCTTGTACTCGGATGAACGCAGGTAGCTATAATCTTTTACGTGGTAAGGTCAATTGCTGCTGTAACCTCAAATGCACGACTGACTTCTGTTGTTGATTTCATTTGTTTGTTATTTCCTCCAATGTTTCTCATTCTAACTCTTTTCATCGTATTACACAGGGACGAAAGCTTGACACACGTGTCTAAGGAAACCACTTTGGTATAAGAGACTGTTCGTATTCCCTTCTTTTTGTTTAATGAACAATTATCCAAGTAAGCCATTCCACATTGTTGATTTTCTTGGACTCGGATGTCACGCAGGTAGCTATAATGTCCCACGTGGTAAGGTCAAGTGCTGCTGAAACCACAAATGCACGACTGACTTCTGTTGTTGATTTTATTTGTTTGTTATTTCCTTCTATGTTTCTCATTCTAACACTTTTCATCGTATTGCACAGGGGCGAAAGCTTGACACACGTGTCTAAGGGAACCACATTGGTATAAGGGACTGTTCTTATTCCCTTCTTTTTGTTTAATGAACAATTATCCAAGTAAGCCATTCCACATTGTTGATTTTCTTGGACTCGGATGACACGCAGGTAGCTATAATCTCCCACGTGATAAGGTCGATTGCTGCTGTAACCACAATTGGACGGCTGACTTCTGTTGTTGATTCCATTTGTATGTTATTTTCTTCAATGTTTCTCATTCCAACACTTTTCATCGTATTGCACAGGGACGAAAGCTTGACACGCGTGTCTAAGGAAACCACTTTGGTATAAGGGACTGTTCTTATTCCCTTCTTTTTGTTTAATGAACAATTATCCAAGTAAGCAATTCCACATTGTTGATTTTCTTGGACTCGGATGTCACGCAGGTAGCTATAATCTCCCACGTGGTAAGGTCAATTGCTGCTGTAACCACAAATGCACGACTGACTTCTGTTGTTGATTCCATTCGTTTGTTATTCTCTTCAATGTTTCTCATTCTAACACTTTTCATCGTATTGCACAGGGACGAAAGCTTGACACGCGTGTCTAAAGAATTCACATTGGTATAAGGGACTGTTCTTATTCCCTTCTTTTTGTTTAATGAACAATTATCCAAGTAAGCCATTCCACATTGTTGATTTTCTAGGACTCGGATAACACGCGGGTAGCTATAATCTCCCACGTGGTAAGGTCAATTGCTGCTGTAACCACAATTGGACGGCTGACTTCTGTTGTTGATTTCATTTGTTTGTTATTTTCTTCAATGTTTCCCATTCTAACACGTTTCATCGTAATGCTCAGGGACGAAAGCTTGACACACGTGTCTATGGAAACCACATTGGTATAAGGGACTGTTCTTATTCCCTTCTTTCTGTATAATGAACAATTATCCAAGTAAGCCATTCCACATTGTTGATTTTCTTGGACTCGGATGACACGCGGGTAGCTATAATCTCCCACGTGGTAAGGTCAATTGCTGCTGTAACCACAATTGGACGGCTGACTTCTGTTGTTGTTTTCATTTGTTTGTTATTTACTTCAATGTTTCCCATTCTTACACGTTTCATCGTAATGCTGAGGAACGAAAGCTTGACACACGTGTCTATGGAAACCACATTGGTATAAGGGACTGTTCTTATTCCCTTCTTTCTGTATAATGAACAATTATCCAAGTAAGCCATTCCACATTGTTGATTTTCTTGGACTCGGATGACACGCGGGTAGCTATAATCTCCCACGTGGTGAGGTCAATTGCTGCTGTAACCACAATTGGACGGCTGACTTCTGTTGTTGTTTTCATTTGTTTGTTATTTCCTTCAATGTTTCCCATTCTTACACGTTTCATCGTAATGCTGAGGGACGAAAGCTTGACACACGTGTCTATGGAAACCACATTGGTATAAGGGACTGTTCTTATTCCCTTCTTTCTGTATAATGAACAATTATCCAAGTAAGCCATTCCACATTGTTGATTTTCTTGGACTCGGATGACACGCGGGTAGCTATAATCTCCCACGTGGTAAGGTCAATTGCTGCTGTAACCACAATTGGACGGCTGACTTCTGTTGTTGTTTTCATTTGTTTGTTATTTCCTTCAATGTTTCCCATTCTTACACGTTTCATCGTAATGCTGAGGGACGAAAGCTTGACACACGTGTCTATGGAAACCACATTGGTATAAGGGACTGTTCTGATTCCCTTCTTTCTGTATAATGAACAATTATCCAAGTAAGCCATTCCACATTGTTGATTTTCTTGGACTCGGATGTCACGCAGGTAGCTATAATCTCCCACGTGGTAGAATCAATTGCTGCTCTAACCACAATTGAACGTCTGACTTCTGTTGTTGATTTCATTTGTTTGTTATTTCCTTCAATGTTTCTCATTCTTACACTTTTCATCGTAAATCACAGGGACGAAAGCTTGACACACGTGTCTAAGGAAACCCTATTGGTATAAGGGACTCTTTTTATTTCTTTCTTTCTGTATAATGAAGAATTATCCAAGTAAGCCATTCCACATAGTTGATTTTCTTGGACTCGGATGTCACGCAGGTAGCTATAATCTCCCACGTGGTAAGGTCAATTGCTGCTGTAACCACAATTGGACGGCTGACTTCTGTTGTTGATTTCATTTGTTTGTTATTTTCTTCAATGTTTCCCATTCTAACACGTTTCATCGTAATGCTCAGGGACGAAAGCTTGACACACGTGTCTATGGAAACCACATTGGTATAAGGGACTGTTCTTATTCCCTTCTTTCTGTATAATGAACAATTATCCAAGTAAGCCATTCCACATTGTTGATTTTCTTGGACTCGGATGACACGCGGGTAGCTATAATCCCCCACGTGGTAAGGTCAATTGCTGCTGTAACCACAATTGGACGGCTGACTTCTGTTGTTGTTTTCATTTGTTTGTTATTTCCTTCAATGTTTCCCATTCTTACACGTTTCATCGTAATGCTGAGGGACGAAAGCTTGACACACGTGTCTATGGAAACCACATTGGTATAAGGGACTGTTCTTATTCCCTTCTTTCTGTATAATGAACAATTATCCAAGTAAGCCATTCCACATTGTTGATTTTCTTGGACTCGGATGTCACGCAGGTAGCTATAATCTCCCACGTGGTAGAATCAATTGCTGCTCTAACCACAATTGAACGTCTGACTTCTGTTGTTGATTTCATTTGTTTGTTATTTCCTTCAATGTTTCTCATTCTAACACTTCTCATCGTATTGCACAGGGACGAAAGCTTGACACACGTGTCTAAGGAAACCACTTTGGTATAAGGGACTGTTCTTATTCCCTTCTCTTTGTTTAATGAACAATTATACAAGTAAGCCATTCCACATTGTTGATTTTCTTGGACTCGGATGTCACGCAGGTAGCTATAATCTCCCACGTGGTAAGGTCAAGTGCTGCTGTAACCACAAATGCACGACTGACTTCTGTTGTTGATTTCATTTGTTGGTTATTTCCTTCTATGTTCCTCATTCTAACACTTTTCATCGTATTGCACAGGGGCGAAAGCTTGACACACGTGTCTAAGGGAACCACATTGGTATAAGGGACCGTTCTTATTCCCTTCTTTTTGTTTAATGAACAATTATCCACATTGTTGATTTTCTTGGACTCGGATGACACGCAGGTAGCTATAATCTCCCACGTGGTAAGGTCGATTGCTGCTGTAACCACAATTGGACGGCTGACTTCTGTTGTTGATTCCATTTGTATGTTATTTTCTTCAATGTTTCTCATTCCAACACTTTTCATCGTATTGCACAGGGACGAAAGCTTGACACGCGTGTCTAAGGAAACCACTTTGGTATAAGGGACTGTTCTTATTCCCTTCTTTTTGTTTAATGAACAATTATCCAAGTAAGCAATTCCACATTGTTGATTTTCTTGGACTCGGATGTCACGCAGGTAGCTATAATCTCCCACGTGGTAAGGTCAATTGCTGCTGTAACCACAAATGCACGACTGACTTCTGTTGTTGATTTCATTCGTTTGTTATTCTCTTCAATGTTTCTCATTCTAACACTTTTCATCGTATTGAACAGGGGCGAAAGCTTAACACACGTGTCTAAGGGAACCACATTGGTATAAGGGACTGTTCTTATTCCCTTCTTTTTGTTTAATGAACAATTATCCAAGTAAGCCATTCCACATTGTTGATTTTCTTGGAATCGGATGTCACGCAGGTAGCTATAATCTCCCACGTGGTAAGGTCAAGTGCTGCTGTAACCACAAATGCACGACTGACTTCTGTTGTTGATTTCATTTGTTTGTTATTTCCTTCTATGTTTCTCATTCTAACACTTTTCATCGTATTGCACATGGGCGAAAGCTTGACACACGTGTCTAAGGGAACCACATTGGTATAAGGGACTGTTCTTATTCCCTTCTTTTTGTTTAATGAACAATTATCCAAGTAAGCCATTCCACATTGTTGATTTTCTTGGACTCGGATGACACGCAGGTAGCTATAATCTCCCACGTGGTAAGGTCGATTGCTGCTGTAACCACAATTGGACGGCTGACTCCTGTTGTTGATTCCATTTGTATGTTATTTTCTTCAATGTTTTTCATTCCAACACTTTTCATCGTATTGCACAGGGACGAAAGCTTGACACGCGTGTCTAAGGAAACCACTTTGGTATAAGGGACTGTTCTTATTCTCTTCTTTTTGTTTAATGAACAATTATCCAAGTAAGCAGTTCCACATTGTTGATTTTCTTGGACTCGGATGTCACGCAGGTAGCTATAATCTCCTACGTGGTAAAGTCAATTGCTGGTGTAACCACAAATGCACGACTGACTTCTGTTGTTGATTTCATTTGTTGGTTATTTTCTTCAATGTTTCCCATTCTAACACGTTTCATCGTAATGCTCAGGGACGAAAGCTTGACACACGTGTCTATGGAAACCACATTGGTATAAGGGACTGTTCTTATTCCCTTCTTTCTGTATAATGAACAATTATCCAAGTAAGCCATTCCACATTGTTGATTTTCTTGGACTCGGATGACACGCGGGTAGCTATAATCTCCCACGTGGTAGAATCAATTGCTGCTCTAACCACAATTGAACGTCTGACTTCTGTTGTTGACTTCATTTGTTTGTTATTTCCTTCAATGTTTCTCATTCTTACACTTTTCATCGTAAATCACAGGGACGAAAGCTTGACACACGTGTCTAAGGAAACCCTATTGGTATAAGGGACTCTTTTTATTTCCTTCTTTCTGTATAATGAAGAATTATCCAAGTAAGCCATTCCACATAGTTGATTTTCTTGGACTCGGATGTCACGCAGGTAGCTATAATCTCCCACGTGGTAAGGTCAATTGCTGCTGTAACCACAAATGCACGACTGACTTCTGTTGTTGATTTCATTTGTTTGTTATTTCCTTCAATGTTTCTCATTTTAACACTTCTCATCGTATTGCACAGGGACGAAAGCTTGACACACGTGTCTAAGGAAATCACATTGGTATAAGGGACTGTTCTTATTCCCTTCTTTTTGTTTAATGAACAATTATCCAAGTAAGCCATTCCACATTGTTGATTTTCTTGGACTCGGATGACACGCGGGTAGGTATAATCTCCCACGTGGTGAGGTCAATTGCTGGTGTAACCACAAATGGACGACTGACTTCTGTTGTTGATTTCATTTGTTTGTTATTTCCTTCTATGTTTCTCATTCTAACACTTTTCATCGTATTGCACAGGGACGAAAGCTTGACACACGTGTCTAAGGAAACCACTTTGGTATGAGGGACTGTTCTTATTCCCTTCTTTTTGTTTAATGATCAATTATCCAAGTAAGCCATTCCACATTGTTGATTTTCTTGTACTCGGATGAACGCAGGTAGCTATAATCTTTTACGTGGTAAGGTCAATTGCTGCTGTAACCTCAAATGCACGACTGACTTCTGTTGTTGATTTCATTTGTTTGTTATTTCCTCCAATGTTTCTCATTCTAACTCTTTTCATCGTATTACACAGGGACGAAAGCTTGACACACGTGTCTAAGGAAACCACTTTGGTATAAGAGACTGTTCGTATTCCCTTCTTTTTGTTTAATGAACAATTATCCAAGTAAGCCATTCCACATTGTTGATTTTCTTGGACTCGGATGTCACGCAGGTAGCTATAATGTCCCACGTGGTAAGGTCAAGTGCTGCTGAAACCACAAATGCACGACTGACTTCTGTTGTTGATTTTATTTGTTTGTTATTTCCTTCTATGTTTCTCATTCTAACACTTTTCATCGTATTGCACAGGGGCGAAAGCTTGACACACGTGTCTAAGGGAACCACATTGGTATAAGGGACTGTTCTTATTCCCTTCTTTTTGTTTAATGAACAATTATCCAAGTAAGCCATTCCACATTGTTGATTTTCTTGGACTCGGATGACACGCAGGTAGCTATAATCTCCCACGTGATAAGGTCGATTGCTGCTGTAACCACAATTGGACGGCTGACTTCTGTTGTTGATTCCATTTGTATGTTATTTTCTTCAATGTTTCTCATTCCAACACTTTTCATCGTATTGCACAGGGACGAAAGCTTGACACGCGTGTCTAAGGAAACCACTTTGGTATAAGGGACTGTTCTTATTCCCTTCTTTTTGTTTAATGAACAATTATCCAAGTAAGCAATTCCACATTGTTGATTTTCTTGGACTCGGATGTCACGCAGGTAGCTATAATCTCCCACGTGGTAAGGTCAATTGCTGCTGTAACCACAAATGCACGACTGACTTCTGTTGTTGATTCCATTCGTTTGTTATTCTCTTCAATGTTTCTCATTCTAACACTTTTCATCGTATTGCACAGGGACGAAAGCTTGACACGCGTGTCTAAAGAATTCACATTGGTATAAGGGACTGTTCTTATTCCCTTCTTTTTGTTTAATGAACAATTATCCAAGTAAGCCATTCCACATTGTTGATTTTCTAGGACTCGGATAACACGCGGGTAGCTATAATCTCCCACGTGGTAAGGTCAATTGCTGCTGTAACCACAATTGGACGGCTGACTTCTGTTGTTGATTTCATTTGTTTGTTATTTTCTTCAATGTTTCCCATTCTAACACGTTTCATCGTAATGCTCAGGGACGAAAGCTTGACACACGTGTCTATGGAAACCACATTGGTATAAGGGACTGTTCTTATTCCCTTCTTTCTGTATAATGAACAATTATCCAAGTAAGCCATTCCACATTGTTGATTTTCTTGGACTCGGATGACACGCGGGTAGCTATAATCTCCCACGTGGTAAGGTCAATTGCTGCTGTAACCACAATTGGACGGCTGACTTCTGTTGTTGTTTTCATTTGTTTGTTATTTACTTCAATGTTTCCCATTCTTACACGTTTCATCGTAATGCTGAGGAACGAAAGCTTGACACACGTGTCTATGGAAACCACATTGGTATAAGGGACTGTTCTTATTCCCTTCTTTCTGTATAATGAACAATTATCCAAGTAAGCCATTCCACATTGTTGATTTTCTTGGACTCGGATGACACGCGGGTAGCTATAATCTCCCACGTGGTGAGGTCAATTGCTGCTGTAACCACAATTGGACGGCTGACTTCTGTTGTTGTTTTCATTTGTTTGTTATTTCCTTCAATGTTTCCCATTCTTACACGTTTCATCGTAATGCTGAGGGACGAAAGCTTGACACACGTGTCTATGGAAACCACATTGGTATAAGGGACTGTTCTTATTCCCTTCTTTCTGTATAATGAACAATTATCCAAGTAAGCCATTCCACATTGTTGATTTTCTTGGACTCGGATGACACGCGGGTAGCTATAATCTCCCACGTGGTAAGGTCAATTGCTGCTGTAACCACAATTGGACGGCTGACTTCTGTTGTTGTTTTCATTTGTTTGTTATTTCCTTCAATGTTTCCCATTCTTACACGTTTCATCGTAATGCTGAGGGACGAAAGCTTGACACACGTGTCTATGGAAACCACATTGGTATAAGGGACTGTTCTGATTCCCTTCTTTCTGTATAATGAACAATTATCCAAGTAAGCCATTCCACATTGTTGATTTTCTTGGACTCGGATGTCACGCAGGTAGCTATAATCTCCCACGTGGTAGAATCAATTGCTGCTCTAACCACAATTGAACGTCTGACTTCTGTTGTTGATTTCATTTGTTTGTTATTTCCTTCAATGTTTCTCATTCTTACACTTTTCATCGTAAATCACAGGGACGAAAGCTTGACACACGTGTCTAAGGAAACCCTATTGGTATAAGGGACTCTTTTTATTTCTTTCTTTCTGTATAATGAAGAATTATCCAAGTAAGCCATTCCACATAGTTGATTTTCTTGGACTCGGATGTCACGCAGGTAGCTATAATCTCCCACGTGGTAAGGTCAATTGCTGCTGTAACCACAATTGGACGGCTGACTTCTGTTGTTGATTTCATTTGTTTGTTATTTTCTTCAATGTTTCCCATTCTAACACGTTTCATCGTAATGCTCAGGGACGAAAGCTTGACACACGTGTCTATGGAAACCACATTGGTATAAGGGACTGTTCTTATTCCCTTCTTTCTGTATAATGAACAATTATCCAAGTAAGCCATTCCACATTGTTGATTTTCTTGGACTCGGATGACACGCGGGTAGCTATAATCCCCCACGTGGTAAGGTCAATTGCTGCTGTAACCACAATTGGACGGCTGACTTCTGTTGTTGTTTTCATTTGTTTGTTATTTCCTTCAATGTTTCCCATTCTTACACGTTTCATCGTAATGCTGAGGGACGAAAGCTTGACACACGTGTCTATGGAAACCACATTGGTATAAGGGACTGTTCTTATTCCCTTCTTTCTGTATAATGAACAATTATCCAAGTAAGCCATTCCACATTGTTGATTTTCTTGGACTCGGATGTCACGCAGGTAGCTATAATCTCCCACGTGGTAGAATCAATTGCTGCTCTAACCACAATTGAACGTCTGACTTCTGTTGTTGATTTCATTTGTTTGTTATTTCCTTCAATGTTTCTCATTCTAACACTTCTCATCGTATTGCACAGGGACGAAAGCTTGACACACGTGTCTAAGGAAACCACTTTGGTATAAGGGACTGTTCTTATTCCCTTCTTTTTGTTTAATGAACAATTATCCAAGTAAGCCATTCCACATTGTTGATTTTCTTGGACTCGGATGACACGCGGGTAGCTATAATCTCCCACGTGGTAAGGTCAAGTGCTGCTGTAACCACAAATGCACGACTGACTTCTGTTGTTGATTTCATTTGTTTGTTAGTTTCTTCTATGTTTCTCATTCTAACACTTTTCATCGTATTGCACAGGGGCGAAAGCTTGACACACGTGTTTAAGGGAACCACATTGGTATAAGGGAATGTTCTTATTCCCTTCTTTTTGTTTAATGAACAATTATCCAAGTGAGCCATTCCACATTGTTGATTTTCTTGGACTCGGATGACACGCAGGTAGCTATAATCTCCCACGTGGTAAGGTCAATTGCTGCTGTAACCACAATTGGACGGCTGACTTCTGTTGTTGATTCCATTTGTATGTTATTTTCTTCAATGTTTCTCATTCTAATTCTTTTCATCGTATTGCTGAGAGACGAAAGCTTACCACACGTGTCTAAGGAAACCACTTTGGTATAAGGGACTGTTCTTATTCCTTTTTTTCTGTTCAATGAACAATTATCTAAGTAGGCCATTCCACATTGTTGATTTTCTTGGACTCGGATGTCACGCAGCTAGCTATAATCTCCCACGTGGTAAAATCAATTGCTGCTGTAACCACAATTGAACGTCTGACTTCTGTTGTTGATTTCATTTGTTTGTTATTTGATTCAATGTTTCCCATCCTAACACTTCTCATCGTATTGCACAGGGACGAAAGCTTGACACACGTGTTTATGGAAACCACATTGGTATAAGGGACTGTTCTTATTCCCTTCTTTCTGTTTAATGAACAATTATCCAAGTAAGCCATTCCACATTGTTGATTTTCTTGGACTCGGATGTCACGCAGGTAGCTATAATCTCCCACGTGGTAGAATCAATTGCTGCTGTAACCACAATTGAACGTCTGACTTCTGTTGTTGATTTCATTTGTTTGTTATTTCCTTCTATGTTTCTCATTATAACACTTTTCATCGTATTGCACAGGGGCGAAAGCTTGACACACGTGTCTAAGGAAACCACTTTCGTATGAGGGACTGTTCTTATTCCCTTCTTTTTGTTTAATGAACAATTATCCAAGTAAGCCATTCCACATTGTTGATTTTCTTGGACTCGGATGACACGCGGGTAGCTATAATCTCCCACGAGGTAAGGTCAATTGCTGCTGTAACCACAATTGGACGGCTGACTTCTGTTGTTGATTTCATTTGTTTGTTATTTCCTTCAATGTTTCTCATTCTTACACTTCTCATCGTATTGCACAGGGACGAAAGCTTGACACACGTGTCTATGGAAACCACTTTGGTATGAGGGACTGTTCTTATTCCCTTCTTTTTGTTTAATGATCAAATATCCAAGTTAGCCATTCCACATTGTTGATTTTCTTGGACTCGGATGACACGCAGGTAGCTATAATTTTTTACGTGGTAGGGTCAATTGCTGCTGTAACCTCAAATGCACGACTGACTTCTGTTGTTGATTTCATTTGTTTGTTATTTTCTTCAATGTTTCTCATTCTAATTCTTTTCATCGTATTGCTGAGAGACGAAAGCTCACCACACGTGTCTAAGGAAACCACTTTGGTATAAGGGACTGTTCTTATTCCTTTTTTTTTTTGTTCAATGAACAATTATCTAAGTAGGCCATTCCACATTGTTGATTTTCTTGGACTCGGATGTCACGCAGGTAGCTATAATCTCCCACGTGGTAAAATAAATTGCTGCTGTAACCACAATTGAACGGCTGACTTCTGTTGTTGTTTTCATTTGTTTGTTATTTCCTTCAATGTTTTCCATTCTAACACGTTTCATCGTAATGCTGAAGGACGAAAGCTTGACACACGTGTCTATGGAAACCACATTGGTATAAGGGACTGTTCTTATTTCCTTCTTTCTGTATAATGATCAATTATCCAAGTAAGCCATTTCACATTGTTGATTTTCTTGGAATCGGATGTCACGCAGGTAGCTATAATCTCCCACGTGGTAAGGTCAAATGCTGCTGTAACCACAAATGCACGACTGACTTCTGTTGTTGATTTCATTTGTTTGTTATTTCCTTCTATGTTTCTCATTCTAACACATTTCATCGTATTGCACAGGGGCGAAAGCTTGACACACGTGTCTAATTGAACCACATTGGTATGAGGGACTGTTCTTATTCCCTTCTTTTTGTTTAATGAACAATTATCCAAGTAAGCCATTCCACATTGTTGATTTTTTTGGACTCGGATGTCACGCAGGTAGCTATAATCTCCCACGTGGTAAAATCAATTGCTGCTGCAACCACAATTGAACGGCTGACTTCTGTTGTTGTTTTCATTTGTTTGTTATTTCCTTCAATGTTTCCCATTCTAACACGTTTCATCGTAATGCTGAGGGACGAAAGCTTGACACAGGTGTCTATGGGAACCACATTGGTATAAGGGACTGTTCTTATTCCCTTCTTTCTGTATAATGAACAATTATCCAAGTAAGCCATTCCACATTGTTGATTTTCCTGGACTCGGATGTCACGCAGGTACCTATAATCTCCCACGTGGTAGAATCAATTGCTGCTGTAACCACAATTGAACGGCTGACTTCTGTTGTTGTTTTCATTTGTTTGTTATTTCCTTCAATGTTTCCCATTCTAACACGTTTCATCGTAATGCTGAGGGACGAAAGCTTGACACACGTGTCTATGGAAACCACATTGGTATAAGGGACTGTTCTTATTCCCTTCTTTCTGTATAATGAACAATTATCCAAGTAAGCCATTCCACATTGTTGATTTTCTTGGACTCGGATGAAACGCAGGTAGCTATAATCTCTTACGTGGTAAGGTCAATTGCTGCTGTAACCACAAATGCACGACTGACTTCTGTTGTTGATTTCATTTGTTAGTTATTTCCTTCGATGTTTCTCATTCTAACACTTTTCATCGTATTGCACATGGACGAAAGCTTGACACACATGTCTAAGGAAACCACTTTGGTATAAGGGACTGTTCTTATTCCCTTCTTTTTGTTTAATGAACAATTATCCAAGTAGGCCGTTCCACATTGTTGATTTTCTTGGACTCGGATGTCACGCAGGTAGCTATAATCTCCCACGTGGTAAGGTCAATTGCTGTTGTAACCACAAATGCACGACTGACTTCTGTTGTTGATTTCATTTGTATGTTATTTCCTTCTATGTTTCTCATTCTAACACTTTTCATCGTATTGCACAGGGACGAAAGCTTGACACGCGTGTCTAAGGAAACCACTTTGGTATAAGGGACTGTTCTTATTCCCCTCTTCTTGTTTAATGAACAATTATCCAAGTAAGCCATTCCACATTGTTGATTTTCTTAGACTCGGATGTCACGCAGGTAGCTATAATCTCCCACGTGGTAAGGTCAATTGCTGCTGTAACCACAAATGCACGACTGACCTCTGTTGTTGATTTCATTTGTTTGTTATTTCCTTCAATGTTTCTCATTCTAACACTTCTCATCGTATTGCACAGGGACGAAAGCTTGACACACATGTCTAAGGAAATCACATTGGTAAAAGGGACTGTTCTTATTCCCTTCTTTCTGTTTAATTAACAATTATCCAAGTGAGCCATTCCACATTCTCATTTCTCATTTCTCATTCTTACACTTCTCATCGTATTGCACAGGGACGAAAGCTTGACACACGTGTCTATGGAAACCACATTGGTATAAGGGACTGTTCTCATTCCCTTCCTTTTGTATAATGATTAATCATCCAAGTGAGCCATTCATCATTGTTGATTTTCTTGGACTCGGATGACACGCAGGTAGCTATAATCTCCCACGTGGTAAGGTCAATTGCTGCTGTAACCACAAATGCACGACTGACTTCTGTTGTTGATTTCATTTGTTTGTTATTTCCTTCTATGTTTCTCATTCTAACACTTTTCATCGTATTGCACAGGGACGAAAGCTTGACACACGTGTCTAAGGAAACCACTTTGGTATAAGGGACTGTTCTTATTCCCTTCTTTTTGTTTAATGAACAATTATCCAAATAAGCCATTCCACATTGTTGATTTTTTTGGACTCGGATGTCACGCAGGTAGCTATAATCTCCCACGTGGTAAGGTTAATTGCTGCTGTAACCACAAATGCACGACTGACTTCTGTTGTTGATTTCATTCGTTTGTTATTTTCTTCAATGTTTCTCATATTAACACTTTTCATCGTATTGCACAGGGACGAAAGCTTGACACACGTGTCTATGGAAACCACATTGGTATAAGGGACTGTTCTCATTCCCTTCCTTTTGTATAATGATTAATCATCGAAGTGAGCCATTCCACATTGTTGATTTTCCTGGTCTCGGATGACACGCAGGTAGCTATAATCTCCCACGTGGTAAGGTCAATTGCTGCTGTAACCACAAATGCACGACTGACTTCTGTTGTTGATTTCATTTGTTTGTTATTTCCTTCTATGTTTCTCATTCTAACACTTTTCATCGTATTGCACAGGGACGAAAGCTTGACACACGAGTCTAAGGAAACCACATTGGTATAAGGGACTGTTCTTATTCCCTTTTTTCTTTTTGATGAACAATTATCCAAATAAGCCATTCCACATTGTTGATTTTCTTGGACTCGGATGTCACGCAGGTAGCTATAATCTCCCACGTGTTAAGGTTAATTGCTGCTGTAACCACAAATGCACGACTGACTTCTGTTGTTGATTTCAATCGTTTGTTATTTTCTTCAATGTTTCTCATATTAACACTTTTCATCGTATTGCACAGGGACGAAAGCTTGACACACGTGTCTAAGGAAACCACTTCGGTATAAGGGACTGTTCTTATTCCCTTCTTTTCGTTTAATGAACAATTATCCAAGTAAGCCATTCCACATTGTTGATTTTCTTGGACTCGGATGTCACGCAGGTAGCTATAATCTCCCACGTGGTAAGGTCAATTGCTGCTGTAACCACAAATGCACGACTGACTTCTGTTGTTGATTTCATTTGTAAGTTTTTTCTTTCTATGTTTCTCATTCTAACTTTTTTCATCGTATTACACAGGGACGAAAGCTTGACTTACGTGTCTAAGGAAGCCACATTGGTATGAGGGACTGTTCTTATTCCCTTTTTTCTTTTTGATGAACAATTATCCAAGTAAGCCATTCCGCATTGTTGATTTTCTTGGACTCGGATGTCACGCAGGTAGCTATAATCTCCCACGTGGTAAGGTCAATTTCTGCTGTAACCACAAATGCACGACTGACTTCTGTTATTGATTTCATTCGTTTGTTATTTTCTTCAATGTTTCTCAATCTAACAATTTTCATCGTATTGCACAGGGACGAAAGCTTGACACACGTGTCTATGGAAACCACATCGGTATAAGGGACTGTTCTTATTCCATTCTTTCTGTATAATGATCAATTATCCAAGTAAGCCATTCCACATTGTTGATTTTCTTGGACTCGGATGTCACGCAGGTAGCTATCATCTCCCACGTGGTAAGGTCAATTGCTGCTGTAACCACAAATGCACGACTGACTTCTGTTGTTGATTTCATTTGTTTGTTATTTCCTTCAATGTTTTTCATTCTAACTCTTTTCATCGTAATACTCAGGGACGAAAGCTTGACTTACGTGTCTAAGGAAGCCACATTGGTATGAGGGACTGTTCTTATTCCCTTTTTTATTTTTGATGAACAATTATCTGTAATATATTGTATTGTAATATTGTGTGCGCATGCTTGATTAAGCATCTAGGTTTCCACATGCGTTTATAAATTCAGTATTCGGAAAGATTTTATAGTAGTAGTCGAGATTGAGGAGTTGCATATCGAATAAAGTTATAAAAACCAAACGTAGTTTTCTTATGGACATGACAATAATCTGGCGACGAGGATTATGGTAAAAATTATTGGATTGCTTATTCCGGCTTATGAATTTTAAAGAGTATGTCGGACGCAGATGGTGCTGCAAGTTCTCAACCTAGTTCCAGAGGAAGAAGTCCATCCAGTGAAGTGAGAGTGAGCTGGGTGTACGAACTTAATAAACAAGAACTAATTGAAAAACTAAAAACGTATAACGTTACTGTGAGTGAAACTGATAGTGTTGATAACCTACGAAAAACGCTCGTCAAAAAACTTCGTGGAAAAAACGAAACTTTCACAAAGAAGGAACTATACAGGTACGACATGTTCGACTTTAATAAAATAAGTTTTACCCTAAACAAAGACAATTGGGAAGTTTTTGTCGAAAGACTAGAATTAATTTTCGAGTGTCAGTGTATTCCGCCGGAAAGACAAAGTGCAGAACTGTTAACAAGGGTTTGTCAAGAGACTTTCATGTTGTTTCGCAATTTAACTTCACCAAAAAAGGCCAAAGATCTTTCCTACTCTGATTTAGTTAATATCATGAACTCTCATCTTCATCCAAAGCCTTCAGAAATTTCCGAAAGAAATAAATTCTACGCCACGAAACAATTACCTTCGGAATCAATACACGCATTCCTTACAAAATTGAAAGAAAGATCTTTTTATTGTAATTTCAAGGACCTTGATATTGCTCTTCGTGATCAATTTGTATTTGGACTTATAAATCACGAAACAAAAGTGGAATTATTTCGTCAAGAAAATCTAACATTTCAAAGTGCAGTGAAGATAGCGGAGGATCGAGAAGCAGCTATAAAAAATTCCTTATCAATGAAGCCCGCATATGCTGTGTCTGAAGATACAATTTTTTACATGAATAAGGCTGGTTCAAAATATTCCAATCATCAACAATACAGAGGAAGGGGAAGCGGAAACGCAGAAGGAAAATTCAAATCTTCGCATCCAAACAACGCAGCCGCGGCTTCCACTTCCAAAGACCAGAGCCAGAAACTCATCAGCGACAATAGACAAAGACAACACGATAACAGGAGCAGCTACAGACGAGAAGACAGAAACGGCAGCCGTAGGTCGAATGTATCAAACAATTCTCAGGTACATATAACCTCAAAAACGCGTAATAATAATGAATGTTATTGTTGTGGTGGATTTAATCATTTCGCAAGAGACTGTAAACTTAGGTGGAAAACTTGTAATTATTGTAATGTAAAAGGTCATATTGATAGAGCATGTCTAAAAAAACAAAACGGAATTAATTTAGTCAATGACAACTTATTAGAAAATGAAGATTTGGATAGTTCTGATTTAGATTTTTATTATATGCAGCAAAACAATTTTACTGAATTTCAGGTAAACAATATTGTGGTAGAACCTCATAGTATGAAATTAATTATTGATAATAATCAGGTAGAATTGGAAGTTGATACAGGTTCACATGTGACTGTGTTTTCAGAAAAAACTGTAGCTAATTATTTTGCAGCTAAGAAAATCCACAAGGCAGATATTTCATTGTCCAGCTATGACAGAACAAAGTTGAATGTAATGGGTATGTTGACTGATCTTAAGGTGCATTTCGAAGGGGTTGAAGCAAATTTGAAAGCTTACGTTTTGGCAGGTAACGGGAAAAATTTAATAGGAAGGCAATGGCTTCAAGCCTTAGGTATGTGGCCGATAACTTTTAAACCTCAGTTTGCGTTGAATTGCTTGAATGATCATAACAGTATTATTTCACATTTTAAATCAAAATATCCCCAATTGTTCGATAACAGCCCAGGTAAATATAAAGGTAAATCTATTAAACTAACTTTCAAAAAGGATTATCAACCAATTCAATGTAAACCTTATCATGTCCCTTTCGCTTTGAAAGACAAAGTAGATGCAGAAATCGATCGTTTGGTAAGAATAGGTAATTTGGAACAAGTTGAGGTGAGTGAATGGGCTACTCCAGTAGTTCCTGTGGTGAAGGGGGAAGGAGTTCGTTTATGCGGAAATTTTAAATTAACAGTGAATCCTCAAATAATTGTTAAAAGATATCCATTACCCTTAAAAGAAAAAGTGTTTCAGACGTTACAGGTTGGAACCAAATGGTCCCAAATTGATTTAAAACATGCATTTATGCAATTTGAAGTTGCTGAATATTGTAGAGATCCATTGACAATAATCACACAGAAAGGTTTGTTTAGGTACAAAAAATTGCCAGAGGGTGTAGCCTCCAGCCCAGCAGAATGTCAAGATATTGTTACTGATATTTTGAAAGGTATTCCGAATATTGAAATTTACATAGATAATATTTATTGCACAGGAAAGAATGATTCAGAGCATCTCGATAATTTAGAAAAAATATTTTATAGGTTAAATGAAGCAGGACTTAAAGTAAACGAATCAAAATGTGAATTTTTCAGGTCTGAAATAGAGATATTAGGATTCAAATTGGACAAAAATGGTTTATCACCATCTCCTAGTAGAATTCATTCAATTGTGAATATGCCTTCTCCAAAAACTAAAAAAGAACTTCAAGCATTTTTAGGGTTAGTAAATTTTTACGAGTCATTTTTGTATAAGCGAGCTGATCAACTAAAGGTATTGTACGATGTTTTGAAAGAGAGCAAATTTTATTGGAATTCTAATTGTGATCAAGCAGTTAATTGGGTAAAGAAGGAATTAGCATCGGATAAAGTTTTGGTTCCATATCAGCAAGATATTACTTTAGTATTGGCTACAGACGCAAGTTACTCAGGGTTGTCAGCTATTTTGTCTCACAGATTTTCAGACGGTACAGAGAGACCAATTGCCTTTGCTTCTAAATTAATACCTCATAATGAGTTACATCGATCTATTCTAGATAAAGAGGCAGCAGCTATAATTTTTGGGTTTAGAAAATTTTATCATTATATTGTTGGTAATGAAATTATTCTTAAAACTGATAATCAACCTTTAAAGTATATATTTGGTAATTCGAAGAAATTGAATGTTACAATTCAGAATAGGTTGTTAAGATGGATATATTTTTTATCGGGTTTCAAATACAAGATTGAATTGATTTCATCATCTAAAAACAGTAATTGTGATGCGCTTTCCAGGTTAGCAGTACGAGATAAGATGGCTGTGTTTGATTCTGAATTAGATGTTATAAACTTTATTGAAAATGAAAGTAATTTGATTGATTTAAATTTGATTAAGCAAGAAACAAAAAAAGATAAGGTTTTATGTGATGTGAAAAGAAAGTTAATGTTTGGATGGGTAGAAAATTCAAATGATATTTCTTTGGAAGAGAAAATGTATTTTGATAAGAAAACAGAATTAAGTATTGAGAATGAATGTCTTGTTCGAGGTTCTAGACTAATAATACCAAAAGCATTGCGAAAAACTTTATTGAAATCACTTCACCAGTCTCATTTTGGTATTGTTAGAATGAAACAAGTAGCTCGTTCGTTTTTTTGGTGGCCGGGTTTGGACGATGATATAGAAAAATTAGCAAATAGTTGTGAGTTATGTGTGAAAAATAGAAAACAAAATAACAAAATCAGTACTTTTCAATGGCCATTTCCATCTAACCCATGGTCCAGGTTACACACTGATTTTTTAGGACCTATTCAAGGAAATATGTTTTTAGTCATAGTTGATGCACACAGTAAATGGCCTGAAGCTATAAATATGAAAAATAACACCTCAGCTAGTAAATTGATTGAAGTTTTTGATTCTATTTTTTCGAGGTTTGGATTATGTGATCATTTAGTCTCAGACAATGGTCCACAATTTGCAAGTGAAGAGTTTAATGAATTTTTGAAATCGTTAGGTATACGGCACACATATTCTCCACCCTATCACCCAGCAACTAATGGAGCAGCAGAAAATTTTGTGGGTACATTTAAAAATAAGGTTTTGAAAATTACAGGAGAGGGTAAGTCATTAAATTTTGCTGTGAATTCATTTTTGTTTGATTATCGTACAATGAAGCATTCGACAACGGGAAAATCACCATCAGATATTATTTTCAAAAGGGAGATTAAAACAAGGTTTCATCTTTTAAGAGAAAATTTAGTTAGTGAAACATCTTTTAAACAATTCAATATGTCAGATAAAAATAAAATAAGTAAAATTGATTTCAAGTTGGGAGATGTGGTTTTAGTAGATGTTTACAACAATAATAAGAGGCACCGAGTACAAGCAAAAATCGTTGAAAAATTATCACCAGTTACATTTAACTTGTTATGTGATGGAGGACGAATTATAAAAAGACATGTTAATCAAATGTTGAAATTTTTAAGTAATGACAATGATATAAATAAAGACTTGAAAGATGATATAAGTATAAGGAGATCTGAACGCTTGAAAAATTTAAATAAATGAAATTAAGATCCAGAATTTCTGTTTATATGTATATTGTAACTAGTTCTATATTGCATAATAATTGTATAGTAATGATAATTGATTATATAATGTATAATAATAACTCTATTAATTAATTGTTTCTATATTACATAATAAAAAATAAAAATAAAATTTATGATTGTAAATTATTATATTGGAATCATATTGTTAAATTGATTTTGATCGTATTTGTGAATTTTGAAAGATAACAGAAAAACAAAAAAAAAAAATTATAAAATTTAAAAAATTAAAATATATGAATTCTTAGATTAAGGTATAATTGTAATTTCTGATTAAATCAAGTTGTACTTATTTAAATGGGGGATATTGTAATATATTGTATTGTAATATTGTGTGCGCATGCTTGATTAAGCATCTAGGTTTCCACATGCGTTTATAAATTCAGTATTCGGAAAGATTTTATAGTAGTAGTCGAGATTGAGGAGTTGCATATCGAATAAAGTTATAAAAACCAAACGTAGTTTTCTTATGGACATGACATTATCCAAGTAAACCATTCCACATTGTTGATTTTCTTGGACTAGGATGCCACGCAGCTAGCTATAATCTCCCACGTGGTAAGGTCAATTGCTGCTGTAACCACAAATGCACTACTGACTTCTGTTGTTAATTTCATTTGTTTGTTATTTTCTTCAATGTTTCTCATTCTAACACTTTTCATCGTATTGCACAGGGACGAAAGCTTGACACACGTGTCTAAGGAAACCACAAGGGTTTGTTCTCATTTCCTTTTTTCTTTTTGATGAACAATTATCCAAGTAAGCCATTCCACATTGTTGATTTTCATGGACTCGGATGTCACGCAGGTAGCTATAATCTCCCACGTGGTAAGGTCAATTGCTGATGTAACCACAAATGCTCGACTGACTTCCACTGTTGATTTCATTCGTTTGTAATTTTCTTCAATGTTTCTCATTCTTACACTTTTCATCGTATTGCACAGGGACGAAAGCTTGACACACGTGTCTAAGGAAACCACTTTGGTATAAGGGACTGTTCTTATTCCCTTCTTTTTGTTTGATGAACAATTATCCAAGTACGCCATTCCACATTACCAATGTGGTTTCCATGGACACGTGTGTCAAGCTTTCGTCCCTGTGCAATACGATGAAAAGTGTTAGAATGAGAAACATTGAAGAAAATTACAAACGAATGAAATCAACAACAGAAGTCAGTCGTGCATTTGTGGTTACAGCAGCAATTGACCTTACCACGTGGGAGATTATATCTACCTGCGTGACATCCGAGTCCAAGAAAATCAACAATGTGAAACGGCTTACTCGGATAATTGTTCATTAAACATGAAGAAGGGAATAAGAACAGTCCCTTATACCAAAGTGGTTTCCTTAGACACGTGTGAAGCTTTCGTCCCTGTGCAATACGATGAGAAGTGTTAGAATGAGAAACATTGAAGGAAATAACAAACAAATGAAATCAACAACAGAAGTCAGTCGTGCATTTGTGGTTACAGCAGCAATTGACCTTACCACGTGGGAGATGATAGCTACCCGCGTGTCATCCGAGTCCAAGAAATTCAACAATGTGGAATGGCTTACTTGGATAATTGATCATTATACAGAAAGAATGAAGTAAGAACAGTCCCTTATAACAATGTGGTTTCCATAGACACGTGTGTCAAGCTTTCGTCCCTGTGCAATACGATGAAAAATGTTAGAATGAGAAACATTAAAGGAAATAACAAACAAATGAAATCAACAACAGAAGTCAGTCGTGCATTTGTGGTTACAGCAGCAATTGACCTTACCACGTAAAAGATTATAGCTACCTGCGTGTCATCCGAGTCCAAGAAAATCAACAATGTGGAATGGCTTACTTGGATAATTGATCATTATAAAGAAAGAAGGGAATAAGAACAGTCTCTCATACCAATGTGGTTTCCATAGACACGTGTGTCAAGCTTTCGTCCCTGTGCAATACGATGAGAAGTGTTAGAATGAGAAACATTGAAGGAAATAACAAACAAATCAAATCAACAACAGAAGTCAGTCGTGCATTTGTGATTACAGCAGCAATTGACCTCACCACGTGGGAGATTATAGCTACCTGCGTGACATCCGAGTCCAAGAAAATCAACAATGTGGAATGGCTTACTTGGATAATTGATCATTATACAGAAAGAATGAAGTAAGAACAGTCCCTTATACCAATGTGGTTTCCATAGACACGTGTGTCAAGCTTTCGTACCTGTGCGATACGATGAAAAGTGTTAGAATGAGAAACATTGAAAAAAATAACAAACGAATGAAATCAACAACAGAAGTCAGTCGTGCATTTGTGGTTACAGCAGCAATTGACCTTACCACGTGGGAAATTATAGCTACCTGCGTGACATCCGAGTCCAAGAAAATCAACAATGTGGAACGGCTCACTCGGATAATTGTTCATTAAACATAACGAAGGGAATAAGAACAGTCCCTTATACCAAAGTGGTTTCCTTAGAGACGTGTGTCAAGCTTTCGTCTCTGTGCAATACGATGAAAAGTGTTAGAATGAGAAACATTGAAGGAATTAACAAACGAATGAAATCAACAACAGAAGTCAGTCGTGCATTTGTGGTTACAGCAGCAATTGACCTTACCACGTTAAAGATTATAGCTACCTGCGTGTCATCCGAGTCCAAGGAAAATCAACAATGTGGAATGGCTTACTTGGATAATTGATCATCATACAGAAAGAAGGGAATAAGAACAGTCCCTTATACCAATGTGGTTTCCATAGACACGTGTGTCAAGCTTTCGTCCCTGTGCAATACGATGAGAAGTGTTAGAATGAGAAACATTGAAGGAAATAAAAAACAAATGAAATCAACAACAGAAGTCAGCCGTCCAATTGTGGTTACAGCAGCAATTGACCTCACCACGTGGGTGATTATAGCTACCCGCGTGTCATCCGAGTCCAAGAAAATCAACAATGTGGCATGGCTTACTTGGATAATTGTTCATTAAACAAAAAGAAGGGAATAAGAACAGTCCCTTATACCAAAGTGGTTTCCTTAGACACGTGTGTCAAGCTTTCGTCCCTGTGCAATACGATGAAAAGTGTTAGAATGAGAAACATAGAAGGAAATAACAAACAAATGAAATCAACAACAGAAGTCAGTCGTGCATTTGTGGTTACAGCAGCAATTGACCTTACCACGTGGGAGATTATAGCTACCTGCGTGACATCCGAGTCCAAGAAAATCAACAATGTGGAATGGCTTACTTGGATAATTGTTCATTAAACAAAAAGAAGGGAATAAGAACAGTCCCTTATACCAAAGTGGTTTCCTTAGACACGCGTGTCAAGCTTTCGTCCCTGTGCAATACGATGAAAAGTGTAAGAATGAGAAACATAGAAGGAAATAACATACTAATGAAATCAACAACAGAAGTCAGTCGTGTATTTGTGGTTACAGCAGCAATTGACCTCACCACGTGGGAGATTACAGCTACCTGCGTGACATCCGAGCCCAAGAAAATCAACAATGTGGAACGGCTTACTTGGATAATTGTTCATTAAACAAAAAGAAGGGAATAAGAACAGTCCCTTATACCAAAGTGGTTTCCTTAGACATGTGTGTCAAGCTTTCGTCCCTGTGCAATACGATGAAAAATGTTAGAATGAGAAACATTAAAGGAAATAACAAACAAATGAAATCAACAACAGAAGTCAGTCGTGCATTTGTGGTTACAGCAGCAATTGACCTTACCACGTGGGAGATTATAGCTACCTGCGTGACATCCGAGTCCAAGAAAATCAACAATGTGGAACGGCTTACTCGGATAATTGTTCATTAAACATAACGAAGGGAATAAGAACAGTCCCTTATACCAAAGTGGTTTCCTTAGAGACGTGTGTCAAGCTTTCGTCCCTGTGCAATACGATGAAAAATGTTAGAATGAGAAACATTAAAGGAAATAACAAACAAATGAAATCAACAACAGAAGTCAGTCGTGCATTTGTGGTTACAGCAGCAATTGACCTTACCACGTAAAAGATTATAGCTACCTGCGTGTCATCCGAGTCCAAGAAAATCAACAATGTGGAATGGCTTACTTGGATAATTGTTCATTAAACAAAAAGAAGGGAATAAGAACAGTCCCTTATACCAAAGTGGTTTCCTTAGACACGCGTGTCAAGCTTTCGTCCCTGTGCAATACGATGAAAAGTGTAAGAATGAGAAACATTGAAGAAAATAACAAACGAATGAATTCAACAACAGAAGTCAGTCGTGCATTTGTGGTTACAGCAGCAATTGACCTTACCACGTGGGAGATTACAGCTACCTGCGTGACATCCGAGCCCAAGAAAATCAACAATGTGGAACGGCTTACTTGGATAATTGTTCATTAAACAAAAAGAAGGGAATAAGAACAGTCCCTTATACCAAAGTGGTTTCCTTAGACACGTGTGTCAAGCTTTCGTCCCTGTGCAATACGATGAAAAATGTTAGAATGAGAAACATAGAAGGAAATAACAAACAAATTAAATCAACAACAGAAGTCAGTCGTGCATTTGTGGTTACAGCAGCAATTGACCTTACCACGTGGGAGATGATAGCTACCCGCGTGTCATCCGAGTCCAAGAAATTCAACAATGTGGAATGGCTTACTTGGATAATTGATCATTATACAGAAAGAATGAAGTAAGAACAGTCCCTTATAACAATGTGGTTTCCATAGACACGTGTGTCAAGCTTTCGTCCCTGTGCAATACGATGAAAAATGTTAGAATGAGAAACATTAAAGGAAATAACAAACAAATGAAATCAACAACAGAAGTCAGTCGTGCATTTGTGGTTACAGCAGCAA
Organism: Harmonia axyridis; assembly: GCF_914767665.1. Classification (NCBI taxonomy): domain Eukaryota; kingdom Metazoa; phylum Arthropoda; class Insecta; order Coleoptera; family Coccinellidae; genus Harmonia; species Harmonia axyridis. The sequence continues at coordinate 44,049,382 of NC_059502.1, read as the reverse complement.
TTGACCTTACCACGTAAAAGATTATAGCTACCTGCGTGTCATCCGAGTCCAAGAAAATCAACAATGTGGAATGGCTTACTTGGATAATTGATCATTATAAAGAAAGAAGGGAATAAGAACAGTCCCTCATACCAACGTGGTTTCCATAGACACGTGTGTCAAGCTTTCGTCCCTGTGCAATACGATGAGAAGTGTTAGAATGAGAAACATTGAAGGAAATAACAAACAAATCAAATCAACAACAGAAGTCAGTCGTGCATTTGTGATTACAGCAGCAATTGACCTCACCACGTGGGAGATTATAGCTACCTGCGTGACATCCGAGTCCAAGAAAATCAACAATGTGGAATGGCTTACTTGGATAATTGATCATTATACAGAAAGAATGAAGTAAGAACAGTCCCTTATACCAATGTGGTTTCCATAGACACGTGTGTCAAGCTTTCGTACCTGTGCGATACGATGAAAAGTGTTAGAATGAGAAACATTGAAGAAAATAACAAACGAATGAAATCAACAACAGAAGTCAGTCGTGCATTTGTGGTTACAGCAGCAATTGACCTTACCACGTGGGAAATTATAGCTACCTGCGTGACATCCGAGTCCAAGAAAATCAACAATGTGGAACGGCTTACTCGGATAATTGTTCATTAAACATAACGAAGGGAATAAGAACAGTCCCTTATACCAAAGTGGTTTCCTTAGAGACGTGTGTCAAGCTTTCGTCTCTGTGCAATACGATGAAAAGTGTTAGAATGAGAAACATTGAAGGAATTAACAAACGAATGAAATCAACAACAGAAGTCAGTCGTGCATTTGTGGTTACAGCAGCAATTGACCTTACCACGTTAAAGATTATAGCTACCTGCGTGTCATCCGAGTCCAAGGAAAATCAACAATGTGGAATGGCTTACTTGGATAATTGATCATCATACAGAAAGAAGGGAATAAGAACAGTCCCTTATACCAATGTGGTTTCCATAGACACGTGTGTCAAGCTTTCGTCCCTGTGCAATACGATGAGAAGTGTTAGAATGAGAAACATTGAAGGAAATAAAAAACAAATGAAATCAACAACAGAAGTCAGCCGTCCAATTGTGGTTACAGCAGCAATTGACCTCACCACGTGGGTGTTTATAGCTACCCGCGTGTCATCCGAGTCCAAGAAAATCAACAATGTGGCATGGCTTACTTGGATAATTGTTCATTAAACAAAAAGAAGGGAATAAGAACAGTCCCTTATACCAAAGTGGTTTCCTTAGACACGTGTGTCAAGCTTTCGTCCCTGTGCAATACGATGAAATGTGTTAGAATGAGAAACATAGAAGGAAATAACAAACAAATGAAATCAACAACAGAAGTCAGTCGTGCATTTGTGGTTACAGCAGCAATTGACCTTACCACGTGGGAGATTATAGCTACCTGCGTGACATCCGAATCCAAGAAAATCAACAATGTGGAATGGCTTACTTGGATAATTGTTCATTAAACAAAAAGAAGGGAATAAGAACAGTCCCTTATACCAAAGTGGTTTCCTTAGGCACGCGTGTCAAGCTTTCGTCCCTGTGCAATACGATGAAAAGTGTAAGAATGAGAAACATAGAAGGAAATAACATACAAATGAAATCAACAACAGAAGTCAGTCGTGTATTTGTGGTTACAGCAGCAATTGACTTCATCACGTGGGAGATTACAGCTACCTGCGAGACATCCGAGCCCAAGAAAATCAACAATGTGGAACGGCTTACTTGGATAATTGTTCATTAAACAAAAAGAAGGGAATAAGAACAGTCCCTTATACCAAAGTGGTTTCCTTAGACATGTGTGTCAAGCTTTCGTCCCTGTGCAATACGATGAAAAATGTTAGAATGAGAAACATTAAAGGAAATAACAAACAAATGAAATCAACAACAGAAGTCAGTCGTGCATTTGTGGTTACAGCAGCAATTGACCTTACCACGTGGGAGATTATAGCTACCTGCGTGACATCCGAGTCCAAGAAAATCAACAATGTGGAACGGCTTACTCGGATAATTGTTCATTAAACATAACGAAGGGAATAAGAACAGTCCCTTATACCAAAGTGGTTTCCTTAGAGACGTGTGTCAAGCTTTCGTCCCTGTGCAATACGATGAAAAATGTTAGAATGAGAAACATTAAAGGAAATAACAAACAAATGAAATCAACAACAGAAGTCAGTCGTGCATTTGTGGTTACAGCAGCAATTGACCTTACCACGTAAAAGATTATAGCTACCTGCGTGTCATCCGAGTCCAAGAAAATCAACAATGTGGAATGGCTTACTTGGATAATTGTTCATTAAACAAAAAGAAGGGAATAAGAACAGTCCCTTATACCAAAGTGGTTTCCTTAGACACGCGTGTCTAGCTTTCGTCCCTGTGCAATACGATGAAAAGTGTAAGAATGAGAAACATTGAAGAAAATAACAAACGAATGAATTCAACAACAGAAGTCAGTCGTGCATTTGTGGTTACAGCAGCAATTGACCTTACCACGTGGGAGATTACAGCTACCTGCGTGACATCCGAGCCCAAGAAAATCAACAATGTGGAACAGCTTACTTGGATAATTGTTCATTAAACAAAAAGAAGGGAATAAGAACAGTCCCTTATACCAAAGTGGTTTCCTTAGACACGTGTGTCAAGCTTTCGTCCCTGTGCAATACGATGAAAAATGTTAGAATGAGAAACATAGAAGGAAATAACAAACAAATTAAATCAACAACAGAAGTCAGTCGTGCATTTGTGGTTACAGCAGCAATTGACCTTACCACGTGGGAGATTATAGCTACCTGCGTGACATCCGAGTCCAAGAAAATCAGCAATGTGGAGTGGCTTACTTGGATAATTGTTCATTAAACAAAAAGAAGGAAATATAAACAGTCCCTTATACCAAAGTGGTTTCCTTAGACACGCGTGTCAAGCTTTCGTCCCTGTGCAATACGATGAAAAGTGTTAGAATGAGAAACATAGAAGGAAATAACATACAAATGAAATCAACAACAGAAGTCAGTCGTGCATTTGTGGTTACAGCAGCAATTGACCTTACCACGTGGGAGATTACAGCTACCTGCGTGACATCCGATCCCAAGAAAATCAACAATGTGGAACGGCTTACTTGGATAATTGTTCATTAAACAAAAAGAAGGGAATAAGAACAGTCCCTTCTACCAAAGTGGTTTCCTTAGACACGTGTGTCAAGCTTTCGTCCCTGTGCAATACGATGAAAAGTGTTAGAATGAGAAACATTAAAGGAAATAACAAACAAATGAAATCAACAACAGAAGTCAGTCGTGCATTTGTGGTTACTGCAGCAATTGACCTTACCACGTAAAAGATTATAGCTACCTGCGTGTCATCCGAGTCCAAGAAAATCAACAATGTGGAATGGCTTACTTGGATAATTGTTCATTAAACAAAAAGAAGGGAATAAGAACAGTCCCTTATACCAAAGGGGTTTCCATAGACACGTGTGTCAAGCTTTCGTCCCTGTGCAATACGATGAGAAGTGTTAGAATGAGAAACATTGAAGGAAATAACAAACAAATCAAATCAACAACAGAAGTCAGTCGTGCGTTTGTGATTACAGCAGCAATTGACCTCACCACGTGGGAGATTATAGCTACCTGCGTGACATCCGAGTCCAAGAAAATCAACAATGTGGAATGGCTTACTTGGATAATTGATCATTATACAGAAAGAATGAAGTAAGAACAGTCCCTTATACCAATGTGGTTTCCATAGACACTTGTGTCAAGCTTTCGTCCCTGTGCGATACGATGAAAAGTGTTAGAATGAGAAACATTGAAGAAAATAACAAACGAATGAAATCAACAACAGAAGTCAGTCGTGCATTTGTGGTTACAGCAGCAATTGACCTTACCACGTGGGAGATTATTGCTACCTGCGTGACATCCGAGTCCAAGAAAATCAACAATGTGGAACGGCTTACTCGGATAATTGTTCATTAAACATAACGAAGGGAATAAGAACAGTCCCTTATACCAAAGTGGTGTAATAATCGGGAATTTGAGATTCTCGATTATTGGGTCTGGACGTCGCCAACGTGCGGTAGGTAGACCAGACCCTTGTAAGGTCAGGCACTTGATACTAGACTTGGTGGAGACTAATAAAGTGTGAAATTTATTGGTTCCCTATTTGTCCTATTTGTCAAATCTGGATGATGGAAATCTTTTTGTACAAGTCGATACTTAGGTGCAGTCTCGACCTCAGCCGATAAGAATGTACGTTTTAGGGTGTTAAAAATTAGTTTATCGAAGTTTGTTGAGTGATCTCCTTATGGGAACATGCAATCCGTGGGAAGAGAAAAACTTGGCAACGACGGAAAAAATCCAAGACGTTATTTTTGAAGGTACGCCCATCGGGGGCGGGAAAATAAGTAACCTAAGGCCAAATCAGAGAAAAATTAAGCAGTTAGTGACGAGTAAGTTTCGGGAAACGGTTAGTTTCGGGGAGTTCAGGGAACTCAAGAATCAGTTCGGGAATTAGGAAGTTTAGAGTTGAAGGTAGAAGTTAGTCGATATAAATGTTTTGGAAGATTAGGTTTGAAACGTAGTTTGAAAAATTCAATAATAATTTTTGTTTTTTGGTTTTGTCACGGGTCGACAATAGATTCAGTAGAGTTAAAGATTAGTCATAACGGTATCGGTTCGCCAAAGTTTCCGTGAGGTTCGAGATACGTTTCGCGATAGTGGACTGGATGTGAAGGATTATCCATCGAAGGAATTGACAGGTAGGAAGTTGAGAAATTCAACATCCAAATTTTTTTTTTTTTTTGTTTGGTTGTTCTGTCCAATGTTCTGAAATCTCCAGTTAGTTTATGTAAAGGTTTAAGGCAAGTCTTCCGAAGATCAGTTTTGGCTCAAGCTTGATTTTGTTTAATTTTTTTTTTTTTTGTGTTATTAAAATTATAAAAGAGCTTATGCCTTTTAGTTATCTCTAGATCTGTTCCCAAAGAAAAAATCCAGTCCCTAGTGCGACAGGCCTTACCCACACTTTCTCCCTGAATAAAGGAGAAATTTTAATTAACATATTTATAACACTACCACCACCTTGATCAGAGGAAAGCCGCTCTTCCAATGATCACAAGAGGCGGTGGATTAGTACAAAATGGTGACAGCCGGTGCGATGTGTTAATTTTTTTTTTCTTTTTGAAACAATATAGTCGATTTTTTTTTCCGAAAGAATTTCGGATTTTTGAAGAGGTAGATATTTTGAATAAATCTTGGAAGAAGAAAATTTTTTAAGTTGTTGGACATATAGCCGATTCAATTTGAGTGGAATTATTCTGACAATGTTTTTCGTGATAAATAATAGTTGAATACTAGAGATAGAGATCATAGATATTGAAATAAACTGAGAGATTTCTGGACGAAGGAATTAATGGTATTGAGTGATTGAAGAATTAATCATATGTTGTAACAGTTTCAGCTAGATAATTTTATTCAGGGAAATACTTTAGGAGAAAGCCGTTAAGGAGTACGAGATCGGTGTAACTAAATTTGTTGAGTTGTATGAATTTTTTTTTGGTAATATTTGGGTGAACATTTTATTCCTCAGGACTTTAGTAGACATTTTGTACCTAAATAAATCGTTTATTTGTTTAAACAGTAATTTAAGAAAAACGCTGACAATGTTGCCGACGGCTAGCACCACCTCTACGGCGAATACAAGTTGTTTATCGCAAATTCCATTTAGATACCCTTTAGGAATGATCGCAACAACACTAGATAATTTTTCAGGCAAGGACGCAACCAGGTATTTCGAAAAATTTGAACTTAGGTCGCAATTAGACGGGTGGAGTGAATATGAGACGTTGACATTGCTTAAATTCAAACTTGTAGGGGACGCGTATAATTTTTTTAAATCTGATATTGCCCTTAGTTCTTTATCATATGCGGAATTAAAAGCAAGATTCCTTCAAAAATTCACTCCAGTTAGGTTACCTTGGGAAAATCAGTGGAATTTGAATAATTGTTTTCAGAGACAGGATGAAGACGTTTCATCTTTTTGCACTAGATTGAGAATTATAGGGGCGGAACTATTAAGTGAGGATTTGTCCGGGGCAACGAAAGATGAGGAATCGGGTATTAGGAAGAAAAATAGGGATTTGATTCTAAATCAATTCAAAATTGGACTACGTAAAGAAGTTATGAGGGAAGTCGGTATTTTTTTATTGCGCGAGGAAAATTTGGATTTAGAAAAAGCAGAGGAACTAGTAAGATTGCAGGAAACGACTCATGAAATGTTGCAAGGGAGATTATCTACTAGAAATATATCGGAAATTAAATTCGGAGTAATATGTCAATTTTGCAGAGAAGTAGGTCATTCGGCAAAAGAGTGTAGAAGTACTTGGGCAAATTGGAGGAACATTCAACAGAACGTCAAAAAAGGCTGTTATTCTTGTGGCCAACAGGGTCATTTCGCGAAGGAATGCCGGACTTACAGGAGATCAGTAAGAAGAAATAGTGAAGTATGTTATTCCTGCAATCAGATAGGACACTGGTCGAGAGAGTGCCCAACGAAAAATTGGAGAGAAACCCAATCTCGTAATAATTCTCATTATCGACCATGTTCAGTTAGTAATGAGTTCAAAATCGGAAATATCAGAAAAGTTTACCTCAGTGAAAATAATTCTGAAGAATTAGCGGAAAAGAAAATGACGGATATTCAGGAGGATGAATCGCGAATTGAGAAAAGGAAGATACAATCGGTCGAAAAACAGATGAAAAGTCACATAAATAATAATATTTTTCCAAAAGTAAATAAAGTTAGGGAACTTGAAGTCGAGACGCAGTACAAAGACATTAACAATTCAAATATGATAAAAGAAAGGGTTAGCGGTATTAAACGAGAGAATATAAGGGATAACGAGGAACACGGATTGACGGTTAGGAAAATGATGAAATGTGAGAATTTGAGGGACTCAGACGGTAGGAGAGATGATTCGGTCACAACGGCAAAGAAAATTAGAAAACCTGATACCACTTTGGAATCAGGGGTTGTAAAATTAAAGAACAATACAGAAAGAAAGAACTTACTCGGTGAAAAATTGAAAGTAGGTACAAGAAAAGTTCACAAGATAGCTAATCAAAATATCCAGGCAGAAAAATCCGCAAGGGTGACTAGAGTCGATAAGAAAGTAGTAGATCTTCAGTTCAAGTTGGCGGATTTGGTGTATTTGAGGGAAATGAACGCAAAAGGGGGATTATCAAAAAAATTATTGAAAAACTGGGCTGGACCGTATAGAGTAACTGAAATAATTGGTCATGTGACGTGCAGGGTAAGAAAATGCGGGGGAAGAGATGAACAAATTGTACATGTAAATCGATTAAAACCGTACACTGCACGAGGTGGTGGAATGGGAGAAATATTTGAAAAACGCGTGAGATCGGGATATACGGACCTGGATACTGATTCAGACGAAGAACAGGAGGAGTTAGGAAAATTCCCCCCATTTTTGATCCCCACTTGGGCAAACCAGGATGAAGATCAGGGGGAAAGCGAAGAAGAATCGGTAGAAGAAGTTGAAATTCCTGTTCGACGTTCAAATAGAATAAGGCGCCCACCGGATCGTTGGGGCTACTACTAATCGCGAAAGACAGCCTCAGATAACGCGGGAATGGTAATTTCATATGAATTTTCTTTTTTATTTTTATTGTAGATTTTCATTTTTTTTAAGTTTAATGTAGGATTAATTAAGTAAGATAGATAGTAGAAGATAGGGTAATATAGCGTAACGTCGCGATGGGTAACGTGAGGAAAATCTTAGAGATATGACCTTCAGGAGATGTGAATCGGCTCCTGCCCTTTTCGTAGATTCCAGGGACTCGCTAACTCGGAGAGCGAGAATCTGTTTGATATTTTAGATAATTCAAATAGTATTCATCGTTTTGTTTGGTTTAACATTTTATTGGAAAAAACATTGTGGTCGCTGAAGGACATCCCTCGCCTGCAGTTCATAGGTGAGCACAATGTTTTGTTGAATAGTGGCAATGGGTGGAATGTTCTATTGTATGTATAATATTTTGTGTGTGTTTTGTTCTAATTTAGATATTATGTATTTTAATGAACCTCTTAGAAATTTTTTTTGGTCTAATATATAGCTCCTAAGTTATTCAACTTGCTTCCTGGAGAATATAAATCTTCCGTACACCACCCTAATTTCAAGAGAAAAGTGGGGAAATGGCTTCAATGTTCAGACAGAAATATTATTAACAACAAATAACTTGTGCTCAAAAATTTGAGGAGATATATTGATTATAGGATATTGTGATACTGTTATGAGTCTGAATTTTGTAAAATTGTTTTTCGTTCTTTTTTTATTGTTATTTTTGATCAGCATTGTTGTGACCTCGTTGATATGTAGAAGTGAAAGAACATCACTTACAAGTAGCAACGCTACTTCTATGATTTATGTTTATTTTCATATTATTTTCATGTAATTTATATAGGTAGTACGAGGAGGGAGAAACCAACCGTCGTGAAGAAGGACCAAATTGTAGTTAAGGGAATAACCTTCCTCCCAATCGTGTGTGTCTACCGCGAATAGTATATGTGCGGATAAAAACACTTAATTAATGTGATGTCCCGGTGTGTCCAAGCGACACTATACTACAGTTCGCGCCTGAGAAGCGTAGACAGTTTCGTTGAGCAACCAGGCGAAAGGGTTAAGTTGGAGGTTATGGATGAAGTTACTCACTTGTTCATTTGCGAGATATAAGTATGAAGAAATGAAGAGAAGAAAGTCAGCGAGAAACTGAGGATGCAGAAGAAGTTTACACAAACCGTAACTTCGCACAAATCCGATCAGGTTATACACTGCGGATACTGAGGAAGATATCAACGATTTTGAATAAGAACAACACTTCATCGTTCTTTAACTATACCCTAATGTATGGAGGAGCAGACTACTAGTCTTGCGAAAAAACGCTCAAAAAGTGAATCGCGAATTACAAACGATATGCGTAAAATAGTCCGACTATAGACTTATCTCACGATCGTTGTGTAACGTTGAGGACAAGTGACACTATGCCCCCTTTCCCTATCCTTGGAGGTTATTCCTGAAGCGAAGTCTGGGTCCAGGAGAAGACGAAATATCGTCCTGAATGAAAACACTAGATGCCGTCATGACGAGACCAGGATGTGCCGCGAAAGTGTACTAGAATTGCGAAAGTGAACTCATAGAACTCCATGTTGGAGCAGTGAAGTGGTTAAGAAGAGTTATTTAAAGGAATGTTCGACGAATTTTGTTTTTCTTTTTAGACTGAAGATTTGTTTTTATTTATTTTTTTTGTTGGTTGAAAATTTTTGGAATTGATCATGTAGTAAGAGAAAAGAACATACCACCTTAATAATAATAGTTTCTTTTGAGGGATTGAGTTTAAATAAGTCAATTTAAATTTTTTTTTTGGTTTGATATGTTTTGATATGAATGCTTGATTGATTATTGCATTATTGTATATACTTTGGTTACATGTGTTTGGGAGATGATGAACTATTGGACAGAAGACAAGGAGGACAAGGGAAAAGTTATGGCAACCGATGTCATAACTTTTTCGAAGAGGGATGTATCTGTAATAATCGGGAATTTGAGATTCTCGATTATTGGGTCTGGACGTCGCCAACGTGCGGTAGGTAGACCAGACCCTTGTAAGGTCAGGCACTTGATACTAGACTTGGTGGAGACTAATAAAGTGTGAAATTTATTGGTTCCCTATTTGTCCTATTTGTCAAATCTGGATGATGGAAATCTTTTTGTACAAGTCGATACTTAGGTGCAGTCTCGACCTCAGCCGATAAGAATGTACGTTTTAGGGTGTTAAAAATTAAATTATCGAAGTTTGTTGAGTGATCTCCTTATGGGAACATGCAATCCGTGGGAAGAGAAAAACTTGGCAACAACGGAAAAAATCCAAGACGTTATTTTTGAAGGTACGCCCATCGGGGGCGGGAAAATAAGTAACCTTAGACCAAATCAGAGAAAAATTAAGCAGTAAGTGACGAGTAAGTTTCGGGAAACGGTTAGTTTCGGGGAGTTCAGGGAACTCAAGAATCAGTTCGGGAATTAGGAAGTTTAGAGTTGAAGGTAGAAGTTAGTCGATATAAATGTTTTGGAAGATTAGGTTTGAAACGTAGTTTGAAAAATTCAATAATAATTTTTGTTTTTTGGTTTTGTCACGGGTCGACAATAGATTCAGTAGAGTTAAAGATTAGTCATAACGGTATCGGTTCGCCAAAGTTTCCGTGAGGTTCGAGATACGTTTCGCGATAGTGGACTGGATGTGAAGGATTATCCATCGAAGGAATTGACAGGTAGGAAGTTGAGAAATTCAACATCCAAATTTTTTTTTTTTTTTTGTTTGGTTGTTCTGTCCAATGTTCTGAAATCTCCAGTTAGTTTATGTAAAGGTTTAAGGCAAGTCTTCCGAAGATCAGTTTTGGCTCAAGCTTGATTTTGTTTAATTTTTTTTTTTTTTTGTGTTATTAAAATTATAAAAGAGCTTATGCCTTTTAGTTATCTCTAGATCTGTTCCCAAAGAAAAAATCCAGTTTAACACTAAGTCCTGTCCCTAGTGCGACAGGCCTTAACCACACTTTCTCCCTGAATAAAGGAGAAATTTTAATTAACATATTTATAACACTACCACCACCTTGATCAGAGAAAAGCCGCTCTTCCAATGATCACAAGAGGCGGTGGATTAGTACAGTGGTTTCCTTAGAGACGTGTGTCAAGCTTTCGTCCCTGTGCAATACGATGAAAAGTGTTAGAATGAGAAACATTGAAGGAAATAACAAACAAATGAAATCAACAACAGAAGTCAGTCGTGCATTTGTGGTTACAGCAGCAATTGACCTTACCACGTTAAAGATTATAGCTACCTGCGTGTCATCCGAGTCCAAGAAAATCAACAATGTGGAATGGCTTACTTGGATAATTGATCATCATACAGAAAGAAGGGAATAAGAACAGTCCCTTATACCAATGTGGTTTCCATAGACACGTGTGTCAAGCTTTCGTCCCTGTGCAATTCGATGAGAAGTGTTAGAATGAGAAACATTGAAGGAAATAAAAAACAAATGAAATCAACAACAGAAGTCAGCCGTCCAATTGTGGTTATAGCAGCAATTGACCTTACCACGTGGGAGATTATAGCTACCCGCGTGTCATCCGAGTCCAAGAAAATCAACAATGTGGAATGGCTTACTTGGATAATTGTTCATTAAACAAAAAGAAGGGAATAAGAACAGTCCCTTATACCAAAGTGGTTTCCTTAGACACGTGTGTCAAGCTTTCGTCCCTGTGCAATACGATGAAAAGTGTTAGAATGAGAAACATAGAAGGAAATAACAAACAAATGAAATCAACAACAGAAGTCAGTCGTGCATTTGTGGTTACAGCAGCAATTGACCTTACCACGTGGGAGATAATAGCTACCTGCGTGACATCCGAGTCCAAAAAAATCAACAATGTGGAATGGCTTACTTGGATAATTGTTCATTAAACAAAAAGAAGGGAATAAGAACAGTCCCTTATATCAAAGTGGTTTCCTTAGACACGCGTGTCAAGCTTTCGTCCCTGTGCAATACGATGAAAAGTGTAAGAATGAGAAACATAGAAGGAAATAACATACAAATGAAATCAACAACAGAAGTCAGTCGTGCATTTGTGGTTACAGCAGCAATTGACCTTACCACGTGGGAGATTACAGCTACCTGCGTGACATCCGAGCCCAAGAAAATCAACAATGTGGAACGGCTTACTTGGATAATTGTTCATTAAACAAAAAGAGGGGAATAAGAACAGTCCCTTATACCAAAGTGGTTTCCTTAGACATGTGTGTCAAGCTTTCGTCCCTGTGCAATACGATGAAAAATGTTAGAATGAGAAACATTAAAGGAAATAACAAACAAATGAAATCAACAACAGAAGTCAGTCGTGCATTTGTGGTTACAGCAGCAATTGACCTTACCACGTAAAAGATTATAGCTACCTGCGTGTCATCCGAGTCCAAGAAAATCAACAATGTGGAATGGCTTACTTGGATAATTGTTCATTAAACAAAAAGAAGGGAATAAGAACAGTCCCTTATACCAAAGTGGTTTCCTTAGACACACGAGTCAAGCTTTCGTCCCTGTGCAATACGATGAAAAGTGTAAGAATGAGAAACATTGAAGAAAATAACAAACGAATGAAATCAACAACAGAAGTCAGTCGTGCATTTGTGGTTACAGCAGCAATTGACCTTACCACGTGGGAGATTACAGCTACCTGCGTGACATCCGAGCCCAAGAAAATCAACAATGTGGAACGGCTTACTTGGATAATTGTTCATTAAACAAAAAGAAGGAAATAAGAACAGTCCCTTATACCAAAGTGGTTTCCTTAGACACGTGTGTCAAGCTTTCGTCCCTGTGCAATACGATGAAAAATGTTAGAATGAGAAACATAGAAGGAAATAACAAACAAATTAAATCAACAACAGAAGTCAGTCGTGCATTTGTGGTTACAGCAGCAATTGACCTTACCACGTGGGAGATTATAGCTACCTGCGTGACATCCGACTCCAAGAAAATCAGCAATGTGGAGTGGCTTACTTGGATAATTGTTCATTAAACAAAAAGAAGGAAATATAAACAGTCCCTTATACCAAAGTGGTTTCCTTAGACACGCGTGTCAAGCTTTCGTCCCTGTGCAATACGATGAAAAGTGTTAGAATGAGAAACATAGAAGGAAATAACATACAAATGAAATCAACAACAGAAGTCAGTCGTGCATTTTTGGTTACAGCAGCAATTGACCTTACCACGTGGGAGATTACAGCTACCTGCGTGACATCCGATCCCAAGAAAATCAACAATGTGGAACGGCTTACTTGGATAATTGTTCATTAAACAAAAAGAAGGGAATAAGAACAGTCCCTTATACCAAAGTGGTTTCCTTAGACACGTGTGTCAAGCTTTCGTCCCTGTGCAATACGATGAAAAGTGTTAGAATGAGAAACATTAAAGGAAATAACAAACAAATGAAATCAACAACAGAAGTCAGTCGTGCATTTGTGGTTACTGCAGCAATTGACCTTACCACGTAAAAGATTATAGCTACCTGCGTGTCATCCGAGTCCAAGAAAATCAACAATGTGGAATGGCTTACTTGGATAATTGATCATTATACAGAAAGAAGGGAATAAGAACAGTCCCTTATACCCATGTGGTTTCCATAGACACGTGTGTCAAGCTTTCGTCCCTGTGCAATACGATGAGAAGTGTTAGAATGAGAAACATTGAAGGAAATAACAAACAAATCAAATCAACAACAACAACAGAAGTCAGTCGTGCAATTGTGATTACAGCAGCAATTGACCTTACCACGTGGGAGATTATAGCTACCTGCGTGACATCCTAGTCCAAGAAAATCAACAATGTGGAATGGCTTACTTGGATAATTGATCATTATACAGAAAGAATGAAGTAAGAACAGTCCCTTATACCAATGTGGTTTCCATAGACACGTGTGTCAAGCTTTCGTCCCTGTGCAATACGATGAAAAGTGTTAGAATGAGAAACATTGTAGAAAATAACAAACGAATGAAATCAACAACAGAAGTCAGTCGTGCATTCGTGGTTACAGCAGCAATTGACCTTACCACGTGGGAGATTATAGCTACCTGCGTGACATTCGAGTCCAAAAAAATCAACAATGTGGTATAGCTTACTTGAATAATCAAAATCAATTAGTGTGCTGTAACCACAAATGCACGACTGACTTCTGTTGTTGATTTCATTTGTTTGTTATTTCCTTCTATGTTTCTCATTCTAACACTTTTCATCGTATTACACAGGGGCGAAAGCTTGACACACGTGTCTAAGGAAACCACATTGGTATAAGGGACTGTTCTTATTCCCTTCTTTTTGTTTAATGAACAATTATCCAAGTAAGCCATTCCACATTGTTGATTTTCTTGGACTCGGATGACACGCAGGTAGCTGTAATCTCCCACGTGGTAAGGTCAATTGCTGCTGTAACCACAATTGGACGGCTGACTTATGTTGTTGATTCCATTTGTATGTTATTTTCTTCAATGTTTCTCATTCTAATTCTTTTCATCGTATTGCTGAGAGACGAAAGCTTACCACACGTGTCTAAGGAAACCACTTTGGTATGAGGGACTGTTCTTATCCTTTTTTTTTTTCGTTTAATGAACAAACCAACAATCCAAGTAAGCCATTCCACATTGTTGATTTTCTTGGACTCGGATGACACGCGGGTAGCTATAATCTCCCACGTGGTAAGGTCAATTGCTGCTGTAACCACAATTGGACGGCTGACTTCTGTTGTTGATTTCATTTGTTTGTTATTTCCTTCAATGTTTCTCATTCTAACACTTCTCATCGTATTGCACAGGGACGAAAGCTTGACACACGTGTCTATGGAAACCACATTGGTATAAGGGACTGTTCTTATTCCCTTCTTTCTGTATAATGATCAATTATCCAAGTAAGCCATTCCACATTGTTGATTTTCTTGGACTCGGATGACACGCAGGTAGCTATAATCTTTTACGTGGTAAGGTCAATTGCTGCTGTAACCACAAATGCACGACTGACTTCTGTTGTTGATTTCATTTGTTTGTTATTTCCTTCTATGTTTCTCATTCTAACACTCTTCATCGTATTGCACAGGGGCGAAAGCTTGACACACGTGTCTAAGGGAACCACATTGGTATAAGGGACTGTTCTTATTCCCTTCTTTTTGTTTAATGAACAATTATCCAAGTAAGCGATTCCACATTGTTGATTTTCTTGGACTCGCATGTCACGCAGGTAGCTATAATCTCCCACGTGGTAAAATCAATTGCTGCTGTAACCACAATTGAACGGCTGACTTCTGTTGTTGTTTTCATTTGTTTGTTATTTCCTTCAATGTTTCTCATTCTTACACTTTTCATCGTAAATCACAGGGACGAAAGCTTGACACACGTGTCTAAGGAAACCACATTGGTATAAGGGACTGTTTTTATATCCTTCTTTCTGTATAATGAAGAATTATCCAAGTAAGCCATTCCACATTGTTGATTTTCTTGGACTCGGATGTCACGCAGGTAGCTATAATCTCCCACGTGGTAAGGTCAATTGCTGCTGTAACCACAAATGCACGATTGACTTCTGTTGTTGATTTCATTTGTTTGTTATTTCCTTCAATGTTTCTCATTCTAACACTTCTCATCGTATTGCACAGGTACGAAAGCTTGACACACGTGTCTAAGGAAATCACATTGGTATAAGGGACTGTTCCCTTCTTTCTGTATAATGATCAATTATCCAAGTAAGCCATTCCACATTGTTGATTTTCTTGGACTCTGATGACACGCAGGTAGCTATAATCTTTTACGTGGTAAGGTCAATTGCTGCTGTAACCACAAACGCACGACTGACTTCTGTTGTTGATTTCATTTGTTTGTTATTTCCTTCAATGTTTCTCATTCTAACACTTCTCATCGTATTTCACAGGGACGAAAGCTTGACACACGTGTCTAAGGGAACCACATTGGTATAAGGGACTGTTCTTATTCCCTTCTTTTTGTTTAATGAACAATTATCCAAGTAAGCCATTCCACATTGTTGATTTTCTTGGACTCGGATGTCACGCAGGTAGCTATAATCTCCGACGTGGTAAGGTCAAATGCTGCTGTAACCACAAATGCACGACTGACTTCTGTTGTTGATTTCATTTGTTTGTTATTTCCTTCTATGTTTCTCATTCTAACACTTTTCATCGTATTGCACAGGGGCGAAAGCTTGACACACGTGTCTAAGGGAACCACATTGGTATAAGGGACTGTTCTTATTCCCTTCTTTTTGTTTAATGAACAATTATCCAAGTAAGCCATTCCACATTGTTGATTTTCTTGGATTCGGATGTCACGCAGATAGCTATAATCTCCCACGTGGTAAAATCAATTGCTGCTGTAACCACAATTGAACGGCTGACTTCTGTTGTTGTTTTCATTTGTTTGTTATTTCCTTCAATGTTTCCCATTCTAACACGTTTCATCGTAATGCTGAGGGACGAAAGCTTGACACACGTGTCTATGGAAACCACATTGGTATAAGGGACTGTTCTTATTCCCTTCTTTTTGTTTAAAGAACAATTATCCAAGTAAGCCGTTCCACATTGTTGATTTTCTTGGACTCGGATGTCACGCAGGTAGCTATAATCTCCCACGTGGTAAGGTCAATTGCTGCTGTAACCACAAATGCACGACTGACTTCTGTTGTTGATTTCATTTGCTTGTTATTTCCTTCAATGTTTCTCATTCTAACACTTCTCATCGTATTTCACAGGGACGAAAGCTTGACACACGTGTCTATGGAAACCAAATTGGTATAAGGGACGGTTCTTATTCCCTTCTTTCTGTATAATGATCAATTATCCAAGTAAGCCATTCCACATTGTTGATTTTCTTGGACTCGGATGTCACGCAGGTAGCTATAATCTCCGACGTGGTAAGGTCAAATGCTGCTGTAACCACAAATGCACGACTGACTTCTGTTGTTGATTTCATTTGTTTGTTATTTCCTTCTATGTTTCTCATTCTAACACTTTTCATCGTATTGCACAGGGGCGAAAGCTTGACACACGTGTCTAAGGGAACCACATTGGTATAAGGGACTGTTCTTATTCCCTTCTTTTTGTTTAATGAACAATTATCCAAGTAAGCCATTCCACATTGTTGATTTTCTTGGATTCGGATGTCACGCAGATAGCTATAATCTCCCACGTGGTAAAATCAATTGCTGCTGTAACCACAATTGAACGGCTGACTTCTGTTGTTGTTTTCATTTGTTTGTTATTTCCTTCAATGTTTCCCATTCTAACACGTTTCATCGTAATGCTGAGGGACCAAAGCTTGACACACATGTCTATGGAAACCACATTGGTATAAGGGACTGTTCTTATTCCCTTCTTTCTGTATATATATATATATATATATATATATATATATTCTTTTGAGAAAGAGCAAATGCAAAATATTAATTTCAAACAATCAAGCAGATGTGTCGATGAATCTCAGTATTAGCAGAGGAAATGTAACGGGGCATCATACTTTTCAACGTATGATACAAGAGAACAGATAAAAACCTCAGCAAAAACTCTGTCTCCCCGTATCGGTGTAGTGACTGGTTTGTGTAAACGTTTACAGAATAAGCTGACATAATTTATATTGAAGGACTTCCTCTTCAACCAAAACAAAATTTCCTTTATCCTCTCTTTTCGGTTGACGACTCTATAATTTCCAATTGGATCCTAAAACAAAAAGAAAAGAAGCAGAAAGGAGTACTAAATATTAGTTTTCATTATATCGATTCGAAGTTAACTACCCATTCTAAAAAAGAATCTGAAACTGAATGGATAGCTTGGAAACCATCATGAAATTTATAAATCGGACAATCATTCACCAAGTGGTCAATGGTCTCTTCTACACCACACTCACATAGTGGGCTATCAATAGAACACCATTTGAAGAGGGTACTATTACAACGACCATGACCAGTTCTAAGTCTATTCAAAATACACCAAATTTTCCTAGGAAGATTGAAACCTAGAACTTTCTCTGAGGGATCAACAATAAGACTTTTGTTGAAAACGTTAGAAGAAGTCCATCCCGAACGCCAAATTTCCTTGTCGCTTTCATTGAATTCAAGGAAGGTGTTAGTCCATAAAGGTATAATGAACAATTATCCAATTAAGCCATTCCACATTGTTGATTTTCTTGGACTCGGATGAAACGCAGGTAGCTATAATCTTTTACGTTGTAAGGTCAATTGCTGCTGTAACCACAAATGCACGACTGACTTCTGTTGTTGATTTCATTTGTTTGTTATTTCCTTCAATGTTTCTCATTCTAACACTTCTCATCGTATTGCACAGGGACGAAAGCTTGACACACGTTTCTAAGGAAATCATATTGGTATAAGGGACTGTTCTTATTCCCTTCTTTTTGTTTAATGAACAATTATCCAAGTAAGCCATTCCACATTGTTGATTTTCTTGGACTCGGATGACACGCGGGTAGCTATAATTTCCCACGTGGTAAGGTCAATTGCTGCTGTAACCACAATTGGACGGCTGACTTCTGTTGTTGATTTCATTTGTTTGTTATTTCCTTCAATGTTTCTCATTCTAACACTTCTCATCGTATTGCACAGGGACGAAAGCTTGACACACGTGTCTATGGAAACCACATTGGTATAAGGGACTGTTCTTATTCTCTTCTTTCTGTATAATGATCAATTATCCAAGTAAGCCATTCCACATTGTTGATTTTCTTGGACTCGGATGACACGCAGGTAGCTATAAGCTTTTTCGTGGTAAGGTCTATTGCTGCTGTAACCACAAATGCACGACTGACTTCTGTTGTTGATTTCATTTGTTTGTTATTTCCTTCTATGTTTCTCATTCTAACACTCTTCATCGTATTGCACAGGGACGAAAGCTTGACACACGTGTCTAAGGAAACCACTTTGGTATGAGGGACTGTTCTTATTCCCTTCTTTTTGTTTAATGATCAATTATCCAAGTGAGCCATTCCACATTGTTGATTTTCTTGGACTCGGTTGACACGCAGGTAGCTATAATCTTTTACGTGGTAAGGTCCATTGCTGCTGTAACCTCAAATGCACGACTGACTTCTGTTGTTGATTTCATATGTTTGTTATTTCCTCCGATGTTTCTCATTCTAACTCTTTTCATCGTATTACACAGGGACGAAAGCTTGACACACGTGTCTAAGGGAACCACATTGGTATAAGGGACTGTTCTTATTACCTTCTTTTTGTTTAATGAACAATTATCCAAGTAAGCCATTCCACATTGTTGATTTTCTTGGACTCGGATGTCACGCAGGTAGCTATAATCTCCCACGTGGTAAGGTCAAGTGCTGCGGTAACCACAAATGCACGACTGACTTCTGTTGTTGATTTCATTTGTTTGTTATTTCCTTCTATGTTTCTCATTCTAACACTTTTCATCGTATTGCACAAGGGCGAAAGCTTGACACACGTGTCTAAGGGAACCACATTGGTATAACGGACTGTTTTTATTCTCTTCTTTTTGTTTAAAGAAAAATTATCCAAGTAAGCCATTCCACATTGTTGATTTTCTTGGACTCGGATGTCACGCAGGTAGCTATAATCTCCCACGTGGTAAGGTCAATTGCTGCTGTAACCACAAATGCACGACTGACTTCTGTTGTTGATTTCATTTGTTTGTTATTTCCTTCAATGTTTCTCATTCTAACACTTCTCATCGTATTGCACAGGGACAGAAGCTTGACACACGTGTCTAAGGAAATCACATTGGTATAAGGGACTGTTCTTATTACCTTCTTTTTGTTCAATGAATAATTATCCAAGTAAGCCATTCCACATTGTTGATTTTCTTGGACTCGGATGACACGCGGGCAGCTATAATCTCCCACGTGGTAAGGTCAATTGCTGCTGTAACCACAATTGGACGGCTGACTTCTGTTGTTGATTTCATTTATTTGTTATTTCCTTCGATGTTTCTCATTCTAACACTTCTCATCGTATTGCACAGGGACGAAAGCTTGACACACGTGTCTATGGAAACCACATTGGTATAAGGGACTGTTCTTATTCCCTTCTTTCTGTATAATGATCAATTATCCAAGTAAGCCATTCCACATTGTTGATTTTCTTGGACTCGGATGACACGCAGGTAGCTATAATCTTTTACGTGGTAAGGTCAATTGCTGCTGTAACCACAAATGCATGACTGACTTCTGTTGTTGATTTCATTTGTTTGTTATTTCCTTCAATGTTTCTCATTCTAACACTTTTCATCGTATTGCACAGGGACGAAAGCTTGACACACGTGTCTAAGGAAACCACTTTGGTATAAGGGACTGTTCTTATTCCCTTCTTTTTGTTTAATGAACAGTTATCCAAGTAAGCCGTTCCACATTGTTGATTTTCTTGGACTCGGATGTCACGCAGGTAGCTATAATCTCCCACGTGGTAAGATCAATTGCTGCTGTAACCACAAATGCACGACTGACTTCTGTTGTTGATTTCATTCGTTTGTTATTTTCTTCAATGTTTCTCATTCCAACACTTTTCATCGTATTGCACAGGGACGAAAGCTTGACACGTGTGTCTAAGAAAACCACTTTGGTATAAGGGACTGTTCTTATTCCCTTCTTTTTGTTTAATGAACAATTATCCAAGTAAGCAATTCCACATTGTTGATTTTCTTGGACTCGGATGTCATGCAGGTAGCTATAATCTCCCACGTGGTAAGGTCAATTGCTGCTGTAACCACAAATGCACGACTGACTTCTGTTGTTGATTTCATTCGTTTGTTATTTTCTTCAATGTTTCTCATTCCAACACTTTTCATCGTATTGCACAGGGACGAAAGCTTGACACGCGTGTCTAAGGAAATCACATTGGTATAAGGGACTGTTCTGATTCCCTTCTTTTTGTTTAATGGACAATTATCCAAGTGAGCCATTCCACATTGTTGATTTTCTTGGACTCGGATAACACGCGGGTAGCTATAATCTCCCACGTGGTAAGGTCAATTGCTGCTGTAACCACAATTGGACGGCTGACTTCTGTTGTTGATTTCATTTGTTTGTTATTTCCTTCAATGTTTCCCATTCAAACACGTTTCATCGTAATGCTGAGGGACGAAAGCTTGACACACGTGTCTATGGAAACCACATTGGTATAAGGGACTGTTTTTATTTCCTTCTTTCTGTATAATGAACAATTATCCAAGTAAGCCATTCCACATTGTTGATTTTCTTGGACTCGGATGACACGCGGGTAGCTATAATCTCCCACGTGGTAAGGTCAATTGCTGCTGTAACCACAATTAGACGGCTGACTTCTGTTGTTGTTTTCATTTGTTTGTTATTTCCTTCAATGTTTCCCATTCTTACACGTTTCATCGTAATGCTGAGGGACGAAAGCTTGACACTCGTGTCTATGGAAACCACATTGGTATAAGGGACTGTTCTTATTCCCTTCTTTCTGTATAATGAACAATTATCCAAGTAGGCCATTCCACATTGTTGATTTTCTTGGACTCGGATGTCACGCAGGTAGCTATAATCTCCCACGTGGTAGAATCAATTGCTGCTCTAACCACAATTGAACGTCTGACTTCTGTTGTTGATTTCATTTGTTTGTTATTTCCTTCAATGTTTCTCATTCTTACACTTTTCATCGTAAATCACAGGGACGAAAGCTTGACACACGTGTCTAAGGAAACCCTATTGGTATAAGGGACTGTTTTTATTTCCTTCTTTCTGTATAATGAAGAATTACCCAAGTAAGCCATTCCACATTGTTGATTTTCTTGGACTCGGATGACACGCGGGTAGGTATAATCTCCCACGTGGTAAGGTCATCTGCTGCTGTAACCTCAAATGCACGACTGACTTCTGTTGTTGATTTCATTTGTTTGTTATTTCCTCCAATGTTTCTCTTTCTAACTCTTTTCATCGTATTACACAGGGACGAAAGCTTGACACACGTGTCTAAGGAAACCACTTTGGTATAACGGACTGTTTTTATTACCTTCTTTTTGTTTAATGAACAATTATCCAAGTAAGCCATTCCACATTGTTGATTTTCTTGGACTCGGATGTCACGCAGGTAGCTATAATCTCCCACGTGGTAAGGTCAAGTGCTGCTGTAACCACAAATGCACGACTGACTTCTGTTGTTGATTTCATTTGTTTGTTATTTCCTTCTATGTTTCTCATTCTAATTCTTTTCATCGTATTGCACAGGGACGAAAGCTTGACACACGTGTCTAAGGAAACCACTTTAGTATAAGGGACTGTTCTTATTCCTTTTTTTTTGTTTAATGAACAATTATCCAAGTAGGCCATTCCACATTGTTGATTTTCTTGGACTCGGATGTCACGCAGGTAGCTATAATCTCCCACGTGGTAAAATCAATTGCTGCTGTAACCACAATTGAACGGCTGACTTCTGTTGTTGTTTTCATTTGTTTGTTATTTCCTTCAATGTTTCCCATTCTAACACGTTTCATCGTAATGCTGAGGGACGAAAGCTTGACACACGTGTCTCTGGAAACCACATTGGTATAAGGGACTGTTCTTATTCTCTTCTTTCTGTATAATGAACAATTATTCAAGTAACCCGTTCCACATTGTTGATTTTCTTGGACTCGGATGAAACGCAGGTAGCTATAATCTTTTACGTTGTAAGGTCAATTGCTGCTGTAACCACAAATGCACGACTGACTTCTGTTGTTGATTTCATAAGTTTGTTATTTCCTTCAATGTTTCTCATTCTAACACTTCTCATCGTATTGCACAGGGACGAAAGCTTGACACACGTGTCTAAGGAAATCACATTGATATAAGGGACTGTTCTTATTCCCTTCTTTTTGTTTAATGAACAATTATCCAAGTAAGCCATTCCACATTGTTGATTTTCTTGGACTCGGATGACACGCGGGTAGCTATAATCTCCCACGTGGTAAGGTCAATTGCTGCTGTAATCACAATTGGACGGCTGACTTCTGTTGTTGATTTCATTTGTTTGTTATTTCCTTCAATGTTTCTCATTCTAACACTTCTCATCGTATTGCACAGGGACGAAAGCTTGACACACGTGTCTATGGAAACCACATTGGTATAAGGGACTGTTCTTATTATTTTCTTTCTGTATAATGATCAATTACCCAAGTAAGCCATTCCACATTGATGATTTTCTTGGACTCGGATGACACGCAGGTAGCTATAATCTTTTACGTGGTAAGGTCAATTGCTGCTGTAACCACAAATGCACGACTGACTTCTGTTGTTGATTTCATTTGTTTGTTATTTCCTTCTATGTTTCTCATTCTAACACTTTTCATCGTATTGCACAGGGACGAAAGCTTGACACACGTGTCTAAGGAAACCACTTTGGTATGAGGGACTGTTCTTATTCTTTTTTTTTTTTAATGATCAATTATCCAAGTGAGCCATTCCACATTGTTGATTTTCTTGGACTCGGATGACACGCAGGTAGCTATAATCTTTTACGTGGTAAGGTCAATTGCTGCTGTAACCACAAACGCACGACTGACTTCTGTTGTTGATTTCATTTGTTTGTTATTTCCTTCAATGTTTCTCATTCTAACACTTCTCATCGTATTGCACAGGGACGAAAGCTTGACACACGTGTCTATGGAAACCACATTGGTATAAGGGACTGTTCTTATTCCCTTCTTTCTGTATAATGATCAATTATCCAAGTAAGCCATTCCACATTGTTGATTTTCTTGGACTCGGATGACACGCAGGTAGCTATAATCTTTTACGTGGTAAGGTCAATTGCTGCTGTAACCACAAATGCATGACTGACTTCTGTTGTTGATTTCATTTGTTTGTTATTTCCTTCAATGTTTCTCATTCTGACACTTTTCATCGTATTGCACAGGGACGAAAGATTGACACACGTGTCTAAGGAAAACACTTTGGTATAAGGGACTGTTCTTATTCCTTTTTTTTTGTTTAATGAACAATTATCCAAGTAGGCCATTCCACATTGTTGATTTTCTTGGACTCGGATGTCACGCAGGTAGCTATAATCTCCCACGTGGTAAAATCAATTGCTGCTGTAACCACAATTGAACGGCTGACTTCTGTTGTTGTTTTCATTTGTTTGTTATTTCCTTCAATGTTTCCCATTCTAACACGTTTCATCGTAATGCTGAGGGACGAAAGCTTGACACACGTGTCTATGGAAACCACATTGGTATAAGGGACTGTTCTTATTCTCTTCTTTCTGTATAATGAACAATTATTCAAATAACCCGTTCCACATTGTTGATTTTCTTGGACTCGGATGAAACGCAGGTAGCTATAATCTTTTACGTTGTAAGGTCAATTGCTGCTGTAACCACAAATGCACGACTGACTTCTGTTGTTGATTTCATAAGTTTGTTATTTCCTTCAATGTTTCTCATTCTAACACTTCTCATCGTATTGCACAGGGACGAAAGCTTGACACACGTGTCTAAGGAAATCACATTGGTATAAGGGACTGTTCTTATTCCCTTCTTTTTGTTTAATGAACAATTATCCAAGTAAGCCATTCCACATTGTTGATTTTCTTGGACTCGGATGACACGCGGGTAGCTATAATCTCCCACGTGGTAAGGTCAATTGCTGCTGCAACCACAATTGGACGGCTGACTTCTGTTGTTGATTTCATTTGTTTGTTATTTCCTTCAATGTTTCTCATTCTAACACTTCTCATCGTATTGCACAGGGACGAAAGCTTGACACACGTGTCTATGGAAACCACATTGGTATAAGGGACTGTTCTTATTCCCTTCTTTCTGTATAATGATCAATTACCCAAGTAAGCCATTCCACATTGATGATTTTCTTGGACTCGGATGACACGCAGGTAGCTATAATCTTTTACGTGGTAAGGTCAATTGCTGCTGTAACCACAAATGCACGACTGACTTCTGTTGTTGATTTCATTTGTTTGTTATTTCCTTCTATGTTTCTCATTCTAACACTTTTCATCGTATTGCACAGGGACGAAAGCTTGACACACGTGTCTAAGGAAACCACTTTGGTATGAGGGACTGTTCTTATTCTTTTTTTTTTTTAATGATCAATTATCCAAGTGAGCCATTCCACATTGTTGATTTTCTTGGACTCGGATGACACGCAGGTAGCTATAATCTTTTACGTGGTAAGGTCAATTGCTGCTGTAACCACAAATGCACGACTGACTTCTGTTGTTGATTTCATTTGTTTGTTATTTCCTTCAATGTTTCTCATTCTAACACTTCTCATCGTATTGCACAGGGACGAAAGCTTGACACACGTGTCTATGGAAACCACATTGGTATAAGGGACTGTTCTTATTCCCTTCTTTCTGTATAATGATCAATTATCCAAGTAAGCCATTCCACATTGTTGATTTTCTTGGACTCGGATGACACGCAGGTAGCTATAATCTTTTACGTGGTAAGGTCAATTGCTGCTGTAACCACAAATGCATGACTGACTTCTGTTGTTGATTTCATTTGTTTGTTATTTCCTTCAATGTTTCTCATTCTAACACTTTTCATCGTATTGCACAGGGACGAAAGCTTGACACACGTGTCTAAGGAAAACACTTTGGTATAAGGGACTGTTCTTATTCCCTTCTTTTTGTTTAATGAACAATTATCCAAGTGAGCCGTTCCACATTGTTGATTTTCTTGGACTCGGATGTCACGCAGGTAGCTATAATCTCCCACGTGGTAAGGTCAATTGCTGCTGTAACCACAAATGCACGACTGACTTCTGTTGTTGATTTCATTCGTTTGTTATTTTCTTCAATGTTTCTCATTCCAACACTTTTCATCGTATTGCACAGGGACGAAAGCTTGACACGCGTGTCTAAGGAAATCACATTGGTATAAGGGACTGTTCTTATTCCCTTCTTTTTGTTTAATGAACAATTATCCAAGTGAGCCATTCCACATTGTTGATTTTCTTGGACTCGGATAACACGCGGGTAGCTATAATCTCCCACGTGGTAAGGTCAATTGCTGCTGTAACCACAATTGGACGGCTGACTTCTGTTGTTGATTTCATTTGTTTGTTATTTCCTTCAATGTTTCCCATTCAAACACGTTTCATCGTAATGCTGAGGGACGAAAGCTTGACACACGTGTCTATGGAAACCACATTGGTATAAGGGACTGTTTTTATTTCCTTCTTTCTGTATAATGAACAATTAACCAAGTAAGCCATTCCACATTGTTGATTTTCTTGGACTCGGATGACACGCGGGTAGCTATAATCTCCCACGTGGTAAGGTCAATTGCTGCTGTAACCACAATTAGACGGCTGACTTCTGTTGTTGTTTTCATTTGTTTGTTATTTCCTTCAATGTTTCCCATTCTTACACGTGTCATCGTAATGCTGAGGGACGAAAGCTTGACACTCGTGTCTATGGAAACCACATTGGTATAAGGCACTGTTCTTATTCCCTTCTTTCTGTATAATGAACAATTATCCAAGTAGGCCATTCCACATTGTTGATTTTCTTGGACTCGGATGTCACGCAGGTAGCTATAATCTCCCACGTGGTAGAATCAATTGCTGCTCTAACCACAATTGAACGTCTGACTTCTGTTGTTGATTTCATTTGTTTGTTATTTCCTTCAATGTTTCTCATTCTTACACTTTTCATCGTAAATCACAGGGACGAAAGCTTGACACACGTGTCTAAGGAAACCCTATTGGTATAAGGGACTGTTTTTATTTCCTTCTTTCTGTATAATGAAGAATTACCCAAGTAAGCCATTCCACATTGTTGATTTTCTTGGACTCGGATGACACGCGGGTAGGTATAATCTCCCACGTGGTAAGGTTATCTGCTGCTGTAACCTCAAATGCACGACTGACTTCTGTTGTTGATTTCATTTGTTTGTTATTTCCTCCAATGTTTCTCTTTCTAACTCTTTTCATCGTATTACACAGGGACGAAAGCTTGACACACGTGTCTAAGGAAACCACTTTGGTATAACGGACTGTTCTTATTCCCTTCTTTTTGTTTAATGAACAATTATCCAAGTAAGCCATTCCACATTGTTGATTTTCTTGGACTCGGATGTCACGCAGGTAGCTATAATCTCCCACGTGGTAAGGTCAAGTGCTGCTGTAACCACAAATGCACGACTGACTTCTGTTGTTGATTTCATTTGTTTGTTATTTCCTTCAATGTTTCCCATTCAAACACGTTTCATCGTAATGCTGAGGGACGAAAGCTTGACACACGTGTCTATGGAAACCACATTGGTATAAGGGACTGTTTTTATTTCCTTCTTTCTGTATAATGAACAATTAACCAAGTAAGCCATTCCACATTGTTGATTTTCTTGGACTCGGATGACACGCGGGTAGCTATAATCTCCCACGTGGTAAGGTCATCTGCTGCTGTAACCTCAAATGCACGACTGACTTCTGTTGTTGATTTCATTTGTTTGTTATTTCCTCCAATGTTTCTCTTTCTAACTCTTTTCATCGTATTACACAGGGACGAAAGCTTGACACACGTGTCTAAGGAAACCACTTTGATATAAGGGACTGTTCTTATTCCCTTCTTTTTGTTTAATGAACAATTATCCAAGTAAGCCGTTCCACATTGTTGATTTTCTTGGACTCGGATGTCACGCAGGTAGCTATAATCTCCCACGTGGTAAGGTCAATTGCTGCTGTAACCACAAATGCACGACTGACTTCTGTTGTTGATTTCATTTGTTTGTTTTTTCCTTCAATGTTTCTCATTCTAACATTCTCATCGTATTGCACAGGGACGAAAGCTTGACACACGTGTCTATGGAAACCACATTGGTATAAGGGACTGTTCTTATTCCCTTCTTTCTGTATAATGATCAATTATCCAAGTAAGCCATTCCACATTGTTGATTTTCTTGGACTCGGATGACACGCAGGTAGCTATAATCTTTTACGTGGTAAGGTCAATTGCTGCTGTAACCACAAATGCACGACTAACTTCTGTTGTTGATTTCATTTGTTTGTTATTTCCTTCAATGTTTCTCATTCTAACACTTTTCATCGTATTGCACAGGGACGAAAGCTTGACACACGTGTCTAAGGAAACCACTTTGGTATAAGGGACTGTTCTTATTCCCTTCTTTTTGATCAATGAACAATTATCCAAGTAAGCCATTCCACATTGTTGATTTTCATGGACTCGGATGACACGCGGGTAGCTATAATCTCCCACGTGGTAAGGTCAATTGCTGCTGTAACCATAATTCGACGGCTGACTTCTGTTGTTGATTTCATTTGTTTGTTATTTCCTTCAATGTTTCTCATTCTAACACTTCTCATCGTATTGCACAGGGACGAAAGCTTGACACACGTGTCTATGGAAACCACATTGGTATAAGGGACTGTTCTTAGTCCCTTCTTTCTGTATAATGATCAATTATCCAAGTAATCCATTCCACATTGTTGATTTCCTTGGATTCGGATGACACGCAGGTAGCTATAATCTTTTTTGTGGTAAGGTCAATTGCTGCTGTAACCACAAATGCACGACTGACTTCTGTTGTTGATTTCATTTGTTTGTTATTTCCTTCAATGTTTCTCATTCTAACACTTTTCATCGTATTGCACAGGGACGAAAGCTTGACACACGTGTCTAAGGAAACCACTTTGGTATAAGGGACTGTTCCCATTTCCTTCTTTCTGTTTAATGAACAATTATCCAAGTAAGCCATTCCACATTGTTGATTTTCTTGGACTCGGATGACACGCAGGTAGCTATTATCTTTTACGTGGTAAGGTCAATTGCTGCTGTAACCACAAATGCACGACTGACTTCTGTTGTTGATTTCATTCGTTTGTTATTTTCTTCAATGTTTCTCATTCTAACACTTTTCATCGTATTGCACAGGGACGAAAGCTTGACACGCGTGTCTAAGGAAACCACTTTGGTATAAGGGACTGTTCTTATTCCCTTCTTTTTGTTTAATGAACAATTATCCAAGTAAGCCATTCCACATTGTTGATTTTCTTGGACTCGGATGACACGCAGGTAGCTATTATCTTTTACGTGGTAAGGTCAATTGCTGCTGTAACCACAAATGCACGACTGACTTCTGTTGTTGATTTCATTCGTTTGTTATTTTCTTCAATGTTTCTCATTCTAACACTTTTCATCGTATTGCACAGGGACGAAAGCTTGACACGCGTGTCTAAGGATACGACTTTGGTATAAGGGACTGTTCTTATTCAATTCTTTTTGTTTAATGAAAAATTATCCAAGTAAGCCGTTCCACATTGTTGATTTTCTTGGACTCGGATGTCACGCAGGTAGCTATAATCTCCCACGTGGTAAGGTCAATTGCTGCTGTAACCACAAATGCACGACTGACTTCTGTTGTTGATTTCATTCGTTTGTTATTTTCTTCAATGTTTCTCATTCTAACACTTTTCATCGTATTGCACAGGGACGAAAGCTTGACACGCGTGTCTAAGGAAACCACTTTGGTATAAGGGACTGTTCTTATTCCCTTCTTTCTGTATGATGATCAATTATCCAAGTAAGCCAGTCCACATTGTTGATTTTCTTGGACTCGGATGACACGCAGGTAGCTATAATCTGTAACGTGGTGAGGTCAATTGCTGCTGTAACCACAAATGCACGACTGACTTCTGTTGTTGATTTCATTTGTTTGTTATTTCCTTCAATGTTTCTCATTCTAACACTTTTCATCGTATTGCACAGGGACGAAAGCTTGACACGCGTGTCTAAGGAAACCACTTTGGTATAAGGGACTGTTCTTATTCCCTTTTTTTTGTTTAATGAACAATTATCCAAGTAAGCCATTCCACATTGTTGATTTTCTTGGACTCGGATGACACGCAGGTAGCTATTATCTTTCACGTGGTAAGGTCAATTGCTGCTGTAACCACAAATGCACGACTGACTTCTGTTGTTGATTTCATTTGTTTGTTATTTCCTTCAATGTTTCTCATTCTAACACTTCTCATCGTATTGCACAGGGACGAAAGCTTGACACACGTGTCTATGGAAACCACATTGGTATAAGGGACTGTTCTTAGTCCCTTCTTTCTGTATAATGATCAATTATCCAAGTAAGCCATTCCACATTGTTGATTTCCTTGGATTCGGATGACACGCAGGTAGCTATAATCTTTTTTGTGGTAAGGTCAATTGCTGCTGTAACCACAAATGCACGACTGACTTCTGTTGTTGATTTCATTTGTTTGTTATTTCCTTCAATGTTTCTCATTCTAACACTTTTCATCGTATTGCACAGGGACGAAAGCTTGACACACGTGTCTAAGGAAACCACTTTGGTATAAGGGACTGTTCCCATTTCCTTCTTTCTGTTTAATGAACAATTATCCAAGTAAGCCATTCCACATTGTTGATTTTCTTGGACTCGGATGACACGCAGGTAGCTATTATCTTTTACGTGGTAAGGTCAATTGCTGCTGTAACCACAAAAGCACGACTGACTTCTGTTGTTGATTTCATTCGTTTGTTATTTTCTTCAATGTTTCTCATTCTAACACTTTTCATCGTATTGCACAGGGACGAAAGCTTGACACGCGTGTCTAAGGAAACCACTTTGGTATAAGGGACTGTTCTTATTCCCTTCTTTTTGTTTAATGAACAATTATCCAAGTAAGCCATTCCACATTGTTGATTTTCTTGGACTCGGATGACACGCAGGTAGCTATTATCTTTTACGTGGTAAGGTCAATTGCTGCTGTAACCACAAATGCACGACTGACTTCTGTTGTTGATTTCATTCGTTTGTTATTTTCTTCAATGTTTCTCATTCTAACACTTTTCATCGTATTGCACAGGGACGAAAGCTTGACACGCGTGTCTAAGGATACGACTTTGGTATAAGGGACTGTTCTTATTCAATTCTTTTTGTTTAATGAAAAATTATCCAAGTAAGCCGTTCCACATTGTTGATTTTCTTGGACTCGGATGTCACGCAGGTAGCTATAATCTCCCACGTGGTAAGGTCAATTGCTGCTGTAACCACAAATGCACGACTGACTTCTGTTGTTGATTTCATTCGTTTGTTATTTTCTTCAATGTTTCTCATTCTAACACTTTTCATCGTATTGCACAGGGACGAAAGCTTGACACGCGTGTCTAAGGAAACCACTTTGGTATAAGGGACTGTTCTTATTCCCTTCTTTCTGTATGATGATCAATTATCCAAGTAAGCCAGTCCACATTGTTGATTTTCTTGGACTCGGATGACACGCAGGTAGCTATAATCTGTAACGTGGTGAGGTCAATTGCTGCTGTAACCACAAATGCACGACTGACTTCTGTTGTTGATTTCATTTGTTTGTTATTTCCTTCAATGTTTCTCATTCTAACACTTTTCATCGTATTGCACAGGGACGAAAGCTTGACACGCGTGTCTAAGGAAACCACTTTGGTATAAGGGACTGTTCTTATTCCCTTTTTTTTGTTTAATGAACAATTATCCAAGTAAGCCATTCCACATTGTTGATTTTCTTGGACTCGGATGACACGCAGGTAGCTATTATCTTTCACGTGGTAAGGTCAATTGCTGCTGTAACCACAAATGCACGACTGACTTCTGTTGTTGATTTCATTCGTTTGTTATTTTCTTCAATGTTTCTCATTCTAACACTTTTCATCGTATTGCACAGGGACGAAAGCTTGACACGCGTGTCTAAGGAAACCACTTTGGTATAAGGGACTGTTCTTATTCCCTTCTTTTTGTTTAATGAACAATTATCCAAGTAAGCCATTCCACATTGTTGATTTTCTTGGACTCGGATGACACGCAGGTAGCTATTATCTTTTACGTGGTAAGGTCAATTGCTGCTGTAACCACAAATGCACGACTGACTTCTGTTGTTGATTTCATTCGTTTGTTATTTTCTTCAATGTTTCTCATTCTAACACTTTTCATCGTATTGCACAGGGACGAAAGCTTGACACACGTGTCTATGGAAACCACATTGGTATAAGGGACTGTTCTTATTCCCTTCTTTCTGTATGATGATCAATTATCCAAGTAAGCCAGTCCACATTGTTGATTTTCTTGGACTCGGATGACACGCAGGTAGCTATAATCTGTAACGTGGTGAGGTCAATTGCTGCTGTAACCACAAATGCACGACTGACTTCTGTTGTTGATTTCATTTGTTTGTTATTTCCTTTAATGTTTCTCATTCTAACATTTTTCATCGTATTGCACAGGGACGAAAGCTTGACACGCGTGTCTAAGGAAACCACTTTGGTATAAGGGACTGTTCTTATTCCCTTTTTTTTGTTTAATGAACAATTATCCAAGTAAGCCATTCCACATTGTTGATTTTCTTGGACTCGGATGACACGCAGGTAGCTATTATCTTTCACGTGGTAAGGTCAATTGCTGCTGTAACCACAAATGCACGACTGACTTCTGTTGTTGATTTCATTCGTTTGTTATTTTCTTCAATGTTTCTCATTCTAACACTTTTCATCGTATTGCACAGGGACGAAAGCTTGACACGCGTGTCTAAGGAAACCACTTTGGTATAAGGGACTGTTCTTATTCCCTTCTTTTTGTTTAATGAACAATTATCCAAGTAAGCCATTCCACATTGTTGATTTTCTTGGACTCGGATGACACGCAGGTAGCTATTATCTTTTACGTGGTAAGGTCAATTGCTGCTGTAACCACAAATGCACGACTGACTTCTGTTGTTGATTTCATTCGTTTGTTATTTTCTTCAATGTTTCTCATTCTAACACTTTTCATCGTATTGCACAGGGACGAAAGCTTGACACACGTGTCTATGGAAACCACATTGGTATAAGGGACTGTTCTTATTCCCTTCTTTCTGTATAATGATCAATTATCCAAATAAGCCATTCCACATTGTTGATTTTCTTGGACTCGGATGACACGCAGGTAGCTATTATCTTTTACGTGGTAAGGTCAATTGCTGCTGTAACCACAAATGCACGACTGAATTCTGTTGTTGATTTCATTTGTTTGTTATTTCCTTTAATGTTTCTCATTCTAACATTTTTCATCGTATTGCACAGGGAAGAAAGCTTGACACACGTGTCTAAGGAAACAACTTTGGTATAAGGGACTGTTCTTATTCCCTTCTTTTTGTTTAATGAACAATTATCCAAGTAAGCCGTTCCACATTGTTCATTTTCTTGGGCTCGGATGTCACGCAGGTAGCTGTAATCTCCCACGTGGTAAGGTCAATTGCTGCTGTAACCACAAATGCACGACTGACTTCTGTTGTTGATTTCATTCGTTTGTTATTTTCTTCAATGTTTCTCATTCTAACACTTTTCATCGTATTGCACAGGGACGAAAGCTTGACACGCGTGTCTAAGGAAACCACTTTGGTATAAGGGACTGTTCTTATTCCCTTCGTTTTGTTCAATCAACAATTATCCAAGTAAGCCATTCCACATTGTTGATTTTCTTGGACTCGAATGTCACGCAGGAAGCTTTAATCTCCCACGTGGTAAGGTCAATTGCTGCTGTAACCACAAATGCACGACTGACTTCTGTTGTTGATTTCATTTGTTTGTTATTTCCTTCTATGTTTCTCATTCTTACACTTTTCATCGTATTGCACAGGGACGAAAGCTTGACACGCGTGTCTAAGGAAACCACTTTGGTATAAGGGACTGTTCTTATTCCCTTCGTTTTGTTTAATGAACAATTATCCAAGTAAGCCATTCCACATTGTTGATTTTCTTGGACTCGGATGTCACGCTATAATCTCCCACGTGGTAAGGTCAATTGCTGCTGTAACCGCAAATGCACGACTGACTTCTAATGTTGATTTCATTCTTTTGTTATTTTCTTCAATGTTTCTCATTCTAACACTTTTCATCGTATTGCACAGGGACGAAAGCTTGACACGCGTGTCTTAGGAAACCACTTTGGTATAAGGGACTGTTCTTATTCCCTTTTTTTTGTTTGATCAACAATTATCTAAGTGGGCCATTCCACATTGTTGATTTTCTTGGACTCGGATGTCACGCAGGTAGCTAGAATCTCCCACGTGGTAAGGTCAATTGCTCCTGTAACCACAAATGCACGACTGACTTCTGTTGTTGATTTCATTTGTTTGTTTTTTCCTTCTATGTTTCTCATTCTTACACTTTTCATCGTATTGCACAGGGACGAAAGCTTGACACACGTGTCTATGGAAACCACATTCGTATAAGGGACTGTTCTCACTTCATTCTTTCTGTATAATGATCAATTATCCAAGTAAGTCATTCCACATTGTTGATTTTCTTGGACTCGGATGTCACGCAGGTAGCTATAATCTCCCACGTGGTAAGGTCAATTGCTGCTGAAACCACAAATGCACGACTGACTTCTGTTGTTGATTTCATTTGTTTGTTATTTCCTTCAATAATTCTCATTCTAACACTTTTCATCGTATTGCACAGGGACGAAAGCTTGACACACGTGTCTAAGAAAACCACTTTGGTATGAGGGACTGTTCTTATTCCCTTTTTTTTGTTCAATCAACAATTATCCAAGTAAGCCATTCCACATTGTTGATTTTCTTGGACTCGGATGTCACGCTGGTAGCTATCATCTCCCACGTGGTAAGGTCAATTGCTGCTGTAACCACAAATGCACGACTAACTTCTGTTGTTGATTTCATTCGTTTGTTATTTCCTTCTATGTTTCTCATTCTAACACTTTTCATCGTATTGCACAGGGACGAAAGCTTGACACACGTGTCTAAGGAAACCACTCTGGTATAAGGGACTGTTCTTATTTTTTTTTTTGTTTAATCAACAATTATTCAAGTAGGCCATTCCACATTGTTGATTTTCTTGGACTCGGATGTCACGCAGGTAGCTATTATCTCCCACGTGGTAAGGTCAATTGCTGCTGTAACCACAAATGCACGACTGACTTCTAATGTTGATTTCATTTGTTTGTTATTTCCTTCAATGTTTCTCATTCTAACACTTCTCATCGTATTGCAAAGGGACGAAAGCTTGACACACGTGTCTAAAGAAACCACTTTGGTAGAAGGGAATGTTCTTATTCTCTTTTTTTTGTTTAATCAACAATTATCCAA
This sequence comes from Harmonia axyridis, assembly GCF_914767665.1. Taxonomy (NCBI): domain Eukaryota; kingdom Metazoa; phylum Arthropoda; class Insecta; order Coleoptera; family Coccinellidae; genus Harmonia; species Harmonia axyridis. Next base: position 44,014,650 of record NC_059502.1, on the reverse strand, counting down.
GTAGGCCATTCCACATTGTTGATTATCTTGGACTCGGATGTCACGCAGGTAGCTATAATCTCCCACGTGGTAAGGTCAATTGCTGCTGTAACCACAAATGCACGACTGACTTCTAATGTTGATTTCATTTGTTTGTTATTTCCTTCAATGTTTCTCATTCTAACACTTTTCATCGTATTGCACAGGGACGAAAGCTTGACACACGTGTCTATGGAAACCACATCGGTATAAGGGACTGTTCTTATTCCCTTCTTTCTGTATGATGATCAATTATCCAAGTAAGCCAGTCCACATTGTTGATTTTCTTGGACTCGGATGACACGCAGGTAGCTATAATCTGTAACGTGGTGAGGTCAATTGCTGCTGTAACCACAAATGCACGACTGACTTCTGTTGTTGATTTCATTTGTTTGTTATTTCCTTCAATGTTTCTCATTCTAACACTTTTCATCGTATTGCACAGGGACGAAAGCTTGACACACGTGTCTAAGGATACGACTTTGGTATAAGGGACTGTTCTTATTCAATTCTTTTTGTTTAATGAACAATTATCCAAGTAAGCCGTTCCACATTGTTGATTTTCTTGGACTCGGATGTCACGCAGGTAGCTATAATCTCCCACGTGGTAAGGTCAATTGCTGCTGTAACCACAAATGCACGACTGACTTCTGTTGTTGATTTCATTCGTTTGTTATTTTCTTCAATGTTTCTCATTCTAACACTTTTCATCGTATTGCACAGGGACGAAAGCTTGACACGCGTGTCTAAGGAAACCACTTTGGTATAAGGGACTGTTCTTATTCCCTTCTTTTTGTTTAATGAACAATTATCCAAGTAAGCCATTCCACATTGTTGATTTTCTTGGACTCGGATGACACGCAGGTAGCTATTATCTTTTACGTGGTAAGGTCAATTGCTGCTGTAACCACAAATGCACGACTGACTTCTGTTGTTGATTTCATTCGTTTGTTATTTTCTTCAATGTTTCTCATTTTAACACTTTTCATCGTATTGCACAGGGACGAAAGCTTGACACGCGTGTCTAAGGAAACCACTTCGGTATAAGGGACTGTTCTTATTCCCTTCTTTCTGTATGATGATCAATTATCCAAGTAAGCCAGTCCACATTGTTGATTTTCTTGGACTCGGATGACACGCAGGTAGCTATAATCTGTAACGTGGTGAGGTCAATTGCTGCTGTAACCACAAATGCACGACTGACTTCTGTTGTTGATTTCATTCGTTTGTTATTTTCTTCAATGTTTCTCATTCTAACACTTTTCATCGTATTGCACAGGGACGAAAGCTTGACACGCGTGTCTAAGGATACGACTTTGGTATAAGGGACTGTTCTTATTGAATTCTTTTTGTTTAATGAACAATTATCCAAGTAAGCCGTTCCACATTGTTGATTTTCTTGGACTCGGATGTCACGCAGGTAGCTATAATCTCCCACGTGGTAAGGTCAATTGCTGCTGTAACCACAAATGCACGACTGACTTCTGTTGTTGATTTCATTCGTTTGTTATTTTCTTCAATGTTTCTCATTTTAACACTTTTCATCGTATTGCACAGGGACGAAAGCTTGACACGCGTGTCTAAGGAAACCACTTCGGTATAAGGGACTGTTCTTATTCCCTTCTTTCTGTATGATGATCAATTATCCAAGTAAGCCAGTCCACATTGTTGATTTTCTTGGACTCGGATGACACGCAGGTAGCTATAATCTGTAACGTGGTGAGGTCAATTGCTGCTGTAACCACAAATGCACGACTGACTTCTGTTGTTGATTTCATTGGTTTGTTATTTCCTTCAATGTTTCTCATTCTAACACTTTTCATCGTATTGCACAGGGACGAAAGCTTGACACGCGTGTCTAAGGAAACCACTTTGGTATAAGGGACTGTTCTTATTCCCTTTTTTTTGTTTAATGAACAATTATCCAAGTAAGCCATTCCACATTGTTGATTTTCTTGGACTCGGATGACACGCAGGTAGCTATTATCTTTTACGTGGTAAGGTCAATTGCTGCTGTAACCACAAATGCACGACTGACTTCTGTTGTTGATTTCATTCGTTTGTTATTTTCTTCAATGTTTCTCATTCTAACACTTTTCATCGTATTGCACAGGGACGAAAGCTTGACACGCGTGTCTAAGGAAACCACTTTGGTATAAGGGACTGTTCTTATTCCCTTCTTTTTGTTTAATGAACAATTATCCAAGTAAGCCATTCCACATTGTTGATTTTCTTGGACTCGGATGACACGCAGGTAGCTATTATCTTTTACGTGGTAAGGTCAATTGCTGCTGTAACCACAAATGCACGACTGACTTCTGTTGTTGATTTCATTCGTTTGTTATTTTCTTCAATGTTTCTCATTCTAACACTTTTCATCGTATTGCACAGGGACGAAAGCTTGACACACGTGTCTATGGAAACCACATTGGTATAAGGGACTGTTCTTATTCCCTTCTTTCTGTATAATGATCAATTATCCAAATAAGCCATTCCACATTGTTGATTTTCTTGGACTCGGATGACACGCAGGTAGCTATTATCTTTTACGTGGTAAGGTCAATTGCTGCTGTAACCACAAATGCACGACTGACTTCTGTTGTTGATTTCATTTGTTTGTTATTTCCTTCTATGTTTCTCATTCTAACACTTTTCATCGTATTGCACAGGGACGAAAGCTTGACACGCGTGTCTAAGGAAACAACTTTGGTATAAGGGACTGTTCTTATTCCCTTCTTTTCGTTTAATGAACAATTATCCAAGTAAGCCGTTCCACATTGTTCATTTTCTTGGGCTCGGATGTCACGCAGGTAGCTGTAATCTCCCACGTGGTAAGGTCAATTGCTGCTGTAACCACAAATGCACGACTGACTTCTGTTGTTGATTTCATTCGTTTGTTATTTTCTTCAATGTTTCTCATTCTAACACTTTTCATCGTATTGCACAGGGACGAAAGCTTGACACGCGTGTCTAAGGAAACCACTTTGGTATAAGGGACTGTTCTTATTCCCTTCTTTTTGTTTAATGAACAATTATCCAAGTAAGCCATTCCACATTGTTGATTTTCTTGGACTCGGATGTCACGCAGGTAGCTATATTCTCCCACGTGGTGAGGTCAATTGCTGCTGTAACCACAAATGCACGACTGACTTCTGTTGTTGATTTCATTTGTTTGTTATTTCCTTTAATGTTTCTCATTCTAACACTTTTCATCGTATTGCACAGGGACGAAAGCTTGACACACGTGTCTAAGGAAACCACTTTGGTATAAGGAACTGTTCTTATTCCCTTCTTTTTGTTTAATGAACAATAATCCAAGTAAGCCGTTCCACATTGTTGATTTTCTTGGGCTCGGATGTCACGCAGGTAGCTGTAATCTCCCACGTGGTAAGGTCAATTGCTGCTGTTACCACGAATGCACGACTGACTTCTGTTGTTGATTTCATTCGTTTGTTATTTTCTTCAATGTTTCTCATTCTAACATTTTTCATCGTATTGCACAGTGACGAAAGCTTGACACACGTGTCTAAGGAAACCACTTTGGTATGAGGGACTGCTCTTCTTCCCTTTTTTCTTTTTGATGAACAATTATCCAAGTAAGCCATTCCACATTGTTGATTTTCTTGGACTAGGATGTCATGCAGCTATCTATAATCTCCCACGTGGAAAGGTCAATTGCTGCTGTAACCACAAATGCACGACTGACTTCTGTTGTTGATTTCATTTGTTTGTTTTTTCCTTCTATGTTTCTCATTCTAACACTTTTCATCGTATTGCACAGGGACGAAAGCTTGACACACATGTCTGAGAAAACCACTTCGGTATGAGGGACTGTTCTTATTCCCTTTTTTTTGTTTAATCAACAATTATCCAAGTAAGCCATTCCACATTGTTGATTTTCTTGGACTCGGATGTCACGCATGTAGCTACAATCTCTCAATTGGTAAGGTCAATTGCTGCTGTAACCACAAATGCACGACTGACTTCTAATGTTGATTTCATTTGTTTGTTATTTCCTTCAATGTTTCTCATTCTAACACTTCTCATCGTATTGCACAGGGACGAAAGCTTTACACACGTGTCTAAGGAAACCACTTTGGTATAAGGGACTGTTCTTATTTTTTTTTTTTGTTTAATCAACAATTATCCAAGTAGGCCATTCCACATTGTTGATTTTCTTGGACTCGGATGTCACGCAGGTAGCTATAATCTCCCACGTGGTAAGGTCAATTGCTGCTGTAACCACAAATGCACGACTGACTTCAGTTGTTGATTTCATTTTTTTGTTATTTCCTTCAATGTTTCTCATTCTAACACTTCACATCGTATTGCACAGGGACGAAAGCTTGACACACGTGTCTAAGGAAACCACTTCGGTATAAGGGACTGTTCTTATTCCCTTCTTTTTGTTTAATGAACAATTATCCAAGTAAGCCATTCCACATTGTTGATTTTCTTGGACTCGGATGTCACGCCGGTAGCTATAAGCTCCCACGTGGTGAGGTCAATTGCTGCTGTAACCACAAATGCACGACTGACTTCTGTTGTTGATTTCATTTGTTTGTTATTTCCTTCAATGTTTCTCATTCTAACACTTCTCATCGTATTGCACAGGGACGAAAGCTTGACACACGTGTCTAAGGGAACAACTTTGGTATAAGGGACTGTTCTTATTTATTTTTTTTGTTTAATCTACACTTATCCAAGTAGGCCATTCAACATTGTTGATTTTCTTGGACTCGGATGTCACGCAGGTAGCTATAAGCTCCCACGTGGTAAGGTCAATTGCTGCTGTAACCACAAATGCACGACTGACTTCTGTTGTTGATTTCATTTGTTTGTTATTTCCTTCAATGTTTCTCATTCTAACACTTCTCATCGTATTGCACAGGGACGAAAGCTTGACACACGTGTCTAAGGAAACCACTTTGGTATAAGGGACTGTTCTTATTTTTTTTTTTGTTTAATCAACACTTATCCAAGTAGGCCATTCCACATTGTTGATTTTCTTGGACTCGGATGTCACGCAGGTAGCTATAATCTCCCACGTGGTAAGGTCAATTGCTGCTGTTACCACGAATGCACGACTGACTTCTGTTGTTGATTTCATTCGTTTGTTATTTTCTTCAATGTTTCTCATTCTAACATTTTTCATCGTATTGCACAGTGACGAAAGCTTGACACACGTGTCTAAGGAAACCACTTTGGTATGAGGGACTGCTCTTCTTCCCTTTTTTCTTTTTGATGAACAATTATCCAAGTAAGCCATTCCACATTGTTGATTTTCTTGGACTAGGATGTCATGCAGCTATCTATAATCTCCCACGTGGAAAGGTCAATTGCTGCTGTAACCACAAATGCACGACTGACTTCTGTTGTTGATTTCATTTGTTTGTTTTTTCCTTCTATGTTTCTCATTCTAACACTTTTCATCGTATTGCACAGGGACGAAAGCTTGACACACATGTCTGAGAAAACCACTTCGGTATGAGGGACTGTTCTTATTCCCTTTTTTTTGTTTAATCAACAATTATCCAAGTAAGCCATTCCACATTGTTGATTTTCTTGGACTCGGATGTCACGCATGTAGCTACAATCTCTCAATTGGTAAGGTCAATTGCTGCTGTAACCACAAATGCACGACTGACTTCTAATGTTGATTTCATTTGTTTGTTATTTCCTTCAATGTTTCTCATTCTAACACTTCTCATCGTATTGCACAGGGACGAAAGCTTTACACACGTGTCTAAGGAAACCACTTTGGTATAAGGGACTGTTCTTATTTTTTTTTTTTGTTTAATCAACAATTATCCAAGTAGGCCATTCCACATTGTTGATTTTCTTGGACTCGGATGTCACGCAGGTAGCTATAATCTCCCACGTGGTAAGGTCAATTGCTGCTGTAACCACAAATGCACGACTGACTTCAGTTGTTGATTTCATTTTTTTGTTATTTCCTTCAATGTTTCTCATTCTAACACTTCACATCGTATTGCACAGGGACGAAAGCTTGACACACGTGTCTAAGGAAACCACTTCGGTATAAGGGACTGTTCTTATTCCCTTCTTTTTGTTTAATGAACAATTATCCAAGTAAGCCATTCCACATTGTTGATTTTCTTGGACTCGGATGTCACGCCGGTAGCTATAAGCTCCCACGTGGTAAGGTCAATTGCTGCTGTAACCACAAATGCACGACTGACTTCTGTTGTTGATTTCATTTGTTTGTTATTTCCTTCAATGTTTCTCATTCTAACACTTCTCATCGTATTGCACAGGGACGAAAGCTTGACACACGTGTCTAAGGAAACCACTTTGGTATAAGGGACTGTTCTTATTTTTTTTTTTGTTTAATCAACACTTATCCAAGTAGGCCATTCGACATTGTTGATTTTCTTGGACTCGGATGTCACGCAGGTAGCTATAAGCTCCCACGTGGTAAGGTCAATTGCTGCTGTAACCACAAATGCACGACTGACTTCTGTTGTTGATTTCATTTGTTTGTTATTTCCTTCAATGTTTCTCATTCTAACACTTCTCATCGTATTGCACAGGGACGAAAGCTTGACACACGTGTCTAAGGAAACCACTTTGGTATAAGGGACTGTTCTTATTTTTTTTTTTGTTTAATCAACACTTATCCAAGTAGGCCATTCCACATTGTTGATTTTCTTGGACTCGGATGTCACGCAGGTAGCTATAATCTCCCACGTGGTAAGGTCAATTGCTGCTGTAAACACAAATGCACGACTGACTTCTAATGTTGATTTCATTTGTTTGTTATTTCCTTCAATGTTTCTCATTCTAACACTTCTCATCTTATTGCACAGGGACGAAAGCTTGGCACACGTGTCTAAGGAAACCACTTTGGTATGAGGGACTGTTTTTATTCCCTTCTTTTTGTTCAATCAACAATTATCCATGTAAGCCATTCCACATTGTTGATTTTCTTGGACTCGAATGTCACGCAGTTAGCTATTATCTCCCACGTGGTAAGGTCAATTGCTGCTGTAACCACAAATGCACGACTGACTTCTGTTGTTGATTTCATTTGTTTATTATTTCCTTCTATGTTTCTCATTCTAACACATTTCATCGTATTGCACAGGGACGAAAGCTTGACACACGTGTCTAAAGAAACCACTTTGGTATAAGGGACTGTTCTTATTCTCTTTTTTTGTTTAATCAACAATTATCCAAGTAGGCCATTCCACATTGTTGATTATCTTGGACTCGGATGTCACGAAGGTAGCTATAATCTCCCACGTGGTAAGGTCAATTGCTGCTGTAACCACAAATGCACGACTGACTTCTAATGTTGATTTCATTTGTTTGTTATTTCCTTCAATGTTTCTCATTCTAACACTTCTCATCTTATTGCACAGGGACGAAAGCTTGGCACACGTGTCTAAGGAAACCACTTTGGTATGAGGGACTGTTTTTATTCCCTTCTTTTTGTTAAATCAACAATTATCCAAGTAAGCCATTCCACATTGTTGATTTTCTTGGACTCGAATGTCACGCAGGTAGCTATTATCTCCCACGTGGTAAGGTCAATTGCTGCTGTAACCACAAATGCACGACTGACTTCTGTTGTTGATTTCATTTGTTTGTTATTTCCTTCTATGTTTCTCATTCTAACACATTTCATCGTATTGCACAGGGACGAAAGCTTGACACACGTGTCTAAGGAAACCACTTTGGTATAAGGGACTGTTCTTATTCTCTTTTTTTGTTTAATCAACAATTATCCAAGTAGGCCATTCCACATTGTTGATTATCTTGGACTCGGATGTCACGAAGGTAGCTATAATCTCCCACGTGGTAAGGTCAATTGCTGCTGTAACCACAAATGCACGACTGACTTCTAATGTTGATTTCATTTGTTTGTTATTTCCTTCAATGTTTCTCATTCTAACACTTCTCATCGTATTGCACAGGGACGAAAGCTTGACACACGTGTCTAAGGAAACCACTTTGGTATAAGGGACTGTTCTTATTCCCTTCTTTTTGTTCAATCAACAATTATCCAAGTGAGCAATTCCACATTGTTGATTTTCTTGGACTCGAATGTCACGCAGGTAGCTATAATCTCCCACGTGGTAAGGTCAATTGCTGCTGTAACCACAAATGCACGACTGACTTCTGTTGTTGATTTCATTTGTTTGTTATTTCCTTCTATGTTTCTCATTCTAACACTTTTCATCGTATTGCACAGGGACGAAAGCTTGACACGCGTATCTAAGGAAACCACTTTGGTATAAGGGACTGTTCTTATTCCCTTCGTTTTGTTTAATGAACAATTATCCAAGTAAGCCATTCCACATTGTTGATTTTCTTGGACTCGGATGTCACGCAGGTAGCTATAATCTCCCACGTGGTAAGGTCAATTGCTGCTGTAACCACAAATGCACGACTGACTTCTGTTGTTGATTTCATTTGTTTGTTATTTCCTTCTATGTTTCTCATTCTAACACTTTTCATCGTATTGCACAGGAACGAAAGCTTGACACAGGTGTCTAAGGAAACCACTTTGGTATAAGGGACTGTTCTTATTCCCTTCTTTTTGTTTAATGAACAATTATCCGAGTAAGCCATTCCACATTGTTGATTATCTTGGACTCGGATGTCACGCAGGTAGCTATAATCTCCCACGTGGTAAGGTCAATTGCTGCTGTAACCACAAATGCACGACTGACTTCTAATGTTGATTTCATTTGTTTGTTATTTCCTTCAATGTTTCTCATTCTAACACTTTTCATCGTATTGCACAGGGACGAAAGCTTGACACGCGTGTCTAAAGAAACCACTTTGGTATAAGGGACTGTTCTTATTCCCTTCGTTTTGTTTAATGAACAATTATCCAAGTAAGCCATTCCACATTGTTGATTTTCTTGGACTCGGATGTCACGCAGGTAGCTATAATCTCCCACGTGGTAAGGTCAATTGCTGCTGTAACCACAAATGCACGACTGACTTCTGTTGTTGATTTCATTTGTTTGTTATTTCCTTCTATGTTTCTCATTCTAACACTTTTCATCGTATTGCACAGGAACGAAAGCTTGACAAAGGTGTCTAAGGAAACCACTTTGGTATGAGGGACTGTTCTTATTCCCTTCTTTTTGTTTAATGAACAATTATCCAAGTAAGCCATTCCACATTGTTGATTTTCTTGGACTCGGATGTCACGCAGGTAGCTATAATCTCCCACGTGGTAAGGTCAATTGCTGCTGTAACCACAAATGCACGACTGACTTCTGTTGTTGATTTCATTTGTTTGTTATTTCCTTCTATGTTTCTCATTCTAACACTTTTCATCGTATTGCACAGGAACGAAAGCTTGACACAGGTGTCTAAGGAAACCACTTTGGTATAAGGGACTGTTCTTATTCCCTTCTTTTTGTTTAATGAACAATTATCCAAGTAAGCCATTCCACATTGTTGATTATCTTGGACTCGGATGTCACGCAGGTAGCTATAATCTCCCACGTGGTAAGGTCAATTGCTGCTGTAACCACAAATGCACGACTGACTTCTGTTGTTGATTTCATTTGTTTGTTATTTCCTTCTATGTTTCTCATTCTAACACTTTTCATCGTATTGCACAGGGACGAAAGCTTGACACGCGTGTCTAAGGAAACCACTTTGGTATAAGGGACTGTTCTTGTTCCCTTCGTTTTGTTTAATGAACAATTATCCATGTAGGCCATTCCACATTGTTGATTTTCTCGGACTCGGATGTCACGCAGGTAGCTATAATCTCCCACGTGGTAAGGTCAATTGCTGCTGTAACCACAAATGCACGACTGACTTCTGTTGTTGATTTCATTTGTTTGTTATTTCCTTCTATGTTCCTCATTCTAACACTTTCCATCGTATTGCACAGGAACGAAAGCTTGACACAGGTGTCTAAGGAAACCACTTTGGTATAAGGGACTGTTCTTATTCCCTTCTTTTTGTTTAATGAACAATTATCCAAGTAAGCCATTCTTCATTGTTGATTATCTTGGACTCGGATGTCACGCAGGTAGCTATAATCTCCCACGTGGTAAGGTCAATTGCTGCTGTAACCACAAATGCACGACTGACTTCTGTTGTTGATTTCATTTGTTTGTTATTTCCTTCTATGTTTCTCATTCTAACACTTTTCATCGTATTGCACAGGGACGAAAGCTTGACACGCGTGTCTAAGGAAACCACTTTGGTATAAGGGACTGTTCTTATTCAATTCTTTTTGTTTAATAAACAATTATCCAAGTAAGCCGTTCCACATTGTTGATTTTCTTGGACTCGGATGTCACGCAGGTAGCTATAATCTCCCACGTGGTAAGGTCAATTGCTGCTGTAACCACAAATGCACGACTGACTTCTGTTGTTGATTTCATTCGTTTGTTATTTTCTTCAATGTTTCTCATTCTAACACTTTTCATCGTATTGCACAGGGACGAAAGCTTGACACACGTGTCTATGGAAACCACATTCGTATAAGGGACTGTTCTTACTTCATTCTTTCTGTATAATGATCAATTATCCAAGTAAGCCATTCCACATTGTTGATTTTCTTGGACTCGGATGTCACGCAGGTAGCTATAATCTCCCACGTGGTAAGGTCAATTGCTGCTGTAATCACAAATGCACGACTGACTTCTGTTGTTGATTTGATTTGTTTGTTATTTCCTTCAATGTTTCTTATTCTAACACTTCTCATCGTATTGCACAGGGACGAAAGCTTGACACACGTGTCTATGGAAACCACATTGGTATAAGGGACTGTTCTTATTCCCTTCTTTCTGTATAATGATCAATTATCCAAGTAAGCCATTCCACATTGTTGATTTTCTTGGACTCGGATGACACGCAGGTAGCTGTAATCTCCCACGTGGTAAGGTCAATCGCTGCTGTAACCACAAATGCACGACTGACTTCTGTTGTTGATTTCATTCGTTTGTTATTCTCTTCAATGTTTCTCATTCTAATACTTTTCATCGTATTGCACAGAGACGAAAGCTTGACACGCGTGTCTAAGGAAACCACTTTGGTATAAGGGACTGTTCTTATTCCCTTCTTTTTGTTTAATGAACAATTATCCAAATAAGCCAATCCACATTGTTGATTTTCTTGGACTCGGATGTCACGCAGGTAGCTATAATCTCCCACGTGGTAAGGTCAATTGCTGCTGTAACCACAAATGCACGACTGACTTCTGTTGTTGATTTCATTCGTTTGTTATTTTCTTCAATGTTTCTCATTCTAACACTTTTCATCGTATTGCACAGGGACGAAAGCTTGACACACGTGTCTAAGGAAACCACTTTGGTATAAGGAACTGTTCTTACTTCATTCTTTCTGTATAATGATCAATTATCCAAGTAAGCCATTCCACATTGTTGATTTTCTTGGACTCGGATGTCACGCAGGTAGCTATAATCTCCCACGTGGTAAGGTCAATTGCTGCTTTAACCACAAATGCACGACTTCTAATGTTGATTTCATTTGTTTGTTATTTCCTTCAATGTTTCTCATTCTAACACTTTTCATCGTATTGCACAGGGACGAAAGCTTGACACACGTGTCTATGGAAACCACATCGGTATAAGGGACTGTTCTTATTCCCTTCTTTCTGTATGATGATCAATTATCCAAGTAAGCCATTCCACATTGTTGATTTTCTTGGACTCGGATGACACGCAGGTAGCTATAATCTGTAACGTGGTGAGGTCAATTGCTGCTGTAACCACAAATGCACGACTGACTTCTGTTGTTGATTTCATTTGTTTGTTATTTCCTTCAATGTTTCTCATTCTTACACTTTTCATCGTATTGCACAGGGACGAAAGCTTGACACACGTGTCTAAGGATACGACTTTGGTATAAGGGACTGTTCTTATTCAATTCTTTTTGTTTAATGAACAATTATCCAAGTAAGCCGTTCCACATTGTTGATTTTCTTGGACTCGGATGTCACGCAGGTAGCTGTAATCTCCCACGTGGTAAGGTCAATCGCTGCTGTAACCACAAATGCACGACTGACTTCTGTTGTTGATTTCATTCGTTTGTTATTTTCTTCAATGTTTCTCATTCTAACACTTTTCATCGTATTGCACAGAGACGAAAGCTTGACACGCGTGTCTAAGGAAACCACTTTGGTATAAGGGACTGTTCTTATTCCCTTCTTTTTGTTTAATGAATAATTATCCAAATAAGCCATTCCACATTGTTGATTTTCTTGGACTCGGATGTCAAGCAGGTAGCTATAATCTCCCACGTGGTAAGGTCAATTGCTGCTGTAACCACAAATGCACGACTGACTTCTGTTGTTGATTTCATTCGTTTGTTATTTTCTTCAATGTTTCTCATTCTAACACTTTTCATCGTATTGCACAGGGACGAAAGCTTGACACACGTGTCTAAGGAAACCACTTTGGTATAAGGAACTGTTCTTACTTCATTCTTTCTGTATAATGATCAATTATCCAAGTAAGCCATTCCACATTGTTGATTTTCTTGGACTCGGATGTCACGCAGGTAGCTATAATCTCCCACGTGGTAAGGTCAATTGCTGCTTTAACCACAAATGCACGACTGACTTCTAATGTTGATTTCATTTGTTTGTTATTTCCTTCAATGTTTCTCATTCTAACACTTTTCATCGTATTGCACAGGGACGAAAGCTTGACACACGTGTCTATGGAAACCACATCGGTATAAGGGACTGTTCTTATTCCCTTCTTTCTGTATGATGATCAATTATCCAAGTAAGCCATTCCACATTGTTGATTTTCTTGGACTCGGATGTCACGCAGGTAGCTATAATCTCCCACGTGGTAAGGTCAATTGCTGCTGTAACCACAAATGCACGACTGACTTCTAATGTTGATTTCATTTGTTAGTTATTTCCTTCAATGTTTCTCATTCTTACACTTTTCGTCGTATTGCACAGGGACGAAAGCTTGACACGCGTGTCTAAGGAAACCACATTGGTATAAGGGACTGTTCTTATTCCCTTCTTTCTGTATAATGATCAATTATCCAAGTGAGCCATTCCACATTGTTGATTTTCTTGGACTCGGATGACACGCAGGTAGCTATTATCTTTTACGTGGTAAGGTCAATTGCTGCTGTAACCACAAATGCAAGACTGACATCTGTTGTTTATTTCAGTTGTTTGTTATTTCCCCTTATGTTTCTCATTCTAACATTTTTCATCGTATTGCACAGGGACGAAAGCTTGACACACGTGTCTGAGGAAACCACTTTGGTATAAGGGACTGTACTTATTCCCTTCTTTTTGTTTAATGAACAATTATCCAAGTAAGCCGTTCCACATTGTTCATTTTCTTGGACTCGGATGTCACGCAGGTAGCTGTAATCTCCCACGTGGTAAGGTCAATCGCTGCTGTAACCACAAATGCACGACTGACTTCTGTTGTTGATTTCATTCGTTTGTTATTTTCTTCAATGTTTCTCATTCTAACACTTTTCATCGTATTGCACAGGGACGAAAGCTTGACACACGTGTCTAAGGAAACCACTTTGGTATAAGGAACTGTTCTTACTTCATTCTTTCTGTATAATGATCAATTATCCAAGTAAGCCATTCCACATTGTTGATTTTCTTGGACTCGGATGTCACGCAGGTAGCTATAATCTCCCACGTGGTAAGGTCAATTGCTGCTTTAACCACAAATGCACGACTGACTTCTAATGTTGATTTCATTTGTTTGTTATTTCCTTCTATGTTTCTCATTCTAACACTTTTCATCGTATTGCACAGGGACGAAAGCTTGACACGCGTGTCTAAGGAAACCACTTTGGTATAAGGGACTGTTCTTATTCAATTCTTTTTGTTTAATAAACAATTATCCAAGTAAGCCGTTCCACATTGTTGATTTTCTTGGACTCGGATGTCACGCAGGTAGCTATAATCTCCCACGTGGTAAGGTCAATTGCTGCTGTAACCACAAATGCACGACTGACTTCTGTTGTTGATTTCATTCGTTTGTTATTTTCTTCAATGTTTCTCATTCTAACACTTTTCATCGTATTGCACAGGGACGAAAGCTTGACACACGTGTCTATGGAAACCACATTCGTATAAGGGACTGTTCTTACTTCATTCTTTCTGTATAATGATCAATTATCCAAGTAAGCCATTCCACATTGTTGATTTTCTTGGACTCGGATGTCACGCAGGTAGCTATAATCTCCCACGTGGTAAGGTCAATTGCTGCTGTAATCACAAATGCACGACTGACTTCTGTTGTTGATTTGATTTGTTTGTTATTTCCTTCAATGTTTCTCATTCTAACACTTCTCATCGTATTGCACAGGGACGAAAGCTTGACACACGTGTCTATGGAAACCACATTGGTATAAGGGACTGTTCTTATTCCCTTCTTTCTGTATAATGATCAATTATCCAAGTAAGCCATTCCACATTGTTGATTTTCTTGGACTCGGATGACACGCAGGTAGCTGTAATCTCCCACGTGGTAAGGTCAATCGCTGCTGTAACCACAAATGCACGACTGACTTCTGTTGTTGATTTCATTCGTTTGTTATTCTATTCAATGTTTCTCATTCTAATACTTTTCATCGTATTGCACAGAGACGAAAGCTTGACACGCGTGTCTAAGGAAACCACTTTGGTATAAGGGACTGTTCTTATTCCCTTCTTTTTGTTTAATGAACAATTATCCAAATAAGCCAATCCACATTGTTGATTTTCTTGGACTCGGATGTCACGCAGGTAGCTATAATCTCCCACGTGGTAAGGTCAATTGCTGCTGTAACCACAAATGCACGACTGACTTCTGTTGTTGATTTCATTCGTTTGTTATTTTCTTCAATGTTTCTCATTCTAACACTTTTCATCGTATTGCACAGGGACGAAAGCTTGACACACGTGTCTAAGGAAACCACTTTGGTATAAGGAACTGTTCTTACTTCATTCTTTCTGTATAATGATCAATTATCCAAGTAAGCCATTCCACATTGTTGATTTTCTTGGACTCGGATGTCACGCAGGTAGCTATAATCTCCCACGTGGTAAGGTCAATTGCTGCTTTAACCACAAATGCACGACTGACTTCTAATGTTGATTTCATTTGTTCGTTATTTCCTTCAATGTTTCTCATTCTAACACTTTTCATCGTATTGCACAGGGACGAAAGCTTGACACACGTGTCTATGGAAACCACATCGGTATAAGGGACTGTTCTTATTCCCTTCTTTCTGTATGATGATCAATTATCCAAGTAAGCCATTCCACATTGTTGATTTTCTTGGACTCGGATGACACGCAGGTAGCTATAATCAGTAACGTGGTGAGGTCAATTGCTGCTGTAACCACAAATGCACGACTGACTTCTGTTGTTGATTTCATTTGTTATTTTCTTACACTTTTCATCGTATTGCACAGGGACGAAAGCTTGACACGCGTGTCTAAGGAAACCACTTTGGTATAAGGGACTGTTCTCATTCCCTTCGTTTTGTTCAATCAACAATTCTCCAAGTAAGCCATTCCACATTGTTGATTTTCTTGGACTCGAATGTCACGCAGGTAGCTTTAATCTCCCACGTGGTAAGGTCAATTGCTGCTGTAACCACAAATGCACGACTGACTTCTGTTGTTGATTTCATTCGTTTGTTATTTTCTTCAATGTTTCTCATTCTAACACTTTTCATCGTATTGCACAGAGACGAAAGCTTGACACGCGTGTCTAAGGAAACCACTTTGGTATAAGGGACTGTTCTTATTCCCTTCTTTCTGTATAATGATCAATTATCCAAGTGAGCCATTCCACATTGTTGATTTTCTTGGACTCGGATGACACGCAGGTAGCTATTATCTTTTACGTGGTAAGGTCAATTGCTGCTGTAACCACAAATGCACGACTGACTTCTGTTGTTGATTTCATTTGTTTGTTATTTCCCCTTATGTTTCTCATTCTAACATTTTTCATCGTATTGCACAGGGACGAAAGCTTGACACACGTGTCTGAGGAAACCACTTTCGTATGAGGGACTGTACTTATTCCCTTCTTTTTGTTTAATGAACAATTATCCAAGTAAGCCGTTCCACATTGTTCATTTTCTTGGACTCGGATGTCACGCAGGTAGCTGTAATCTCCCACGTGGTAAGGTCAATCGCTGCTGTAACCACAAATGCACGACTGACTTCTGTTGTTGATTTCATTCGTTTGTTATTTTCTTCAATGTTTCTCATTCTAACACTTTTCATCGTATTGCACAGAGACGAAAGCTTGACACGCGTGTCTAAGGAAACCACTTTGGTATAAGGGACTGTTCTTATTCCCTTCTTTTTGTTTAATGAACAATTATCCAAATAAGCCATTCCACATTGTTGATTTTCTTGGACTCGGATGTCACGCAGGTAGCTATAATCTCCCACGTGGTAAGGTCAATTGCTGCTGTAACCACAAATGCACGACTGACTTCTGTTGTTGATTTCATTCGTTTGTTATTTTCTCCAATGTTTCTCATTCTAACAATTTTCATCGTATTGCACAGGGACGAAAGCTTGACACACGTGTCTAAGGAAACCACTTTGGTATAAGGAACTGTTCTTACTTCATTCTTTCTGTATAATGATCAATTATCCAAGTAAGCCATTCCACATTGTTGATTTTCTTGGACTCGGATGTCACGCAGGTAGCTATAATCTGTAACGTGGTGAGGTCAATTGCTGCTGTAACCACAAATGCACGACTGACTTCTGTTGTTGATTTCATTTGTTTGTTATTTCCTTCAATGTTTCTCATTCTAACACTTTTCATCGTATTGCACAGGGACGAAAGCTTGACACACGTGTCTAAGGATACGACTTTGGTATAAGGGACTGTTCTCATTCAATTCTTTTTGTTTAATGAACAATTATCCAAGTAAGCCGTTCCACATTGTTGATTTTCTTGGACTCGGATGTCACGCAGGTAGCTATAATCTCCCACGTGGTAAGGTCAATTGCTGCTGTAACCACAAATGCACGACTGACTTCTGTTGTTGATTTCATTCGTTTGTTATTTTCTTCAATGTTTCTCATTCTAACACTTTTCATCGTAATGCACAGGGACGAAAGCTTGACACACGTGTCTATGGAAACCACATTGGTATAAGGGACTGTTCTTACTTCATTCTTTCTGTATAATGATCAATTATCCAAGTAAGCCATTCCACATTGTTGATTTTCTTGAACTCGGATGTCACGCAGGTAGCTATAATCTCCCACGTGGTAAGGTCAATTGCTGCTGTAATCACAAATGCACGACTGACTTCTGTTGTTGATTTGATTTGTTTGTTATTTCCTTCAATGTTTCTCATTCTAACACTTCTCATCGTATTGCACAGGGACGAAAGCTTGAAACAGGTGTCTAAGGAAACCACTTTGGTATAAGAGACTGTTCTTATCCCCTTCTTTTTGTTTAATGAACAATTATCCAAGTAAGCCATTCCACATTGTTGATTATCTTGGACTCGGATGTCACGCAGGTAGCTATAATCTCCCACGTGGTAAGGTCAATTGCTGCTGTAACCACAAATGCACGACTGACTTCTAATGTTGATTTCATTTGTTTGTTATTTCCTTCAATGTTTCTCATTCTAACACTTTTCATCGTATTGCACAGGGACGAAAGCTTGACACGCGTGTCTAAAGAAACCACTTTGGTATAAGGGACTGTTCTTATTCCCTTCTTTTTGTTTAATGAACAGTTATCCAAGTAAGCCATTCCTCATTGTTGATTATCTTGGACTCGGATGTCACGCAGGTAGCTATAATCTCCCACGTGGTAAGGTCAATTGCTGCTGTAACCACAAATGCACGACTGACTTCTGTTGTTGATTTCATTTGTTTGTTATTTCCTTCTATGTTTCTCATTCTAACACTTTTCATCGTATTGCACAGGGACAAAAGCTTGACACGCGTGTCTAAGGAAACCACTTTGGTATAAGGGACTGTTCTTATTCAATTCTTTTTGTTTAATAAACAATTATCCAAGTAAGCCGTTCCACATTGTTGATTTTCTTGGACTCGGATGTCACGCAGGTAGCTATAATCTCCCACGTGGTAAGGTCAATTGCTGCTGTAACCACAAATGCACGACTGACTTCTGTTGTTGATTTCATTCGTTTGTTATTTTCTTCAATGTTTCTCATTCTAACACTTTTCATCGTATTGCACAGGGACGAAAGCTTGACACACGTGTCTATGGAAACCACATTCGTATAAGGGACTGTTCTTACTTCATTCTTTCTGTATAATGATCAATTATCCAAGTAAGCCATTCCACATTGTTGATTTTCTTGGACTCGGATGTCACGCAGGTAGCTATAATCTCCCACGTGGTAAGGTCAATTGCTGCTGTAATCACAAATGCACGACTGACTTCTGTTGTTGATTTGATTTGTTTGTTATTTCCTTCAATGTTTCTCATTCTAACACTTCTCATCGTATTGCACAGGGACGAAAGCTTGACACACGTGTCTATGGAAACCACATTGGTATAAGGGACTGTTCTTATTCCCTTCTTTCTGTATAATGATCAATTATCCAAGTAAGCCATTCCACATTGTTGATTTTCTTGGACTCGGATGACACGCAGGTAGCTATTATCTTTTACGTGGTAAGGTCAATTGCTGCTGTAACCACAAATGCACGACTGACTTCTGTTGTTGATTTCATTTGTTTGTTATTTCCTTCTATGTTTCTCATTCTTACACTTTTCATCGTATTGCACAGGGACGAAAGCTTGACACGCGTGTCTAAGGAAACCACTTTGGTATAAGGGACTGTTCTCATTCCCTTCGTTTTGTTCAATCAACAATTCTCCAAGTAAGCCATTCCACATTGTTGATTTTCTTGGACTCGAATGTCACGCAGGTAGCTTTAATCTCCCACGTGGTAAGGTCAATTGCTGCTGTAACCACAAATGCACGACTGACTTCTGTTGTTGATTTCATTCGTTTGTTATTTTCTTCAATGTTTCTCATTCTAACACTTTTCATCGTATTGCACAGAGACGAAAGCTTGACACGCGTGTCTAAGGAAACCACTTTGGTATAAGGGACTGTTCTTATTCCCTTCTTTCTGTATAATGATCAATTATCCAAGTGAGCCATTCCACATTGTTGATTTTCTTGGACTCGGATGACACGCAGGTAGCTATTATCTTTTACGTGGTAAGGTCAATTGCTGCTGTAACCACAAATGCACGACTGACTTCTGTTGTTGATTTCATTTGTTTGTTATTTCCCCTTATGTTTCTCATTCTAACATTTTTCATCGTATTGCACAGGGACGAAAGCTTGACACACGTGTCTGAGGAAACCACTTTGGTATAAGGGACTGTACTTATTCCCTTCTCTTTGTTTAATGAACAATTATCCAAGTAAGCCGTTCCACATTGTTCATTTTCTTGGACTCGGATGTCACGCAGGTAGCTGTAATCTCCCACGTGGTAAGGTCAATCGCTGCTGTAACCACAAATGCACGACTGACTTCTGTTGTTGATTTCATTCGTTTGTTATTCTCTTCAATGTTTCTCATTCTAACACTTTTCATCGTATTGCACAGAGACGAAAGCTTGACACGCGTGTCTAAGGAAACCACTTTGGTATAAGGGACTGTTCTTATTCCCTTCTTTTTGTTTAATGAACAATTATCCAAATAAGCCATTCCACATTGTTGATTTTCTTGGACTCGGATGTCACGCAGGTAGCTATAATCTCCCACGTGGTAAGGTCAATTGCTGCTGTAACCACAAATGCACGACTGACTTCTGTTGTTGATTTCATTCGTTTGTTATTTTCTTCAATGTTTCTCATTCTAACACTTTTCATCGTATTGCACAGGAACGAAAGCTTGACACACGTGTCTAAGGAAACCAATTTGGTATAAGGAACTGTTCTTACTTCATTCTTTCTGTATAATGATCAATTATCCAAGTAAGCCATTCCACATTGTTGATTTTCTTGGACTCGGATGTCACGCAGGTAGCTATAATCTCCCACGTGGTAAGGTCAATTGCTGCTGTAATCACAAATGCACGACTGACTTCTGTTGTTGATTTGATTTGTTTGTTATTTCCTTCAATGTTTCTCATTCTAACACTTTTCATCGTATTGCACAGGGACGAAAGCTTGACACACGTGTCTAAGGATACGACTTTGGTATAAGGGACTGTTCTTATTCAATTCTTTTTGTTTAATGAACAATTATCCAAGTAAGCCGTTCCACATTGTTGATTTTCTTGGACTCGGATGTCACGCAGGTAGCTATAATCTCCCACGTGGTAACGTCAATTGCTGCTGTAACCACAAATGCACGACTGACTTCTGTTGTTGATTTCATTCGTTTGTTATTTTCTTCAATGTTTCTCATTCTAACACTTTTCATCGTAATGCACAGTGACGAAAGCTTGACACACGTGTCTATGGAAACCACATTGGTATAAGGGACTGTTCTTACTTCATTCTTTCTGTATAATGATCAATTATCCAAGTAAGCCATTCCACATTGTTGATTTTCTTGGACTCGGATGTCACGCAGGTAGCTATAATCTCCCACGTGGTAAGGTCAATTGCTGCTGTAATCACAAATGCACGACTGACTTCTGTTGTTGATTTGATTTGTTTGTTATTTCCTTCAATGTTTCTCATTCTAACACTTCTCATCGTATTGCACAGGGACGAAAGCTTGACACACGTGTCTATGGAAACCACATTGGTATAAGGGACTGTTCTTATTCCCTTCTTTCTGTATAATGATCAATTATCCAAGTAAGCCATTCCACATTGTTGATTTTCTTGGACTCGGATGACACGCAGGTAGCTATTATCTTTTACGTGGTAAGGTCAATTGCTGCTGTAACCACAAATGCACGACTGACTTCTGTTGTTGATTTCATTTGTTTGTTATTTCCTTCTATGTTTCTCATTCTTACACTTTTCATCGTATTGCACAGGGACGAAAGCTTGACACGCGTGTCTAAGGAAACCACATTGGTATAAGGGACTGTTCTTATTCCCTTCTCTCTGTATAATGATCAATTATCCAAGTGAGCCATTCCACATTGTTGATTTTCTTGGACTCGGATGACACGCAGGTAGCTATTATCTTTTACGTGGTAAGGTCAATTGCTGCTGTAATCACAAATGCACGACTGACTTCTGTTGTTGATTTGATTTGTTTGTTATTTCCTTCAATGCTTCTCATTCTAACACTTCTCATCGTATTGCACAGGGACGAAAGCTTGACACACGTGTCTATGGAAACCACATTGGTATAAGGGACTGTTCTTATTCCCTTCTTTCTGTATAATGATCAATTATCCAAGTAAGCCATTCCACATTGTTGATTTTCTTGGACTCGGATGTCACGCAGGTAGCTATAATCTCCCACTAGGTAAGGTCAATTGCTGCTGTAACCACAAATGCACGACTGACTTCTAATGTTGATTTCATTTGTTTGTTATTTCCTTCAATGTTTCTCATTCTTACACTTTTCGTCGTATTGCACAGGGACGAAAGCTTGACACGCGTGTCTAAGGAAACCACATTGGTATAAGGGACTGTTCTTATTCCCTTCTTTCTGTATAATGATCAATTATCCAAGTGAGCAATTCCACATTGTTGATTTTCTTGGACTCGGATGACACGCAGGTAGCTATTATCTTTTACGTGGTAAGGTCAATTGCTGCTGTAACCACAAATGCACGACTGACATCTGTTGTTGATTTCAGTTGTTTGTTATTTCCCCTTATGTTTCTCATTCTAACATTTTCATCGTATTGCACAGGGACGAAAGCTTGACACACGTGTCTGAGGAAACCACTTTGGTATAAGGGACTGTACTTATTCCCTTCTTTTTGTTCAATGAACAATTATCCAAGTAAGCCGTTCCACATTGTTCATTTTCTTGGACTCGGATGTCACGCAGGTAGCTGTAATCTCCCACGTGGTAAGGTCAATCGCTGCTGTAACCACAAATGCACGACTGACTTCTGTTGTTGATTTCATTCGTTTGTTATTTTCTTCAATGTTTCTCATTCTAACACTTTTCATCGTATTGCACAGGGACGAAAGCTTGACACGCGTGTCTAAGGAAACCACTTTGGTATAAGGGACTGTTCTTATTCCCTTCTTTTTGTTTAATGAACAATTATCCAAATAAGCCATTCCACATTGTTGATTTTCTTGGACTCGGATGTCACGCAGGTAGCTATAATCTCCCACGTGGTAAGGTCAATTGCTGCTGTAACCACAAATGCACGACTGACTTCTGTTGTTGATTTCATTCGTTTGTTATTTTCTTCAATGTTTCTCATTCTAACACTTTTCATCGTATTGCACAGGGACGAAAGCTTGACACACGTGTCTAAGGAAACCACTTTGGTATAAGGAACTGTTCTTACTTCATTCTTTCTGTATAATGATCAATTATCCAAGTAAGCCATTCCACATTGTTGATTTTCTTGGACTCGGATGTCACGCAGGTAGCTATAATCTCCCACGTGGTAAGGTCAATTGCTGCTTTAACCACAAATGCACGACTGACTTCTGATGTTGATTTCATTTGTTTGTTATTTCCTTCAATGTTTCTCATTCTAACACTTTTCATCGTATTGCACAGGGACGAAAGCTTGACACACGTGTCTATGGAAACCACATCGGTATAAGGGACTGTTCTTATTCCCTTCTTTCTGTATGATGATCAATTATCCAAGTAAGCCATTCCACATTGTTGATTTTCTTGGACTCGGATGACACGCAGGTAGCTATAATCTGTAACGTGGTGAGGTCAATTGCTGCTGTAACCACAAAAGCACGACTGACTTCTGTTGTTGATTTCATTTGTTTGTTATTTCCTTCAATGTTTCTCATTCTAACACTTTTCATCGTATTGCACAGGGACGAAAGCTTGACACACGTGTCTAAGGATACGACTTTGGTATAAGGGACTGTTCTTATTCAATTCTTTTTGTTTAATGAACAATTATCCAAGTAAGCCGTTCCACATTGTTGATTTTCTTGGACTCGGATGTCACGCAGGTAGCTATAATCTCCCACGTGGTAAGGTCAACTGCTGCTGTCACCACAAATGCACGACTGACTTCTGTTGTTGATTTCATTCGTTTGTTATTTTCTTCAATGTTTCTCATTCTAACACTTTTCATCGTAATGCACAGGGACGAAAGCTTGACACACGTGTCTATGGAAACCACATTGGTATAAGGGACTGTTCTTACTTCATTCTTTCTGTATAATGATCAATTATCCAAGTAAGCCATTCCACATTGTTGATTTTCTTGGACTCGGATGTCACGCAGGTAGCTATAATCTCCCACGTGGTAAGGTCAATTGCTGCTGTAACCACAAATGCACGACTGACTTCTGTTGTTGATTTGATTTGTTTGTTATTTCCTTCAATGTTTCTCATTCTAACACTTCTCATCGTATTGCACAGGGACGAAAGCTTGACACACGTGTCTATGGAAACCACATTGGTATAAGGGACTGTTCTTATTTCCTTCTTTCTGTATAATGATCAATTATCCAAGTAAGCCATTCCACATTGTTGATTTTCTTGGACTCGGATGACACGCAGGTAGCTATTATCTTTTACGTGGTAAGGTCAAATGCTGCTGTAACCACAAATGCACGACTGACTTCTGTTGTTGATTTCTTTTGTTTGTTATTTCCTTCTATGTTTCTCATTCTTACACTTTTCATCGTATTGCACAGGGACGAAAGCTTGACACGCGTGTCTAAGGAAACCACTTTGGTATAAGGGACTGTTCTCATTCCCTTCGTTTTGTTCAATCAACAATTCTCCAAGTAAGCCATTCCACATTGTTGATTTTCTTGGACTCGAATGTAACGCAGGTAGCTTTAATCTCCCACGTGGTAAGGTCAATTGCTGCTGTAACCACAAATGCACGACTGACTTCTGTTGTTGATTTCATTCGTTTGTTATTTTCTTCAATGTTTCTCATTCTAACACTTTTCATCGTATTGCACAGAGACGAAAGCTTGACACGCGTGTCTAAGGAAACCACTTTGGTATAAGGGACTGTTCTTATTCCCTTCTTTCTGTATAATGATCAATTATCCAAGTGAGCCATTCCACATTGTTGATTTTCTTGGACTCGGATGACACGCAGGTAGCTATTATCTTTTACGTGGTAAGGTCAATTGCTGCTGTAACCACAAATGCACGACTGACTTCTGTTGTTGATTTCATTTGTTTGTTATTTCCCCTTATGTTTCTCATTCTAACATTCTTCATCGTATTGCACAGGGACGAAAGCTTGACACACGTGTCTGAGGAAACCACTTTCGTATAAGGGACTGTACTTATTCCCTTCTTTTTGTTTAATGAACAATTATCCAAGTAAGCCGTTCCACATTGTTCATTTTCTTGGACTCGGATGTCACGCAGGTAGCTGTAATCTCCCACGTGGTAAGGTCAATCGCTGCTGTAACCACAAATGCACGACTGACTTCTGTTGTTGATTTCATTCGTTTGTTATTTTCTTCAATGTTTCTCATTCTAACACTTTTCATCGTAATGCACAGGGACGAAAGCTTGACACACGTGTCTATGGAAACCACATTGGTATAAGGGACTGTTCTTACTTCATTCTTTCTGTATAATGATCAATTATCCAAGTAAGCCATTCCACATTGTTGATTTTCTTGGACTCGGATGTCACGCAGGTAGCTATAATCTCCCACGTGGTAAGGTCAATTGCTGCTGTAATCACAAATGCACGACTGACTTCTGTTGTTGATTTGATTTGTTTGTTATTTCCTTCAATGTTTCTCATTCTAACACTTCTCATCGTATTGCACAGGGACGAAAGCTTGACACACGTGTCTATGGAAACCACATTGGTATAAGGGACTGTTCTTATTCCCTTTTTTCTGTATAATGATCAATTATCCAAGTAAGCCATTCCACATTGTTGATTTTCTTGGACTCGGATGACACGCAGGTAGCTATTATCTTTTACGTGGTAAGTTCAATTGCTGCTGTAACCACAAATGCACGACTGACTTCTGTTGTTGATTTCATCTGTTTGTTATTTCCTTCTATGTTTCTCATTCTTACACTTTTCATCGTATTGCACAGGGACGAAAGCTTGACACGCGTGTCTAAGGAAACCACTCTGGTAAAAGGGACTGTTCTCATTCCCTTCGTTTTGTTCAATCAACAATTATCCAAGTAAGCCATTCCACATTGTTGATTTTCTTGGACTCGAATGTCACGCAGGTAGCTTTAATCTCCCACGTGGTAAGGTCAATTGCTGCTGTAACCACAAATGCACGACTGACTTCTGTTGTTGATTTGATTTGTTTGTTATTTCCTTCAATGTTTCTCATTCTAACACTTCTCATCGTATTGCACAGGGACGAAAGCTTGACACACGTGTCTATGGAAACCACATTGGTATAAGGGACTGTTCTTATTCCCTTCTTTCTGTATAATGATCAATTATCCAAGTAAGCCATTCCACATTGTTGATTTTCTTGGACTCGGATGACACGCAGGTAGCTATTATCTTTTACGTGGTAAGGTCAAATGCTGCTGTAACCACAAATGCACGACTGACTTCTGTTGTTGATTTCATTTGTTTGTTATTTCCTTCTATGTTTCTCATTCTTACACTTTTCATCGTATTGCACAGGGACGAAAGCTTGACACGCGTGTCTAAGGAAACCACTTTGGTATAAGGGACTGTTCTCATTCCCTTCGTTTTGTTCAATCAACAATTCTCCAAGTAAGCCATTCCACATTGTTGATTTTCTTGGACTCGAATGTAACGCAGGTAGCTTTAATCTCCCACGTGGTAAGGTCAATTGCTGCTGTAACCACAAATGCACGACTGACTTCTGTTGTTGATTTCATTCGTTTGTTATTTTCTTCAATGTTTCTCATTCTAACACTTTTCATCGTATTGCACAGAGACGAAAGCTTGACACGCGTGTCTAAGGAAACCACTTTGGTATAAGGGACTGTTCTTATTCCCTTCTTTCTGTATAATGATCAATTATCCAAGTGAGCCATTCCACATTGTTGATTTTCTTGGACTCGGATGACACGCAGGTAGCTATTATCTTTTACGTGGTAAGGTCAATTGCTGCTGTAACCACAAATGCACGACTGACTTCTGTTGTTGATTTCATTTGTTTGTTATTTCCCCTTATGTTTCTCATTCTAACATTCTTCATCGTATTGCACAGGGACGAAAGCTTGACACACGTGTCTGAGGAAACCACTTTCGTATAAGGGACTGTACTTATTCCCTTCTTTTTGTTTAATGAACAATTATCCAAGTAAGCCGTTCCACATTGTTCATTTTCTTGGACTCGGATGTCACGCAGGTAGCTGTAATCTCCCACGTGGTAAGGTCAATCGCTGCTGTAACCACAAATGCACGACTGACTTCTGTTGTTGATTTCATTCGTTTGTTATTTTCTTCAATGTTTCTCATTCTAACACTTTTCATCGTATTGCACAGGGACGAAAGCTTGACACACGTGTCTATGGAAACCACATTGGTATAAGGGACTGTTCTTACTTCATTCTTTCTGTATAATGATCAATTATCCAAGTAAGCCATTCCACATTGTTGATTTTCTTGGACTCGGATGTCACGCAGGTAGCTATAATCTCCCACGTGGTAAGGTCAATTGCTGCTGTAATCACAAATGCACGACTGACTTCTGTTGTTGATTTGATTTGTTTGTTATTTCCTTCAATGTTTCTCATTCTAACACTTCTCATCGTATTGCACAGGGACGAAAGCTTGACACACGTGTCTATGGAAACCACATTGGTATAAGGGACTGTTCTTATTCCCTTTTTTCTGTATAATGATCAATTATCCAAGTAAGCCATTCCACATTGTTGATTTTCTTGGACTCGGAT
This sequence comes from Harmonia axyridis, assembly GCF_914767665.1. NCBI lineage: Eukaryota > Metazoa > Arthropoda > Insecta > Coleoptera > Coccinellidae > Harmonia > Harmonia axyridis. The sequence goes on along the minus strand of NC_059502.1, from coordinate 43,987,682 downwards.
GACACGCAGGTAGCTATTATCTTTTACGTGGTAAGTTCAATTGCTGCTGTAACCACAAATGCACGACTGACTTCTGTTGTTGATTTCATCTGTTTGTTATTTCCTTCTATGTTTCTCATTCTTACACTTTTCATCGTATTGCACAGGGACGAAAGCTTGACACGCGTGTCTAAGGAAACCACTCTGGTAAAAGGGACTGTTCTCATTCCCTTCGTTTTGTTCAATCAACAATTATCCAAGTAAGCCATTCCACATTGTTGATTTTCTTGGACTCGAATGTCACGCAGGTAGCTTTAATCTCCCACGTGGTAAGGTCAATTGCTGCTGTAACCACAAATGCACGACTGACTTCTGTTGTTGATTTCATTTGTTTGTTATTTCCTTCTATGTTTCTCATTCTTACACTTTTCATCGTATTGCACAGGGACGAAAGCTTGACACGCGTGTCTAAGGATACGACTTTGGTATAAGGGACTGTTCTTATTCCCTTCGTTTTGTTTAATGAACAATTATCCAAGTAAGGCATTCCACATTGTTGATTTTCTTGGATTCGGATGTCACGCAGGTAGCTATAATCTCCCACGTGGTAAGGTCAATTGCTGCTGTAACCACAAATGCACGACTGACTTCTGTTGTTGATTTCATTTGTTTGTTATTTCCTTCTATGTTTCTCATTCTAACACTTTTCATCGTATTGCACAGGAACGAAAGCTTGACACAGGTGTCTAAGGAAACAACTTTGGTATAAGGGACTGTTCTTATTCCCTTCTTTTTGTTTAATGAACAATTATCCAAGTAAGCCGTTCCACATTGTTCATTTTCTTGGGCTCGGATGTCACGCAGGTAGCTGTAATCTCCCACGTGGTAAGGTCAATTGCTGCTGTAACCACAAATGCACGACTGACTTCTGTTTTTGATTTCATTCGTTTGTTATTTTCTTCAATGTTTCTCATTCTAACACTTTTCATCGTATTGCACAGGGACGAAAGCTTGACACGCGTGTCTAAGGAAACCACTTTGGTATAAGGGACTGTTCTTATTCCCTTCTTTTTGTTTAATGAACAATTATCCAAGTAAGCCATTCCACATTGTTGATTTTCTTGGACTCGGATGACACGCAGGTAGCTATTATCTTTTACGTGGTAAGGTCAATTGCTGCTGTAACCACAAATGCACGACTGACTTCTGTTGTTGATTTCATTCGTTTGTTATTTTCTTCAATGTTTCTCATTCTAACACTTTTCATCGTATTGCACAGGGACGAAAGCTTGACACGCGTGTCTAAGGAAACCACTTTGGTATAAGGGACTGTTCTTATTCCCTTCTTTTTGTTTAATGAACAATTATCCAAGAAAGCCATTCCACATTGTTGATTTTCTTGGACTCGGATGACACGCAGGTAGCTATTATCTTTTACGTGGTAAGGTCAATTGCTGCTGTAACCACAAATGCACGACTGACTTCTGTTGTTGATTAAATTTGTTTGTTATTTCCCCTTATGTTTCTCATTCTAACATTTTTCATCGTATTGCACAGGGACGAAAGCTTGACACACGTGTCTGAGGAAACCACTTTGGTATAAGGGACTGTACTTATTCCCTTCTTTTCGTTAATGAACAATTATCCAAGTAAGCCGTTCCACATTGTTCATTTTCTTGGTCTCGGATGTCACGCAGGTAGCTGTAATCTCCCACGTGGTAAGGTCAATCGCTGCTGTAACCACAAATGCACGACTGACTTCTGTTGTTGATTTCATTCGTTTGTTATTTTCTTCAATGTTTCTCATTCTAACACTTTTCATCGTATTGCACAGAGACGAAAGCTTGACACGCGTGTCTAAGGAAACCACTTTGGTATAAGGGACTGTTCTTATTCCCTTCTTTTTGTTTAATGAACAATTATCCAAATAAGCCATTCCACATTGTTGATTTTCTTGGACTCGGATGTCACGCAGGTAGCTATAATCTCCCACGTGGTAAGGTCAATTGCTGCTGTAACCACAAATGCACGACTGACTTCTGTTGTTGATTGCATTCGTTTGTTATTTTCTTCAATGTTTCTCATTCTAACACTTTTCATCGTATTGCACAGGGACGAAAGCTTGACACACGTGTCTAAGGAAACCACTTTGGTATAAGGAACTGTTCTTACTTTATTCTTTCTGTATAATGATCAATTATCCAAGTAAGCCATTCCACATTGTTGATTTTCTTGGACTCGGATGTCACGCAGGTAGCTATAATCTCCCACGTGGTAAGGTCAATTGCTGCTTTAACCACAAATGCACGACTGACTTCTAATGTTGATTTCATTTGTTTGTTATTTCCTTCAATGTTTCTCATTCTAACACTTTTCATCGTATTGCACAGGGACGAAAGCTTGACACACGTGTCTATGGAAACCACATCGGTATAAGGGACTGTTCTTATTCCCTTCTTTCTGTATGATGATCAATTATCCAAGTAAGCCATTCCACATTGTTGATTTTCTTGGACTAGGATGACACGCAGGTAGCTATAATCTGTAACGTGGTGAGGTCAATTGCTGCTGTAACCACAAATGCACGACTGACTTCTGTTGTTGATTTCATTTGTTTGTTATTTCCTTCAATGTTTCTCATTCTATCACTTTTCATCGTATTGCACAGGGACGAAAGCTTGACACACGTGTCTAAGGATACGACTTTGGTATAAATGACTGTTCTTATTCAATTCTTTTTGTTTAATGAACAATTATCCAAGTAAGCCGTTCCACATTGTTGATTTTCTTGGACTCGGATGTCACGCAGGTAGCTATAATCTCCCACGTGGTAAGGTCAATTGCTGCTGTAACCACAAATGCACGACTGACTTCAGTTGTTGATTTCATTTTTTTGTTATTTCCTTCAATGTTTCTCATTCTAACACTTCTCATCGTATTGCACAGGGACGAAAGCTTGACACACGTGTCTAAGGAAACCACTTCGGTATAAGGGACTGTTCTTATTCCCTTCTTTTTGTTTAATGAACAATTATCGAAGTAAGCCGTTCCACATTGTTGATTTTCTTGGACTCGGATGTCACGCAGGTAGCTATAAGCTCCCACGTGGTAAGGTCAATTGCTGCTGTAACCACAAATGCACGACTGACTTCTGTTGTTGATTTCATTTGTTTGTTATTTCCTTCAATGTTTCTCATTCTAACACTTCTCATCGTATTGCACAGGGACGAAAGCTTGACACACGTGTCTAAGGGAACAACTTTGGTATAAGGGACTGTTCTTATTTTTTTTTTTTTTTAATCAACACTTATCCAAGTAGGCCATTCCACATTGTTGATTTTCTTGGACTCGGATGTCACGCAGGTAGCTATAAGCTCCCACGTGGTAAGGTCAATTGCTGCTGTAACCACAAATGCACGACTGACTTCTGTTGTTGATTTCATTTGTTTGTTATTTCCTTCAATGTTTCTCATTCTAACACTTCTCATCGTATTGCACAGGGACGAAAGCTTGACACACGTGTCTAAGGAAACCACTTTGGTATAAGGGACTGTTCTTATTTTTTTTTTTGTTTAATCAACACTTATCCAAGTAGGCCATTCCACATTGTTGATTTTCTTGGACTCGGATGTCACGCAGGTAGCTATAATCTCCCACGTGGTAAGGTCAATTGCTGCTGTAACCACAAATGCACGACTGACTTCTAATGTTGATTTCATTTGTTTGTTATTTCCTTCAATGTTTCTCATTCTAACATTTCTCATCGTATTGCACAGGGACGAAAGCTTGACACACGTGTCTAAGGAAACCACTTCGGTATAAGGGACTGTTCTTATTCCCTTCTTTTTGTTTAATGAACAATTATCCAAGTAAGCCATTCCACATTGTTGATTTTCTTGGACTCGGATGTCACGCAGGTAGCTATAAGCTCCCACGTGGTAAGGTCAATTGCTGCTGTAACCACAAATGCACGACTGACTTCTGTTGTTGATTTCATTTGTTTGTTATTTCCTTCAATGTTTCTCATTCTTACACTTCTCATCGTATTGCACAGGGACGAAAGCTTGACACACGTGTCTAAGGGAACTACTTTGGTATAAGGGACTGTTCTTATTTTTTTTTTGTTCAATCAACAATTATCCAAGTAGGCTATTCCACATTGTTGATTTTCTTGGACTCGGATGTCACGCAGGTAGCTATAATCTCCCACGTGGTAAGGTCAATTGCTGCTGTAACCACAAATGCACGACTGACTTCTAATATTGATTTCATTTGTTTGTTATTTTCTTCAATGTTTCTCATTCTAACACTTCTCATCTTATTGCACAGGGACGAAAGCTTGGCACACGTGTCTAAGGAAACCACTTTGGTATGAGGGACTGTTTTTATTCCCTTCTTTTTGTTCAATCAACAATTATCCAAGTAAGCCATTCCACATTGTTGATTTTCTTGGACTCGAATGTCACGCAGGTAGCTATTATCTCCCACGTGGTAAGGTCAATTGCTGCTGTAACCACAAATGCACGACTGACTTCTGTTGTTGATTTCATTTGTTTGTTATTTCCTTCTATGTTTCTCATTCTAACACATTTCATCGTATTGCACAGGGACGAAAGCTTGACACACGTGTCTAAGGAAACCACTTTGGTATAAGGGACTGTTCTTATTCTCTTTTTTTGTTTAATCAACAATTATCCTAGTAGGCCATTCCACATTGTTGATTATCTTGGACTCGGATGTCACGAAGGTAGCTATAATCTCCCACGTGGTAAGGTCAATTGCTGCTGTAACCACAAATGCACGACTGACTTCTAATGTTGATTTCATTTGTTTGTTATTTCCTTCAATGTTTCTCATTCTAACACTTCTCATCGTATTGCACAGGGACGAAAGCTTGACACACGTGTCTAAGGAAACCACTTTGGTATAAGGGACTGTTCTTATTCCCTTCTTTTTGTTCAATCAACAATTATCCAAGTAAGCCATTCCACATTGTTGATTTTCTTGGACTCGGATGTCACGCAGGTAGCTATAAGCTCCCACGTGGTAAGGTCAATTGCTGCTGTAACCACAAATGCACGACTGACTTCTGTTGTTGATTTCATTTGTTTGTTATTTCCTTCAATGTTTCTCATTCTAACACTTCTCATCGTATTGCACAGGGACGAAAGCTTGACACACGTGTCTAAGGGAACAACTTTGGTATAAGGGACTGTTCTTATTTTTTTTTTTGTTCAATCAACAATTATCCAAGTGAGCTATTCCACATTGTTGATTTTCTTTGACTCGGATGTCACGCAGGTAGCTATAATCTCCTACGTGGTAAGGTCAATTGCTGCTGTAACCACAAATGCACGACTGACTTCTAATGTTGATTTCATTTGTTTGTTATTTCCTTCAATGTTTCTCATTCTAACACTTCTCATCTTATTGCACAGGGACGAAAGCTTGGCACACGTGTCTAAGGAAACCACTTTGGTATGAGGGACTGTTTTTATTCCCTTCTTTTTGTTCAATCAACAATTATCCAAGTAAGCCATTCCACATTGTTGATTTTCTTGGACTCGAAAGTCACGCAGGTAGCTATTATCTCCCACGTGGTAAGGTCAATTGCTGCTGTAACCACAAATGCACGACTGACTTCTGTCGTTGATTTCATCTGTTTGTTATTTCCTTCTATGTTTCTCATTCTAACACATTTCATCGTATTGCACAGGGACGAAAGCTTGACACACGTGTCTAAGGAAACCACTTTGGTATAAGGGACTGTTGTTATTCTCTTTTTTTGTTTAATCAACAATTATCCAAGTAGGCCATTCCACATTGTTGATTATCTTGGACTCGGATGTCACGAAGGTAGCTATAATATCCCACGTGGTAAGGTCAATTGCTGCTGTAACCACAAATGCACGACTGACTTCTAATGTTGATTTCATTTGTTTGTTATTTCCTTCAATGTTTCTCATTCTAACACTTCTCATCGTATTGCACAGGGACGAAAGCTTGACACACGTGTCTAAGGAAACCACTTTGGTATAAGGGACTGTTCTTATTTTTTTTTTTGTTTAATCAACACTTATCCAAGTAGGCTATTCCACATTGTTGATTTTCTTGGACTCGGATGTCACGCAGGTAGCTATAATCTCCCACGTGGTAAGGTCAATTGCTGCTGTAACCACAAATGCACGACTGACTTCTGTTGTTGATTTCATTCGTTTGTTATTTTCTTCAATGTTTCTCATTCTAACACTTTTCATCGTATTGCACAGGGACGAAAGCTTGACACACGTGTCTATGGAAACCACATTGGTATAAGGGTTTGTTCTTACTTCATTCTTTCTGTATATTGATCAATTATCCAAGTAAGCCATTCCACATTGTTGATTTTCTTGGACTCGGATGTCACGCAGGTAGCTATAATCTCCCACGTGGTAAGGTCAATTGCTGCTGTAACCACAATTGGACGGCTGACTTCTGTTGTTGATTTCATTTGTTTGTTATTTCCTTCAATGTTTCTCATTCTAACACTTCTCATCGTATTGCACAGGGACGAAAGCTTGACACACGTGTCTATGGAAACCACATTGGTATAAGGGACTGTTCTTATTCCCTTCTTTCTGTATGATGATCAATTATCCAAGTAAACCATTCCACATTGTTGATTTTCTTGGACTCGAATGTCACGCAGGTAGCTATAATCTCCCACGTGGTAAGGTCAATTGCTGCTGTAACCACAATTGGACGGCTGACTTCTGTTGTTGATTTCATTTGTTTGTTATTTCCTTCAATGTTTCTCATTCTAACACTTCTCATCGTATTGCACAGGGACGAAAGCTTGACACACGTGTCTATGGAAACCACATTGGTATTAGGGACTGTTCTTATTCCCTTCTTTCTGAATGATGATCAATTATCCAAGTAAACCATTCCACATTGTTGATTTTCTTGGACTCGGATGACACGCAGGTAGCTATAATCTCCCACGTGGTAAGGTCAATTGCTGCTGTAACCACAATTGGACGGCTGACTTCTGTTGTTGATTTCATTTGTTTGTTATTTCCTTCAATGTTTCTCATTCTAACACTTCTCATCGTATTGCACAGGGACGAAAGCTTGACACACGTGTCTATGGAAACCACATTGGTATAAGGGACTGTTCTTATTCCCTTCTTTCTGTATGATGATCAATTATCCAAGTAAACCATTCCACATTGTTGATTTTCTTGGACTCGAATGTCACGCAGGTAGCTATAATCTCCCACGTGGTAAGGTCAATTGCTGCTGTAACCACAATTGGACGGCTGACTTCTGTTGTTGATTTCATTTGTTTGTTATTTCCTTCAATGTTTCTCATTCTAACACTTCTCATCGTATTGCACAGGGACGAAAGCTTGACACACGTGTCTATGGAAACCACATTGGTATTAGGGACTGTTCTTATTCCCTTCTTTCTGTATGATGATCAATTATCCAAGTAAACCATTCCACATTGTTGATTTTCTTGGACTCGGATGACACGCAGGTAGCTATAATCTGTTACGTGGTGAGGTCAATTGCTGCTGTAACCACAAATGCACGACTGACTTCTGTTGTTGATTTCATTTGTTTGTAATTTCCTTCAATGTTTCTCATTCTAACACTTCTCATCGTATTGCACAGGGACGAAAGCTTGACACACGTGTCTATGGAAACCACATTGGTATAAGGGACTGTTCTTATTCCCTTCTTTCTGTATGATGATCAATTATCCAAGTAAGCCATTCCACATTGTTGATTTTCTTGGACTCGGATGACACGCAGGTAGCTATAATCTGTAACGTGGTAAGGTCAATTGCTGCTGTAACCACAAATGCACGACTGACTTCTGTTGTTGATTTCATTTGTTTGTTATTTCCTTCAATGTTTCTCATTCTAACACTTTTCATCGTATTGCACAGGGACGAAAGCTTGACACACGTGTCTAAGGAAACCACTTTGGTATAAGGGACTGTTCTTATTCAATTCTTTTTGTTTGATGAACAATTATCCAAGTAAGCCGTTCCACATTGTTGATTTTCTTGGACTCGGATGTCACGCAGGTAGCTATAATCTCTCACGTGGTAAGGTCAATTGCTGCTGTAACCACAAATGCACGACTGACTTCTGTTGTTGATTTCATTCGTTTGTTATTTTCTTCAATGTTTCTCATTCTAACACTTTTCATCGTATTGCACAGGGACGAAAGCTTGACACACGTGTCTATGGAAACCACATTGGTATAAGGGACTGTTCTTACTTCATTCTTTCTGTATAATGATCAATTATCCAAGTAAGCCATTCCACATTGTTGATTTTCTTGGACTCGGATGTTACGCAGGTAGCTATAATCTCCCACGTGGTAAGGTCAATTGCTGCTGTAACCACAAATGCACGACTGACTTCTGTTGTTGATTTCATTTGTTTGTAATTTCCTTCAATGTTTCTCATTCTAACACTTCTCATCGTATTGCACAGGGACGAAAGCTTGACACACGTGTCTATGTAAACCACATTGGTATAAGGGACTGTTCTTATTCCCTTCTTTCTGTATGATGATCAATTATCCAAGTAAGCCATTCCACATTGTTGATTTTCTTGGACTCGGATGACACGCAGGTAGCTATAATCTTTTACGTGGTTAGGTAAATTGCTGCTGTATCCACAAATGCACGACTGACTTCTGTTGTTGATTTCATTTGTTTGTTATTTCCTTCTATGTTTCTCATTCTAACACTTTTCATCGTATTGCACAGGGACGAAAGCTTGACACGCGTGTCTAAGGAAACCACTTTGGTATAAGGGACTGTTCTTATTCCCTTCGTTTTGTTTAATGAACAATTATCCAAGTAAGCCATTCCACATTGTTGATTTTCTTGGAATCGGATGACACGCGGGTAGCTATAATCTCCCACGTGGTAAGGTCAATTGCTGCTGTAACCACAAATGCACGACTGACTTCTGTTGTTGATTTCATTTGTTTGTTATTTCCTTCTATGTTTCTCATTCTAACACTTTTCATCGTATTGCACAGGGACGAAAGCTTGACACGCGTGTCTAAGGAAACCACTTTGGTATAAGGGACTGTTCTTATTCAATTCTTTTTGTTTAATGAACAATTATCCAAGTAAGCCGTTCCACATTGTTGATTTTCTTGGACTCGGATGTCACGCAGGTAGCTATAATCTCCCACGTGGTAAGGTCAATTGCTGCTGTAACCACAAATGCACGACTGACTTCTGTTGTTGATTTCATTCGTTTGTTATTTTCTTCAATGTTTCTCATTCTAACACTTTTCATCGTATTGCACAGGGACGAAAGCTTGACACACGTGTCTATGGAAACCACATTGGTATAAGGGTTTGTTCTTACTTCATTCTTTCTGTATAATGATCAATTATCCAAGTAAGCCATTCCACATTGTTGATTTTCTTGGACTCGGATGTCACGCAGCTAGCTATAATCTCCCACGTGGTAAGGTCAATTGCTGCTGTAATCACAAATGCACGACTGACTTCTGTTGTTGATTTGATTTGTTTGTTATTTCCTTCAATGTTTCTCATTCTAACACTTCTCATCGTATTGCACAGGGACGAAAGCTTGACACACGTGTCTATGGAAACCACATTGGTATAAGGGACTGTTCTTATTCCCTTCTTTCTGTATAATGATCAATTATCCAAGTAAGCCATTCCACATTGTTGATTTTCTTGGACTCGGATGACACGCAGGTAGCTATAATCTTTTACGTGGTAAGGTCAATTGCTGCTGTAACCACAAATGCACGACTGACTTCTGTTGTTGATTTCATTCGTTTGTTATTTTCTTCAATGTTTCTCATTCTAACACTTTTCATCGTATTGCACAGGGACGAAAGCTTGACACACGTGTCTATGGAAACCACATTGGTATAAGGGACTGTTCTTACTTCATTCTTTCTGTATAATGATCAATTATCCAAGTAAGCCATTCCACATTGTTGATTTTCTTGGACTCGGATGTTACGCAGGTAGCTATAATCTCCCACGTGGTAAGGTCAATTGCTGCTGTAACCACAAATGCACGACTGACTTCTGTTGTTGAATTCATTTGTTTGTTATTTCCTTCTATGTTTCTCATTCTAACACTTTTCATCGTATTGCACAGGGACGACAGCTTGACACGCGTGTCTAAGGAAACCACTTTGGTATAAGGGACTGTTCTTATTCCCTTCGTTTTGTTTAATGAACAATTATCCAAGTAAGCCATTCCACATTGTTGATTTTCTTGGACTCGGATGTCACGCAGGTAGCTATAATCTCCCACGTGGTAAGGTCAATTGCTGCTGTAACCACAAATGCACGACTGACTTCTGTTGTTGATTTCATTTGTTTGTTATTTCCTTCTATGTTTCTCATTCTAACACTTTTCATCGTATTGCACAGGGACGAAAGCTTGACACACGTGTCTAAGGAAACCACATTGGTATAAGGGACTGTTCTTATTCCCTTCTTTCTGTATAATGATCAATTATCCAAGTAAGCCATTCCACATTGTTGATTTTCTTGGACTCGGATGACACGCAGGTAGCTATAATCTTTTACGTGGTTAGGTAAATTGCTGCTGTATCCACAAATGCACGACTGACTTCTGTTGTTGATTTCATTTGTTTGTTATTTCCTTTCTGTATGATGATCAATTATCCAAGTAAGCCATTCCACATTGTTGATTTTCTTGGACTCGGATGTCACGCAGGTAGCTATAATCTCCCACGTGGTAAGGTCAATTGCTGCTGTAACCACAATTGGACGGCTGACTTCTGTTGTTGATTTCATTTGTTTGTTATTTCCTTCAATGTTTCTCATTCTAACACTTCTCATCGTATTGCACAGGGACGAAAGCTTGACACACGTGTCTATGGAAACCACATTGGTATAAGGGACTGTTCTTATTCCCTTCTTTCTGTATGATGATCAATTATCCAAGTAAACCATTCCACATTGTTGATTTTCTTGGACTCGAATGTCACGCAGGTAGCTATAATCTCCCACGTGGTAAGGTCAATTGCTGCTGTAACCACAATTGGACGGCTGACTTCTGTTGTTGATTTCATTTGTTTGTTATTTCCTTCAATGTTTCTCATTCTAACACTTCTCATCGTATTGCACAGGGACGAAAGCTTGACACACGTGTCTATGGAAACCACATTGGTATTAGGGACTGTTCTTATTCCCTTCTTTCTGAATGATGATCAATTATCCAAGTAAACCATTCCACATTGTTGATTTTCTTGGACTCGGATGACACGCAGGTAGCTATAATCTCCCACGTGGTAAGGTCAATTGCTGCTGTAACCACAATTGGACGGCTGACTTCTGTTGTTGATTTCATTTGTTTGTTATTTCCTTCAATGTTTCTCATTCTAACACTTCTCATCGTATTGCACAGGGACGAAAGCTTGACACACGTGTCTATGGAAACCACATTGGTATAAGGGACTGTTCTTATTCCCTTCTTTCTGTATGATGATCAATTATCCAAATAAACCATTCCACATTGTTGATTTTCTTGGACTCGAATGTCACGCAGGTAGCTATAATCTCCCACGTGGTAAGGTCAATTGCTGCTGTAACCACAATTGGACGGCTGACTTCTGTTGTTGATTTCATTTGTTTGTTATTTCCTTCAATGTTTCTCATTCTAACACTTCTCATCGTATTGCACAGGGACGAAAGCTTGACACACGTGTCTATGGAAACCACATTGGTATTAGGGACTGTTCTTATTCCCTTCTTTCTGTATGATGATCAATTATCCAAGTAAACCATTCCACATTGTTGATTTTCTTGGACTCGGATGACACGCAGGTAGCTATAATCTGTAACGTGGTGAGGTCAATTGCTGCTGTAACCACAAATGCACGACTGACTTCTGTTGTTGATTTCATTTGTTTGTAATTTCCTTCAATGTTTCTCATTCTAACACTTCTCATCGTATTGCACAGGGACGAAAGCTTGACACACGTGTCTATGTAAACCACATTGGTATAAGGGACTGTTCTTATTCCCTTCTTTCTGTATGATGATCAATTATCCAAGTAAGCCATTCCACATTGTTGATTTTCTTGGACTCGGATGACACGCAGGTAGCTATAATCTGTAACGTGGTAAGGTCAATTGCTGCTGTAACCACAAATGCACGACTGACTTCTGTTGTTGATTTCATTTGTTTGTTATTTCCTTCAATGTTTCTCATTCTAACACTTTTCATCGTATTGCACAGGGACGAAAGCTTGACACACGTGTCTAAGGAAACCACTTTGGTATAAGGGACTGTTCTTATTCAATTCTTTTTGTTTAATGAACAATTATCCAAGTAAGCCGTTCCACATTGTTGATTTTCTTGGACTCGGATGTCACGCAGATAGCTATAATCTCTCACGTGGTAAGGTCAATTGCTGCTGTAACCACAAATGCACGACTGACTTCTGTTGTTGATTTCATTCGTTTGTTATTTTCTTCAATGTTTCTCATTCTAACACTTTTCATCGTATTGCACAGGGACGAAAGCTTGACACACGTGTCTATGGAAACCACATTGGTATAAGGGACTGTTCTTACTTCATTCTTTCTGTATAATGATCAATTATCCAAGTAAGCCATTCCACATTGTTGATTTTCTTGGACTCGGATGTCACGCAGCTAGCTATAATCTCCCACGTGGTAAGGTCAATTGCTGCTGTAATCACAAATGCACGACTGACTTCTGTTGTTGATTTCATTTGTTTGTTATTTCCTCCAATGTTTCTCATTCTAACACTTCTCATCGTATTGCACAGGGACGAAAGCTTGACACACGTGTCTAAGGAAACCACTTTGGTATAAGGGACTGTTCTTATTTTTTTTTTTGTTCAATCAACAATTATCCAAGTAGGCTATTCCACATTGTTGATTTTCTTGGACTCGGATGTCACGCAGGTAGTTATAATCTCCCACGTGGTAAGGTCAATTGCTGCTGTAACCACAAATGCACGACTGACTTCTTATGTTGATTTCATTTGTTTGTTATTTCTTTCAATGTTTCTCATTCTAACACTTCTCATCGTATTGCACAGGGACGAAAGCTTGACACACGTGTCTAAGGAAACCACTTTGGTATAAGGGACTGTTCTTATTCTCTTTTTTTTGTTTAATCAACAATTATCCAAGTAGGCCATTCCACATTGTTGATTTTCTTGGACTCGGATGTCACGCAGGTAGCTATAATCTCCCACGTGGTAAGGTCAATTGCTGCTGTAATCACAAATGCACGACTGACTTCTGTTGTTGATTTCATTTGTTTGTTATTTCCTTCTATGTTTCTCATTCTAACACTTTTCATCGTATTGCACAGGGACGAAAGCTTGACACACGTGTCTAAGGAAACCACATTGGTATAAGGGACTGTTCTTATTCCCTTCTTTCTGTATAATGATCAATTATCCAAGTAAGCCATTCCACATTGTTGATTTTCTTGGACTCGGATGACACGCAGGTAGCTATAATCTTTTACGTGGTTAGGTAAATTGCTGCTGTATCCACAAATGCACGACTGACTTCTGTTGTTGATTTCATTTGTTTGTTATTTCCTTCTATGTTTCTCATTCTAACACTTTTCATCGTATTGCACAGGGACGAAAGCTTGACACGCGTGTCTAAGGAAACCACTTTGGTATAAGGGACTGTTCTTATTCCCTTCGTTTTGTTTAATGAACAATTATCCAAGTAAGCCATTCCACATTGTTGATTTTCTTGGAATCGGATGACACGCGGGTAGCTATAATCTCCCACGTGGTAAGGTAAATTGCTGCTGTAACCACAATTGGACGGCTGACTTCTGTTGTTGATTTCATTTGTTTGTAATTTCCTTCAATGTTTCTCATTCTAACACTTCTCATCGTATTGCACAGGGACGAAAGCTTGACACACGTGTCTATGTAAACCACATTGGTATAAGGGACTGTTCTTATTCCCTTCTTTCTGTATGATGATCAATTATCCAAGTAAGCCATTCCACATTGTTGATTTTCTTGGACTCGGATGTCACGCAGGTAGCTATAATCTGTAACGTGGTAAGGTCAATTGCTGCTGTAACCACAAATGCACGACTGACTTCTGTTGTTGATTTCATTTGTTTGTTATTTCCTTCAATGTTTCTCATTCTAACACTTTTCATCGTATTGCACAGGGACGAAAGCTTGACACACGTTTCTAAGGAAACCACTTTGGTATAAGGGACTGTTCTTATTCAATTCTTTTTGTTTAATGAACAATTATCCAAGTAAGCCGTTCCACATTGTTGATTTTCTTGGACTTGGATGTCACGCAGGTAGCTATAATCTCCCACGTGGTAAGGTCAATTGCTGCTGTAACCACAAATGCACGACTGACTTCTGTTGTTGATTTCATTCGTTTGTTATTTTCTTCAATGTTTCTCATTCTAACACTTTTCATCGTATTGCACAGGGACGAAAGCTTGACACACGTGTCTATGGAAACCACATTGGTATAAGGGACTGTTCTTACTTCATTCTTTCTGTATAATGATCAATTATCCAAGTAAGCCATTCCACATTGTTGATTTTCTTGGACTCGGATGTCACGCAGCTAGCTATAATCTCCCACGTGGTAAGGTCAATTGCTGCTGTGATCACAAATGCACGACTGACTTCTGTTGTTGATTTGATTTGTTTGTTATTTCCTTCAATGTTTCTCATTCTAACACTTCTCATCGTATTGCACAGGGACGAAAGCTTGACACACGTGTCTATGGAAACCACATTGGTATAAGGGACTGTTTTTATTCCCTTCTTTCTGTATAATGATCAATTATCCAAGTAAGCCATTCCACATTGTTGATTTTCTTGGACTCGGATGACACGCAGGTAGCTATAATCTTTTACGTGGTAAGGTCAATTGCTGCTGTAACCACAAATGCACGACTGACTTCTGTTGTTGATTTCATTCGTTTGTTATTTTCTTCAATGTTTCTCATTCTAACACTTTTCATCGTATTGCACAGGGACGAAAGTTTGACACACGTGTCTATGGAAACCACATTGGTATAAGGGACTGTTCTTACTTCATTCTTTCTGTATAATGATCAATTATCCAAGTAAGCCATTCCACATTGTTGATTTTCTTGGACTCGGATGTTACGCAGGTAGCTATAATCTCCCACGTGGTAAGGTCAATTGCTGCTGTAACCACAAATGCACGACTGACTTCTGTTGTTGATTTCATTTGTTTGTAATTTCCTTCAATGTTTCTCATTCTAACACTTCTCATCGTATTGCACAGGGACGAAAGCTTGACACACGTGTCTGTGTAAACCACATTGGTATAAGGGACTGTTCTTATTCCCTTCTTTCTGTATGATGATCAATTATCCAAGTAAGCCATTCCACATTGTTGATTTTCTTGGACTCGGATGACACGCAGGTAGCTATAATCTTTTACGTGGTTAGGTAAATTGCTGCTGTATCCACAAATGCACGACTGACTTCTGTTGTTGATTTCATTTGTTTGTTATTTCCTTCTATGTTTCTCATTCTAACACTTTTCATCGTATTGCACAGGGACGAAAGCTTGACACGCGTGTCTAAGGAAACCACTTTGGTATAAGGGACTGTTCTTATTCCCTTCGTTTTGTTTAATGAACAATTATCCAAGTAAGCCATTCCACATTGTTGATTTTCTTGGAATCGGATGTCACGCAGGTAGCTATAATCTCTCACGTGGTAAGGTCAATTGCTGCTGTAACCACAAATGCACGACTGACTTCTGTTGTTGATTTCATTCGTTTGTTATTTTCTTCAATGTTTCTCATTCTAACACTTTTCATCGTATTGCACAGGGACGAAAGCTTGACACACGTGTCTATGGAAACCACATTGGTATAAGGGACTGTTCTTTCTTCATTCTTTCTGTATAATGATCAATTATCCAAGTAAGCCATTCCACATTGTTGATTTTCTTGGACTCGGATGTCACGCAGGTAGTTATAATCTCCCACGTGGTAAGGTCAATTGCTGCTGTAACCACAAATGCACGACTGACTTCTAATGTTGATTTCATTTGTTTGTTATTTCTTTCAATGTTTCTCATTCTAACACTTCTCATCGTATTGCACAGGGACGAAAGCTTGACACACGTGTCTAAGGAAACCACTTTGGTATAAGGGACTGTTCTTATTCTCTTTTTTTTGTTTAATCAACAATTATCCAAGTAGGCCATTCCACATTGTTGATTTTCTTGGACTCGGATGTCACGCAGGTAGCTATAATCTCCCACGTGGTAAGTTCAATTGCTGCTGTAACCACAAATGCACGACTGACTTCTGTTGTTGATTTCATTTGTTTGTTATTTCCTTCTATGTTTCTCATTCTAACACTTTTCATCGTATTGCACAGGGACGAAAGCTTGACACACGTGTCTAAGGAAAACACATTGGTATAAGGGACTGTTCTTATTCCCTTCTTTCTGTATAATGATCAATTATCCAAGTAAGCCATTCCACATTGTTGATTTTCTTGGACTCGGATGATACGCAGGTAGCTATAATCTTTTACGTGGTTAGGTAAATTGCTGCTGTATCCACAAATGCACGACTGACTTCTGTTGTTGATTTCATTTGTTTGTTATTTCCTTCTATGTTTCTCATTCTAACACTTTTCATCGTATTGCACAGGGACGAAAGCTTGACACGCGTGTCTAAGGAAACCACTTTGGTATAAGGGACTGTTCTTATTCCCTTCGTTTTGTTTAATGAACAATTATCCAAGTAAGCCATTCCACATTGTTGATTTTCTTGGAATCGGATGACACGCGGGTAGCTATAATCTCCCACGTGGTAAGGTAAATTGCTGCTGTAACCACAATTGGACGGCTGACTTCTGTTGTTGATTTCATTTGTTTGTAATTTCCTTCAATGTTTCTCATTCTAACACTTCTCATCGTATTGCACAGGGACGAAAGCTTGACACACGTGTCTATGTAAACCACATTGGTATAAGGGACTGTTCTTATTCCCTTCTTTCTGTATGATGATCAATTATCCAAGTAAGCCATTCCACATTGTTGATTTTCTTGGACTCGGATGACACGCAGGTAGCTATAATCTGTAACGTGGTAAGGTCAATTGCTGCTGTAACCACAAATGCACGACTGACTTCTGTTGTTGATTTCATTTGTTTGTTATTTCCTTCAATGTTTCTCATTCTAACACTTTTCATCGTATTGCACAGGGACGAAAGCTTGACACACGTGTCTAAGGAAACCACTTTGGTATAAGGGACTGTTCTTATTCAATTCTTTTTGTTTAATGAACAATTATCCAAGTAAGCCGTTCCACATTGTTGATTTTCTTGGACTTGGATGTCACGCAGGTAGCTATAATCTCCCACGTGGTAAGGTCAATTGCTGCTGTAACCACAAATGCACGACTGACTTCTGTTGTTGATTTCATTCGTTTGTTATTTTCTTCAATGTTTCTCATTCTAACACTTTTCATCGTATTGCACAGGGACGAAAGCTTGACACACGTGTCTATGGAAACCACATTGGTATAAGGGACTGTTCTTACTTCATTCTTTCTGTATAATGATCAATTATCCAAGTAAGCCATTCCACATTGTTGATTTTCTTGGACTCGGATGTCACGCAGCTAGCTATAATCTCCCACGTGGTAAGGTCAATTGCTGCTGTGATCACAAATGCACGACTGACTTCTGTTGTTGATTTGATTTGTTTGTTATTTCCTTCAATGTTTCTCATTCTAACACTTCTCATCGTATTGCACAGGGACGAAAGCTTGACACACGTGTCTATGGAAACCACATTGGTATAAGGGACTGTTCTTATTCCCTTCTTTCTGTATAATGATCAATTATCCAAGTAAGCCATTCCACATTGTTGATTTTCTTGGACTCGGATGACACGCAGGTAGCTATAATCTTTTACGTGGTAAGGTCAATTGCTGCTGTAACCACAAATGCACGACTGACTTCTGTTGTTGATTTCATTCGTTTGTTATTTTCTTCAATGTTTCTCATTCTAACACTTTTCATCGTATTGCACAGGGACGAAAGCTTGACACACGTGTCTATGGAAACCACATTGGTATAAGGGACTGTTCTTACTTCATTCTTTCTGTATAATGATCAATTATCCAAGTAAGCCATTCCACATTGTTGATTTTCTTGGACTCGGATGTTACGCAGGTAGCTATAATCTCCCACGTGGTAAGGTCAATTGCTGCTGTAACCACAAATGCACGACTGACTTCTGTTGTTGATTTCATTTGTTTGTTATTTCCTTCAATGTTTCTCATTCTAACACTTCTCATCGTATTGCACAGGGACGAAAGCTTGACACACGTGTCTATGTAAACCACATTGGTATAAGGGACTGTTCTTATTCCCTTCTTTCTGTATGATGATCAATTATCCAAGTAAGCCATTCCACATTGTTGATTTTCTTGGACTCGGATGACACGCAGGTAGCTATAATCTTTTACGTGGTTAGGTAAATTGCTGCTGTATCCACAAATGCACGACTGACTTCTGTTGTTGATTTCATTTGTTTGTTATTTCCTTCTATGTTTCTCATTCTAACACTTTTCATCGTATTGCACAGGGACGAAAGCTTGACACGCGTGTCTAAGGAAACCACTTTGGTATAAGGGACTGTTCTTATTCCCTTCGTTTTGTTTAATGAACAATTATCCAAGTAAGCCATTCCACATTGTTGATTTTCTTGGAATCGGATGACACGCGGGTAGCTATAATCTCCCACGTGGTAAGGTCAATTGCTGCTGTAACCACAATTGGACGGCTGACTTCTGTAGTTGATTTCATTTGTTTGTAATTTCCTTCAATGTTTCTCATTCTAACACTTCTCATCGTATTGCACAGGGACGAAAGCTTGACCACACGTGTCTATGTAAACCACATTGGTATAAGGGACTGTTCTTATTCCCTTCTTTCTGTTTGATGATCAATTATCAAAGTAAGCCATTCCACATTGTTGATTTTCTTGGACTCGGATGACACGCAGGTAGCTATAATCTGTAACGTGGTAAGGTCAATTGCTGCTGTAACCACAAATGCACGACTGACTTCTGTTGTTGATTTCATTTGTTTGTTATTTCCTTCAATGTTTCTCATTCTAACACTTTTCATCGTATTGCACAGGGACGAAAGCTTGACACACGTGTCTATGGAAACCACATTGGTATAAGGGTTTGTTCTTACTTCATTCTTTCTGTATAATGATCAATTATCCAAGTAAGCCATTCCACATTGTTGATTTTCTTGGACTCGGATGTCACGCAGCTAGCTATAATCTCCCACGTGGTAAGGTCAATTGCTGCTGTAATCACAAATGCACGACTGACTTCTGTTGTTGATTTGATTTGTTTGTTATTTCCTTCAATGTTTCTCATTCTAACACTTCTCATCGTATTGCACAGGGACGAAAGCTTGACACACGTGTCTATGGAAACCACATTGGTATAAGGGACTGTTCTTATTCCCTTCTTTCTGTATAATGATCAATTATCCAAGTAAGCCATTCCACATTGTTGATTTTCTTGGACTCGGATGACACGCAGGTAGCTATAATCTTTTACGTGGTAAGGTCAATTGCTGCTGTAACCACAAATGCACGACTGACTTCTGTTGTTGATTTCATTCGTTTCTTCAATGTTTCTCATTCTAACACTTTTCATCGTATTGCACAGGGACGAAAGCTTGACACACGTGTCTATGGAAACCACATTGGTATAAGGGACTGTTCTTACTTCATTCTTACTTGGATAATTGATCATTATACAGATAATGATCAATTATCCAAGTAAGCCATTCCACATTGTTGATTTTCTTGGACTCGGATGTTACGCAGGTAGCTATAATCTCCCACGTGGTAAGGTCAATTGCTGCTGTAACCACAAATGCACGACTGACTTCTGTTGTTGATTTCATTTGTTTGTTATTTCCTTCTATGTTTCTCATTCTAACACTTTTCATCGTATTGCACAGGGACGAAAGCTTGACACGCGTGTCTAAGGAAACCACTTTGGTATAAGGTCAATTGCTGCTGTAACCACAATTGGACGGCTGACTTCTGTTGTTGATTTCATTTGTTTGTAATTTCCTTCAATGTTTCTCATTCTAACACTTCTCATCGTATTGCACAGGGACGAAAGCTTGACACACGTGTCTATGTAAACCACATTGGTATAAGGGACTGTTCTTATTCCCTTCTTTCTGTATGATGATCAATTATCCAAGTAAGCCATTCCACATTGTTGATTTTCTTGGACTCGGATGACACGCAGGTAGCTATAATCTGTTCTTTAAACAAAACGAAGGGAATAAGAACAGTCCCTTATACCAAAGTGGTTTCCTTAGACACGCGTGTCAAGCTTTCGTCCCTGTGCAATACGATGAAAAGTGTAAGAATGAGAAACATAGAAGGAAATAACAAACAAATGAAATCAACAACAGAAGTCAGTCGTGCATTTGTGGTAACAGCAGCAATTGACCTTACCACGTGGGAGATTAAAGCTACCTGCGTGACATTCGAGTCCAAGAAAATCAACAATGTGGAATGGCTTACTTGGATAATTGTTGATTGAACAAAACGAAGGGAATGAGAACAGTCCCTCATACCAAAGTGGTTTCCTTAGACACGCGTGTCAAGCTTTCGTCCCTGTGCAATACGATGAAAAGTGTAAGAATGAGAAACATAGAAGGAAATAACAAACAAATGAAATCAACAACAGAAGTCAGTCGTGCATTTGTGGTTACAGCAGCAATTGACCTTACCACGTAAAAGATAATAGCTACCTGCGTGTCATCCGAGTCCAAGAAAATCAACAATGTGGAATGGCTTACTTGGATAATTGATCATTATACAGAAAGAAGGGAATAAGAACAGTCCCTTATACCAATGTGGTTTCCATAGACACGTGTGTCAAGCTTTCGTCCCTGTGCAATACGATGAGAAGTGTTAGAATGAGAAACATTGAAGGAAATAACAAACAAATCAAATCAACAACAGAAGTCAGTCGTGCATTTGTGATTACAGCAGCAATTGACCTTACCACGTGGGAGATTATAGCTACCTGCGTGACATCCGAGTCCAAGAAAATCAACAATGTGGAATGGCTTACTTGGATAATTGATCATTATACAGAAAGAATGAAGTAAGAACAGTCCCTTATACCAATGTGGTTTCCATAGACACGTGTGTCAAGCTTTCGTCCCTGTGCATTACGATGAAAAGTGTTAGAATGAGAAACATTGAAGAAAATAACAAACGAATGAAATCAACAACAGAAGTCAGTCGTGCATTTGTGGTTACAGCAGCAATTGACCTTACCACGTGGGAGATTATAGCTACCTGCGTGACATCCGAGTCCAAGAAAATCAACAATGTGGAACGGCTTACTTGGATAATTGTTCATTAAACAAAAAGAATTGAATAAGAACAGTCCCTTATACCAAAGTCGTATCCTTAGACACGTGTGTCAAGCTTTCGTCCCTGTGCAATACGATGAAAAGTGTTAGAATGAGAAACATTGAAGGAAATAACAAACAAATGAAATCAACATTAGAAGTCAGTCGTGCATTTGTGGTTAAAGCAGCAATTGACCTTACCACGTGGGAGATTATAGCTACCTGCGTGACATCCGAGTCCAAGAAAATCAACAATGTGGAACGGCTTACTTGGATAATTGTTCATTAAACAAAAAGAAGGGAATAAGAACAGTCCCTTATACCAAAGTGGTTTCCTTAGACACGCGTGTCAAGCTTTCGTCTCTGTGCAATACGATGAAAAGTGTTAGAATGAGAAACATTGAAGAAAATAACAAACGAATGAAATCAACAACAGAAGTCAGTCGTGCATTTGTGGTTACAGCAGCGATTGACCTTACCACGTGGGAGATTACAGCTACCTGCGTGACATCCGAGTCCAAGAAAATGAACAATGTGGAACGGCTTACTTGGATAATTGTTCATTAAACAAGAAGAAGGGAATAAGTACAGTCCCTTATACCAAAGTGGTTTCCTCAGACACGTGTGTCAAGCTTTCGTCCCTGTGCAATACGATGAAAAATGTTAGAATGAGAAACATAAGGGGAAATAACAAACAAATGAAATCAACAACAGATGTCAGTCGTGCATTTGTGGTTACAGCAGCAATTGACCTTACCACGTAAAAGATAATAGCTACCTGCGTGTCATCCGAGTCCAAGAAAATCAACAATGTGGAATGGCTCACTTGGATAATTGATCATTATACAGAAAGAAGGGAATAAGAACAGTCCCTTATACCAATGTGGTTTCCTTAGACACGCGTGTCAAGCTTTTGTCCCTGTGCAATACGATGAAAAGTGTAAGAATGAGAAACATTGAAGGAAATAACAAACAAATGAAATCAACATTAGAAGTCAGTCGTGCATTTGTGGTTACAGCAGCAATTGACCTTACCACGTGGGAGATTATAGCTACCTGCGTGACATCCGAGTCCAAGAAAATCAACAATGTGGAATGGCTTACTTGGATAATTGATCATTATACAGAAAGGAGGGAATAAGAACAGTCCCTTATACCAATGTGGTTTCCATAGACACGTGTGTCAAGCTTTCGTCCCTGTGCATTACGATGAAAAGTGTTAGAATGAGAAACATTGAAGAAAATAACAAACGAATGAAATCAACAACAGAAGTCAGTCGTGCATTTGTGGTTACAGCAGCAATTGACCTTACCACGTGGGAGATTATAGCTACCTGCGTGACATCCGAGTCCAAGAAAATCAACAATGTGGAACGGCTTACTTGGATAATTGTTCATTAAACAAAAAGAATTGAATAAGAACAGTCCCTTATACCAAAGTCGTATCCTTAGACACGTGTGTCAAGCTTTCGTCCCTGTGCAATACGATGAAAAGTGTTAGAATGAGAAACATTGAAGGAAATAACAAACAAATGAAATCAACATTAGAAGTCAGTCGTGCATTTGTGGTTAAAGCAGCAATTGACCTTACCACGTGGGAGATTATAGCTACCTGCGTGACATCCGAGTCCAAGAAAATCAACAATGTGGAACGGCTTACTTGGATAATTGTTCATTAAACAAAAAGAAGGGAATAAGAACAGTCCCTTATACCAAAGTGGTTTCCTTAGACACGCGTGTCAAGCTTTCGTCTCTGTGCAATACGATGAAAAGTGTTAGAATGAGAAACATTGAAGAAAATAACAAACGAATGAAATCAACAACAGAAGTCAGTCTTGCATTTGTGGTTACAGCAGCGATTGACCTTACCACGTGGGAGATTACAGCTACCTGCGTGACATCCGAGTCCAAGAAAATGAACAATGTGGAACGGCTTACTTGGATAATTGTTCATTAAACAAGAAGAAGGGAATAAGTACAGTCCCTTATACCAAAGTGGTTTCCTCAGACACGTGTGTCAAGCTTTCGTCCCTGTGCAATACGATGAAAAATGTTAGAATGAGAAACATAAGGGGAAATAACAAACAAATGAAATCAACAACAGATGTCAGTCGTGCATTTGTGGTTACAGCAGCAATTGACCTTACCACGTAAAAGATAATAGCTACCTGCGTGTCATCCGAGTCCAAGAAAATCAACAATGTGGAATGGCTCACTTTGATAATTGATCATTATACAGAAAGAAGGGAATAAGAACAGTCCCTTATACCAATGTGGTTTCCTTAGACACGCGTGTCAAGCTTTCGTCCCTGTGCAATACGACGAAAAGTGTAAGAATGAGAAACATTGAAGGAAATAACAAACAAATGAAATCAACATTAGAAGTCAGTCGTGCATTTGTGGTTACAGCAGCAATTGACCTTACCACGTGGGAGATTATAGCTACCTGCGTGACATCCGAGTCCAAGAAAATCAACAATGTGGAATGGCTTACTTGGATAATTGATCATTATACAGAAAGGAGGGAATAAGAACAGTCCCTTATACCAATGTGGTTTCCATAGACACGTGTGTCAAGCTTTCGTCCCTGTGCAATACGATGAGAAGTGTTAGAATGAGAAACATTGAAGGAAATAACAAACAAATCAAATCAACAACAGAAGTCAGTCGTGCATTTGTGATTACAGCAGCAATTGACCTTACCACGTAAAAGATAATAGCTACCTGCGTGTCATCCGAGTCCAAGAAAATCAACAATGTGGAATGGCTCACTTGGATAATTGATCATTATACAGAAAGAAGGGTATAAGAACAGTCCCTTATACCAATGTGGTTTCCTTAGACACGCGTGTCAAGCTTTCGTCCCTGTGCAATACGATGAAAAGTGTAAGAATGAGAAACATAGAAGGAAATAACAAACAAATGAAATCAACAACAGAAGTCAGTCGTGCATTTGTGGTTACAGTAGCAATTGACCTTACCACGAAAAAGATAATAGCTACCTGCGTGTCATCCGAGTCCAAGAAAATCAACAATGTGGAATGGCTTACTTGGATAATTGATCATTATACAGAAAGAAGGGAATAAGAACAGTCCCTTATACCAATGTGGTTTCCATAGACACGTGTGTCAAGCTTTCGTCCCTGTGCAATACGATGAGAAGTGTTAGAATGAGAAACATTGAAGGAAATAACAAACAAATCAAATCAACAACAGAAGGCAGTCGTGCAATTGTGATTACAGCAGCAATTGACCTTACCACGTGGGAGATTATAGCTACCTGCGTCACATCCGAGTCCAAGAAAATCAACAATGTGGAATGGCTTACTTGGATAATTGATCATTATACAGAAAGAATGAAGTAAGAACAGTCCCTTATACCAATGTGGTTTCCATAGACACGTGTGTCAAGCTTTCGTCCCTGTGCATTACGATGAAAAGTGTTAGAATGAGAAACATTGAAGAAAATAACAAACGAATGAAATCAACAACAGAAGTCAGTCGTGCATTTGTGGTTACAGCAGCAATTGACCTTACCACGTGGGAGATTATAGCTACCTGCGTGACATCCGAGTCCAAGAAAATCAACAATGTGGAACGGCTTACTTGGATAATTGTTCATTAAACAAAAAGAATTGAATAAGAACAGTCCCTTATACCAAAGTCGTATCCTTAGACACGTGTGTCAAGCTTTCGTCCCTGTGCAATACGATGAAAAGTGTTAGAATGAGAAACATTGAAGGAAATAACAAACAAATGAAATCAACAACACAAGTCAGTCGTGCATTTGTGGTTACAGCAGCAATTGACCTCACCACGTTACAGATTATAGCTACCTGCGTGTCATCCGAGTCCAAGAAAATCAACAATGTGGAATGGCTTACTTGGATAATTGATCATCATACAGAAAGAAGGGAATAAGAACAGTCCCTTATACCGATGTGGTTTCCATAGACACGTGTGTCAAGCTTTCGTCCCTGTGCAATACGATGAAAAGTGTTAGAATGAGAAACATTGAAGGAAATAACAAACAAATGAAATCAACATTAGAAGTCAGTCGTGCATTTGTGGTTAAAGCAGCAATTGACCTTACCACGTGGGAGATTATAGCTACCTGCGTGACATCCGAGTCCAAGAAAATCAACAATGTGGAATGGCTTACTTGGATAATTGATCATTATACAGAAAGAATGAAGTAAGAACAGTTCCTTATACCAAAGTGGTTTCCTTAGACACGTGTGTCAAGCTTTCGTCCCTGTGCAATACGATGAAAAGTGTTAGAATGAGAAACATTGAAGAAAATAACAAACGAATGAAATCAACAACAGAAGTCAGTCGTGCATTTGTGGTTACAGCAGCAATTGACCTTACCACGTGGGAGATTATAGCTACCTGCGTGACATCCGAGTCCAAGAAAATCAACAATGTGGAATGGCTTATTTGGATAATTGTTCATTAAACAAAAAGAAGGGAATAAGAACAGTCCCTTATACCAAAGTGGTTTCCTTAGACACGCGTGTCAAGCTTTCGTCTCTGTGCAATACGATGAAAAGTGTTAGAATGAGAAACATTGAAGAGAATAACAAACGAATGAAATCAACAACAGAAGTCAGTCGTGCATTTGTGGTTACAGCAGCGATTGACCTTACCACGTGGGAGATTACAGCTACCTGCGTGACATCCGAGTCCAAGAAAATGAACAATGTGGAACGGCTTACTTGGATAATTGTTCATTAAACAAAAAGAAGGGAATAAGTACAGTCCCTTATACCAAAGTGGTTTCCTCAGACACGTGTGTCAAGCTTTCGTCCCTGTCCAATACGATGAAAAATGTTAGAATGAGAAACATAAGGGGAAATAACAAACAAATGAAATCAACAACAGAAGTCAGTCGTGCATTTGTGGTTACAGCAGCAATTGACCTTACCACGTAAAAGATAATAGCTACCTGCGTGTCATCCGAGTCCAAGAAAATCAACAATGTGGAATGGCTCACTTGGATAATTGATCATTATACAGAAAGAAGGGAATAAGAACAGTCCCTTATACCAATGTGGTTTCCTTAGACACGCGTGTCAAGCTTTCGTCCCTGTGCAATACGACGAAAAGTGTAAGAATGAGAAACATTGAAGGAAATAACAAACAAATGAAATCAACATTAGAAGTCAGTCGTGCATTTGTGGTTACAGCAGCAATTGACCTTACCACGTGGGAGATTATAGCTACCTGCGTGACATCCGAGTCCAAGAAAATCAACAATGTGGAATGGCTTACTTGGATAATTGATCATTATACAGAAAGAAGGGAATAAGAACAGTCCCTTATACCAATGTGGTTTCCATAGACACGTGTGTCAAGCTTTCGTCCCTGTGCAATACGATGAGAAGTGTAAGAATGAGAAACATAGAAGGAAATAACAAACAAATGAAATCAACAACAGAAGTCAGTCGTGCATTTGTGGTTACAGCAGCAATTGACCTTACCACGTAAAAGATAATAGCTACCTGCGTGTCATCCGAGTCCAAGAAAATCAACAATGTGGAATGGCTCACTTGGATAATTGATCATTATACAGAAAGAAGGGAATAAGAACAGTCCCTTATACCAATGTGGTTTCCTTAGACACGCGTGTCAAGCTTTCGTCCCTGTGCAATACGATGAAAAGTGTAAGAATGAGAAACATAGAAGGAAATAACAAACAAATGAAATCAACAACAGAAGTCAGTCGTGCATTTGTGGTTACAGCAGCAATTGACCTTACCACGTAAAAGATAATAGCTACCTGCGTGTCATCCGAGTCCAAGAAAATCAACAATGTGGAATGGCTCACTTGGATAATTGATCATTATACAGAAAGAAGGGAATAAGAACAGTCCCTTATACCAATGTGGTTTCCATAGACACGTGTGTCAAGCTTTCGTCCCTGTGCAATACGATGAGAAGTGTTAGAATGAAAAACATTGAAGGAAATAACAAACAAATCAAATCAACAACAGAAGGCAGTCGTGCAATTGTGATTACCGCAGCAATTGACCTTACCACGTGGGAGATTATAGCTACCTGCGTGACATCCGAGTCCAAGAAAATCAACAATGTGGAATGGCTTACTTGGATAATTGATTATTATACAGAAAGAATGAAGTAAGAAGAGTCCCTTATACCAATGTGGTTTCCATAGACACGTGTGTCAAGCTTTCGTCCCTGTGCATTACGATGAAAAGTGTTAGAATGAGAAACATTGAAGAAAATAACAAACGAATGAAATCAACAACAGAAGTCAGTCGTGCATTTGTGGTTACAGCAGCAATTGACCTTACCACGTGGGAGATTATAGCTACCTGCGTGACATCCGAGTCCAAGAAAATCAACAATGTGGAACGGCTTACTTGGATAATTGTTCATTAAACAAACAGAATTGAATAAGAACAGTCCCTTATACCAAAGTCGTATCCTTAGACACGTGTGTCAAGCTTTCGTCCCTGTGCAATACGATGAAAAGTGTTAGAATGAGAAACATTGAAGGAAATAACAAACAAATGAAATCAACAACAGAAGTCAGTCGTGCATTTGTGGTTACAGCAGCAATTGACCTCACCACGTTACAGATTATAGCTACCTGCGTGTCATCCGAGTCCAAGCAAATCAACAATGTGGAATGGCTTACTTGGATAATTGATCATCATACAGAAAGAAGGGAATAAGAACAGTCCCTTATACCGATGTGGTTTCCATAGACACGTGTGTCAAGCTTTCGTCCCTGTGCAATACGATGAAAAGTGTTAGAATGAGAAACATTGAAGGAAATAACAAACAAATGAAATCAACATTAGAAGTCAGTCGTGCATTTGTGGTTAAAGCAGCAATTGACCTTACCACGTGGGAGATTATAGCTACCTGCGTGACATCCGAGTCCAAGAAAATCAACAATGTGGAAAGGCTTACTTGGATAATTGATCATTATACAGAAAGAATGAAGTAAGAACAGTTCCTTATACCAAAGTGGTTTCCTTAGACACGTGTGTCAAGCTTTCGTCCCTGTGCAATACGATGAAAAGTGTTAGAATGAGAAACATTGAAGAAAATAACAAACGAATGAAATCAACAACAGAA
Source organism: Harmonia axyridis (assembly GCF_914767665.1). Lineage (NCBI taxonomy): Eukaryota > Metazoa > Arthropoda > Insecta > Coleoptera > Coccinellidae > Harmonia > Harmonia axyridis. The sequence goes on along the minus strand of NC_059502.1, from coordinate 43,959,100 downwards.
GTCAGTCGTGCATTTGTGGTTACAGCAGCAATTGACCTTACCACGTGGGAGATTATAGCTACCTGCGTGACATCCGAGTCCAAGAAAATCAACAATGTGGAATGGCTTATTTGGATAATTGTTCATTAAACAAAAAGAAGGGAATAAGAACAGTCCCTTATACCAAAGTGGTTTCCTTAGACACGCGTGTCAAGCTTTCGTCTCTGTGCAATACGATGAAAAGTGTTAGAATGAGAAACATTGAAGAGAATAACAAACGAATGAAATCAACAACAGAAGTCAGTCGTGCATTTGTGGTTACAGCAGCGATTGACCTTACCACGTGGGAGATTACAGCTACCTGCGTGACATCCTAGTCCAAGAAAATGAACAATGTGGAACGGCTTACTTGGATAATTGTTCATTAAACAAAAAGAAGGGAATAATTACAGTCCCTTATACCAAAGTGGTTTCCTCAGACACGTGTGTCAAGCTTTCGTCCCTGTCCAATACGATGAAAAATGTTAGAATGAGAAACATAAGGGGAAATAACAAACAAATGAAATCAACAACAGAAGTCAGTCGTGCATTTGTGGTTACAGCAGCAATTGACCTTACCACGTAAAAGATAATAGCTACCTGCGTGTCATCCGAGTCCAAGAAAATCAACAATGTGGAATGGCTCACTTGGATAATTGATCATTATACAGAAAGAAGGGAATAAGAACAGTCCCTTATACCAATGTGGTTTCCTTAGACACGCGTGTCAAGCTTTCGTCCCTGTGCAATACGACGAAAAGTGTAAGAATGAGAAACATTGAAGGAAATAACAAAGAAATGAAATCAACATTAGAAGTCAGTCGTGCATTTGTGGTTACAGCAGCAATTGACCTTACCACGTGGGAGATTATAGCTACCTGCGTGACATCCGAGTCCAAGAAAATCAACAATGTGGAATGGCTTACTTGGATAATTGTTCATTATACAGAAAGAAATGAATAAGAACAGTCCCTTATACCAATGTGGTTTCCATAGACACGTGTGTCAAGCTTTCGTCCCTGTGCAATACGATGAGAAGTGTAAGAATGAGAAACATAGAAGGAAATAACAAACAAATGAAATCAACAACAGAAGTCAGTCGTGCATTTGTGGTTACAGCAGCAATTGACCTTACCACGTAAAAGATAATAGCTACCTGCGTGTCATCCGAGTCCAAGAAAATCAACAATGTGGAATGGCTCACTTGGATAATTGATCATTATACAGAAAGAAGGGAATAAGAACAGTCCCTTATACCAATGTGGTTTCCTTAGACACGCGTGTCAAGCTTTCGTTCCTGTGCAATACGATGAAAAGTGTAAGAATGAGAAACATAGAAGGAAATAACAAACAAATGAAATCAACAACAGAAGTCAGTCGTGCATTTGTGGTTACAGCAGCAATTGACCTTACCACGTAAAAGATAATAACTACCTGCGTGTCATCCGAGTCCAAGAAAATCAACAATGTGGAATGGCTTACTTGGATAATTGATCATTATACAGAAAGAAGGGAATAAGAACAGTCCCTTATACCAATGTGGTTTCCATAGACACGTGTGTCAAGCTTTCGTCCCTGTGCAATACGATGAGAAGTGTTAGAATGAGAAACATTGAAGGAAATAACAAACAAATCAAATCAACAACAGAAGTCAGTCGTGCATTTGTGATTACAGCAGCAATTGACCTTACCACGTGGGAGATTATAGCTACCTGCGTGACATCCGAGTCCAAGAAAATCAACAATGTGGAATGGCTTACTTGGATAATTGATCATTATACAGAAAGAATGAAGTAAGAACAGTCCCTTATACCAATGTGGTTTCCATAGACACGTGTGTCAAGCTTTCGTCCCTGTGCATTACGATGAAAAGTGTTAGAATGAGAAACATTGAAGAAAATAACAAACGAATGAAATCAACAACAGAAGTCAGTCGTGCATTTGTGGTTACAGCAGCAATTGACCTTACCACGTGGGAGATTATAGCTACCTGCGTGTCATCCGAGTCCAAGAAAATCAACAATGTGGAATGGCTTACTTGGATAATTGATCATCCTACAGAAAGAAGGGAATGAGAACAGTCCCTTATACCGATGTGGTTTCCATAGACACGTGTGTCAAGCTTTCGTTCCTGTGCAATACGATGAAAAGTGTTAGAATGAGAAACATTGAAGGAAATAACAAACAAATGAAATCAACATTAGAAGTCAGTCGTGCATTTGTGGTTAAAGCAGCAATTGACCTTACCACGTGGGAGATTATAGCTACCTGCGTGACATCCGAGTCCAAGAAAATCAACAATGTGGAAGGGCTTACTTGGATAATTGTTCATTAAACAAAAAGAATTGAATAAGAACAGTCCCTTATACCAAAGTCGTATCCTTAGACACGTGTGTCAAGCTTTCGTCCCTGTGCAATACGATGAAAAGTGTTAGAATGAGAAACATTGAAGGAAATAACAAACAAATGAAATCAACAACAGAAGTCAGTCGTGCATTTGTGGTTACAGCAGCAATTGACCTCACCACGTTACAGATTATAGCTACCTGCGTGTCATCCGAGTCCAAGAAAATCAACAATGTGGAATGGCTTACTTGGATAATTGATCATCCTACAGAAAGAAGGGAATGAGAACAGTCCCTTATACCGATGTGGTTTCCATAGACACGTGTGTCAAGCTTTCGTCCCTGTGCAATACGATGAAAAGTGTTAGAATGAGAAACATTGAAGGAAATAACAAACAAATGAAATCAACATTAGAAGTCAGTCGTGCATTTGTGGTTAAAGCAGCAATTGACCTTACCACGTGGGAGATTATAGCTACCTGCGTGACATCCGAGTCCAAGAAAATCAACAATGTGGAATGGCTTACTTGGATAATTGATCATTATACAGAAAGAATGAAGTAAGAACAGTTCCTTATACCAAAGTGGTTTCCTTAGACACGTGTGTCAAGCTTTCGTCCCTGTGCAATACGATGAAAAGTGTTAGAATGAGAAACATTGAAGAAAATAACAAACGAATGAAATCAACAACAGAAGTCAGTCGTGCATTTGTGGTTACAGCAGCAATTGACCTTACCACGTGGGAGATTATAGCTACCTGCGTGACATCCGAGTCCAAGAAAATCAACAATGTGGAATGGCTTATTTGGATAATTGTTCATTAAACAAAAAGAAGGGAATAAGAACAGTCCCTTATACCAAAGTGGTTTCCTTAGACACGCGTGTCAAGCTTTCGTCTCTGTGCAATACGATGAAAAGTGTTAGAATGAGAAACATTGAAGAGAATAACAAACGAATGAAATCAACAACAGAAGTCAGTCGTGCATTTGTGGTTACAGCAGCGATTGACCTTACCACGTGGGAGATTACAGCTACCTGCGTGACATCCGAGTCCAAGAAAATGAACAATGTGGAACGGCTTACTTGGATAATTGTTCATTAAACAGAAAGAAGGGAATAAGTACAGTCCCTTATACCAAAGTGGTTTCCTCAGACACGTGTGTCAAGCTTTCGTCCCTGTGCAATACGATGAAAAATGTTAGAATGAGAAACATAAGGGGAAATAACAAACAAATGAAATCAACAACAGAAGTCAGTCGTGCATTTGTGGTTACAGCAGCAATTGACCTTACCACGTAAAAGATAATAGATACCTGCGTGTCATCCGAGTCCAAGAAAATCAACAATGTGGAATGGCTCACTTGGATAATTGATCATTATACAGAAAGAAGGGAATAAGAACAGTCCCTTATACCAAAGTGGTTTCCTTAGACACGCGTGTCAAGCTTTCGTCTCTGTGCAATACGATGAAAAGTGTTAGAATGAGAAACATTGAAGAAAATAACAAACGAATGAAATCAACAACAGAAGTCAGTCGTGCATTTGTGGTTACAGCAGCAATTGACCTTACCACGTGGGAGATTAAAGCTACCTGCGTGACATTCGAGTCCAAGAAAATCAACAATGTGGAATGGCTCACTTGGATAATTGATCATTATACAGAAAGAAGGGAATAAGAACAGTCCCTTATACCAAAGTGGTTTCCTTAGACACGCGTGTCAAGCTTTCGTCCCTGTGCAATACGATGAAAAGTGTAAGAATGAGAAACATAGAAGGAAATAACAAACAAATGAAATCAACAACAGAAGTCAGTCGTGCATTTGTGGTTACAGCAGCAATTGACCTTACCACGTAAAAGATAATAGCTACCTGCGTGTCATCCGAGTCCAAGAAAATCAACAATGTGGAATGGCTTACTTGGATAATTGATCATTATACAGAAAGAAGGGAATAAGAACAGTCCCTTATACCAATGTGGTTTCCATAGACACGTGTGTCAAGCTTTCGTCCCTGTGCAATACGATGAGAAGTGTTAGAATGAGAAACATTGAAGGAAATAACAAACAAATCAAATCAACAACAGAAGTCAGTCGTGCATTTGTGATTACAGCAGCAATTGACCTTACCACGTGGGAGATTATAGCTACCTGCGTGACATCCGAGTCCAAGAAAATCAACAATGTGGAAAATGGCTTACTTGGATAATTGATCATTATACAGAAAGAATGAAGTAAGAACAGTCCCTTATACCAATGTGGTTTCCATAGACACGTGTGTCAAGCTTTCGTCCCTGTGCATTACGATGAAAAGTGTTAGAATGAGAAACATTGAAGAAAATAACAAACGAATGAAATCAACAACAGAAGTCCGTCGTGCATTTGTGGTTACAGCAGCAATTGACCTTACCACGTGGGAGATCATAGCTACCTGCGTGACATCCGAGTCCAAGAAAATCAACAATGTGGAATGGCTCACTTGGATAATTGATCATTATACAGAAAGAAGGGAATAAGAACAGTCCCTTATACCAATGTGGTTTCCTTAGACACGCGTGTCAAGCTTTCGTTCCTGTGCAATACGATGAAAAGTGTAAGAATGAGAAACATAGAAGGAAATAACAAACAAATGAAATCAACAACAGAAGTCAGTCGTGCATTTGTGGTTACAGCAGCAATTGACCTTACCACGTAAAAGATAATAGCTACCTGCGTGTCATCCGAGTCCAAGAAAATCAACAATGTGGAATGGCTCACTTGGATAATTGATCATTATACAGAAAGAAGGGAATAAGAACAGTCCCTTATACCAATGTGGTTTCCTTAGACACGCGTGTCAAGCTTTCGTCCCTGTGCAATACGACGAAAAGTGTAAGAATGAGAAACATTGAAGGAAATAACAAACAAATGAAATCAACATTAGAAGTCAGTCGTGCATTTGTGGTTACAGCAGCAATTGACCTTACCACGTGGGAGATTATAGCTACCTGCGTGACATCCGAGTCCAAGAAAATCAACAATGTGGAATGGCTTACTTGGATAATTGATCATTATACAGAAAGAAGGGAATAAGAACAGTCCCTTATACCAATGTGGTTTCCATAGACACGTGTGTCAAGCTTTCGTCCCTGTGCAATACGATGAGAAGTGTAAGAATGAGAAACATAGAAGGAAATAACAAACAAATGAAATCAACAACAGAAGTCAGTCGTGCATTTGTGGTTACAGCAGCAATTGACCTTACCACGTAAAAGATAATAGCTACCTGCGTGTCATCCGAGTCCAAGAAAATCAACAATGTGGAATGGCTCACTTGGATAATTGATCATTATACAGAAAGAAGGGAATAAGAACAGTCCCTTATACCAATGTGGTTTCCTTAGACACGCGTGTCAAGCTTTCGTTCCTGTGCAATACGATGAAAAGTGTAAGAATGAGAAACATAGAAGGAAATAACAAACAAATGAAATCAACAACAGAAGTCAGTCGTGCATTTGTGGTTACAGCAGCAATTGACCTTACCACGTAAAAGATAATAACTACCTGCGTGTCATCCGAGTCCAAGAAAATCAACAATGTGGAATGGCTTACTTGGATAATTGATCATTATACAGAAAGAAGGGAATAAGAACAGTCCCTTATACCAATGTGGTTTCCATAGACACGTGTGTCAAGCTTTCGTCCCTGTGCAATACGATGAGAAGTGTTAGAATGAGAAACATTGAAGGAAATAACAAACAAATCAAATCAACAACAGAAGTCAGTCGTGCATTTGTGGTTACAGCAGCAATTGACCTTACCACGTAAAAGATAATAGCTACCTGCGTGTCATCCGAGTCCAAGAAAATCAACAATGTGGAATGGCTCACTTGGATAATTGATCATTATACAGAAAGAAGGGAATAAGAACAGTCCCTTATACCAATGTGGTTTCCTTAGACACGCGTGTCAAGCTTTCGTCCCTGTGCAATACGACGAAAAGTGTAAGAATGAGAAACATTGAAGGAAATAACAAACAAATGAAATCAACATTAGAAGTCAGTCGTGCATTTGTGGTTACAGCAGCAATTGACCTTACCACGTGGGAGATTATAGCTACCTGCGTGACATCCGAGTCCAAGAAAATCAACAATGTGGAACGGCTTACTTGGATAATTGTTCATTAAACAAAAAGAATTGAATAAGAACAGTCCCTTATACCAAAGTCGTATCCTTAGACACGTGTGTCAAGCTTTCGTCCCTGTGCAATACGATGAAAAGTGTTAGAATGAGAAACATTGAAGGAAATAACAAACAAATGAAATCAACAACAGAAGTCAGTCGTGCATTTGTGGTTACAGCAGCAATTGACCTCACCACGTTACAGATTATAGCTACCTGCGTGTCATCCGAGTCCAAGAAAATCAACAATGTGGAATGGCTCACTTGGATAATTGATCATTATACAGAAAGAAGGGAATAAGAACAGTCCCTTATACCAATGTGGTTTCCTTAGACACGCGTGTCAAGCTTTCGTTCCTGTGCAATACGATGAAAAGTGTAAGAATGAGAAACATAGAAGGAAATAACAAACAAATGAAATCAACAACAGAAGTCAGTCGTGCATTTGTGGTTACAGCAGCAATTGACCTTACCACGTAAAAGATAATAACTACCTGCGTGTCATCCGAGTCCAAGAAAATCAACAATGTGGAATGGCTTACTTGGATAATTGATCATTATACAGAAAGAAGGGAATAAGAACAGTCCCTTATACCAATGTGGTTTCCATAGACACGTGTGTCAAGCTTTCGTCCCTGTGCAATACGATGAGAAGTGTTAGAATGAGAAACATTGAAGGAAATAACAAACAAATCAAATCAACAACAGAAGTCAGTCGTGCATTTGTGATTACAGCAGCAATTGACCTTACCACGTGGGAGATTATAGCTACCTGCGTGACATCCGAGTCCAAGAAAATCAACAATGTGGAATGGCTTACTTGGATAATTGATCATTATACAGAAAGAATGAAGTAAGAACAGTCCCTTATACCAATGTGGTTTCCATAGACACGTGTGTCAAGCTTTCGTCCCTGTGCATTACGATGAAAAGTGTTAGAATGAGAAACATTGAAGAAAATAACAAACGAATGAAATCAACAACAGAAGTCAGTCGTGCATTTGTGGTTACAGCAGCGATTGACCTTACCACGTGGGAGATTACAGCTACCTGCGTGACATCCGAGTCCAAGAAAATGAACAATGTGGAACGGCTTACTTGGATAATTGTTCATTAAACAGAAAGAAGGGAATAAGTACAGTCCCTTATACCAAAGTGGTTTCCTCAGACACGTGTGTCAAGCTTTCGTCCCTGTCCAATACGATGAAAAATGTTAGAATGAGAAACATAAGGGGAAATAACAAACAAATGAAATCAACAACAGAAGTCAGTCGTGCATTTGTGGTTACAGCAGCAATTGACCTTACCACGTAAAAGATAATAGATACCTGCGTGTCATCCGAGTCCAAGAAAATCAACAATGTGGAATGGCTCACTTGGATAATTGATCATTATACAGAAAGAAGGGAATAAGAACAGTCCCTTATACCAAAGTGGTTTCCTTAGACACGCGTGTCAAGCTTTCGTCTCTGTGCAATACGATGAAAAGTGTTAGAATGAGAAACATTGAAGAAAATAACAAACGAATGAAATCAACAACAGAAGTCAGTCGTGCATTTGTGGTTACAGCAGCAATTGACCTTACCACGTGGGAGATTAAAGCTACCTGCGTGACATTCGAGTCCAAGAAAATCAACAATGTGGAATGGCTTACTTGGAGAATTGTTGATTGAACAAAACGAAGGGAATGAGAACAGTCCCTCATACCAAAGTGGTTTCCTTAGACACGCGTGTCAAGCTTTCGTCCCTGTGCAATACGATGAAAAGTGTAAGAATGAGAAACATAGAAGGAAATAACAAACAAATGAAATCAACAACAGAAGTCAGTCGTGCATTTGTGGTTACAGCAGCAATTGACCTTACCACGTAAAAGATAATAGCTACCTGCGTGTCATCCGAGTCCAAGAAAATCAACAATGTGGAATGGCTTACTTGGATAATTGATCATTATACAGAAAGAAGGGAATAAGAACAGTCCCTTATACCAATGTGGTTTCCATAGACACGTGTGTCAAGCTTTCGTCCCTGTGCAATACGATGAGAAGTGTTAGAATGAGAAACATTGAAGGAAATAACAAACAAATCAAATCAACAACAGAAGTCAGTCGTGCATTTGTGGTTACAGCAGCAATTGACCTTACCACGTGGGAGATTATAGCTACCTGCGTGACATCCGAGTCCAAGAAAATCAACAATGTGGAACGGCTTACTTGGATAATTGTTCATTAAACAAAAAGAATTGAATAAGAACAGTCCCTTATACCAAAGTCGTATCCTTAGACACGCGTGTCAAGCTTTCGTCTCTGTGCAATACGATGAAAAGTGTTAGAATGAGAAACATTGAAGAGAATAACAAACGAATGAAATCAACAACAGAAGTCAGTCGTGCATTTGTGGTTACAGCAGCGATTGACCTTACCACGTGGGAAATTACAGCTACCTGCGTGACATCCGAGTCCAAGAAAATGAACAATGTGGAACGGCTTACTTGGATAATTGTTCATTAAACAGAAAGAAGGGAATAAGTACAGTCCCTTATACCAAAGTGGTTTCCTCAGACACGTGTGTCAAGCTTTCGTCCCTGTCCAATACGATGAAAAATGTTAGAATGAGAAACATAAGGGGAAATAACAAACAAATGAAATCAACAACAGAAGTCAGTCGTGCATTTGTGGTTACAGCAGCAATTGACCTTACCACGTAAAAGATAATAGATACCTGCGTGTCATCCGAGTCCAAGAAAATCAACAATGTGGAATGGCTCACTTGGATAATTGATCATTATACAGAAAGAAGGGAATAAGAACAGTCCCTTATACCAAAGTGGTTTCCTTAGACACGCGTGTCAAGCTTTCGTCTCTGTGCAATACGATGAAAAGTGTTAGAATGAGAAACATTGAAGAAAATAACAAACGAATGAAATCAACAACAGAAATCAGTCGTGCATTTGTGGTTACAGCAGCAATTGACCTTACCACGTGGGAGATTATAGCTACCTGCGTGACATCCGAGTCCAAGAAAATCAACAATGTGGAATGGCTTACTTGGATAATTGATCATTATACAGAAAGAATGAAGTAAGAACAGTCCCTTATACCAATGTGGTTTCCATAGACACGTGTGTCAAGCTTTCGTCCCTGTGCATTACGATGAAAAGTGTTAGAATGAGAAACATTGAAGAAAATAACAAACGAATGAAATCAACAACAGAAGTCCGTCGTGCATTTGTGGTTACAGCAGCAATTGACCTTACCACGTGGGAGATTATAGCTACCTGCGTGACATCCGAGTCCAAGAAAATCAACAATGTGGAACGGCTTACTTGGATAATTGTTCATTAAACAAAAAGAATTGAATAAGAACAGTCCCTTATACCAAAGTCGTATCCTTAGACACGTGTGTCAAGCTTTCGTCCCTGTGCAATACGATGAAAAGTGTTAGAATGAGAAACATTGAAGGAAATAACAAACAAATGAAATCAACAACAGAAGTCAGTCGTGCATTTGTGGTTACAGCAGCAATTGACCTCACCACGTTACAGATTATAGCTACCTGCGTGTCATCCGAGTCCAAGAAAATCAACAATGTGGAATGGCTTACTTGGATAATTGATCATCATACAGAAAGAAGGGAATAAGAACAGTCCCTTATACCGATGTGGTTTCCATAGACACGTGTGTCAAGCTTTCGTCCCTGTGCAATACGATGAAAAGTGTTAGAATGAGAAACATTGAAGAAAATAACAAACGAATGAAATCAACAACAGAAGTCAGTCGTGCATTTGTGGTTACAGCAGCGATTGACCTTACCACGTGGGAGATTACAGCTACCTGCGTGACATCCGAGTCCAAGAAAATGAACAATGTGGAACGGCTTACTTGGATAATTGTTCATTAAACAAAAAGAAGGGAATAAGTACAGTCCCTTATACCAAAGTGGTTTCCTCAGACACGTGTGTCAAGCTTTCGTCCCTGTGCAATACGATGAAAAATGTTAGAATGAGAAACATAAGGGGAAATAACAAACAAATGAAATCAACAACAGATGTCAGTCGTGCATTTGTGGTTACAGCAGCAATTGACCTTACCACGTAAAAGATGATAGCTACCTGCGTGTCATCCGAGTCCAAGAAAATCAACAATGTGGAATGGCTCACTTGGATAATTGATCATTATACAGAAAGAAGGGAATAAGAACAGTCCCTTATACCAATGTGGTTTCCTTAGACACGCGTGTCAAGCTTTCGTCCCTGTGCAATACGACGAAAAGTGTAAGAATGAGAAACATTGAAGGAAATAACAAACAAATGAAATCAACATTAGAAGTCAGTCGTGCATTTGTGGTTACAGCAGCAATTGACCTTACCACGTGGGAGATTATAGCTACCTGCGTGACATCCGAGTCCAAGAAAATCAACAATGTGGAATGGCTTATTTGGATAATTGTTCATTAAACAAAAAGAAGGGAATAAGAACAGTCCCTTATACCAAAGTGGTTTCCTTAGACACGCGTGTCAAGCTTTCGTCTCTGTGCAATACGATGAAAAGTGTTAGAATGAGAAACATTGAAGAAAATAACAAACGAATGAAATCAACAACAGAAGTCAGTCGTGCATTTGTGGTTACAGCAGCGATTGACCTTACCACGTGGGAGATTACAGCTACCTGCGTGACATCCGAGTCCAAGAAAATGAACAATGTGGAACGGCTTACTTGGATAATTGTTCATTAAACAAAAAGAAGGGAATAAGTACAGTCCCTTATACCAAAGTGGTTTCCTCAGACACGTGTGTCAAGCTTTCGTCCCTGTGCAATACGATGAAAAATGTTAGAATGAGAAACATAAGGGGAAATAACAAACAAATGAAATCAACAACAGATGTCAGTCGTGCATTTGTGGTTACAGCAGCAATTGACCTTACCACGTAAAAGATGATAGCTACCTGCGTGTCATCCGAGTCCAAGAAAATCAACAATGTGGAATGGCTCACTTGGATAATTGATCATTATACAGAAAGAAGGGAATAAGAACAGTCCCTTATACCAATGTGGTTTCCTTAGACACGCGTGTCAAGCTTTCGTCCCTGTGCAATACGACGAAAAGTGTAAGAATGAGAAACATTGAAGGAAATAACAAACAAATGAAATCAACATTAGAAGTCAGTCGTGCATTTGTGGTTACAGCAGCAATTGACCTTACCACGTGGGAGATTATAGCTACCTGCGTGACATCCGAGTCCAAGAAAATCAACAATGTGGAATGGCTTACTTGGATAATTGATCATTATACAGAAAGAAGGGAATAAGAACAGTCCCTTATACCAATGTGGTTTCCATAGACACGTGTGTCAAGCTTTCGTCCCTGTGCAATACGATGAGAAGTGTTAGAATGAGAAACATTGAAGGAAATAACAAACAAATGAAATCAACAACAGATGTCAGTCGTGCATTTGTGGTTACAGCAGCAATTGACCTTACCACGTAAAAGATGATAGCTACCTGCGTGTCATCCGAGTCCAAGAAAATCAACAATGTGGAATGGCTCACTTGGATAATTGATCATTATACAGAAAGAAGGGAATAAGAACAGTCCCTTATACCAATGTGGTTTCCTTAGACACGCGTGTCAAGCTTTCGTCCCTGTGCAATACGACGAAAAGTGTAAGAATGAGAAACATTGAAGGATATAACAAACAAATGAAATCAACATTAGAAGTCAGTCGTGCATTTGTGGTTACAGCAGCAATTGACCTTACCACGTGGGAGATTATAGCTACCTGCGTGACATCCGAGTCCAAGAAAATCAACAATGTGGAATGGCTTACTTGGATAATTGATCATTATACAGAAAGAAGGGAATAAGAACAGTCCCTTATACCACCAATGTGGTTTCCATAGACACGTGTGTCAAGCTTTCGTCCCTGTGCAATACGATGAGAAGTGTTAGAATGAGAAACATTGAAGGAAATAACAAACAAATCAAATCAACAACAGAAGTCAGTCGTGCATTTGTGATTACAGCAGCAATTGACCTTACCACGTAAAAGATAATAGCTACCTGCGTGTCATCCGAGTCCAAGAAAATCAACAATGTGGAATGGCTCACTTGGATAATTGATCATTATACAGAAAGAAGGGAATAAGAACAGTCCCTTATACCAATGTGGTTTCCTTAGACACGCGTGTCAAGCTTTCGTCCCTGTGCAATACGACGAAAAGTGTAAGAATGAGAAACATTGAAGAAAATAACAAACGAATGAAATCAACAACAGAAGTCAGTCGTGCATTTGTGGTTACAGCAGCAATTGACCCTACCACGTGGGAGATTATAGCTACCTGCTTGACATCCGAGTCCAAGAAAATCAACAATGTGGAACGGCTTACTTGGATAATTGTTCATTAAACAAAAAGAATTGAATAAGAACAGTCCCTTATACCAAAGTCGTATCCTTAGACACGTGTGTCAAGCTTTCGTCCCTGTGCAATACGATGAAAAGTGTTAGAATGAGAAACATTGAAGGAAATAACAAACAAATGAAATCAACAACAGAAGTCAGTCGTGCATTTGTGGTTACAGCAGCAATTGACCTCACCACGTTACAGATTATAGCTACCTGCGTGTCATCCGAGTCCAAGAAAATCAACAATGTGGAATGGCTTACTTGGATAATTGATCATCATACAGAAAGAAGGGAATAAGAACAGTCCCTTATACCGATGTGGTTTCCATAGACACGTGTGTCAAGCTTTCGTCCCTGTGCAATACGATGAAAAGTGTTAGAATGAGAAACATTGAAGGAAATAACAAACAAATGAAATCAACATTAGAAGTCAGTCGTGCATTTGTGGTTAAAGCAGCAATTGACCTTACCACGTGGGAGATTATAGCTACCTGCGTGACATCCGAGTCCAAGAAAATCAACAATGTGGAATGGCTTACTTGGATAATTGATCATTATACAGAAAGAATGAAGTAAGGACAGTTCCTTATACCAAAGTGGTTTCCTTAGACACGTGTGTCAAGCTTTCGTCCCTGTGCAATACGATGAAAAGTGTTAGAATGAGAAACATTGAAGAAAATAACAAACGAATGAAATCAACAACAGAAGTCAGTCGTGCATTTGTGGTTACAGCAGCGATTGACCTTACCACGTGGGAGATTACAGCTAACTGCGTGACATCCGAGTCCAAGAAAATGAACAATGCGGAACGGCTTACTTGGATAATTGTTCATTAAACAAAAAGAAGGGAATAAGTACAGTCCCTTATACCAAAGTGGTTTCCTCAGACACGTGTGTCAAGCTTTCGTCCCTGTGCAATACGATGAAAAATGTTAGAATGAGAAACATAAGGGGAAATAACAAACAAATGAAATCAACAACAGATGTCAGTCGTGCATTTGTGGTTACAGCAGCAATTGACCTTACCACGTAAAAGATGATAGCTACCTGCGTGTCATCCGAGTCCAAGAAAATCAACAATGTGGAATGGCTCACTTGGATAATTGATCATTATACAGAAAGAAGGGAATAAGAACAGTCCCTTATACCAATGTGGTTTCCTTAGACACGCGTGTCAAGCTTTCGTCCCTGTGCAATACGACGAAAAGTGTAAGAATGAGAAACATTGAAGGAAATAACAAACAAATGAAATCAACATTAGAAGTCAGTCGTGCATTTGTGGTTACAGCAGCAATTGACCTTACCACGTGGGAGATTATAGCTACCTGCGTGACATCCGAGTCCAAGAAAATCAACAATGTGGAATGGCTTATTTGGATAATTGTTCATTAAACAAAAAGAAGGGAATAAGAACAGTCCCTTATACCAAAGTGGTTTCCTTAGACACGCGTGTCAAGCTTTCGTCCCTGTGCAATACGATGAAAAGTGTTAGAATGAGAAACATTGAAGAAAATAACAAACGAATGAAATCAACAACAGAAGTCAGTCGTGCATTTGTGGTTACAGCAGCGATTGACCTTACCACGTGGGAGATTACAGCTACCTGCGTGACATCCGAGTCCAAGAAAATGAACAATGTGGAACGGCTTACTTGGATAATTGTTCATTAAACAAAAAGAAGGGAATAAGTACAGTCCCTTATACCAAAGTGGTTTCCTCAGACACGTGTGTCAAGCTTTCGTCCCTGTGCAATACGATGAAAAATGTTAGAATGAGAAACATAAGGGGAAATAACAAACAAATGAAATCAACAACAGATGTCAGTCGTGCATTTGTGGTTACAGCAGCAATTGACCTTACCACGTAAAAGATGATAGCTACCTGCGTGTCATCCGAGTCCAAGAAAATCAACAATGTGGAATGGCTCACTTGGATAATTGATCATTATACAGAAAGAAGGGAATAAGAACAGTCCCTTATACCAATGTGGTTTCCTTAGACACGTGTGTCAAGCTTTCGTCCCTGTGCAATACGACGAAAAGTGTAAGAATGAGAAACATTGAAGGAAATAACAAACAAATGAAATCAACATTAGAAGTCAGTCGTGCATTTGTGGTTACAGCAGCAATTGACCTTACCACGTGGGAGATTATAGCTACCTGCGTGACATCCGAGTCCAAGAAAATCAACAATGTGGAATGGCTTACTTGGATAATTGATCATTATACAGAAAGAAGGGAATAAGAACAGTCCCTTATACCAATGTGGTTTCCATAGACACGTGTGTCAAGCTTTCGTCCCTGTGCAATACGATGAGAAGTGTTAGAATGAGAAACATTGAAGGAAATAACAAACAAATGAAATCAACAACAGATGTCAGTCGTGCATTTGTGGTTACAGCAGCAATTGACCTTACCACGTAAAAGATGATAGCTACCTGCGTGTCATCCGAGTCCAAGAAAATCAACAATGTGGAATGGCTCACTTGGATAATTGATCATTATACAGAAAGAAGGGAATAAGAACAGTCCCTTATACCAATGTGGTTTCCTTAGACACGCGTGTCAAGCTTTCGTCCCTGTGCAATACGACGAAAAGTGTAAGAATGAGAAACATTGAAGGAAATAACAAACAAATGAAATCAACATTAGAAGTCAGTCGTGCATTTGTGGTTACAGCAGCAATTGACCTTACCACGTGGGAGATTATAGCTACCTGCGTGACATCCGAGTCCAAGAAAATCAACAATGTGGAATGGCTTACTTGGATAATTGATCATTATACAGAAAGAAGGGAATAAGAACAGTCCCTTATACCAATGTGGTTTCCATAGACACGTGTGTCAAGCTTTCGTCCCTGTGCAATACGATGAGAAGTGTTAGAATGAGAAACATTGAAGGAAATAACAAACAAATCAAATCAACAACAGAAGTCAGTCGTGCATTTGTGATTACAGCAGCAATTGACCTTACCACGTAGAAGATAATAGCTACCTGCGTGTCATCCGAGTCCAAGAAAATCAACAATGTGGAATGGCTCACTTGGATAATTGATCATTATACAGAAAGAAGGGAATAAGAACAGTCCCTTATACCAATGTGGTTTCCTTAGACACGCGTGTCAAGCTTTCGTCCCTGTGCAATACGACGAAAAGTGTAAGAATGAGAAACATTGAAGAAAATAACAAACGAATGAAATCAACAACAGAAGTCAGTCGTGCATTTGTGGTTACAGCAGCAATTGACCCTACCACGTGGGAGATTATAGCTACCTGCGTGACATCCGAGTCCAAGAAAATCAACAATGTGGAATGGCTTATTTGGATAATTGTTCATTAAACAAAAAGAAGGGAATAAGAACAGTCCCTTATACCAAAGTGGTTTCCTTAGACACGCGTGTCAAGCTTTCGTCTCTGTGCAATACGATGAAAAGTGTTAGAATGAGAAACATTGAAGAAAATAACAAACGAATGAAATCAACAACAGAAGTCAGTCGTGCATTTGTGGTTACAGCAGCGATTGACCTTACCACGTGGGAGATTACAGCTACCTGCGTGACATCCGAGTCCAAGAAAATGAACAATGTGGAACGGCTTACTTGGATAATTGTTCATTAAACAAAAAGAAGGGAATAAGTACAGTCCCTTATACCAAAGTGGTTTCCTCAGACACGTGTGTCAAGCTTTCGTCCCTGTGCAATACGATGAAAAATGTTAGAATGAGAAACATAAGGGGAAATAACAAACAAATGAAATCAACAACAGATGTCAGTCGTGCATTTGTGGTTACAGCAGCAATTGACCTTACCACGTAAAAGATAATAGCTACCTGCGTGTCATCCGAGTCCAAGAAAATCAACAATGTGGAATGGCTTACTTGGATAATTGATCATTATACAGAAAGAAGGGAATGAGAACAGTCCCTTATACCAATGTGGTTTCCATAGACACGTGTGTCAAGCTTTCGTCCCTGTGCAATACGATGAGAAGTGTTAGAATGAGAAACATTGAAGGAAATAACAAACAAATCAAATCAACAACAGAAGTCAGTCGTGCATTTGTGATTACAGCAGCAATTGACCTTACCACGTGGGAGATTATAGCTACCTGCGTGACATCCGAGTCCAAGAAAATCAACAATGTGGAATGGCTTACTTGGATAATTGATCATTATACAGAAAGAATGAAGTAAGAACAGTCCCTTATACCAATGTGGTTTCCATAGACACGTGTGTCAAGCTTTCGTCCCTGTGCATTACGATGAAAAGTGTTAGAATGAGAAACATTGAAGAAAATAACAAACGAATGAAATCAACAACAGAAGTCCGTCGTGCATTTGTGGTTACAGCAGCAATTGACCTTACCACGTGGGAGATTATAGCTACCTGCGTGACATCCGAGTCCAAGAAAATCAACAATGTGGAACGGCTTACTTGGATAATTGTTCATTAAACAAAAAGAATTGAATAAGAACAGTCCCTTATACCAAAGTCGTATCCTTAGACACGTGTGTCAAGCTTTCGTCCCTGTGCAATACGATGAAAAGTGTTAGAATGAGAAACATTGAAGGAAATAACAAACAAATGAAATCAACAACAGAAGTCAGTCGTGCATTTGTGGTTACAGCAGCAATTGACCTCACCACGTTACAGATTATAGCTACCTGCGTGTCATCCGAGTCCAAGAAAATCAACAATGTGGAATGGCTTACTTGGATAATTGATCATCATACAGAAAGAAGGGAATAAGAACAGTCCCTTATACCAATGTGGTTTCCATAGACACGTGTGTCAAGCTTTCGTCCCTGTGCAATACGATGAAAAGTGTTAGAATGAGAAACATTGAAGGAAATAACAAACAAATGAAATCAACATTAGAAGTCAGTCGTGCATTTGTGGTTAAAGCAGCAATTGACCTTACCACGTGGGAGATTATAGCTACCTGCGTGACATCCGAGTCCAAGAAAATCAACAATGTGGAATGGCTTACTTGGATAATTGATCATTATACAGAAAGAATGAAGTAAGGACAGTTCCTTATACCAAAGTGGTTTCCTTAGACACGTGTGTCAAGCTTTCGTCCCTGTGCAATACGATGAAAAGTGTTAGAATGAGAAACATTGAAGAAAATAACAAACGAATGAAATCAACAACAGAAGTCAGTCGTGCATTTGTGGTTACAGCAGCAATTGACCTTACCACGTGGGAGATTATAGCTACCTGCGTGACATCCGAGTCCAAGAAAATCAACAATGTGGAATGGCTTATTTGGATAATTGTTCATTAAACAAAAAGAAGGGAATAAGAACAGTCCCTTATACCAAAGTGGTTTCCTTAGACACGCGTGTCAAGCTTTCGTCTCTGTGCAATACGATGAAAAGTGTTAGAATGAGAAACATTGAAGAAAATAACAAACGAATGAAATCAACAACAGAAGTTAGTCGTGCATTTGTGGTTACAGCAGCGATTGACCTTACCACGTGGGAGATTACAGCTACCTGCGTGACATCCGAGTCCAAGAAAATGAACAATGTGGAACGGCTTACTTGGATAATTGTTCATTAAACAAAAAGAAGGGAATAAGTACAGTCCCTTATACCAAAGTGGTTTCCTCAGACACGTGTGTCAAGCTTTCGTCCCTGTGCAATACGATGAAAAATGTTAGAATGAGAAACATTGAAGGAAATAACAAACAAATGAAATCAACAACAGATGTCAGTCGTGCATTTGTGGTTACAGCAGCAATTGACCTTACCACGTAAAAGATGATAGCTACCTGCGTGTCATCCGAGTCCAAGAAAATCAACAATGTGGAATGGCTCACTTGGATAATTGATCATTATACAGAAAGAAGGGAATAAGAACAGTCCCTTATACCAATGTGGTTTCCTTAGACACGCGTGTCAAGCTTTCGTCCCTGTGCAATACGACGAAAAGTGTAAGAATGAGAAACATTGAAGGAAATAACAAACAAATGAAATCAACATTAGAAGTCAGTCGTGCATTTGTGGTTACAGCAGCAATTGACCTTACCACGTGGGAGATTATAGCTACCTGCGTGACATCCGAGTCCAAGAAAATCAACAATGTGGAATGGCTTAATTGGATAATTGATCATTATACAGAAAGAAGGGAATAAGAACAGTCCCTTATACCAATGTGGTTTCCATAGACACGTGTGTCAAGCTTTCGTCCCTGTGCAATACGATGAGAAGTGTTAGAATGAGAAACATTGAAGGAAATAACAAACAAATCAAATCAACAACAGAATTCAGTCGTGCATTTGTGATTACAGCAGCAATTGACCTTACCACGTAAAAGATAATAGCTACCTGCGTGTCATCCGAGTCCAAGAAAATCAACAATGTGGAATGGCTCACTTGGATAATTGATCATTATACAGAAAGAATGAAGTAAGGACAGTTCCTTATACCAAAGTGGTTTCCTGAGACACGTGTGTCAAGCTTTCGTCCCTGTGCAATACGATGAAAAGTGTTAGAATGAGAAACATTGAAGGAAATAACAAACGAATGAAATCAACAACAGAATTCAGTCGTGCATTTGTGGTTACAGCAGCAATTGACCTTACCACGTGGGAGATTATAGCTACCTGCGTGACATCCGAGTCCAAGAAAATCAACAATGTGGAATGGCTTACTTGGATAATTGTTCATTAAACAAAAAGAAGGGAATAAGTACAGTCCCTTATACCAAAGTGGTTTCCTCAGACACGTGTGTCAAGCTTTCGTCCCTGTGCAATACGATGAAAAATGTTAGAATGAGAAACATAAGGGGAAATAACAAACAAATGAAATCAACAACAGATGTCAGTCGTGCATTTGTGGTTACAGCAGCAATTGACCTTACCACGTAAAAGATGATAGCTACCTGCGTGTCATCCGAGTCCAAGAAAATCAACAATGTGGAATGGCTCACTTGGATAATTGATCATTATACAGAAAGAAGGGAATAACAACAGTCCCTTATACCAATGTGGTTTCCTTAGACACGCGTGTCAAGCGTTCGTCCCTGTGCAATACGACGAAAAGTGTAAGAATGAGAAACATTGAAGGAAATAACAAACAAATGAAATCAACATTAGAAGTCAGTCGTGCATTTGTGGTTACAGCAGCAATTGACCTTACCACGTGGGAGATTATAGCTACCTGCGTGACATCCGAGTCCAAGAAAATCAACAATGTGGAATGGCTTACTTGGATAATTGATCATTATACAGAAAGAAGGGAATAAGAACAGTCCCTTATACCAATGTGGTTTCCATAGACACGTGTGTCAAGCTTTCGTCCCTGTGCAATACGATGAGAAGTGTTAGAATGAGAAACATTGAAGGAAATAACAAACAAATCAAATCAACAACAGAAGTCAGTCGTGCATTTGTGATTACAGCAGCAATTGACCTTACCACGTAAAAGATAATAGCTACCTGCGTGTCATCCGAGTCCAAGAAAATCAACAATGTGGAATGGCTCACTTGGATAATTGATCATTATACAGAAAGAAGGGAATAAGAACAGTCCCTTATACCAATGTGGTTTCCTTAGACACGCGTGTCAAGCTTTCGTCCCTGTGCAATACGACGAAAAGTGTAAGAATGAGAAACATTGAAGAAAATAACAAACGAATGAAATCAACAACAGAAGTCAGTCGTGCATTTGTGGTTACAGCAGCAATTGACCCTACCACGTGGGAGATTATAGCTACCTGCGTGACATCCGAGTCCAAGAAAATCAACAATGTGGAATGGCTTATTTGGATAATTGTTCATTAAACAAAAAGAAGGGAATAAGAACAGTCCCTTATACCAAAGTGGTTTCCTTAGACACGCGTGTCAAGCTTTCGTCTCTGTGCAATACGATGAAAAGTGTTAGAATGAGAAACATTGAAGAAAATAACAAACGAATGAAATCAACAACAGAAGTCAGTCGTGCATTTGTGGTTACAGCAGCGATTGACCTTACCAAGTGGGAGATTACAGCTACCTGCGTGACATCCGAGTCCAAGAAAATGAACAATGTGGAACGGCTTACTTGGATAATTGTTCATTAAACAAAAAGAAGGGAATAAGTACAGTCCCTTATACCAAAGTGGTTTCCTCAGACACGTGTGTCAAGCTTTCGTCCCTGTGCAATACGATGAAAAATGTTAGAATGAGAAACATAAGGGGAAATAACAAACAAATGAAATCAACAACAGATGTCAGTCGTGCATTTGTGGTTACAGCAGCAATTGACCTTACCACGTAAAAGATAATAGCTACCTGCGTGTCATCCGAGTCCAAGAAAATCAACAATGTGGAATGGCTTACTTGGATAATTGATCATTATACAGAAAGAAGGGAATGAGAACAGTCCCTTATACCAATGTGGTTTCCATAGACACGTGTGTCAAGCTTTCGTCCCTGTGCAATACGATGAGAAGTGTTAGAATGAGAAACATTGAAGGAAATAACAAACAAATCGAATCAACAACAGAAGTCAGTCGTGCATTTGTGATTACAGCAGCAATTGACCTTACCACGTGGGAGATTATAGCTACCTGCGTGACATCCGAGTCCAAGAAAATCAACAATGTGGAATGGCTTACTTGGATAATTGATCATTATACAGAAAGAATGAAGTAAGAACAGTCCCTTATACCAATGTGGTTTCCATAGACACGTGTGTCAAGCTTTCGTCCCTGTGCATTACGATGAAAAGTGTTAGAATGAGAAACATTGAAGAAAATAACAAACGAATGAAATCAACAACAGAAGTCCGTCGTGCATTTGTGGTTACAGCAGCAATTGACCTTACCACGTGGGAGATTATAGCTACCTGCGTGACATCCGAGTCCAAGAAAATCAACAATGTGGAACGGCTTACTTGGATAATTGTTCATTAAACAAAAAGAATTGAATAAGAACAGTCCCTTATACCAAAGTCGTATCCTTAGACACGTGTGTCAAGCTTTCGTCCCTGTGCAATACGATGAAAAGTGTTAGAATGAGAAACATTGAAGGAAATAACAAACAAATGAAATCAACAACAGAAGTCAGTCGTGCATTTGTGGTTACAGCAGCAATTGACCTCACCACGTTACAGATTATAGCTACCTGCGTGTCATCCGAGTCCAAGAAAATCAACAATGTGGAATGGCTTACTTGGATAATTGATCATCATACAGAAAGAAGGGAATAAGAACAGTCCCTTATACCGATGTGGTTTCCATAGACACGTGTGTCAAGCTTTCGTCCCTGTGCAATACGATGAAAAGTGTTAGAATGAGAAACATTGAAGGAAATAACAAACAAATGAAATCAACATTAGAAGTCAGTCGTGCATTTGTGGTTAAAGCAGCAATTGACCTTACCACGTGGGAGATTATAGCTACCTGCGTGACATCCGAGTCCAAGAAAATCAACAATGTGGAATGGCTTACTTGGATAATTGATCATTATACAGAAAGAATGAAGTAAGGACAGTTCCTTATACCAAAGTGGTTTCCTTAGACACGTGTGTCAAGCTTTCGTCCCTGTGCAATACGATGAAAAGTGTTAGAATGAGAAACATTGAAGAAAATAACAAACGAATGAAATCAACAACAGAAGTCAGTCGTGCATTTGTGGTTACAGCAGCAATTGACCTTACCACGTGGGAGATTATAGCTACCTGCGTGACATCCGAGTCCAAGAAAATCAACAATGTGGAATGGCTTATTTGGATAATTGTTCATTAAACAAAAAGAAGGGAATAAGAACAGTCCCTTATACCAAAGTGGTTTCCTTAGACACGCGTGTCAAGCTTTCGTCTCTGTGCAATACGATGAAAAGTGTTAGAATGAGAAACATTGAAGAAAATAACAAACGAATGAAATCAACAACAGAAGTTAGTCGTGCATTTGTGGTTACAGCAGCGATTGACCTTACCACGTGGGAGATTACAGCTACCTGCGTGACATCCGAGTCCAAGAAAATCAACAACGTGGAATGGCTTATTTGGATAATTGTTCATTAAACAAAAAGAAGGGAATAAGAACAGTCCCTTATACCAAAGTGGTTTCCTTAGACACGCGTGTCAAGCTTTCGTCTCTGTGCAATACGATGAAAAGTGTTAGAATGAGAAACATTGAAGAAAATAACAAACGAATGAAATCAACAACAGAAGTCAGTCGTGCATTTGTGGTTACAGCAGTGATTGACCTTACCACGTGGGAGATTACAGCTACCTGCGTGACATCCGAGTCCAAGAAAATGAACAATGTGGAACGGCTTACTTGGATAATTGATCATTATACAGAAAGAAGGGAATAAGAACAGTCCCTTATACCAAAGTGGTTTTCTCAGACACGTGTGTCAAGCTTTCGTCCCTGTGCAATACGATGAAAAATGTTAGAATGAGAAACATAAGGGGAAATAACAAACAAATGAAATCAACAACAGATGTCAGTCGTGCATTTGTGGTTACAGCAGCAATTGACCTTACCACGTAAAAGATAATAGCTACCTGCGTGTCATCCGAGTCCAAGAAAATCAACAATGTGGAATGGCTTACTTGGATAATTGATCATTATACAGAAAGAAGGGAATAAGAACAGTCCCTTATACCAATGTGGTTTCCTTAGACACGCGTGTCAAGCTTTCGTCCCTGTGCAATACGATGAGAAGTGTTAGAATGAGAAACATTGAAGGAAATAACAAACAAATCAAATCAACAACAGAAGTCAGTCGTGCATTTGTGATTACAGCAGCAATTGACCTTACCACGTAAAGATAATGGCTACCTGCGTGTCATCCGAGTCCAAGAAAATCAACAATGTGGAATGGCTCACTTGGATAATTGATCATTATACAGAAAGAAGGGAATAAGAACAGTCCCTTATACCAATGTGGTTTCCTTAGACGCGTGTCAAGCTTTCGTTCCTGTGCAATACGATGAAAAGTGTTAGAATGAGAAACATAGAAGGAAATAACAAACAAATGAAATCAACATTAGAAGTCAGTCGTGCATTTGTGGTTACAGCAGCAATTGACCTTACCACGTGGGAGATTATAGCTACCTGCGTGACATCCGAGTCCAAGAAAATCAACAATGTGGAATGGCTTACTTGGATAATTGTTCATTAAACAAAACGAAGGGAATAAGAACAGTCCCTTATACCAAAGTGGTTTCCTTAGACACGCGTGTCAAGCTTTCGTCCCTGTGCAATACGATGAAAAGTGTAAGAATGAGAAACATACAGGGAAATAACAAACAAATGAAATCAACTACAGAAGTCAGTCGTGCATTTGTGGTAACAGCAGCAATTGACCTTACCACGTGGGAGATTAAAGCTACCTGCGTGACATTCGAGTCCAAGAAAATCAACAATGTGGAATGGCTTACTTGGATAATTGTTGATTGAGCAAAACGAAGGGAATGAGAACAGTCCCTTATACCAATGTGGTTTCCATAGACACGTGTGTCAAGCTTTCGTCCCTGTGCAATACGATGAGAAGTGTTAGAATGAGAAACATTGAAGGAAATAACAAACAAATCAAATCAACAACAGAAGTCAGTCGTGCATTTGTGATTACAGCAGCAATTGACCTTACCACGTGGGAGATTATAGCTACCTGCGTGACATCCGAGTCCAAGAAAATCAACAATGTGGAATGGCTTACTTGGATAATTGATCATTATACAGAAAGAATGAAGTAAGAACAGTCCCTTATACCAATGTGGTTTCCATAGACACGTGTGTCAAGCTTTCGTCCCTGTGCATTACGATGAAAAGTGTTAGAATGAGAAACATTGAAGAAAATAACAAACGAATGAAATCAACAACAGAAGTCAGTCGTGCATTTGTGGTTACAGCAGCAATTGACCTTACCACGTGGGAGATTATAGCTACCTGCGTGACATCCGAGTCCAAGAAAATCAACAATGTGGAACGGCTTACTTGGATAATTGTTCATTAAACAAAAAGAATTGAATAAGAACAGTCCCTTATACCAAAGTCGTATCCTTAGACACGTGTGTCAAGCTTTCGTCCCTGTGCAATACGATGAAAAGTGTTAGAATGAGAAACATTGAAGGAAATAACAAACAAATGAAATCAACAACAGAAGTCAGTCGTGCATTTGTGGTTACAGCAGCAATTGACCTCACCACGTTACAGATTATAGCTACCTGCGTGTCATCCGAGTCCAAGAAAATCAACAATGTGGAATGGCTTACTTGGATAATTGATCATCATACAGAAAGAAGGGAATAAGAACAGTCCCTTATACCGATGTGGTTTCCATAGACACGTGTGTCAAGCTTTCGTCCCTGTGCAATACGATGAAAAGTGTTAGAATGAGAAACATCGAAGGAAATAACAAACAAATGAAATCAACATTAGAAGTCAGTCGTGCATTTGTGGTTAAAGCAGCAATTGACCTTACCACGTGGGAGATTATAGCTACCTGCGTGACATCCGAGTCCAAGAAAATCAACAATGTGGAATGGCTTACTTGGATAATTGATCATTATACAGAAAGAATGAAGTAAGAACAGTTCCTTATACCAAAGTGGTTTCCTTAGACACGTGTGTCAAGCTTTCGTCCCTGTGCAATACGATGAAAAGTGTTAGAATGAGAAACATTGAAGAAAATAACAAACGAATGAAATCAACAACAGAAGTCAGTCGTGCATTTGTGGTTACAGCGGCAATTGACCTTACCACGTGGGAGATTATAGCTACCTGCGTGACATCCGAGTCCAAGAAAATCAACAATGTGGAATGGCTTATTTGGATAATTGTTCATTAAACAAAAAGAAGGGAATAAGAACAGTCCCTTATACCAAAGTGGTTTCCTTAGACACGCGTGTCAAGCTTTCGTCTCTGTGCAATACGATGAAAAGTGTTAGAATGAGAAACATTGAAGAAAATAACAAACGAATGAAATCAACAACAGAAGTCAGTCGTGCATTTGTGGTTACAGCAGCGATTGACCTTACCACGTGGGAGATTACAGCTACCTGCGTGACATCCGAGTCCAAGAAAATGAACAATGTGGAACGGCTTACTTGGATAATTGTTCATTAAACAAAAAGAAGGGAATAAGTACAGTCCCTTATACCAAAGTGGTTTCCTCAGACACGTGTGTCAAGCTTTCGTCCCTGTGCAATACGATGAAAAATGTTAGAATGAGAAACATAAGGGGAAATAACAAACAAATGAAATCAACAACAGATGTCAGTCGTGCATTTGTGGTTACAGCAGCAATTGACCTTACCACGTAAAAGATAATAGCTACCTGCGTGTCATCCGAGTCCAAGAAAATCAACAATGTGGAATGGCTCACTTGGATAATTGATCATTATACAGAAAGAAGGGAATAAGAACAGTCCCTTATACCAATGTGGTTTCCTTAGACACGCGTGTCAAGCTTTCGTCCCTGTGCAATACGACGAAAAGTGTAAGAATGAGAAACATTGAAGGAAATAACAAACAAATGAAATCAACATTAGAAGTCAGTCGTGCATTTGTGGTTACAGCAGCAATTGACCTTACCACGTGGGAGATTATAGCTACCTGCGTGACATCCGAGTCCAAGAAAATCAACAATGTGGAATGGCTTACTTGGATAATTGATCATTATACAGAAAGAAGGGAATAAGAACTGTCCCTTATACCAATGTGGTTTCCATAGACACGTGTGTCAAGCTTTCGTCCCTGTGCAATACGATGAGAAGTGTTAAAATGAGAAACATTGAAGGAAATAACAAACAAATCAAATCAACAACAGAAGTCAGTCGTGCATTTGTGATTACAGCAGCAATTGACCTTACCACGTAAAAGATAATAGCTACCTGCGTGTCATCCGAGTCCAAGAAAATCAACAATGTGGAATGGCTCACTTGGATAATTGATCATTATACAGAAAGAAGGGAATAAGAACAGTCCCTTATACCAATGTGGTTTCCTTAGACACGCGTGTCAAGCTTTCGTCCCTGTGCAATACGATGAAAAGTGTAAGAATGAGAAACATAGAAGGAAATAACAAACAAATGAAATCAACAACAGAAGTCAGTCGTGCATTTGTGGTTACAGCAGCAATTGACCTTACCACGTAAAAGATAATAGCTACCTGCGTGTCATCCGAGTCCAAGAAAATCAACAATGTGGAATGGCTTACTTGGATAATTGATCATTATACAGAAAGAAGGGAATAAGAACAGTCCCTTATACCAATGTGGTTTCCATAGACACGTGTGTCAAGCTTTCGTCCCTGTGCAATACGATGAGAAGTGTTCGAATGAGAAACATTGAAGGAAATAACAAACAAATCAAATCAACAACAGAAGTCAGTCGTGCATTTGTGATTACAGCAGCAATTGACCTTACCACGTGGGAGATTATAGCTACCTGCGTGACATCCGAGTCCAAGAAAATCAACAATGTGGAATGGCTTACTTGGATAATTGATCATTATACAGAAAGAATGAAGTAAGAACAGTCCATTATACC
Organism: Harmonia axyridis; assembly: GCF_914767665.1. Lineage (NCBI taxonomy): Eukaryota > Metazoa > Arthropoda > Insecta > Coleoptera > Coccinellidae > Harmonia > Harmonia axyridis. Next base: position 43,931,690 of record NC_059502.1, on the reverse strand, counting down.
AATGTGGTTTCCATAGACACGTCTGTCAAGCTTTCGTCCCTGTGCATTACGATGAAAAGTGTTAGAATGAGAAACATTGAAGAAAATAACAAACGAATGAAATCAACAACAGAAGTCAGTCGTGCATTTGTGGTTACAGCAGCAATTGACCTTACCACGTGGGAGATTATAGCTACCTGCGTGACATCCGAGTCCAAGAAAATCAACAATGTGGAACGGCTTACTTGGATAATTGATCATCATACAGAAAGAAGGGAATAAGAACAGTCCCTTATACCGATGTGGTTTCCATAGACACGTGTGTCAAGCTTTCGTCCCTGTGCAATACGATGAAAAGTGTTAGAATGAGAAACATTGAAGGAAATAACAAACAAATGAAATCAACATTAGAAGTCAGTCGTGCATTTGTGGTTAAAGCAGCAATTGACCTTACCACGTGGGAGATTATAGCTACCTGCGTGACATCCGAGTCCAAGAAAATCAACAATGTGGAATGGCTTACTTGGATAATTGATCATTATACAGAAAGAATGAAGTAAGAACAGTTCCTTATACCAAAGTGGTTTCCTTAGACACGTGTTTCAAGCTTTCGTCCCTGTGCAATACGATGAAAAGTGTTAGAATGAGAAACATCGAAGAAAATAACAAACGAATGAAATCAACAACAGAAGTCAGTCGTGCATTTGTGGTTACAGCAGCAATTGACCTTACCACGTGGGAGATTATAGCTACCTGCGTGACATCCGAGTCCAAGAAAATCAACAATGTGGAATGGCTTACTTGGATAATTGTTCATTAAACAAAAAGAATTGAATAAGAACAGTCCCTTATACCAAAGTCGTATCCTTAGACACGTGTGTCAAGCTTTCGTCCCTGTGCAATACGATGAAAAGTGTAAGAATGAGAAACATTGAAGGAAATAACAAACAAATGAAATCAACAACAGAAGTCAGTCGTGCATTTGTGGTTACAGCAGCAATTGACCTCACCACGTTACAGATTATAGCTACCTGCGTGTCATCCGAGTCCAAGAAAATCAACAATGTGGAATGGCTTACTTGGATAATTGATCATCATACAGAAAGAAGGGAATAAGAACAGTCCCTTATACCGATGTGGTTTCCATAGACACGTGTGTCAAGCTTTCGTCCCTGTGCAATACGATGAAAAGTGTTAGAATGAGAAACATTGAAGGAAATAACAAACAAATGAAATCAACATTAGAAGTCAGTCGTGCATTTGTGGTTAAAGCAGCAATTGACCTTACCACGTGGGAGATTATAGCTACCTGCGTGACATCCGAGTCCAAGAAAATCAACAATGTGGAATGGCTTACTTGGATAATTGATCATTATACAGAAAGAATGAAGTAAGAACAGTTCCTTATACCAAAGTGGTTTCCTTAGACACGTGTGTCAAGCTTTCGTCCCTGTGCAATACGATGAAAAGTGTTAGAATGAGAAACATTGAAGAAAATAACAAACGAATGAAATCAACAACAGAAGTCAGTCGTGCATTTGTGGTTACAGCAGCAATTGACCTTACCACGTGGGAGATTATAGCTACCTGCGTGACATCCGAGTCCAAGAAAATCAACAATGTGGAATGGCTTATTTGGATAATTGTTCATTAAACAAAAAGAAGGGAATAAGAACAGTCCCTTATACCAACGTGGTTTCCTTAGACACGCGTGTCAAGCTTTCGTCTCTGTGCAATACGATGAAAAGTGTTAGAATGAGAAACATTGAAGAGAATAACTAACGAATGAAATCAACAACAGAAGTCAGTCGTGCATTTGTGGTTACAGCAGCGATTGACCTTACCACGTGGGAGATTACAGCTACCTGCGTGACATCCGAGTCCAAGAAAATCAACAATGTGGAATGGCCTACTTGGATAAGTGTTGATTAAACAAAAAAAAAAATAAGAACAGTCCCTTATACCAAAGTGGTTTCCTTAGACACGTGTGTCAAGCTTTCGTCCCTGTGCAATACGATGAGAAGTGTTAGAATGAGAAACATTGAAGGAAATAACAAACAAATGAAATCAACATTAAAAGTCAGTCGTGCATTTGTGGTTACAGCAGCGATTGACCTTACCACGTGGGAGATTACAGCTACCTGCGTGACATCCGAGTCCAAGAAAATCAACAATGTGGAATGGCCTACTTGGATAAGTGTTGATTAAACAAAAAAAAAAATAAGAACAGTCCCTTATACCAAAGTGGTTTCCTTAGACACGTGTGTCAAGCTTTCGTCCCTGTGCATTACGATGAAAAGTGTTAGAATGAGAAACATTGAAGAAAATAACAAACGAATGAAATCAACAACAGAAGTCAGTCGTGCATTTGTGGTTACAGCAGCAATTGACCTTACCACGTGGGAGATTATAGCTACCTGCGTGACATCCGAGTCCAAGAAAATCAACAATGTGGAACGGCCTACTTGGATAATTGATCATCATACAGAAAGAAGGGAATAAGAACAGTCCCTTATACCGATGTGGTTTCCATAGACACGTGTGTCAAGCTTTCGTCCCTGTGCAATACGATGAAAAGTGTTAGAATGAGAAACATTGAAGGAAATAACAAACAAATGAAATCAACATTAGAAGTCAGTCGTGCATTTGTGGTTAAAGCAGCAATTGACCTTACCACGTGGGAGATTATAGCAACCTGCGTGACATCCGAGTCCAAGAAAATCAACAATGTGGAATGGCTTACTTGGATAATTGATCATTATACAGAAAGAATGAAGTAAGAACAGTTCCTTATACCAAAGTGGTTTCCTTAGACACGTGTGTCAAGCTTTCGTCCCTGTGCAATACGATGAAAAGTGTTAGAATGAGAAACATCGAAGATAATAACAAACGAATGAAATCAACAACAGAAGTCAGTCGTGCATTTGTGGTTACAGCAGCAATTGACCTTACCACGTGGGAGATTATAGCTACCTGCGTGACATCCGAGTCCAAGAAAATCAACAATGTGGAATGGCTTACTTGGATAATTGTTCATTAAACAAAAAGAATTGAATAAGAACAGTCCCTTATACCAAAGTCGTATCCTTAGACACGTGTGTCAAGCTTTCGTCCCTGTGCAATACGATGAAAAGTGTTAGAATGAGAAACATTGAAGGAAATAACAAACAAATGAAATCAACAAGAGAAGTCAGTCGTGCATTTGTGGTTACAGCAGCAATTGACCTCACCACGTTACAGATTATAGCTACCTGCGTGTCATCCGAGTCCAAGAAAATCAACAATGTGGAATGGCTTACTTGGATAATTGATCATCATACAGAAAGAAGGGAATAAGTACAGTCCCTTATACCAAAGTGGTTTCCTCAGACACGTGTGTCAAGCTTTCGTCCCTGTCCAATACGATGAAAAATGTTAGAATGAGAAACATAAGGGGAAATAACAAACAAATGAAATCAACAACAGAAGTCAGTCGTGCATTTGTGGTTACAGCAGCAATTGACCTTACCACGTAAAAGATAATAGCTACCTGCGTGTCATCCGAGTCCAAGAAAATCAACAATGTGGAATGGCTCACTTGGATAATTGATCATTATACAGAAAGAAGGGAATAAGAACAGTCCCTTATACCAATGTGGTTTCCTTAGACACGCGTGTCAAGCTTTCGTCCCTGTGCAATACGACGAAAAGTGTAAGAATGAGAAACATTGAAGGAAATAACAAACAAAAGAAATCAACATTAGAAGTCAGTCGTGCATTTGTGGTTACAGCAGCAATTGACCTTACCACGTGGGAGATTATAGCTACCTGCGTGATATCCGAGTCCAAGAAAATCAACAATGTGGAATGGCTTACTTGGATAATTGATCATTATACAGAAAGAAGGGAATAAGAACAGTCCCTTATACCAATGTGGTTTCCATAGACACGTGTGTCAAGCTTTCGTCCCTGTGCAATACGATGAGAAGTGTTAGAATGAGAAACATTGAAGGAAATAACAAACAAATCAAATCAACAACAGAAGTCAGTCGTGCATTTGTGATTACAGCAGCAATTGACCTTACCACGTAAAAGATAATAGCTACCTGCGTGTCATCCGAGTCCAAGAAAATCAACAATGTGGAATGGCTCACTTGGATAATTGATCATTATACAGAAAGAAGGGAATAAGAACAGTCCCTTATACCAATGTGGTTTCCTTAGACACGCGTGTCAAGCTTTCGTCCCTGTGCAATACGATGAAAAGTGTAAGAATGAGAAACATAGAAGGAAATAACAAACAAATGAAATCAACAACAGAAGTCAGTCGTGCATTTGTGGTTACAGCAGCAATTGACCTTACCACGTAAAAGATAATAGCTACCTGCGTGTCATCCGAGTCCAAGAAAATCAACAATGTGGAATGGCTTACTTGGATAATTGATCATTATACAGAAAGAAGGGAATAAGAACAGTCCCTTATACCAATGTGGTTTCCATAGACACGTGTGTCAAGCTTTCGTCCCTGTGCAATACGATGAGAAGTGTTAGAATGAGAAACATTGAAGGAAATAACAAACAAATCAAATCAACAACAGAAGTCAGTCGTGCATTTGTGATTACAGCAGCAATTGACCTTACCACGTGGGAGATTATAGCTACCTGCGTGACATCCGAGTCCAAGAAAATCAACAATGTGGAATGGCTTACTTGGATAATTGATCATTATACAGAAAGAATGAAGTAAGAACAGTCCCTTATACCAATGTGGTTTCCATAGACACGTGTGTCAAGCTTTCGTCCCTGTGCATTACGATGAAAAGTGTAAGAATGAGAAACATTGAAGAAAATAACAAACGAATGAAATCAACAACAGAAGTCAGTCGTGCATTTGTGGTTACAGCAGCAATTGACCTTACCACGTGGGAGATTATAGCTACCTGCATGACATCCGAGTCCAAGAAAATCAACAATGTGGAACGGCTTACTTGGATAATTGTTCATTAAACAAAAAGAATTGAATAAGAACAGTCCCTTATACCAAAGTCGTATCCTTAGACACGTGTGTCAAGCTTTCGTCCCTGTGCAATACGATGAAAAGTGTTAGAATGAGAAACATTGAAGGAAATAACAAACAAATGAAATCAACAACAGAAGTCAGTCGTGCATTTGTGGTTACAGCAGCAATTGACCTCACCACGTTACAGATTATAGCTACCTGCGTGTCATCCGAGTCCAAGAAAATCAACAATGTGGAATGGCTTACTTGGATAATTGATCATCATACAGAAAGAAGGGAATAAGAACAGTCCCTTATACCGATGTGGTTTCCATAGACACGTGTGTCAAGCTTTCGTCCCTGTGCAATACGATGAAAAGTGTTAGAATGAGAAACATTGAAGGAAATAACAAACAAATGAAATCAACATTAGAAGTCAGTCGTGCATTTGTGGTTAAAGCAGCAATTGACCTTACCACGTGGGAGATTATAGCTACCTGCGTGACATCCGAGTCCAAGAAAATCAACAATGTGGAATGGCTTACTTGGATAATTGATCATTATACAGAAAGAATGAAGTAAGAACAGTTCCTTATACCAAAGTGGTTTCCTTAGACACGCGTGTCAAGCTTTCGTCTCTGTGCAATACGATGAAAAGTGTTAGAATGAGAAACATTGAAGAGAATAACAAACGAATGAAATCAACAACAGAAGTCAGTCGTGCATTTGTGGTTACAGCAGCGATTGACCTTACCACGTGGGAGATTACAGCTACCTGCGTGACATCCGAGTCCAAGAAAATGAACAATGTGGAACGGCTTACTTGGATAATTGTTCATTAAATAAAAAGAAGGGAATAAGTACAGTCCCTTATACCAAAGTGGTTTCCTCAGACACGTGTGTCAAGCTTTCGTCCCTGTCCAATACGATGAAAAATGTTAGAATGAGAAACATAAGGGGAAATAACAAACAAATGAAATCAACAACAGAAGTCAGTCGTGCATTTGTGGTTACAGCAGCAATTGACCTTACCACGTAAAAGATAATAGCTACCTGCGTGTCATCCGAGTCCAAGAAAATCAACAATGTGGAATGGCTCACTTGGATAATTGATCATTATACAGAAAGAAGGGAATAAGAACAGTCCCTTATACCAATGTGGTTTCCTTAGACACGCGTGTCAAGCTTTCGTCCCTGTGCAATACGACGAAAAGTGTAAGAATGAGAAACATTGAAGGAAATAACAAACAAATGAAATCAACATTAGAAGTCAGTCGTGCATTTGTGGTTACAGCAGCAATTGACCTTACCACGTGGGAGATTATAGCTACCTGCGTGACATCCGAGTCCAAGAAAATCAACAATGTGGAATGGCTTACTTGGATAATTGATCATTATACAGAAAGAAGGGAATAAGAACAGTCCCTTATACCAATGTGGTTTCCATAGACACGTGTGTCAAGCTTTCGTCCCTGTGCAATACGATGAGAAGTGTTAGAATGAGAAACATTGAAGGAAATAACAAACAAATCAAATCAACAACAGAAGTCAGTCGTGCATTTGTGATTACAGCAGCAATTGACCTTACCACGTAAAAGATAATAGCTACCTGCGTGTCATCCGAGTCCAAGAAAATCAACAATGTGGAATGGCTCACTTGGATAATTGATCATTATACAGAAAGAAGGGAATAAGAACAGTCCCTTATACCAATGTGGTTTCCTTAGACACGCGTGTCAAGCTTTCGTCCCTGTGCAATACGATGAAAAGTGTAAGAATGAGAAACATAGAAGGAAATAACAAACAAATGAAATCAACAACAGAAGTCAGTCGTGCATTTGTGGTTACAGCAGCAATTGACCTTACCACGTAAAAGATAATAGCTACCTGCGTGTCATCCGAGTCCAAGAAAATCAACAATGTGGAATGGCTTACTTGGATAATTGATCATTATACAGAAAGAAGGGAATAAGAACAGTCCCTTATACCAATGTGGTTTCCATAGACACGTGTGTCAAGCTTTCGTCCCTGTGCAATACGATGAGAAGTGTTAGAATGAGAAACATTGAAGGAAATAACAAACAAATCAAATCAACAACAGAAGTCAGTCGTGCATTTGTGATTACAGCAGCAATTGACCTTACCACGTGGGAGATTATAGCTACCTGCGTGACATCCGAGTCCAAGAAAATCAACAATGTGGAATGGCTTACTTGGATAATTGATCATTATACAGAAAGAATGAAGTAAGAACAGTCCCTTATACCAATGTGGTTTCCATAGACACGTGTGTCAAGCTTTCGTCCCTGTGCATTACGATGAAAAGTGTTAGAATGAGAAACATTGAAGAAAATAACAAACGAATGAAATCAACAACAGAAGTCAGTCGTGCATTTGTGGTTACAGCAGCAATTGACCTTACCACGTGGGAGATTATAGCTACCTGCGTGACATCCGAGTCCAAGAAAATCAACAATGTGGAACGGCTTACTTGGATAATTGTTCATTAAACAAAAAGAATTGAATAAGAACAGTCCCTTATACCAAAGTCGTATCCTTAGACACGTGTGTCAAGCTTTCGTCCCTGTGCAATACGATGAAAAGTGTTAGAATGAGAAACATTGAAGAAAATAACAAACAAATGAAATCAACAACAGAAGTCAGTCGTGCATTTGTGGTTACAGCAGCAATTGACCTCACCACGTTACAGATTATAGCTACCTGCGTGTCATCCGAGTCCAAAAAAATCAACAATGTGGAATGGCTTACTTGGATAATTGATCATCATACAGAAAGAAGGGAATAAGAACAGTCCCTTATATCGATGTGGTTTCCATAGACACGTGTGTCAAGCTTTCGTCCCTGTGCAATACGATGAAAAGTGTTAGAATGAGAAACATTGAAGGAAATAACAAACAAATGAAATCAACATTAGAAGTCAGTCGTGCATTTGTGGTTAAAGCAGCAATTGACCTTACCACGTGGGAGATTATAGCTACCTGCGTGACATCCGAGTCCAAGAAAATCAACAATGTGGAATGGCTTACTTGGATAATTGATCATTATACAGAAAGAATGAAGTAAGAACAGTTCCTTATACCAAAGTGGTTTCCTTAGACACGTGTGTCAAGCTTTCGTCCCTGTGCAATACGATGAAAAGTGTTAGAATGAGAAACATTGAAGAAAATAACAAACGAATGAAATCAACAACAGAAGTCAGTCGTGCATTTGTGGTTACAGCAGCAATTGACCTTACCACGTGGGAGATTATAGCTACCTGCGTGACATCCGAGTCCAAGAAAATCAACAATGTGGAATGGCTTATTTGGATAATTGTTCATTAAACAAAAAGAAGGGAATAAGAACAGTCCCTTATACCAAAGTGGTTTCCTTAGACACGCGTGTCAAGCTTTCGTCTCTGTGCAATACGATGAAAAGTGTTAGAATGAGAAACATTGAAGAGAATAACAAACGAATGAAATCAACAACAGAAGTCAGTCGTGCATTTGTGGTTACAGCAGCGATTGACCTTACCACGTGGGAGATTACAGCTACCTGCGTGACATCCGAGTCCAAGAAAATGAACAATGTGGAACGGCTTACTTGGATAATTGTTCATTAAACAAAAAGAAGGGAATAAGTACAGTCCCTTATACCAAAGTGGTTTCCTCAGACACGTGTGTCAAGCTTTCGTCCCTGTCCAATACGATGAAAAATGTTAGAATGAGAAACATAAGGTGAAATAACAAACAAATGAAATCAACAACAGAAATCAGTCGTGCATTTGTGGTTACAGCAGCAATTGACCTTACCACGTAAAAGATAATAGCTACCTGCGTGTCATCCGAGTCCAAGAAAATCAACAATGTGGAATGGCTCACTTGGATATTTGATCATTATACAGAAAGAAGGGAATAAGAACAGTCCCTTATACCAAAGTGGTTTCCTTAGACACGCGTGTCAAGCTTTCGTCTCTGTGCAATACGATGAAAAGTGTTAGAATGAGAAACATTGAAGAAAATAACAAACGAATGAAATCAACAACAGAAGTCAGTCGTGCATTTGTGGTTACAGCAGCAATTGACCTTACCACGTGGGAGATTATAGCTACCTGCGTGACATCCGAGTCCAAGAAAATCAACAATGTGGAATGGCTTATTTGGATAATTGTTCATTAAACAAAAAGAAGGGAATAAGAACAGTCCCTTATACCAAAGTGGTTTCCTTAGACACGCGTGTCAAGCTTTCGTCTCTGTTCAATACGATGAAAAGTGTTAGAATTAGAAACATTGAAGAAAATAACAAACGAATGAAATCAACAACAGAAGTCAGTCGTGCATTTGTGGTTACAGCAGCGATTGACCTTACCACGTGGGAGATTACAGCTACCTGCGTGACATCCGAGTCCAAGAAAATGAACAATGTGGAACGGCTTACTTGGATAATTGTTCATTAAACAAAAAGAAGGGAATAAGTACAGTCCCTTATACCAAAGTGGTTTCCTCAGACACGTGTGTCAAGCTTTCGTCCCTGTGCAATACGATGAAAAATGTTAGAATGAGAAACATAAGGGGAAATAACAAACAAATGAAATCAACAACAGATGTCAGTCGTGCATTTGTGGTTACAGCAGCAATTGACCATACCACGTAAAAGATAATAGCTACCTGCGTGTCATCCGAGTCCAAGAAAATCAACAATGTGGAATGGCTCACTTGGATAATTGATCATTATACAGAAAGAAGGGAATAAGAAGAGTCCCTTATACCAATGTGGTTTCCTTAGACACGCGTGTCAAGCTTTCGTCCCTGTGCAATACGACGAGAAGTGTAAGAATGAGAAACATTGAAGAAAATAACAAACGAATGAAATCAACAACAGAAGTCAGTCGTGCATTTGTGGTTACAGCAGCAATTGACCTTACCACGTGGGAGATTATAGCTACCTGCGTGACATCCGAGTCCAAGAAAATCAACAATGTGGAATGGCTTATTTGGATAATTGTTCATTAAACAAAAAGAAGGGAATAAGAACAGTCCCTTATACCAAAGTGGTTTCCTTAGACACGCGTGTCAAGCTTTCGTCTCTGTGCAATACGATGAAAAGTGTTAGAATGAGAAACATTGAAGAAAATAACAAACGAATGAAATCAACAACAGAAGTCAGTCGTGCATTTGTGGTTACAGCAGCGATTGACCTTACCACGTGGGAGATTACAGCTACCTGCGTGACATCCGAGTCCAAGAAAATGAACAATGTGGAACGGCTTACTTGGATAATTGTTCATTAAACAAAAAGAAGGGAATAAGTACAGTCCCTTATACCAAAGTGGTTTCCTTAGACACGTGTGTCAAGCTTTCGTCCCTGTGCAATACGATGAAAAATGTTAGAATGAGAAACATAAGGGGAAATAACAAACAAATGAAATCAACAACAGATGTCAGTCGTGCATTTGTGGTTACAGCAGCAATTGACCTTACCACGTAAAAGATAATAGCTACCTGCGTGTCATCCGAGTCCAAGAAAATCAACAATGTGGAATGGCTTACTTGGATAATTGATCATTATACAGAAAGAAGGGAATAAGAACAGTCCCTTATACCAATGTGGTTTCCTTAGACACGCGTGTCAAGCTTTCGTCCCTGTGCAATACGATGAGAAGTGTTAGAATGAGAAACATTGAAGGAAATAACAAACAAATCAAATCAACAACAGAAGTCAGTCGTGCATTTGTGATTACAGCAGCAATTGACCTTACCACGTAAAAGATAATAGCTACCTGCGTGTCATCCGAGTCCAAGAAAATCAACAATGTGGAATGGCTCACTTGGATAATTGATCATTATACAGAAAGAAGGGAATAAGAACAGTCCCTTATACCAATGTGGTTTCCTTAGACACGCGTGTCAAGCTTTCGTTCCTGTGCAATACGATGAAAAGTGTTAGAATGAGAAACATAGAAGGAAATAACAAACAAATGAAATCAACAACAGAAGTCAGTCGTGCATTTGTGGTTACAGCAGCAATTGACCTTACCACGTGGGAGATTATAGCTACCTGCGTGACATCCGAGTCCAAGAAAATCAACAATGTGGAATGGCTTACTTGGATAATTGTTCATTAAACAAAACGAAGGGAATAAGAACAGTCCCTTATACCAAAGTGGTTTCCTTAGACACGCGTGTCAAGCTTTCGTCCCTGTGCAATACGATGAAAAGTGTAAGAATGAGAAACATACAGGGAAATAACAAACAAATGAAATCAACTACAGAAGTCAGTCGTGCATTTGTGGTAACAGCAGCAATTGACCTTACCACGTGGGAGATTAAAGCTACCTGCGTGACATTCGAGTCCAAGAAAATCAACAATGTGGAATGGCTTACTTGGATAATTGTTGATTGAGCAAAACGAAGGGAATGAGAACAGTCCCTTATACCAATGTGGTTTCCATAGACACGTGTGTCAAGCTTTCGTCCCTGTGCAATACGATGAGAAGTGTTAGAATGAGAAACATTGAAGGAAATAACAAACAAATCAAATCAACAACAGAAGTCAGTCGTGCATTTGTGATTACAGCAGCAATTGACCTTACCACGTGGGAGATTATAGCTACCTGCGTGACATCCGAGTCCAAGAAAATCAACAATGTGGAATGGCTTACTTGGATAATTGATCATTATACAGAAAGAATGAAGTAAGAACAGTCCCTTATACCAATGTGGTTTCCATAGACACGTGTGTCAAGCTTTCGTCCCTGTGCATTACGATGAAAAGTGTTAGAATGAGAAACATTGAAGAAAATAACAAACGAATGAAATCAACAACAGAAGTCAGTCGTGCATTTGTGGTTACAGCAGCAATTGACCTTACCACGTGGGAGATTATAGCTACCTGCGTGACATCCGAGTCCAAGAAAATCAACAATGTGGAACGGCTTACTTGGATAATTGTTCATTAAACAAAAAGAATTGAATAAGAACAGTCCCTTATACCAAAGTCGTATCCTTAGACACGTGTGTCAAGCTTTCGTCCCTGTGCAATACGATGAAAAGTGTTAGAATGAGAAACATTGAAGGAAATAACAAACAAATGAAATCAACAACAGAAGTCAGTCGTGCATTTGTGGTTACAGCAGCAATTGACCTCACCACGTTACAGATTATAGCTACCTGCGTGTCATCCGAGTCCAAGAAAATCAACAATGTGGAATGGCTTACTTGGATAATTGATCATCATACAGAAAGAAAGGAATAAGAACAGTCCCTTATACCGATGTGGTTTCCATAGACACGTGTGTCAAGCTTTCGTCCCTGTGCAATACGATGAAAAGTGTTAGAATGAGAAACATTGAAGGAAATAACAAACAAATGAAATCAACATTAGAAGTCAGTCGTGCATTTGTGGTTAAAGCAGCAATTGACCTTACCACGTGGGAGATTATAGCTACCTGCGTGACATCCGAGTCCAAGAAAATCAACAATGTGGAATGGCTCACTTGGATAATTGATCATTATACAGAAAGAATGAAGTAAGAACAGTTCCTTATACCAAAGTGGTTTCCTTAGACACGTGTGTCAAGCTTTCGTCCCTGTGCAATACGATGAAAAGTGTTAGAATGAGAAACATTGAAGAAAATAACAAACGAATGAAATCAACAACAGAAGTCAGTCGTGCATTTGTGGTTACAGCAGCAATTGACCTTACCACGTGGGAGATTATAGCTACCTGCGTGACATCCGAGTCCAAGAAAATCAACAATGTGGAATGGCTTACTTGGATAATTGATCATTATACAGAAAGAATGAAGTAAGAACAGTCCCTTATACCAATGTGGTTTCCATAGACACGTGTGTCAAGCTTTCGTCCCTGTGCATTACGATGAAAAGTGTTAGAATGAGAAACATTGAAGAAAATAACAAACGAATGAAATCAACAACAGAAGTCAGTCGTGCATTTGTGGTTACAGCAGCAATTGACCTTACCACGTGGGAGATTATAGCTACCTGCGTGACATCCGAGTCCAAGAAAATCAACAATGTGGAACGGCTTACTTGGATAATTGTTCATTAAACAAAAAGAATTGAATAAGAACAGTCCCTTATACCAAAGTCGTGTCCTTAGAAACGTGTGTCAAGCTTTCGTCCCTGTGCAATACGATGAAAAGTGTTAGAATGAGAAACATTGAAGGAAATAACAAACAAATGAAATCAACAACAGAAGTCAGTCGTGCATTTGTGGTTACAGCAGCAATTGACCTCACCACGTTACAGATTATAGCTACCTGCGTGTCATCCGAGTCCAAGAAAATCAACAATGTGGAATGGCTTACTTGGATAATTGATCATCATACAGAAAGAAGGGAATAAGAACAGTCCCTTATACCGATGTGGTTTCCATAGACACGTGTGTCAAGCTTTCGTCCCTGTGCAATACGATGAAAAGTGTTAGAATGAGAAACATCGAAGGAAATAACAAACAAATGAAATCAACATTAGAAGTCAGTCGTGCATTTGTGGTTAAAGCAGCAATTGACCTTACCACGTGGGAGATTATAGCTACCTGCGTGACATCCGAGTCCAAGAAAATCAACAATGTGGAATGGCTTATTTGGATAATTGTTCATTAAACAAAAAGAAGGGAATAAGAACAGTCCCTTATACCAAAGTGGTTTCCTTAGACACGCGTGTCAAGCTTTCGTCTCTGTTCAATACGATGAAAAGTGTTAGAATTAGAAACATTGAAGAAAATAACAAACGAATGAAATCAACAACAGAAGTCAGTCGTGCATTTGTGGTTACAGCAGCAATTGACCTTACCACGTGGGAGATTATAGCTACCTGCGTGACATCCGAGTCCAAGAAAATCAACAATGTGGAATGGCTTATTTGGATAATTGTTCATTAAACAAAAAGAAGGGAATAAGAACAGTCCCTTATACCAAAGTGGTTTCCTTAGACACGCGTGTCAAGCTTTCGTCTCTGTTCAATACGATGAAAAGTGTTAGAATTAGAAACATTGAAGAAAATAACAAACGAATGAAATCAACAACAGAAGTCAGTCGTGCATTTGTGGTTACAGCAGCGATTGACCTTACCACGTGGGAGATTACAGCTACCTGCGTGACATCCGAGTCCAAGAAAATGAACAATGTGGAACGGCTTACTTGGATAATTGTTCATTAAACAAAAAGAAGGGAATAAGTACAGTCCCTTATACCAAAGTGGTTTCCTCAGACACGTGTGTCAAGCTTTCGTCCCTGTGCAATACGATGAAAAATGTTAGAATGAGAAACATAAGGGGAAATAACAAACAAATGAAATCAACAACAGATGTCAGTCGTGCATTTGTGGTTACAGCAGCAATTGACCATACCACGTAAAAGATAATAGCTACCTGCGTGTCATCCGAGTCCAAGAAAATCAACAATGTGGAATGGCTCACTTGGATAATTGATCATTATACAGAAAGAAGGGAATAAGAAGAGTCCCTTATACCAATGTGGTTTCCTTAGACACGCGTGTCAAGCTTTCGTCCCTGTGCAATACGACGAAAAGTGTAAGAATGAGAAACATTGAAGAAAATAACAAACGAATGAAATCAACAACAGAAGTCAGTCGTGCATTTGTGGTTACAGCAGCAATTGACCTTACCACGTGGGAGATTATAGCTACCTGCGTGACATCCGAGTCCAAGAAAATCAACAATGTGGAATGGCTTATTTGGATAATTGTTCATTAAACAAAAAGAAGGGAATAAGAACAGTCCCTTATACCAAAGTGGTTTCCTTAGACACGCGTGTCAAGCTTTCGTCTCTGTGCAATACGATGAAAAGTGTTAGAATGAGAAACATTGAAGAAAATAACAAACGAATGAAATCAACAACAGAAGTCAGTCGTGCATTTGTGGTTACAGCAGCGATTGACCTTACCACGTGGGAGATTACAGCTACCTGCGTGACATCCGAGTCCAAGAAAATGAACAATGTGGAACGGCTCACTTGGATAATTGTTCATTAAACAAAAAGAAGGGAATAAGTACAGTCCCTTATACCAAAGTGGTTTCCTCAGACACGTGTGTCAAGCTTTCGTCCCTGTGCAATACGATGAAAAATGTTAGAATGAGAAACATAAGGGTAAATAACAAACAAATGAAATCAACAACAGATGTCAGTCGTGCATTTGTGGTTACAGCAGCAATTGACCTTACCACGTAAAAGATAATAGCTACCTGCGTGTCATCCGAGTCCAAGAAAATCAACAATGTGGAATGGCTTACTTGGATAATTGATCATTATACAGAAAGAAGGGAATAAGAACAGTCCCTTATACCAATGTGGTTTCCTTAGACACGCGTGTCAAGCTTTCGTCCCTGTGCAATACGATGAGAAGTGTTAGAATGAGAAACATTGAAGGAAATAACAAACAAATCAAATCAACAACAGAAGTCAGTCGTGCATTTGTGATTACAGCAGCAATTGACCTTACCACGTAAAAGATAATGGCTACCTGCGTGTCATCCGAGTCCAAGAAAATCAACAATGTGGAATGGCTCACTTGGATAATTGATCATTATACAGAAAGAAGGGAATAAGAACAGTCCCTTATACCAATGTGGTTTCCTTAGACACGCGTGTCAAGCTTTCGTTCCTGTGCAATACGATGAAAAGTGTTAGAATGAGAAACATAGAAGGAAATAACAAACAAATGAAATCAACAACAGAAGTCAGTCGTGCATTTGTGGTTACAGCAGCAATTGACCTTACCACGTGGGAGATTATAGCTACCTGCGTGACATCCGAGTCCAAGAAAATCAACAATGTGGAATGGCTTACTTGGATAATTGTTCATTAAACAAAACGAAGGGAATAAGAACAGTCCCTTATACCAAAGTGGTTTCCTTAGACACGCGTGTCAAGCTTTCGTCCCTGTGCAATACGATGAAAAGTGTAAGAATGAGAAACATACAGGGAAATAACAAACAAATGAAATCAACTACAGAAGTCAGTCGTGCATTTGTGGTAACAGCAGCAATTGACCTTACCACGTGGGAGATTAAAGCTACCTGCGTGACATTCGAGTCCAAGAAAATCAACAATGTGGAATGGCTTATTTGGATAATTGTTCATTAAACAAAAAGAAGGGAATAAGAACAGTCCCTTATACCAAAGTGGTTTCCTTAGACACGCGTGTCAAGCTTTCGTCTCTGTTCAATACGATGAAAAGTGTTAGAATTAGAAACATTGAAGAAAATAACAAACGAATGAAATCAACAACAGAAGTCAGTCGTGCATTTGTGGTTACAGCAGCGATTGACCTTACCACGTGGGAGATTACAGCTACCTGCGTGACATCCGAGTCCAAGAAAATGAACAATGTGGAACGGCTTACTTGGATAATTGTTCATTAAACAAAAAGAAGGGAATAAGTACAGTCCCTTATACCAAAGTGGTTTCCTCAGACACGTGTGTCAAGCTTTCGTCCCTGTGCAATACGATGAAAAATGTTAGAATGAGAAACATAAGGGGAAATAACAAACAAATGAAATCAACAACAGATGTCAGTCGTGCATTTGTGGTTACAGCAGCAATTGACCTTACCACGTAAAAGATAATAGCTACCTGCGTGTCATCCGAGTCCAAGAAAATCAACAATGTGGAATGGCTTACTTGGATAATTGATCATTATACAGAAAGAAGGGAATAAGAACAGTCCCTTATACCAATGTGGTTTCCTTAGACACGCGTGTCAAGCTTTCGTCCCTGTGCAATACGATGAGAAGTGTTAGAATGAGAAACATTGAAGGAAATAACAAACAAATCAAATCAACAACAGAAGTCAGTCGTGCATTTGTGATTACAGCAGCAATTGACCTTACCACGTAAAAGATAATGGCTACCTGCGTGTCATCCGAGTCCAAGAAAATCAACAATGTGGAATGGCTCACTTGGATAATTGATCATTATACAGAAAGAAGGGAATAAGAACAGTCCCTTATACCAATGTGGTTTCCTTAGACACGCGTGTCAAGCTTTCGTTCCTGTGCAATACGATGAAAAGTGTTAGAATGAGAAACATAGAAGGAAATAACAAACAAATGAAATCAACAACAGAAGTCAGTCGTGCATTTGTGGTTACAGCAGCAATTGACCTTACCACGTGGGAGATTATAGCTACCTGCGTGACATCCGAGTCCAAGAAAATCAACAATGTGGAATGGCTTACTTGGATAATTGTTCATTAAACAAAACGAAGGGAATAAGAACAGTCCCTTATACCAAAGTGGTTTCCTTAGACACGCGTGTCAAGCTTTCGTCCCTGTGCAATACGATGAAAAGTGTAAGAATGAGAAACATACAGGGAAATAACAAACAAATGAAATCAACTACAGAAGTCAGTCGTGCATTTGTGGTAACAGCAGCAATTGACCTTACCACGTGGGAGATTAAAGCTACCTGCGTGACATTCGAGTCCAAGAAAATCAACAATGTGGAATGGCTTACTTGGATAATTGTTGATTGAGCAAAACGAAGGGAATGAGAACAGTCCCTTATACCAATGTGGTTTCCATAGACACGTGTGTCAAGCTTTCGTCCCTGTGCAATACGATGAGAAGTGTTAGAATGAGAAACATTGAAGGAAATAACAAACAAATCAAATCAACAACAGAAGTCAGTCGTGCATTTGTGATTACAGCAGCAATTGACCTTACCACGTGGGAGATTATAGCTACCTGCGTGACATCCGAGTCCAAGAAAATCAACAATGTGGAATGGCTTACTTGGATAATTGATCATTATACAGAAAGAATGAAGTAAGAACAGTCCCTTATACCAATGTGGTTTCCATAGACACGTGTGTCAAGCTTTCGTCCCTGTGCATTACGATGAAAAGTGTTAGAATGAGAAACATTGAAGAAAATAACAAACGAATGAAATCAACAACAGAAGTCAGTCGTGCATTTGTGGTTACAGCAGCAATTGACCTTACCACGTGGGAGCTTATAGCTACCTGCGTGACATCCGAGTCCAAGAAAATCAACAATGTGGAACGGCTTACTTGGATAATTGTTCATTAAACAAAAAGAATTGAATAAGAACAGTCCCTTATACCAAAGTCGTATCCTTAGACACGTGTGTCAAGCTTTCGTCCCTGTGCAATACGATGAAAAGTGTTAGAATGAGAAACATTGAAGAAAATAACAAACGAATGAAATCAACAACAGAAGTCAGTCGTGCATTTGTGGTTAAAGCAGCAATTGACCTTACCACGTGGGAGATTACAGCTACCTGCGTGACATCCGAGTCCAAGAAAATGAACAATGTGGAACGGCTTACTTGGATAATTGTTCATTAAACAAAAAGAAGGGAATAAGTACAGTCCCTTATACCAAAGTGGTTTCCTCAGACACGTGTGTCAAGCTTTCGTCCCTGTGCAATACGATGAAAAATGTTAGAATGAGAAACATAAGGGGAAATAACAAACAAATGAAATCAACAACAGATGTCAGAATGAGAAACATTGAAGAAAATAACAAACGAATGAAATCAACAACAGAAGTCAGTCGTGCATTTGTGGTTACAGCAGCAATTGACCTTACCACGTGGGAGATTATAGCTACCTGCGTGACATCCGAGTCCAAGAAAATCAACAATGTGGAATGGCTTACTTGGATAATTGATCATTATACAGAAAGAATGAAGTAAGAACAGTTCCTTATACCAAAGTGGTTTCCTTAGACACGTGTGTCAAGCTTTCGTCCCTGTGCAATACGATGAAAAGTGTTAGAATGAGAAACATTGAAGAAAATAACAAACGAATGAAATCAACAACAGAAGTCAGTCGTGCATTTGTGGTTACAGCAGCAATTGACCTTACCACGTGGGAGATTATAGCTACCTGCGTGACATCCGAGTCCAAGAAAATCAACAATGTGGAATGGCTTATTTGGATAATTGTTCATTAAACAAAAAGAAGGGAATAAGAACAGTCCCTTATACCAAAGTGGTTTCCTTAGACACGCGTGTCAAGCTTTCGTCTCTGTGCAATACGATGAAAAGTGTTAGAATGAGAAACATTGAAGAAAATAACAAACGAATGAAATCAACAACAGAAGTCAGTCGTGCATTTGTGGTTACAGCAGCGATTGACCTTACCACGTGGGAGATTACAGCTAACTGCGTGACATCCGAGTCCAAGAAAATGAACAATGTGGAACGGCTTACTTGGATAATTGTTCATTAAACAAAAAGAAGGGAATGAGTACAGTCCCTTATACCAAAGTGGTTTCCTCAGACACGTGTGTCAAGCTTTCGTCCCTGTGCAATACGATGAAAAATGTTAGAATGAGAAACATAAGGGGAAATAACAAACAAATGAAATCAACAACAGATGTCAGTCGTGCATTTGTGGTTACAGCAGCAATTGACCTTACCACGTAAAAGATAATAGCTACCTGCGTGTCATCCGAGTCCAAGAAAATCAACAATGTGGAATGGCTCACTTGGATAATTGATCATTATACAGAAAGAAGGGAATAAGAACAGTCCCTTATACCAATGTGGTTTCCTTAGACACGCGTGTCAAGCTTTCGTCCCTGTGCAATACGACGAAAAGTGTAAGAATGAGAAACATTGAAGGAAATAACAAACAAATGAAATCAACATTAGAAGTCAGTCGTGCATTTGTGGTTACAGCAGCAATTGACCTTACCACGTGGGAGATTATAGCTACCTGCGTGACATCCGAGTCCAAGAAAATCAACAATGTGGAATGGCTTACTTGGATAATTGATCATTATACAGAAAGAAGGGAATAAGAACAGTCCCTTATACCAATGTGGTTTCCATAGACACGTGTGTCAAGCTTTCGTCCCTGTGCAATACGACGAAAAGTGTAAGAATGAGAAACATTGAAGGAAATAACAAACAAATGAAATCAACAACAGAAGTCAGTCGTGCATTTGTGGTTACAGCAGCAATTGACCTTACCACGTAAAAGATAATAGCTACCTGCGTGTCATCCGAGTCCAAGAAAATCAACAATGTGGAATGGCTTACTTGGATAATTGATCATTATACAGAAAGAAGGGAATAAGAACAGTCCCTTATACCAATGTGGTTTCCATAGACACGTGTGTCAAGCTTTCGTCCCTGTGCAATACGATGAGAAGTGTTAGAATGAGAAACATTGAAGGAAATAACAAACAAATCAAATCAACAACAGAAGTCAGTCGTGCATTTGTGATTACAGCAGCAATTGACCTTACCACGTGGGAGATTATAGCTACCTGCGTGACATCCGAGTCCAAGAAAATCAACAATGTGGAATGGCTTACTTGGATAATTGATCATTATACAGAAAGAATGAAGTAAGAACAGTCCATTATACCAATGTGGTTTCCATAGACACGTCTGTCAAGCTTTCGTCCCTGTGCATTACGATGAAAAGTGTTAGAATGAGAAACATTGAAGAAAATAACAAACGAATGAAATCAACAACAGAAGTCAGTCGTGCATTTGTGGTTACAGCAGCAATTGACCTTACCACGTGGGAGATTATAGCTACCTGCGTGACATCCGAGTCCAAGAAAATCAACAATGTGGAACGGCTTACTTGGATAATTGATCATCATACAGAAAGAAGGGAATAAGAACAGTCCCTTATACCGATGTGGTTTCCATAGACACGTGTGTCAAGCTTTCGTCCCTGTGCAATACGATGAAAAGTGTTAGAATGAGAAACATTGAAGGAAAAACAAACAAATGAAATCAACATTAGAAGTCAGTCGTGCATTTGTGGTTAAAGCAGCAATTGACCTTACCACGTGGGAGATTATAGCTACCTGCGTGACATCCGAGTCCAAGAAAATCAACAATGTGGAATGGCTTACTTGGATAATTGATCATTATACAGAAAGAATGAAGTAAGAACAGTTCCTTATACCAAAGTGGTTTCCTTAGACACGTGTGTCAAGCTTTCGTCCCTGTGCAATACGATGAAAAGTGTTAGAATGAGAAACATCGAAGAAAATAACAAACGAATGAAATCAACAACAGAAGTCAGTCGTGCATTTGTGGTTACAGCAGCAATTGACCTTACCACGTGGGAGATTATAGCTACCTGCGTGACATCCGAGTCCAAGAAAATCAACAATGTGGAATGGCTTACTTGGATAATTGATCATTATACAGAAAGAATGAAGTAAGAACAGTTCCTTATACCAAAGTGGTTTCCTTAGACACGTGTGTCAAGCTTTCGTCCCTGTGCAATACGATGAAAAGTGTTAGAATGAGAAACATCGAAGAAAATAACAAACGAATGAAATCAACAACAGAAGTCAGTCGTGCATTTGTGGTTACAGCAGCAATTGACCTTACCACGTGGGAGATTATAGCTACCTGCGTGACATCCGAGTCCAAGAAAATCAACAATGTGGAACGGCTTACTTGGATAATTGTTCATTAAACAAAAAGAATTGAATAAGAACAGTCCCTTATACCAAAGTCGTGTCCTTAGAAACGTGTGTCAAGCTTTCGTCCCTGTGCAATACGATGAAAAGTGTTAGAATGAGAAACATTGAAGGAAATAACAAACAAATGAAATCAACAACAGAAGTCAGTCGTGCATTTGTGGTTACAGCAGCAATTGACCTCACCACGTTACAGATTATAGCTACCTGCGTGTCATCCGAGTCCAAGAAAATCAACAATGTGGAATGGCTTACTTGGATAATTGATCATCATACAGAAAGAAGGGAATAAGAACAGTCCCTTATACCGATGTGGTTTCCATAGACACGTGTGTCAAGCTTTCGTCCCTGTGCAATACGATGAAAAGTGTTAGAATGAGAAACATCGAAGGAAATAACAAACAAATGATATCAACATTAGAAGTCAGTCGTGCATATGTGGTTAAAGCAGCAATTGACCTTACCACGTGGGAGATTATAGCTACCTGCGTGACATCCGAGTCCAAGAAAATCAACAATGTGGAATGGCTTACTTGGATAATTGATCATTATACAGAAAGAATGAAGTAAGAACAGTTCCTTATACCAAAGTGGTTTCCTTAGACACGTGTGTCAAGCTTTCGTCCCTGTGCAATACGATGAAAAGTGTTAGAATGAGAAACATTGAAGAAAATAACAAACGAATGAAATCAACAACAGAAGTCAGTCGTGCATTTGTGGTTACAGCAGCAATTGACCTTACCACGTGGGAGATTATAGCTACCTGCGTGACATCCGAGTCCAAGAAAATCAACAATGTGGAATGGCTTATTTGGATAATTGTTCATTAAACAAAAAGAAGGGAATAAGAACAGTCCCTTATACCAAAGTGGTTTCCTTAGACACGCGTGTCAAGCTTTCGTCCCTGTGCAATACGATGAAAAGTGTAAGAATGAGAAACATAAGGGGAAATAACAAACAAATGAAATCAACAACAGATGTCAGTCGTGCATTTGTGGTTACAGCAGCAATTGACCTTACCACGTAAAAGATAATAGCTACCTGCGTGTCATCCGAGTCCAAGAAAATCAACAATGTGGAATGGCTCACTTGGATAATTGATCATTATACAGAAAGAAGGGAATAAGAACAGTCCCTTATACCAATGTGGTTTCCTTAGACACGCGTGTCAAGCTTTCGTCCCTGTGCAATACGACGAAAAGTGTAAGAATGAGAAACATTGAAGGAAATAACAAACAAATGAAATCAACATTAGAAGTCAGTCGTGCATTTGTGGTTACAGCAGCAATTGACCTTACCACGTGGGAGATTATAGCTACCTGCGTGACATCCGAGTCCAAGAAAATCAACAATGTGGAATGGCTTACTTGGATAATTGATCATTATACAGAAAGAAGGGAATAAGAACAGTCCCTTATACCAATGTGGTTTCCATAGACACGTGTGTCAAGCTTTCGTCCCTGTGCAATACGATGAGAAGTGTTAAAATGAGAAACATTGAAGGAAATAACAAACAAATCAAATCAACAACAGAAGTCAGTCGTGCATTTGTGATTACAGCAGCAATTGACCTTACCACGTAAAAGATAATAGCTACCTGCGTGTCATCCGAGTCCAAGAAAATCAACAATGTGGAATGGCTCACTTGGATAATTGATCATTATACAGAAAGAAGGGAATAAGAACAGTCCCTTATACCAATGTGGTTTCCTTAGACACGCGTGTCAAGCTTTCGTCCCTGTGCAATACGATGAAAAGTGTAAGAATGAGAAACATAGAAGGAAATAACAAACAAATGAAATCAACAACAGAAGTCAGTCGTGCATTTGTGGTTACAGCAGCAATTGACCTTACCACGTAAAAGATAATAGCTACCTGCGTGTCATCCGAGTCCAAGAAAATCAACAATGTGGAATGGCTTACTTGGATAATTGATCATTATACAGAAAGAAGGGAATAAGAACAGTCCCTTATACCAATGTGGTTTCCATAGACACGTGTGTCAAGCTTTCGTCCCTGTGCAATACGATGAGAAGTGTTAGAATGAGAAACATTGAAGGAAATAACAAACAAATCAAATCAATAACAGAAGTCAGTCGTGCATTTGTGATTACAGCAGCAATTGACCTTACCACGTGGGAGATTATAGCTACCTGCGTGACATCCGAGTCCAAGAAAATCAACAATGTGGAATGGCTTACTTGGATAATTGATCATTATACAGAAAGAATGAAGTAAGAACAGTCCATTATACCAATGTGGTTTCCATAGACACGTCTGTCAAGCTTTCGTCCCTGTGCATTACGATGAAAAGTGTTAGAATGAGAAACATTGAAGAAAATAACAAACGAATGAAATCAACAACAGAAGTCAGTCGTGCATTTGTGGTTACAGCAGCAATTGACCTTACCACGTGGGAGATTATAGCTACCTGCGTGACATCCGAGTCCAAGAAAATCAACAATGTGGAACGGCTTACTTGGATAATTGATCATCATACAGAAAGAAGGGAATAAGAACAGTCCCTTATACCGATGTGGTTTCCATAGACACGTGTGTCAAGCTTTCGTCCCTGTGCAATACGATGAAAAGTGTTAGAATGAGAAACATTGAAGGAAAAACAAACAAATGAAATCAACATTAGAAGTCAGTCGTGCATTTGTGGTTAAAGCAGCAATTGACCTTACCACGTGGGAGATTATAGCTAACTGCGTGACATCCGAGTCCAAGAAAATCAACAATGTGGAATGGCTTACTTGGATAATTGATCATTATACAGAAAGAATGAAGTAAGAACAGTTCCTTATACCAAAGTGGTTTCCTTAGACACGTGTGTCAAGCTTTCGTCCCTGTGCAATACGATGAAAAGTGTTAGAATGAGAAACATCGAAGAAAATAACAAACGAATGAAATCAACAACAGAAGTCAGTCGTGCATTTGTGGTTACAGCAGCAATTGACCTTACCACGTGGGAGATTATAGCTACCTGCGTGACATCCGAGTCCAAGAAAATCAACAATGTGGAATGGCTTACTTGGATAATTGTTCATTAAACAAAAAGAATTGAATAAGAACAGTCCCTTATACCAAAGTCGTATCCTTAGACACGTGTGTCAAGCTTTCGTCCCTGTGCAATACGATGAAAAGTGTTAGAATGAGAAACATTGAAGGAAATAACAAACAAATGAAATCAACATTAGAAGTCAGTCGTGCATTTGTGGTTAAAGCAGCAATTGACCTTACCACGTGGGAGATTATAGCTACCTGCGAGACATCCGAGTCCAAGAAAATCAACAATGTGGAATGGCTTACTTGGATAATTGATCATTATACAGAAAGAAGGGAATAAGAACAGTCCCTTATACCAATGTGGTTTCCTTAGACACGCGTGTCAAGCTTTCGTCCCTGTGCAATACGATGAGAAGTGTTAGAATGAGAAACATTGAAGGAAATAACAAACAAATCAAATCAACAACAGAAGTCAGTCGTGCATTTGTGGTTACAGCAGCAATTGACCTCACCACGTTACAGATTATAGCTACCTGCGTGTCATCCGAGTCCAAGAAAATCAACAATGTGGAATGGCTTACTTGGATAATTGATCATTATACAGAAAGAAGGGAATAAGAACAGTCCCTTATACCAATGTGGTTTCCTTAGACACGCGTGTCAAGCTTTCGTCCCTGTGCAATACGATGAGAAGTGTTAGAATGAGAAACATTGAAGGAAATAACAAACAAATCAAATCAACAACAGAAGTCAGTCGTGCATTTGTGATTACAGCAGCAATTGACCTTACCACGTAAAAGATAATGGCTACCTGCGTGTCATCCGAGTCCAAGAAAATCAACAATGTGGAATGGCTCACTTGGATAATTGATCATTATACAGAAAGAAGGGAATAAGAACAGTCCCTTATACCAATGTGGTTTCCTTAGACACGCGTGTCAAGCTTTCGTTCCTGTGCAATACGATGAAAAGTGTTAGAATGAGAAACATAGAAGGAAATAACAAACAAATGAAATCAACAACAGAAGTCAGTCGTGCATTTGTGGTTACAGCAGCAATTGACCTTACCACGTGGGAGATTATAGCTACCTGCGTGACATCCGAGTCCAAGAAAATCAACAATGTGGAATGGCTTACTTGGATAATTGTTCATTAAACAAAACGAAGGGAATAAGAACAGTCCCTTATACCAAAGTGGTTTCCTTAGACACGCGTGTCAAGCTTTCGTCCCTGTGCAATACGATGAAAAGTGTAAGAATGAGAAACATACAGGGAAATAACAAACAAATGAAATCAACTACAGAAGTCAGTCGTGCATTTGTGGTAACAGCAGCAATTGACCTTACCACGTGGGAGATTAAAGCTACCTGCGTGACATTCGAGTCCAAGAAAATCAACAATGTGGAATGGCTTACTTGGATAATTGTTGATTGAGCAAAACGAAGGGAATGAGAACAGTCCCTTATACCAATGTGGTTTCCATAGACACGTGTGTCAAGCTTTCGTCCCTGTGCAATACGATGAGAAGTGTTAGAATGAGAAACATTGAAGGAAATAACAAACAAATCAAATCAACAACAGAAGTCAGTCGTGCATTTGTGATTACAGCAGCAATTGACCTTACCACGTGGGAGATTATAGCTACCTGCGTGACATCCGAGTCCAAGAAAATCAACAATGTGGAATGGCTTACTTGGATAATTGATCATTATACAGAAAGAATGAAGTAAGAACAGTCCCTTATACCAATGTGGTTTCCATAGACACGTGTGTCAAGCTTTCGTCCCTGTGCATTACGATGAAAAGTGTTAGAATGAGAAACATTGAAGAAAATAACAAACGAATGAAATCAACAACAGAAGTCAGTCGTGCATTTGTGGTTACAGCAGCAATTGACCTTACCACGTGGGAGATTATAGCTACCTGCGTGACATCCGAGTCCAAGAAAATGAACAATGTGGAATGGCTTATTTGGATAATTGTTCATTAAACAAAAAGAAGGGAATAAGAACAGTCCCTTATACCAAAGTGGTTTCCTTAGACACGCGTGTCAAGCTTTCGTCTCTGTGCAATACGATGAAAAGTGTTAGAATGAGAAACATTGAAGAAAATAACAAACGAATGAAATCAACAACAGAAGTCAGTCGTGCATTTGTGGTTACAGCAGCGATTGACCTTACCACGTGGGAGATTACAGCTACCTGCGTGACATCCGAGTCCAAGAAAATGAACAATGTGGAACGGCTTACTTGGATAATTGTTCATTAAACAAAAAGAAGGGAATAAGTACAGTCCCTTATACCAAAGTGGTTTCCTCAGACACGTGTGTCAAGCTTTCGTCCCTGTGCAATACGATGAAAAATGTTAGAATGAGAAACATAAGGGGAAATAACAAACAAATGAAATCAACAACAGATGTCAGTCGTGCATTTGTGGTTACAGCAGCAATTGACCTTACCACGTAAAAGATAATAGCTACCTGCGTGTCATCCGAGTCCAAGAAAATCAACAATGTGGAATGGCTTACTTGGATAATTGATCATTATACAGAAAGAAGGGAATAAGAACAGTCCCTTATACCAATGTGGTTTCCTTAGACACGCGTGTCAAGCTTTCGTCCCTGTGCAATACGATGAAAAGTGTTAGAATGAGAAACATTGAAGGAAATAACAAACAAATCAAATCAACAACAGAAGTCAGTCGTGCATTTGTGATTACAGCAGCAATTGACCTTACCACGTAAAAGATAATGGCTACCTGCGTGTCATCCGAGTCCAAGAAAATCAACAATGTGGAATGGCTCACTTGGATAATTGATCATTATACAGAAAGAAGGGAATAAGAAGAGTCCCTTATACCAATGTGGTTTCCTTAGACACGCGTGTCAAGCTTTCGTTCCTGTGCAATACGATGAAAAGTGTTAGAATGAGAAACATAGAAGGAAATAACAAACAAATGAAATCAACAACAGAAGTCAGTCGTGCATTTGTGGTTACAGCAGCAATTGACCTTACAACGTGGGAGATTATAGCTACCTGCGTGACATCCGAGTCCAAGAAAATCAACAATGTGGAATGGCTTACTTGGATAATTGTTCATTAAACAAAACGAAGGGAATAAGAACAGTCCCTTATACCAAAGTGGTTTCCTTAGACACGCGTGTCAAGCTTTCGTCCCTGTGCAATACGATGAAAAGTGTAAGAATGAGAAACATACAGGGAAATAACAAACAAATGAAATCAACTACAGAAGTCAGTCGTGCATTTGTGGTAACAGCAGCAATTGACCTTACCACGTGGGAGATTAAAGCTACCTGCGTGACATTCGAGTCCAAGAAAATCAACAATGTGGAATGGCTTACTTGGATAATTGTTGATTGAGCAAAACGAAGGGAATGAGAACAGTCCCTTATACCAATGTGGTTTCCATAGACACGTGTGTCAAGCTTTCGTCCCTGTGCAATACGATGAGAAGTGTTAGAATGAGAAACATTGAAGGAAATAACAAACAAATCAAATCAACAACAGAAGTCAGTCGTGCATTTGTGATTACAGCAGCAATTGACCTTACCACGTGGGAGATTATAGCTACCTGCGTGACATCCGAGTCCAAGAAAATCAACAATGTGGAATGGCTTACTTGGATAATTGATCATTATACAGAAAGAATGAAGTAAGAACAGTCCCTTATACCAATGTGGTTTCCATAGACACGTGTGTCAAGCTTTCGTCCCTGTGAATTACGATGAAAAGTGTTAGAATGAGAAACATTGAAGAAAATAACAAACGAATGAAATCAACAACAGAAGTCAGTCGTGCATTTGTGGTTACAGCAGCAATTGACCTCACCACGTTACAGATTATAGCTACCTGCGTGTCATCCGAGTCCAAGAAAATCAACAATGTGGAATGGCTTACTTGGATAATTGATCATCATACAGAAAGAAGGGAATAAGAACAGTCCCTTATACCGATGTGGTTTCCATAGACACGTGTGTCAAGCTTTCGTCCCTGTGCAATACGATGAAAAGTGTTAGAATGAGAAACTTTGAAGGAAATAACAAACAAATGAAATCAACATTAGAAGTCAGTCGTGCATTTGTGGTTAAAGCAGCAATTGACCTTACCACGTGGGAGATTATAGCTACCTGCGTGACATCCGAGTCCAAGAAAATCAACAATGTGGAATGGCTTACTTGGATAATTGATCATTATACAGAAAGAATGAAGTAAGAACAGTTCCTTATACCAAAGTGGTTTCCTTAGACACGTGTGTCAAGCTTTCGTCCCTGTGCAATACGATAAAAAGTGTAAGAATGAGAAACATTGAAGAAAATAACAAACGAATGAAATCAACAACAGAAGTCAGTCGTGCATTTGTGGTTACAGCAGCAATTGACCTTACCACGTGGGAGATTATAGCTACCTGCGTGACATCCGAGTCCAAGAAAATCAACAATGTGGAATGGCTTACTTGGATAATTGATCATTATACAGAAAGAATGAAGTAAGAACAGTCCCTTATACCAATGTAGTTTCCTTAGACACGCGTGTCAAGCTTTCGTCCCTGTGCAATACGATGAAAAGTGTAAGAATGAGAAACATAGAAGGAAATAACAAACCAATGAAATCAACAACAGAAGTCAGTCGTGCATTTGTGGTTACAGCAGCAATTGACCTTACCACGTAAAAGATAATAGCTACCTGCGTGTCATCCGAGTCCAAGAAAATCAACAATGTGGAATGGCTTACTTGGATAATTGATCATTATACAGAAAGAAGGGAATAAGAACAGTCCCTTATACCAATGTGGTTTCCATAGACACGTGTTTCAAGCTTTCGTCCCTGTGCAATACGATGAGAAGTGTTAGAATGAGAAACATTGAAGGAAATAACAAACAAATCAAATCAACAACAGAAGTCAGTCGTGCATTTGTGATTACAGCAGCAATTGACCTTACCACGTGGGAGATTATAGCTACCTGCGTGACATCCGAGTCCAAGAAAATCAACAATGTGGAATGGCTCACTTGGATAATTGATCATTATACAGAAAGAATGAAGTAAGAACAGTCCCTTATACCAATGTGGTTTCCATAGACACGTGTGTCAAGCTTTCGTCCGTGTGCATTACGATGAAAAGTGTTAGAATGAGAAACATTGAAGAAAATAACAAACGAATGAAATCAACAACAGAAGTCAGTCGTGCATTTGTGGTTAAAGCAGCAATTGACCTTACCACGTGGGAGATTATAGCTACCTGCGTGACATCCGAGTCCAAGAAAATCAACAATGTGGAACGGCTTACTTGGATAATTGTTCATTAAACAAAAAGAATTGAATAAGAACAGTCCCTTATACCAAAGTCGTATCCTTAGACAGGTGTGTCAAGCTTTCGTCCCTGTGCAATACGATGAAAAGT
Organism: Harmonia axyridis; assembly: GCF_914767665.1. NCBI lineage: Eukaryota > Metazoa > Arthropoda > Insecta > Coleoptera > Coccinellidae > Harmonia > Harmonia axyridis. The sequence continues at coordinate 43,901,836 of NC_059502.1, read as the reverse complement.
GTTAGAATGAGAAACATTGAAGAAAATAACAAACGAATGAAATCAACAACAGAAGTCAGTCGTGCATTTGTGGTTACAGCAGCAATTGACCTTACCACGTAAAAGATAATAGCTACCTGCGTGTCATCCGAGTCCAAGAAAATCTACAATGTGGAATGGCTCACTTGGATAATTGATCATTATACAGAAAGCAGGGAATAAGAACAGTCCCTTATACCAAAGTGGTTTCCTTAGACACGCGTGTCAAGCTTTCGTCTCTGTGCAATACGATGAAAAGTGTTAGAATGAGAAACATTGAAGAAAATAACAAACGAATGAAATCAACAACAGAAGTCAGTCGTGCATTTGTGGTTACAGCAGCAATTGACCTTACCACGTGGGAGATTAGAGCTACCTGCGTGACATTCGAGTCCAAGAAAATCAACAATGTGGAATGGCTTACTTGGAGAATTGTTGATTGAACAAAACGAAGGGAATGAGAACAGTCCCTTATACCAAAGTGATTTCCTTAGACACGCGTGTCAAGCTTTCGTCCCTGTGCAATACGATGAAAAGTGTAAGAATGAGAAACATAGAAGGAAATAACAAACAAATGAAATCAACAACAGAAGTCAGTCGTGCATTTGTGGTTACAGCAGCAATTGACCTTACCACGTAAAAGATAATAGCTACCTGCGTGTCATCCGAGTCCAAGAAAATCAACAATGTGGAATGGCTTACTTGGATAATTGATCATTATACAGAAAGAAGGGAATAAGAACAGTTCCTTATACCAAAGTGGTTTCCTCAGACACGTGTGTCAAGCTTTCGTCCCTGTGCAATACGATGAAAAATGTTAGAATGAGAAACATAAGGGGAAATAACAAACAAATGAAATCAACAACAGATGTCAGTCGTGCATTTGTGGTTACAGCAGCAATTGACCTTACCACGTAAAAGATAATAGCTACCTGCGTGTCATCCGAGTCCAAGAAAATCAACAATGTGGAATGGCTTACTTGGATAATTGATCATTATACAGAAAGAATGAAGTAAGAACAGTCCCTTATACCAATGTGGTTTCCATAGACACGTGTGTCAAGCTTTCGTCCCTGTGCATTACGATGAAAAGTGTTAGAATGAGAAACATTGAAGAAAATAACAAACGAATGAAATCAACAACAGAAGTCAGTCGTGCATTTGTGGTTACAGCAGCAATTGACCTTACCACGTGGGAGATTATAGCTACCTGCGTGACATCCGAGTCCAAGAAAATGAACAATGTGGAATGGCTTATTTGGATAATTGTTCATTAAACAAAAAGAAGGGAATAAGAACAGTCCCTTATACCAAAGTGGTTTCCTTAGACACGCGTGTCAAGCTTTCGTCTCTGTGCAATACGATGAAAAGTGTTAGAATGAGAAACATTGAAGAAAATAACAAACGAATGAAATCAACAACAGAAGTCAGTCGTGCATTTGTGGTTACAGCAGCGATTGACCTTACCACGTGGGAGATTACAGCTACCTGCGTGACATCCGAGTCCAAGAAAATGAACAATGTGGAACGGCTTACTTGGATAATTGTTCATTAAACAAAAAGAAGGGAATAAGAACAGTCCCTTATACCAAAGTGGTTTCCTCAGACACGTGTGTCAAGCTTTCGTCCCTGTGCAATACGATGAAAAATGTTAGAATGAGAAACATAAGGGGAAATAACAAACAAATGAAATCAACAACAGATGTCAGTCGTGCATTTGTGGTTACAGCAGCAATTGACCTTACCACGTAAAAGATAATAGCTACCTGCGTGTCATCCGAGTCCAAGAAAATCAACAATGTGGAATGGCTTACTTGGATAATTGATCATTATACAGAAAGAAGGGAATAAGAACAGTCCCTTATACCAATGTGGTTTCCTTAGACACGCGTGTCAAGCTTTCGTCCCTGTGCAATACGATGAGAAGTGTTAGAATGAGAAACATTGAAGGAAATAACAAACAAATCAAATCAACAACAGAAGTCAGTCGTGCATTTGTGATTACAGCAGCAATTGACCTTACCACGTAAAAGATAATGGCTACCTGCGTGTCATCCGAGTCCAAGAAAATCAACAATGTGGAATGGCTCACTTGGATAATTGATCATTATACAGAAAGAAGGGAATAAGAAGAGTCCCTTATACCAATGTGGTTTCCTTAGACACGCGTGTCAAGCTTTCGTTCCTGTGCAATACGATGAAAAGTGTTAGAATGAGAAACATAGAAGGAAATAACAAACAAATGAAATCAACAACAGAAGTCAGTCGTGCATTTGTGGTTACAGCAGCAATTGACCTTACAACGTGGGAGATTATAGCTACCTGCGTGACATCCGAGTCCAAGAAAATCAACAATGTGGAATGGCTTACTTGGATAATTGTTCATTAAACAAAACGAAGGGAATAAGAACAGTCCCTTATACCAAAGTGGTTTCCTTAGACACGCGTGTCAAGCTTTCGTCCCTGTGCAATACGATGAAAAGTGTAAGAATGAGAAACATACAGGGAAATAACAAACAAATGAAATCAACTACAGAAGTCAGTCGTGCATTTGTGGTAACAGCAGCAATTGACCTTACCACGTGGGAGATTAAAGCTACCTGCGTGACATTCGAGTCCAAGAAAATCAACAATGTGGAATGGCTTACTTGGATAATTGTTGATTGAGCAAAACGAAGGGAATGAGAACAGTCCCTTATACCAATGTGGTTTCCATAGACACGTGTGTCAAGCTTTCGTCCCTGTGCAATACGATGAGAAGTGTTAGAATGAGAAACATTGAAGGAAATAACAAACAAATCAAATCAACAACAGAAGTCAGTCGTGCATTTGTGATTACAGCAGCAATTGACCTTACCACGTGGGAGATTATAGCTACCTGCGTGACATCCGAGTCCAAGAAAATCAACAATGTGGAATGGCTTACTTGGATAATTGATCATTATACAGAAAGAATGAAGTAAGAACAGTCCCTTATACCAATGTGGTTTCCATAGACACGTGTGTCAAGCTTTCGTCCCTGTGAATTACGATGAAAAGTGTTAGAATGAGAAACATTGAAGAAAATAACAAACGAATGAAATCAACAACAGAAGTCAGTCGTGCATTTGTGGTTACAGCAGCAATTGACCTCACCACGTTACAGATTATAGCTACCTGCGTGTCATCCGAGTCCAAGAAAATCAACAATGTGGAATGGCTTACTTGGATAATTGATCATCATACAGAAAGAAGGGAATAAGAACAGTCCCTTATACCGATGTGGTTTCCATAGACACGTGTGTCAAGCTTTCGTCCCTGTGCAATACGATGAAAAGTGTTAGAATGAGAAACTTTGAAGGAAATAACAAACAAATGAAATCAACATTAGAAGTCAGTCGTGCATTTGTGGTTAAAGCAGCAATTGACCTTACCACGTGGGAGATTATAGCTACCTGCGTGACATCCGAGTCCAAGAAAATCAACAATGTGGAATGGCTTACTTGGATAATTGATCATTATACAGAAAGAATGAAGTAAGAACAGTTCCTTATACCAAAGTGGTTTCCTTAGACACGTGTGTCAAGCTTTCGTCCCTGTGCAATACGATAAAAAGTGTAAGAATGAGAAACATTGAAGAAAATAACAAACGAATGAAATCAACAACAGAAGTCAGTCGTGCATTTGTGGTTACAGCAGCAATTGACCTTACCACGTGGGAGATTATAGCTACCTGCGTGACATCCGAGTCCAAGAAAATCAACAATGTGGAATGGCTTACTTGGATAATTGATCATTATACAGAAAGAATGAAGTAAGAACAGTCCCTTATACCAATGTAGTTTCCTTAGACACGCGTGTCAAGCTTTCGTCCCTGTGCAATACGATGAAAAGTGTAAGAATGAGAAACATAGAAGGAAATAACAAACCAATGAAATCAACAACAGAAGTCAGTCGTGCATTTGTGGTTACAGCAGCAATTGACCTTACCACGTAAAAGATAATAGCTACCTGCGTGTCATCCGAGTCCAAGAAAATCAACAATGTGGAATGGCTTACTTGGATAATTGATCATTATACAGAAAGAAGGGAATAAGAACAGTCCCTTATACCAATGTGGTTTCCATAGACACGTGTTTCAAGCTTTCGTCCCTGTGCAATACGATGAGAAGTGTTAGAATGAGAAACATTGAAGGAAATAACAAACAAATCAAATCAACAACAGAAGTCAGTCGTGCATTTGTGATTACAGCAGCAATTGACCTTACCACGTGGGAGATTATAGCTACCTGCGTGACATCCGAGTCCAAGAAAATCAACAATGTGGAATGGCTCACTTGGATAATTGATCATTATACAGAAAGAATGAAGTAAGAACAGTCCCTTATACCAATGTGGTTTCCATAGACACGTGTGTCAAGCTTTCGTCCGTGTGCATTACGATGAAAAGTGTTAGAATGAGAAACATTGAAGAAAATAACAAACGAATGAAATCAACAACAGAAGTCAGTCGTGCATTTGTGGTTAAAGCAGCAATTGACCTTACCACGTGGGAGATTATAGCTACCTGCGTGACATCCGAGTCCAAGAAAATCAACAATGTGGAACGGCTTACTTGGATAATTGTTCATTAAACAAAAAGAATTGAATAAGAACAGTCCCTTATACCAAAGTCGTATCCTTAGACAGGTGTGTCAAGCTTTCGTCCCTGTGCAATACGATGAAAAGTGTTAGAATGAGAAACATTGAAGAAAATAACAAACGAATGAAATCAACAACAGAAGTCAGTCGTGCATTTGTGGTTACAGCAGCAATTGACCTTACCACGTAAAAGATAATAGCTACCTGCGTGTCATCCGAGTCCAAGAAAATCTACAATGTGGAATGGCTCACTTGGATAATTGATCATTATACAGAAAGCAGGGAATAAGAACAGTCCCTTATACCAAAGTGGTTTCCTTAGACACGCGTGTCAAGCTTTCGTCTCTGTGCAATACGATGAAAAGTGTTAGAATGAGAAACATTGAAGAAAATAACAAACGAATGAAATCAACAACAGAAGTCAGTCGTGCATTTGTGGTTACAGCAGCAATTGACCTTACCACGTGGGAGATTAGAGCTACCTGCGTGACATTCGAGTCCAAGAAAATCAACAATGTGGAATGGCTTACTTGGAGAATTGTTGATTGAACAAAACGAAGGGAATGAGAACAGTCCCTTATACCAAAGTGATTTCCTTAGACACGCGTGTCAAGCTTTCGTCCCTGTGCAATACGATGAAAAGTGTAAGAATGAGAAACATAGAAGGAAATAACAAACAAATGAAATCAACAACAGAAGTCAGTCGTGCATTTGTGGTTACAGCAGCAATTGACCTTACCACGTAAAAGATTATAGCTACCTGCGTGTCATCCGAGTCCAAGAAAATCAACAATGTGGAATGGCTTACTTGGATAATTGATCATTATACAGAAAGAAGGGAATAAGAACAGTCCCTTATACCGATGTGGTTTCCATAGACACGTGTGTCAAGCTTTCGTCCCTGTGCAATACGATGAAAAGTGTTAGAATGAGAAACATTGAAGGAAATAACAAACAAATGAAATCAACATTAGAAGTCAGTCGTGCATTTGTGGTTAAAGCAGCAATTGACCTTACCACGTGGGAGATTATAGCTACCTGCGTGACATCCGAGTCCAAGAAAATCAACAATGTGGAATGGCTTATTTGGATAATTGATCATTATACAGAAAGAATGAAGTAAGAACAGTTCCTTATACCAAAGTGGTTTCCTTAGACACGTGTGTCAAGCTTTCGTCCCTGTGCAATACGATGAAAAGTGTTAGAATGAGAAACATTGAAGAAAATAACAAACGAATGAAATCAACAACAGAAGTCAGTCGTGCATTTGTGGTTACAGCAGCAATTGACCTTACCACGTGGGAGATTAGAGCTACCTGCGTGACATTCGAGTCCAAGAAAATCAACAATGTGGAATGGCTTACTTGGAGAATTGTTGATTGAACAAAACGAAGGGAATGAGAACAGTCCCTTATACCAAAGTGGTTTCCTTAAACACGCGTGTCAAGCTTTCGTCTCTGTGCAATACGATGAAAAGTGTTAGAATGAGAAACATTGAAGAAAATAACAAACGAATGAAATCAACAACAGAAGTCAGTCGTGCATTTGTGGTTACAGCAGCAATTGACCTTACCACGTGGGAGATTAAAGCTACCTGCGTGACATTCGAGTCCAAGAATATCAACAATGTGGAATGGCTTACTTGGAGAATTGTTGATTGAACAAAACGAAGGGAATGAGAACAGTCCCTTATACCAAAGTGGTTTCCTTAGACACGCGTGTCAAGCTTTCGTCCCTGTGCAATACGATGAAAAGTGTAAGAATGAGAAACATAGAAGGAAATAACAAACAAATGAAATCAACAACAGAAGTCAGTCGTGCATTTGTGGTTACAGCAGCAATTGACCTTACCACGTAAAAGATAATAGCTACCTGCGTGTCATCCGAGTCCAAGAAAATCAACAATGTGGAATGGCTTACTTGGATAATTGATCATTATACAGAAAGAAGGGAATAAGAACAGTCCCTTATACCAAAGTGGTTTCCTTAGACACGCGTGTCAAGCTTTCGTCTCTGTGCAATACGATGAAAAGTGTTAGAATGAGAAACATTGAAGAAAATAACAAACGAATGAAATCAACAACAGAAGTCAGTCGTGCATTTGTGGTTACAGCAGCAATTGACCTTACCACGTGGGAGATTAGAGCTACCTGCGTGACATTCGAGTCCAAGAAAATCAACAATGTGGAATGGCTTACTTGGAGAATTGTTGATTGAACAAAACGAAGGGAATGAGAACAGTCCCTTATACCAAAGTGATTTCCTTAGACACGCGTGTCAAGCTTTCGTCCCTGTGCAATACGATGAAAAGTGTAAGAATGAGAAACATAGAAGGAAATAACAAACAAATGAAATCAACAACAGAAGTCAGTCGTGCATTTGTGGTTACAGCAGCAATTGACCTTACCACGTAAAAGATAATAGCTACCTGCGTGTCATCCGAGTCCAAGAAAATCAACAATGTGGAATGGCTTACTTGGATAATTGATCATTATACAGGAAGAAGGGAATAAGAACAGTCCCTTATACCGATGTGGTTTCCATAGACACGTGTGTCAAGCTTTCGTCCCTGTGCAATACGATGAAAAGTGTTAGAATGAGAAACATTGAAGGAAATAACAAACAAATGAAATCAACATTAGAAGTCAGTCGTGCATTTGTGGTTAAAGCAGCAATTGACCTTACCACGTGGGAGATTATAGCTACCTGCGTGACATCCGAGTCCAAGAAAATCAACAATGTGGAATGGCTTATTTGGATAATTGATCATTATACAGAAAGAATGAAGTAAGAACAGTTCCTTATACCAAAGTGGTTTCCTTAGACACGTGTGTCAAGCTTTCGTCCCTGTGCAATACGATGAAAAGTGTTAGAATGAGAAACATTGAAGAAAATAACAAACGAATGAAATCAACAACAGAAGTCAGTCGTGCATTTGTGGTTACAGCAGCAATTGACCTTACCACGTGGGAGATTAGAGCTACCTGCGTGACATTCGAGTCCAAGAAAATCAACAATGTGGAATGGCTTACTTGGAGAATTGTTGATTGAACAAAACGAAGGGAATGAGAACAGTCCCTTATACCAAAGTGGTTTCCTTAAACACGCGTGTCAAGCTTTCGTCTCTGTGCAATACGATGAAAAGTGTTAGAATGAGAAACATTGAAGAAAATAACAAACGAATGAAATCAACAACAGAAGTCAGTCGTTCATTTGTGGTTACAGCAGCAATTGACCTTACCACGTGGGAGATTAAAGCTACCTGCGTGACATTCGAGTCCAAGAATATCAACAATGTGGAATGGCTTACTTGGAGAATTGTTGATTGAACAAAACGAAGGGAATGAGAACAGTCCCTTATACCAAAGTGGTTTCCTTAGACACGCGTGTCAAGCTTTCGTCCCTGTGCAATACGATGAAAAGTGTAAGAATGAGAAACATAGAAGGAAATAACAAACAAATGAAATCAACAACAGAAGTCAGTCGTGCATTTGTGATTACAGCAGCAATTGACCTTACCACGTGGGAGATTATAGCTACCTGCGTGACATCCGAGTCCAAGAAAATCAACAATGTGGAATGGCTCACTTGGATAATTGATCATTATACAGAAAGAATGAAGTAAGAACAGTCCCTTATACCAATGTGGTTTCCATAGACACGTGTGTCAAGCTTTCGTCCGTGTGCATTACGATGAAAAGTGTTAGAATGAGAAACATTGAAGAAAATAACAAACGAATGAAATCAACAACAGAAGTCAGTCGTGCATTTGTGGTTACAGCAGCAATTGACCTTACCACGTGGGAGATTATAGCTACCTGCGTGACATCCGAGTCCAAGAAAATCAACAATGTGGAACGGCTTACTTGGATAATTGTTCATTAAACAAAAAGAATTGAATAAGAACAGTCCCTTATACCAAAGTCGTATCCTTAGACAGGTGTGTCAAGCTTTCGTCCCTGTGCAATACGATGAAAAGTGTTAGAATGAGAAACATTGAAGAAAATAACAAACGAATGAAATCAACAACAGAAGTCAGTCGTGCATTTGTGGTTACAGCAGCAATTGACCTTACCACGTAAAAGATAATAGCTACCTGCGTGTCATCCGAGTCCAAGAAAATCTACAATGTGGAATGGCTCACTTGGATAATTGATCATTATACAGAAAGAAGGGAATAAGAACAGTCCCTTATACCAAAGTGGTTTCCTTAGACACGCGTGTCAAGCTTTCGTCTCTGTGCAATACGATGAAAAGTGTTAGAATGAGAAACATTGAAGAAAATAACAAACGAATGAAATCAACAACAGAAGTCAGTCGTGCATTTGTGGTTACAGCAGCAATTGACCTTACCACGTGGGAGATTAGAGCTACCTGCGTGACATTCGAGTCCAAGAAAATCAACAATGTGGAATGGCTTACTTGGAGAATTGTTGATTGAACAAAACGAAGGGAATGAGAACAGTCCCTTATACCAAAGTGATTTCCTTAGACACGCGTGTCAAGCTTTCGTCCCTGTGCAATACGATGAAAAGTGTAAGAATGAGAAACATAGAAGGAAATAACAAACAAATGAAATCAACAACAGAAGTCAGTCGTGCATTTGTGGTTACAGCAGCAATTGACCTTACCACGTAAAAGATAATAGCTACCTGCGTGTCATCCGAGTCCAAGAAAATCAACAATGTGGAATGGCTTACTTGGATAATTGATCATTATACAGAAAGAAGGGAATAAGAACAGTCCCTTATACCGATGTGGTTTCCATAGACACGTGTGTCAAGCTTTCGTCCCTGTGCAATACGATGAAAAGTGTTAGAATGAGAAACATTGAAGGAAATAACAAACAAATGAAATCAACATTAGAAGTCAGTCGTGCATTTGTGGTTAAAGCAGCAATTGACCTTACCACGTGGGAGATTATAGCTACCTGCGTGACATCCGAGTCCAAGAAAATCAACAATGTGGAATGGCTTATTTGGATAATTGATCATTATACAGAAAGAATGAAGTAAGAACAGTTCCTTATACCAAAGTGGTTTCCTTAGACACGTGTGTCAAGCTTTCGTCCCTGTGCAATACGATGAAAAGTGTTAGAATGAGAAACATTGAAGAAAATAACAAACGAATGAAATCAACAACAGAAGTCAGTCGTGCATTTGTGGTTACAGCAGCAATTGACCTTACCACGTGGGAGATTATAGCTACCTGCGTGACATCCGAGTCCAAGAAAATCAACAATGTGGAATGGCTTATTTGGATAATTGTTCATTAAACAAAAAGAAGGGAATGAGAACAGTCCCTTATACCAAAGTGGTTTCCTTAGACACGCGTGTCAAGCTTTCGTCTCTGTGCAATACGATGAAAAGTGTAAGAATGAGAAACATTGAAGAAAATAACAAACGAATGAAATCAACAACAGAAGTCAGTCGTGCATTTGTGGTTACAGCAGCAATTGACCTTACCACGTGGGAGATTATAGCTACCTGCGTGACATCCGAGTCCAAGAAAATCAACAATGTGGAATGGCCTACTTGGATAATTGTTCATTAAACAAAAAGAAGGGAATAAGTACAGTCCCTTATACCAAAGTGGTTTCCTCAGACAAGGTGTCAAGCTTTCGTCCCTGTGCAATACGATGAAAAATGTTAGAATGAGAAACATAAGGGGAAATAACAAACAAATGAAATCAACAACAGATGTCAGTCGTGCATTTGTGGTTACAGCAGCAATTGACCTTACCACGTAAAAGATAATAGCTACCTGCGTGTCATCCGAGTCCAAGAAAATCAACAATGTGGAATGGCTCACTTGGATAATTGATCATTATACAGAAAGAAGGGAATAAGAACAGTCCCTTATACCAATGTGGTTTCCTTAGACACGCGTGTCAAGCTTTCGTCCCTGTGCAATACGACGAAAAGTGTAAGAATGAGAAACATTGAAGGAAATAACAAACAAATGAAATCAACATTAGAAGTCAGTCGTGCATTTGTGGTTACAGCAGCAATTGACCTTACCACGTGGGAGATTATAGCTACCTGCGTGACATCCGAGTCCAAGAAAATCAACAATGTGGAATGGCTTACTTGGATAATTGATCATTATACAGAAAGAATGAAGTAAGAACAGTCCCTTATACGAATGTGGTTTCCATAGACACGTGTGTCAAGCTTTCGTCCCTGTGCAATACGATGAAAAGTGTTAGAATGAGAAACATTGAAGAAAATAACAAACGAATGAAATCAACAACAGAAGTCAGTCGTGCATTTGTGGTTACAGCAGCAATTGACCTTACCACGTGGGAGATTATAGCTACCTGCGTGACATCCGAGTCCAAGAAAATCAACAATGTGGAACGGCTTACTTGGATAATTGTTTATTAAACAAAAAGAATTGAATAAGAACAGTCCCTTATACCAAAGTGGTCTCCTTAGACACGCGTGTCAAGCTTTCGTCCCTGTGCAATACGATGAAAAGTGTTAGAATGAGAAACATAGAAGGAAATAACAAACAAATGAAATCAACAACAGAAGTCAGTCGTGCATTTGTGGTTACAGCAGCAATTGACCTTACCACGTGGGAGATTATAGCTACCTGCGTGACATCTGAGTCCAAGATAATCAACAATGTGGAATGGCTTACTTGGATAATTGTTCATTAAACAAAAAGAAGGGAATAAGAACAGTCCCTTATACCAAAGTGGTTTCCTTGGACACCTGTGTCAAGCTTTCGTTCCTGTGCAATACGATGGAAAGTGTTAGAATGAGAAACATAGAAGGAAATAACAAACAAATGAAATCAACAACAGAAGTCAGTCGTGCATTTGTGGTTACAGCAGCAATTGACCTTACCACGTGGGAGATTATAGCTACCTGCGTGACATCCGAGTCCAAGAAAATCAACAATGTGGAATGGCTTACTTGGATAATTGTTCATTAAAAAAAACGAAGGGAACAAGAACAGTCCCTTATACCAAAGTGGTTTCCTTAGACACGCGTGTCAAGCTTTCGTCCCTGTGCAATACGATGAAAAGTGTTAGAATGAGAAACATAGAAGGAAATAACAAACAAATGAAATCAACAACAGAAGTCAGTCGTGCATTTGTGGTTACAGCAGCAATTGACCTTACCACGTGGGAGATTATAGCTACCTGCGTGACATCTGAGTCCAAGATAATCAACAATGTGGAATGGCTTACTTGGATAATTGTTCATTAAACAAAAAGAAGGGAATAAGAACAGTCCCTTATACCAAAGTGGTTTCCTTAGACACCTGTGTCAAGCTTTCGTTCCTGTGCAATACGATGAAAAGTGTTAGAATGAGAAACATAGAAGGAAATAACAAACAAATGAAATCAACAACAGAAGTCAGTCGTGCATTTGTGGTTACAGCAGCAATTGACCTTACCACGTGGGAGATTATAGCTACCTGCGTGACATCCGAGTCCAAGAAAATCAACAATGTGGAATGGCTTACTTGGATAATTGTTCATTAAACAAAAAGAAGGGAATAAGAACAGTCCCTCATACCAAAGTGGTTTCCTTAGACACCTGTTTCAAGCTTTCGTTCCTGTGCAATACGATGAAAAGTGTTAGAATGAGAAACATAGAAGGAAATAACAAACAAATGAAATCAAAACAGAAGTCAGTCGTGCATTGGTGGTTACAGCAGCAATTGACCTTACCACGTGGGAGATTATAGCTACCTGCGTGACATCCAAGTCCAAGAAAATCAACAATGTGGAATGGCTTACTTGGATAATTGTTCATTAAACATAAAGAAGGGAATAAGAACAGTCCCTCATACCAAAGTGGTTTCCTTAGACACCTGTGTCAAGCTTTCGTTCCTGTGCAATACGATGAAAAGTGTTAGAATGAGAAACATAGAAGGAAATAACAAACAAATGAAATCAACAACAGAAGTCAGTCGTGCATTGGTGGTTACAGCAGCAATTGACCTTACCACGTGGGAGATTATAGCTACCTGCGTGACATCCAAGTCCAAGATAATCAACAATGTGGAATGGCTTACTTGGATAATTGTTCATTAAACAAAAAGAAGGGGATAAGAACAGTCTCTTATACCAAAGTGGTTTCCTTAGACACCTGTGTCAAGCTTTCGTTCCTGTGCAACTCAGTTGCGAGAGAGTGTGACATTCACTTTGATTCGTTGGCGTGTATTGTCGATAAATATGTAACGGGGTTAGATTGAATGTATATGATTGTATTTTTTTTTATATTTTTGGTATACGGTTATCTTCTTGCTCTTGAGATATTATATTGGTTATCAGTGTTGATTTTTGATGTGTCATGTATTGAAGCTAATTTAGATTATTGTGAATCGATATTGTCGGTTCATTTCTGTATTTTTTATGTTTTTTTTCATCTCATTTTGCACTGTAGCTTGGTTTTTTTATTACTTGGTTAATTATTTTCTGTAATTGGGTGTTTACCTGTTGAAAATAAAGATCTTATTATTATTATTATTATTATATAATACGATGAAAAGTGTTAGAATGAGAAACATAGAAGGAAATAACAAACAAATGAAATCAACAACAGAAGTCAGTCGTGCATTTGTGGTTACAGCAGCAATTGACCTTACCACGTGGGAGATTATAGCTACCTGCGTGACATCCGAGTCCAAGAAAATCAACAATGTGGAATGGCTTACTTGGATAATTGTTCATTAAACAAAACGAAGGGAATAAGAACAGTCCCTTATACCAAAGTGGTTTCTTTAGACACGCGTGTCAAGCTTTCGTCCCTGTGCAATACGATGAAAAGTGTTAGAATGAGAAACTTTGAAGGAAATAACAAACAAATGAAATCAACATTAGAAGTCAGTCGTGCATTTGTGGTTACAGCAGCAATTGACCTTACCACGTGGGAGATTATAGCTACCTGCGTGACATCCGAGTCCAAGATAATCAACAATGTGGAATGGCTTACTTGGATAATTGTTCATTAAACAAAAAGAAGGGGATAAGAACAGTCTCTTATACCAAAGTGGTTTCCTTAGACACCTGTTTCAAGCTTTCGTTCCTGTGCAATACGATGAAAAGTGTTAGAATGAGAAACATAGAAGGAAATAACAAACAAATGAAATCAAAACAGAAGTCAGTCGTGCATTGGTGGTTACAGCAGCAATTGACCTTACCACGTGGGAGATTATAGCTACCTGCGTGACATCCAAGTCCAAGAAAATCAACAATGTGGAATGGCTTACTTGGATAATTGTTCATTAAACATAAAGAAGGGAATAAGAACAGTCCCTCATACCAAAGTGGTTTCCTTAGACACCTGTGTCAAGCTTTCGTTCCTGTGCAATACGATGAAAAGTGTTAGAATGAGAAACATAGAAGGAAATAACAAACAAATGAAATCAACAACAGAAGTCAGTCGTGCATTTGTGGTTACAGCAGCAATTGACCTTACCACGTGGGAGATTATAGCTACCTGCGTGACATCCGAGTCCAAGAAAATCAACAATGTGGAATGGCTTACTTGGATAATTGTTCATTAAACAAAACGAAGGGAATAAGAACAGTCCCTTATACCAAAGTGGTTTCCTTAGACACGCGTGTCAAGCTTTCGTCCCTGTGCAATAAGATGAAAAGTGTTAGAATGAGAAACATTGAAGGAAATAACAAACAAATGAAATCAACATTAGAAGTCAGTCGTGCATTTGTGGTTACAGCAGCAATTGACCTTACCACGTGGGAGATTATAGCTACCTGCGTGACATCCGAGTCCAAGATAATCAACAATGTGGAATGGCTTACTCGGATAATTGTTCATTAAACAAAAAGAAGGGAATAAGAACAGTCCCTTATACCAAAGTGGTTTCCTTAGACACCTGTGTCAAGCTTTCGTTCCTGTGCAATACGATGTAAAGTGTTAGAATGAGAATCATTGAAGAAAATAACAAACGAATGAAATCAACAACAGAAGTCAGTCGTGCATTCGTGGTTACAGCAGCAATTGACCTTACCACGTGGGAGATTACAGCTACCTGCGTGACATCCGAGCCCAAGAAAATCAACAATGTGGAACGGCTTACTTGGATAATTGTTCATTAAACAAAAAGAAGGGAATAAGAACAGTCCCTTATACCAAAGTGGTTTCCTTAGACACGCGTGTCAAGCTTTCGTCCCTGTGCAATACGATGAAAAGTGTTAGAATGAGAAACAGAGAAGGAAATAACGAACAAATGAAATCAACAACAGAAGTCAGTCGTGCATTTGTGGTTACAGCAGCAATTGACCTCACCACGTGGGAGATTATAGCTACCTGCGTGACATCCGAGTCCAAGATAATCAACAATGTGGAATGGCCTACTTGGATAATTGTTGATTAAACAAAAAAAAGAGAATAAGAACAGTCCCTTATACCAAAGTGGTTTCCTTAGACACGTGTATCAAGCTTTCGTCCCTGTGCAATACGATGAAAAGTGTTAGAATGAGAAACAGAGAAGGAAATAACGAACAAATGAAATCAACAACAGAAGTCAGTCGTGCATTTGTGGTTACAGCAGCAATTGACCTTACCACGTGGGAGATTATAGCTACCTGCGTGACATTCGAGTCCAAGAAAATCAACAATGTGGAATGGCTTACTTGGATAATTGTTGATTGAACAAAAAGAAGGGAATAAGAACAGTCCCTCATACCAAAGTGGTTTCCTTAGACACGTGTGTCAAGCTTTCGTCCCTGTGCAATACGATGAGAAGTGTTAGAATGAGAAACATTGAAGGAAATAACAAACAAATGAAATCAACATTAGAAGTCAGTCGTGCATTTGTGGTTACAGCAGCAATTGACCTTACCACGTGGGAGATTATAGCTACCTGCGTGACATCCGAGTCCAAGAAAATCAACAATGTGGAATGGCCTACTTGGATAATTGTTGATTAAACAAAAAAAAATAAGAACAGTCCCTTATAACAAAGTGGTTTCCTTAGACACGTGTGTCAAGCTTTCGTCCCTGTGCAATACGATGAAAAGTGTTAGAATGAGAAACATAGAAGGAAATAACAAACAAATGAAATCAACAACAGAATTCAGTCGTGCATTTGTGGTTACAGCAGCAATTGACCTTACCACGTGGGAGCTTATAGCTACCTGCGTGACATCCGAGTCCAAGAAAATCAACAATGTGGAATGGCTTACTTGGATAATTGTTGATTGAACAAAAAGAAGGGAATAAGAAAAGTCCCTCATACCAAAGTGGTTTTCTTAGACACGTGTGTCAAGCTTTCGTCCCTGTGCAATACGATGAAAAGTGTTATAATGAGAAACATTGAAGGAAATAACAAACAAATGAAATCAACAACAGAAGTCAGTCGTGCATTTGTGATTTCAGCAGCAATTGACCTTACCACGTGGGAGATTATAGCTACCTGCGTGACATCCGAGTCCAAGAAAATCAACAATGTGGAATGACTTACTTGGATAATTGATCATTATACAGAAAGAATGAAGTAAGAACAGTCCCTTATACGAATGTGGTTTCCATAGACACGTGTGTCAAGCTTTCGTCCCTGTGCAATACGATGAAAAGTGTAAGAATGAGAAACATAGAAGGAAAAAACAAACAAATGAAATCAACAACAGAAGTCAGTCGTGCATTTGTGGTTACAGCAGCAATTGACCTTACCACGTGGGAGATTCTAGCTACCTTCGTGACATCCGAGTCCAAGAAAATCAACAATGTGGAATGGCTTACTTGGATAATTGTTCATTAAACAAAAAGAAGGGAATAAGAACAGTCCCTTATACCAAAGTGGTTTCCTTAGACACGCGTGTCAAGCTTTCGTCCCTGTGCAATACGATGGGAAGTGTTAGAATGAGAAACATTGAAGGAAATAACAAACAAATGAAATCAACAACAGAAGTCAGCCGTCCAATTGTGGTTACAGCAGCAATTGACCTTACCACATTGGAGATTATAGCTAGCTGCGTGACATCCTAGTCCAAGAAAATCAACAATGTGGAATGACTTACTTGGATAATTGATCATTTTACAGAAAGAAGGGAATAAGAACAGTCCCTTATACCAATGTGGTTTCCATAGACACGTGTGTCAAGCTTTCGTCCCTGTGCAATACGATGAGAAGTGTTAGAATGAGAAACATTGAAAGAAATAACAAACAAATGAAATCAACAACAGAAGTCAGCCGTCCAATTGTGGTTACAGCAGCAATTGACCTTACCACATTGGAGATTATAGCTAGCTGCGTGACATCCTAGTCCAAGAAAATCAACAATGTAGAATGGCTTACTTGGATAATTGTTGATTAAACAAAAAGAAGGGAATAAGAACAGTCCCTCATAGATACAATTGAATTGTAATTATTCATTTCATAGTAGAAACTGGTATTCGTCCAAAGAAACATGAATAGAATTGGGATTTTATAAATAAAAAAATATAAAAATTGAATATAAGATTCTAACATATGAATTTAGCAATAAAGAGTTCTATAATAACAATATAAGATTCCACATTCGAAATTTAATGCCGTCTTTTCAATCGATTGCAGAGTTTATTCATTTGAAACCTTGCTTTCATATTTCATATGCATTGTCATTTCTAGACATTACTCTATTTCATTGGTCAATTATTGTTTGATTCTGAATTGCGAAACGACGAATTTTTCTATTCTTTTAAATCTGAGGTCTAAAAATGTAAAAGAATTGAATAGACTTGACCAATCCTTATTCAGAAGCAAATTCTAGAGGTTTTAGGCATTTACATTAGTGAATGGTGGAACATCCAAAATGTTACCAAATCGAGGCCTATGCCATTGAATAGTTGGTATCCCAGACAATCGAAACTACTAGCGTACACCAGATGTAAATTACAAGCACAGACCTTTAACTGTAGTAAGAGAGAAATTCAATATATTCTGAGTTCACATGTCTAATATCCAGGATAATAAAATTTAAAGAAATCCAATCTGACCTTGGACAGAACTTTTTTTTGAGTAATTATTCAACTAAGTTTTGATTTTCAAGTGAATTAGAGGACCAATAGAAAAAAGAAATTTTATAGTAGTCAGAGACGAGAATTCTCCAAAAAAATTGTTCTGACCCAGGAAAAGGAATAATAGGTTATAAAACGGAAATTAATGAGTGTTTTGTTTTGGGTCATTATAGATATAGGTTAATTCAGAGTTCATGACTGGTATATTTGTGATTTTTGTGAAACAAAAAAAAATTACATGATTCGAGTGCATGAAGTACGATCTTCCAAAATATCCTCATTTATCTAGGTTACAGAAGTAGGAGAACGTAGCGCCGCTGAACACAGGGGGAAATTATAAAGTTTGGTCAAGTTTTTTTTTATTACATTGAGCGAAATTCACCTGATTTCAAGAGCAAAGAAAAAGGAATAAAGAGTCCAAAGTCCTGAAATAGCTAATACTGTTTATGGTTGATTGGAATTTTCACGAAGACGATCTTTTTTTCCTTCTGAGATAGTAGTTCTTGCAAAAATTTAATTTAAGTTTTAGGAAAAGAAATCTCTTCAAAAAAAAACAAACAAAATTTTACATTTATACAAAGTTCGTTTATTAAAATATAATATTTATTTTTTATATACATATACATATATATATAACATTGTAAAGTCAATTTATCATATTCTCCCGAAATACAATACATGGCATTACTCATGAAACAACAGAAAAATATTACAATGTTCAGCATCCTTAAATCTAATCTGTACAAATTAACAACTATGTCAATGAATCTTTACACTTCACACCGTATCACTCCTTCGATAAAATAATAAATAAGGAACTCTATCTCCTTGACGTTTAAGAACATCTTCTTCCGTAACTCTGTTTATTTTAGAGTCATCAAACCTCAACTATGTATTATACCCCGAATGGAAAGTATCTGCTATATAATGCCCATGGCTGGCCTCCTTTCCTACATGGTATACTACAGATATTAATTTATATTGTCTCTCCGCTGAAGTATTCGTCCTTCCAGATAATATTTTAGAATCAATCTGCAGATTGATGGGAAATTCTATAGTCTTCATTATTTTAGTGCAGCCATTCATTCTGTATTCGAAGCATTTCAAATGTAATACTAAAACTACAGGCAACTTCTCTATCATCACTTGCTGCCATGCTTCAACCGTTTCTTTCGTTTTCGATGATGTCAGACCCTTTAGTTTGTTCTTGGTTGTAAGGCCTTCTAAAGCTTCAGCTATGTTATTTGCTTTCTTAATATTTAATGGCAATGTTAGGAATGGTTCAATATTTTCTGGAATTTCGTCTCCGGTTTTATGGATTCTTGAACAGAGAAGTCCTCCAAATATATCACTAATCGGTGTCTTGTCCATTTGTATTTCTCTTGTTACATTCCCTTCGTTCCTAGGACCAATAACTTTCCAATCATCCACATCTATTTTCACTTCTTTTTTAGCTGCTTGAATATTTTCGTCATGGCTAATCAATTTCATTATTCCCATCATTTCATCATTGAGTCCATTCAACAGAAGGCCCAAGATTTCTTCGGCGTCTTCTTGTCGGCCTTCAACAAGGAAAGAATCGCTACGTGTTCCGTTTAGCATCGTATAAAACGATGAGGCCTCAAACGAATTGCCATTGTCTATATTGACGAAAGTTTGCTTCTTGTTTTTCTTTTTTGAACGTGACTTGCGTCTTCCATTGGGCAGATTATCGAAGTTATTCATAAATTTACACCTGGAATAGTTGAATAATGAAAATACATATATAAAATTGTTATTCAATCAAAGTTGCAAATTATATTTATTTATACTTACATATTTTCACTCATTGTTATTGATTTCAGTGCATTATTGTGAGTGAAGTTCTCTGATAGCCATTTGAGGAGATTACAAAGTGGTGGGCAAGCAAGTGAGGCTTGTAATATTGAGTTTATATAACGAAGGTTACTTTTGTTTCGTAAACCCCTGGGTTTAAAACTGGTTTGGGTCCCATCAAGTTTATAGTTCTTGAGAAATTCTGAAAATTTAAAAATATTACTAACCATGATAGAAACTTGAATTTTCACTGATATCTGTAGGTGAAAACCAAAGCATTCCACTTTTCATCGAGTAAAATGGGTTCAACTAAGTAAAATAATTATCTACTGTAGATGTAAGCAAATTGTTAGTTGAAAGTTAGATAAATATATAAAAAAAGATATGGTTTTGAACTCACCTCCTAACATATGAGTGGCTGAATCTATTTTTTGACTACTTTTGTATGTTTTAAAGATGTTACATGTGAATCATTAATTTTATTGTCTATTTTCTCATTCGATATTGTTTTAACATCTTTATCAAATAGACTAGCCCATGATTTTTTCCATACATTTACTGTGGGCTCCTCAATTTTAGATTCATTTTTATTCGAGATGCTACTTTCAATTTTTTCAATTGTCCTATTGGAAATTGTATCATTTTTGATTATCTCTGTATTATCTGTTGCATTAATTTCAACTGTTTTTACAGCTGAACTAGGGGGAGTTGAAGGTTTCGAATGTTTTCCTGTCATCTCATTCTGTATAAAAGGTTTTGTTATTGATAATCCATTGTAATTGATTACAGATTTTCTACACTCATTTTCTGAAAAAGTTGATATTAGTTGATTCATTATTATATTACATATTCATATTGACCATGAATAATTCTTTCAAGATCTCTATACTTACTTGCAGAAAATTTTTGTTTAACTCTACAGGGTAATTTGTATTCACTAGAATTGGTAAATAATATGTTATTAATAATACCTCTTCTTCTTCTAACTGAGTTAACTCCAAGAAATGTAGATTCTGAAAAAAAAAATAACAATATAATAGTGGAAATCATTTTGGAAATTATAATATTTCTGTATATAGTATATCCAAAGTCATTCGTGAGTGGAATTCGAATAATCATGAACTGCCAATCCCAACTCTGCTCACCGATTTTCCGTAGTCCCCATAGGTTAGGAGAAATTTGAAGTCGAAATTTTTGGAAAAAACCGTAAAAATTCAATCTCTCTATAAAAATCGTTATATCTCCTAAACTACTCGTCGCAGACCCCTCATATAAAAACTTTCGTGATCTACGTGAACAAATCAATAGAAAAAGAGGTATATTATCACCAAGAAGGAACTTTTAATTTTTTACAATTTTTTAAGGTCCGGGGTAAGGAAAATTCGAGAAAATTCAATCTCTCTACAAAAATCGTTATATCTCCTAAACTATTCGTCGCAGACCCCTCAAATAAAAACTTTCGTGATCTTCGTGAACAGATCAATAGAAAAAGAGGTATTTTATTACCAAGAAAAATCTTTTAATTTTTTACAATTTTTCAAGGTCCGGGGTAAGGAAAATTCGAGAAAATTCAATCTCTCTATAAAAATCGTTATATCTCCTAAACTATTCGTCGCAGACTCCTCAAATAAAAACTTTCGTGAACTACATGACCAGATCAATAGAAAAGAGGTATATTATTACCAAGAAGGAACTTTTAATTTTTTACAATTTTTTAAGGTCCGGGGTGAGGAAAATTCGAGAAAATTCGAGAAAATTTTTCGACTCAAATATTGTCAGGCGAGAGTGGGATTCGAATAACCATGAACTGCCAATACCAACTCTGCTTACCGATTTTCCGTAGTCCCCATAGTTTAGGAGAAATTTGAATTCGAAATTTTTGGAAAAAACCGTAAAAATTCAATCTCTCTACAAAAATCGTTATATCTCCTAAACTATTCGTCGCAAACCCCTCAAATAGAAACTTTCGGTATCTACGTGACCAGATCAATAGAAAAAGAGGTATATTATTACCAAGAAGGAACATTTAATTTTTTACAATTTTTTAAGGTCCGGGGTAAAGAAAATTCGAGAAAATTTTTCGACTCAAATATTGTCAGGCGAGAGTGGGATTCGAATAACCATGAACTGCCAATACCAACTCTGCTCACCGATTTTCCGTAGTCCCCATAGTTTAGGAGAAATTTGAAGTCGAAATTTTTGGAAAAAACCTTAAAAATTCAATCTCTCTATAAAAATCGTTATCCTTCTTGGTAATAATATACCTCTTTTTCTATTGATCTGGTCACGTAGATCACGAAAGTTTTTATTTGAGGGGTTTGCGACGAATAGTTTAGGAGATATAACGATTTTTGTAGAGAGATTGAATTTTTACGGTTTTTTTCCAAAAATTTCGAATTCAAATTTCTCCTAAACTATGGGGACTACGGAAAATCGGTAAGCAGAGTTGGTATTGGCAGTTCATGGTTATTCGAATCCCACTCTCGCCTGACAATATATGAGTCGAAAAATTTTCTCGAATTTTCTCGAATTTTACTTACCCCGGACCTTGAAAAATTGTAAAAAATTGAAAGTTCCTTCTTGGTAATAATATACCTCTTTTTCTATTGATCTGGTCATGTAGATCACGAAAGGTTTTATTTGAGGTGTCTGTGACGAATAGTTTAGGAGATATAACGATTTTTATAGAGAGATTGAATTTTCTCGAATTTTCCTTACCCCGGACCTTGAAAAATTGTAAAAAATCAAAAGATCTTTCTTGGTAATAAAATACCTCTTTTTCTATTGATCTGTTCACGTAGATCACGAAAGTTTTTATTTGAGGGGTCTGCGACGAATAGTTTAGGAGATATAACGATTTTTGTAGAGAGATTGAATTTTCTCGAATTTTCCTTACCCCGGACCTTAACAAATTGTAAAAAATTAAAAGTTCCTTCTTGGTAATTATATACCTCTTTTTCTATTGATCTGGTCACGTAGATCACGAAAGTTTTTATTTGAGGAGTCTGCGACGAATAGTTTAGGAGATATAACGATTTTTATAGAGAGATTGAATTTTCTCGAATTTTCCTTACCCCGGACCTTAACAAATTGTAAAAAATTAAAAGTTCCTTCTTGGTAATTATATACCTCTTTTTCTATTGATCTGGTCACGTAGATCACGAAAGTTTTTATTTGAGGAGTCTGCGACGAATAGTTTAGGAGATATAACGATTTTTATAGAGAGATTGAATTTTCTCGAATTTTCCTTACCCCGGACCTTAAAAAATTGTAAAAAATTAAAAGTTCCTTCTTGGTGATAATATACCTCTTTTTCTATTGATCTGTTCACGTAGATCACGAAAGTTTTTATATGAGGGGTCTGCGACGAATAGTTTAGGAGATATAACGATTTTTGTAGAGAGATTAAATTTTCTCGAATTTTCTCGAATTTTCCTTACCCCGGACCTTAAAAAATTGTAAAAAATTAAAAGTTCCTTCTTGGTAATAATATACCTCTTTTTTCTATTGATCTGGTCACGTAGATCACGAAAGTTTTTATTTGAGGGGTTTGCGACGAATAGTTTAGGAGATATAACGATTTTTGTAGAGAGATTGAATTTTCACGGTTTTTTCCAAAAATTTCGAATTCAAATTTCTCCTAAACTATGGGGACTACGGAAAATCGGTAAGCAGAGTTGGTATTGGCAGTTCATGGTTATTCGAATCCCACTCTCGCCTGACAATATTTGAGTCGAAAAATTTTCTCGAATTTTCTCGAATTTTTCTTACCCCGGACCTTGAAAAATTGTAAAAAATTGAAAGTTCCTTCTTGGTAATAATATACCTCTTTTTCTATTGATCTGGTCATGTAGATCACGAAAGTTTTTATTTGAGGAGTCTGCGACGAATAGTTTAGGAGATATAACGATTTTTATAGAGAGATTGAATTTTCTCGAATTTTCCTTACCCCGGACCTTAAAAAATTGTAAAAAATTAAAAGTTCCTTCTTGGTAATTATATACCTTTTTTTCTATTGATCTGGTCACGTAGATCACGAAAGTTTTTATTTGAGGAGTCTGCGACGAATAGTTTAGGAGATATAACGATTTTTATAGAGAGAATGAATTTTCTCGAATTTTCCTTACCCAGGACCTTGAAAAATTGTAAAAAATTAAAAGATCTTTCTTGGTAATAAAATACCTCTTTTTCTATTGATCTGTTCACGTAGATCACGAAAGTTTTTATTTGAGGGGTCTGCGACGAAAAGTTTAGGAGATATAACGATTTTTGTAGAGAGATTGAATTTTCTCGAATTTTCCTTACCCCGGACCTTAAAAAATTGTAAAAAATTAAAAGTTCCTTCTTGGTGATAATATACCTCTTTTTCTATTGATCTGTTCATGTAGTTCACGAAGATCACGAAAGTTTTTATATGAGGGGTCTGCGACGAATAGTTTAGGAGATATAACGATTTTTGTAGAGAGATTGAATTTTCTCGAATTTTCCTTACCCCGGACCTTAAAAAATTGTAAAAAATTAAAAGTTCCTTCTTGGTGATAATATACCTCTTTTTCTATTGATCTGTTCACGTAGATCACGAAAGTTTTTATATGAGGGGTCTGCGACGAATAGTTTAGGAGATATAACGATTTTTATAGAGAGATTGAATTTTTACGGTTTTTTCCAAAAATTTCGACTTCAAATTTCTCCTAAACTATGGGGACTACGGAAAATCGGTGAGCAGAGTTGGTATTGGCAGTTCATGATTATTCGAATTCCACTCACGAATGACAATATTTGAGCCGAAGAATTTTCTCGAATTTTCTCGAATTTTCCTTACCCCGGACCTTAAAAAATTGTAAAAAATTAAAAGTTCCTTCTTGGTAATAATATACCTCTTTTTCTATTGATCTGGTCACGTAGATCACGAAAGTTTTTATTTGAGGGGTTTGCGACGAATAGTTTAGGAGATATAACGATTTTTGTAGAGAGATTGAATTTTTACGGTTTTTTCCAAAAATTTCGAATTCAAATTTCTCCTAAACCATGGGGACTACGGAAAATCGGTAAGCAGAGTTGGTATTGGCAGTTCATGGTTATTCGAATCCCACTGTCGCCTGACAATATTTGAGTCGAAAAATTTTCTCGAATTTTCTCGAATTTTCCTTACCCCGGACCTTAAAAAATTGTAAAAAATTAAAAGTTCCTTCTTGGTAATAATAAACCTTTTATTTCTATTGATCTGGTCACGTAGATCACGAAAGTTTTTATTTGAGGTGTCTGCGACGAATAGTTTAGGAGATATAACGATTTTTATAGAGAGATTGAATTTTCTCGAATTTTCCTTACCCCGGACCTTGAAAAATTGTAAAAAATCGAAAGATCTTTCTTGGTAATAAAATACCTCTTTTTCTATTGATCTGTTCACGTAGATCACGAAAGTTTTTATTTGAGGGGTCTGCGACGAATAGTTTAGGAGATATAACGATTTTTGTAGAGAGATTGAATTTTCTCGAATTTTCCTTACCCCGGACCTTAAAAAATTGGAAAAAATTAAAAGTTCCTTCTTGGTAATAATATACCTCTTTTTCTATTGATCTGGTCACGTAGATCACGAAAGTTTTTATTTGAGGGGTTTGCAACGAATAGTTTAGGAGATATAACGATTTTTGTAGAGAGATTGAATTTTTACGGTTTTTTCCAAAAATTTCGAATTCAAATTCCTCCTGAACTATGGGGACTACGGAAAATCGGTGAGCAGAGTTGGTATTGGCAGTTCATGGTTATTCGAATCCCACTCTCGCCTGACAATATTTGAGTCGAAAAATTTTCTCGAATTTTCTCGAATTTTTCTTACCCCGGACCTTAAAAAATTGTAAAAAATTGAAAGTTCCTTCTTGGTAATAATATACCTCTTTTTCTATTGATCTGGTCATGTAGATCACGAAAGTTTTTATTTGAGGTGTCTGTGACGAATAGTTTAGGAGATATAACGATTTTTATAGAGAGATTGAATTTTCTCGAATTTTCCTTACCCCGGACCTTGAAAAATTGTAAAAAATCAAAAGATCTTTCTTGGTAATAAAATACCTCTTTTTCTATTGATCTGTTCACGTAGATCACGAAAGTTTTTATTTGAGGGGTCTGCGACGAATAGTTTAGGAGATATAACGATTTTTGTAGAGAGATTGAATTTTCTCGAATTTTCCTTACCCCGGACCTTAACAAATTGTAAAAAATTAAAAGTTCCTTCTTGGTAATTATATACCTCTTTTTCTATTGATCTGGTCACGTAGATCACGAAAGTTTTTATTTGAGGAGTCTGCGACGAATAGTTTAGGAGATATAACGATTTTTATAGAGAGATTGAATTTTCTCGAATTTTCCTTACCCCGGACCTTAACAAATTGTAAAAAATTAAAAGTTCCTTCTTGGTAATTATATACCTCTTTTTCTATTGATCTGGTCACGTAGATCACGAAAGTTTTTATTTGAGGAGTCTGCGACGAATAGTTTAGGAGATATAACGATTTTTATAGAGAGATTGAATTTTCTCGAATTTTCCTTACCCCGGACCTTAAAAAATTGTAAAAAATTAAAAGTTCCTTCTTGGTGATAATATACCTCTTTTTCTATTGATCTGTTCACGTAGATCACGAAAGTTTTTATATGAGGGGTCTGCGACGAATAGTTTAGGAGATATAACGATTTTTGTAGAGAGATTAAATTTTCTCGAATTTTCTCGAATTTTCCTTACCCCGGACCTTAAAAAATTGTAAAAAATTAAAAGTTCCTTCTTGGTAATAATATACCTTTTTTTTCTATTGATCTGGTCACGTAGATCACGAAAGTTTTTATTTGAGGGGTTTGCGACGAATAGTTTAGGAGATATAACGATTTTTGTAGAGAGATTGAATTTTCACGGTTTTTTCCAAAAATTTCGAATTCAAATTTCTCCTAAACTATGGGGACTACGGAAAATCGGTAAGCAGAGTTGGTATTGGCAGTTCATGGTTATTCGAATCCCACTCTCGCCTGACAATATATGAGTCGAAAAATTTTCTCGAATTTTCTCGAATTTTTCTTACCCCGGACCTTGAAAAATTGTAAAAAATTGAAAGTTCCTTCTTGGTAATAATATACCTCTTTTTCTATTGATCTGGTCATGTAGATCACGAAAGTTTTTATTTGAGGAGTCTGCGACGAATAGTTTAGGAGATATAACGATTTTTATAGAGAGATTGAATTTTCTCGAATTTTCCTTACCCCGGACCTTAAAAAATTGTAAAAAATTAAAAGTTCCTTCTTGGTAATTATATACCTTTTTTTCTATTGATCTGGTCACGTAGATCACGAAAGTTTTTATTTGAGGAGTCTGCGATGAATAGTTTAGGAGATATAACGATTTTTATAGAGAGATTGAGTTTTCTCGAATTTTCCTTACCCAGGACCTTGAAAAATTGTAAAAAATTAAAAGATCTTTCTTGGTAATAAAATACCTCTTTTTCTATTGATCTGTTCACGTAGATCACGAAAGTTTTTATTTGAGGGGTCTGCGACGAAAAGTTTAGGAGATATAACGATTTTTGTAGAGAGATTGAATTTTCTCGAATTTTCCTTACCCCGGACCTTAAAAAATTGTAAAAAATTAAAAGTTCCTTCTTGGTGATAATATACCTCTTTTTCTATTGATCTGTTCATGTAGTTCACGAAGATCACGAAAGTTTTTATATGAGGGGTCTGCGACGAATAGTTTAGGAGATATAACGATTTTTGTAGAGAGATTGAATTTTCTCGAATTTTCCTTACCCCGGACCTTAAAAAATTGTAAAAAATTAAAAGTTCCTTCTTGGTGATAATATACCTCTTTTTCTATTGATCTGTTCACGTAGATCACGAAAGTTTTTATATGAGGGGTCTGCGACGAATAGTTTAGGAGATATAACGATTTTTATAGAGAGATTGAATTTTTACGGTTTTTTCCAAAAATTTCGACTTCAAATTTCTCCTAAACTATGGGGACTACGGAAAATCGGTGAGCAGAGTTGGTATTGGCAGTTCATGATTATTCGAATTCTACTCACGAATGACAATATTTGAGCCGAAGAATTTTCTCGAATTTTCTCGAATTTTCCTTACCCCGGACCTTAAAAAATTGTAAAAAATTAAAAGTTCCTTCTTGGTAATAATATACCTCTTTTTCTATTGATCTGGTCACGTAGATCACGAAAGTTTTTATTTGAGGGGTTTGCGACGAATAGTTTAGGAGATATAACGATTTTTGTAGAGAGATTGAATTTTTACGGTTTTTTCCAAAAATTTCGAATTCAAATTTCTCCTTAACCATGGGGACTACGGAAAATCGGTAAGCAGAGTTGGTATTGGCAGTTCATGGTTATTCGAATCCCACTGTCGCCTGACAATATTTGAGTCGAAAAATTTTCTCGAATTTTCTCGAATTTTCCTTACCCCGGACCTTAAAAAATTGTAAAAAATTAAAAGTTCCTTCTTGGTAATAATAAACCTTTTATTTCTATTGATCTGGTCACGTAGATCACGAAAGTTTTTATTTGAGGTGTCTGCGACGAATAGTTTAGGAGATATAACGATTTTTATAGAGAGATTGAATTTTCTCGAATTTTCCTTACCCCGGACCTTGAAAAATTGTAAAAAATCGAAAGATCTTTCTTGGTAATAAAATACCTCTTTTTCTATTGATCTGTTCACGTAGATCACGAAAGTTTTTATTTGAGGGGTCTGCGACGAATAGTTTAGGAGATATAACGATTTTTGTAGAGAGATTGAATTTTCTCGAATTTTCCTTACCCCGGACCTTAAAAAATTGGAAAAAATTAAAAGTTCCTTCTTGGTAATAATATACCTCTTTTTCTATTGATCTGGTCACGTAGATCACGAAAGTTTTTATTTGAGGGGTTTGCAACGAATAGTTTAGGAGATATAACGATTTTTGTAGAGAGATTGAATTTTTACGGTTTTTTCCAAAAATTTCGAATTCAAATTCCTCCTGAACTATGGGGACTACGGAAAATCGGTGAGCAGAGTTGGTATTGGCAGTTCATGGTTATTCGAATCCCACTCTCGCCTGACAATATTTGAGTCGAAAAATTTTCTCGAATTTTCTCGAATTTTTCTTACCCCGGACCTTAAAAAATTGTAAAAAATTGAAAGTTCCTTCTTGGTAATAATATACCTCTTTTTCTATTGATCTGGTCATGTAGATCACGAAAGTTTTTATTTGAGCAGTCCGCGACGAATAGTTTAGGAGATATAACGATTTTTATAGAGAGATTGAATTTTCTCGAATTTTCCTTACCCCGGACCTTGAAAAATTGTAGAAAATCAAAAGATCTTTCTTGGTAATAAAATACCTCTTTTTCTATTGATCTGTTCACGTAGATCACGAAAGTTTTTATTTGAGGGGTCTGCGACGAATAGTTTAGGAGATATAACGATTTTTGTAGAGAGATTGAATTTTCTCGAATTTTCCTTACCCCGGACCTTAAAAAATTGTGAAAAATTAAAAGTTCCTTCTTGGTGATAATATACCTCTTTTTCTATTGATCTGTTCACGTAGTTCACGAAGATCACGAAAGTTTTTATTTGAGGGGTCTGCGACGAATAGTTTAGGAGATATAACGATTTTTGTAGAGAGATTGAATTTTCTCGAATTTTCCTTACCCCGGACCTTGAAAAATTGTAAAAAATTAAAAGTTCCTTCTTGGTAATAATATACCTCTTTTTCTATTGATCTGGTCACGTAGATCACGAAAGTTTTTATTTGAGGGGTATGCGACGAATAGCTTAGGAGATATAACGATTTTTGTAGTGAGATTGAATTTTTACGGTTTTTTCCAAAAATTTCGAATTCAAATTTCTCCTAAACTATGGGGACTACAGAAAATCGGTAAGCAGAGTTGGTGTTGGCAGTTCATGGTTATTCGAATCCCACTCTCGCCTGACAATATTTGAGTCGAAAAATTTTCTCGAATTTTCTCGAATTTTCCTCACCCCGGACCTTAAAAAATTGTAAAAAATTAAAAGTTCCTTCTTGGTAATAATATACCTCTTTTTCTATTGATCTGGTCATGAAGATCACGAAAGTTTTTATTTGAGGAGTCTGCGACGAATAGTTTAGGAGATATAACGATTTTTATAGAGAGATTGAATTTTCTCGAATTTTCCTTACCCCGGACCTTGAAAAATTGTAAAAAATTGAAAGATCTTTCTTGGTAATAAAATACCTCTTTTTCTATTGATCTGTTCACGTAGATCACGAAAGTTTTTATTTGAGGGGTCTGCGACGAAAAGTTTAGGAGATATAACGATTTTTGTAGAGAGATTGAATTTTCTCGAATTTTCCTTACCCCGGACCTTAAAAAATTGTAAAAAATTAAAAGTTCCTTCTTGGTGATAATATACCTCTTTTTCTATTGATGTGTTCACGTAGATCACGAAGGTTTTTATATGAGGGGTCTGCGACGAATAGTTTAGGAGATGTAACGATTTTTATAGAGAGATTGAATTTTTACGGTTTTTTCCAAAAATTTCGACTTCAAATTTCTCCTAAACTATGGGGACTACGGAAAATCGGTGAGCAGAGTTGGTATTGGCAGTTCATGGTTATTCGAATCCCACTCTCGCCTGACAATATTTGAGTCGAAAAATTTTCTCGAATTTTCTCGAATTTTTCTTACCCCGGACCTTAAAAAATTGTAAAAAATTGAAAGTTCCTTCTTGGTAATAATATACCTCTTTTTCTATTGATCTGGTCATGTAGATCATGAAAGTTTTTATTTGAGCAGTCTGCGACGAATAGTTTAGGAGATATAACGATTTTTATAGAGAGATTGAATTTTCTCGAATTTTCCTTACCCCGGACCTTGAAAAATTGTAAAAAATCAAAAGATCTTTCTTGGTAATAAAATACCCCTTTTTCTATTGATCTGTTCACGTAGATCCCGAAAGTTTTTATTTGAGGGGCCTGCGACGAATAGTTTAGGAGATATAACGATTTTTGTAGAGAGATTGAATTTTCTCGAATTTTCCTTACCCCGGACCTTAAAAAATTGTAAAAAATTAAAAGTTCCTTCTTGGTGATAATATACCTCTTTTTCTATTGATCTGTTCACGTAGTTCACGAAGATCACGAAAGTTTTTATTTGAGGGGTCTGCGACGAATAGTTTAGGAGATATAACGATTTTTGTAGAGAGATTGAATTTTCTCGAATTTTCCTTACCCCGGACCTTAAAAAATTGTAAAAAATTAAAAGTTCCTTCTAGGTGATAATATACCTCTTTTTCTATTGATCTGTTCACGTAGATCACGAAAGTTTTTATATGAGGTGTCTGCGACGAATAGTTTAGGAGATATAACGATTTTTATAGAGAGATTGAATTTTTACGGTTTTTTCCAAAAATTTCGACTTCAAATTTCTCCTAAACTATGGGGACTACGAAAAATCGGTGAGCAGAGTTGGTATTGGCAGTTCATGGTTATTCGAATCCCACTCTCGCCTGACAATATTTGAGTCGAAAAATTTTCTCGAATTTTCTCGAATTTTCCTTACCCCGGACCCTAAAAAATTGTAAAAAATTAAAAGTTCCTTCTTGGTAATAATATACCTCTTTTTCTATTGATCTGGTCATGAAGATCACGAAAGTTTTTATTTGAGGAGTCTGCGACGAATAGTTTAGGAGATATAACGATTTTTATAGAGAGATTGAATTTTCTCGAATTTTCCTTACCCCGGACCTTGAAAATTTGTAAAAAATTAAAAGATCTTTCTTGGTAATAAAATACCTCTTTTTCTATTGATCTGTTCACGTAGATCACGAAAGTTTTTATTTGAGGGGTCTGCGACGAAAAGTTTAGGAGATATAACGATTTTTGTAGAGAGATTGAATTTTCTCGAATTTTCCTTACCCCGGACCTTAAAAAATTGTAAAAAATTAAAAGTTCCTTCTTGGTGATAATATACCTCTTTTTCTATTGATCTGGTCACGTAGATCACGAAAGTTTTTATTTGAGGGGTTTGCAACGAATAGTTTAGGAGATATAACGATTTTTGTAGAGAGATTGAATTTTTACGGTTTTTTCCAAAAATTTCGAATTCAAATTCCTCCTGAACTATGGGGACTACGGAAAATCGGTGAGCAGAGTTGGTATTGGCAGTTCATGGTTATTCGAATCCCACTCTCGCCTGACAATATTTGAGTCGAAAAATTTTCTCGAATTTTCTCGAATTTTTCTTACCCCGGACCTTAAAAAATTGTAAAAAATTGAAAGTTCCTTCTTGGTAATGATATACCTCTTTTTCTATTGATCTGGTCATGTAGATCACGAAAGTTTTTATTTGAGCAGTCCGCGACGAATAGTTTAGGAGATATAACGATTTTTATAGAGAGATTGAATTTTCTCGAATTTTCCTTACCCCGGACCTTGAAAAATTGTAAAAAATTGAAAGATCTTTCTTGGTAATAAAATACCTCTTTTTCTATTGATCTGTTCACGTAGATCACGAAAGTTTTTATTTGAGGGGTCTGCGACGAAAAGTTTAGGAGATATAACGATTTTTGTAGAGAGATTGAATTTTCTCGAATTTTCCTTACCCCGGACCTTAAAAAATTGTAAAAAATTAAAAGTTCCTTCTTGGTGATAATATACCCCTTTTTCTATTGATGTGTTCACGTAGATCACGAAAGTTTTTATATGAGGGGTCTGCGACGAATAGTTTAGGAGATGTAACGATTTTTATAGAGAGATTGAATTTTTACGGTTTTTTCCAAAAATTTCGACTTCAAATTTCTCCTAAACTATGGGGACTACGGAAAATCGGTGAGCAGAGTTGGTATTGGCAGTTCATGGTTATTCGAATCCCACTCTCGCCTGACAATATTTGAGTCGAAAAATTTTCTCGAATTTTCTCGAATTTTTCTTACCCCGGACCTTAAAAAATTGTAAAAAATTGAAAGTTCCTTCTTGGTAATAATATACCTCTTTTTCTATTGATCTGGTCATGTAGATCATGAAAGTTTTTATTTGAGCAGTCTGCGACGAATAGTTTAGGAGATATAACGATTTTTATAGAGAGATTGAATTTTCTCGAATTTTCCTTACCCCGGACCTTAAAAAATTGTAAAAAATTAAAAGTTCCTTCTTGGTGATAATATACCTCTTTTTCTATTGATCTGTTCACGTAGATCACGAAAGTTTTTATATGAGGTGTCTGCGACGAATAGTTTAGGAGATATAACGATTTTTATAGAGAGATTGAATTTTTACGGTTTTTTCCAAAAATTTCGACTTCAAATTTCTCCTAAACTATGGGGACTACGGAAAATCGGTGAGCAGAGTTGGTATTGGCAGTTCATGGTTATTCGAATCCCACTCTCGCCTGACAATATTTGAGTCGAAAAATTTTCTCGAATTTTCTCGAATTTTCCTTACCCCGGACCTTGAAAAATTGTAAAAAATCAAAAGATCTTTCTTGGTAATAAAATACCTCTTTTTCTATTGATCTGTTCACGTAGATCCCGAAAGTTTTTATTTGAGGGGCCTGCGACGAATAGTTTAGGAGATATAACGATTTTTGTAGAGAGATTGAATTTTCTCGAATTTTTCTTACCCCGGACCTTAAAAAATTGTAAAAAATTAAAAGTTCCTTCTTGGTGATAATATACCTCTTTTTCTATTGATCTGTTCACGTAGATCACGAAAGTTTTTATATGAGGTGTCTGCGACGAATAGTTTAGGAGATATAACGATTTTTATAGAGAGATTGAATTTTTACGGTTTTTTCCAAAAATTTCGACTTCAAATTTCTCCTAAACTATGGGGACTACGGAAAATCGGTGAGCAGAGTTGGTATTGGCAGTTCATGGTTATTCGAATCCCACTCTTGCCTGACAATATTTGAGTCGAAAAATTTTCTCGAATTTTCTCGAATTTTCCTTACCCCGGACCCTAAAAAATTGTAAAAAATCAAAAGTTCCTTCTTGGTAATAATATACCTCTTTTTCTATTGATCTGGTCATGAAGATCACGAAAGTTTTTATTTGAGGAGTCTGCGACGAATAGTTTAGGAGATATAACGATTTTTATAGAGAGATTGAATTTTCTCGAATTTTCCTTACCCCGGACCTTGAAAAATTGTAAAAAATTAAAAGATCTTTCTTGGTAATAAAATACCTCTTTTTCTTTTGATCTGTTCACGTAGATCACGAAAGTTTTTATTTGAGGGGTCTGCGACGAAAAGTTTAGGAGATATAACGATTTTTGTAGAGAGATTGAATTTTCTCGAATTTTCCTTACCCCGGACCTTAAAAAATTGTAAAAAATTAAAAGTTCCTTCTTGGTGATAATATACCTCTTTTTCTATTGATCTGTTCACGTAGTTCACGAAGATCACGAAAGTTTTTATTTGAGGGGTCTGCGACGAATAGTTTAGGAGATATAACGATTTTTGTAGAGAGATTGAATTTTCTCGAATTTTCCTTACCCCGGACCTTAAAAAATTGTAAAAAATTAAAAGTTCCTTCTTGGTGATAATATACCTCTTTTTCTATTGATCTGGTCATGTAGATCACGAAAGTTTTTATT
Organism: Harmonia axyridis; assembly: GCF_914767665.1. Taxonomy (NCBI): domain Eukaryota; kingdom Metazoa; phylum Arthropoda; class Insecta; order Coleoptera; family Coccinellidae; genus Harmonia; species Harmonia axyridis. The sequence goes on along the minus strand of NC_059502.1, from coordinate 43,867,795 downwards.
TGAGCAGTCCGCGATGAATAGTTTAGGAGATATAACGATTTTTATAGAGAGATTGAATTTTCTCGAATTTTCCTTACCCCGGACCTTGAAAAATTGTAAAAAATTGAAAGATCTTTCTTGGTAATAAAATACCTCTTTTTCTATTGATCTGTTCACGTAGATCACGAAAGTTTTTATTTGAGGGGTCTGCGACGAAAAGTTTAGGAGATATAACGATTTTTGTAGAGAGATTGAATTTTCTTTAATTTTCCTTACCCCGGACCTTAAAAAATTGTAAAAAATTAAAAGTTCCTTCTTGGCGATAATATACCTCTTTTTCTATTGATGTGTTCACGTAGATCACGAAAGTTTTTATTTGAGGGGTATGCGACGAATAGTTTAGGAGATATAACGATTTTTGTAGTGAGATTGAATTTTTACGGTTTTTTCCAAAAATTTCGAATTCAAATTTCTCCTAAACTATGGGGACTACAGAAAATCGGTAAGCAGAGTTGGTGTTGGCAGTTCATGGTTATTCGAATCCCACTCTCGCCTGACAATATTTGAGTCGAAAAATTTTCTCGAATTTTCCTTACCCCGGACCTTAAAAAATTGTAAAAAATTAAAAGTTCCTTCTTGGTAATAATATACCTCTTTTTCTATTGATCTGGTCATGAAGATCACGAAAGTTTTTATTTGAGGAGTCTGCGACGAATAGTTTAGGAGATATAACGATTTTTATAGAGAGATTGAATTTTCTCGAATTTTCCTTACCCCGGACCTTGAAAAATTGTAAAAAATTGAAAGATCTTTCTTGGTAATAAAATACCTCTTTTTCTATTGATCTGTTCACGTAGATCACGAAAGTTTTTATTTGAGGGGTCTGCGACGAAAAGTTTAGGAGATATAACGATTTTTGTAGAGAGATTGAATTTTCTCGAATTTTCCTTACCCCGGACCTTAAAAAATTGTAAAAAATTAAAAGTTCCTTCTTGGTGATAATATACCTCTTTTTCTATTGATGTGTTCACGTAGATCACGAAAGTTTTTATATGAGGGGTCTGCGACGAATAGTTTAGGAGATGTAACGATTTTTATAGAGAGATTGAATTTTTACGGTTTTTTCCAAAAATTTCGACTTCAAATTTCTCCTAAACTATGGGGACTACGGAAAATCGGTGAGCAGAGTTGGTATTGGCAGTTCATGGTTATTCGAATCCCACTCTCGCCTGACAATATTTGAGTCGAAAAATTTTCTCGAATTTTCTCGAATTTTTCTTACCCCGGACCTTAAAATATTGTAAAAAATTGAAAGTTCCTTCTTGGTAATAATATACCTCTTTTTCTATTGATCTGGTCATGTAGATCATGAAAGTTTTTATTTGAGCAGTCTGCGACGAATAGTTTAGGAGATATAACGATTTTTATAGAGAGATTGAATTTTCTCGAATTTTCCTTACCCCGGACCTTGAAAAATTGTAAAAAATCAAAAGATCTTTCTTGGTAATAAAATACCCCTTTTTCTATTGATCTGTTCACGTAGATCCCGAAAGTTTTTATTTGAGGGGCCTGCGACGAATAGTTTAGGAGATATAACGATTTTTGTAGAGAGATTGAATTTTCTCGAATTTTCCTTACCCCGGACCTTAAAAAATTGTAAAAAAATTAAAAGTTCCTTCTTGGTGATAATATACCTCTTTTTCTATTGATCTGTTCACGTAGTTCACGAAGATCACGAAAGTTTTTATTTGAGGGGTCTGCGACGAATAGTTTAGGAGATATAACGATTTTTGTAGAGAGATTGAATTTTCTCGAATTTTCCTTACCCCGGACCTTGAAAATTTGTAAAAAATTAAAAGATCTTTCTTGGTAATAAAATACCTCTTTTTCTATTGATCTGTTCACGTAGATCACGAAAGTTTTTATTTGAGGGGTCTGCGACGAAAAGTTTAGGAGATATAACGATTTTTGTAGAGAGATTGAATTTTCTCGAATTTTCCTTACCCCGGACCTTGAAAAATTGTAAAAAATTAAAAGATCTTTCTTGGTAATAAAATACCTCTTTTTCTATTGATCTGTTCACGTAGATCACGAAAGTTTTTATTTGAGGGGTCTGCGACGAAAAGTTTAGGAGATATAACGATTTTTGTAGAGAGATTGAATTTTCTCGAATTTTCCTTACCCCGGACCTTAAAAAATTGTAAAAAATTAAAAGTTCCTTCTTGGTGATAATATACCTCTTTTTCTATTGATGTGTTCACGTAGATCACGAAAGTTTTTATTTGAGGGGTATGCGACGAATAGTTTAGGAGATATAACGATTTTTGTAGTGAGATTGAATTTTTACGGTTTTTTCCAAAAATTTCGAATTCAAATTTCTCCTAAACTATGGGGACTACAGAAAATCGGTAAGCAGAGTTGGTATTGGCAGTTCATGGTTATTCGAATCCCACTCTCGCCTGACAATATTTGAGTCGAAAAATTTTCTCGAATTTTCTCGAATTTTCCTTACCCCGGACCCTAAAAAATTGTAAAAAATTAAAAGTTCCTTCTTGGTAATAATATACCTCTTTTTCTATTGATCTGGTCATGAAGATCACGAAAGTTTTTATTTGAGGAGTCTGCGACGAATAGTTTAGGAGATATAACGATTTTTATAGAGAAATTGAATTTTCTCGAATTTTCCTTTTTCTATTGATCTGTTCACGTAGTTCACGAAGATCACGAAAGTTTTTATTTGAGGGGTCTGCGACGAATAGTTTAGGAGATATAACGATTTTTGTAGAGAGATTGAATTTTGTCGAATTTTCCTTACCCCGGACCTTGAAAAATTGTAAAAAATTAAAAGATCTTTCTTGGTAATAAAATACCTCTTTTTCTATTCATCTGTTCACGTAGATCACGAAAGTTTTTATTTGAGGGGTCTGCGACGAAAAGTTTAGGAGATATAACGATTTTTGTAGAGAGATTGAATTTTCTCGAATTTTCCTTACCCCGGACCTTGAAAAATTGTAAAAAATTAAAAGATCTTTCTTGGTAATAAAATACCTCTTTTTCTATTGATCTGTTCACGTAGATCACGAAAGTTTTTATTTGAGGGGTCTGCGACGAAAAGTTTAGGAGATATAATGATTTTTGTAGAGAGATTGAATTTTCTCGAATTTTCCTTACCCCGGACCTTAAAAAATTGTAAAAAATTAAAAGTTCCTTCTTGGTGATAATATACCTCTTTTTCTATTGATCTGGTCACGTAGATCACGAAAGTTTTTATTTGAGGGGTTTGCAACGAATTGTTTAGGAGATATAAGGATTTTTGTAGAGAGATTGAATTTTTACGGTTTTTTCCAAAAATTTCGAATTCAAATTCCTCCTGAACTATGGGGACTACGGAAAATCGGTGAGCAGAGTTGGTATTGGCAGTTCATGGTTATTCGAATCCCACTCTCGCCTGACAATATTTGAGTCGAAAAATTTTCTCGAATTTTCTCGAATTTTCTCGAATTTTTCTTACCCCGGACCTTAAAAAATTGTAAAAAATTGAAAGTTCCTTCTTGGTAATAATATACCTCTTTTTCTATTGATCTGGTCATGTAGATCACGAAAGTTTTTATTTGAGCAGTCCGCGACGAATAGTTTAGGAGATATAACGATTTTTGTAGAGAGATTGTTTTTTCTCGAATTTTCCTTACCCCGGACCTTAAAAAATTGTAAAAAATTAAAAGTTCCTTCTTGGTGATAATATACCTCTTTTTCTATTGATCTGTTCACGTAGTTCACGAAGATCACGAAAGTTTTTATTTGAGGGGTCTGCGACGAATAGTTTAGGAGATATAACGATTTTTGTAGAGAGATTGAATTTTCTCGAATTTTCCTTACCCCGGACCTTGAAAAATTGTAAAAAATTAAAAGTTCCTTCTTGGTGATAATATACCTCTTTTTCTATTGATCTGGTCACGTAGATCACGAAAGTTTTTATTTGAGGGGTTTGCAACGAATAGTTTAGGAGATATAACGATTTTTGTAGAGAGATTGAATTTTTACGGTTTTTTCCAAAAATTTCGAATTCAAATTCCTCCTGAACTATGGGGACTACGGAAAATCGGTGAGCAGAGTTGGTATTGGCAGTTCATGGTTATTCGAATCCCACTCTCGCCTGACAATATTTGAGTCGAAAAATTTTCTCGAATTTTCTCGAATTTTTCTTACCCCGGACCTTAAAAAATTGTAAAAAATTGAAAGTTCCTTCTTGGTGATAATATACCTCTTTTTCTATTGATCTGTTCACGTAGTTCACGAAGATCACGAAAGTTTTTATTTGAGGGGTCTGCGACGAATAGTTTAGGAGATATAACGATTTTTGTAGAGAGATTGAATTTTCTCGAATTTTCCTTACCCCGGACCTTGAAAAATTGTAAAAAATTAAAAGTTCCTTCTTGGTAATAATATACCTCTTTTTCTATTGATCTGGTCACGTAGATCACGAAAGTTTTTATTTGAGGGGTATGCGACGAATAGTTTAGGAGATATAACGATTTTTGTAGAGAGATTGAATTTTTACGGTTTTTTCCAAAAATTTCGAATTCAAATTTCTCCTAAACTATGGGGACTACGGAAAATCGGTAAGCAGAGTTGGTGTTGGCAGTTCATGGTTATTCGAATCCCACTCTCGCCTGACAATGTTTGAGTCGAAAAATTTTCTCGAATTTTCTCGAATTTTCCTTACCCCGGACCTTAAAAATTGTAAAAAATTAAAAGTTCCTTCTTGGTAATAATATACCTCTTTTTCTATTGATCTGGTCATGAAGATCACGAAAGTTTTTATTTGAGGAGTCTGCGACGAATAGTTTAGGAGATATAACGATTTTTATAGAGAGATTGAATTTTCTCGAATTTTCCTTTCCCCGGACCTTGAAAAATTGTAAAAAATTAAAAGATCTTTCTTGGTAATAAAATACCTCTTTTTCTATTGATCTGTTCACGTAGATCACGAAAGTTTTTATTTGAGGGGTCTGCGACGAAAAGTTTAGGAGATATAACGATTTTTGTAGAGAGATTCAATTTTCTCGAATTTTCCTTACCCCGGACCTTAAAAAATTGTAAAAAATTAAAAGTTCCTTCTTGGTGATAATATACCTCTTTTTCTATTGATCTGGTCACGTAGATCACGAAAGTTTTTATTTGAGGGGTTTGCAACGAATAGTTTAGGAGATATAACGATTTTTGTAGAGAGATTGAATTTTTACGGTTTTTTCCAAAAATTTCGAATTCAAATTCCTCCTGAACTATGGGGACTACGGAAAATCGGTGAGCAGAGTTGGTATTGGCAGTTCATGGTTATTCGAATCCCACTCTCGCCTGACAATATTTGAGTCGAAAAATTTTCTCGAATTTTCTCGAATTTTTCTTACCCCGGACCTTAAAAAATTGTAAAAAATTGAAAGTTCCTTCTTGGTAATGATATACCTCTTTTTCTATTGATCTGGTCATGTAGATCACGAAAGTTTTTATTTGAGCAGTCCGCGACGAATAGTTTAGGAGATATAACGATTTTTATAGAGAGATTGAATTTTCTCGAATTTTCCTTACCCCGGACCTTGAAAAATTGTAAAAAATTGAAAGATCTTTCTTGGTAATAAAATACCTCTTTTTCTATTGATCTGTTCACGTAGATCACGAAAGTTTTTATTTGAGGGGTCTGCGACGAAAAGTTTAGGAGATATAACGATTTTTGTAGAGAGATTGAATTTTCTCGAATTTTCCTTACCCCGGACCTTAAAAAATTGTAAAAAATTAAAAGTTCCTTCTTGGTGATAATATACCCCTTTTTCTATTGATGTGTTCACGTAGATCACGAAAGTTTTTATATGAGGGGTCTGCGACGAATAGTTTAGGAGATGTAACGATTTTTATAGAGAGATTGAATTTTTACGGTTTTTTCCAAAAATTTCGACTTCAAATTTCTCCTAAACTATGGGGACTACGGAAAATCGGTGAGCAGAGTTGGTATTGGCAGTTCATTGTTATTCGAATCCCACTCTCGCCTGACAATATTTGAGTCGAAAAATTTTCTCGAATTTTCTCGAATTTTTCTTACCCCGGACCTTAAAAAATTGTAAAAAATTGAAAGTTCCTTCTTGGTAATAATATACCTCTTTTTCTATTGATCTGGTCATGTAGATCATGAAAGTTTTTATTTGAGCAGTCTGCGACGAATAGTTTAGGAGATATAACGATTTTTATAGAGAGATTGAATTTTCTCGAATTTTCCTTACCCCGGACCTTAAAAAATTGTAAAAAATTAAAAGTTCCTTCTTGGTGATAATATACCTCTTTTTCTATTGATCTGTTCACGTAGATCACGAAAGTTTTTATATGAGGTGTCTGCGACGAATAGTTTAGGAGATATAACGATTTTTATAGAGAGATTGAATTTTTACGGTTTTTTCCAAAAATTTCGACTTCAAATTTCTCCTAAACTATGGGGACTACGGAAAATCGGTGAGCAGAGTTGGTATTGGCAGTTCATGGTTATTCGAATCCCACTCTCGCCTGACAATATTTGAGTCGAAAAATTTTCTCGAATTTTCTCGAATTTTCCTTACCCCGGACCTTGAAAAATTGTAAAAAATCAAAAGATCTTTCTTGGTAATAAAATACCTCTTTTTCTATTGATCTGTTCACGTAGATCCCGAAAGTTTTCATTTGAGGGGCCTGCGACGAATAGTTTAGGAGATATAACGATTTTTGTAGAGAGATTGAATTTTCTCGAATTTTTCTTACCCCGGACCTTAAAAAATTGTAAAAAATTAAAAGTTCCTTCTTGGTGATAATATACCTCTTTTTCTATTGATCTGTTCACGTAGATCACGAAAGTTTTTATATGAGGTGTCTGCGACGAATAGTTTAGGAGATATAACGATTTTTATAGAGAGATTGAATTTTTACGGTTTTTTCCAAAAATTTCGACTTCAAATTTCTCCTAAACTATGGGGACTACGGAAAATCGGTGAGCAGAGTTGGTATTGGCAGTTCATGGTTATTCGAATCCCACTCTTGCCTGACAATATTTGAGTCGAAAAATTTTCTCGAATTTTCTCGAATTTTCCTTACCCCGGACCTTAAAAAATTGTAAAAAATTAAAAGTTCCTTCTTGGTAATAATATACCTCTTTTTCTATTGATCTGGTCATGAAGATCACGAAAGTTTTTATTTGAGGAGTCTGCGACGAATAGTTTAGGAGATATAACGATTTTTATAGAGAGATTGAATTTTCTCGAATTTTCCTTACCCCGGACCTTGAAAAATTGTAAAAAATTGAAAGATCTTTCTTGGTAATAAAATACCTCTTTTTCTATTGATCTGTTCACGTAGATCACGAAAGTTTTTATTTGAGGGGTCTGCGACGAAAAGTTTAGGAGATATAACGATTTTTGTAGAGAGATTGAATTTTCTCGAATTTTCCTTACCCCGGACCTTAAAAAATTGTAAAAAATTAAAAGTTCCTTCTTGGTGATAATATACCTCTTTTTCTATTGATGTGTTCACGTAGATCACGAAAGTTTTTATATGAGGGGTCTGCGACGAATAGTTTAGGAGATGTAACGATTTTTATAGAGAGATTGAATTTTTACGGTTTTTTCCAAAAATTTCGACTTCAAATTTCTCCTAAACTATGGGGACTACGGAAAATCGGTGAGCAGAGTTGGTATTGGCAGTTCATGGTTATTCGAATCCCACTCTCGCCTGACAATATTTGAGTCGAAAAATTTTCTCGAATTTTCTCGAATTTTCCTTACCCCGGACCTTGAAAAATTGTAAAAAATCAAAAGATCTTTCTTGGTAATAAAATACCTCTTTTTCTATTGATCTGTTCACGTAGATCCCGAAAGTTTTTATTTGAGGGGCCTGCGACGAATAGTTTAGGAGATATAACGATTTTTGTAGAGAGATTGAATTTTCTCGAATTTTTCTTACCCCGGACCTTAAAAAATTGTAAAAAATTAAAAGTTCCTTCTTGGTGATAATATACCTCTTTTTCTATTGATCTGTTCACGTAGATCACGAAAGTTTTTATATGAGGTGTCTGCGACGAATAGTTTAGGAGATATAACGATTTTTATAGAGAGATTGAATTTTTACGGTTTTTTCCAAAAATTTCGACTTCAAATTTCTCCTAAACTATGGGGACTACGGAAAATCGGTGAGCAGAGTTGGTATTGGCAGTTCATGGTTATTCGAATCCCACTCTTGCCTGACAATATTTGAGTCGAAAAATTTTCTCGAATTTTCTCGAATTTTCCTTACCCCGGACCTTAAAAAATTGTAAAAAATTAAAAGTTCCTTCTTGGTAATAATATACCTCTTTTTCTATTGATCTGGTCATGAAGATCACGAAAGTTTTTATTTGAGGAGTCTGCGACGAATAGTTTAGGAGATATAACGATTTTTATAGAGAGATTGAATTTTCTCGAATTTTCCTTACCCCGGACCTTGAAAAATTGTAAAAAATTGAAAGATCTTTCTTGGTAATAAAATACCTCTTTTTCTATTGATCTGTTCACGTAGATCACGAAAGTTTTTATTTGAGGGGTCTGCGACGAATAGTTTAGGAGATATAACGATTTTTGTAGAGAGATTGTTTTTTCTCGAATTTTCCTTACCCCGGACCTTAAAAAATTGTAAAAAATTAAAAGTTCCTTCTTGGTGATAATATACCTCTTTTTCTATTGATCTGTTCACGTAGTTCACGAAGATCACGAAAGTTTTTATTTGAGGGGTCTGCGACGAATAGTTTAGGAGATATAACGATTTTTGTAGAGAGATTGAATTTTCTCGAATTTTCCTTACCCCGGACCTTGAAAAATTGTAAAAAATTAAAAGTTCCTTCTTGGTAATAATATACCTCTTTTTCTATTGATCTGGTCACGTAGATCACGAAAGTTTTTATTTGAGGGGTATGCGACGAATAGTTTAGGAGATATAACGATTTTTGTAGAGAGATTGAATTTTCTCGAATTTTCCTTACCCCGGACCTTGAAAAATTGTAAAAAATTGAAAGATCTTTCTTGGTAATAAAATACCTCTTTTTCTATTGATATGTTCACGTAGATCACGAAAGTTTTTATTTGAGGGGTCTGCGACGAAAAGTTTAGGAGATATAACGATTTTTGTAGAGAGATTGAATTTTCTCGAATTTTCCTTACCCCGGACCTTAAAAAATTGTAAAAAATTAACAGTTCCTTCTTGGTGATAATATACCCCTTTTTCTATTGATGTGTTCACGTAGATCACGAAAGTTTTTATATGAGGGGTCTGCGACGAATAGTTTAGGAGATGTAACGATTTTTATAGAGAGATTGAATTTTTACGGTTTTTTCCAAAAATTTCGACTTCAAATTTCTCCTAAACTATGGGGACTACGGAAAATCGGTAAGCAGAGTTGGTGTTGGCAGTTCATGGTTATTCGAATCCCACTCTCGCCTGACAATGTTTGAGTCGAAAAATTTTCTCGAATTTTCTCGAATTTTCCTTACCCCGGACCTTAAAAATTGTAAAAAATTAAAAGTTCCTTCTTGGTAATAATATACCTCTTTTTCTATTGATCTGGTCATGAAGATCACGAAAGTTTTTATTTGAGGAGTCTGCGACGAATAGTTTAGGAGATATAACGATTTTTATAGAGAGATTGAATTTTCTCGAATTTTCCTTTCCCCGGACCTTGAAAAATTGTAAAAAATTAAAAGATCTTTCTTGGTAATAAAATACCTCTTTTTCTATTGATCTGTTCACGTAGATCACGAAAGTTTTTATTTGAGGGGTCTGCGACGAAAAGTTTAGGAGATATAACGATTTTTGTAGAGAGATTGAATTTTCTCGAATTTTCCTTTCCCCGGACCTTGAAAAATTGTAAAAAATTAAAAGATCTTTCTTGGTAATAAAATACCTCTTTTTCTATTGATCTGGTCACGTAGATCACGAAAGTTTTTATTTGAGAGGTATGCGACGAATAGTTTAGGAGATATAACGATTTTTGTAGAGAGATTGAATTTTTACGGTTTTTTCCAAAAATTTCGAATTCAAATTTCTCCTAAACTATGGGGACTACGGAAAATCGGTAAGCAGAGTTGGTGTTGGCAGTTCATGGTTATTCGAATCCCACTCTCGCCTGACAATGTTTGAGTCGAAAAATTTTCTCGAATTTTCTCGAATTTTCCTTACCCCGGACCTTAAAAATTGTAAAAAATTAAAAGTTCCTTCTTGGTAATAATATACCTCTTTTTCTATTGATCTGGTCATGAAGATCACGAAAGTTTTTATTTGAGGAGTCTGCGACGAATAGTTTAGGAGATATAACGATTTTTATAGAGAGATTGAATTTTCTCGAATTTTCCTTTCCCCGGACCTTAAAAAATTGTAAAAAATTAAAAGTTCCTTCTTGGTGATAATATACCTCTTTTTCTATTGATGTGTTCACGTAGATCACGAAAGTTTTTATATGAGGGGTCTGCGACGAATAGTTTAGGAGATGTAACGATTTTTATAGAGAGATTGAATTTTTACGGTTTTTTCCAAAAATTTCGACTTCAAATTTCTCCTAAACTATGGGGACTACGGAAAATCGGTGAGCAGAGTTGGTATTGGCAGTTCATGGTTATTCGAATCCCACTCTCGCCTGACAATATTTGAGTCGAAAAATTTTCTCGAATTTTCTCGAATTTTTCTTACCCCGGACCTTAAAAAATTGTAAAAAATTGAAAGTTCCTTCTTGGTAATAATATACCTCTTTTTCTATTGATCTGGTCATGTAGATCACGAAAGTTTTTATTTGAGCAGTCCGCGACGAATAGTTTAGGAGATATAACGATTTTTATAGAGAGATTGAATTTTCTCGAATTTTCCTTACCCCGGACCTTGAAAAATTGTAAAAAATCAAAAGATCTTTCTTGGTAATAAAATACCTCTTTTTCTATTGATCTGTTCACGTAGATCACGAAAGTTTTTATTTGAGGGGTCTGCGACGAATAGTTTAGGAGATATAACGATTTTTGTAGAGAGATTGAATTTTCTCGAATTTTCCTTACCCCGGACCTTAAAAAATTGTAAAAAATTAAAAGTTCCTTCTTGGTGATAATATACCTCTTTTTCTATTGATCTGTTCACGTAGATCACGAAAGTTTTTATATGAGGTGTCTGCGACGAATAGTTTAGGAGATATAACGATTTTTATAGAGAGATTGAATTTTTATGGTTTTTTCCAAAAATTTCGACTTCAAATTTCTCCTAAACTATGGGGACTACGGAAAATCGGTGAGCAGAGTTGGTATTGGCAGTTCATGGTTATTCGAATCCCACTCTCGCCTGACAATATTTGAGTCGAAAAATTTTCTCGAATTTTCTCGAATTTTTCTTACCCCGGACCTTAAAAAATTGTAAAAAATTGAAAGTTCCTTCTTGGTAATAAAATACCTCTTTTTCTATTGATCTGGTCACGTAGATCACGAAAGTTTTTATTTGAGCAGTCCGCGACGAATAGTTTAGGAGATATAACGATTTTTATAGAGAGATTGAATTTTCTCGAATTTTCCTTACCCCGGACCTTGAAAAATTGTAAAAAATCAAAAGATCTTTCTTGGTAATAAAATACCTCTTTTTCTATTGATCTGTTCACGTAGATCACGAAAGTTTTTATTTGAGGGGTCTGCGACGAATAGTTTAGGAGATATAACGATTTTTGTAGAGAGATTGAATTTTCTCGAATTTTCCTTACCCCGGACCTTAAAAAATTGTAAAAAATTAAAAGTTCCTTCTTGGTGATAATATACCTCTTTTTCTATTGATCTGTTCACGTAGATCACGAAAGTTTTTATATGAGGTGTCTGCGACGATTAGTTTAGGAGATATAACGATTTTTATAGAGAGATTGAATTTTTATGGTTTTTTCCAAAAATTTCGACTTCAAATTTCTCCTAAACTATGGGGACTACGGAAAATCGGTGAGCAGAGTTGGTATTGGCAGTTCATGGTTATTCGAATCCCACTCTCGCCTGACAATATTTGAGTCGAAAAATTTTCTCGAATTTTCTCGAATTTTTCTTACCCCGGACCTTGAAAAATTGTAAAAAATTAAAAGATTTTTCTTGGTAATAAAATACCTCTTTTTCTATTGATCTGTTCACGTAGATCACGAAAGTTTTTATTTGTGGGGTCTGCGACGAATAGTTTAGGAGATATAACGATTTTTGTAGAGAGATTGAATTTTCTCGAATTTTCCTTACCCCGGACCTTAAAAAATTGTAAAAAATTAAAAGTTCCTTCTTGGTGATAATATACCTCTTTTTCTATTGATCTGTTCACGTAGTTCACGAAGATCACGAAAGTTTTTATTTGAGGGGTCTGCGACGAATAGTTTAGGAGATATAACGATTTTTGTAGAGAGATTGAATTTTCTCGAATTTTCCTTACCCCGGACCTTAAAAAATTGTAAAAAATTAAAAGTTCCTTCTTGGTGATAATATACCTCTTTTTCTATTGATCTGTTCACGTAGTTCACGAAGATCACGAAAGTTTTTATTTGAGGGGTCTGCGACGAAAAGTTTAGGAGATATAACGATTTTTGTAGAGAGATTGAATTTTCTCGAATTTTCCTTACCCCGGACCTTAAAAAATTGTAAAAAATTAAAAGTTCCTTCTTGGTGATAATATACCTCTTTTTCTATTGATCTGGTCACGTAGATCACGAAAGTTTTTATTTGAGGGGTTTGCAACGAATTGTTTAGGAGATATAAGGATTTTTGTAGAGAGATTGAATTTTTACGGTTTTTTCCAAAAATTTCGAATTCAAATTCCTCCTGAACTATGGGGACTACGGAAAATCGGTGAGCAGAGTTGGTATTGGCAGTTCATGGTTATTCGAATCCCACTCTCGCCTGACAATATTTGAGTCGAAAAATTTTCTCGAATTTTCTCGAATTTTCTGGAATTTTCTTACCCCGGACCTTAAAAAATTGTAAAAAATTGAAAGTTCCTTCTTGGTAATAATATACCTCTTTTTCTATTGATCTGGTCATGTAGATCACGAAAGTTTTTATTTGAGCAGTCCGCGACGAATAGTTTAGGAGATATAACGATTTTTATAGAGAGATTGAATTTTCTCGAATTTTCCTTACCCCGGACCTTGAAAAATTGTAAAAAATCAAAAGATCTTTCTTGGTAATAAAATACCTCTTTTTCTATTGATCTGTTCACGTAGATCACGAAAGTTTTTATTTGAGGGGTCTGCGACGAATAGTTTAGGAGATATAACGATTTTTGTAGAGAGATTGAATTTTCTCGAATTTTCCTTACCCCGGACCTTAAAAAATTGTAAAAAATTAAAAGTTCCTTCTTGGTGATAATATACCTCTTTTTCTATTGATCTGTTCACGTAGATCACGAAAGTTTTTATATGAGGTGTCTGCGACGAATAGTTTAGGAGATATAACGATTTTTATAGAGAGATTGAATTTTTATGGTTTTTTCCAAAAATTTCGACTTCAAATTTCTCCTAAACTATGGGGACTACGGAAAATCGGTGAGCAGAGTTGGTATTGGCAGTTCATGGTTATTCGAATCCCACTCTCGCCTGACAATATTTGAGTCGAAAAATTTTCTCGAATTTTCTCGAATTTTTCTTACCCCGGACCTTAAAAAATTGTAAAAAATTGAAAGTTCCTTCTTGGTAATAAAATACCTCTTTTTCTATTGATCTGTTCACGTAGATCACGAAAGTTTTTATTTGAGGGGTCTGCGACGAATAGTTTAGGAGATATAACGATTTTTGTAGAGAGATTGAATTTTCTCGAATTTTCCTTACCCCGGACCTTAAAAAATTGTAAAAAATTAAAAGTTTCTTCTTGGTGATAATATACCTCTTTTTCTATTGATCTGTTCACGTAGTTCACGAAGATCACGAAAGTTTTTATTTGAGGGGTCTGCGACGAATAGTTTAGGAGATATAACGATTTTTGTAGAGAGATTGAATTTTCTCGAATTTTCCTTACCCCGGACCTTAAAAAATTGTAAAAAATTAAAAGTTCCTTCTTGGTGATAATATACCTCTTTTTCTATTGATCTGTTCACGTAGTTCACGAAGATCACGAAAGTTTTTATTTGAGGGGTCTGCGACGAATAGTTTAGGAGATATAACGATTTTTGTAGAGAGATTGAATTTTGTCGAATTTTCCTTACCCCGGACCTTGAAAAATTGTAAAAAATTAAAAGATCTTTCTTGGTAATAAAATACCTCTTTTTCTATTGATCTGTTCACGTAGATCACGAAAGTTTTTATTTGAGGGGTCTGCGACGAAAAGTTTAGGAGATATAACGATTTTTGTAGAGAGATTGAATTTTCTCGAATTTTCCTTACCCCGGACCTTAAAAAATTGTAAAAAATTAAAAGTTCCTTCTTGGTGATAATATACCTCTTTTTCTATTGATCTGGTCACGTAGATCACGAAAGTTTTTATTTGAGGGGTTTGCAACGAATTGTTTAGGAGATATAAGGATTTTTGTAGAGAGATTGAATTTTTACGGTTTTTTCCAAAAATTTCGAATTCAAATTCCTCCTGAACTATGGGGACTACGGAAAATCGGTGAGCAGAGTTGGTATTGGCAGTTCATGGTTATTCGAATCCCACTCTCGCCTGACAATATTTGAGTCGAAAAATTTTCTCGAATTTTCTCGAATTTTCTCGAATTTTTCTTACCCCGGACCTTAAAAAATTGTAAAAAATTAAAAGTTCCTTCTTGGTGATAATATACCTCTTTTTCTATTGATCTGGTCATGAAGATCACGAAAGTTTTTATTTGAGGAGTCTGCGACGAATAGTTTAGGAGATATAACGATTTTTATAGAGAGATTGAATTTTCTCGAATTTTCCTTACCCCGGACCTTGAAAAATTGTAAAAAATTGAAAGATCTTTCTTGGTAATAAAATACCTCTTTTTCTATTGATCTGGTCATGAAGATCACGAAAGTTTTTATTTGAGGAGTCTGCGACGAATAGTTTAGGAGATATAACGATTTTTGTAGAGAGATTGAATTTTCTCGAATTTTCCTTACCCCGGACCTTAAAAAATTGTAAAAAATTAAAAGTTCCTTCTTGGTGATAATATACCTCTTTTTCTATTGATCTGTTCACGTAGTTCACGAAAGTTTTTATTTGAGGAGTCTGCGACGAATAGTTTAGGAGATATAACGATTTTTGTAGAGAGATTGAATTTTCTCGAATTTTCCTTACCCCGGACCTTAAAAAATTGTAAAAAATTAAAAGTTCCTTCTTGGTGATAATATACCTCTTTTTCTATTGATCTGGTCATGAAGATCACGAAAGTTTTTATTTGAGGGGTCTGCGACGAATAGTTTAGGAGATATAACGATTTTTGTAGAGAGATTGAATTTTCTCGAATTTTCCTTACCCCGGACCTTAAAAAATTGTAAAAAATTAAAATTTCCTTCTTGGTGATAATATACCTCTTTTTCTATTGATCTGTTCACGTAGTTCACGAAGATCACGAAAGTTTTTATTTGAGGGGTCTGCGACGAATAGTTTAGGAGCTATAACGATTTTTGTAGAGAGATTGAATTTTGTCGAATTTTCCTTACCCCGGACCTTGAAAAATTGTAAAAAATTAAAAGATCTTTCTTGGTAATAAAATACCTCTTTTTCTATTGATCTGTTCACGTAGATCACGAAAGTTTTTATTTGAGGGGTCTGCGACGAAAAGTTTAGGAGATATAACGATTTTTGTAGAGAGATTGAATTTTCTCGAATTTTCCTTACCCCGGACCTTAAAAAATTGTAAAAAATTAAAAGTTCCTTCTTGGTGATAATATACCTCTTTTTCTATTGATCTGGTCACGTAGATCACGAAAGTTTTTATTTGAGGGGTTTGCAACGAATTGTTTAGGAGATATAAGGATTTTTGTAGAGAGATTGAATTTTTACGGTTTTTTCCAAAAATTTCGACTTCAAATTTCTCCTAAACTATGGGGACTACGGAAAATCGGTGAGCAGAGTTGGTATTGGCAGTTCATGGTTATTCGAATCCCACTCTCGCCTGACAATATTTGAGTCGAAAAATTTTCTCGAATTTTCTCGAATTTTTCTTACCCCGGACCTTAAAAAATTGTAAAAAATTGAAAGTTCCTTCTTGGTAATAATATACCTCTTTTTCTATTGATCTGTTCACGTAGATCACGAAAGTTTTTATTTGAGGGGTCTGCGACGAATAGTTTAGGAGATATAACGATTTTTGTAGAGAGATTGAATTTTCTCGAATTTTCCTTACCCCGGACCTTAAAAAATTGTAAAAAATTAAAAGTTCCTTCTTGGTGATAATATACCTCTTTTTCTATTGATCTGTTCACGTAGATCACGAAAGTTTTTATATGAGGTGTCTGCGACGAATAGTTTAGGAGATATAACGATTTTTATAGAGAGATTGAATTTTTATGGTTTTTTCCAAAAATTTCGACTTCAAATTTCTCCTAAACTATGGGGACTACGGAAAATCGGTGAGCAGAGTTGGTATTGGCAGTTCATGGTTATTCGAATCCCACTCTCGCCTGACAATATTTGAGTCGAAAAATTTTCTCGAATTTTCTCGAATTTTTCTTACCCCGGACCTTAAAAAATTGTAAAAAATTGAAAGTTCCTTCTTGGTAATAAAATACCTCTTTTTCTATGGATCTGTTCACGTAGATCACGAAAGTTTTTATTTGAGGGGTCTGCGACGAATAGTTTAGGAGATATAACGATTTTTGTAGAGAGATTGAATTTTCTCGAATTTTCCTTACCCCGGACCTTAAAAAATTGTAAAAAATTAAAAGTTCCTTCTTGGTGATAATATACCTCTTTTTCTATTGATCTGTTCACGTAGTTCACGAAGATCACGAAAGTTTTTATTTGAGGGGTCTGCGACGAATAGTTTAGGAGATATAACGATTTTTGTAGAGAGATTGAATTTTCTCGAATTTTCCTTACCCCGGACCTTAAAAAATTGTAAAAAATTAAAAGTTCCTTCTTGGTGATAATATACCTCTTTTTCTATTGATCTGTTCACGTAGTTCACGAAGATCACGAAAGTTTTTATTTGAGGGGTCTGCGACGAATAGTTTAGGAGATATAACGATTTTTGTAGAGAGATTGAATTTTGTCGAATTTTCCTTACCCCGGACCTTGAAAAATTGTAAAAAATCAAAAGATCTTTCTTGGTAATAAAATACCTCTTTTTCTATTGATCTGTTCACGTAGATCACGAAAGTTTTTATTTGAGGGGTCTGCGACGAATAGTTTAGGAGATATAACGATTTTTGTAGAGAGATTGAATTTTCTCGAATTTTCCTTACCCCGGACCTTAAAAAATTGTAAAAAATTAAAAGTTCCTTCTTGGTGATAATATACCTCTTTTTCTATTGATCTGTTCACGTAGATCACGAAAGTTTTTATATGAGGTGTCTGCGACGAATAGTTTAGGAGATATAACGATTTTTATAGAGAGATTGAATTTTTACGGTTTTTTCCAAAAATTTAGAATTCGAATTCCTCCTGAACTATGGGGACTACGGAAAATCGGTGAGCAGAGTTGGTATTGGCAGTTCATGGTTATTCGAATCCCACTCTCGCCTGACAATATTTGAGTCGAAAAATCTTCTCGAATTTTCTCGAATTTTCTCGAATTTTTCTTACCCCGGACCTTAAAAAATTGTAAAAAATTGAAAGTTCCTTCTTGGTAATAATATACCTCTTTTTCTATTGATCTGGTCATGTAGATCACGAAGATCACGAAAGTTTTTATTTGAGGGGTCTGCGACGAATAGTTTAGGAGATATAACGATTTTTGTAGAGAGATTGAATTTTCTCGAATTTTCCTTACCCCGGACTTTAAAAAATCGTAAAAAATTAAAAGTTCCTTCTTGGTAATAATATACCTCTTTTTCTATTGATCTGGTCTGTAGATCACGAAAGTTTTTATTTGAGGGGTATGCGACGAATAGTTTAGGAGATATAACGATTTTTGTAGAGAGATTGAATTTTTACGGTTTTTTCCAAAAATTTCGAATTCAAATTCCTCCTGAACTATGGGGACTACGGAAAATCGGTGAGCAGAGTTGGTATTGGCAGTTCATGGTTATTCGAATCCCACTCTCGCCTGACAATATTTGAGTCGAAAAATTTTCTCGAATTTTCTCGAATTTTCTCGAATTTTTCTTACCCCGGACCTTAAAAAATTGTAAAAAATTGAAAGTTCCTTCTTGGTAATAATATACCTCTTTTTCTATTGATCTGGTCATGTAGATCACGAAGATCACGAAAGTTTTTATTTGAGGGGTCTGCGACGAATAGTTTAGGAGATATAACGATTTTTGTAGAGAGATTGAATTTTCTCGAATTTTCCTTACTTTAAAAAATTGTAAAAAATTGAAAGTTCCTTCTTGGTAATAATATACCTCTTTTTCTATTGATCTGGTCATGTAGATCACGAAAGTTTTTATTTGAGCAGTCCGCGACGAATAGTTTAGGAGATATAACGATTTTTATAGAGAGATTGAATTTTCTCGAATTTTCCTTACCCCGGACCTTGAAAAATTGTAAAAAATCAAAAGATCTTTCTTGGTAATAAAATACCTCTTTTTCTATTGATCTGTTCACGTAGATCACGAAAGTTTTTATTTGAGGGGTCTGCGACGAATAGTTTAGGAGATATAACGATTTTTGTAGAGAGATTGTTTTTTCTCGAATTTTCCTTACCCCGGACCTTAAAAAATTGTAAAAAATTAAAAGTTCCTTCTTGGTGATAATATACCTCTTTTTCTATTGATCTGTTCACGTAGTTCACGAAGATCACGAAAGTTTTTATTTGAGGGGTCTGCGACGAATAGTTTAGGAGATATAACGATTTTTGTAGAGAGATTGAATTTTCTCGAATTTTCCTTACCCCGGATCTTGAAAAATTGTAAAAAATTAAAAGTTCCTTCTTGGTAATAATATACCTCTTTTTCTATTGATCTGTTCACGTAGTTCACGAAGATCACGAAAGTTTTTATTTGAGGGGTCTGCGACGAATAGTTTAGGAGATATAACGATTTTTGTAGAGAGATTGAATTTTCTCGAATTTTCCTTACCCCGGACCTTGAAAAATTGTAAAAAATTAAAAGATCTTTCTTGGTAATAAAATACCTCTTTTTCTATTGATCTGTTCACGTAGATCACGAAAGTTTTTATTTGAGGGGTCTGCGACGAAAAGTTTAGGAGATATAACGATTTTTGTAGAGAGATTGAATTTTCTCGAATTTTCCTTACCCCGGACCTTAAAAAATTGTAAAAAATTAAAAGTTCCTTCTTGGTGATAATATACCTCTTTTTCTATTGATCTGGTCACGTAGATCACGAAAGTTTTTATTTGAGGGGTTTGCAACGAATTGTTTAGGAGATATAAGGATTTTTGTAGAGAGATTGAATTTTTACGGTTTTTTCCAAAAATTTCGAATTCAAATTCCTCCTGAACTATGGGGACTACGGAAAATCGGTGAGCAGAGTTGGTATTGGCAGTTCATGGTTATTCGAATCCCACTCTCGCCTGACAATATTTGAGTCGAAAAATTTTCTCGAATTTTCTCGAATTTTTCTTACCCCGGACCTTAAAAAATTGTAAAAAATTGAAAGTTCCTTCTTGGTAATAATATACCTCTTTTTCTATTGATCTGGTCATGTAGATCACGAAAGTTTTTATTTGAGCAGTCCGCGACGAATAGTTTAGGAGATATAACGATTTTTATAGAGAGATTGAATTTTCTCGAATTTTCCTTACCCCGGACCTTGAAAAATTGTAAGAAATCAAAAGATCTTTCTTGGTAATAAAATACCTCTTTTTCTATTGATCTGTTCACGTAGATCACGAAAGTTTTTATTTGAGGGGTCTGCGACGAATAGTTTAGGAGATATAACGATTTTTCTAGAGAGATTGTTTTTTCTCGAATTTTCCTTACCCCGGACCTTAAAAAATTGTAAAAAATTAAAAGTTCCTTCTTGGTGATAATATACCTCTTTTTCTATTGATCTGTTCACGTAGTTCACGAAGATCACGAAAGTTTTTATTTGAGGGGTCTGCGACGAATAGTTTAGGAGATATAACGATTTTTGTAGAGAGATTGAATTTTCTCGAATTTTCCTTACCCCGGACCTTGAAAAATTGTAAAAAATTAAAAGTTCCTTCTTGGTAATAATATACCTCTTTTTCTATTGATCTGGTCACGTAGATCACGAAAGTTTTTATTTGAGGGGTATGCGACGAATAGTTTAGGAGATATAACGATTTTTGTAGAGAGATTGAATTTTTACGGTTTTTTCCAAAAATTTCGAATTCAAATTTCTCCTAAACTATGGGGACTACGGAAAATCGGTAAGCAGAGTTGGTGTTGGCAGTTCATGGTTATTCGAATCCCACTCTCGCCTGACAATGTTTGAGTCGAAAAATTTTCTCGAATTTTCTCGAATTTTCCTTACCCCGGACCTTAAAAATTGTAAAAAATTAAAAGTTCCTTCTTGGTAATAATATACCTCTTTTTCTATTGATCTGGTCATGAAGATCACGAAAGTTTTTATTTGAGGAGTCTGCGACGAATAGTTTAGGAGATATAACGATTTTTATAGAGAGATTGAATTTTCTCGAATTTTCCTTACCCCGGACCTTGAAAAATTGTAAAAAATTAAAAGATCTTTCTTGGTAATAAAATACCTCTTTTTCTATTGATCTGTTCACGTAGATCACGAAAGTTTTTATTTGAGGGGTCTGCGACGAAAAGTTTAGGAGATATAACGATTTTTGTAGAGAGATTGAATTTTCTCGAATTTTCCTTACCCCGGACCTTAAAAAATTGTAAAAAATTAAAAGTTCCTTCTTGGTGATAATATACCTCTTTTTCTATTGATGTGTTCACGTAGATCACGAAAGTTTTTATATGAGGGGTCTGCGACGAATAGTTTAGGAGATGTAACGATTTTTATAGAGAGATTGAATTTTTACGGTTTTTTCCAAAAATTTCGACTTCAAATTTCTCCTAAACTATGGGGACTACGGAAAATCGGTGAGCAGAGTTGGTATTGGCAGTTCATGGTTATTCGAATCCCACTCTCGCCTGACAATATTTGAGTCGAAAAATTTTCTCGAATTTTCTCGAATTTTTCTTACCCCGGACCTTAAAAAATTGTAAAAAATTGAAAGTTCCTTCTTGGTAATAATATACCTCTTTTTCTATTGATCTGTTCACGTAGATCACGAAAGTTTTCATTTGAGGGGTCTGCGACGAATAGTTTAGGAGATATAACGATTTTTGTAGAGAGATTGTTTTTTCTCGAATTTTCCTTACCCCGGACCTTGAAAAATTGTAAAAAATCAGAAGATCTTTCTTGGTAATAAAATACCTCTTTTTCTATTGATCTGTTCACGTAGATCACGAAAGTTTTTATTTGAGGTGTCTGCGACGAATAGTTTAGGAGATATAACGATTTTTGTAGAGAGATTGAATTTTCTCGAATTTTCCTTACCCCGGACCTTAAAAAAATGTAAAAAATTAAAAGTTCCTTCTTGGTGATAATATACCTCTTTTTCTATTGATCTGTTCACGTAGTTCACGAAGATCACGAAAGTTTTTATTTGAGGGGTCTGCGACGAATAGTTTAGGAGATATAACGATTTTTGTAGAGAGATTGAATTTTCTCGAATTTTCCTTACCCCGGACCTTGAAAAATTGTAAAAAATTAAAAGTTCCTTCTTGGTAATAATATACCTCTTTTTCTATTGATCTGGTCACGTAGATCACGAAAGTTTTTATTTGAGGGGTATGCGACGAATAGTATAGGAGATATAACGATTTTTGTAGAGAGATTGAATTTTTACGGTTTTTTCCAAAAATTTCGAATTCAAATTTCTCCTAAACTATGGGGACTACGGAAAATCGGTAAGCAGAGTTGGTGTTGGCAGTTCATGGTTATTCGAATCCCACTCTCGCCTGACAATGTTTGAGTCGAAAAATTTTCTCGAATTTTCTCGAATTTTCCTTACCCCGGACCTTAAAAATTGTAAAAAATTAAAAGTTCCTTCTTGGTAATAATATACCTCTTTTTCTATTGATCTGGTCATGAAGATCACGAAAGTTTTTATTTGAGGAGTCTGCGACGAATAGTTTAGGAGATATAACGATTTTTATAGAGAGATTGAATTTTCTCGAATTTTCCTTACCCCGGACCTTGAAAAATTGTAAAAAATTAAAAGATCTTTCTTGGTAATAAAATACCTCTTTTTCTATTGATCTGTTCACGTAGATCACGAAAGTTTTTATTTGAGGGGTCTGCGACGAAAAGTTTAGGAGATATAACGATTTTTGTAGAGAGATTGAATTTTCTCGAATTTTCCTTACCCCGGACCTTAAAAAATTGTAAAAAATTAAAAGTTCCTTCTTGGTGATAATATACCTCTTTTTCTATTGATGTGTTCACGTAGATCACGAAAGTTTTTATATGAGGGGTCTGCGACGAATAGTTTAGGAGATGTAACGATTTTTATAGAGAGATTGAATTTTTACGGTTTTTTCCAAAAATTTCGACTTCAAATTTCTCCTAAACTATGGGGACTACGGAAAATTGGTGAGCAGAGTTGGTATTGGCAGTTCATGGTTATTCGAATCCCACTCTCGCCTGACAATATTTGAGTCGAAAAATTTTCTCGAATTTTCTCGAATTTTTCTTACCCCGGACCTTAAAAAATTGTAAAAAATTGAAAGTTCCTTCTTGGTAATAATATACCTCTTTTTCTATTGATCTGGTCATGTAGATCACGAAAGTTTTTATTTGAGCAGTCCGCGACGAATAGTTTAGGAGATATAACGATTTTTATAGAGAGATTGAATTTTCTCGAATTTTCCTTACCCCGGACCTTGAAAAATTGTAAAAAATCAAAAGATCTTTCTTGGTAATAAAATACCTCTTTTTCTATTGATTTGTTCACGTAGATCACGAAAGTTTTTATTTGAGGGGTCTGCGACGAATAGTTTAGGAGATATAACGATTTTTGTAGAGAGATTGAATTTTCTCGAATTTTCCTTACCCCGGACCTTAAAAAATTGTAAAAAATTAAAAGTTCCTTCTTGGTGATAATATACCTCTTTTTCTATAGATCTGTTCACGTAGATCACGAAAGTTTTTATATGAGGTGTCTGCGACGAATAGTTTAGGAGATATAACGATTTTTATAGAGAGATTGAATTTTTATGGTTTTTTCCAAAAATTTCGACTTCAAATTTCTCCTAAACTATGGGGACTACGGAAAATCGGTGAGCAGAGTTGGTATTGGCAGTTCATGGTTATTCGAATCCCACTCTCGCCTGACAATATTTGAGTCGAAAAATTTTCTCGAATTTTCTCGAATTTTTTTTACCCCGGACCTTAAAAAATTGTAAAAAATTGAAAGTTCCTTCTTGGTAATAATATACCTCTTTTTCTATTGATCTGGTCATGTAGATCACGAAAGTTTTTATTTGAGGGGTCTCCGACGAATAGTTTAGGAGATATAACGATTTTTGTAGAGAGATTGAATTTTGTCGAATTTTCCTTACCCCGGACCTTGAAAAATTGTAAAAAATTAAAAGATCTTTCTTGGTAATAAAATACCTCTTTTTCTATTGATCTGTTCACGTAGATCACGAAAGTTTTTATTTGAGGGGTCTGCGACGAAAAGTTTAGGAGATATAACGATTTTTGTAGAGAGATTGAATTTTCTCGAATTTTCCTTACCCCGGACCTTAAAAAATTGTAAAAAATTAAAAGTTCCTTCTTGGTGATAATATACCTCTTTTTCTATTGATCTGGTCACGTAGATCACGAAAGTTTTTATTTGAGGGGTTTGCAACGAATTGTTTAGGAGATATAAGGATTTTTGTAGAGAGATTGAATTTTTACGGTTTTTTCCAAAAATTTCGAATTCAAATTCCTCCTGAACTATGAGGACTACGGAAAATCGGTGAGCAGAGTTGGTATTGGCAGTTCATGGTTATTCGAATCCCACTCTCGCCTGACAATATTTGAGTCGAAAAATTTTCTCGAATTTTCTCGAATTTTCTCGAATTTTTCTTACCCCGGACCTTAAAAAATTGTAAAAAATTGAAAGTTCCTTCTTGGTAATAATATACCTCTTTTTCTATTGATCTGGTCATGTAGATCACGAAAGTTTTTATTTGAGCAGTCCGCGACGAATAGTTTAGGAGATATAACGATTTTTATAGAGAGATTGAATTTTCTCGAATTTTCCTTACCCCGGACCTTGAAAAATTGTAAAAAATCAAAAGATCTTTCTTGGTAATAAAATACCTCTTTTTCTATTGATCTGTTCACGTAGATCACGAAAGTTTTCATTTGAGGGGTCTGCGACGAATAGTTTAGGAGATATAACGATTTTTGTAGAGAGATTGTTTTTTCTCGAATTTTCCTTACCCCGGACCTTAAAAAATTGTAAAAAATTAAAAGTTCCTTCTTGGTGATAATATACCTCTTTTTCTATTGATCTGTTCACGTAGTTCACGAAGATCACGAAAGTTTTTATTTGAGGGGTCTGCGACGAATAGTTTAGGAGATATAACGATTTTTGTAGAGAGATTGAATTTTCTCGAATTTTCCTTACCCCGGACTTTAAAAAATCGTAAAAAATTAAAAGTTCCTTCTTGGTAATAATATACCTCTTTTTCTATTGATCTGGTCTGTAGATCACGAAAGTTTTTATTTGAGGGGTATGCGACGAATAGTTTAGGAGATATAACGATTTTTGTAGAGAGATTGAATTTTTACGGTTTTTTCCAAAAATTTCGAATTCAAATTTCTCCTAAACTATGGGGACTACGGAAAATCGGTAAACAGAGTTGGTGTTGGCAGTTCATGGTTATTCGAATCCCACTCTCGCCTGACAATATTTGAGTCGAAAAATTTTCTCGAATTTTCTCGAATTTTCCTTACCCCGGACCTTAAAAAATTGTAAAAAATTAAAAGTTCCTTCTTGGTAATAATATACCTCTTTTTCTATTGATCTGGTCATGAAGATCACGAAAGTTTTTATTTGAGGAGTCTGCGACGAATAGTTTAGGAGATATAACGATTTTTATAGAGAGATTGAATTTTCTCGAATTTTCCTTACCCCGGACCTTGAAAAATTGTAAAAAATTAAAAGATCTTTCTTGGTAATAAAATACCTCTTTTTCTATTGATCTGTTCACGTAGATCACGAAAGTTTTTATTTGAGGGGTCTGCGACGAAAAGTTTAGGAGATATAACGATTTTTGTAGAGAGAATGAATTTTCTCGAATTTTCCTTACCCCGGACCTTAAAAAATTGTAAAAAATTAAAAGTTCCTTCTTGGTGATAATATACCTCTTTTTCTATTGATGTGTTCACGTAGATCACGAAAGTTTTTATATGAGGGGTCTGCGACGAATAGTTTAGGAGATGTAACGATTTTTATAGAGAGATTGAATTTTTACGGTTTTTTCCAAAAATTTCGACTTCAAATTTCTCCTAAACTATGGGGACTACGGAAAATCAGTGAGCAGGGTTGGTATTGGCAGTTCATGGTTATTCGAATCCCACTCTCGCCTGACAATATTTGAGTCGAAAAATTTTCTCGAATTTTCTCGAATTTTTCTTACCCCGGACCTTAAAAAATTGTAAAAAATTGAAAGTTCCTTCTTGGTAATAATATACCTCTTTTTCTATTGATCTGGTCATGTAGATCACGAAAGTTTTCATTTGAGCAATCTGCGACGAATAGTTTAGGAGATATAACGATTTTTATAGAGAGATTGAATTTTCTCGAATTTTCCTTACCCCAGACCTTGAAAAATTGTAAAAAATCAAAAGATCTTTCTTGGTAATAAAATACCTCTTTTTCTATTGATCTGTTCACGTAGATCACGAAAGTTTTTATTTGAGGGGTCTGCGACGAATAGTTTAGGAGATATAACGATTTTTGTAGAGAGATTGAATTTTCTCGAATTTTCCTTACCCCGGACCTTAAAAAATTGTAAAAAATTAAAAGTTCCTTCTTGGTGATAATATACCTCTTTTTCTATTGATCTGTTCACGTAGTTCACGAAGATCACGAAAGTTTTTATTTGAGGGGTCTGCGACGAATAGTTTAGGAGATATAACGATTTTTGTAGAGAGATTGAATTTTCTCGAATTTTCCTTACCCCGGACCTTAAAAAATTGTAAAAAATTAAAAGTTCCTTCTTGGTGATAATATACCTCTTTTTCTATTGATCTGTTCACGTAGATCACGAAAGTTTTTATATGAGGTGTCTGCGACGAATAGTTTAGGAGATATAACGATTTTTGTAGAGAGATTGATTTTTCTCGAATTTTCCTTACCCCGGACCTTAAAAAATTGTAAAAAATTAAAAGTTCCTTCTTGGTGATAATATACCTCTTTTTCTATTGATCTGTTCACGTAGTTCACGAAGACCACGAAAGTTTTTATTTGAGGGGTCTGCCACGAATAGTTTAGGAGATATAACGATTTTTGTAGAGAGATTGAATTTTCTCGAATTTTCCTTACCCCGGACCTTGAAAAATTGTAAAAAATTAAAAGTTCCTTCTTGGTAATAATATACCTCTTTTTCTATTGATCTGGTCACGTAGATCACGAAAGTTTTTATTTGAGGGGTATGCGACGAATAGTTTAGGAGATATAACGATTTTTGTAGAGAGATTGAATTTTTACGGTTTTTTCCAAAAATTTCGAATTCAAATTCCTCCTGAACTATGGGGACTACGGAAAATCGGTGAGCAGAGTTGGTATTGGCAGTTCATGGTTATTCGAATCCCACTCTCGCCTGACAATATATGAGTCGAAAAATTTTCTCGAATTTTCTCGAATTTTTCTTACCGGACCTTAAAAAATTGTAAAAAATTGAAAGTTCCTTCTTGGTAATAATATACCTCTTTTTCTATTGATCTGGTCATGTAGATCACGAAAGTTTTTATTTGAGCAGTCCGCGACGAATAGTTTAGGAGATATAACGATTTTTATAGAGAGATTGAATTTTCTCGAATTTTCCTTACCCCGGACCTTGAAAAATTGTAAAAAATCAAAAGATCTTTCTTGGTAATAAAATACCCCTTTTTCTATTGATCTGTTCACGTAGATCACGAAAGTTTTTATTTGAGGGGTCTGCGACGAATAGTTTAGGAGATATAACGATTTTTGTAGAGAGATTGTTTTTTCTCGAAATTTTCCTTACCCCGGACCTTAAAAAATTGTAAAAAATTAAAAGTTCCTTCTTGGTGATAATATACCTCTTTTTCTATTGATCTGTTCACGTAGTTCACGAAGATCACGAAAGTTTTTATTTGAGGGGTCTGCGACGAATAGTTTAGGAGATATAACGATTTTTGTAGAGAGATTGAATTTTCTCGAATTTTCCTTACCCCGGACCTTAAAAAATCGTAAAAAATTAAAAGTTCCTTCTTGGTAATAATATACCTCTTTTTCTATTGATCTGGTCTGTAGATCACGAAAGTTTTTATTTGAGGGGTATGCGACGAATAGTTTAGGAGATATAACGATTTTTGTAGAGAGATTGAATTTTTACGGTTTTTTCCAAAAATTTCGAATTCAAATTTCTCCTAAACTATGGGGACTACGGAAAATCGGTAAGCAGAGTTGGTGTTGGCAGTTCATGGTTATTCGAATCCCACTCTCGCCTGACAATATTTGAGTCGAAAAATTTTCTCGAATTTTCTCGAATTTTCCTTACCCCGGACCTTAAAAAATTGTAAAAAATTAAAAGTTCCTTCTTGGTAATAATATACCTCTTTTTCTATTGATCTGGTCATGAAGATCACGAAAGTTTTTATTTGAGGAGTCTGCGACGAATAGTTTAGGAGATATAACGATTTTTATAGAGAGATTGAATTTTCTCGAATTTTCCTTACCCCGGACCTTGAAAAATTGTAAAAAATTAAAAGATCTTTCTTGGTAATAAAATACCTCTTTTTCTATTGATCTGTTCACGTAGATCACGAAAGTTTTTATTTGAGGGGTCTGCGACGAAAAGTTTAGGAGATATAACGATTTTTGTAGAGAGAATGAATTTTCTCGAATTTTCCTTACCCCGGACCTTAAAAAATTGTAAAAAATTAAAAGTTCCTTCTTGGTGATAATATACCTCTTTTTCTATTGATGTGTTCACGTAGATCACGAAAGTTTTTATATGAGGGGTCTGCGACGAATAGTTTAGGAGATGTAACGATTTTTATAGAGAGATTGAATTTTTACGGTTTTTTCCAAAAATTTCGACTTCAAATTTCTCCTAAACTATGGGGACTACGGAAAATCGGTGAGCAGAGTTGGTATTGGCAATTCATGGTTATTCGAATCCCACTCTCGCCTGACAATATTTGAGTCGAAAAATTTTCTCGAATTTTCTCGAATTTTTCTTACCCCGGACCTTAAAAAATTGTAAAAAATTGAAAGTTCCTTCTTGGTAATAATATACCTCTTTTTCTATTGATCTGGTCATGTAGATCACGAAAGTTTTCATTTGAGCAATCTGCGACGAATAGTTTAGGAGATATAACGATTTTTATAGAGAGATTGAATTTTCTCGAATTTTCCTTACCCCGGACCTTGAAAAATTGTAAAAAATCAAAAGATCTTTCTTGGTAATAAAATACCTCTTTTTCTATTGATCTGTTCACGTAGATCACGAAAGTTTTTATTTGAGGGGTCTGCGACGAATAGTTTAGGAGATATAACGATTTTTGTAGAGAGATTGAATTTTCTCGAATTTTCCTTACCCCGGACCTTAAAAAATTGTAAAAAATTAAAAGTTCCTTCTTGGTGATAATATACCTCTTTTTCTATTGATCTGGTCATGTAGATCACGAAAGTTTTCATTTGAGCAATCTGCGACGAATAGTTTAGGAGATATAACGATTTTTATAGAGAGATTGAATTTTCTCGAATTTTCCTTACCCCGGACCTTGAAAAATTGTAAAAAATCAAAAGATCTTTCTTGGTAATAAAATACCTCTTTTTCTATTGATCTGTTCACGTAGATCACGAAAGTTTTTATTTGAGGGGTCTGCGACGAATAGTTTAGGAGATATAACGATTTTTGTAGAGAGATTGAATTTTCTCGAATTTTCCTTACCCCGGACCTTAAAAAATTGTAAAAAATTGAAAGTTCCTTCTTGGTAATAATATACCTCTTTTTCTATTGATCTGGTCATGTAGATCACGAAAGTTTTCATTTGAGCAATCTGCGACGAATAGTTTAGGAGATATAACGATTTTTATAGAGAGATTGAATTTTCTCGAATTTTCCTTACCCCGGACCTTGAAAAATTGTAAAAAATCAAAAGATCTTTCTTGGTAATAAAATACCTCTTTTTCTATTGATCTGTTCACGTAGATCACGAAAGTTTTTATTTGAGGGGTCTGCGACGAATAGTTTAGGAGATATAACGATTTTTGTAGAGAGATTGAATTTTCTCGAATTTTCCTTACCCCGGACCTTAAAAAATTGTAAAAAATTAAAAGTTCCTTCTTGGTGATAATATACCTCTTTTTCTATTGATCTGTTCACGTAGTTCACGAAGATCACGAAAGTTTTTATTTGAGGGGTCTGCGACGAATAGTTTAGGAGATATAACGATTTTTGTAGAGAGATTGAATTTTCTCGAATTTTCCTTACCCCGGACCTTAAAAAATTGTAAAAAATTAAAAGTTCCTTCTTGGTGATAATATACCTCTTTTTCTATTGATCTGTTCACGTAGATCACGAAAGTTTTTATATGAGGTGTCTGCGACGAATAGTTTAGGAGATATAACGATTTTTGTAGAGAGATTGAATTTTCTCGAATTTTCCTTACCCCGGACCTTAAAAAATTGTAAAAAATTGAAAGTTCCTTCTTGGTGATAATATACCTCTTTTTCTATTGATGTGTTCACGTAGATCACGAAAGTTTTTATATGAGGGGTCTGCGACGAATAGTTTAGGAGATGTAACGATTTTTATAGAGAGATTGAATTTTTACGGTTTTTTCCAAAAATTTCGACTTCAAATTTCTCCTAAACTATGGGGACTACGGAAAATCGGTGAGCAGAGTTGGTATTGGCAGTTCATGGTTATTCGAATCCCACTCTCGCCTGACAATATTTGAGTCGAAAAATTTTCTCGAATTTTCTCGAATTTTTCTTACCCCGGACCTTAAAAAATTGTAAAAAATTGAAAGTTCCTTCTTGGTAATAATATACCTCTTTTTCTATTGATCTGGTCATGTAGATCACGAAAGTTTTCATTTGAGCAATCTGCGACGAATAGTTTAGGAGATATAACGATTTTTATAGAGAGATTGAATTTTCTCGAATTTTCCTTACCCCGGACCTTGAAAAATTGTAAAAAATCAAAAGATCTTTCTTGGTAATAAAATACCTCTTTTTCTATTGATCTGTTCACGTAGATCACGAAAGTTTTTATTTGAGGGGTCTGCGACGAATAGTTTAGGAGATATAACGATTTTTGTAGAGAGATTGAATTTTCTCGAATTTTCCTTACCCCGGACCTTAAAAAATTGTAAAAAATTAAAAGTTCCTTCTTGGTGATAATATACCTCTTTTTCTATTGATCTGTTCACGTAGTTCACGAAGATCACGAAAGTTTTTATTTGAGGGGTCTGCGACGAATAGTTTAGGAGATATAACGATTTTTGTAGAGAGATTGAATTTTCTCGAATTTTCCTTACCCCGGACCTTAAAAAATTGTAAAAAATTAAAAGTTCCTTCTTGGTGATAATATACCTCTTTTTCTATTGATCTGTTCACGTAGATCACGAAAGTTTTTATATGAGGTGTCTGCGACGAATAGTTTAGGAGATATAACGATTTTTGTAGAGAGATTGATTTTTCTCGAATTTTCCTTACCCCGGACCTTAAAAAATTGTAAAAAATTAAAAGTTCCTTCTTGGTGATAATATACCTCTTTTTCTATTGATCTGTTCACGTAGTTCACGAAGACCACGAAAGTTTTTATTTGAGGGGTCTGCCACGAATAGTTTAGGAGATATAACGTTTTTTGTAGAGAGATTGAATTTTCTCGAATTTTCCTTACCCCGGACCTTGAAAAATTGTAAAAAATTAAAAGTTCCTTCTTGGTAATAATATACCTCTTTTTCTATTGATCTGGTCACGTAGATCACGAAAGTTTTTATTTGAGGGGTATGCGACGAATAGTTTAGGAGATATAACGATTTTTGTAGAGAGATTGAATTTTTACGGTTTTTTCCAAAAATTTCGAATTCAAATTCCTCCTGAACTATGGGGACTACGGAAAATCGGTGAGCAGAGTTGGTATTGGCAGTTCATGGTTATTCGAATCCCACTCTCGCCTGACAATATATGAGTCGAAAAATTTTCTCGAATTTTCTCGAATTTTTCTTACCCCGGACCTTAAAAAATTGTAAAAAATTGAAAGTTCCTTCTTGGTAATAATATACCTCTTTTTCTATTGATCTGGTCATGTAGATCACGAAAGTTTTTATTTGAGCAGTCCGCGACGAATAGTTTAGGAGATATAACGATTTTTATAGAGAGATTGAATTTTCTCGAATTTTCCTTACCCCGGACCTTGAAAAATTGTAAAAAATCAAAAGATCTTTCTTGGTAATAAAATACCTCTTTTTCTATTGATCTGTTCACGTAGATCACGAAAGTTTTTATTTGAGGGGTCTGCGACGAATAGTTTAGGAGATATAACGATTTTTGTAGAGAGATTGTTTTTTCTCGAAATTTTCCTTACCCCGGACCTTAAAAAATTGTAAAAAATTAAAAGTTCCTTCTTGGTGATAATATACCTCTTTTTCTATTGATCTGTTCACGTAGTTCACGAAGATCACGAAAGTTTTTATTTGAGGGGTCTGCGACGAATAGTTTAGGAGATATAACGATTTTTGTAGAGAGATTGAATTTTCTCGAATTTTCCTTACCCCGGACTTTAAAAAATCGTAAAAAATTAAAAGTTCCTTCTTGGTAATAATATACCTCTTTTTCTATTGATCTGGTCTGTAGATCACGAAAGTTTTTATTTGAGGGGTATGCGACGAATAGTTTAGGAGATATAACGATTTTTGTAGAGAGATTGAATTTTTACGGTTTTTTCCAAAAATTTCGAATTCAAATTTCTCCTAAACTATGGGGACTACGGAAAATCGGTAAGCAGAGTTGGTGTTGGCAGTTCATGGTTATTCGAATCCCACTCTCGCCTGACAATATTTGAGTCGAAAAATTTTCTCGAATTTTCTCGAATTTTCCTTACCCCGGACCTTAAAAAATTGTAAAAAATTAAAAGTTCCTTCTTGGTAATAAAATACCTCTTTTTCTATTGATCTGGTCATGAAGATCACGAAAGTTTTTATTTGAGGAGTCTGCGACGAATAGTTTAGGAGATATAACGATTTTTATAGAGAGATTGAATTTTCTCGAATTTTCCTTACCCCGGACCTTGAAAAATTGTAAAAAATTAAAAGATCTTTCTTGGTAATGAAATACCTCTTTTTCTATTGATCTGTTCACGTAGATCACGAAAGTTTTTATTTGAGGGGTCTGCGACGAAAAGTTTAGGAGATATAACGATTTTTGTAGAGAGAATGAATTTTCTCGAATTTTCCTTACCCCGGACCTTAAAAAATTGTAAAAAATTAAAAGTTCCTTCTTGGTGATAATATACCTCTTTTTCTATTGATGTGTTCACGTAGATCACGAAAGTTTTTATATGAGGGGTCTGCGACGAATAGTTTAGGAGATGTAACGATTTTTATAGAGAGATTGAATTTTTACGGTTTTTTCCAAAAATTTCGACTTCAAATTTCTCCTAAACTATGGGGACTACGGAAAATCGGTGAGCAGAGTTGGTATTGGCAGTTCATGGTTATTCGAATCCCACTCTCGCCTGACAATATTTGAGTCGAAAAATTTTCTCGAATTTTCTCGAATTTTTCTCACCCCGGACCTTAAAAAATTGTAAAAAATTGAAAGTTCCTTCTTGGTAATAATATACCTCTTTTTCTATTGATCTGGTCATGTAGATCACGAAAGTTTTCATTTGAGCAATCTGCGACGAATAGTTTAGGAGATATAACGATTTTTATAGAGAGATTGAATTTTCTCGAATTTTCCTTACCCCGGACCTTGAAAAATTGTAAAAAATCAAAAGATCTTTCTTGGTAATAAAATACCTCTTTTTCTATTGATCTGTTCACGTAGATCACGAAAGTTTTTATTTGAGGGGTCTGCGACGAATAGTTTAGGAGATATAACGATTTTTGTAGAGAGATTGAATTTTCTCGGATTTTCCTTACCCCGGACCTTAAAAAATTGTAAAAAATTAAAAGTTCCTTCTTGGTGATAATATACCTCTTTTTCTATTGATCTGTTCACGTAGTTCACGAAGATCACGAAAGTTTTTATTTGAGGGGTCTGCGACGAATAGTTTAGGAGATATAACGATTTTTGTAGAGAGATTGAATTTTCTCGAATTTTCCTTACCCCGGACCTTAAAAAATTGTAAAAAATTAAAAGTTCCTTCTTGGTGATAATATACCTCTTTTTCTATTGATCTGTTCACGTAGATCACGAAAGTTTTTATATGAGGTGTCTGCGACGAATAGTTTAGGAGATATAACGATTTTTGTAGAGAGATTGAATTTTCTCGAATTTTCCTTACCCCGGACCTTAAAAAATTGTAAAAAATTAAAAGTTCCTTCTTGGTGATAATATACCTCTTTTTCTATTGATCTGTTCACGTAGTTCACGAAGATCACGAAAGTTTTTATTTGAGGGGTCTGCGACGAATAGTTTAGGAGATATAACGATTTTTGTAGAGAGATTGAATTTTCTCGAATTTTCCTTACCCCGGACCTTGAAAAATTGTAAAAAATTAAAAGTTCCTTCTTGGTGATAATATACCTCTTTTTCTATTGATCTGTTCACGTAGATCACGAAAGTTTTTATTTGAGGGGTCTGCGACGAAAAGTTTAGGAGATATAACGATTTTTGTAGAGAGATTGAATTTTCTCGAATTTTCCTTACCCCGGACCTTAAAAAATTGTAAAAAATTAAAAGTTCCTTCTTGGTGATAATATACCTCTTTTTCTATTGATCTGGTCACGTAGATCACGAAAGTTTTTATTTGAGGGGTTTGCAACGAATTGTTTAGGAGATATAAGGATTTTTGTAGAGAGATTGAATTTTTACGGTTTTTTCCAAAAATTTCGAATTCAAATTCCTCCTGAACTATGAGGACTACGGAAAATCGGTGAGCAGAGTTGGTATTGGCAGTTCATGGTTATTCGAATCCCACTCTCGCCTGACAATATTTGAGTCGAAAAATTTTCTCGAATTTTCTCGAATTTTTCTTACCCCGGACCTTAAAAAATTGTAAAAAATTGAAAGTTCCTTCTTGGTAATAATATACCTCTTTTTCTATTGATCTGGTCATGTAGATCACGAAAGTTTTTATTTGAGCAGTCCGCGACGAATAGTTTAGGAGATATAACGATTTTTGTAGAGAGATTGAATTTTTACGGTTTTTTCCAAAAATTTCGAATTCAAATTTCTCCTAAACTATGGGGACTACGGAAAATTGGTAAACAGAGTTGGTGTTGGCAGTTCATGGTTATTCGAATCCCACTCTCGCCTGACAATATTTGAGTCGAAAAATTTTCTCGAATTTTCTCGAATTTTCCTTACCCCGGACCTTAAAAAATTGTAAAAAATTAAAAGTTCCTTCTTGGTAATAATATACCTCTTTTTCTATTGATCTGGTCATGAAGATCACGAAAGTTTTTATTTGAGGAGTCTGCGACGAATAGTTTAGGAGATATAACGATTTTTATAGAGAGATTGAATTTTCTCGAATTTTCCTTACCCCGGACCTTGAAAAATTGTAAAAAATTAAAAGATCTTTCTTGGTAATAAAATACCTCTTTTTCTATTGATCTGTTCACGTAGATCACGAAAGTTTTTATTTGAGGGGTCTGCGACGAAAAGTTTAGGAGATATAACGATTTTTGTAGAGAGAATGAATTTTCTCGAATTTTCCTTACCCCGGACCTTAAAAAATTGTAAAAAATTAAAAGTTCCTTCTTGGTGATAATATACCTCTTTTTCTATTGATCTGTTCACGTAGATCACGAAAGTTTTTATATGAGGTGTCTGCGACGAATAGTTTAGGAGATATAACGATTTTTGTAGAGAGATTGAATTTTCTCGAATTTTCCTTACCCCGGACCTTGAAAAATTGTAAAAAATCAAAAGATCTTTCTTGGTAATAAAATACCTCTTTTTCTATTGATCTGTTCACGTAGATCACGAAAGTTTTTATTTGAGGGGTCTGCGACGAATAGTTTAGGAGATATAACGATTTTTGTAGAGAGATTGTTTTTTCTCGAAATTTTCCTTACCCCGGACCTTAAAAAATTGTAAAAAATTAAAAGTTCCTTCTTGGTGATAATATACCTCTTTTTCTATTGATGTGTTCACGTAGATCACGAAAGTTTTTATATGAGGGGTCTGCGACGAATAGTTTAGGAGATGTAACGATTTTTATAGAGAGATTGAATTTTTACGGTTTTTTCCAAAAATTTCGACTTCAAATTTCTCCTAAACTATGGGGACTACGGAAAATCGGTAAGCAGAGTTGGTGTTGGCAGTTCATGGTTATTCGAATCCCACTCTCGCCTGACAATATTTGAGTCGAAAAATTTTCTCGAATTTTCTCGAATTTTCCTTACCCCGGACCTTAAAAAATTGTAAAAAATTAAAAGTTCCTTCTTGGTAATAATATACCTCTTTTTCTATTGATCTGGTCATGAAGATCACGAAAGTTTTTATTTGAGGAGTCTGCGACGAATAGTTTAGGAGATATAACGATTTTTATAGAGAGATTGAATTTTCTCGAATTTTCCTTACCCCGGACCTTGAAAAATTGTAAAAAATTAAAAGATCTTTCTTGGTAATAAAATACCTCTTTTTCTATTGATCTGTTCACGTAGATCACGAAAGTTTTTATCTGAGGGGTCTGCGACGAAAAGTTTAGGAGATATAACGATTTTTGTAGAGAGAATGAATTTTCTCGAATTTTCCTTACCCCGGACCTTAAAAAATTGTAAAAAATTAAAAGTTCCTTCTTGGTGATAATATACCTCTTTTTCTATTGATGTGTTCACGTAGATCACGAAAGTTTTTATATGAGGGGTCTGCGACGAATAGTTTAGGAGATGTAACGATTTTTATAGAGAGATTGAATTTTTACGGTTTTTTCCAAAAATTTCGACTTCAAATTTCTCCTAAACTATGGGGACTACGGAAAATCGGTGAGCAGAGTTGGTATTGGCAGTTCATGGTTATTCGAATCCCACTCTCGCCTGACAATATTTGAGTCGAAAAATTTTCTCGAATTTTCTCGAATTTTTCTTACCCCGGACCTTAAAAAATTGTAAAAAATTGAAAGTTCCTTCTTGGTAATAATATACCTCTTTTTCTATTGATCTGGTCATGTAGATCACGAAAGTTTTCATTTGAGCAATCTGCGACGAATAGTTTAGGAGATATAACGATTTTTATAGAGAGATTGAATTTTCTCGAATTTTCCTTACCCCGGACCTTGAAAAATTGTAAAAAATCAAAAGATCTTTCTTGGTAATAAAATACCTCTTTTTCTATTGATCTGTTCACGTAGATCACGAAAGTTTTTATTTGAGGGGTCTGCGACGAATAGTTTAGGAGATATAACGATTTTTGTAGAGAGATTGAATTTTCTCGAATTTTCCTTACCCCGGACCTTGAAAAATTGTAAAAAATTAAAAGTTCCTTCTTGGTGATAATATACCTCTTTTTCTAGCAGCAATTGACCTTACCACGTGGGAGATTATAGCTACCTGCGTGACATCCGAGTCCAAGAAAATCAACAATGTGGAATGGCTTACTTGGATAATTGATCATTATACAGAAAGAAGGGAATAAGAACAGTCCCTTATACCAATGTGGTTTCCATAGACACGTGTGTCAAGCTTTCGTCCCTGTGCAATACGATGAGAAGTGTTAGAATGAGAAACATTGAAGGAAATAACAAACAAATGAAATCAACAACAGATGTCAGTCGTGCATTTGTGGTTACAGCAGCAATTGACCTTACCACGTAAAAGATGATAGCTACCTGCGTGTCATCCGAGTCCAAGAAAATCAACAATGTGGAATGGCTCACTTGGATAATTGATCATTATACAGAAAGAAGGGAATGAGAACAGTCCCTTATACCAATGTGGTTTCCATAGACACGTGTGTCAAGCTTTCGTCCCTGTGCAATACGATGAGAAGTGTTAGAATGAGAAACATTGAAGGAAATAACAAACAAATCAAATCAACAACAGAAGTCAGTCGTGCATTTGTGATTACAGCAGCAATTGACCTTACCACGTGGGA
Organism: Harmonia axyridis; assembly: GCF_914767665.1. Classification (NCBI taxonomy): domain Eukaryota; kingdom Metazoa; phylum Arthropoda; class Insecta; order Coleoptera; family Coccinellidae; genus Harmonia; species Harmonia axyridis. Next base: position 43,830,253 of record NC_059502.1, on the reverse strand, counting down.
GATTATAGCTACCTGCGTGACATCCGAGTCCAAGAAAATCAACAATGTGGAATGGCTTACTTGGATAATTGATCATTATACAGAAAGAATGAAGTAAGAACAGTCCCTTATACCAATGTGGTTTCCATAGACACGTGTGTCAAGCTTTCGTCCCTGTGCATTACGATGAAAAGTGTTAGAATGAGAAACATTGAAGAAAATAACAAACGAATGAAATCAACAACAGAAGTCCGTCGTGCATTTGTGGTTACAGCAGCAATTGACCACCACGTGGGAGATTATAGCTACCTGCGTGACATCCGAGTCCAAGAAAATCAACAATGTGGAACGGCTTACTTGGATAATTGTTCATTAAACAAAAAGAATTGAATAAGAACAGTCCCTTATACCAAAGTCGTATCCTTAGACACGTGTGTCAAGCTTTCGTCCCTGTGCAATACGATGAAAAGTGTTAGAATGAGAAACATTGAAGGAAATAACAAACAAATGAAATCAACAACAGAAGTCAGTCGTGCATTTGTGGTTACAGCAGCAATTGACCTCACCACGTTACAGATTATAGCTACCTGCGTGTCATCCGAGTCCAAGAAAATCAACAATGTGGAATGGCTTACTTGGATAATTGATCATCATACAGAAAGAAGGGAATAAGAACAGTCCCTTATACCGATGTGGTTTCCATAGACACGTGTGTCAAGCTTTCGTCCCTGTGCAATACGATGAAAAGTGTTAGAATGAGAAACATTGAAGGAAATAACAAACAAATGAAATCAACATTAGAAGTCAGTCGTGCATTTGTGGTTAAAGCAGCAATTGACCTTACCACGTGGGAGATTATAGCTACCTGCGTGACATCCGAGTCCAAGAAAATCAACAATGTGGAATGGCTTACTTGGATAATTGATCATTATACAGAAAGAATGAAGTAAGGACAGTTCCTTATACCAAAGTGGTTTCCTTAGACACGTGTGTCAAGCTTTCGTCCCTGTGCAATACGATGAAAAGTGTTAGAATGAGAAACATTGAAGAAAATAACAAACGAATGAAATCAACAACAGAAGTCAGTCGTGCATTTGTGGTTACAGCAGCAATTGACCTTACCACGTGGGAGATTATAGCTACCTGCGTGACATCCGAGTCCAAGAAAATCAACAATGTGGAATGGCTTATTTGGATAATTGTTCATTAAACAAAAAGAAGGGAATAAGAACAGTCCCTTATACCAAAGTGGTTTCCTTAGACACGCGTGTCAAGCTTTCGTCTCTGTGCAATACGATGAAAAGTGTTAGAATGAGAAACATTGAAGAAAATAACAAACGAATGAAATCAACAACAGAAGTCAGTCGTGCATTTGTGGTTACAGCAGCGATTGACCTTACCACGTGGGAGATTACAGCTACCTGCGTGACATCCGAGTCCAAGAAAATGAACAATGTGGAACGGCTTACTTGGATAATTGTTCATTAAACAAAAAGAAGGGAATAAGTACAGTCCCTTATACCAAAGTGGTTTCCTCAGACACGTGTGTCAAGCTTTCGTCCCTGTGCAATACGATGAAAAATGTTAGAATGAGAAACATAAGGGGAAATAACAAACAAATGAAATCAACAACAGATGTCAGTCGTGCATTTGTGGTTACAGCAGCAATTGACCTTACCACGTAAAAGATGATAGCTACCTGCGTGTCATCCGAGTCCAAGAAAATCAACAATGTGGAATGGCTCACTTGGATAATTGATCATTATACAGAAAGAAGGGAATAAGAACAGTCCCTTATACCAATGTGGTTTCCTTAGACACGCGTGTCAAGCTTTCGTCCCTGTGCAATACGACGAAAGGTGTAAGAATGAGAAACATTGAAGGAAATAACAAACAAATGAAATCAACATCAGAAGTCAGTCGTGCATTTGTGGTTACAGCAGCAATTGACCTTACCACGTGGGAGATTATAGCTACCTGCGTGACATCCGAGTCCAAGAAAATCAACAATGTGGAATGGCTTACTTGGATAATTGATCATTATACAGAAAGAAGGGAATAAGAACAGTCCCTTATACCAATGTGGTTTCCATAGACACGTGTGTCAAGCTTTCGTCCCTGTGCAATACGATGAGAAGTGTTAGAATGAGAAACATTGAAGGAAATAACAAACAAATCAAATCAACAACAGAAGTCAGTCGTGCATTTGTGATTACAGCAGCAATTGACCTTACCACGTAAAAGATAATAGCTACCTGCGTGTCATCCGAGTCCAAGAAAATCAACAATGTGGAATGGCTCACTTGGATAATTGATCATTATACAGAAAGAAGGGAATAAGAACAGTCCCTTATACCAATGTGGTTTCCTTAGACACGCGTGTCAAGCTTTCGTCCCTGTGCAATACGACGAAAAGTGTGAGAATGAGAAACATTGAAGAAAATAACAAACGAATGAAATCAACAACAGAAGTCAGTCGTGCATTTGTGGTTACAGCAGCAATTGACCCTACCACGTGGGAGATTATAGCTACCTGCGTGACATCCGAGTCCAAGAAAATCAACAATGTGGAATGGCTTATTTGGATAATTGTTCATTAAACAAAAAGAAGGGAATAAGAACAGTCCCTTATACCAAAGTGGTTTCCTTAGACACGCGTGTCAAGCTTTCGTCTCTGTGCAATACGATGAAAAGTGTTAGAATGAGAAACATTGAAGAAAATAACAAACGAATGAAATCAACAACAGAAGTCAGTCGTGCATTTGTGGTTACAGCAGCGATTGACCTTACCACGTGGGAGATTACAGCTACCTGCGTGACATCCGAGTCCAAGAAAATGAACAATGTGGAACGGCTTACTTGGATAATTGTTCATTAAACAAAAAGAAGGGAATAAGTACAGTCCCTTATACCAAAGTGGTTTCCTCAGACACGTGTGTCAAGCTTTCGTCCCTGTGCAATACGATGAAAAATGTTAGAATGAGAAACATAAGGGGAAATAACAAACAAATGAAATCAACAACAGATGTCAGTCGTGCATTTGTGGTTACAGCAGCAATTGACCTTACCACGTAAAAGATAATAGCTACCTGCGTGTCATCCGAGTCCAAGAAAATCAACAATGTGGAATGGCTTACTTGGATAATTGATCATTATACAGAAAGAAGGGAATGAGAACAGTCCCTTATACCAATGTGGTTTCCATAGACACGTGTGTCAAGCTTTCGTCCCTGTGCAATACGATGAGAAGTGTTAGAATGAGAAACATTGAAGGAAATAACAAACAAATCAAATCAACAACAGAAGTCAGTCGTGCATTTGTGATTACAGCAGCAATTGACCTTACCACGTGGGAGATTATAGCTACCTGCGTGACATCCGAGTCCAAGAAAATCAACAATGTGGAATGGCTTACTTGGATAATTGATCATTATACAGAAAGAATGAAGTAAGAACAGTCCCTTATACCAATGTGGTTTCCATAGACACGTGTGTCAAGCTTTCGTCCCTGTGCATTACGATGAAAAGTGTTAGAATGAGAAACATTGAAGAAAATAACAAACGAATGAAATCAACAACAGAAGTCCGTCGTGCATTTGTGGTTACAGCAGCAATTGACCTTACCACGTGGGAGATTATAGCTACCTGCGTGACATCCGAGTCCAAGAAAATCAACAATGTGGAACGGCTTACTTGGATAATTGTTCATTAAACAAAAAGAATTGAATAAGAACAGTCCCTTATACCAAAGTCGTATCCTTAGACACGTGTGTCAAGCTTTCGTCCCTGTGCAATACGATGAAAAGTGTTAGAATGAGAAACATTGAAGGAAATAACAAACAAATGAAATCAACAACAGAAGTCAGTCGTGCATTTGTGGTTACAGCAGCAATTGACCTCACCACGTTACAGATTATAGCTACCTGCGTGTCATCCGAGTCCAAGAAAATCAACAATGTGGAATGGCTTACTTGGATAATTGATCATCATACAGAAAGAAGGGAATAAGAACAGTCCCTTATACCGATGTGGTTTCCATAGACACGTGTGTCAAGCTTTCGTCCCTGTGCAATACGATGAAAAGTGTTAGAATGAGAAACATTGAAGGAAATAACAAACAAATGAAATCAACATTAGAAGTCAGTCGTGCATTTGTGGTTAAAGCAGCAATTGACCTTACCACGTGGGAGATTATAGCTACCTGCGTGACATCCGAGTCCAAGAAAATCAACAATGTGGAATGGCTTACTTGGATAATTGATCATTATACAGAAAGAATGAAGTAAGGACAGTTCCTTATACCAAAGTGGTTTCCTTAGACACGTGTGTCAAGCTTTCGTCCCTGTGCAATACGATGAAAAGTGTTAGAATGAGAAACATTGAAGAAAATAACAAACGAATGAAATCAACAACAGAAGTCAGTCGTGCATTTGTGGTTACAGCAGCGATTGACCTTACCACGTGGGAGATTACAGCTACCTGCGTGACATCCGAGTCCAAGAAAATGAACAATGTGGAACGGCTTACTTGGATAATTGTTCATTAAACAAAAAGAAGGGAATAAGAACAGTCCCTTATACCAAAGTGGTTTCCTTAGACACGCGTGTCAAGCTTTCGTCTCTGTGCAATACGATGAAAAGTGTTAGAATGAGAAACATTGAAGAAAATAACAAACGAATGAAATCAACAACAGAAGTCAGTCGTGCATTTGTGGTTACAGCAGCGATTGACCTTACCACGTGGGAGATTACAGCTACCTGCGTGACATCCGAGTCCAAGAAAATGAACAATGTGGAACGGCTTACTTGGATAATTGTTCATTAAACAAAAAGAAGGGAATAAGTACAGTCCCTTATACCAAAGTGGTTTCCTCAGACACGTGTGTCAAGCTTTCGTCCCTGTGCAATACGATGAAAAATGTTAGAATGAGAAACATAAGGGGAAAACACAAACAAATGAAATCAACAACAGATGTCAGTCGTGCATTTGTGGTTACAGCAGCAATTGACCTTACCACGTAAAAGATGATAGCTACCTGCGTGTCATCCGAGTCCAAGAAAATCAACAATGTGGAATGGCTCACTTGGATAATTGATCATTATACAGAAAGAAGGGAATAAGAACAGTCCCTTATACCAATGTGGTTTCCTTAGACACGCGTGTCAAGCTTTCGTCCCTGTGCAATACGACGAAAAGTGTAAGAATGAGAAACATTGAAGGAAATAACAAACAAATGAAATCAACATTAGAAGTCAGTCGTGCATTTGTGGTTACAGCAGCAATTGACCTTACCACGTGGGAGATTATAGCTACCTGCGTGACATCCGAGTCCAAGAAAATCAACAATGTGGAATGGCTTACTTGGATAATTGATCATTATACAGAAAGAAGGGAATAAGAACAGTCCCTTATACCAATGTGGTTTCCATAGACACGTGTGTCAAGCTTTCGTCCCTGTGGAATACGATGAGAAGTGTTAGAATGAGAAACATTGAAGGAAATAACAAACAAATCAAATCAACAACAGAAGTCAGTCGTGCATTTGTGATTACAGCAGCAATTGACCTTACCACGTAAAAGATAATAGCTACCTGCGTGTCATCCGAGTCCAAGAAAATCAACAATGTGGAATGGCTCACTTGGATAATTGATCATTATACAGAAAGAAGGGAATAAGAACAGTCCCTTATACCAAAGTCGTATCCTTAGACACGTGTGTCAAGCTTTCGTCCCTGTGCAATACGATGAAAAGTGTTAGAATGAGAAACATTGAAGGAAATAACAAACAAATGAAATCAACAACAGAAGTCAGTCGTGCATTTGTGGTTACAGCAGCAATTGACCTCACCACGTTACAGATTATAGCTACCTGCGTGTCATCCGAGTCCAAGAAAATCAACAATGGGGAATGGCTTACTTGGATAATTGATCATCCTACAGAAAGAAGGGAATAAGAACAGTCCCTTATACCGATGTGGTTTCCATAGACACGTGTGTCAAGCTTTCGTCCCTGTGCAATACGATGAAAAGTGTTAGAATGAGAAACATTGGAGGAAATAACAAACAAATGAAATCAACATTAGAAGTCAGTCGTGCATTTGTGGTTAAAGCAGCAATTGACCTTACCACGTGGGAGATTATAGCTACCTGCGTGACATCCGAGTCCAAGAAAATCAACAATGTGGAATGGCTTACTTGGATAATTGATCATTATACAGAAAGAATGAAGTAAGAACAGTTCCTTATACCAAAGTGGTTTCCTTAGACACGTGTGTCAAGCTTTCGTCCCTGTGCAATACGATGAAAAGTGTTAGAATGAGAAACATTGAAGAAAATAACAAACGAATGAAATCAACAACAGAAGTCAGTCGTGCATTTGTGGTTACAGCAGCAATTGACCTTACCACGTGGGAGATTATAGCTACCTGCGTGACATCCGAGTCCAAGAAAATCAACAATGTGGAATGGCTTATTTGGATAATTGTTCATTAAACAAAAAGAAGGGAATAAGAACAGTCCCTTATACCAAAGTGGTTTCCTTAGACACGCGTGTCAAGCTTTCGTCTCTGTGCAATACGATGAAAAGTGTTAGAATGAGAAACATTGAAGAGAATAACAAACGAATGAAATCAACAACAGAAGTCAGTCGTGCATTTGTGGTTACAGCAGCGATTGACCTTACCACGTGGGAGATTACAGCTACCTGCGTGACATCCGAGTCCAAGAAAATGAACAATGTGGAACGGCTTACTTGGATAATTGTTCATTAAACAGAAAGAAGGGAATAAGTACAGTCCCTTATACCAAAGTGGTTTCCTCAGACACGTGTGTCAAGCTTTCGTCCCTGTCCAATACGATGAAAAATGTTAGAATGAGAAACATAAGGGGAAATAACAAACAAATGAAATCAACAACAGAAGTCAGTCGTGCATTTGTGGTTACAGCAGCAATTGACCTTACCACGTAAAAGATAATAGATACCTGCGTGTCATCCGAGTCCAAGAAAATCAACAATGTGGAATGGCTCACTTGGATAATTGATCATTATACAGAAAGAAGGGAATAAGAACAGTCCCTTATACCAAAGTGGTTTCCTTAGACACGCGTGTCAAGCTTTCGTCTCTGTGCAATACGATGAAAAGTGTTAGAATGAGAAACATTGAAGAAAATAACAAACGAATGAAATCAACAACAGAAGTCAGTCGTGCATTTGTGGTTACAGCAGCAATTGACCTTACCACGTGGGAGATTAAAGCTACCTGCGTGACATTCGAGTCCAAGAAAATCAACAATGTGGAATGGCTTACTTGGAGAATTGTTGATTGAACAAAACGAAGGGAATGAGAACAGTCCCTTATACCAAAGTGGTTTCCTTAGACACGCGTGTCAAGCTTTCGTCCCTGTGCAATACGATGAAAAGTGTAAGAATGAGAAACATAGAAGGAAATAACAAACAAATGAAATCAACAACAGAAGTCAGTCGTGCATTTGTGGTTACAGCAGCAATTGACCTTACCACGTAAAAGATAATAGCTACCTGCGTGTCATCCGAGTCCAAGAAAATCAACAATGTGGAATGGCTTACTTGGATAATTGATCATTATACAGAAAGAAGGGAATAAGAACAGTCCCTTATACCAATGTGGTTTCCATAGACACGTGTGTCAAGCTTTCGTCCCTGTGCAATACGATGAGAAGTGTTAGAATGAGAAACATTGAAGGAAATAACAAACAAATCAAATCAACAACAGAAGTCAGTCGTGCATTTGTGATTACAGCAGCAATTGACCTTACCACGTGGGAGATTATAGCTACCTGCGTGACATCCGAGTCCAAGAAAATCAACAATGTGGAATGGCTTACTTGGATAATTGATCATTATACAGAAAGAATGAAGTAAGAACAGTCCCTTATACCAATGTGGTTTCCATAGACACGTGTGTCAAGCTTTCGTCCCTGTGCATTACGATGAAAAGTGTTAGAATGAGAAACATTGAAGAAAATAACAAACGAATGAAATCAACAACAGAAGTCTGCGTGCATTTGTGGTTACAGCAGCAATTGACCTTACCACGTGGGAGATTATAGCTACCTGCGTGACATCCGAGTCCAAGAAAATCAACAATGTGGAACGGCTTACTTGGATAATTGTTCATTAAACAAAAAGAATTGAATAAGAACAGTCCCTTATACCAAAGTCGTATCCTTAGACACGCGTGTCAAGCTTTCGTCTCTGTGCAATACGATGAAAAGTGTTAGAATGAGAAACATTGAAGAGAATAACAAACGAATGAAATCAACAACAGAAGTCAGTCGTGCATTTGTGGTTACAGCAGCGATTGACCTTACCACGTGGGAAATTACAGCTACCTGCGTGACATCCAAGTCCAAGAAAATGAACAATGTGGAACGGCTTACTTGGATAATTGTTCATTAAACAGAAAGAAGGGAATAAGTACAGTCCCTTATACCAAAGTGGTTTCCTCAGACACGTGTGTCAAGCTTTCGTCCCTGTCCAATACGATGAAAAATGTTAGAATGAGAAACATAAGGGGAAATAACAAACAAATGAAATCAACAACAGAAGTCAGTCGTGCATTTGTGGTTACAGCAGCAATTGACCTTACCACGTAAAAGATAATAGATACCTGCGTGTCATCCGAGTCCAAGAAAATCAACAATGTGGAATGGCTCACTTGGATAATTGATCATTATACAGAAAGAAGGGAATAAGAACAGTCCCTTATACCAAAGTGGTTTCCTTAGACACGCGTGTCAAGCTTTCGTCTCTGTGCAATACGATGAAAAGTGTTAGAATGAGAAACATTGAAGAAAATAACAAACGAATGAAATCAACAACAGAAGTCAGTCGTGCATTTGTGGTTACAGCAGCAATTGACCTTACCACGTGGGAGATTAAAGCTACCTGCGTGACATTCGAGTCCAAGAAAATCAACAATGTGGAATGGCTTACTTGGAGAATTGTTGATTGAACAAAACGAAGGGAATGAGAACAGTCCCTTATACCAAAGTGGTTTCCTTAGACACGCGTGTCAAGCTTTCGTCCCTGTGCAATACGATGAAAAGTGTAAGAATGAGAAACATAGAAGGAAATAACAAACAAATGAAATCAACAACAGAAGTCAGTCGTGCATTTGTGGTTACAGCAGCAATTGACCTTACCACGTAAAAGATAATAGCTACCTGCGTGTCATCCGAGTCCAAGAAAATCAACAATGTGGAATGGCTTACTTGGATAATTGATCATTATACAGAAAGAAGGGAATAAGAACAGTCCCTTATACCAATGTGGTTTCCATAGACACGTGTGTCAAGCTTTCGTCCCTGTGCAATACGATGAGAAGTGTTAGAATGAGAAACATTGAAGGAAATAACAAACAAATCAAATCAACAACAGAAGTCAGTTGTGCATTTGTGATTACAGCAGCAATTGACCTTACCACGTGGGAGATTATAGCTACCTGCGTGACATCCGAGTCCAAGAAAATCAACAATGTGGAATGGCTTTCTTGGATAATTGATCATTATACAGAAAGAATGAAGTAAGAACAGTCCCTTATACCGATGTGGTTTCCATAGACACGTGTGTCAAGCTTTCGTCCCTGTGCATTACGATGAAAAGTGTTAGAATGAGAAACATTGAAGAAAATAACAAACGAATGAAATCAACAACAGAAGTCCGTCGTGCATTTGTGGTTACAGCAGCAATTGACCTTACCACGTGGGAGATTATAGCTACCTGCGTGACATCCGAGTCCAAGAAAATCAACAATGTGGAACGGCTTACTTGGATAATTGTTCATTAAACAAAAAGAATTGAATAAGAACAGTCCCTTATACCAAAGTCGTATCCTTAGACACGTGTGTCAAGCTTTCGTCCCTGTGCAATACGATGAAAAGTGTTAGAATGAGAAACATTGAAGGAAATAACAAACAAATGAAATCAACAACAGAAGTCAGTCGTGCATTTGTGGTTACAGCAGCAATTGACCTCACCACGTTACAGATTATAGCTACCTGCGTGTCATCCGAGTCCAAGAAAATCAACAATGTGGAATGGCTTACTTGGATAATTGATCATCATACAGAAAGAAGGGAATAAGAACAGTCCCTTATACCGATGTGGTTTCCATAGACACGTGTGTCAAGCTTTCGTCCCTGTGCAATACGATGAAAAGTGTTAGAATGAGAAACATTGAAGAAAATAACAAACGAATGAAATCAACAACAGAAGTCAGTCGTGCATTTGTGGTTACAGCAGCGATTGACCTTACCACGTGGGAGATTACAGCTACCTGCGTGACATCCGAGTCCAAGAAAATGAACAATGTGGAACGGCTTACTTGGATAATTGTTCATTAAACAAAAAGAAGGGAATAAGTACAGTCCCTTATACCAAAGTGGTTTCCTCAGACACGTGTGTCAAGCTTTCGTCCCTGTGCAATACGATGAAAAATGTTAGAATGAGAAACATAAGGGGAAATAACAAACAAATGAAATCAACAACAGATGTCAGTCGTGCATTTGTGGTTACAGCAGCAATTGACCTTACCACGTAAAAGATGATAGCTACCTGCGTGTCATCCGAGTCCAAGAAAATCAACAATGTGGAATGGCTCACTTGGATAATTGATCATTATACAGAAAGAAGGGAATAAGAACAGTCCCTTATACCAATGTGGTTTCCTTAGACACGCGTGTCAAGCTTTCGTCCCTGTGCAATACGACGAAAGGTGTAAGAATGAGAAACATTGAAGGAAATAACAAACAAATGAAATCAACATTAGAAGTCAGTCGTGCATTTGTGGTTACAGCAGCAATTGACCTTACCACGTGGGAGATTATAGCTACCTGCGTGACATCCGAGTCCAAGAAAATCAACAATGTGGAATGGCTTACTTGGATAATTGATCATTATACAGAAAGAAGGGAATAAGAACAGTCCCTTATACCAATGTGGTTTCCATAGACACGTGTGTCAAGCTTTCGTCCCTGTGCAATACGATGAGAAGTGTTAGAATGAGAAACATTGAAGGAAATAACAAACAAATGAAATCAACAACAGATGTCAGTCGTGCATTTGTGGTTACAGCAGCAATTGACCTTACCACGTAAAAGATGATAGCTACCTGCGTGTCATCCGAGTCCAAGAAAATCAACAATGTGGAATGGCTCACTTGGATAATTGATCATTATACAGAAAGAAGGGAATGAGAACAGTCCCTTATACCAATGTGGTTTCCATAGACACGTGTGTCAAGCTTTCGTCCCTGTGCAATACGATGAGAAGTGTTAGAATGAGAAACATTGAAGGAAATAACAAACAAATCAAATCAACAACAGAAGTCAGTCGTGCATTTGTGATTACAGCAGCAATTGACCTTACCACGTGGGAGATTATAGCTACCTGCGTGACATCCGAGTCCAAGAAAATCAACAATGCGGAATGGCTTACTTGGATAATTGATCATTATACAGAAAGAATGAAGTAAGAACAGTCCCTTATACCAATGTGGTTTCCATAGACACGTATGTCAAGCTTTCGTCCCTGTGCATTACGATGAAAAGTGTTAGAATGAGAAACATTGAAGAAAATAACAAACGAATGAAATCAACAACAGAAGTCCGTCGTGCATTTGTGTTTACAGCAGCAATTGACCTTACCACGTGGGAGATTATAGCTACCTGCGTGACATCCGAGTCCAAGAAAATCAACAATGTGGAACGGCTTACTTGGATAATTGTTCATTAAACAAAAAGAATTGAATAAGAACAGTCCCTTATACCAAAGTCGTATCCTTAGACACGTGTGTCAAGCTTTCGTCCCTGTGCAATACGATGAAAAGTGTTAGAATGAGAAACATTGAAGGAAATAACAAACAAATGAAATCAACAACAGAAGTCAGTCGTGCATTTGTGGTTACAGCAGCAATTGACCTCACCACGTTACAGATTATAGCTACCTGCGTGTCATCCGAGTCCAAGAAAATCAACAATGTGGAATGGCTTACTTGGATAATTGATCATCATACAGAAAGAAGGGAATAAGAACAGTCCCTTATACCGATGTGGTTTCCATAGACACGTGTGTCAAGCTTTCGTCCCTGTGCAATACGATGAAAAGTGTTAGAATGAGAAACATTGAAGGAAATAACAAACAAATGAAATCAACATTAGAAGTCAGTCGTGCATTTGTGGTTAAAGCAGCAATTGACCTTACCACGTGGGAGATTATAGCTACCTGCGTGACATCCGAGTCCAAGAAAATCAACAATGTGGAATGGCTTACTTGGATAATTGATCATTATACAGAAAGAATGAAGTAAGGACAGTTCCTTATACCAAAGTGGTTTCCTTAGACACGTGTGTCAAGCTTTCGTCCCTGTGCAATACGATGAAAAGTGTTAGAATGAGAAACATTGAAGAAAATAACAAACGAATGAAATCAACAACAGAAGTCAGTCGTGCATTTGTGGTTACAGCAGCAATTGACCTTACCACGTGGGAGATTATAGCTACCTGCGTGACATCCGAGTCCAAGAAAATCAACAATGTGGAATGGCTTTCTTGGATAATTGATCATTATACAGAAAGAATGAAGTAAGAACAGTCCCTTATACCGATGTGGTTTCCATAGACACGTGTGTCAAGCTTTCGTCCCTGTGCATTACGATGAAAAGTGTTAGAATGAGAAACATTGAAGAAAATAACAAACGAATGAAATCAACAACAGAAGTCCGTCGTGCATTTGTGGTTACAGCAGCAATTGACCTTACCACGTGGGAGATTATAGCTACCTGCGTGACATCCGAGTCCAAGAAAATCAACAATGTGGAACGGCTTACTTGGATAATTGTTCATTAAACAAAAAGAATTGAATAAGAACAGTCCCTTATACCAAAGTCGTATCCTTAGACACGTGTGTCAAGCTTTCGTCCCTGTGCAATACGATGAAAAGTGTTAGAATGAGAAACATTGAAGGAAATAACAAACAAATGAAATCAACAACAGAAGTCAGTCGTGCATTTGTGGTTACAGCAGCAATTGACCTCACCACGTTACAGATTATAGCTACCTGCGTGTCATCCGAGTCCAAGAAAATCAACAATGTGGAATGGCTTACTTGGATAATTGATCATCATACAGAAAGAAGGGAATAAGAACAGTCCCTTATACCGATGTGGTTTCCATAGACACGTGTGTCAAGCTTTCGTCCCTGTGCAATACGATGAAAAGTGTTAGAATGAGAAACATTGAAGAAAATAACAAACGAATGAAATCAACAACAGAAGTCAGTCGTGCATTTGTGGTTACAGCAGCGATTGACCTTACCACGTGGGAGATTACAGCTACCTGCGTGACATCCGAGTCCAAGAAAATGAACAATGTGGAACGGCTTACTTGGATAATTGTTCATTAAACAAAAAGAAGGGAATAAGTACAGTCCCTTATACCAAAGTGGTTTCCTCAGACACGTGTGTCAAGCTTTCGTCCCTGTGCAATACGATGAAAAATGTTAGAATGAGAAACATAAGGGGAAATAACAAACAAATGAAATCAACAACAGATGTCAGTCGTGCATTTGTGGTTACAGCAGCAATTGACCTTACCACGTAAAAGATGATAGCTACCTGCGTGTCATCCGAGTCCAAGAAAATCAACAATGTGGAATGGCTCACTTGGATAATTGATCATTATACAGAAAGAAGGGAATAAGAACAGTCCCTTATACCAATGTGGTTTCCTTAGACACGCGTGTCAAGCTTTCGTCCCTGTGCAATACGACGAAAAGTGTAAGAATGAGAAACATTGAAGGAAATAACAAACAAATGAAATCAACATTAGAAGTCAGTCGTGCATTTGTGGTTACAGCAGCAATTGACCTTACCACGTGGGAGATTATAGCTACCTGCGTGACATCCGAGTCCAAGAAAATCAACAATGTGGAATGGCTTACTTGGATAATTGATCATTATACAGAAAGAAGGGAATAAGAACAGTCCCTTATACCAATGTGGTTTCCATAGACACGTGTGTCAAGCTTTCGTCCCTGTGCAATACGATGAGAAGTGTTAGAATGAGAAACATTGAAGGAAATAACAAACAAATGAAATCAACAACAGATGTCAGTCGTGCATTTGTGGTTACAGCAGCAATTGACCTTACCACGTAAAAGATGATAGCTACCTGCGTGTCATCCGAGTCCAAGAAAATCAACAATGTGGAATGGCTCACTTGGATAATTGATCATTATACAGAAAGAAGGGAATGAGAACAGTCCCTTATACCAATGTGGTTTCCATAGACACGTGTGTCAAGCTTTCGTCCCTGTGCAATACGATGAGAAGTGTTAGAATGAGAAACATTGAAGGAAATAACAAACAAATCAAATCAACAACAGAAGTCAGTCGTGCATTTGTGATTACAGCAGCAATTGACCTTACCACGTGGGAGATTATAGCTACCTGCGTGACATCCGAGTCCAAGAAAATCAACAATGCGGAATGGCTTACTTGGATAATTGATCATTATACAGAAAGAATGAAGTAAGAACAGTCCCTTATACCAATGTGGTTTCCATAGACACGTGTGTCAAGCTTTCGTCCCTGTGCATTACGATGAAAAGTGTTAGAATGAGAAACATTGAAGAAAATAACAAACGAATGAAATCAACAACAGAAGTCCGTCGTGCATTTGTGTTTACAGCAGCAATTGACCTTACCACGTGGGAGATTATAGCTACCTGCGTGACATCCGAGTCCAAGAAAATCAACAATGTGGAACGGCTTACTTGGATAATTGTTCATTAAACAAAAAGAATTGAATAAGAACAGTCCCTTATACCAAAGTCGTATCCTTAGACACGTGTGTCAAGCTTTCGTCCCTGTGCAATACGATGAAAAGTGTTAGAATGAGAAACATTGAAGGAAATAACAAACAAATGAAATCAACAACAGAAGTCAGTCGTGCATTTGTGGTTACAGCAGCAATTGACCTCACCACGTTACAGATTATAGCTACCTGCGTGTCATCCGAGTCCAAGAAAATCAACAATGTGGAATGGCTTACTTGGATAATTGATCATCATACAGAAAGAAGGGAATAAGAACAGTCCCTTATACCGATGTGGTTTCCATAGACACGTGTGTCAAGCTTTCGTCCCTGTGCAATACGATGAAAAGTGTTAGAATGAGAAACATTGAAGGAAATAACAAACAAATGAAATCAACATTAGAAGTCAGTCGTGCATTTGTGGTTAAAGCAGCAATTGACCTTACCACGTGGGAGATTATAGCTACCTGCGTGACATCCGAGTCCAAGAAAATCAACAATGTGGAATGGCTTACTTGGATAATTGATCATTATACAGAAAGAATGAAGTAAGGACAGTTCCTTATACCAAAGTGGTTTCCTTAGACACGTGTGTCAAGCTTTCGTCCCTGTGCAATACGATGAAAAGTGTTAGAATGAGAAACATTGAAGAAAATAACAAACGAATGAAATCAACAACAGAAGTCAGTCGTGCATTTGTGGTTACAGCAGCAATTGACCTTACCACGTGGGAGATTATAGCTACCTGCGTGACATCCGAGTCCAAGAAAATCAACAATGTGGAATGGCTTACTTGGATAATTGATCATTATACAGAAAGAATGAAGTAAGAACAGTCCCTTATACCAATGTGGTTTCCATAGACACGTGTGTCAAGCTTTCGTCCCTGTGCATTACGATGAAAAGTGTTAGAATGAGAAACATTGAAGAAAATAACAAACGAATGAAATCAACAACAGAAGTCTGCGTGCATTTGTGGTTACAGCAGCAATTGACCTTACCACGTGGGAGATTATAGCTACCTGCGTGACATCCGAGTCCAAGAAAATCAACAATGTGGAACGGCTTACTTGGATAATTGTTCATTAAACAAAAAGAATTGAATAAGAACAGTCCCTTATACCAAAGTCGTATCCTTAGACACGCGTGTCAAGCTTTCGTCTCTGTGCAATACGATGAAAAGTGTTAGAATGAGAAACATTGAAGAGAATAACAAACGAATGAAATCAACAACAGAAGTCAGTCGTGCATTTGTGGTTACAGCAGCGATTGACCTTACCACGTGGGAAATTACAGCTACCTGCGTGACATCCAAGTCCAAGAAAATGAACAATGTGGAACGGCTTACTTGGATAATTGTTCATTAAACAGAAAGAAGGGAATAAGTACAGTCCCTTATACCAAAGTGGTTTCCTCAGACACGTGTGTCAAGCTTTCGTCCCTGTCCAATACGATGAAAAATGTTAGAATGAGAAACATAAGGGGAAATAACAAACAAATGAAATCAACAACAGAAGTCAGTCGTGCATTTGTGGTTACAGCAGCAATTGACCTTACCACGTAAAAGATAATAGATACCTGCGTGTCATCCGAGTCCAAGAAAATCAACAATGTGGAATGGCTCACTTGGATAATTGATCATTATACAGAAAGAAGGGAATAAGAACAGTCCCTTATACCAAAGTGGTTTCCTTAGACACGCGTGTCAAGCTTTCGTCTCTGTGCAATACGATGAAAAGTGTTAGAATGAGAAACATTGAAGAAAATAACAAACGAATGAAATCAACAACAGAAGTCAGTCGTGCATTTGTGGTTACAGCAGCAATTGACCTTACCACGTGGGAGATTAAAGCTACCTGCGTGACATTCGAGTCCAAGAAAATCAACAATGTGGAATGGCTTACTTGGAGAATTGTTGATTGAACAAAACGAAGGGAATGAGAACAGTCCCTTATACCAAAGTGGTTTCCTTAGACACGCGTGTCAAGCTTTCGTCCCTGTGCAATACGATGAAAAGTGTAAGAATGAGAAACATAGAAGGAAATAACAAACAAATGAAATCAACAACAGAAGTCAGTCGTGCATTTGTGGTTACAGCAGCAATTGACCTTACCACGTAAAAGATAATAGCTACCTGCGTGTCATCCGAGTCCAAGAAAATCAACAATGTGGAATGGCTTACTTGGATAATTGATCATTATACAGAAAGAAGGGAATAAGAACAGTCCCTTATACCAATGTGGTTTCCATAGACACGTGTGTCAAGCTTTCGTCCCTGTGCAATACGATGAGAAGTGTTAGAATGAGAAACATTGAAGGAAATAACAAACAAATCAAATCAACAACAGAAGTCAGTTGTGCATTTGTGATTACAGCAGCAATTGACCTTACCACGTGGGAGATTATAGCTACCTGCGTGACATCCGAGTCCAAGAAAATCAACAACGTGGAATGGCTTTCTTGGATAATTGATCATTATACAGAAAGAATGAAGTAAGAACAGTCCCTTATACCGATGTGGTTTCCATAGACACGTGTGTCAAGCTTTCGTCCCTGTGCATTACGATGAAAAGTGTTAGAATGAGAAACATTGAAGAAAATAACAAACGAATGAAATCAACAACAGAAGTCCGTCGTGCATTTGTGGTTACAGCAGCAATTGACCTTACCACGTGGGAGATTATAGCTACCTGCGTGACATCCGAGTCCAAGAAAATCAACAATGTGGAACGGCTTACTTGGATAATTGTTCATTAAACAAAAAGAATTGAATAAGAACAGTCCCTTATACCAAAGTCGTATCCTTAGACACGTGTGTCAAGCTTTCGTCCCTGTGCAATACGATGAAAAGTGTTAGAATGAGAAACATTGAAGGAAATAACAAACAAATGAAATCAACAACAGAAGTCAGTCGTGCATTTGTGGTTACAGCAGCAATTGACCTCACCACGTTACAGATTATAGCTACCTGCGTGTCATCCGAGTCCAAGAAAATCAACAATGTGGAATGGCTTACTTGGATAATTGATCATCATACAGAAAGAAGGGAATAAGAACAGTCCCTTATACCGATGTGGTTTCCATAGACACGTGTGTCAAGCTTTCGTCCCTGTGCAATACGATGAAAAGTGTTAGAATGAGAAACATTGAAGAAAATAACAAACGAATGAAATCAACAACAGAAGTCAGTCGTGCATTTGTGGTTACAGCAGCGATTGACCTTACCACGTGGGAGATTATAGCTACCTGCGTGACATCCGAGTCCAAGAAAATGAACAATGTGGAACGGCTTACTTGGATAATTGTTCATCAAACAAAAAGAAGGGAATAAGTACAGTCCCTTATACCAAAGTGGTTTCCTCAGACACGTGTGTCAAGCTTTCGTCCCTGTGCAATACGATGAAAAATGTTAGAATGAGAAACATAAGGGGAAATAACAAACAAATGAAATCAACAACAGATGTCAGTCGTGCATTTGTGGTTACAGCAGCAATTGACCTTACCACGTAAAAGATGATAGCTACCTGCGTGTCATCCGAGTCCAAGAAAATCAACAATGTGGAATGGCTCACTTGGATAATTGATCATTATACAGAAAGAAGGGAATAAGAACAGTCCCTTATACCAATGTGGTTTCCTTAGACACGCGTGTCAAGCTTTCGTCCCTGTGCAATACGACGAAAAGTGTAAGAATGAGAAACATTGAAGGAAATAACAAACAAATGAAATCAACATTAGAAGTCAGTCGTGCATTTGTGGTTACAGCAGCAATTGACCTTACCACGTGGGAGATTATAGCTACCTGCGTGACATCCGAGTCCAAGAAAATCAACAATGTGGAATGGCTTACTTGGATAATTGATCATTATACAGAAAGAAGGGAATAAGAACAGTCCCTTATACCAATGTGGTTTCCATAGACACGTGTGTCAAGCTTTCGTCCCTGTGCAATACGATGAGAAGTGTTAGAATGAGAAACATTGAAGGAAATAACAAACAAATGAAATCAACAACAGATGTCAGTCGTGCATTTGTGGTTACAGCAGCAATTGACCTTACCACGTAAAAGATGATAGCTACCTGCGTGTCATCCGAGTCCAAGAAAATCAACAATGTGGAATGGCTCACTTGGATAATTGATCATTATACAGAAAGAAGGGAATGAGAACAGTCCCTTATACCAATGTGGTTTCCATAGACACGTGTGTCAAGCTTTCGTCCCTGTGCAATACGATGAGAAGTGTTAGAATGAGAAACATTGAAGGAAATAACAAACAAATCAAATCAACAACAGAAGTCAGTCGTGCATTTGTGATTACAGCAGCAATTGACCTTACCACGTGGGAGATTATAGCTACCTGCGTGACATCCGAGTCCAAGAAAATCAACAATGTGGAATGGCTTACTTGGATAATTGATCATTATACAGAAAGAATGAAGTAAGAACAGTCCCTTATACCAATGTGGTTTCCATAGACACGTGTGTCAAGCTTTCGTCCCTGTGCATTACGATGAAAAGTGTTAGAATGAGAAACATTGAAGAAAATAACAAACGAATGAAATCAACAACAGAAGTCCGTCGTGCATTTGTGTTTACAGCAGCAATTGACCTTACCACGTGGGAGATTATAGCTACCTGCGTGACATCCGAGTCCAAGAAAATCAACAATGTGGAACGGCTTACTTGGATAATTGTTCATTAAACAAAAAGAATTGAATAAGAACAGTCCCTTATACCAAAGTCGTATCCTTAGACACGTGTGTCAAGCTTTCGTCCCTGTGCAATACGATGAAAAGTGTTAGAATGAGAAACATTGAAGGAAATAACAAACAAATGAAATCAACAACAGAAGTCAGTCGTGCATTTGTGGTTACAGCAGCAATTGACCTCACCACGTTACAGATTATAGCTACCTGCGTGTCATCCGAGTCCAAGAAAATCAACAATGTGGAATGGCTTACTTGGATAATTGATCATCATACAGAAAGAAGGGAATAAGAACAGTCCCTTATACCGATGTGGTTTCCATAGACACGTGTGTCAAGCTTTCGTCCCTGTGCAATACGATGAAAAGTGTTAGAATGAGAAACATTGAAGGAAATAACAAACAAATGAAATCAACATTAGAAGTCAGTCGTGCATTTGTGGTTAAAGCAGCAATTGACCTTACCACGTGGGAGATTATAGCTACCTGCGTGACATCCGAGTCCAAGAAAATCAACAATGTGGAATGGCTTACTTGGATAATTGATCATTATACAGAAAGAATGAAGTAAGGACAGTTCCTTATACCAAAGTGGTTTCCTTAGACACGTGTGTCAAGCTTTCGTCCCTGTGCAATACGATGAAAAGTGTTAGAATGAGAAACATTGAAGAAAATAACAAACGAATGAAATCAACAACAGAAGTCAGTCGTGCATTTGTGGTTACAGCAGCAATTGACCTTACCACGTGGGAGATTATAGCTACCTGCGTGACATCCGAGTCCAAGAAAATCAACAATGTGGAATGGCTTATTTGGATAATTGTTCATTAAACAAAAAGAAGGGAATAAGAACAGTCCCTTATACCAAAGTGGTTTCCTTAGACACGCGTGTCAAGCTTTCGTCTCTGTGCAATACGATGAAAAGTGTTAGAATGAGAAACATTGAAGAAAATAACAAACGAATGAAATCAACAACAGAAGTCAGTCGTGCATTTGTGGTTACAGCAGCGATTGACCTTACCACGTGGGAGATTACAGCTACCTGCGTGACATCCGAGTCCAAGAAAATGACCAATGTGGAACGGCTTACTTGGATAATTGTTCATTAAACAAAAAGAAGGGAATAAGTACAGTCCCTTATACCAAAGTGGTTTCCTCAGACACGTGTGTCAAGCTTTCGTCCCTGTGCAATACGATGAAAAATGTTAGAATGAGAAACATAAGGGGAAATAACAAACAAATGAAATCAACAACAGATGTCAGTCGTGCATTTGTGGTTACAGCAGCAATTGACCTTACCACGTAAAAGATAATAGCTACCTGCGTGTCATCCGAGTCCAAGAAAATCAACAATGTGGAATGGCTTACTTGGATAATTGATCATTATACAGAAAGAAGGGAATGAGAACAGTCCCTTATACCAATGTGGTTTCCATAGACACGTGTGTCAAGCTTTCGTCCCTGTGCAATACGATGAGAAGTGTTAGAATGAGAAACATTGAAGGAAATAACAAACAAATCAAATCAACAACAGAAGTCAGTCGTGCATTTGTGATTACAGCAGCAATTGACCTTACCACGTGGGAGATTATAGCTACCTGCGTGACATCCGAGTCCAAGAAAATCAACAATGTGGAATGGCTTACTTGGATAATTGATCATTATACAGAAAGAATGAAGTAAGAACAGTCCCTTATACCAATGTGGTTTCCATAGACACGTGTGTCAAGCTTTCGTCCCTGTGCATTACGATGAAAAGTGTTAGAATGAGAAACATTGAAGAAAATAACAAACGAATGAAATCAACAACAGAAGTCCGTCGTGCATTTGTGGTTACAGCAGCAATTGACCTTACCACGTGGGAGATTATAGCTACCTGCGTGACATCCGAGTCCAAGAAAATCAACAATGTGGAACGGCTTACTTGGATAATTGTTCATTAAACAAAAAGAATTGAATAAGAACAGTCCCTTATACCAAAGTCGTATCCTTAGACACGTGTGTCAAGCTTTCGTCCCTGTGCAATACGATGAAAAGTGTTAGAATGAGAAACATTGAAGGAAATAACAAACAAATGAAATCAACAACAGAAGTCAGTCGTGCATTTGTGGTTACAGCAGCAATTGACCTCACCACGTTACAGATTATAGCTACCTGCGTGTCATCCGAGTCCAAGAAAATCAACAATGTGGAATGGCTTACTTGGATAATTGATCATCATACAGAAAGAAGGGAATAAGAACAGTCCCTTATACCGATGTGGTTTCCATAGACACGTGTGTCAAGCTTTCGTCCCTGTGCAATACGATGAAAAGTGTTAGAATGAGAAACATTGAAGGAAATAACAAACAATTGAAATCAACATTAGAAGTCAGTCGTGCATTTGTGGTTAAAGCAGCAATTGACCTTACCACGTGGGAGATTATAGCTACCTGCGTGACATCCGAGTCCAAGAAAATCAACAATGTGGAATGGCTTACTTGGATAATTGATCATTATACAGAAAGAATGAAGTAAGGACAGTTCCTTATACCAAAGTGGTTTCCTTAGACACGTGTGTCAAGCTTTCGTCCCTGTGCAATACGATGAAAAGTGTTAGAATGAGAAACATTGAAGAAAATAACAAACGAATGAAATCAACAACAGAAGTCAGTCGTGCATTTGTGGTTACAGCAGCAATTGACCTTACCACGTGGGAGATTATAGCTACCTGCGTGACATCCGAGTCCAAGAAAATCAACAATGTGGAATGGCTTATTTGGATAATTGTTCATTAAACAAAAAGAAGGGAATAAGAACAGTCCCTTATACCAAAGTGGTTTCCTTAGACACGCGTGTCAAGCTTTCGTCTCTGTGCAATACGATGAAAAGTGTTAGAATGAGAAACATTGAAGAAAATAACAAACGAATGAAATCAACAACAGAAGTCAGTCGTGCATTTGTGGTTACAGCAGCGATTGACCTTACCACGTGGGAGATTACAGCTACCTGCGTGTCATCCGAGTCCAAGAAAATCAACAATGTGGAATGGCTCACTTGGATAATTGATCATTATACAGAAAGAAGGGAATAAGAACAGTCCCTTATACCAATGTGGTTTCCTTAGACACGCGTGTCAAGCTTTCGTCCCTGTGCAATACGACGAAAAGTGTAAGAATGAGAAACATTGAAGGAAATAACAAACAAATGAAATCAACATTAGAAGTCAGTCGTGCATTTGTGGTTACAGCAGCAATTGACCTTACCACGTGGGAGATTATAGCTACCTGCGTGACATCCGAGTCCAAGAAAATCAACAATGTGGAATGGCTTACTTGGATAATTGATCATTATACAGAAAGAAGGGAATAAGAACAGTCCCTTATACCAATGTGGTTTCCATAGACACGTGTGTCAAGCTTTCGTCCCTGTGCAATACGATGAGAAGTGTTAGAATGAGAAACATTGAAGGAAATAACAAACAAATCAAATCAACAACAGAAGTCAGTCGTGCATTTGTGATTACAGCAGCAATTGACCTTACCACGTAAAAGATAATAGCTACCTGCGTGTCATCCGAGTCCAAGAAAATCAACAATGTGGAATGGCTCACTTGGATAATTGATCATTATACAGAAAGAAGGGAATAAGAACAGTCCCTTATACCAATGTGGTTTCCTTAGACACGCGTGTCAAGCTTTCGTCCCTGTGCAATACGACGAAAAGTGTAAGAATGAGAAACATTGAAGAAAATAACAAACGAATGAAATCAACAACAGAAGTCAGTCGTGCATTTGTGGTTACAGCAGCAATTGACCTTACCACGTGGGAGATTATAGCTACCTGCGTGACATCCGAGTCCAAGAAAATCAACAATGTGGAATGGCTTATTTGGATAATTGTTCATTAAACAAAAAGAAGGGAATAAGAACAGTCCCTTATACCAAAGTGGTTTCCTTAGACACGCGTGTCAAGCTTTCGTCTCTGTGCAATACGATGAAAAGTGTTAGAATGAGAAACATTGAAGAAAATAACAAACGAATGAAATCAACAACAGAAGTCAGTCGTGCATTTGTGGTTACAGCAGCGATTGACCTTACCACGTGGGAGATTACAGCTACCTGCGTGACATCCGAGTCCAAGAAAATGAACAATGTGGAACGGCTTACTTGGATAATTGTTCATTAAACAAAAAGAAGGGAATAAGTACAGTCCCTTATACCAAAGTGGTTTCCTCAGACACGTGTGTCAAGCTTTCGTCCCTGTGCAATACGATGAAAAATGTTAGAATGAGAAACATAAGGGGAAATAACAAACAAATGAAATCAACAACAGATGTCAGTCGTGCATTTGTGGTTACAGCAGCAATTGACCTTACCACGTAAAAGATAATAGCTACCTGCGTGTCATCCGAGTCCAAGAAAATCAACAATGTGGAATGGCTTACTTGGATAATTGATCATTATACAGAAAGAAGGGAATAAGAACAGTCCCTTATACCAATGTGGTTTCCTTAGACACGCGTGTCAAGCTTTCGTCCCTGTGCAATACGATGAGAAGTGTTAGAATGAGAAACATTGAAGGAAATAACAAACAAATCAAATCAACAACAGAAGTCAGTCGTGCATTTGTGATTACAGCAGCAATTGACCTTACCACGTAAAAGATAATGGCTACCTGCGTGTCATCCGAGTCCAAGAAAATCAACAATGTGGAATGGCTCACTTGGATAATTGATCATTATACAGAAAGAAGGGAATAAGAACAGTCCCTTATACCAATGTGGTTTCCTTAGACACGCGTGTCAAGCTTTCGTTCCTGTGCAATACGATGAAAAGTGTTAGAATGAGAAACATAGAAGGAAATAACAAACAAATGAAATCAACAACAGAAGTCAGTCGTGCATTTGTGGTTACAGCAGCAATTGACCTTACCACGTGGGAGATTATAGCTACCTGCGTGACATCCGAGTCCAAGAAAATCAACAATGTGGAATGGCTTACTTGGATAATTGTTCATTAAACAAAACGAAGGGAATAAGAACAGTCCCTTATACCAAAGTGGTTTCCTTAGACACGCGTGTCAAGCTTTCGTCCCTGTGCAATACGATGAAAAGTGTAAGAATGAGAAACATACAGGGAAATAACAAACAAATGAAATCAACTACAGAAGTCAGTCGTGCATTTGTGGTAACAGCAGCAATTGACCTTACCACGTGGGAGATTAAAGCTACCTGCGTGACATTCGAGTCCAAGAAAATCAACAATGTGGAATGGCTTACTTGGATAATTGTTGATTGAGCAAAACGAAGGGAATGAGAACAGTCCCTTATACCAATGTGGTTTCCATAGACACGTGTGTCAAGCTTTCGTCCCTGTGCAATACGATGAGAAGTGTTAGAATGAGAAACATTGAAGGAAATAACAAACAAATCAAATCAACAACAGAAGTCAGTCGTGCATTTGTGATTACAGCAGCAATTGACCTTACCACGTGGGAGATTATAGCTACCTGCGTGACATCCGAGTCCAAGAAAATCAACAATGTGGAATGGCTTACTTGGATAATTGATCATTATACAGAAAGAATGAAGTAAGAACAGTCCCTTATACCAATGTGGTTTCCATAGACACGTGTGTCAAGCTTTCGTCCCTGTGCATTACGATGAAAAGTGTTAGAATGAGAAACATTGAAGAAAATAACAAACGAATGAAATCAACAACAGAAGTCAGTCGTGCATTTGTGGTTACAGCAGCAATTGACCTTACCACGTGGGAGATTATAGCTACCTGCGTGACATCCGAGTCCAAGAAAATCAACAATGTGGAACGGCTTACTTGGATAATTGTTCATTAAACAAAAAGAATTGAATAAGAACAGTCCCTTATACCAAAGTCGTATCCTTAGACACGTGTGTCAAGCTTTCGTCCCTGTGCAATACGATGAAAAGTGTTAGAATGAGAAACATTGAAGGAAATAACAAACAAATGAAATCAACAACAGAAGTCAGTCGTGCATTTGTGGTTACAGCAGCAATTGACCTCACCACGTTACAGAATATAGCTACCTGCGTGTCATCCGAGTCCAAGAAAATCAACAATGTGGAATGGCTTACTTGGATAATTGATCATCATACAGAAAGAAGGGAATAAGAACAGTCCCTTATACCGATGTGGTTTCCATAGACACGTGTGTCAAGCTTTCGTCCCTGTGCAATACGATGAAAAGTGTTAGAATGAGAAACATTGAAGGAAATAACAAACAAATGAAATCAACATTAGAAGTCAGTCGTGCATTTGTGGTTAAAGCAGCAATTGACCTTACCACGTGGGAGATTATAGCTACCTGCGTGACATCCGAGTCCAAGAAAATCAACAATGTGGAATGGCTCACTTGGATAATTGATCATTATACAGAAAGAATGAAGTAAGAACAGTTCCTTATACCAAAGTGGTTTCCTTAGACACGTGTGTCAAGCTTTCGTCCCTGTGCAATACGATGAAAAGTGTTAGAATGAGAAACATTGAAGAAAATAACAAACGAATGAAATCAACAACAGAAGTCAGTCGTGCATTTGTGGTTACAGCAGCAATTGACCTTACCACGTGGGAGATTATAGCTACCTGCGTGACATCCGAGTCCAAGAAAATCAACAATGTGGAATGGCTTACTTGGATAATTGATCATTATACAGAAGGAATGAAGTAAGAACAGTCCCTTATACCAATGTGGTTTCCATAGACACGTGTGTCAAGCTTTCGTCCCTGTGCATTACGATGAAAAGTGTTAGAATGAGAAACATTGAAGAAAATAACAAACGAATGAAATCAACAACAGAAGTCAGTCGTGCATTTGTGGTTACAGCAGCAATTGACCTTACCACGTGGGAGATTATAGCTACCTGCGTGACATCCGAGTCCAAGAAAATCAACAATGTGGAACGGCTTACTTGGATAATTGTTCATTAAACAAAAAGAATTGAATAAGAACAGTCCCTTATACCAAAGTCGTGTCCTTAGAAACGTGTGTCAAGCTTTCGTCCCTGTGCAATACGATGAAAAGTGTTAGAATGAGAAACATTGAAGGAAATAACAAACAAATGAAATCAACAACAGAAGTCAGTCGTGCATTTGTGGTTACAGCAGCAATTGACCTTACCACGTGGGAGATTATAGCTACCTGCGTGACATCCGAGTCCAAGAAAATCAACAATGTGGAATGGCTTACTTGGATAATTGATCATTATACAGAAAGAATGAAGTAAGAACAGTTCCTTATACCAAAGTGGTTTCCTTAGACACGTGTGTCAAGCTTTCGTCCCTGTGCAATACGATGAAAAGTGTTAGAATGAGAAACATTGAAGGAAATAACAAACAAATGAAATCAACAACAGAAGTCAGTCGTGCATTTGTGGTTACAGCAGCAATTGACCTCACCACGTTACAGATTATAGCTACCTGCGTGTCATCCGAGTCCAAGAAAATCAACAATGTGGAATGGCTTACTTGGATAATTGATCATCATACAGAAAGAAGGGAATAAGAACAGTCCCTTATACCGATGTGGTTTCCATAGACACGTGTGTCAAGCTTTCGTCCCTGTGCAATACGACGAAAAGTGTAAGAATGAGAAACATTGAAGGAAATAACAAACAAATGAAATCAACAACAGAAGTCAGTCGTGCATTTGTGGTTACAGCAGCAATTGACCTCACCACGTTACAGATTATAGCTACCTGCGTGTCATCCGAGTCCAAGAAAATCAACAATGTGGAATGGCTTACTTGGATAATTGATCATCATACAGAAAGAAGGGAATAAGAACAGTCCCTTATACCGATGTGGTTTCCATAGACACGTGTGTCAAGCTTTCGTCCCTGTGCAATACGATGAAAAGTGTTAGAATGAGAAACATCGAAGGAAATAACAAACAAATGAAATCAACATTAGAAGTCAGTCGTGCATTTGTGGTTAAAGCAGCAATTGACCTTACCACGTGGGAGATTATAGCTACCTGCGTGACATCCGAGTCCAAGAAAATCAACAATGTGGAATGGCTTACTTGGATAATTGATCATTATACAGAAAGAATGAAGTAAGAACAGTTCCTTATACCAAAGTGGTTTCCTTAGACACGTGTGTCAAGCTTTCGTCCCTGTGCAATACGATGAAAAGTGTTAGAATGAGAAACATCGAAGAAAATAACAATCGAATGAAATCAACAACAGAAGTCAGTCGTGCATTTGTGGTTACAGCAGCAATTGACCTTACCACGTGGGAGATTATAGCTACCTGCGTGACATCCGAGTCCAAGAAAATCAACAATGTGGAATGGCTTACTTGGATAATTGTTCATTAAACAAAAAGAATTGAATAAGAACAGTCCCTTATACCAAAGTCGTATCCTTAGACACGTGTGTCAAGCTTTCGTCCCTGTGCAATACGATGAAAAGTGTTAGAATGAGAAACATTGAAGGAAATAACAAACAAATGAAATCAACAACAGAAGTCAGTCGTGCATTTGTGGTTACAGCAGCAATTGACCTCACCACGTTACAGATTATAGCTACCTGCGTGTCATCCGAGTCCAAGAAAATCAACAATGTGGAATGGCTTACTTGGATAATTGATCATCATACAGAAAGAAGGGAATAAGTACAGTCCCTTATACCAAAGTGGTTTCCTCAGACACGTGTGTCAAGCTTTCGTCCCTGTCCAATACGATGAAAAATGTTAGAATGAGAAACATAAGGGGAAATAACAAACAAATGAAATCAACAACAGAAGTCAGTCGTGCATTTGTGGTTACAGCAGCAATTGACCTTACCACGTAAAAGATAATAGCTACCTGCGTGTCATCCGAGTCCAAGAAAATCAACAATGTGGAATGGCTCACTTGGATAATTGATCATTATACAGAAAGAAGGGAATAAGAACAGTCCCTTATACCAATGTGGTTTCCTTAGACACGCGTGTCAAGCTTTCGTCCCTGTGCAATACGACGAAAAGTGTAAGAATGAGAAACATTGAAGGAAATAACAAACAAATGAAATCAACATTAGAAGTCAGTCGTGCATTTGTGGTTACAGCAGCAATTGACCTTACCACGTGGGAGATTATAGCTACCTGCGTGATATCCGAGTCCAAGAAAATCAACAATGTGGAATGGCTTACTTGGATAATTGATCATTATACAGAAAGAAGGGAATAAGAACAGTCCCTTATACCAATGTGGTTTCCATAGACACGTGTGTCAAGCTTTCGTCCCTGTGCAATACGATGAGAAGTGTTAGAATGAGAAACATTGAAGGAAATAACAAACAAATCAAATCAACAACAGAAGTCAGTCGTGCATTTGTGATTACAGCAGCAATTGACCTTACCACGTAAAAGATAATAGCTACCTGCGTGTCATCCGAGTCCAAGAAAATCAACAATGTGGAATGGCTCACTTGGATAATTGATCATTATACAGAAAGAAGGGAATAAGAACAGTCCCTTATACCAATGTGGTTTCCTTAGACACGCGTGTCAAGCTTTCGTCCCTGTGCAATACGATGAAAAGTGTAAGAATGAGAAACATAGAAGGAAATAACAAACAAATGAAATCAACAACAGAAGTCAGTCGTGCATTTGTGGTTACAGCAGCAATTGACCTTACCACGTAAAAGATAATAGCTACCTGCGTGTCATCCGAGTCCAAGAAAATCAACAATGTGGAATGGCTTACTTGGATAATTGATCATTATACAGAAAGAAGGGAATAAGAACAGTCCCTTATACCAATGTGGTTTCCATAGACACGTGTGTCAAGCTTTCGTCCCTGTGCAATACGATGAGAAGTGTTAGAATGAGAAACATTGAAGGAAATAACAAACAAATCAAATCAACAACAGAAGTCAGTCGTGCATTTGTGATTACAGCAGCAATTGACCTTACCACGTGGGAGATTATAGCTACCTGCGTGACATCCGAGTCCAAGAAAATCAACAATGTGGAATGGCTTACTTGGATAATTGATCATTATACAGAAAGAATGAAGTAAGAACAGTCCCTTATACCAATGTGGTTTCCATAGACACGTGTGTCAAGCTTTCGTCCCTGTGCATTACGATGAAAAGTGTTAGAATGAGAAACATTGAAGAAAATAACAAACGAATGAAATCAACAACAGAAGTCAGTCGTGCATTTGTGGTTACAGCAGCAATTGACCTTACCACGTGGGAGATTATAGCTACCTGCATGACATCCGAGTCCAAGAAAATCAACAATGTGGAACGGCTTACTTGGATAATTGTTCATTAAACAAAAAGAATTGAATAAGAACAGTCCCTTATACCAAAGTCGTATCCTTAGACACGTGTGTCAAGCTTTCGTCCCTGTGCAATACGATGAAAAGTGTTAGAATGAGAAACATTGAAGGAAATAACAAACAAATGAAATCAACAACAGAAGTCAGTCGTGCATTTGTGGTTACAGCAGCAATTGACCTCACCACGTTACAGATTATAGCTACCTGCGTGTCATCCGAGTCCAAGAAAATCAACAATGTGGAATGGCTTACTTGGATAATTGATCATCATTCAGAAAGAAGGGAATAAGAACAGTCCCTTATACCGATGTGGTTTCCATAGACACGTGTGTCAAGCTTTCGTCCCTGTGCAATACGATGAAAAGTGTTAGAATGAGAAACATTGAAGGAAATAACAAACAAATGAAATCAACATTAGAAGTCAGTCGTGCATTTGTGGTTAAAGCAGCAATTGACCTTACCACGTGGGAGATTATAGCTACCTGCGTGACATCCGAGTCCAAGAAAATCAACAATGTGGAATGGCTTACTTGGATAATTGATCATTATACAGAAAGAATGAAGTAAGAACAGTTCCTTATACCAAAAGGGTTTCCTTAGACACGCGTGTCAAGCTTTCGTCTCTGTGCAATACGATGAAAAGTGTTAGAATGAGAAACATTGAAGAGAATAACAAACGAATGAAATCAACAACAGAAGTCAGTCGTGCATTTGTGGTTACAGCAGCGATTGACCTTACCACGTGGGAGATTACAGCTACCTGCGTGACATCCGAGTCCAAGAAAATGAACAATGTGGAACGGCTTACTTGGATAATTGTTCATTAAACAAAAAGAAGGGAATAAGTACAGTCCCTTATACCAAAGTGGTTTCCTCAGACACGTGTGTCAAGCTTTCGTCCCTGTCCAATACGATGAAAAATGTTAGAATGAGAAACATAAGGGGAAATAACAAACAAATGAAATCAACAACAGAAGTCAGTCGTGCATTTGTGGTTACAGCAGCAATTGACCTTACCACGTAAAAGATAATAGCTACCTGCGTGTCATCCGAGTCCAAGAAAATCAACAATGTGGAATGGCTCACTTGGATAATTGATCATTATACAGAAAGAAGGGAATAAGAACAGTCCCTTATACCAATGTGGTTTCCTTAGACACGCGTGTCAAGCTTTCGTCCCTGTGCAATACGACGAAAAGTGTAAGAATGAGAAACATTGAAGGAAATAACAAACAAATGAAATCAACATTAGAAGTCAGTCGTGCATTTGTGGTTACAGCAGCAATTGACCTTACCACGTGGGAGATTATAGCTACCTGCGTGACATCCGAGTCCAAGAAAATCAACAATGTGGAATGGCTTACTTGGATAATTGATCATTATACAGAAAGAAGGGAATAAGAACAGTCCCTTATACCAATGTGGTTTCCATAGACACGTGTGTCAAGCTTTCGTCCCTGTGCAATACGATGAGAAGTGTTAGAATGAGAAACATTGAAGGAAATAACAAACAAATCAAATCAACAACAGAAGTCAGTCGTGCATTTGTGATTACAGCAGCAATTGACCTTACCACGTAAAAGATAATAGCTACCTGCGTGTCATCCGAGTCCAAGAAAATCAACAATGTGGAATGGCTCACTTGGATAATTGATCATTATACAGAAAGAAGGGAATAAGAACAGTCCCTTATACCAATGTGGTTTCCTTAGACACGCGTGTCAAGCTTTCGTCCCTGTGCAATACGATGAAAAGTGTAAGAATGAGAAACATAGAAGGAAATAACAAACAAATGAAATCAACAACAGAAGTCAGTCGTGCATTTGTGGTTACAGCAGCAATTGACTTTACCACGTAAAAGATAATAGCTACCTGCGTGTCATCCGAGTCCAAGAAAATCAACAATGTGGAACGGCTTACTTGGATAATTGTTCATTAAACAAAAAGAATTGAATAAGAACAGTCCCTTATACCAAAGTCGTATCCTTAGACACGTGTGTCAAGCTTTCGTCCCTGTGCAATACGATGAAAAGTGTTAGAATGAGAAACATTGAAGGAAATAACAAACAAATGAAATCAACAACAGAAGTCAGTCGTGCATTTGTGGTTACAGCAGCAATTGACCTCACCACGTTACAGATTATAGCTACCTGCGTGTCATCCGAGTCCAAAAAAATCAACAATGTGGAATGGCTTACTTGGATAATTGATCATCATACAGAAAGAAGGGAATGAGAACAGTCCCTTATATCGATGTGGTTTCCATAGACACGTGTGTCAAGCCTTCGTCCCTGTGCAATACGATGAAAAGTGTTAGAATGAGAAACATTGAAGGAAATAACAAACAAATGAAATCAACATTAGAAGTCAGTCGTGCATTTGTGGTTAAAGCAGCAATTGACCTTACCACGTGGGAGATTATAGCTACCTGCGTGACATCCGAGTCCAAGAAAATCAACAATGTGGAATGGCTTACTTGGATAATTGATCATTATACAGAAAGAATGAAGTAAGAACAGTTCCTTATACCAAAGTGGTTTCCTTAGACACGTGTGTCAAGCTTTCGTCCCTGTGCATTACGATGAAAAGTGTTAGAATGAGAAACATTGAAGAAAATAACAAACGAATGAAATCAACAACAGAAGTCAGTCGTGCATTTGTGGTTACAGCAGCAATTGACCTTACCACGTGGGAGATTATAGCTACCTGCGTGACATCCGAGTCCAAGAAAATCAACAATGTGGAATGGCTTATTTGGATAATTGTTCATTAAACAAAAAGAAGGGAATAAGAACAGTCCCTTATACCAAAGTGGTTTCCTTAGACACGCGTGTCAAGCTTTCGTCTCTGTGCAATACGATGAAAAGTGTTAGAATGAGAAACATTGAAGAGAATAACAAACGAATGAAATCAACAACAGAAGTCAGTCGTGCATTTGTGGTTACAGCAGCGATTGACCTTACCACGTGGGAGATTACAGCTACCTGCGTGACATCCGAGTCCAAGAAAATGAACAATGTGGAACGGCTTACTTGGATAATTGTTCATTAAACAAAAAGAAGGGAATAAGTACAGTCCCTTATACCAAAGTGGTTTCCTCAGACACGTGTGTCAAGCTTTCGTCCCTGTCCAATACGATGAAAAATGTTAGAATGAGAAACATAAGGGGAAATAACAAACAAATGAAATCAACAACAGAAGTCAGTCGTGCATTTGTGGTTACAGCAGCAATTGACCTTACCACGTAAAAGATAATAGCTACCTGCGTGTCATCCGAGTCCAAGAAAATCAACAATGTGGAATGGCTCACTTGGATAATTGATCATTATACAGAAAGAAGGGAATAAGAACAGTCCCTTATACCAAAGTGGTTTCCTTAGACACGCGTGTCAAGCTTTCGTCTCTGTGCAATACGATGAAAAGTGTTAGAATGAGAAACATTGAAGAAAATAACAAACGAATGAAATCAACAACAGAAGTCAGTCGTGCATTTGTGGTTACAGCAGCAATTGACCTTACCACGTGGGAGATTATAGCTACCTGCGTGACATCCGAGTCCAAGAAAATCAACAATGTGGAATGGCTTATTTGGATAATTGTTCATTAAACAAAAAGAAGGGAATAAGAACAGTCCCTTATACCAAAGTGGTTTCCTTAGACACGCGTGTCAAGCTTTCGTCTCTGTGCAATACGATGAAAAGTGTTAGAATGAGAAACATTGAAGAAAATAACAAACGAATGAAATCAACAACAGAAGTCAGTCGTGCATTTGTGGGTACAGCAGCGATTGACCTTACCACGTGGGAGATTACAGCTACCTGCGTGACATCCGAGTCCAAGAAAATGAACAATGTGGAACGGCTTACTTGGATAATTGTTCATTAAACAAAAAGAAGGGAATAAGTACAGTCCCTTATACCAAAGTGGTTTCCTCAGACACGTGTGTCAAGCTTTCGTCCCTGTGCAATACGATGAAAAATGTTAGAATGAGAAACATAAGGGGAAATAACAAACAAATGAAATCAACAACAGATGTCAGTCGTGCATTTGTGGTTACAGCAGCAATTGACCTTACCACGTAAAAGATAATAGCTACCTGCGTGTCATCCGAGTCCAAGAAAATCAACAATGTGGAATGGCTCACTTGGATAATTGATCATTATACAGAAAGAAGGGAATAAGAACAGTCCCTTATACCAATGTGGTTTCCTTAGACACGCGTGTCAAGCTTTCGTCCCTGTGCAATACGACGAAAAGTGTAAGAATGAGAAACATTGAAGAAAATAACAAACGAATGAAATCAACAACAGAAGTCAGTCGTGCATTTGTGGTTACAGCAGCAATTGACCTTACCACGTGGGAGATTATAGCTACCTGCGTGACATCCGAGTCCAAGAAAATCAACAATGTGGAATGGCTTATTTGGATAATTGTTCATTAAACAAAAAGAAGGGAATAAGAACAGTCCCTTATATCAAAGTGGTTTCCTTAGACACGCGTGTCAAGCTTTCGTCTCTGTGCAATACGATGAAAAGTGTTAGAATGAGAAACATTGAAGAAAATAACAAACGAATGAAATCAACAACAGAAGTCAGTCGTGCATTTGTGGTTACAGCAGCGATTGACCTTACCACGTGGGAGATTACAGCTACCTGCGTGACATTCGAGTCCAAGAAAATGAACAATGTGGAACGGCTTACTTGGATAATTGTTCATTAAACAAAAAGAAGGGAATAAGTACAGTCCCTTATACCAAAGTGGTTTCCTCAGACACGTGTGTCAAGCTTTCGTCCCTGTGCAATACGATGAAAAATGTTAGAATGAGAAACATAAGGGGAAATAACAAACAAATGAAATCAACAACAGATGTCAGTCGTGCATTTGTGGTTACAGCAGCAATTGACCTTACCACGTAAAAGATAATAGCTACCTGCGTGTCATCCGAGTCCAAGAAAATTAACAATGTGGAATGGCTTACTTGGATAATTGATCATTATACAGAAAGAAGGGAATAAGAACAGTTCCTTATACCAATGTGGTTTCCTTAGACACGCGTGTCAAGCTTTCGTCCCTGTGCAATACGATGAGAAGTGTTAGAATGAGAAACATTGAAGGAAATAACAAACAAATCAAATCAACAACAGAAGTCAGTCGTGCATTTGTGATTACAGCAGCAATTGACCTTACCACGTAAAAGATAATGGCTACCTGCGTGTCATCCGAGTCCAAGAAAATCAACAATGTGGAATGGCTCACTTGGATAATTGATCATTATACAGAAAGAAGGGAATAAGAACAGTCCCTTATACCAATGTGGTTTCCTTAGACACGCGTGTCAAGCTTTCGTTCCTGTGCAATACGATGAAAAGTGTTAGAATGAGAAACATAGAAGGAAATAACAAACAAATGAAATCAACAACAGAAGTCAGTCGTGCATTTGTGGTTACAGCAGCAATTGACCTTACCACGTGGGAGATTATAGCTACCTGCGTGACATCCGAGTCCAAGAAAATCAACAATGTGGAATGGCTTACTTGGATAATTGTTCATTAAACAAAACGAAGGGAATAAGAACAGTCCCTTATACCAAAGTGGTTTCCTTAGACACGCGTGTCAAGCTTTCGTCCCTGTGCAATACGATGAAAAGTGTAAGAATGAGAAACATACAGGGAAATAACAAACAAATGAAATCAACTACAGAAGTTAGTCGTGCATTTGTGGTAACAGCAGCAATTGACCTTACCACGTGGGAGATTAAAGCTACCTGCGTGACATTCGAGTCCAAGAAAATCAACAATGTGGAATGGCTTACTTGGATAATTGTTGATTGAGCAAAACGAAGGGAATGAGAACAGTCCCTTATACCAATGTGGTTTCCATAGACACGTGTGTCAAGCTTTCGTCCCTGTGCAATACGATGAGAAGTGTTAGAATGAGAAACATTGAAGGAAATAACAAACAAATCAAATCAACAACAGAAGTCAGTCGTGCATTTGTGATTACAGCAGCAATTGACCTTACCACGTGGGAGATTATAGCTACCTGCGTGACATCCGAGTCCAAGAAAATCAACAATGTGGAATGGCTTACTTGGATAATTGATCATTATACAGAAAGAATGAAGTAAGAACAGTCCCTTATACCAATGTGGTTTCCATAGACACGTGTGTCAAGCTTTCGTCCCTGTGCATTACGATGAAAAGTGTTAGAATGAGAAACATTGAAGAAAATAACAAACGAATGAAATCAACAACAGAAGTCAGTCGTGCATTTGTGGTTACAGCAGCAATTGACCTTACCACGTGGGAGATTATAGCTACCTGCGTGACATCCGAGTCCAAGAAAATCAACAATGTGGAACGGCTTACTTGGATAATTGTTCATTAAACAAAAAGAATTGAATAAGAACAGTCCCTTATACCAAAGTCGTATCCTTAGACACGTGTGTCAAGCTTTCGTCCCTGTGCAATACGATGAAAAGTGTTAGAATGAGAAACATTGAAGGAAATAACAAACAAATGAAATCAACAACAGAAGTCAGTCGTGCATTTGTGGTTACAGCAGCAATTGACCTCACCACGTTACAGATTATAGCTACCTGCGTGTCATCCGAGTCCAAGAAAATCAACAATGTGGAATGGCTTACTTGGATAATTGATCATCATACAGAAAGAAGGGAATAAGAACAGTCCCTTATACCGATGTGGTTTCCATAGACACGTGTGTAAAGCTTTCGTCCCTGTGCAATACGATGAAAAGTGTTAGAATGAGAAACATTGAAGGAAATAACAAACAAATGAAATCAACATTAGAAGTCAGTCGTGCATTTGTGGTTAAAGCAGCAATTGACCTTACCACGTGGGAGATTATAGCTACCTGCGTGACATCCGAGTCCAAGAAAATCAACAATGTGGAATGGCTCACTTGGATAATTGATCATTATACAGAAAGAATGAAGTAAGAACAGTTCCTTATACCAAAGTGGTTTCCTTAGACACGTGTGTCAAGCTTTCGTCCCTGTGCAATACGATGAAAAGTGTTAGAATGAGAAACATAGAAGAAAATAACAAACGAATGAAATCAACAACAGAAGTCAGTCGTGCATTTGTGGTTACAGCAGCAATTGACCTTACCACGTGGGAGATTATAGCTACCTGCGTGACATCCGAGTCCAAGAAAATCAACAATGTGGAATGGCTTACTTGGATAATTGATCATTATACAGAAAGAATGAAGTAAGAACAGTCCCTTATACCAATGTGGTTTCCATAGACACGTGTGTCAAGCTTTCGTCCCTGTGCATTACGATGAAAAGTGTTAGAATGAGAAACATTGAAGAAAATAACAAACGAATGAAATCAACAACAGAAGTCAGTCGTGCATTTGTGGTTACAGCAGCAATTGACCTTACCACGTGGGAGATTGTAGCTACCTGCGTGACATCCGAGTCCAAGAAAATCAACAATGTGGAACGGCTTACTTGGATGATTGTTCATTAAACAAAAAGAATTGAATAAGAACAGTCCCTTATACCAAAGTCGTGTCCTTAGAAACGTGTGTCAAGCTTTCGTCCCTGTGCAATACGATGAAAAGTGTTAGAATGAGAAACATTGAAGGAAATAACAAACAAATGAAATCAACAACAGAAGTCAGTCGTGCATTTGTGGTTACAGCAGCAATTGACCTCACCACGTTACAGATTATAGCTACCTGCGTGTCATCCGAGTCCAAGAAAATCAACAATGTGGAATGGCTTACTTGGATAATTGATCATCATACAGAAAGAAGGGAATAAGAACAGTCCCTTATACCGATGTGGTTTCCATAGACACGTGTGTCAAGCTTTCGTCCCTGTGCAATACGATGAAAAGTGTTAGAATGAGAAACATCGAAGGAAATAACAAACAAATGAAATCAACATTAGAAGTCAGTCGTGCATTTGTGGTTAAAGCAGCAATTGACCTTACCACGTGGGAGATTATAGCTACCTGCGTGACATCCGAGTCCAAGAAAATCAACAATGTGGAATGGCTTACTTGGATAATTGATCATTATACAGAAAGAATGAAGTAAGAACAGTTCCTTATACCAAAGTGGTTTCCTTAGACACGTGTGTCAAGCTTTCGTCCCTGTGCAATACGATGAAAAGTGTTAGAATGAGAAACATTGAAGAAAATAACAAACGAATGAAATCAACAACAGAAGTCAGTCGTGCATTTGTGGTTACAGCAGCAATTGACCTTACCACGTGGGAGATTATAGCTACCTGCGTGACATCCGAGTCCAAGAAAATCAACAATGTGGAATGGCTTATTTGGATAATTGTTCATTAAACAAAAAGAAGGGAATAAGAACAGTCCCTTATACCAAAGTGGTTTCCTTAGACACGCGTGTCAAGCTTTCGTCTCTGTGCAATACGATGAAAAGTGTTAGAATGAGAAACATTGAAGAAAATAACAAACGAATGAAATCAACAACAGAAGTCAGTCGTGCATTTGTGGTTACAGCAGCGATTGACCTTACCACGTGGGAGATTACAGCTACCTGCGTGACATCCGAGTCCAAGAAAATGAACAATGTGGAACGGCTTACTTGGATAATTGTTCATTAAACAAAAAGAAGGGAATAAGTACAGTCCCTTATACCAAAGTGGTTTCCTCAGACACGTGTGTCAAGCTTTCGTCCCTGTGCAATACGATGAAAAATGTTAGAATGAGAAACATAAGGGGAAATAACAAACAAATGAAATCAACAACAGATGTCAGTCGTGCATTTGTGGTTACAGCAGCAATTGACCTTACCACGTGGGAGATTAAAGCTACCTGCGTGACATTCGAGTCCAAGAAAATCAACAATGTGGAATGGCTTACTTGGATAATTGTTGATTGAGCAAAACGAAGGGAATGAGAACAGTCCCTTATACCAATGTGGTTTCCATAGACACGTGTGTAAAGCTTTCGTCCCTGTGCAATACGATGAAAAGTGTTAGAATGAGAAACATTGAAGGAAATAACAAACAAATGAAATCAACATTAGAAGTCAGTCGTGCATTTGTGGTTAAAGCAGCAATTGACCTTACCACGTGGGAGATTATAGCTACCTGCGTGACATCCGAGTCCAAGAAAATGAACAATGTGGAACGGCTTACTTGGATAATTGTTCATTAAACAAAAAGAAGGGAATAAGAACAGTCCCTTATACCAAAGTGGTTTCCTTAGACACGCGTGTCAAGCTTTCGTCTCTGTGCAATACGATGAAAAGTGTTAGAATGAGAAACATTGAAGGAAATAACAAACAAATCAAATCAACAACAGAAGTCAGTCGTGCATTTGTGATTACAGCAGCAATTGACCTTACCACGTAAAAGATAATGGCTACCTGCGTGTCATCCGAGTCCAAGAAAATCAACAA
The DNA here is from genome assembly GCF_914767665.1 of Harmonia axyridis. Lineage (NCBI taxonomy): Eukaryota > Metazoa > Arthropoda > Insecta > Coleoptera > Coccinellidae > Harmonia > Harmonia axyridis. Next base: position 43,791,014 of record NC_059502.1, on the reverse strand, counting down.
TGTGGAATGGCCCACTTGGATATTTGATCATTATACAGAAAGAAGGGAATAAGAACAGTCCCTTATACCAATGTGGTTTCCTTAGACACGCGTGTCAAGCTTTCGTTCCTGTGCAATACGATGAAAAGTGTTAGAATGAGAAACATAGAAGGAAATAACAAACAAATGAAATCAACAACAGAAGTCAGTCGTGCATTTGTGGTTACAACAGCAATTGACCTTACCACGTGGGAGATTATAGCTACCTGCGTGACATCCGAGTCCAAGAAAATCAACAATGTGGAATGGCTTACTTGGATAATTGTTCATTAAACAAAACGAAGGGAATAAGAACAGTCCCTTATACCAAAGTGGTTTCCTTAGACACGCGTGTCAAGCTTTCGTCCCTGTGCAATACGATGAAAAGTGTAAGAATGAGAAACATACAGGGAAATAACAAACAAATGAAATCAACTACAGAAGTCAGTCGTGCATTTGTGGTAACAGCAGCAATTGACCTTACCACGTGGGAGATTAAAGCTACCTGCGTGACATTCGAGTCCAAGAAAATCAACAATGTGGAATGGCTTACTTGGATAATTGTTGATTGAGCAAAACGAAGGGAATGAGAACAGTCCCTTATACCAATGTGGTTTCCATAGACACGTGTGTAAAGCTTTCGTCCCTGTGCAATACGATAAAAAGTGTTAGAATGAGAAACATTGAAGGAAATAACAAACAAATGAAATCAACATTAGAAGTCAGTCGTGCATTTGTGGTTAAAGCAGCAATTGACCTTACCACGTGGGAGATTATAGCTACCTGCGTGACATCCGAGTCCAAGAAAATCAACAATGTGGAATGGCTTACTTGGATAATTGATCATTATACAGAAAGAAGGGAATAAGAACAGTCCCTTATACCAATGTGGTTTCCATAGACACGTGTGTCAAGCTTTCGTCCCTGTGCAATACGATGAGAAGTGTTAGAATGAGAAACATTGAAGGAAATAACAAACAAATCAAATCAACAACAGAAGTCAGTCGTGCATTTGTGATTACAGCAGCAATTGACCTTACCACGTGGGAGATTATAGCTACCTGCGTGACATCCGAGTCCAAGAAAATCAACAATGTGGAATGGCTTACTTGGATAATTGATCATTATACAGAAAGAATGAAGTAAGAACAGTCCATTATACCAATGTGGTTTCCATAGACACGTCTGTCAAGCTTTCGTCCCTGTGCATTACGATGAAAAGTGTTAGAATGAGAAACATTGAAGAAAATAACAAACGAATGAAATCAACAACAGAAGTCAGTCGTGCATTTGTGGTTACAGCAGCAATTGACCTTACCACGTGGGAGATTATAGCTACCTGCGTGACATCCGAGTCCAAGAAAATCAACAATGTGGAACGGCTTACTTGGATAATTGATCATCATACAGAAAGAAGGGAATAAGAACAGTCCCTTATACCGATGTGGTTTCCATAGACACGTGTGTCAAGCTTTCGTCCCTGTGCAATACGATGAAAAGTGTTAGAATGAGAAACATTGAAGGAAAAACAAACAAATGAAATCAACATTAGAAGTCAGTCGTGCATTTGTGGTTAAAGCAGCAATTGACCTTACCACGTGGGAGATTATAGCTACCTGCGTGACATCCGAGTCCAAGAAAATCAACAATGTGGAATGGCTTACTTGGATAATTGATCATTATACAGAAAGAATGAAGTAAGAACAGTTCCTTATACCAAAGTGGTTTCCTTAGACACGTGTGTCAAGCTTTCGTCCCTGTGCAATACGATGAAAAGTGTTAGAATGAGAAACATCGAAGAAAATAACAAACGAATGAAATCAACAACAGAAGTCAGTCGTGCATTTGTGGTTACAGCAGCAATTGACCTTACCACGTGGGAGATTATAGCTACCTGCGTGACATCCGAGTCCAAGAAAATCAACAATGTGGAATGGCTTACTTGGATAATTGATCATTATACAGAAGGAATGAAGTAAGAACAGTCCCTTATACCAATGTGGTTTCCATAGACACGTGTGTCAAGCTTTCGTCCCTGTGCATTACGATGAAAAGTGTTAGAATGAGAAACATTGAAGAAAATAACAAACGAATGAAATCAACAACAGAAGTCAGTCGTGCATTTGTGGTTACAGCAGCAATTGACCTTACCACGTGGGAGATTATAGCTACCTGCGTGACATCCGAGTCCAAGAAAATCAACAATGTGGAACGGCTTACTTGGATAATTGTTCATTAAACAAAAAGAATTGAATAAGAACAGTCCCTTATACCAAAGTCGTGTCCTTAGAAACGTGTGTCAAGCTTTCGTCCCTGTGCAATACGATGAAAAGTGTTAGAATGAGAAACATTGAAGGAAATAACAAACAAATGAAATCAACAACAGAAGTCAGTCGTGCATTTGTGGTTACAGCAGCAATTGACCTCACCACGTTACAGATTATAGCTACCTGCGTGTCATCCGAGTCCAAGAAAATCAACAATGTGGAATGGCTTACTTGGATAATTGATCATCATACAGAAAGAAGGGAATAAGAACAGTCCCTTATACCGATGTGGTTTCCATAGACACGTGTGTCAAGCTTTCGTCCCTGTGCAATACGATGAAAAGTGTTAGAATGAGAAACATCGAAGGAAATAACAAACAAATGAAATCAACATTAGAAGTCAGTCGTGCATTTGTGGTTAAAGCAGCAATTGACCTTACCACGTGGGAGATTATAGCTACCTGCGTGACATCCGAGTCCAAGAAAATCAACAATGTGGAATGGCTTACTTGGATAATTGATCATTATACAGAAAGAATGAAGTAAGAACAGTTCCTTATACCAAAGTGGTTTCCTTAGACACGTGTGTCAAGCTTTCGTCCCTGTGCAATACGATGAAAAGTGTTAGAATGAGAAACATTGAAGAAAATAACAAACGAATGAAATCAACAACAGAAGTCAGTCGTGCATTTGTGGTTACAGCAGCAATTGACCTTACCACGTGGGAGATTATAGCTACCTGCGTGACATCCGAGTCCAAGAAAATCAACAATGTGGAATGGCTTATTTGGATAATTGTTCATTAAACAAAAAGAAGGGAATAAGAACAGTCCCTTATACCAAAGTGGTTTCCTTAGACACGCGTGTCAAGCTTTCGTCTCTGTGCAATACGATGAAAAGTGTTAGAATGAGAAACATTGAAGAAAATAACAAACGAATGAAATCAACAACAGAAGTCAGTCGTGCATTTGTGGTTACAGCAGCGATTGACCTTACCACGTGGGAGATTACAGCTACCTGCGTGACATCCGAGTCCAAGAAAATGAACAATGTGGAACGGCTTACTTGGATAATTGTTCATTAAACAAAAAGAAGGGAATAAGTACAGTCCCTTATACCAAAGTGGTTTCCTCAGACACGTGTGTCAAGCTTTCGTCCCTGTGCAATACGATGAAAAATGTTAGAATGAAAAACATAAGGGGAAATAAGAAACAAATGAAATCAACAACAGATGTCAGTCGTGCATTTGTGGTTACAGCAGCAATTGACCTTACCACGTAAAAGATAATAGCTACCTGCGTGTCATCCGAGTCCAAGAAAATCAACAATGTGGAATGGCTCACTTGGATAATTGATCATTATACAGAAAGAAGGGAATAAGAACAGTCCCTTATACCAATGTGGTTTCCTTAGACACGCGTGTCAAGCTTTCGTCCCTGTGCAATACGACGAAAAGTGTAAGAATGAGAAACATTGAAGGAAATAACAAACAAATGAAATCAACATTAGAAGTCAGTCGTGCATTTGTGGTTACAGCAGCAATTGACCTTACCACGTGGGAGATTATAGCTACCTGCGTGACATCCGAGTCCAAGAAAATCAACAATGTGGAATGGCTTACTTGGATAATTGATCATTATACAGAAAGAAGGGAATAAGAACAGTCCCTTATACCAATGTGGTTTCCATAGACACGTGTGTCAAGCTTTCGTCCCTGTGCAATACGATGAGAAGTGTTAAAATGAGAAACATTGAAGGAAATAACAAACAAATCAAATCAACAACAGAAGTCAGTCGTGCATTTGTGATTACAGCAGCAATTGACCTTACCACGTAAAAGATAATAGCTACCTGCGTGTCATCCGAGTCCAAGAAAATCAACAATGTGGAATGGCTCACTTGGATAATTGATCATTATACAGAAAGAAGGGAATAAGAACAGTCCCTTATACCAATGTGGTTTCCTTAGACACGCGTGTCAAGCTTTCGTCCCTGTGCAATACGATGAAAAGTGTAAGAATGAGAAACATAGAAGGAAATAACAAACAAATGAAATCAACAACAGAAGTCAGTCGTGCATTTGTGGTTACAGCAGCAATTGACCTTACCACGTAAAAGATAATAGCTACCTGCGTGTCATCCGAGTCCAAGAAAATCAACAATGTGGAATGGCTCACTTGGATAATTGATCATTATACAGAAAGAAGGGAATAAGAACAGTCCCTTATACCAATGTGGTTTCCTTAGACACGCGTGTCAAGCTTTCGTCCCTGTGCAATACGATGAGAAGTGTTAGAATGAGAAACATTGAAGGAAATAACAAACAAATCAAATCAACAACAGAAGTCAGTCGTGCATTTGTGATTACAGCAGCAATTGACCTTACCACGTGGGAGATTATAGCTACCTGCGTGACATCCGAGTCCAAGAAAATCAACAATGTGGAATGGCTTACTTGGATAATTGATCATTATACAGAAAGAATGAAGTAAGAACAGTCCATTATACCAATGTGGTTTCCATAGACACGTCTGTCAAGCTTTCGTCCCTGTGCATTACGATGAAAAGTGTTAGAATGAGAAACATTGAAGAAAATAACAAACGAATGAAATCAACAACAGAAGTCAGTCGTGCATTTGTGGTTACAGCAGCAATTGACCTTACCACGTGGGAGATTATAGCTACCTGCGTGACATCCGAGTCCAAGAAAATCAACAATGTGGAACGGCTTACTTGGATAATTGATCATCATACAGAAAGAAGGGAATAAGAACAGTCCCTTATACCGATGTGGTTTCCATAGACACGTGTGTCAAGCTTTCGTCCCTGTGCAATACGATGAAAAGTGTTAGAATGAGAAACATTGAAGGAAAAACAAACAAATGAAATCAACATTAGAAGTCAGTCGTGCATTTGTGGTTAAAGCAGCAATTGACCTTACCACGTGGGAGATTATAGCTAACTGCGTGACATCCGAGTCCAAGAAAATCAACAATGTGGAATGGCTTACTTGGATAATTGATCATTATACAGAAAGAATGAAGTAAGAACAGTTCCTTATACCAAAGTGGTTTCCTTAGACACGTGTGTCAAGCTTTCGTCCCTGTGCAATACGATGAAAAGTGTTAGAATGAGAAACATCGAAGAAAATAACAAACGAATGAAATCAACAACAGAAGTCAGTCGTGCATTTGTGGTTACAGCAGCAATTGACCTTACCACGTGGGAGATTATAGCTACCTGCGTGACATCCGAGTCCAAGAAAATCAACAATGTGGAATGGCTTACTTGGATAATTGTTCATTAAACAAAAAGAATTGAATAAGAACAGTCCCTTATACCAAAGTCGTATCCTTAGACACGTGTGTCAAGCTTTCGTCCCTGTGCAATACGATGAAAAGTGTTAGAATGAGAAACATTGAAGGAAATAACAAACAAATGAAATCAACAACAGATGTCAGTCGTGCATTTGTGGTTACAGCAGCAATTGACCTTACCACGTAAAAGATAATAGCTACCTGCGTGTCATCCGAGTCCAAGAAAATCAACAATGTGGAATGGCTCACTTGGATAATTGATCATTATACAGAAAGAAGGGAATAAGAACAGTCCCTTATACCAATGTGGTTTCCTTAGACACGCGTGTCAAGCTTTCGTCCCTGTGCAATACGACGAAAAGTGTAAGAATGAGAAACATTGAAGGAAATAACAAACAAATGAAATCAACATTAGAAGTCAGTCGTGCATTTGTGGTTAAAGCAGCAATTGACCTTACCACGTGGGAGATTATAGCTACCTGCGTGACATCCGAGTCCAAGAAAATCAACAATGTGGAATGGCTTACTTGGATAATTGATCATTATACAGAAAGAAGGGAATAAGAACAGTCCCTTATACCAATGTGGTTTCCATAGACACGTGTGTCAAGCTTTCGTCCCTGTGCAATACGATGAGAAGTGTTAAAATGAGAAACATTGAAGGAAATAACAAACAAATCAAATCAACAACAGAAGTCAGTCGTGCATTTGTGATTACAGCAGCAATTGACCTTACCACGTAAAAGATAATAGCTACCTGCGTGTCATCCGAGTCCAAGAAAATCAACAATGTGGAATGGCTCACTTGGATAATTGATCATTATACAGAAAGAAGGGAATAAGAACAGTCCCTTATACCAATGTGGTTTCCTTAGACACGCGTGTCAAGCTTTCGTCCCTGTGCAATACGATGAAAAGTGTAAGAATGAGAAACATAGAAGGAAATAACAAACAAATGAAATCAACAACAGAAGTCAGTCGTGCATTTGTGGTTACAGCAGCAATTGACCTTACCACGTAAAAGATAATAGCTACCTGCGTGTCATCCGAGTCCAAGAAAATCAACAATGTGGAATGGCTTACTTGGATAATTGATCATTATACAGAAAGAAGGGAATAAGAACAGTCCCTTATACCAATGTGGTTTCCATAGACACGTGTGTCAAGCTTTCGTCCCTGTGCAATACGATGAGAAGTGTTAGAAAGAGAAACATTGAAGGAAATAACAAACAAATCAAATCAACAACAGAAGTCAGTCGTGCATTTGTGATTACAGCAGCAATTGACCTTACCACGTGGGAGATTATAGCTACCTGCGTGACATCCGAGTCCAAGAAAATCAACAATGTGGAATGGCTTACTTGGATAATTGATCATTATACAGAAAGAATGAAGTAAGAACAGTCCATTATACCAATGTGGTTTCCATAGACACGTCTGTCAAGCTTTCGTCCCTGTGCATTACGATGAAAAGTGTTAGAATGAGAAACATTGAAGAAAATAACAAACGAATGAAATCAACAACAGAAGTCAGTCGTGCATTTGTGGTTACAGCAGCAATTGACCTTACCACGTGGGAGATTATAGCTACCTGCGTGACATCCGAGTCCAAGAAAATCAACAATGTGGAACGGCTTACTTGGATAATTGATCATCATACAGAAAGAAGGGAATAAGAACAGTCCCTTATACCGATGTGGTTTCCATAGACACGTGTGTCAAGCTTTCGTCCCTGTGCAATACGATGAAAAGTGTTAGAATGAGAAACATTGAAGGAAAAACAAACAAATGAAATCAACATTAGAAGTCAGTCGTGCATTTGTGGTTAAAGCAGCAATTGACCTTACCACGTGGGAGATTATAGCTACCTGCGTGACATCCGAGTCCAAGAAAATCAACAATGTGGAATGGCTTACTTGGATAATTGATCATTATACAGAAAGAATGAAGTAAGAACAGTTCCTTATACCAAAGTGGTTTCCTTAGACACGTGTGTCAAGCTTTCGTCCCTGTGCAATACGATGAAAAGTGTTAGAATGAGAAACATCGAAGAAAATAACAAACGAATGAAATCAACAACAGAAGTCAGTCGTGCATTTGTGGTTACAGCAGCAATTGACCTCACCACGTTACAGATTATAGCTACCTGCGTGTCATCCGAGTCCAAGAAAATCAACAATGTGGAATGGCTTACTTGGATAATTGATCATCATACAGAAAGAAGGGAATAAGAACAGTCCCTTATACCGATGTGGTTTCCATAGACACGTGTGTCAAGCTTTCGTCCCTGTGCAATACGATGAAAAGTGTTAGAATGAGAAACATCGAAGGAAATAACAAACAAATGAAATCAACATTAGAAGTCAGTCGTGCATTTGTGGTTAAAGCAGCAATTGACCTTACCACGTGGGAGATTATAGCTACCTGCGTGACATCCGAGTCCAAGAAAATCAACAATGTGGAATGGCTTACTTGGATAATTGATCATTATACAGAAAGAATGAAGTAAGAACAGTTCCTTATACCAAAGTGGTTTCCTTAGACACGTGTGTCAAGCTTTCGTCCCTGTGCAATACGATGAAAAGTGTTAGAATGAGAAACATTGAAGAAAATAACAAACGAATGAAATCAACAACAGAAGTCAGTCGTGCATTTGTGGTTACAGCAGCAATTGACCTTACCACGTGGGAGATTATAGCTACCTGCGTGACATCCGAGTCCAAGAAAATCAACAATGTGGAATGGCTTATTTGGATAATTGTTCATTAAACAAAAAGAAGGGAATAAGAACAGTCCCTTATACCAAAGTGGTTTCCTTAGACACGCGTGTCAAGCTTTCGTCTCTGTGCAATACGATGAAAAGTGTTAGAATGAGAAACATTGAAGAAAATAACAAACGAATGAAATCAACAACAGAAGTCAGTCGTGCATTTGTGGTTACAGCAGCGATTGACCTTACCACGTGGGAGATTACAGCTACCTGCGTGACATCCGAGTCCAAGAAAATGAACAATGTGGAACGGCTTACTTGGATAATTGTTCATTAAACAAAAAGAAGGGAATAAGTACAGTCCCTTATACCAAAGTGGTTTCCTCAGACACGTGTGTCAAGCTTTCGTCCCTGTGCAATACGATGAAAAATGTTAGAATGAAAAACATAAGGGGAAATAAGAAACAAATGAAATCAACAACAGATGTCAGTCGTGCATTTGTGGTTACAGCAGCAATTGACCTTACCACGTAAAAGATAATAGCTACCTGCGTGTCATCCGAGTCCAAGAAAATCAACAATGTGGAATGGCTCACTTGGATAATTGATCATTATACAGAAAGAAGGGAATAAGAACAGTCCCTTATACCAATGTGGTTTCCTTAGACACGCGTGTCAAGCTTTCGTCCCTGTGCAATACGACGAAAAGTGTAAGAATGAGAAACATTGAAGGAAATAACAAACAAATGAAATCAACATTAGAAGTCAGTCGTGCATTTGTGGTTACAGCAGCAATTGACCTTACCACGTGGGAGATTATAGCTACCTGCGTGACATCCGAGTCCAAGAAAATCAACAATGTGGAATGGCTTACTTGGATAATTGATCATTATACAGAAAGAAGGGAATAAGAACAGTCCCTTATACCAATGTGGTTTCCATAGACACGTGTGTCAAGCTTTCGTCCCTGTGCAATACGATGAGAAGTGTTAAAATGAGAAACATTGAAGGAAATAACAAACAAATCAAATCAACAACAGAGGTCAGTCGTGCATTTGTGATTACAGCAGCAATTGACCTTACCACGTAAAAGATAATAGCTACCTGCGTGTCATCCGAGTCCAAGAAAATCAACAATGTGGAATGGCTCACTTGGATAATTGATCATTATACAGAAAGAAGGGAATAAGAACAGTCCCTTATACCAATGTGGTTTCCTTAGACACGCGTGTCAAGCTTTCGTCCCTGTGCAATACGATGAAAAGTGTAAGAATGAGAAACATAGAAGGAAATAACAAACAAATGAAATCAACAACAGAAGTCAGTCGTGCATTTGTGGTTACAGCAGCAATTGACCTTACCACGTAAAAGATAATAGCTACCTGCGTGTCATCCGAGTCCAAGAAAATCAACAATGTGGAATGGCTCACTTGGATAATTGATCATTATACAGAAAGAAGGGAATAAGAACAGTCCCTTATACCAATGTGGTTTCCTTAGACACGCGTGTCAAGCTTTCGTCCCTGTGCAATACGATGAGAAGTGTTAGAATGAGAAACATTGAAGGAAATAACAAACAAATCAAATCAACAACAGAAGTCAGTCGTGCATTTGTGATTACAGCAGCAATTGACCTTACCACGTGGGAGATTATAGCTACCTGCGTGACATCCGAGTCCAAGAAAATCAACAATGTGGAATGGCTTACTTGGATAATTGATCATTATACAGAAAGAATGAAGTAAGAACAGTCCATTATACCAATGTGGTTTCCATGAACACGTCTGTCAAGCTTTCGTCCCTGTGCATTACGATGAAAAGTGTTAGAATGAGAAACATTGAAGAAAATAACAAACGAATGAAATCAACAACAGAAGTCAGTCGTGCATTTGTGGTTACAGCAGCAATTGACCTTACCACGTGGGATATTATAGCTACCTGCGTGACATCCGAGTCCAAGAAAATCAACAATGTGGAACGGCTTACTTGGATAATTGATCATCATACAGAAAGAAGGGAATAAGAACAGTCCCTTATACCGATGTGGTTTCCATAGACACGTGTGTCAAGCTTTCGTCCCTGTGCAATACGATGAAAAGTGTTAGAATGAGAAACATTGAAGGAAAAACAAACAAATGAAATCAACATTAGAAGTCAGTCGTGCATTTGTGGTTAAAGCAGCAATTGACCTTACCACGTGGGAGATTATAGCTAACTGCGTGACATCCGAGTCCAAGAAAATCAACAATGTGGAATGGCTTACTTGGATAATTGATCATTATACAGAAAGAATGAAGTAAGAACAGTTCCTTATACCAAAGTGGTTTCCTTAGACACGTGTGTCAAGCTTTCGTCCCTGTGCAATACGATGAAAAGTGTTAGAATGAGAAACATCGAAGAAAATAACAAACGAATGAAATCAACAACAGAAGTCAGTCGTGCATTTGTGGTTACAGCAGCAATTGACCTTACCACGTGGGAGATTATAGCTACCTGCGTGACATCCGAGTCCAAGAAAATCAACAATGTGGAATGGCTTACTTGGATAATTGTTCATTAAACAAAAAGAATTGAATAAGAACAGTCCCTTATACCAAAGTCGTATCCTTAGACACGTGTGTCAAGCTTTCGTCCCTGTGCAATACGATGAAAAGTGTTAGAATGAGAAACATTGAAGGAAATAACAAACAAATGAAATCAACATTAGAAGTCAGTCGTGCATTTGTGGTTAAAGCAGCAATTGACCTTACCACGTGGGAGATTATAGCTACCTGCGTGACATCCGAGTCCAAGAAAATCAACAATGTGGAATGGCTTACTTGGATAATTGATCATCATACAGAAAGAAGGGAATAAGAACAGTCCCTTATACCAATGTGGTTTCCTTAGACACGCGTGTCAAGCTTTCGTCCCTGTGCAATACGATGAGAAGTGTTAGAATGAGAAACATTGAAGGAAATAACAAACAAATCAAATCAACAACAGAAGTCAGTCGTGCATTTGTGATTACAGCAGCAATTGACCTTACCACGTAAAAGATAATGGCTACCTGCGTGTCATCCGAGTCCAAGAAAATCAACAATGTGGAATGGCTCACTTGGATAATTGATCATTATACAGAAAGAAGGGAATAAGAACAGTCCCTTATACCAATGTGGTTTCCTTAGACACGCGTGTCAAGCTTTCGTTCCTGTGCAATACGATGAAAAGTGTTAGAATGAGAAACATAGAAGGAAATAACAAACAAATGAAATCAACAACAGAAGTCAGTCGTGCATTTGTGGTTACAGCAGCAATTGACCTTACCACGTGGGAGATTATAGCTACCTGCGTGACATCCGAGTCCAAGAAAATCAACAATGTGGAATGGCTTACTTGGATAATTGTTCATTAAACAAAACGAAGGGAATAAGAACAGTCCCTTATACCAAAGTGGTTTCCTTAGACACGCGTGTCAAGCTTTCGTCCCTGTGCAATACGATGAAAAGTGTAAGAATGAGAAACATACAGGGAAATAACAAACACATGAAATCAACTACAGAAGTCAGTCGTGCATTTGTGGTAACAGCAGCAATTGACCTTACCACGTGGGAGATTAAAGCTACCTGCGTGACATTCGAGTCCAAGAAAATCAACAATGTGGAATGGCTTACTTGGATAATTGTTGATTGAGCAAAACGAAGGGAATGAGAACAGTCCCTCATACCAATGTGGTTTCCATAGACACGTGTGTCAAGCTTTCGTCCCTGTGCAATACGATGAGAAGTGTTAGAATGAGAAACATTGAAGGAAATAACAAACAAATCAAATCAACAACAGAAGTCAGTCGTGCATTTGTGATTACAGCAGCAATTGACCTTACCACGTGGGAGATTATAGCTACCTGCGTGACATCCGAGTCCAAGAAAATCAACAATGTGGAATGGCTTACTTGGATAATTGATCATTATACAGAAAGAATGAAGTAAGAACAGTCCCTTATACCAATGTGGTTTCCATAGACACGTGTGTCAAGCTTTCGTCCCTGTGCATTACGATGAAAAGTGTTAGAATGAGAAACATTGAAGAAAATAACAAACGAATGAAATCAACAACAGAAGTCAGTCGTGCATTTGTGGTTACAGCAGCAATTGACCTTACCACGTGGGAGATTATAGCTACCTGCGTGACATCCGAGTCCAAGAAAATGAACAATGTGGAACGGCTTACTTGGATAATTGTTCATTAAACAAAAAGAAGGGAATAAGTACAGTCCCTTATACCAAAGTGGTTTCCTCAGACACGTGTGTCAAGCTTTCGTCCCTGTGCAATACGATGAAAAATGTTAGAATGAGAAACATAAGGGGAAATAACAAACAAATGAAATCAACAACAGATGTCAGTCGTGCATTTGAGGTTACAGCAGCAATTGACCTTACCACGTAAAAGATAATAGCTACCTGCGTGTCATCCGAGTCCAACAAAATCAACAATGTGTAATGGCTCACTTGGATAATTGATCATTATACAGAAAGAAGGGAATAAGAACAGTCCCTTATACCAATGTGGTTTCCTTGACACGCGTGTCAAGCTTTCGTCCCTGTGCAATACGACGAAAAGTGTAAGAATGAGAAACATTGAAGAAAATAACAAACGAATGAAATCAACAACAGAAGTCAGTCGTGCATTTGTGGTTACAGCAGCAATTGACCTTACCACGTGGGAGATTATAGCTACCTGCGTGACATCCGAGTCCAAGAGAATCAACAATGTGGAATGGCTTATTTGGATAATTGTTCATTAAACAAAAAGAAGGGAATAAGAACAGTCACTTATACCAAAGTGGTTTCCTTAGACACGCGTGTCAAGCTTTCGTCTCTGTGCAATACGATGAAAAGTGTTAGAATGAGAAACATTGAAGAAAATAACAAACGAATGAAATCAACAACAGAAGTCAGTCGTGCATTTGTGGTTACAGCAGCGATTGACCTTACCACGTGGGAGATTACAGCTACCTGCGTGACATCCGAGTCCAAGAAAATGAACAATGTGGAACGGCTTACTTGGATAATTGTTCATTAAACAAAAAGAAGGGAATAAGTACAGTCCCTTATACCAAAGTGGTTTCCTCAGACACGTGTGTCAAGCTTTCGTCCCTGTGCAATACGATGAAAAATGTTAGAATGAGAAACATAAGGGGAAATAACAAACAAATGAAATCAACAACAGATGTCAGTCGTGCATTTGTGGTTACAGCAGCAATTGACCTTACCACGTAAAAGATAATAGCTACCTGCGTGTCATCCGAGTCCAAGAAAATCAACAATGTGGAATGGCTTACTTGGATAATTGATCATTATACAGAAAGAAGGGAATAAGAACAGTCCCTTGTACCAATGTGGTTTCCTTAGACACGCGTGTCAAGCTTTCGTCCCTGTGCAATACGATGAGAAGTGTTAGAATGAGAAACATTGAAGGAAATAACAAACAAATCAAATCAACAACAGAAGTCAGTCGTGCATTTGTGATTACAGCAGCAATTGACCTTACCACGTAAAAGATAATGGCTACCTGCGTGTCATCCGAGTCCAAGAAAATCAACAATGTGGAATGGCTCACTTGGATAATTGATCATTATACAGAAAGAAGGGAATAAGAACAGTCCCTTATACCAATGTGGTTTCCTTAGACACGCGTGTCAAGCTTTCGTTCCTGTGCAATACGATGAAAAGTGTTAGAATGAGAAACATAGAAGGAAATAACAAACAAATGAAATCAACAACAGAAGTCAGTCGTGCATTTGTGGTTACAGCAGCAATTGACCTTACCACGTGGGAGATTATAGCTACCTGCGTGACATCCGAGTCCAAGAAAATCAACAATGTGGAATGGCTTACTTGGATAATTGTTCATTAAACAAAACGAAGGGAATAAGAACAGTCCCTTATACCAAAGTGGTTTCCTTAGACACGCGTGTCAAGCTTTCGTCCCTGTGCAATACGATGAAAAGTGTAAGAATGAGAAACATACAGGGAAATAACAAACAAATGAAATCAACTACAGAAGTCAGTCGTGCATTTGTGGTAACAGCAGCAATTGACCTTACCACGAGGGAGATTAAAGCTACCTGCGTGACATTCGAGTCCAAGAAAATCAACAATGTGGAATGGCTTACTTGGATAATTGTTGATTGAGCAAAACGAAGGGAATGAGAACAGTCCCTTATACCAATGTGGTTTCCATAGACACGTGTGTCAAGCTTTCGTCCCTGTGCAATACGATGAGAAGTGTTAGAATGAGAAACATTGAAGGAAATAACAAACAAATCAAATCAACAACAGAAGTCAGTCGTGCATTTGTGATTACAGCAGCAATTGACCTTACCACGTGGGAGATTATAGCTACCTGCGTGACATCCGAGTCCAAGAAAATCAACAATGTGGAATGGCTTACTTGGATAATTGATCATTATACAGAAAGAATGAAGTAAGAACAGTCCCTTATACCAATGTGGTTTCCATAGACACGTGTGTCAAGCTTTCGTCCCTGTGAATTACGATGAAAAGTGTTAGAATGAGAAACATTGAAGAAAATAACAAACGAATGAAATCAACAACAGAAGTCAGTCGTGCATTTGTGGTTACAGCAGCAATTGACCTTACCACGTGGGAGATTATAGCTACCTGCGTGACATCCGTGTCCAAGAAAATCAACAATGTGGAACGGCTCACTTGGATAATTGTTCATTAAACAAAAAGAATTGAATAAGAACAGTCCCTTATACCAAAGTCGTATCCTTAGACACGTGTGTCAAGCTTTCGTCCCTGTGCAATACGATGAAAAGTGTTAGAATGAGAAACATTGAAGGAAATAACAAACAAATGAAATCAACAACAGAAGTCAGTCGTGCATTTGTGGTTACAGCAGCAATTGACCTCACCACGTTACAGATTATAGCTACCTGCGTGTCATCCGAGTCCAAGAAAATCAACAATGTGGAATGGCTTACTTGGATAATTGATCATCATACAGAAAGAAGGGAATAAGAACAGTCCCTTATACCGATGTGGTTTCCATAGACACGTGTGTCAAGCTTTCGTCCCTGTGCAATACGATGAAAAGTGTTAGAATGAGAAACATTGAAGGAAATAACAAACAAATGAAATCAACATTAGAAGTCAGTCGTGCATTTGTGGTTAAAGCAGCAATTGACCTTACCACGTGGGAGATTATAGCTACCTGCGTGACATCCGAGTCCAAGAAAATCAACAATGTGGAATGGCTTACTTGGATAATTGATCATTATACAGAAAGAATGAAGTAAGAACAGTTCCTTATACCAAAGTGGTTTCCTTAGACACGTGTGTCAAGCTTTCGTCCCTGTGCAATACGATGAAAAGTGTTAGAATGAGAAACATTGAAGGAAATAACAAACAAATGAAATCAACAACAGAAGTCAGTCGTGCATTTGTGGTTACAGCAGCAATTGACCTTACCACGTAAAAGATAATAGCTACCTGCGTGTCATCCGAGTCCAAGAAAATCAACAATGTGGAATGGCTCACTTGGATAATTGATCATTATACAGAAAGAAGGGAATAAGAACAGTCCCTTATACCAAAGTGGTTTCCTTAAACACGCGTGTCAAGCTTTCGTCTCTGTGCAATACGATGAAAAGTGTTAGAATGAGAAACATTGAAGAAAATAACAAACGAATGAAATCAACAACAGAAGTCAGTCGTGCATTTGTGGTTACAGCAGCAATTGACCTTACCACGTGGGAGATTAAAGCTACCTGCGTGACATTCGAGTCCAAGAAAATCAACAATGTGGAATGGCTTACTTGGAGAATTGTTGATTGAACAAAACGAAGGGAATGAGAACAGTCCCTTATACCAAAGTGGTTTCCTTAGACACGCGTGTCAAGCTTTCGTCCCTGTGCAATACGATGAAAAGTGTAAGAATGAGAAACATAGAAGGAAATAACAAACAAATGAAATCAACAACAGAAGTCAGTCGTGCATTTGTGGTTACAGCAGCAATTGACCTTACCACGTAAAAGATAATAGCTACCTGCGTGTCATCCGAGTCCAAGAAAATCAACAATGTGGAATGGCTTACTTGGATAATTGATCATTATACAGAAAGAAGGGAATAAGAACAGTCCCTTATACCAATGTGGTTTACATAGACACGTGTTTCAAGCTTTCGTCCCTGTGCAATACGATGAGAAGTGTTAGAATGAGAAACATTGAAGGAAATAACAAACAAATCAAATCAACAACAGAAGTCAGTCGTGCATTTGTGATTACAGCAGCAATTGACCTTACCACGTGGGAGATTATAGCTACCTGCGTGACATCCGAGTCCAAGAAAATCAACAATGTGGAATGGCTCACTTGGATAATTGATCATTATACAGAAAGAATGAAGTAAGAACAGTCCCTTATACCAATGTGGTTTCCATAGACACGTGTGTCAAGCTTTCGTCCGTGTGCATTACGATGAAAAGTGTTAGAATGAGAAACATTGAAGAAAATAACAAACGAATGAAATCAACAACAGAAGTCAGTCGTGCATTTGTGGTTACAGCAGCAATTGACCTTACCACGTGGGAGATTATAGCTACCTGCGTGACATCCGAGTCCAAGAAAATCAACAATGTGGAACGGCTTACTTGGATAATTGTTCATTAAACAAAAAGAATTGAATAAGAACAGTCCCTTATACCAAAGTCGTATCCTTAGACACGTGTGTCAAGCTTTCGTCCCTGTGCAATACGATGAAAAGTGTTAGAATGAGAAACATTGAAGAAAATAACAAACGAATGAAATCAACAACAGAAGTCAGTCGTGCATTTGTGGTTACAGCAGCAATTGACCTTACCACGTAAAAGATAATAGCTACCTGCGTGTCATCCGAGTCCAAGAAAATCTACAATGTGGAATGGCTCACTTGGATAATTGATCATTATACAGAAAGAAGGGAATAAGAACAGTCCCTTATACCAAAGTGGTTTCCTTAGACATGCGTGTCAAGCTTTCGTCTCTGTGCAATACGATGAAAAGTGTTAGAATGAGAAACATTGAAGAAAATAACAAACGAATGAAATCAACAACAGAAGTCAGTCGTGCATTTGTGGTTACAGCAGCAATTGACCTTACCACGTGGGAGATTAGAGCTACCTGCGTGACATTCGAGTCCAAGAAAATCAACAATGTGGAATGGCTTACTTGGAGAATTGTTGATTGAACAAAACGAAGGGAATGAGAACAGTCCCTTATACCAAAGTGGTTTCCTTAGACACGCGTGTCAAGCTTTCGTCCCTGTGCAATACGATGAAAAGTGTAAGAATGAGAAACATAGAAGGAAATAACAAACAAATGAAATCAACAACAGAAGTCAGTCGTGCATTTGTGGTTACAGCAGCAATTGACCTTACCACGTAAAAGATAATAGCTACCTGCGTGTCATCCGAGTCCAAGAAAATCAACAATGTGGAATGGCTTACTTGGATAATTGATCATTATACAGAAAGAAGGGAATAAGAACAGTCCCTTATACCGATGTGGTTTCCATAGACACGTGTGTCAAGCTTTCGTCCCTGTGCAATACGATGAAAAGTGTTAGAATGAGAAACATTGAAGGAAATAACAAACAAATGAAATCAACATTAGAAGTCAGTCGTGCATTTGTGGTTAAAGCAGCAATTGACCTTACCACGTGGGAGATTATAGCTACCTGCGTGACATCCGAGTCCAAGAAAATCAACAATGTGGAATGGCTTATTTGGATAATTGATCATTATACAGAAAGAATGAAGTAAGAACAGTTCCTTATACCAAAGTGGTTTCCTTAGACACGTGTGTCAAGCTTTCGTCCCTGTGCAATACGATGAAAAGTGTTAGAATGAGAAACATTGAAGAAAATAACAAACGAATGAAATCAACAACAGAAGTCAGTCGTGCATTTGTGGTTACAGCAGCAATTGACCTTACCACGTGGGAGATTATAGCTACCTGCGTGACATCCGAGTCCAAGAAAATCAACAATGTGGAATGGCTTATTTGGATAATTGTTCATTAAACAAAAAGAAGGGAATAAGAACAGTCCCTTATACCAAAGTGGTTTCCTTAGACACGCGTGTCAAGCTTTCGTCTCTGTGCAATACGATGAAAAGTGTAAGAATGAGAAACATTGAAGAAAATAACAAACGAATGAAATCAACAAAAGAAGTCAGTCGTGCATTTGTGGTTACAGCAGCAATTGACCTTACCACGTGGGAGATTATAGCTACCTGCGTGACATCCGAGTCCAAGAAAATCAACAATGTGGAATGGCCTACTTGGATAATTGTTCATTAAACAAAAAGAAGGGAATAAGTACAGTCCCTTATACCAAAGTGGTTTCCTCAGACACGTGTGTCAAGCTTTCGTCCCTGTGCAATACGATGAAAAATGTTAGAATGAGAAACATAAGGGGAAATAACAAACAAATGAAATCAACAACAGATGTCAGTCGTGCATTTGTGGTTACAGCAGCAATTGACCTTACCACGTAAAAGATAATAGCTACCTGCGTGTCATCCGAGTCCAAGAAAATCAACAATGTGGAATGGCTCACTTGGATAATTGATCATTATACAGAAAGAAGGGAATAAGAACAGTCCCTTATACCAATGTGGTTTCCTTAGACACGCGTGTCAAGCTTTCGTCCCTGTGCAATACGACGAAAAGTGTAAGAATGAGAAACATTGAAGGAAATAACAAACAAATGAAATCAACATTAGAAGTCAGTCGTGCATTTGTGGTTACAGCAGCAATTGACCTTACCACGTGGGAGATTATAGCTACCTGCGTGACATCCGAGTCCAAGAAAATCAACAATGTGGAATGGCTTACTTGGATAATTGATCATTATACAGAAAGAATGAAGTAAGAACAGTCCCTTATACGAATGTGGTTTCCATAGACACGTGTGTCAAGCTTTCGTCCCTGTGCAATACGATGAAAAGTGTTAGAATGAGAAACATTGAAGAAAATAACAAACGAATGAAATCAACAACAGAAGTCAGTCGTGCATTTGTGGTTACAGCAGCAATTGACCTTACCACGTGGGAGATTATAGCTACCTGCGTGACATCCGAGTCCAAGAAAATCAACAATGTGGAACGGCTTACTTGGATAATTGTTTATTAAACAAAAAGAATTGAATAAGAACAGTCCCTTATACCAAAGTGGTCTCCTTAGACACGCGTGTCAAGCTTTCGTCCCTGTGCAATACGATGAAAAGTGTTAGAATGAGAAACATAGAAGGAAATAACAAACAAATGAAATCAACAACAGAAGTCAGTCGTGCATTTGTGGTTACAGCAGCAATTGACCTTACCACGTGGGAGATTATAGCTACCTGCGTGACATCCGAGTCCAAGATAATCAACAATGTGGAATGGCTTACTTGGATAATTGTTCATTAAACAAAAAGAAGGGAATAAGAACAGTCCCTTATACCAAAGTGGTTTCCTTAGACACCTGTGTCAAGCTTTCGTTCCTGTGCAATACGATGGAAAGTGTTAGAATGAGAAACATAGAAGGAAATAACAAACAAATGAAATCAACAACAGAAGTCAGTCGTGCATTTGTGGTTACAGCAGCAATTGACCTTACCACGTGGGAGATTATAGCTACCTGCGTGACATCCGAGTCCAAGAAAATCAACAATGTGGAATGGCTTACTTGGATAATTGTTCATTAAAAAAAACGAAGGGAACAAGAACAGTCCCTTATACCAAAGTGGTTTCCTCAGACACGCGTGTCAAGCTTTCGTCCCTGTGCAATACGATGAAAAGTGTTAGAATGAGAAACATAGAAGGAAATGACAAACAAATGAAATCAACAACAGAAGTCAGTCGTGCATTTGTGGTTACAGCAGCAATTGACCTTACCACGCGGGAGATTATAGCTACCTGCGTGACATCCGAGTCCAAGATAATCAACAATGTGGAATGGCTTACTTGGATAATTGTTCATTAAACAAAAAGAAGGGGATAAGAACAGTCTCTTATACCAAAGTGGTTTCCTTAGACACCTGTTTCAAGCTTTCGTTCCTGTGCAATACGATGAAAAGTGTTAGAATGAGAAACATAGAAGGAAATAACAAACAAATGAAATCAAAACAGAAGTCAGTCGTGCATTGGTGGTTACAGCAGCAATTGACCTTACCACGTGGGAGATTATAGCTACCTGCGTGACATCCAAGTCCAAGAAAATCAACAATGTGGAATGGCTTACTTGGATAATTGTTCATTAAACAAAAAGAAGGGAATAAGAACAGTCCCTCATACCAAAGTGGTTTCCTTAGACACCTGTGTCAAGCTTTCGTTCCTGTGCAATACGATGAAAAGTGTTAGAATGAGAAACATAGAAGGAAATAACAAACAAATGAAATCAACAACAGAAGTCAGTCGTGCATTTGTGGTTACAGCAGCAATTGACCTTACCACGTGGGAGATTATAGCTACCTGCGTGACATCCGAGTCCAAGAAAATCAACAATGTGGAATGGCTTACTTGGATAATTGTTCATTAAACAAAACGAAGGGAATAAGAACAGTCCCTTATACCAAAGTGGTTTCCTTAGACACGCGTGTCAAGCTTTCGTCCCTGTGCAATAAGATGAAAAGTGTTAGAATGAGAAACATTGAAGGAAATAACAAACAAATGAAATCAACATTAGAAGTCAGTCGTGCATTTGTGGTTACAGCAGCAATTGACCTTACCACGTGGGAGATTATAGCTACCTGCGTGACATCCGAGTCCAAGATAATCAACAATGTGGAATGGCTTACTCGGATAATTGTTCATTAAACAAAAAGAAGGGAATAAAAACAGTCCCTTATACCAAAGTGGTTTCCTTAGACACCTGTGTCAAGCTTTCGTTCCTGTGCAATACGATGTAAAGTGTTAGAATGAGAATCATTGAAGAAAATAACAAACGAATGAAATCAACAACAGAAGTCAGTCGTGCATTCGTGGTTACAGCAGCAATTGACCTTTCCACGTGGGAGATTACAGCTACCTGCGTGACATCCGAGCCCAAGAAAATCAACAATGTGGAACGGCTTACTTGGATAATTGTTCATTAAACAAAAAGAAGGGAATAAGAACAGTCCCTTATACCAAAGTGGTTTCCTTAGACACGCGTGTCAAGCTTTCGTCCCTGTGCAATACGATGAAAAGTGTTAGAATGAGAAACAGAGAAGGAAATAACGAACAAATGAAATCAACAACAGAAGTCAGTCGTGCATTTGTGGTTACAGCAGCAATTGACCTCACCACGTGGGAGATTATAGCTACCTGCGTGACATCCGAGTCCAAGATAATCAACAATGTGGAATGGCCTACTTGGATAATTGTTGATTAAACAAAAAAAAGAGAATAAGAACAGTCCCTTATACCAAAGTGGTTTCCTTAGACACGTGTATCAAGCTTTCGTCCCTGTGCAATACGATGAAAAGTGTTAGAATGAGAAACAGAGAAGGAAATAACGAACAAATGAAATCAACAACAGAAGTCAGTCGTGCATTTGTGGTTACAGCAGCAATTGACCTTACCACGTGGGAGATTATAGCTACCTGCGTGACATTCGAGTCCAAGAAAATCAACAATGCGGAATGGCTTACTTGGATAATTGTTGATTGAACAAAAAGAAGGGAATAAGAACAGTCCCTCATACCAAAGTGGTTTCCTTAGACACGTGTGTCAAGCTTTCGTCCCTGTGCAATACGATGAGAAGTGTTAGAATGAGAAACATTGAAGGAAATAACAAACAAATGAAATCAACATTAGAAGTCAGTCGTGCATTTGTGGTTACAGCAGCAATTGACCTTACCACGTGGGAGATTATAGCTACCTGCGTGACATCCGAGTCCAAGAAAATCAACAATGTGGAATGGCCTACTTGGATAATTGTTGATTAAACAAAAAAAAATAAGAACAGTCCCTTATACCAAAGCGGTTTCCTTAGACACGTGTGTCAAGCTTTCGTCCCTGTGCAATACGATGAAAAGTGTTAGAATGAGAAACATAGAAGGAAATAACAAACAAATGAAATCAACAACAGAAGTCAGTCGTGCATTTGTGGTTACAGCAGCAATTGACCTTACCACGTGGGAGCTTATAGCTACCTGCGTGACATCCGAGTCCAAGAAAATCAACAATGTGGAATGGCTTACTTGGATAATTGTTGATTGAACAAAAAGAAGGGAATAAGAAAAGTCCCTCATACCAAAGTGGTTTTCTTAGACACGTGTGTCAAGCTTTCGTCCCTGTGCAATACGATGAAAAGTGTTATAATGAGAAACATTGAAGGAAATAACAAACAAATGAAATCAACAACAGAAGTCAGTCGTGCATTTGTGATTTCAGCAGCAATTGACCTTACCACGTGGGAGATTATAGCTACCTGCGTGACATCCGAGTCCAAGAAAATCAACAATGTGGAATGACTTACTTGGATAATTGATCATTATACAGAAAGAATGAAGTAAGAACAGTCCCTTATACGAATGTGGTTTCCATAGACACGTGTGTCAAGCTTTCGTCCCTGTGCAATACGATGAAAAGTGTAAGAATGAGAAACATAGAAGGAAAAAACAAACAAATGAAATCAACAACAGAAGTCAGTCGTGCATTTGTGGTTACAGCAGCAATTGACCTTACCACGTGGGAGATTCTAGCTACCTTCGTGACATCCGAGTCCAAGAAAATCAACAATGTGGAATGGCTTACTTGGATAATTGTTCATTAAACAAAAAGAAGGGAATAAGAACAGTCCCTTATACCAAAGTGGTTTCCTTAGACACGCGTGTCAAGCTTTCGTCCCTGTGCAATACGATGGGAAGTGTTAGAATGAGAAACATTGAAGGAAATAACAAACAAATGAAATCAACAACAGAAGTCAGCCGTCCAATTGTGGTTACAGCAGCAATTGACCTTACCACATTGGAGATTATAGCTAGCTGCGTGACATCCTAGTCCAAGAAAATCAACAATGTGGAATGACTTACTTGGATAATTGATCATTTTACAGAAAGAAGGGAATAAGAACAGTCCCTTATACCAATGTGGTTTCCATAGACACGTGTGTCAAGCTTTCGTCCCTGTGCAATACGATGAGAAGTGTTAGAATGAGAAACATTGAAAGAAATAACAAACAAATGAAATCAACAACAGAAGTCAGCCGTCCAATTGTGGTTACAGCAGCAATTGACCTTACCACATTGGAGATTATAGCTAGCTGCGTGACATCCTAGTCCAAGAAAATCAACAATGTAGAATGGCTTACTTGGATAATTGTTGATTAAACAAAAAGAAGGGAATAAGAACAGTCCCTCATAGATACAATTGAATTGTAATTATTCATTTCATAGTAGAAACTGGTATTCGTCCAAAGAAACATGAATAGAATTGGGATTTTATAAATAAAAAAATATAAAAATTGAATATAAGATTCTAACATATGAATTTAGCAATAAAGAGTTCTATAATAACAATATAAGATTCTACATTCGAAATTTAATGCCGTCTTTTCAATCGATTGCAGAGTTTATTCATTTGAAACCTTGCTTTCATATTTCATATGCATTGTCATTTCTAGACATTACTCTATTTCATTGGTCAATTATTGTTTGATTCTGAATTGCGAAACGACGAATTTTTCTATTCTTTTAAATCTGAGGTCTAAAAATGTAAAAGAATTGAATAGACTTGACCAATCCTTATTCAGAAGCAAATTCTAGAGGTTTTAGGCATTTACATTAGTGAATGGTGGAACATCCAAAATGTTACCAAATCGAGGCCTATGCCATTGAATAGTTGGTATCCCAGACAATCGAAACTACTAGCGTACACCAGATGTAAATTATAAGCACAGACCTTTAACTGTAGTAAGAGAGAAATTCAATATATTCTGAGTTCACATGTCTAATATCCAGGATAATAAAATTTAAAGAAATCCAATCTGACCTTGGACAGAACTTTTTTTTGAGTAATTATTCAACTAAGTTTTGATTTTCAAGTGAATTAGAGGACCAATAGAAAAAAGAAATTTTATAGTAGTCAGAGACGAGAATTCTCCAAAAAAATTGTTCTGACCCAGGAAAAGGAATAATAGGTTATAAAACGGAAATTAATGAGTGTTTTGTTTTGGGTCATTATAGATATAGGTTAATTCAGAGTTCATGACTGGTATATTTGTGATTTTTGTGAAACAAAAAAAAATTACATGATTCGAGTGCATGAAGTACGATCTTCCAAAATATCCTCATTTATCTAGGTTACAGAAGTAGGAGAACGTAGCGCCGCTGAACACAGGGGGAAATTATAAAGTTTGGTCAAGTTTTTTTTTATTACATTGAGCGAAATTCACCTGATTTCAAGAGCAAAGAAAAAGGAATAAAGAGTCCAAAGTCCTGAAATAGCTAATACTGTTTATGGTTGATTGGAATTTTCACGAAGACGATCTTTTTTTCCTTCTGAGATAGTAGTTCTTGCAAAAATTTAATTTAAGTTTTAGGAAAAGAAATCTCTTCAAAAAAAAACAAACAAAATTTTACATTTATACAAAGTTCGTTTATTAAAATATAATATTTATTTTTTATATACATATACATATATATAACATTGTAAAGTCAATTTATCATATTCTCCCGAAATACAATACATGGCATTACTCATGAAACAACAGAAAAATATTACAATGTTCAGCATCCTTAAATCTAATCTGTACAAATTAACAACTATGTCAATGAATCTTTACACTTCACACCGTATCACTCCTTCGATAAAATAATAAATAAGGAACTCTATCTCCTTGACGTTTAAGAACATCTTCTTCCGTAACTCTGTTTATTTTAGAGTCATCAAACCTCAACTATGTATTATACCCCGAATGGAAAGTATCTGCTATATAATGCCCATGGCTGGCCTCCTTTCCTACATGGTATACTACAGATATTAATTTATATTGTCTCTCCGCTGAAGTATTCGTCCTTCCAGATAATATTTTAGAATCAATCTGCAGATTGATGGGAAATTCTATAGTCTTCATTATTTTAGTGCAGCCATTCATTCTGTATTCGAAGCATTTCAAATGTAATACTAAAACTACAGGCAACTTCTCTATCATCACTTGCTGCCATGCTTCAACCGTTTCTTTCGTTTTCGATGATGTCAGACCCTTTAGTTTAATCTTGGTTGTAAGGCCTTCTAAAGCTTCAGCTATGTTATTTGCTTTCTTAATATTTAATGGCAATGTTAGGAATGGTTCAATATTTTCTGGAATTTCGTCTCCGGTTTTATGGATTCTTGAACAGAGAAGTCCTCCGAATATATCACTAATCGGTGTCTTGTCCATTTGTATTTCTCTTGTTACATTCCCTTCGTTCCTAGGACCAATAACTTTCCAATCATCCACATCTATTTTCACTTCTTTTTTAGCTGCTTGAATATTTTCGTCATGGCTAATCAATTTCATTATTCCCATCATTTCATCATTGAGTCCATTCAACAGAAGGCCCAAGATTTCTTCGGCGTCTTCTTGTCGGCCTTCAACAAGGAAAGAATCGCTACGTGTTCCGTTTAGCATCGTATAAAACGATGAGGCCTCAAACGAATTGCCATTGTCTATATTGCCGAAAGTTTGCTTTTTGTTTTTCTTTTTTGAACGTGACTTGCGTCTTCCATTGGGCAGATTATCGAAGTTATTCATAAATTTACACCTGGAATAGTTGAATAATGAAAATACATATATAAAATTGTTATTCAATCAAAGTTGCCAATTATATTTATTTATACTTACATATTTTCACTCATTGTTATTGATTTCAGTGCATTATTGTGAGTGAAGTTCTCTGATAGCCATTTGAGGAGATTACAAAGTGGTGGGCAAGCAAGTGAGGCTTGTAATATTGAGTTTATATAACGAAAGTTACTTTTGTTTCGTAAACCCCTGGGTTTAAAACTGGTTTGGGTCCCATCAAGTTTATAGTTCTTGAGAAATTCTGAAAATTTAAAAATATTACTAACCATGATAGAAACTTGAATTTTCACTGATATCTGTAGGTGAAAACCAAAGCATTCCACTTTTCATCGAGTAAAATGGGTTCAACTAAGTAAAATAATTATCTACTGTAGATGTAAGCAAATTGTTAGTTGAAAGTTAGATAAATATATAAAAAAAGATATGGTTTTGAACTCACCTCCTAACATATGAGTGGCTGAATCTATTTTTTTGACTACTTTTGTATGTTTTAAAGATGTTACATGTGAATCATTAATTTTATTGTCTATTTTCTCATTCGATATTGTTTTAACATCTTTATCAAATAGACTAGCCCATGATTTTTTCCATACATTTACTGTGGGCTCCTCAATTTTAGATTCATTTTTATTCGAGATGCTACTTTCAATTTTTTCAATTGTCCTATTGGAAATTGTATCATTTTTGATTATCTCTGTATTATCTGTTGCATTAATTTCAACTGTTTTTACAGCTGAACTAGGGGGAGTTGAAGGTTTCGAATGTTTTCCTGTCATCTCATTCTGTATAAAAGGTTTTGTTATTGATAATCCATTGTAATTGATTACAGATTTTCTACACTCATTTTCTGAAAAAGTTGATATTAGTTGATTCATTATTATATTACATATTCATATTGACCATGAATAATTCTTTCAAGATCTCTATACTTACTTGCAGAAAATTTTTGTTTAACTCTACAGGGTAATTTGTATTCACTAGAATTGGTAAATAATATGTTATTAATAATACCTCTTCTTCTTCTAACTGAGTTAACTCCAAGAAATGTAGATTCTGAAAAAAAAAATAACAATATAATAGTGGAAATCATTTTGGAAATTATAATATTTCTGTATATAGTATATCCAAAGTCATTCGTGAGTGGAATTCGAATAATCATGAACTGCCAATCCCAACTCTGCTCACCGATTTTCCGTAGTCCCCATAGGTTAGGAGAAATTTGAAGTAGAAATTTTTGGAAAAAACCGTAAAAATTCAATCTCTCTATAAAAATCGTTATATCTCCTAAACTACTCGTCGCAGACCCCTCATATAAAAACTTTCGTGATCTACGTGAACAAATCAATAGAAAAAGAGGTATATTATCACCAAGAAGGAACTTTTAATTTTTTACAATTTTTTAAGGTCCGGGGTAAGGAAAATTCGAGAAAATTCAATCTCTCTACAAAAATCGTTAATCTCCTAAACTATTCGTCGCAGACCCCTCAAATAAAAACTTTCGTGATCTTCGTGAACAGATCAATAGAAAAAGAGGTATTTTATTACCAAGAAAAATCTTTTAATTTTTTACAATTTTTCAAGGTCCGGGGTAAGGAAAATTCGAGAAAATTCAATCTCTCTATAAAAATCGTTATATCTCCTAAACTATTCGTCGCAGACTCCTCAAATAAAAACTTTCGTGAACTACATGACCAGATCAATAGAAAAGAGGTATATTATTACCAAGAAGGAACTCTTAATTTTTTACAATTTTTTAAGGTCCGGGGTGAGGAAAATTCGAGAAAATTCGAGAAAATTTTTCGACTCAAATATTGTCAGGCGAGAGTGGGATTCGAATAACCATGAACTGCCAATACAAACTCTGCTTACCGATTTTCCGTAGTCCCCATAGTTTAGGAGAAATTTGAATTCGAAATTTTTGGAAAAAACCGTAAAAATTCAATCTCTCTACAAAAATCGTTATATCTCCTAAACAATTCGTCGCAAACCCCTCAAATAGAAACTTTCGGTATCTACGTGACCAGATCAATAGAAAAAGAGGTATATTATTACCAAGAAGGAACATTTAATTTTTTACAATTTTTTAAGGTCCGGGGTAAAGAAAATTCGAGAAAATTTTTCGACTCAAATATTGTCAGGCGAGAGTGGGATTCGAATAACCATGAACTGCCAATACCAACTCTGCTCACCGATTTTCCGTAGTCCCCATAGTTTAGGAGAAATTTGAAGTCGAAATTTTTGGAAAAAACCTTAAAAATTCAATCTCTCTATAAAAATCGTTATCCTTCTTGGTAATAATATACCTCTTTTTCTATTGATCTGGTCACGTAGATCACGAAAGTTTTTATTTGAGGGGTTTGCGACGAATAGTTTAGGAGATATAACGATTTTTGTAGAGAGATTGAATTTTTACGGTTTTTTCCAAAAATTTCGAATTCAAATTTCTCCTGAACTATGGGGACTACGGAAAATCGGTAAGCAGAGTTGGTATTGGCAGTTCATGGTTATTCGAATCCCACTCTCGCCTGACAATATATGAGTCGAAAAATTTTCTCGAATTTTCTCGAATTTTTCTTACCCCGGACCTTGAAAAATTGTAAAAAATTGAAAGTTCCTTCTTGGTAATAATATACCTCTTTTTCTATTGATCTGGTCATGTAGATCACGAAAGTTTTTATTTGAGGTGTCTGTGACGAATAGTTTAGGAGATATAACGATTTTTATAGAGAGATTGAATTTTCTCGAATTTTCCTTACCCCGGACCTTGAAAAATTGTAAAAAATCAAAAGATCTTTCTTGGTAATAAAATACCTCTTTTTCTATTGATCTGTTCACGTAGATCACGAAAGTTTTTATTTGAGGGGTCTGCGACGAATAGTTTAGGAGATATAACGATTTTTGTAGAGAGATTGAATTTTCTCGAATTTTCCTTACCCCGGACCTTAACAAATTGTAAAAAATTAAAAGTTCCTTCTTGGTAATTATATACCTCTTTTTCTATTGATCTGGTCACGTAGATCACGAAAGTTTTTATTTGAGGAGTCTGCGACGAATAGTTTAGGAGATATAACGATTTTTATAGAGAGATTGAATTTTCTCGAATTTTCCTTACCCCGGACCTTAACAAATTGTAAAAAATTAAAAGTTCCTTCTTGGTAATTATATACCTCTTTTTCTATTGATCTGGTCACGTAGATCACGAAAGTTTTTATTTGAGGAGTCTGCGACGAATAGTTTAGGAGATATAACGATTTTTATAGAGAAATTGAATTTTCTCGAATTTTCCTTACCCCGGACCTTAAAAAATTGTAAAAAATTAAAAGTTCCTTCTTGGTGATAATATACCTCTTTTTCTATTGATCTGTTCACGTAGATCACGAAAGTTTTTATATGAGGGGTCTGCGACGAATAGTTTAGGAGATATAACGATTTTTGTAGAGAGATTGAATTTTCTCGAATTTTCTCGAATTTTCCTTACCCCGGACCTTAAAAAATTGTAAAAAATTAAAAGTTCCTTCTTGGTAATAATATACCTCTTTTTTCTATTGATCTGGTCACGTAGATCACGAAAGTTTTTATTTGAGGGGTTTGCGACGAATAGTTTAGGAGATATAACGATTTTTGTAGAGAGATTGAATTTTCACGGTTTTTTCCAAAAATTTCGAATTCAAATTTCTCCTAAACTATGGGGACTACGGAAAATCGGTAAGCAGAGTTGGTATTGGCAGTTCATGGTTATTCGAATCCCACTCTCGCCTGACAATATATGAGTCGAAAAATTTTCTCGAATTTTCTCGAATTTTTCTTACCCCGGACCTTGAAAAATTGTAAAAAATTGAAAGTTCCTTCTTGGTAATAATATACCTCTTTTTCTATTGATCTGGTCATGTAGATCACGAAAGTTTTTATTTGAGGAGTCTGCGACGAATAGTTTAGGAGATATAACGATTTTTATAGAGAGATTGAATTTTCTCGAATTTTCCTTACCCCGGACCTTAAAAAATTGTAAAAAATTAAAAGTTCCTTCTTGGTAATTATATACCTTTTTTTCTATTGATCTGGTCACGTAGATCACGAAAGTTTTTATTTGAGGAGTCTGCGACGAATAGTTTAGGAGATATAACGATTTTTATAGAGAGATTGAGTTTTCTCGAATTTTCCTTACCCAGGACCTTGAAAAATTGTAAAAAATTAAAAGATCTTTCTTGGTAATAAAATACCTCTTTTTCTATTGATCTGTTCACGTAGATCACGAAAGTTTTTATTTGAGGGGTCTGCGACGAAAAGTTTAGGAGATATAACGATTTTTGTAGAGAGATTGAATTTTCTCGAATTTTCCTTACCCCGGACCTTAAAAAATTGTAAAAAATTAAAAGTTCCTTCTTGGTGATAATATACCTCTTTTTCTATTGATCTGTTCACGTAGATCACGAAAGTTTTTATATGAGGGGTCTGCGACGAATAGTTTAGGAGATATAACGATTTTTATAGAGAGATTGAATTTTTACGGTTTTTTCCAAAAATTTCGACTTCAAATTTCTCCTTAACTATGGGGACTACGGAAAATCGGTGAGCAGAGTTGGTATTGGCAGTTCATGATTATTCGAATTCTACTCACGAATGACAATATTTGAGCCGAAGAATTTTCTCGAATTTTCTCGAATTTTCCTTACCCCGGACCTTAAAAAATTGTAAAAAATTAAAAGTTCCTTCTTGGTGATAATATACCTCTTTTTCTATTGATCTGTTCATGTAGTTCACGAAGATCACGAAAGTTTTTATTTGAGGGGTCTGCGACGAATAGTTTAGGAGATATAACGATTTTTGTAGAGAGATTGAATTTTCTCGAATTTTCCTTACCCCGGACCTTAAAAAATTGTAAAAAATTAAAAGTTCCTTCTTGGTGATAATATACCTCTTTTTCTATTGATCTGTTCACGTAGATCACGAAAGTTTTTATATGAGGGGTCTGCGACGAATAGTTTAGGAGATATAACGATTTTTATAGAGAGATTGAATTTTTACGGTTTTTTCCAAAAATTTCGACTTCAAATTTCTCCTTAACTATGGGGACTACGGAAAATCGGTGAGCAGAGTTGGTATTGGCAGTTCATGATTATTCGAATTCTACTCACGAATGACAATATTTGAGCCGAAGAATTTTCTCGAATTTTCTCGAATTTTCCTTACCCCGGACCTTAAAAAATTGTAAAAAATTAAAAGTTCCTTCTTGGTAATAATATACCTCTTTTTCTATTGATCTGGTCACGTAGATCACGAAAGTTTTTATTTGAGGGGTTTGCGACGAATAGTTTAGGAGATATAACGATTTTTGTAGAGAGATTGAATTTTTACGGTTTTTTCCAAAAATTTCGAATTCAAATTTCTCCTAAACCATGGGGACTACGGAAAATCGGTAAGCAGAGTTGGTATTGGCAGTTCATGGTTATTCGAATCCCACTGTCGCCTGACAATATTTGAGTCGAAAAATTTTCTCGAATTTTCTCGAATTTTCCTTACCCCGGACCTTAAAAAATTGTAAAAAATTAAAAGTTCCTTCTTGGTAATAATAAACCTTTTATTTCTATTGATCTGGTCACGTAGATCACGAAAGTTTTTATTTGAGGGGTTTGCGACGAATAGTTTAGGAGATATAACGATTTTTGTAGAGAGATTGAATTTTTACGGTTTTTTCCAAAAATTTCGAATTCAAATTTCTCCTAAACTATGGGGACTACGGAAAATCGGTAAGCAGAGTTGGTATTGGCAGTTCATGGTTATTCGAATCCCACTCTCTCCTGACAATATATGAGTCGAAAAATTTTCTCGAATTTTCTCGAATTTTTCTTACCCCGGACCTTGAAAAATTGTAAAAAATTGAAAGTTCCTTCTTGGTAATAATATACCTCTTTTTCTATTGATCTGGTCATGTAGATCACGAAAGTTTTTATTTGAGGTGTCTGCGACGAATAGTTTAGGAGATATAACGATTTTTATAGAGAGATTGAATTTTCTCGAATTTTCCTTACCCCGGACCTTGAAAAATTGTAAAAAATCGAAAGATCTTTCTTGGTAATAAAATACCTCTTTTTCTATTGATCTGTTCACGTAGATCACGAAAGTTTTTATTTGAGGGGTCTGCGACGAATAGTTTAGGAGATATAACGATTTTTGTAGAGAGATTGAATTTTCTCGAATTTTCCTTACCCCGGACCTTAAAAAATTGGAAAAAATTAAAAGTTCCTTCTTGGTAATAATATACCTCTTTTTCTATTGATCTGGTCACGTAGATCACGAAAGTTTTTATTTGAGGGGTTTGCAACGAATAGTTTAGGAGATATAACGATTTTTGTAGAGAGATTGAATTTTTACGGTTTTTTCCAAAAATTTCGAATTCAAATTCCTCCTGAACTATGGGGACTACGGAAAATCGGTGAGCAGAGTTGGTATTGGCAGTTCATGGTTATTCGAATCCCACTCTCGCCTGACAATATTTGAGTCGAAAAATTTTCTCGAATTTTCTCGAATTTTTCTTACCCCGGACCTTAAAAAATTGTAAAAAATTGAAAGTTCCTTCTTGGTAATAATATACCTCTTTTTCTATTGATCTGGTCATGTAGATCACGAAAGTTTTTATTTGAGCAGTCCGCGACGAATAGTTTAGGAGATATAACGATTTTTATAGAGAGATTGAATTTTCTCGAATTTTCCTTACCCCGGACCTTGAAAAATTGTAGAAAATCAAAAGATCTTTCTTGGTAATAAAATACCTCTTTTTCTATTGATCTGTTCACGTAGATCACGAAAGTTTTTATTTGAGGGGTCTGCGACGAATAGTTTAGGAGATATAACGATTTTTGTAGAGAGATTGAATTTTCTCGAATTTTCCTTACCCCGGACCTTAAAAAATTGTGAAAAATTAAAAGTTCCTTCTTGGTGATAATATACCTCTTTTTCTATTGATCTGTTCACGTAGTTCACGAAGATCACGAAAGTTTTTATTTGAGGGGTCTGCGACGAATAGTTTAGGAGATATAACGATTTTTGTAGAGAGATTGAATTTTCTCGAATTTTCCTTACCCCGGACCTTGAAAAATTGTAAAAAATTAAAAGTTCCTTCTTGGTAATAATATACCTCTTTTTCTATTGATCTGGTCACGTAGATCACGAAAGTTTTTATTTGAGGGGTATGCGACGAATAGCTTAGGAGATATAACGATTTTTGTAGTGAGATTGAATATTTACGGTTTTTTCCAAAAATTTCGAATTCAAATTTCTCCTAAACGATGGGGACTACAGAAAATCGGTAAGCAGAGTTGGTGTTGGCAGTTCATGGTTATTCGAATCCCACTCTCGCCTGACAATATTTGAGTCGAAAAATTTTCTCGAATTTTCCTTACCCCGGACCTTAAAAAATTGTAAAAAATTAAAAGTTCCTTCTTGGTAATAATATACCTCTTTTTCTATTGATCTGGTCATGAAGATCACGAAAGTTTTTATTTGAGGAGTCTGCGACGAATAGTTTAGGAGATATAACGATTTTTATAGAGAGATTGAATTTTCTCGAATTTTCCTTACCCCGGACCTTGAAAAATTGTAAAAAATTGAAAGAT
The DNA here is from genome assembly GCF_914767665.1 of Harmonia axyridis. NCBI lineage: Eukaryota > Metazoa > Arthropoda > Insecta > Coleoptera > Coccinellidae > Harmonia > Harmonia axyridis. The sequence goes on along the minus strand of NC_059502.1, from coordinate 43,757,291 downwards.
CTTTCTTGGTAATAAAATACCTCTTTTTCTATTGATCTGTTCACGTAGATCACGAAAGTTTTTATTTGAGGGGTCTGCGACGAAAAGTTTAGGAGATATAACGATTTTTGTAGAGAGATTGAATTTTCTCGAATTTTCCTTACCCCGGACCTTAAAAAATTGTAAAAAATTAAAAGTTCCTTCTTGGTGATAATATACCTCTTTTTCTATTGATCTGTTCACGTAGATCACGAAAGTTTTTATATGAGGTGTCTGCGACGAATAGTTTAGGAGATATAACGATTTTTATAGAGAGATTGAATTTTTACGGTTTTTTCCAAAAATTTCGACTTCAAATTTCTCCTAAACTATGGGGACTACGGAAAATCGGTGAGCAGAGTTGGTATTGGCAGTTCATGGTTATTCGAATCCCACTCTCGCCTGACAATATTTGAGTCGAAAAATTTTCTCGAATTTTCTCGAATTTTCCTTACCCCGGACCTTGAAAAATTGTAAAAAATCAAAAGATCTTTCTTGGTAATAAAATACCTCTTTTTCTATTGATCTGTTCACGTAGATCCCGAAAGTTTTTATTTGAGGGGCCTGCGACGAATAGTTTAGGAGATATAACGATTTTTGTAGAGAGATTGAATTTTCTCGAATTTTTCTTACCCCGGACCTTAAAAAATTGTAAAAAATTAAAAGTTCCTTCTTGGTGATAATATACCTCTTTTTCTATTGATCTGTTCACGTAGATCACGAAAGTTTTTATATGAGGTGTCTGCGACGAATAGTTTAGGAGATATAACGATTTTTATAGAGAGATTGAATTTTTACGGTTTTTTCCAAAAATTTCGACTTCAAATTTCTCCTAAACTATGGGGACTACGGAAAATCGGTGAGCAGAGTTGGTATTGGCAGTTCATGGTTATTCGAATCCCACTCTTGCCTGACAATATTTGAGTCGAAAAATTTTCTCGAATTTTCCTTACCCCGGACCCTAAAAAATTGTAAAAAATCAAAAGTTCCTTCTTGGTAATAATATACCTCTTTTTCTATTGATCTGGTCATGAAGATCACGAAAGTTTTTATTTGAGGAGTCTGCGACGAATAGTTTAGGAGATATAACGATTTTTATAGAGAGATTGAATTTTCTCGAATTTTCCTTACCCCGGACCTTGAAAAATTGTAAAAAATTAAAAGATCTTTCTTGGTAATAAAATACCTCTTTTTCTATTGATCTGTTCACGTAGATCACGAAAGTTTTTATTTGAGGGGTCTGCGACGAAAAGTTTAGGAGATATAACGATTTTTGTAGAGAGATTGAATTTTCTCGAATTTTCCTTACCCCGGACCTTAAAAAATTGTAAAAAATTAAAAGTTCCTTCTTGGTGATAATATACCTCTTTTTCTATTGATCTGTTCACGTAGTTCACGAAGATCACGAAAGTTTTTATTTGAGGGGTCTGCGACGAATAGTTTAGGAGATATAACGATTTTTGTAGAGAGATTGAATTTTCTCGAATTTTTCTTACCCCGGACCTTAAAAAATTGTAAAAAATTAAAAGTTCCTTCTTGGTGATAATATACCTCTTTTTCTATTGATCTGGTCATGTAGATCACGAAAGTTTTTATTTGAGCAGTCTGCGATGAATAGTTTAGGAGATATAACGATTTTTATAGAGAGATTGAATTTTCTCGAATTTTCCTCACCCCGGACCTTGAAAAATTGTAAAAAATTGAAAGATCTTTCTTGGTAATAAAATACCTCTTTTTCTATTGATCTGTTCACGTAGATCACGAAAGTTTTTATTTGAGGGGTCTGCGACGAAAAGTTTAGGAGATATAACGATTTTTGTAGAGAGATTGAATTTTCTTTAATTTTCCTTACCCCGGACCTTAAAAAATTGTAAAAAATTAAAAGTTCCTTCTTGGTGATAATATACCTCTTTTTCTATTGATGTGTTCACGTAGATCACGAAAGTTTTTATTTGAGGGGTATGCGACGAATAGTTTAGGAGATATAACGATTTTTGTAGTGAGATTGAATTTTTACGGTTTTTTCCAAAAATTTCGAATTCAAATTTCTCCTAAACTATGGGGACTACAGAAAATCGGTAAGCAGAGTTGGTGTTGGCAGTTCATGGTTATTCGAATCCCACTCTCGCCTGACAATATTTGAGTCGAAAAATTTTCTCGAATTTTCTCGAATTTTCCTTACCCCGGACCTTAAAAAATTGTAAAAAATTAAAAGTTCCTTCTTGGTAATAATATACCTCTTTTTCTATTGATCTGGTCATGAAGATCACGAAAGTTTTTATTTGAGGAGTCTGCGACGAATAGTTTAGGAGATATAACGATTTTTATAGAGAGATTGAATTTTCTCGAATTTTCCTTACCCCGGACCTTGAAAAATTGTAAAAAATTGAAAGATCTTTCTTGGTAATAAAATACCTCTTTTTCTATTGATCTGTTCACGTAGATCACGAAAGTTTTTATTTGAGGGGTCTGCGACGAAAAGTTTAGGAGATATAACGATTTTTGTAGAGAGATTGAATTTTCTCGAATTTTCCTTACCCCGGACCTTAAAAAATTGTAAAAAATTAAAAGTTCCTTCTTGGTGATAATATACCTCTTTTTCTATTGATGTGTTCACGTAGATCACGAAAGTTTTTATATGAGGGGTCTGCGACGAATAGTTTAGGAGATGTAACGATTTTTATAGAGAGATTGAATTTTTACGGTTTTTTCCAAAAATTTCGACTTCAAATTTCTCCTAAACTATGGGGACTACGGAAAATCGGTGAGCAGAGTTGGTATTGGCAGTTCATGGTTATTCGAATCCCACTCTCGCCTGACAATATTTGAGTCGAAAAATTTTCTCGAATTTACTCGAATTTTTCTTACCCCGGACCTTAAAAAATTGTAAAAAATTGAAAGTACCTTCTTGGTAATAATACACCTCTTTTTCTATTGATCTGGTCATGTAGATCATGAAAGTTTTTATTTGAGCAGTCTGCGACGAATAGTTTAGGAGATATAACGATTTTTATAGAGAGATTGAATTTTCTCGAATTTTCCTTACCCCGGACCTTGAAAAATTGTAAAAAATCAAAAGATCTTTCTTGGTAATAAAATACCCCTTTTTCTATTGATCTGTTCACGTAGATCCCGAAAGTTTTTATTTGAGGGGCCTGCGACGAATAGTTTAGGAGATATAACGATTTTTGTAGAGAGATTGAATTTTCTCGAATTTTCCTTACCCCGGACCTTAAAAAATTGTAAAAAATTAAAAGTTCCTTCTTGGTGATAATATACCTCTTTTTCTATTGATCTGTTCACGTAGTTCACGAAGATCACGAAAGTTTTTATTTGAGGGGTCTGCGACGAATAGTTTAGGAGATATAACGATTTTTGTAGAGAGATTGAATTTTCTCGAATTTTCCTTACCCCGGACCTTGAAAATTTGTAAAAAATTAAAAGATCTTTCTTGGTAATAAAATACCTCTTTTTCTATTGATCTGTTCACGTAGATCACGAAAGTTTTTATTTGAGGGGTCTGCGACGAAAAGTTTAGGAGATATAACGATTTTTGTAGAGAGATTGAATTTTCTCGAATTTTCCTTACCCCGGACCTTGAAAATTTGTAAAAAATTAAAAGATCTTTCTTGGTAATAAAATACCTCTTTTTCTATTGATCTGTTCACGTAGATCACGAAAGTTTTTATTTGAGGGGTCTGCGACGAAAAGTTTAGGAGATATAACGATTTTTGTAGAGAGATTGAATTTTCTCGAATTTTCCTTACCCCGGACCTTAAAAAATTGTAAAAAATTAAAAGTTCCTTCTTGGTGATAATATACCTCTTTTTCTATTGATGTGTTCACGTAGATCACGAAAGTTTTTATTTGAGGGGTATGCGACGAATAGTTTAGGAGATATAACGATTTTTGTAGTGAGATTGAATTTTTACGGTTTTTTCCAAAAATTTCGAATTCAAATTTCTCCTAAACTATGGGGACTACAGAAAATCGGTAAGCAGAGTTGGTATTGGCAGTTCATGGTTATTCGAATCCCACTCTCGCCTGACAATATTTGAGTCGAAAAATTTTCTCGAATTTTCTCGAATTTTCCTTACCCCGGACCCTAAAAAATTGTAAAAAATTAAAAGTTCCTTCTTGGTAATAATATACCTCTTTTTCTATTGATCTGGTCATGAAGATCACGAAAGTTTTTATTTGAGGAGTCTGCGACGAATAGTTTAGGAGATATAACGATTTTTATAGAGAGATTGAATTTTCTCGAATTTTCCTTACCCCGGACCTTGAAAATTTGTAAAAAATTAAAAGATCTTTCTTGGTAATAAAATACCTCTTTTTCTATTGATCTGTTCACGTAGATCACGAAAGTTTTTATTTGAGGGGTCTGCGACGAAAAGTTTAGGAGATATAACGATTTTTGTAGAGAGATTGAATTTTCTCGAATTTTCCTTACCCCGGACCTTAAAAAATTGTAAAAAATTAAAAGTTCCTTCTTGGTGATAATATACCTCTTTTTCTATTGATCTGGTCACGTAGATCACGAAAGTTTTTATTTGAGGGGTTTGCAACGAATAGTTTAGGAGATATAACGATTTTTGTAGAGAGATTGAATTTTTACGGTTTTTTCCAAAAATTTCGAATTCAAATTCCTCCTGAACTATGGGGACTACGGAAAATCGGTGAGCAGAGTTGGTATTGGCAGTTCATGGTTATTCGAATCCCACTCTCGCCTGACAATATTTGAGTCGAAAAATTTTCTCGAATTTTCTCGAATTTTTCTTACCCCGGACCTTAAAAAATTGTAAAAAATTGAAAATTCCTTCTTGGTAATAATATACCTCTTTTTCTATTGATCTGGTCATGTAGATCACGAAAGTTTTTATTTGAGCAGTCCGCGACGAATAGTTTAGGAGATATAACGATTTTTATAGAGAGATTGAATTTTCTCGAATTTTCCTTACCCCGGACCTTGAAAAATTGTAAAAAATTGAAAGATCTTTCTTGGTAATAAAATACCTCTTTTTCTATTGATCTGTTCACGTAGATCACGAAAGTTTTTATATGAGGGGTCTGCGACGAATAGTTTAGGAGATGTAACGATTTTTATAGAGAGATTGAATTTTTACGGTTTTTTCCAAAAATTTCGACTTCAAATTTCTCCTAAACTATGGGGACTACGGAAAATCGGTGAGCAGAGTTGGTATGGTTATTCGAATCCCACTCTCGCCTGACAATATTTGAGTCGAAAAATTTTCTCGAATTTTCTCGAATTTTTCTTACCCCGGACCTCAAAAAATTGTAAAAAATTGAAAGTTCCTTCTTGGTAATAATATACCTCTTTTTCTATTGATCTGGTCATGTAGATCATGAAAGTTTTTATTTGAGCAGTCTGCGACGAATAGTTTAGGAGATATAACGATTTTTATAGAGAGATTGAATTTTCTCGAATTTTCCTTACCTTGAAAAATTGTAAAAAATCAAAAGATCTTTCTTGGTAATAAAATACCTCTTTTTCTATTGATCTGTTCACGTAGATCCCGAAAGTTTTTATTTGAGGGGCCTGCGACGAATAGTTTAGGAGATATAACGATTTTTGTAGAGAGATTGAATTTTCTCGAATTTTCCTCACCCCGGACCTTAAAAAATTGTAAAAAATTAAAAGTTCCTTCTTGGTGATAATATACCTCTTTTTCTATTGATCTGTTCACGTAGATCACGAAAGTTTTTATATGAGGTGTCTGCGACGAATAGTTTAGGAGATATAACGATTTTCATAGAGAGATTGAATTTTTACGGTTTTTTCCAAAAATTTCGACTTCAAATTTCTCCTAAACTATGGGGACTACGGAAAATCGGTGAGCAGAGTTGGTATTGGCAGTTCATGGTTATTCGAATCCCACTCTTGCCTGACAATATTTGAGTCGAAAAATTTTCTCGAATTTTCCTTACCCCGGACCCTAAAAAATTGTAAAAAATCAAAAGTTCCTTCTTGGTAATAATATACCTCTTTTTCTATTGATCTGGTCATGAAGATCATGAAAGTTTTTATTTGAGGAGTCTGCGACGAATAGTTTAGGAGATATAACGATTTTTATAGAGAGATTGAATTTTCTCGAATTTTCCTTACCCCGGACCTTGAAAAATTGTAAAAAATTAAAAGATCTTTCTTGGTAATAAAATACCTCTTTTTCTATTGATCTGTTCACGTAGATCATGAAAGTTTTTATTTGAGGGGTCTGCGACGAAAAGTTTAGGAGATATAACGATTTTTGTAGAGAGATTGAATTTTCTCGAATTTTCCTTACCCCGGACCTTAAAAAATTGTAAAAAATTAAAAGTTCCTTCTTGGTGATAATATACCTCTTTTTCTATTGATCTGTTCACGTAGTTCACGAAGATCACGAAAGTTTTTATTTGAGGGGTCTGCGACGAATAGTTTAGGAGATATAACGATTTTTGTAGAGAGATTGAATTTTCTCGAATTTTCCTTACCCCGGACCTTGAAAAATTGTAAAAAATTAAAAGTTCCTTCTTGGTGATAATATACCTCTTTTTCTATTGATCTGTTCACGTAGTTCACGAAGATCACGAAAGTTTTTATTTGAGGGGTCTGCGACGAATAGTTTAGGAGATATAACGATTTTTGTAGAGAGATTGAATTTTCTCGAATTTTCCTTACCCCGGACCTTAAAAAATTGTAAAAAATTAAAAGTTCCTTCTTGGTGATAATATACCTCTTTTTCTATTGATCTGTTCACGTAGATCACGAAAGTTTTTATATGAGGTGTCTGCGACGAATAGTTTAGGAGATATAACGATTTTTGTAGAGAGATTGATTTTTCTCGAATTTTCCTTACCCCGGACCTTAAAAAATTGTAAAAAATTAAAAGTTCCTTCTTGGTGATAATATACCTCTTTTTCTATTGATCTGTTCACGTAGTTCACGAAGACCACGAAAGTTTTTATTTGAGGGGTCTGCCACGAATAGTTTAGGAGATATAACGTTTTTTGTAGAGAGATTGAATTTTCTCGAATTTTCCTTACCCCGGACCTTGAAAAATTGTAAAAAATTAAAAGTTCCTTCTTGGTAATAATATACCTCTTTTTCTATTGATCTGGTCACGTAGATCACGAAAGTTTTTATTTGAGGGGTATGCGACGAATAGTTTAGGAGATATAACGATTTTTGTAGAGAGATTGAATTTTTACGGTTTTTTCCAAAAATTTCGAATTCAAATTCCTCCTGAACTATGGGGACTACGGAAAATCGGTGAGCAGAGTTGGTATTGGCAGTTCATGGTTATTCGAATCCCACTCTCGCCTGACAATATATGAGTCGAAAAATTTTCTCGAATTTTCTCGAATTTTTCTTACCCCGGACCTTAAAAAATTGTAAAAAATTGAAAGTTCCTTCTTGGTAATAATATACCTCTTTTTCTATTGATCTGGTCATGTAGATCACGAAAGTTTTTATTTGAGCAGTCCGCGACGAATAGTTTAGGAGATATAACGATTTTTATAGAGAGATTGAATTTTCTCGAATTTTCCTTACCCCGGACCTTGAAAAATTGTAAAAAATCAAAAGATCTTTCTTGGTAATAAAATACCTCTTTTTCTATTGATCTGGTCACGTAGATCACGAAAGTTTTTATTTGAGGGGTCTGCGACGAATAGTTTAGGAGATATAACGATTTTTGTAGAGAGATTGTTTTTTCTCGAAATTTTCCTTACCCCGGACCTTAAAAAATTGTAAAAAATTAAAAGTTCCTTCTTGGTGATAATATACCTCTTTTTCTATTGATCTGTTCACGTAGTTCACGAAGATCACGAAAGTTTTTATTTGAGGGGTCTGCGACGAATAGTTTAGGAGATATAACGATTTTTGTAGAGAGATTGAATTTTCTCGAATTTTCCTTACCCCGGACTTTAAAAAATCGTAAAAAATTAAAAGTTCCTTCTTGGTAATAATATACCTCTTTTTCTATTGATCTGGTCTGTAGATCACGAAAGTTTTTATTTGAGGGGTATGCGACGAATAGTTTAGGAGATATAACGATTTTTGTAGAGAGATTGAATTTTTACGGTTTTTTCCAAAAATTTCGAATTCAAATTTCTCCTAAACTATGGGGACTACGGAAAATCGGTAAGCAGAGTTGGTGTTGGCAGTTCATGGTTATTCGAATCCCACTCTCGCCTGACAATATTTGAGTCGAAAAATTTTCTCGAATTTTCTCGAATTTTCCTTACCCCGGACCTTAAAAAATTGTAAAAAATTAAAAGTTCCTTCTTGGTAATAATATACCTCTTTTTCTATTGATCTGGTCATGAAGATCACGAAAGTTTTTATTTGAGGAGTCTGCGACGAATAGTTTAGGAGATATAACGATTTTTATAGAGAGATTGAATTTTCTCGAATTTTCCTTACCCCGGACCTTGAAAAATTGTAAAAAATTAAAAGATCTTTCTTGGTAATGAAATACCTCTTTTTCTATTGATCTGTTCACGTAGATCACGAAAGTTTTTATATGAGGGGTCTGCGACGAATAGTTTAGGAGATGTAACGATTTTTATAGAGAGATTGAATTTTTACGGTTTTTTCCAAAAATTTCGACTTCAAATTTCTCCTAAACTATGGGGACTACGGAAAATCGGTGAGCAGAGTTGGTATGGTTATTCGAATCCCACTCTCGCCTGACAATATTTGAGTCGAAAAATTTTCTCGAATTTTCTCGAATTTTTCTTACCCCGGACCTCAAAAAATTGTAAAAAATTGAAAGTTCCTTCTTGGTAATAATATACCTCTTTTTCTATTGATCTGGTCATGTAGATCATGAAAGTTTTTATTTGAGCAGTCTGCGACGAATAGTTTAGGAGATATAACGATTTTTATAGAGAGATTGAATTTTCTCGAATTTTCCTTACCTTGAAAAATTGTAAAAAATCAAAAGATCTTTCTTGGTAATAAAATACCTCTTTTTCTATTGATCTGTTCACGTAGATCCCGAAAGTTTTTATTTGAGGGGCCTGCGACGAATAGTTTAGGAGATATAACGATTTTTGTAGAGAGATTGAATTTTCTCGAATTTTCCTCACCCCGGACCTTAAAAAATTGTAAAAAATTAAAAGTTCCTTCTTGGTGATAATATACCTCTTTTTCTATTGATCTGTTCACGTAGATCACGAAAGTTTTTATATGAGGTGTCTGCGACGAATAGTTTAGGAGATATAACGATTTTCATAGAGAGATTGAATTTTTACGGTTTTTTCCAAAAATTTCGACTTCAAATTTCTCCTAAACTATGGGGACTACGGAAAATCGGTGAGCAGAGTTGGTATTGGCAGTTCATGGTTATTCGAATCCCACTCTTGCCTGACAATATTTGAGTCGAAAAATTTTCTCGAATTTTCCTTACCCCGGACCCTAAAAAATTGTAAAAAATCAAAAGTTCCTTCTTGGTAATAATATACCTCTTTTTCTATTGATCTGGTCATGAAGATCATGAAAGTTTTTATTTGAGGAGTCTGCGACGAATAGTTTAGGAGATATAACGATTTTTATAGAGAGATTGAATTTTCTCGAATTTTCCTTACCCCGGACCTTGAAAAATTGTAAAAAATTAAAAGATCTTTCTTGGTAATAAAATACCTCTTTTTCTATTGATCTGTTCACGTAGATCATGAAAGTTTTTATTTGAGGGGTCTGCGACGAAAAGTTTAGGAGATATAACGATTTTTGTAGAGAGATTGAATTTTCTCGAATTTTCCTTACCCCGGACCTTAAAAAATTGTAAAAAATTAAAAGTTCCTTCTTGGTGATAATATACCTCTTTTTCTATTGATCTGTTCACGTAGTTCACGAAGATCACGAAAGTTTTTATTTGAGGGGTCTGCGACGAATAGTTTAGGAGATATAACGATTTTTGTAGAGAGATTGAATTTTCTCGAATTTTCCTTACCCCGGACCTTGAAAAATTGTAAAAAATTAAAAGTTCCTTCTTGGTGATAATATACCTCTTTTTCTATTGATCTGTTCACGTAGTTCACGAAGATCACGAAAGTTTTTATTTGAGGGGTCTGCGACGAATAGTTTAGGAGATATAACGATTTTTGTAGAGAGATTGAATTTTCTCGAATTTTCCTTACCCCGGACCTTAAAAAATTGTAAAAAATTAAAAGTTCCTTCTTGGTGATAATATGCCTCTTTTTCTATTGATCTGTTCACGTAGATCACGAAAGTTTTTATATGAGGTGTCTGCGACGAATAGTTTAGGAGATATAACGATTTTTATAGAGAGATTGAATTTTTACGGTTTTTTCCAAAAATTTCGACTTCAAATTTCTCCTAAACTATGGGGACTACGGAAAATCGGTGAGCAGAGTTGGTATTGGCAGTTCATGGTTATTCGAATCCCACTCTCGCCTGACAATATTTGAGTCGAAAAATTTTCTCGAATTTTCTCGAATTTTCCTTACCCCGGACCTTAAAAAATTGTAAAAAATCAAAAGTTCCTTCTTGGTAATAATATACCTCTTTTTCTATTGATCTGGTCATGAAGATCACGAAAGTTTTTATTTGAGGAGTCTGCGACGAATAGTTTAGGAGATATAACGATTTTTATAGAGAGATTGAATTTTCTCGAATTTTCCTTACCCCGGACCTTGAAAAATTGTAAAAAATTAAAAGATCTTTCTTGGTATTAAAATACCTCTTTTTCTATTGATCTGTTCACGTAGATCACGAAAGTTTTTATTTGAGGGGTCTGCGACGAAAAGTTTAGGAGATATAACGATTTTTGTAGAGAGATTGAATTTTCTCGAATTTTCCTTACCCCGGACCTTGAAAAATTGTAAAAAATCAAAAGATCTTTCTTGGTAATAAAATACCTCTTTTTCTATTGATCTGTTCACGTAGATCACGAAAGTTTTTATTTGAGGTGTCTGCGACGAATAGTTTAGGAGATATAACGATTTTTGTAGAGAGATTGAATTTTCTCGAATTTTCCTTACCCCGGACCTTAAAAAAATGTAAAAAATTAAAAGTTCCTTCTTGGTGATAATATACCTCTTTTTCTATTGATCTGTTCACGTAGTTCACGAAGATCACGAAAGTTTTTATTTGAGGGGTCTGCGACGAATAGTTTAGGAGATATAACGATTTTTGTAGAGAGATTGAATTTTCTCGAATTTTCCTTACCCCGGACCTTGAAAAATTGTAAAAAATTAAAAGTTCCTTCTTGGTAATAATATACCTCTTTTTCTATTGATCTGGTCACGTAGATCACGAAAGTTTTTATTTGAGGGGTATGCGACGAATAGTTTAGGAGATATAACGATTTTTGTAGAGAGATTGAATTTTTACGGTTTTTTCCAAAAATTTCGAATTCAAATTTCTCCTAAACTATGGGGACTACGGAAAATCGGTAAGCAGAGTTGGTGTTGGCAGTTCATGGTTATTCGAATCCCACTCTCGCCTGACAATGTTTGAGTCGAAAAATTTTCTCGAATTTTCTCGAATTTTCCTTACCCCGGACCTTAAAAATTGTAAAAAATTAAAAGTTCCTTCTTGGTAATAATATACCTCTTTTTCTATTGATCTGGTCATGAAGATCACGAAAGTTTTTATTTGAGGAGTCTGCGACGAATAGTTTAGGAGATATAACGATTTTTATAGAGAGATTGAATTTTCTCGAATTTTCCTTACCCCGGACCTTGAAAAATTGTAAAAAATTAAAAGATCTTTCTTGGTAATAAAATACCTCTTTTTCTATTGATCTGTTCACGTAGATCACGAAAGTTTTTATTTGAGGGGTCTGCGACGAAAAGTTTAGGAGATATAACGATTTTTGTAGAGAGATTGAATTTTCTCGAATTTTCCTTACCCCGGACCTTAAAAAATTGTAAAAAATTAAAAGTTCCTTCTTGGTGATAATATACCTCTTTTTCTATTGATGTGTTCACGTAGATCACGAAAGTTTTTATATGAGGGGTCTGCGACGAATAGTTTAGGAGATGTAACGATTTTTATAGAGAGATTGAATTTTTACGGTTTTTTCCAAAAATTTCGACTTCAAATTTCTCCTAAACTATGGGGACTACGGAAAATCGGTGAGCAGAGTTGGTATTGGCAGTTCATGGTTATTCGAATCCCACTCTCGCCTGACAATATTTGAGTCGAAAAATTTTCTCGAATTTTCTCGAATTTTTCTTACCCCGGACCTTAAAAAATTGTAAAAAATTGAAAGTTCCTTCTTGGTAATAATATACCTCTTTTTCTATTGATCTGGTCATGTAGATCACGAAAGTTTTTATTTGAGCAGTCCGCGACGAATAGTTTAGGAGATATAACGATTTTTATAGAGAGATCGAATTTTCTCGAATTTTCCTTACCCCGGACCTTGAAAAATTGTAAAAAATCAAAAGATCTTTCTTGGTAATAAAATACCTCTTTTTCTATTGATCTGTTCACGTAGATCACGAAAGTTTTTATTTGAGGGGTCTGCGACAAATAGTTTAGGAGATATAACGATTTTTGTAGAGAGATTGAATTTTCTCGAATTTTCCTTACCCCGGACCTTAAAAAATTGTAAAAAATTAAAAGTTCCTTCTTGGTGATAATATACCTCTTTTTCTATTGATCTGTTCACGTAGATCACCAAAGTTTTTATATGAGGTGTCTGCGACGAATAGTTTAGGAGATATAACGATTTTTATAGAGAGATTGAATTTTTATGGTTTTTTCCAAAAATTTCGACTTCAAATTTCTCCTAAACTATGGGGACTACGGAAAATCGGTGAGCAGAGTTGGTATTGGCAGTTCATGGTTATTCGAATCCCACTCTCGCCTGACAATATTTGAGTCGAAAAATTTTCTCGAATTTTCTCGAATTTTTCTTACCCCGGACCTTAAAAAATTGTAAAAAATTGAAAGTTCCTTCTTGGTAATAAAATACCTCTTTTTCTATTGATCTGTTCACGTAGATCACGAAAGTTTTTATTTGAGGGGTCTGCGACGAATAGTTTAGGAGATATAACGATTTTTGTAGAGAGATTGAATTTTCTCGAATTTTCCTTACCCCGGACCTTAAAAAATTGTAAAAAATTAAAAGTTACTTCTTGGTGATAATATACCTCTTTTTCTATTGATCTGTTCACGTAGTTCACGAAGATCACGAAAGTTTTTATTTGAGGGGTCTGCGACGAATAGTTTAGGAGATATAACGATTTTTGTAGAGAGATTGAATTTTGTCGAATTTTCCTTACCCCAGACCTTGAAAAATTGTAAAAAATTAAAAGATCTTTCTTGGTAATAAAATACCTCCTTTTCTATTGATCTGTTCACGTAGATCACGAAAGTTTTTATTTGAGGGGTCTGCGACGAAAAGTTTAGGAGATATAACGATTTTTGTAGAGAGATTGAATTTTCTCGAATTTTCCTTACCCCGGACCTTGAAAAATTGTAAAAAATTAAAAGATCTTTCTTGGTAATAAAATACCTCTTTTTCTATTGATCTGTTCACGTAGATCACGAAAGTTTTTATTTGAGGGGTCTGCGACGAAAAGTTTAGGAGATATAACGATTTTTGTAGAGAGATTGAATTTTCTCGAATTTTCCTTACCCCGGACCTTAAAAAATTGTAAAAAATTAAAAGTTCCTTCTTGGTGATAATATACCTCTTTTTCTATTGATCTGGTCACGTAGATCACGAAAGTTTTTATTTGAGGGGTTTGCAACGAATTGTTTAGGAGATATAAGGATTTTTGTAGGGAGATTGAATTTTTACGGTTTTTTCCAAAAATTTCGAATTCAAATTCCTCCTGAACTATGGGGACTACGGAAAATCGGTGAGCAGAGTTGGTATTGGCAGTTCATGGTTATTCGAATCCCACTCTCGCCTGACAATATTTGAGTCGAAAAATTTCCTCGAATTTTCTCGAATTTTTCTTACCCCGGACCTTAAAAAATTGTAAAAAATTGAAAGTTCCTTCTTGGTAATAATATACCTCTTTTTCTATTGATCTGGTCATGTAGATCACGAAAGTTTTTATTTGAGCAGTCCGCGACGAATAGTTTAGGAGATATAACGATTTTTATAGAGAGATTGAATTTTCTCGAATTTTCCTTACCCCGGACCTTGAAAAATTGTAAAAAATCAAAAGATCTTTCTTGGTAATAAAATACCTCTTCTTCTATTGATCTGTTCACGTAGATCACGAAAGTTTTTATTTGAGGGGTCTGCGACGAATAGTTTAGGAGATATAACGATTTTTGTAGAGAGATTGTTTTTTCTCGAATTTTCCTTACCCCGGACCTTAAAAAATTGTAAAAAATTAGAAGTTCCTTCTTGGTGATAATATACCTCTTTTTCTATTGATCTGTTCACGTAGTTCACGAAGATCACGAAAGTTTTTATTTGAGGGGTCTGCGACGAATAGTTTAGGAGATATAACGATTTTTGTAGAGAGATTGAATTTTCTCGAATTTTCCTTACCCCGGACCTTGAAAAATTGTAAAAAATTAAAAGTTCCTTCTTGGTAATAATATACCTCTTTTTCTATTGATCTGGTCACGTAGATCACGAAAGTTTTTATTTGAGGGGTATGCGACGAATAGTTTAGGAGATATAACGATTTTTGTAGAGAGATTGAATTTTTACGGTTTTTTCCAAAAATTTCGAATTCAAATTTCTCCTAAACTATGGGGACTACGGAAAATCGGTAAGCAGAGTTGGTGTTGGCAGTTCATGGTTATTCGAATCCCACTCTCGCCTGACAATGTTTGAGTCGAAAAATTTTCTCGAATTTTCTCGAATTTTCCTTACCCCGGACCTTAAAAATTGTAAAAAATTAAAAGTTCCTTCTTGGTAATAATATACCTCTTTTTCTATTGATCTGGTCATGAAGATCACGAAAGTTTTTATTTGAGGAGTCTGCGACGAATAGTTTAGGAGATATAACGATTTTTATAGAGAGATTGAATTTTCTCGAATTTTCCTTACCCCGGACCTTGAAAAATGGTAAAAAATTAAAAGATCTTTCTTGGTAATAAAATACCTCTTTTTCTATTGATCTGTTCACGTAGATCACGAAAGTTTTTATTTAAGGGGTCTGCGACGAAAAGTTTAGGAGATATAACGATTTTTGTAGAGAGATTGAATTTTCTCGAATTTAACTTACCCCGGACCTTAAAAAATTGTAAAAAATTAAAAGTTCCTTCTTGGTGATAATATACCTCTTTTTCTATTGATCTGGTCACGTAGATCACGAAAGTTTTTATTTGAGGGGTTTGCAACGAATTGTTTAGGAGATATAAGGATTTTTGTAGAGAGATTGAATTTTTACGGTTTTTTCCAAAAATTTCGAATTCAAATTCCTCCTGAACTATGGGGACTACGGAAAATCGGTGAGCAGAGTTGGTATTGGCAGTTCATGGTTATTCGAATCCCACTCTCGCCTGACAATATTTGAGTCGAAAAATTTTCTCGAATTTTCTCGAATTTTTCTTACCCCGGATCTTAAAAAATTGTAAAAAATTGAAAGTTCCTTCTTGGTAATAATATACCTCTCTTTCTATTGATCTGGTCATGTAGATCACGAAAGTTTTTATTTGAGCAGTCCGCGACGAATAGTTTAGGAGATATAACGATTTTTATAGAGAGATTGAATTTTCTCGAATTTTCCTTACCCCGGACCTTGAAAAATTGTAAAAAATCAAAAGATCTTTCTTGGTAATAAAATACCTCTTCTTCTATTGATCTGTTCACGTAGATCACGAAAGTTTTTATTTGAGGGGTCTGCGACGAATAGTTTAGGAGATATAACGATTTTTGTAGAGAGATTGTTTTTTCTCGAATTTTCCTTACCCCGGACCTTAAAAAATTGTAAAAAATTAAAAGTTCCTTCTTGGTAATAAAATACCTCTTTTTCTATTGATCTGTTCACGTAGATCACGAAAGTTTTTATTTGAGGGGTCTGCGACGAATAGTTTAGGAGATATAACGATTTTTGTAGAGAGATTGTTTTTTCTCGAATTTTCCTTACCCCGGACCTTAAAAAATTGTAAAAAATTAAAAGTTCCTTCTTGGTGATAATATACCTCTTTTTCTATTGATCTGTTCACGTAGATCACGAAAGTTTTTATATGAGGTGTCTGCGACGAATAGTTTAGGAGATATAACGATTTTTGTAGAGAGATTGAATTTTTACGGTTTTTTCCAAAAATTTCGAATTCAAATTTCTCCTAAACTATGGGGACTACGGAAAATCGGTAAGCAGAGTTGGTGTTGGCAGTTCATGGTTATTCGAATCCCACTCTCGCCTGACAATGTTTGAGTCGAAAAATTTTCTCGAATTTTCTCGAATTTTTCTTACCCCGGACCTTAAAAAATTGTAAAAAATTGAAAGTTCCTTCTTGGTAATAAAATACCTCTTTTTCTATTGATCTGTTCACGTAGATCACGAAAGTTTTTATTTGAGGGGTCTGCGACGAATAGTTTAGGAGATATAACGATTTTTGTAGAGAGATTGAATTTTCTCGAATTTTCCTTACCCCGGACCTTAAAAAATTGTAAAAAATTAAAAGTTCCTTCTTGGTGATAATATACCTCTTTTTCTATTGATCTGTTCACGTAGTTCACGAAGATCACGAAAGTTTTTATTTGAGGGGTCTGCGACGAATAGTTTAGGAGATATAACGATTTTTGTAGAGAGATTGAATTTTCTCGAATTTTCCTTACCCCGGACCTTAAAAAATTGTAAAAAATTAAAAGTTCCTTCTTGGTGATAATATACCTCTTTTTCTATTGATCTGTTCACGTAGTTCAAGAAGATCACGAAAGTTTTTATTTGAGGGGTCTGCGACGAATAGTTTAGGAGATATAACGATTTTTGTAGAGAGATTGAATTTTGTCGAATTTTCCTTACCCCGGACCTTGAAAAATTGTAAAAAATTAAAAGATCTTTCTTGGTAATAAAATACCTCTTTTTCTATTGATCTGTTCACGTAGATCACGAAAGTTTTTATTTGAGGGGTCTGCGACGAAAAGTTTAGGAGATATAACGATTTTTGTAGAGAGATTGAATTTTCTCGAATTTTCCTTACCCCGGACCTTAAAAAATTGTAAAAAATTAAAAGTTCCTTCTTGGTGATAATATACCTCTTTTTCTATTGATCTGGTCACGTAGATCACGAAAGTTTTTATTTGAGGGGTTTGCAACGAATTGTTTAGGAGATATAAGGATTTTTGTAGAGAGATTGAATTTTTACGGTTTTTTCCAAAAATTTCGAATTCAAATTCCTCCTGAACTATGGGGACTACGGAAAATCGGTGAGCAGAGTTGGTATTGGTAGTTCATGGTTATTCGAATCCCACTCTCGCCTGACAATATTTGAGTCGAAAAATTTTCTCGAATTTTCTCGAATTTTCTGGAATTTTCTTACCCCGGACCTTAAAAAATTGTAAAAAATTGAAAGTTCCTTCTTGGTAATAATATACCTCTTTTTCTATTGATCTGGTCATGTAGATCACGAAAGTTTTTATTTGAGCAGTCCGCGACGAATAGTTTAGGAGATATAACGATTTTTATAGAGAGATTGAATTTTCTCGAATTTTCCTTACCCCGGACCTTGAAAAATTGTAAAAAATCAAAAGATCTTTCTTGGTAATAAAATACCTCTTTTTCTATTGATCTGTTCACGTAGATCACGAAAGTTTTTATTTGAGGGGTCTGCGACGAATAGTTTAGGAGATATAACGATTTTTGTAGAGAGATTGAATTTTCTCGAATTTTCCTTACCCCGGACCTTAAAAAATTGTAAAAAATCAAAAGTTCCTTCTTGGTGATAATATACCTCTTTTTCTATTGATCTGTTCACGTAGATCACGAAAGTTTTTATATGAGGTGTCTGCGACGAATAGTTTAGGAGATATAACGATTTTTATAGAGAGATTGAATTTTTATGGTTTTTTCCAAAAATTTCGACTTCAAATTTCTCCTAAACTATGGGGACTACGGAAAATCGGTGAGCAGAGTTGGTATTGGCAGTTCATGGTTATTCGAATCCCACTCTCGCCTGACAATATTTGAGTCGAAAAATTTTCTCGAATTTTCTCGAATTTTTCTTACCCCGGACCTTAAAAAATTGTAAAAAATTGAAAGTTCCTTCTTGGTGATAATATACCTCTTTTTCTATTGATCTGTTCACGTAGTTCACGAAGATCACGAAAGTTTTTATTTGAATGGTCTGCGACGAATAGTTTAGGAGATATAACGATTTTTGTAGAGAGATTGAATTTTCTCGAATTTTCCTTACCCCGGACCTTAAAAAATTGTAAAAAATTAAAAGTTCCTTCTTGGTGATAATATACCTCTTTTTCTATTGATCTGTTCACGTAGTTCACGAAGATCACGAAAGTTTTTATTTGAGGGGTCTGCGACGAATAGTTTAGGAGATATAACGATTTTTGTAGAGAGATTGAATTTTGTCGAATTTTCCTTACCCCGGACCTTGAAAAATTGTAAAAAATTAAAAGTTCCTTCTTGGTGATAATATACCTCTTTTTCTATTGATCTGTTCACGTAGTTCACGAAGATCACGAAAGTTTTTATTTGAGGGGTCTGCGACGAATAGTTTAGGAGATATAACGATTTTTGTAGAGAGATTGAATTTTCTCGAATTTTCCTTACCCCGGACCTTAAAAAATTGTAAAAAATTAAAAGTTCCTTCTTGGTGATAATATACCTCTTTTTCTATTGATCTGTTCACGTAGTTCACGAAGATCACGAAAGTTTTTATTTGAGGGGTCTGCGACGAATAGTTTAGGAGATATAACGATTTTTGTAGAGAGATTGAATTTTGTCGAATTTTCCTTACCCCGGACCTTGAAAAATTGTAAAAAATTAAAAGATCTTTCTTGGTAATAAAATACCTCTTTTTCTATTGATCTGTTCACGTAGATCACGAAAGTTTTTATTTGAGGGGTCTGCGACGAAAAGTTTAGGAGATATAACGATTTTTGTAGAGAGATTGAATTTTCTCGAATTTTCCTTACCCCGGACCTTAAAAAATTGTAAAAAATTAAAAGTTCCTTCTTGGTGATAATATACCTCTTTTTCTATTGATCTGGTCACGTAGATCACGAAAGTTTTTATTTGAGGGGTTTGCAACGAATTGTTTAGGAGATATAAGGATTTTTGTAGAGAGATTGAATTTTTACGGTTTTTTCCAAAAATTTCGAATTCAAATTCCTCCTGAACTATGGGGACTACGGAAAATCGGTGAGCAGAGTTGGTATTGGCAGTTCATGGTTATTCGAATCCCACTCTCGCCTGACAATATTTGAGTCGAAAAATTTTCTCGAATTTTCTCGAATTCTCTCGAATTTTTCTTACCCCGGACCTTAAAAAATTGTAAAAAATTGAAAGTTCCTTCTTGGTAATAATATACCTCTTTTTCTATTGATCTGGTCATGTAGATCACGAAAGTTTTTATTTGAGCAGTCCGCGACGAATAGTTTAGGAGATATAACGATTTTTATAGAGAGATTGAATTTTCTCGAATTTTCCTTACCCCGGACCTTGAAAAATTGTAAAAAATCAAAAGATCTTTCTTGGTAATAAAATACCTCTTTTTCTATTGATCTGTTCACGTAGATCACGAAAGTTTTTATTTGAGGGGTCTGCGACGAATAGTTTAGGAGATATAACGATTTTTGTAGAGAGATTGAATTTTCTCGAATTTTCCTTACCCCGGACCTTAAAAAATTGTAAAAAATCAAAAGTTCCTTCTTGGTGATAATATACCTCTTTTTCAATTGATCTGTTCACGTAGATCACGAAAGTTTTTATATGAGGTGTCTGCGACGAATAGTTTAGGAGATATAACGATTTTTATAGAGAGATTGAATTTTTATGGTTTTTTCCAAAAATTTCGACTTCAAATTTCTCCTAAACTATGGGGACTACGGAAAATCGGTGAGCAGAGTTGGTATTGGCAGTTCATGGTTATTCGAATCCCACTCTCGCCTGACAATATTTGAGTCGAAAAATTTTCTCGAATTTTCTCGAATTTTTCTTACCCCGGACCTTAAAAAATTGTAAAAAATTGAAAGTTCCTTCTTGGTAATAAAATACCTCTTTTTCTATTGATCTGTTCACGTAGATCACGAAAGTTTTTATTTGAGGGGTCTGCGACGAATAGTTTAGGAGATATAACGATTTTTGTAGAGAGATTGAATTTTCTCGAATTTTCCTTACCCCGGACCTTAAAAAATTGTAAAAAATTAAAAGTTCCTTCTTGGTGATAATATACCTCTTTTTCTATTGATCTGTTCACGTAGTTCACGAAGATCACGAAAGTTTTTATTTGAATGGTCTGCGACGAATAGTTTAGGAGATATAACGATTTTTGTAGAGAGATTGAATTTTCTCGAATTTTCCTTACCCCGGACCTTAAAAAATTGTAAAAAATTAAAAGTTCCTTCTTGGTGATAATATACCTCTTTTTCTATTGATCTGTTCACGTAGTTCACGAAGATCACGAAAGTTTTTATTTGAGGGGTCTGCGACGAATAGTTTAGGAGATATAACGATTTTTGTAGAGAGATTGAATTTTGTCGAATTTTCCTTACCCCGGACCTTGAAAAATTGTAAAAAATTAAAAGTTCCTTCTTGGTGATAATATACCTCTTTTTCTATTGATCTGGTCACGTAGATCACGAAAGTTTTTATTTGAGGGGTTTGCAACGAATTGTTTAGGAGATATAAGGATTTTTGTAGAGAGATTGAATTTTTACGGTTTTTTCCAAAAATTTCGACTTCAAATTTCTCCTAAACTATGGGGACTACGGAAAATCGGTGAGCAGAGTTGGTATTGGCAGTTCATGGTTATTCGAATCCCACTCTCGCCTGACAATATTTGAGTCGAAAAATTTTCTCGAATTTTCTCGAATTTTTCTTACCCCGGACCTTAAAAAATTGTAAAAAATTGAAAGTTCCTTCTTGGTAATAATATACCTCTTTTTCTATTGATCTGGTCATGTAGATCACGAAAGTTTTTATTTGAGCAGTCCGCGACGAATAGTTTAGGAGATATAACGATTTTTATAGAGAGATTGAATTTTCTCGAATTTTCCTTACCCCGGACCTTGAAAAATTGTAAAAAATCAAAAGATCTTTCTTGGTAATAAAATACCTCTTTTTCTATTGATCTGTTCACGTAGATCACGAAAGTTTTCATTTGAGGGGTCTGCGACGAATAGTTTAGGAGATATAACGATTTCTGTAGAGAGATTGAATTTTCTCGAATTTTCCTTACCCCGGACCTTAAAAAATTGTAAAAAATTAAAAGTTCCTTCTTGGTGATAATATACCTCTTTTTCTATTGATCTGTTCACGTAGTTCACGAAGATCACGAAAGTTTTTATTTGAGGGGTCTGCGACGAATAGTTTAGGAGATATAACGATTTTTGTAGAGAGATTGAATTTTGTCGAATTTTCCTTACCCCGGACCTTGAAAAATTGTAAAAAATTAAAAGATCTTTCTTGGTAATAAAATACCTCTTTTTCTATTGATCTGTTCACGTAGATCACGAAAGTTTTTATTTGAGGGGTCTGCGACGAAAAGTTTAGGAGATATAACGATTTTTGTAGAGAGATTGAATTTTCTCGAATTTTCCTTACCCCGGACCTTAAAAAATTGTAAAAAATTAAAAGTTCCTTCTTGGTGATAATATACCTCTTTTTCTATTGATCTGGTCACGTAGATCACGAAAGTTTTTATTTGAGGGGTTTGCAACGAATTGTTTAGGAGATATAAGGATTTTTGTAGAGAGATTGAATTTTTACGGTTTTTTCCAAAAATTTCGAATTCAAATTCCTCCTGAACTATGGGGACTACGGAAAATCGGTGAGCAGAGTTGGTATTGGCAGTTCATGGTTATTCGACTCCCACTCTCGCCTGACAATATTTGAGTCGAAAAATTTTCTCGAATTTTCTCGAATTTTCTCGAATTTTTCTTACCCCGGACCTTAAAAAATTGTAAAAAATTGAAAGTTCCTTCTTGGTAATAATATACCTCTTTTTCTATTGATCTGGTCATGTAGATCACGAAAGTTTTTATTTGAGCAGTCCGCGACGAATAGTTTAGGAGATATAACGATTTTTATAGAGAGATTGAATTTTCTCGAATTTTCCTCACCCCGGACCTTGAAAAATTGTAAAAAATCAAAAGATCTTTCTTGGTAATAAAATACCTCTTTTTCTATTGATCTGTTCACGTAGATCACGAAAGTTTTTATTTGAGGGGTCTGCGACGAATAGTTTAGGAGATATAACGATTTTTGTAGAGAGATTGTTTTTTCTCGAATTTTCCTTACCCCGGACCTTAAAAAATTGTAAAAAATTAAAAGTTCCTTCTTGGTGATGATATACCTCTTTTTCTATTGATCTGTTCACGTAGTTCACGAAGATCACGAAAGTTTTTATTTGAGGGGTCTGCGACGAATAGTTTAGGAGATATAACGATTTTTGTAGAGAGATTGAATTTTCTCGAATTTTCCTTACCCCGGACCTTGAAAAATTGTAAAAAATTAAAAGTTCCTTCTTGGTAATAATATACCTCTTTTTCTATTGATCTGGTCACGTAGATCACGAAAGTTTTTATTTGAGGGGTATGCGACGAATAGTTTAGGAGATATAACGATTTTTGTAGAGAGATTGAATTTTTACGGTTTTTTCCAAAAATTTCGAATTCAAATTTCTCCTAAACTATGGGGACTACGGAAAATCGGTAAGCAGAGTTGGTGTTGGCAGTTCATGGTTATTCGAATCCCACTCTCGCCTGACAATGTTTGAGTCGAAAAATTTTCTCGAATTTTCTCGAATTTTCCTTACCCCGGACCTTAAAAATTGTAAAAAATTAAAAGTTCCTTCTTGGTAATAATATACCTCTTTTTCTATTGATCTGGTCATGAAGATCACGAAAGTTTTTATTTGAGGAGTCTGCGACGAATAGTTTAGGAGATATAACGATTTTTATAGAGAGATTGAATTTTCTCGAATTTTCCTTACCCCGGACCTTGAAAAATTGTAAAAAATTAAAAGATCTTTCTTGGAAATAAAATACCTCTTTTTCTATTGATCTGTTCACGTAGATCACGAAAGTTTTTATTTGAGGGGTCTGCGACGAAAAGTTTAGGAGATATAACGATTTTTGTAGAGAGATTGAATTTTCTCGAATTTTCCTTACCCCGGACCTTAAAAAATTGTAAAAAATTAAAAGTTCCTTCTTGGTGATAATATACCTCTTTTTCTATTGATGTGTTCACGTAGATCACGAAAGTTTTTATATGAGGGGTCTGCGACGAATAGTTTAGGAGATGTAACGATTTTTATAGAGAGATTGAATTTTTACGGTTTTTTCCAAAAATTTCGACTTCAAATTTCTCCTAAACTATGGGGACTACGGAAAATCGGTGAGCAGAGTTGGTATTGGCAGTTCATGGTTATTCGAATCCCACTCTCGCCTGACAATATTTGAGTCGAAAAATTTTCTCGAATTTTCTCGAATTTTTCTTACCCCGGACCTTAAAAAATTGTAAAAAATTGAAAGTTCCTTCTTGGTAATAATATACCTCTTTTTCTATTGATCTGGTCATGTAGATCACGAAAGTTTTTATTTGAGCAGTCCGCGACGAATAGTTTAGGAGATATAACGATTTTTATAGAGAGATTGAATTTTCTCGAATTTTCCTTACCCCGGACCTTGAAAAATTGTAAAAAATCAAAAGATCTTTCTTGGTAATAAAATACCTCTTTTTCTATTGATCTGTTCACGTAGATCACGAAAGTTTTTATTTGAGGGGTCTGCGACGAATAGTTTAGGAGATATAACGATTTTTGTAGAGAGATTGAATTTTCTCGAATTTTCCTTACCCCGGACCTTAAAAAATTGTAAAAAATTAAAAGTTCCTTCTTGGTGATAATATACCTCTTTTTCTATTGATGTGTTCACGTAGATCACGAAAGTTTTTATATGAGGGGTCTGCGACGAATAGTTTAGGAGATGTAACGATTTTTATAGAGAGATTGAATTTTTACGGTTTTTTCCAAAAATTTCGACTTCAAATTTCTCCTAAACTATGGGGACTACGGAAAATCGGTGAGCAGAGTTGGTATTGGCAGTTCATGGTTATTCGAATCCCACTCTCGCCTGACAATATTTGAGTCGAAAAATTTTCTCGAATTTTCTCGAATTTTTCTTACCCCGGACCTTAAAAAATTGTAAAAAATTGAAAGTTCCTTCTTGGTAATAAAATACCTCTTTTTCTATTGATCTGTTCACGTAGATCACGAAAGTTTTTATTTGAGGGGTCTGCGACGAATAGTTTAGGAGATATAACGATTTTTGTAGAGAGATTGAATTTTCTCGAATTTTCCTTACCCCGGACCTTAAAAAATTGTAAAAAATTAAAAGTTCCTTCTTGGTGATAATATACCTCTTTTTCTATTGATCTGTTCACGTAGATCACGAAGATCACGAAAGTTTTTATTTGAGGGGTCTGCGACGAATAGTTTAGGAGATATAACGATTTTTGTAGAGAGATTGAATTTTCTCGAATTTTCCTTACCCCGGACCTTAAAAAATTGTAAAAAATTAAAAGTTCCTTCTTGGTGATAATATACCTCTTTTTCTATTGATCTGTTCACGTAGTTCACGAAGATCACGAAAGTTTTTATTTGAGGGGTCTGCGACGAATAGTTTAGGAGATATAACGATTTTTGTAGAGAGATTGAATTTTCTCGAATTTTCCTTACCCCGGACCTTAAAAAATTGTGAAAAATTAAAAGATCTTTCTTGGTAATAAAATACCTCTTTTTCTATTGATCTGTTCACGTAGATCACGAAAGTTTTTATTTGAGGGGTCTGCGACGAATAGTTTAGGAGATATAACGATTTTTGTAGAGAGATTGAATTTTCTCGAATTTTCCTTACCCCGGACCTTAAAAAATTGTAAAAAATTAAAAGTTCCTTCTTGGTGATAATATACCTCTTTTTCTATTGATCTGGTCACGTAGATCACGAAAGTTTTTATTTGAGGGGTTTGCAACGAATTGTTTAGGAGATATAAGGATTTTTGTAGAGAGATTGAATTTTTACGGTTTTTTCCAAAAATTTCGAATTCAAATTCCTCCTGAACTATGGGGACTACGGAAAATCGGTGAGCAGAGTTGGTATTGGCAGTTCATGGTTATTCGAATCCCACTCTCGCCTGACAATATTTGAGTCGAAAAATTTTCTCGAATTTTCTCGAATTTTCTCGAATTTTTCTTACCCCGGACCTTAAAAAATTGTAAAAAATTGAAAGTTCCTTCTTGGTAATAATATACCTCTTTTTCTATTGATCTGGTCATGTAGATCACGAAAGTTTTTATTTGAGCAGTCCGCGACGAATAGTTTAGGAGATATAACGATTTTTACAGAGAGATTGAATTTTCTCGAATTTTCCTTACCCCGGACCTTGAAAAATTGTAAAAAATCAAAAGATCTTTCTTGGTAATAAAATACCTCTTTTTCTATTGATCTGTTCACGTAGATCACGAAAGTTTTTATTTGAGGGGTCTGCGACGAATAGTTTAGGAGATATAACGATTTTTGTAGAGAGATTGAATTTTCTCGAATTTTCCTTACCCCGGACCTTAAAAAATTGTAAAAAATCAAAAGTTCCTTCCTGGTGATAATATACCTCTTTTTCTATTGATCTGTTCACGTAGATCACGAAAGTTTTTATATGAGGTGTCTGCGACGAATAGTTTAGGAGATATAACGATTTTTATAGAGAGATTGAATTTTTATGGTTTTTTCCAAAAATTTCGACTTCAAATTTCTCCTAAACTATGGGGACTACGGAAAATCGGTGAGCAGAGTTGGTATTGGCAGTTCATGGTTATTCGAATCCCACTCTCGCCTGACAATATTTGAGTCGAAAAATTTTCTCGAATTTTCTCGAATTTTTCTTACCCCGGACCTTAAAAAATTGTAAAAAATTGAAAGTTCCTTCTTGGTAATAAAATACCTCTTTTTCTATTGATCTGTTCACGTAGATCACGAAAGTTTTTATTTGAGGGGTCTGCGACGAATAGTTTAGGAGATATAACGATTTTTGTAGAGAGATTGAATTTTCTCGAATTTTCCTTACCCCGGACCTTAAAAAATTGTAAAAAATTAAAAGTTCCTTCTTGGTGATAATATACCTCTTTTTCTATTGATCTGTTCACGTAGTTCACGAAGATCACGAAAGTTTTTATTTGAGGGGTCTGCGACGAATAGTTTAGGAGATATAACGATTTTTGTAGAGAGATTGAATTTTCTCGAATTTTCCTTACCCCGGACCTTAAAAAATTGTAAAAAATTAAAAGTTCCTTCTTGGTGATAATATACCTCTTTTTCTATTGATCTGTTCACGTAGTTCACGAAGATCACGAAAGTTTTTATTTGAGGGGTCTGCGACGAATAGTTTAGGAGATATAACGATTTTTGTAGAGAGATTGAATTTTCTCGAATTTTCCTTACCCCGGACCTTAAAAAATTGTAAAAAATTAAAAGTTCCTTCTTGGTGATAATATACCTCTTTTTCTATTGATCTGTTCACGTAGTTCACGAAGATCACGAAAGTTTTTATTTGAATGGTCTGCGACGAATAGTTTAGGAGATATAACGATTTTTGTAGAGAGATTGAATTTTCTCGAATTTTCCTTACCCCGGACCTTAAAAAATTGTAAAAAATTAAAAGTTCCTTCTTGGTGATAATATACCTCTTTTTCTATTGATCTGTTCACGTAGTTCACGAAGATCACGAAAGTTTTTATTTGAGGGGTCTGCGACGAATAGTTTAGGAGATATAACGATTTTTGTAGAGAGATTGAATTTTGTCGAATTTTCCTTACCCCGGACCTTGAAAAATTGTAAAAAATTAAAAGTTCCTTCTTGGTGATAATATACCTCTTTTTCTATTGATCTGGTCACGTAGATCACGAAAGTTTTTATTTGAGGGGTTTGCAACGAATTGTTTAGGAGATATAAGGATTTTTGTAGAGAGATTGAATTTTTACGGTTTTTTCCAAAAATTTCGACTTCAAATTTCTCCTAAACTATGGGGACTACGGAAAATCGGTGAGCAGAGTTGGTATTGGCAGTTCATGGTTATTCGAATCCCACTCTCGCCTGACAATATTTGAGTCGAAAAATTTTCTCGAATTTTCTCGAATTTTTCTTACCCCGGACCTTAAAAAATTGTAAAAAATTGAAAGTTCCTTCTTGGTAATAATATACCTCTTTTTCTATTGATCTGGTCATGTAGATCACGAAAGTTTTTATTTGAGCAGTCCGCGACGAATAGTTTAGGAGATATAACGATTTTTATAGAGAGATTGAATTTTCTCGAATTTTCCTTACCCCGGACCTTGAAAAATTGTAAAAAATCAAAAGATCTTTCTTGGTAATAAAATACCTCTTTTTCTATTGATCTGTTCACGTAGATCACGAAAGTTTTCATTTGAGGGGTCTGCGACGAATAGTTTAGGAGATATAACGATTTTTGTAGAGAGATTGAATTTTCTCGAATTTTCCTTACCCCGGACCTTAAAAAATTGTAAAAAATTAAAAGTTCCTTCTTGGTGATAATATACCTCTTTTTCTATTGATCTGTTCACGTAGTTCACGAAGATCACGAAAGTTTTTATTTGAGGGGTCTGCGACGAATAGTTTAGGAGATATAACGATTTTTGTAGAGAGATTGAATTTTGTCGAATTTTCCTTACCCCGGACCTTGAAAAATTGTAAAAAATTAAAAGATCTTTCTTGGTAATAAAATACCTCTTTTTCTATTGATCTGTTCACGTAGATCACGAAAGTTTTTATTTGAGGGGTCTGCGACGAAAAGTTTAGGAGATATAACGATTTTTGTAGAGAGATTGAATTTTCTCGAATTTTCCTTACCCCGGACCTTAAAAAATTGTAAAAAATTAAAAGTTCCTTCTTGGTGATAATATACCTCTTTTTCTATTGATCTGGTCACGTAGATCACGAAAGTTTTTATTTGAGGGGTTTGCAACGAATTGTTTAGGAGATATAAGGATTTTTGTAGAGAGATTGAATTTTTACGGTTTTTTCCAAAAATTTCGAATTCAAATTCCTCCTGAACTATGGGGACTACGGAAAATCGGTGAGCAGAGTTGGTATTGGCAGTTCATGGTTATTCGACTCCCACTCTCGCCTGACAATATTTGAGTCGAAAAATTTTCTCGAATTTTCTCGAATTTTCTCGAATTTTTCTTACCCCGGACCTTAAAAAATTGTAAAAAATTGAAAGTTCCTTCTTGGTAATAATATACCTCTTTTTCTATTGATCTGGTCATGTAGATCACGAAAGTTTTTATTTGAGCAGTCCGCGACGAATAGTTTAGGAGATATAACGATTTTTATAGAGAGATTGAATTTTCTCGAATTTTCCTCACCCCGGACCTTGAAAAATTGTAAAAAATCAAAAGATCTTTCTTGGTAATAAAATACCTCTTTTTCTATTGATCTGTTCACGTAGATCACGAAAGTTTTTATTTGAGGGGTCTGCGACGAATAGTTTAGGAGATATAACGATTTTTGTAGAGAGATTGTTTTTTCTCGAATTTTCCTTACCCCGGACCTTAAAAAATTGTAAAAAATTAAAAGTTCCTTCTTGGTGATGATATACCTCTTTTTCTATTGATCTGTTCACGTAGTTCACGAAGATCACGAAAGTTTTTATTTGAGGGGTCTGCGACGAATAGTTTAGGAGATATAACGATTTTTGTAGAGAGATTGAATTTTCTCGAATTTTCCTTACCCCGGACCTTAAAAAATTGTAAAAAATTAAAAGTTCCTTCTTGGTAATAATATACCTCTTTTTCTATTGATCTGGTCACGTAGATCACGAAAGTTTTTATTTGAGGGGTATGCGACGAATAGTTTAGGAGATATAACGATTTTTGTAGAGAGATTGAATTTTTACGGTTTTTTCCAAAAATTTCGAATTCAAATTTCTCCTAAACTATGGGGACTACGGAAAATCGGTAAGCAGAGTTGGTGTTGGCAGTTCATGGTTATTCGAATCCCACTCTCGCCTGACAATGTTTGAGTCGAAAAATTTTCTCGAATTTTCTCGAATTTTCCTTACCCCGGACCTTAAAAATTGTAAAAAATTAAAAGTTCCTTCTTGGTAATAATATACCTCTTTTTCTATTGATCTGGTCATGAAGATCACGAAAGTTTTTATTTGAGGAGTCTGCGACGAATAGTTTAGGAGATATAACGATTTTTATAGAGAGATTGAATTTTCTCGAATTTTCCTTACCCCGGACCTTGAAAAATTGTAAAAAATTAAAAGATCTTTCTTGGAAATAAAATACCTCTTTTTCTATTGATCTGTTCACGTAGATCACGAAAGTTTTTATTTGAGGGGTCTGCGACGAAAAGTTTAGGAGATATAACGATTTTTGTAGAGAGATTGAATTTTCTCGAATTTTCCTTACCCCGGACCTTAAAAAATTGTAAAAAATTAAAAGTTCCTTCTTGGTGATAATATACCTCTTTTTCTATTGATGTGTTCACGTAGATCACGAAAGTTTTTATATGAGGGGTCTGCGACGAATAGTTTAGGAGATGTAACGATTTTTATAGAGAGATTGAATTTTTACGGTTTTTTCCAAAAATTTCGACTTCAAATTTCTCCTAAACTATGGGGACTACGGAAAATCGGTAAGCAGAGTTGGTATTGGCAGTTCATGGTTATTCGAATCCCACTCTCGCCTGACAATATTTGAGTCGAAAAATTTTCTCGAATTTTCTCGAATTTTTCTTACCCCGGACCTTAAAAAATTGTAAAAAATTGAAAGTTCCTTCTTGGTAATAATATACCTCTTTTTCTATTGATCTGGTCATGTAGATCACGAAAGTTTTTATTTGAGCAGTCCGCGACGAATAGTTTAGGAGATATAACGATTTTTATAGAGAGATTGAATTTTCTCGAATTTTCCTTACCCCGGACCTTGAAAAATTGTAAAAAATCAAAAGATCTTTCTTGGTAATAAAATACCTCTTTTTCTATTGATCTGTTCACGTAGATCACGAAAGTTTTTATTTGAGGGGTCTGCGACGAATAGTTTAGGAGATATAACGATTTTTGTAGAGAGATTGAATTTTCTCGAATTTTCCTTACCCCGGACCTTAAAAAATTGTAAAAAATTAAAAGTTCCTTCTTGGTGATAATATACCTCTTTTTCTATTGATGTGTTCACGTAGATCACGAAAGTTTTTATATGAGGGGTCTGCGACGAATAGTTTAGGAGATGTAACGATTTTTATAGAGAGATTGAATTTTTACGGTTTTTTCCAAAAATTTCGACTTCAAATTTCTCCTAAACTATGGGGACTACGGAAAATCGGTGAGCAGAGTTGGTATTGGCAGTTCATGGTTATTCGAATCCCACTCTCGCCTGACAATATTTGAGTCGAAAAATTTTCTCGAATTTTCTCGAATTTTTCTTACCCCGGACCTTAAAAAATTGTAAAAAATTGAAAGTTCCTTCTTGGTAATAAAATACCTCTCTTTCTATTGATCTGTTCACGTAGATCACGAAAGTTTTTATTTGAGGGGTCTGCGACGAATAGTTTAGGAGATATAACGATTTTTGTAGAGAGATTGAATTTTCTCGAATTTTCCTTACCCCGGACCTTAAAAAATTGTAAAAAATTAAAAGTTCCTTCTTGGTGATAATATACCTCTTTTTCTATTGATCTGTTCACGTAGTTCACGAAGATCACGAAAGTTTTTATTTGAGGGGTCTGCGACGAATAGTTTAGGAGATATAACGATTTTTGTAGAGAGATTGAATTTTCTCGAATTTTCCTTACCCCGGACCTTAAAAAATTGTAAAAAATTAAAAGTTCCTTCTTGGTGATAATATACCTCTTTTTCTATTGATCTGTTCACGTAGTTCACGAAGATCACGAAAGTTTTTATTTGAGGGGTCTGCGACGAATAGTTTAGGAGATATAACGATTTTTGTAGAGAGATTGAATTTTGTCGAATTTTCCTTACCCCGGACCTTGAAAAATTGTGAAAAATTAAAAGATCTTTCTTGGTAATAAAATACCTCTTTTTCTATTGATCTGTTCACGTAGATCACGAAAGTTTTTATTTGAGGGGTCTGCGACGAAAAGTTTAGGAGATATAACGATTTTTGTAGAGAGATTGAATTTTCTCGAATTTTCCTTACCCCGGACCTTAAAAAATTGTAAAAAATTAAAAGTTCCTTCTTGGTGATAATATACCTCTTTTTCTATTGATCTGGTCACGTAGATCACGAAAGTTTTTATTTGAGGGGTTTGCAACGAATTGTTTAGGAGATATAAGGATTTTTGTAGAGAGATTGAATTTTTACGGTTTTTTCCAAAAATTTCGAATTCAAATTCCTCCTGAACTATGGGGACTACGGAAAATCGGTGAGCAGAGTTGGTATTGGCAGTTCATGGTTATTCGAATCCCACTCTCGCCTGACAATATTTGAGTCGAAAAATTTTCTCGAATTTTCTCGAATTTTCTCGAATTTTTCTTACCCCGGACCTTAAAAAATTGTAAAAAATTGAAAGTTCCTTCTTGGTAATAATATACCTCTTTTTCTATTGATCTGGTCATGTAGATCACGAAAGTTTTTATTTGAGCAGTCCGCGACGAATAGTTTAGGAGATATAACGATTTTTACAGAGAGATTGAATTTTCTCGAATTTTCCTTACCCCGGACCTTGAAAAATTGTAAAAAATCAAAAGATCTTTCTTGGTAATAAAATACCTCTTTTTCTATTGATCTGTTCACGTAGATCACGAAAGTTTTTATTTGAGGGGTCTGCGACGAATAGTTTAGGAGATATAACGATTTTTGTAGAGAGATTGAATTTTCTCGAATTTTCCTTACCCCGGACCTTAAAAAATTGTAAAAAATCAAAAGTTCCTTCCTGGTGATAATATACCTCTTTTTCTATTGATCTGTTCACGTAGATCACGAAAGTTTTTATATGAGGTGTCTGCGACGAATAGTTTAGGAGATATAACGATTTTTATAGAGAGATTGAATTTTTATGGTTTTTTCCAAAAATTTCGACTTCAAATTTCTCCTAAACTATGGGGACTACGGAAAATCGGTGAGCAGAGTTGGTATTGGCAGTTCATGGTTATTCGAATCCCACTCTCGCCTGACAATATTTGAGTCGAAAAATTTTCTCGAATTTTTCTTACCCCGGACCTTAAAAAATTGTAAAAAATTGAAAGTTCCTTCTTGGTAATAAAATACCTCTTTTTCTATTGATCTGTTCACGTAGATCACGAAAGTTTTTATTTGAGGGGTCTGCGACGAATAGTTTAGGAGATATAACGATTTTTGTAGAGAGATTGAATTTTCTCGAATTTTCCTTACCCCGGACCTTAAAAAATTGTAAAAAATTAAAAGTTCCTTCTTGGTGATAATATACCTCTTTTTCTATTGATCTGTTCACGTAGTTCACGAAGATCACGAAAGTTTTTATTTGAGGGGTCTGCGACGAATAGTTTAGGAGATATAACGATTTTTGTAGAGAGATTGAATTTTCTCGAATTTTCCTTACCCCGGACCTTAAAAAATTGTAAAAAATTAAAAGTTCCTTCTTGGTGATAATATACCTCTTTTTCTATTGATCTGTTCACGTAGTTCACGAAGATCACGAAAGTTTTTATTTGAGGGGTCTGCGACGAATAGTTTAGGAGATATAACGATTTTTGTAGAGAGATTGAATTTTCTCGAATTTTCCTTACCCCGGACCTTAAAAAATTGTAAAAAATTAAAAGTTCCTTCTTGGTGATAATATACCTCTTTTTCTATTGATCTGTTCACGTAGTTCACGAAGATCACGAAAGTTTTTATTTGAGGGGTCTGCGACGAATAGTTCAGGAGATATAACGATTTTTGTAGAGAGATTGAATTTTGTCGAATTTTCCTTACCCCGGACCTTGAAAAATTGTAAAAAATTAAAAGATCTTTCTCGGTAATAAAATACCTCTTTTTCTATTGATCTGTTCACGTAGATCACGAAAGTTTTTATTTGAGGGGTCTGCGACGAAAAGTTTAGGAGATATAACGATTTTTGTAGAGAGATTGAATTTTCTCGAATTTTCCTTACCCCGGACCTTAAGAAATTGTAAAAAATTAAAAGTTCCTTCTTGGTGATAATATACCTCTTTTTCTATTGATCTGGTCACGTAGATCACGAAAGTTTTTATTTGAGGGGTTTGCAACGAATTGTTTAGGAGATATAAGGATTTTTGTAGAGAGATTGAATTTTTACGGTTTTTTCCAGAAATTTCGACTTCAAATTTCTCCTAAACTATGGGGACTACGGAAAATCGGTGAGCAGAGTTGGTATTGGCAGTTCATGGTTATTCGAATCCCACTCTCGCCTGACAATATTTGAGTCGAAAAATTTTCTCG
The DNA here is from genome assembly GCF_914767665.1 of Harmonia axyridis. Classification (NCBI taxonomy): domain Eukaryota; kingdom Metazoa; phylum Arthropoda; class Insecta; order Coleoptera; family Coccinellidae; genus Harmonia; species Harmonia axyridis. The sequence goes on along the minus strand of NC_059502.1, from coordinate 43,723,723 downwards.
AATTTTCTCGAATTTTTCTTACCCCGGACCTTAAAAAATTGTAAAAAATTGAAAGTTCCTTCTTGGTAATAATATACCTCTTTTTCTATTGATCTGGTCATGTAGATCACGAAAGTTTTTATTTGAGCAGTCCGCGACGAATAGTTTAGGAGATATAACGATTTTTATAGAGAGATTGAATTTTCTCGAATTTTCCTTACCCCGGACCTTGAAAAATTGTAAAAAATCAAAAGATCTTTCTTGGTAATAAAATACCTCTTTTTCTATTGATCTGTTCACGTAGATCACGAAAGTTTTTATTTGAGGGGTCTGCGACGAATAGTTTAGGAGATATAACGATTTTTGTAGAGAGATTGAATTTTCTCGAATTTTCCTTACCCCGGACCTTAAAAAATTGTAAAAAATTAAAAGTTCCTTCTTGGTGATAATATACCTCTTTTTCTATTGATCTGTTCACGTAGATCACGAAAGTTTTTATATGAGGTGTCTGCGACGAATAGTTTAGGAGATATAACGATTTTTATAGAGAGATTGAATTTTTATGGTTTTTTCCAAAAATTTCGACTTCAAATTTCTCCTAAACTATGGGGACTACGGAAAATCGGTGAGCAGAGTTGGTATTGGCAGTTCATGGTTATTCGAATCCCACTCTCGCCTGACAATATTTGAGTCGAAAAATTTTCTCGAATTTTCTCGAATTTTTCTTACCCCGGACCTTAAAAAATTGTAAAAAATTGAAAGTTCCTTCTTGGTAATAAAATACCTCTTTTTCTATTGATCTGTTCACGTAGATCACGAAAGTTTTTATTTGAGGGGTCTGCGACGAATAGTTTAGGAGATATAACGATTTTTGTAGAGAGATTGAATTTTCTCGAATTTTCCTTACCCCGGACCTTAAAAAATTGTAAAAAATTAAAAGTTCCTTCTTGGTGATAATATACCTCTTTTTCTATTGATCTGTTCACGTAGTTCACGAAGATCACGAAAGTTTTTATTTGAGGGGTCTGCGACGAATAGTTTAGGAGATATAACGATTTTTGTAGAGAGATTGAATTTTCTCGAATTTTCCTTACCCCGGACCTTAAAAAATTGTAAAAAATTAAAAGTTCCTTCTTGGTGATAATATACCTCTTTTTCTATTGATCTGTTCACGTAGTTCACGAAGATCACGAAAGTTTTTATTTGAGGGGTCTGCGACGAATAGTTTAGGAGATATAACGATTTTTGTAGAGAGATTGAATTTTGTCGAATTTTCCTTACCCCGGACCTTGAAAAATTGTAAAAAATTAAAAGATCTTTCTTGGTAATAAAATACCTCTTTTTCTATTGATCTGTTCACGTAGATCACGAAAGTTTTTATTTGAGGGGTCTGCGACGAAAAGTTTAGGAGATATAACGATTTTTGTAGAGAGATTGAATTTTCTCGAATTTTCCTTACCCCGGACCTTAAAAAATTGTAAAAAATTAAAAGTTCCTTCTTGGTGATAATATACCTCTTTTTTTATTGATCTGGTCACGTAGATCACGAAAGTTTTTATTTGAGGGGTTTGCAACGAATTGTTTAGGAGATATAAGGATTTCTGTAGAGAGATTGAATTTTTACGGTTTTTTCCAAAAATTTCGAATTCAAATTCCTCCTGAACTATGGGGACTACGGAAAATCGGTGAGCAGAGTTGGTATTGGCAGTTCATGGTTATTCGAATCCCACTCTCGCCTGACAATATTTGAGTCGAAAAATTTTCTCGAATTTTCTCGAATTTTCTCGAATTTTTCTTACCCCGGACCTTAAAAAATTGTAAAAAATTGAAAGTTCCTTCTTGGTAATAATATACCTCTTTTTCTATTGATCTGGTCATGTAGATCACGAAAGTTTTTATTTGAGCAGTCCGCGACGAATAGTTTAGGAGATATAACGATTTTTATAGAGAGATTGAATTTTCTCGAATTTTCCTTACCCCGGACCTTGAAAAATTGTAAAAAATCAAAAGATCTTTCTTGGTAATAAAATACCTCTTTTTCTATTGATCTGTTCACGTAGATCACGAAAGTTTTTATTTGAGGGGTCTGCGACGAATAGTTTAGGAGATATAACGATTTTTGTAGAGAGATTGTTTTTTCTCGAATTTTCCTTACCCCGGACCTTAAAAAATTGTAAAAAATTAAAAGTTCCTTCTTGGTGATAATATACCTCTTTTTCTATTGATCTGTTCACGTAGTTCACGAAGATCACGAAAGTTTTTATTTGAGGGGTCTGCGACGAATAGTTTAGGAGATATAACGATTTTTGTAGAGAGATTGAATTTTCTCGAATTTTCCTTACCCCGGACCTTGAAAAATTGTAAAAAATTAAAAGTTCCTTCTTGGTAATAATATACCTCTTTTTCTATTGATCTGGTCACGTAGATCACGAAAGTTTTTATTTGAGGGGTATGCGACGAATAGTTTAGGAGATATAACGATTTTTGTAGAGAGATTGAATTTTTACGGTTTTTTCCAAAAATTTCGAATTCAAATTTCTCCTAAACTATGGGGACTACGGAAAATCGGTAAGCAGAGTTGGTGTTGGCAGTTCATGGTTATTCGAATCCCACTCTCGCCTGACAATGTTTGAGTCGAAAAATTTTCTCGAATTTTCTCGAATTTTCCTTACCCCGGACCTTAAAAATTGTAAAAAATTAAAAGTTCCTTCTTGGTAATAATATACCTCTTTTTCTATTGATCTGGTCATGAAGATCACGAAAGTTTTTATTTGAGGAGTCTGCGACGAATAGTTTAGGAGATATAACGATTTTTATAGAGAGATTGAATTTTCTCGAATTTTCCTTACCCCGGACCTTGAAAAATTGTAAAAAATTAAAAGATCTTTCTTGGTAATAAAATACCTCTTTTTCTATTGATCTGTTCACGTAGATCACGAAAGTTTTTATTTGAGGGGTCTGCGACGAAAAGTTTAGGAGATATAACGATTTTTGTAGAGAGATTGAATTTTCTCGAATTTTCCTTACCCCGGACCTTAAAAAATTGTAAAAAATTAAAAGTTCCTTCTTGGTGATAATATACCTCTTTTTCTATTGATGTGTTCACGTAGATCACGAAAGTTTTTATATGAGGGGTCTGCGACGAATAGTTTAGGAGATGTAACGATTTTTATAGAGAGATTGAATTTTTACGGTTTTTTCCAAAAATTTCGACTTCAAATTTCTCCTAAACTATGGGGACTACGGAAAATCGGTAAGCAGAGTTGGTATTGGCAGTTCATGGTTATTCGAATCCCACTCTCGCCTGACAATATTTGAGTCGAAAAATTTTCTCGAATTTTCTCGAATTTTGCTTACCCCGGACCTTAAAAAATTGTAAAAAATTGAAAGTTCCTTCTTGGTAATAATATACCTCTTTTTCTATTGATCTGGTCATGTAGATCACGAAAGTTTTTATTTGAGCAGTCCGCGACGAATAGTTTAGGAGATATAACGATTTTTATAGAGAGATTGAATTTTCTCGAATTTTCCTTACCCCGGACCTTGAAAAATTGTAAAAAATCAAAAGATCTTTCTTGGTAATAAAATACCTCTTTTTCTATTGATCTGTTCACGTAGATCACGAAAGTTTTTATTTGAGGGGTCTGCGACGAATAGTTTAGGAGATATAACGATTTTTGTAGAGAGATTGAATTTTCTCGAATTTTCCTTACCCCGGACCTTAAAAAATTGTAAAAAATTAAAAGTTCCTTCTTGGTGATAATATACCTCTTTTTCTATTGATGTGTTCACGTAGATCACGAAAGTTTTTATATGAGGGGTCTGCGACGAATAGTTTAGGAGATGTAACGATTTTTATAGAGAGATTGAATTTTTACGGTTTTTTCCAAAAATTTCGACTTCAAATTTCTCCTAAACTATGGGGACTACGGAAAATCGGTAAGCAGAGTTGGTATTGGCAGTTCATGGTTATTCGAATCCCACTCTCGCCTGACAATATTTGAGTCGAAAAATTTTCTCGAATTTTCTCGAATTTTTCTTACCCCGGACCTTAAAAAATTGTAAAAAATTGAAAGTTCCTTCTTGGTAATAATATACCTCTTTTTCTATTGATCTGGTCATGTAGATCACGAAAGTTTTTATTTGAGCAGTCCGCGACGAATAGTTTAGGAGATATAACGATTTTTATAGAGAGATTGAATTTTCTCGAATTTTCCTTACCCCGGACCTTGAAAAATTGTAAAAAATCAAAAGATCTTTCTTGGTAATAAAATACCTCTTTTTCTATTGATCTGTTCACGTAGATCACGAAAGTTTTTATTTGAGGGGTCTGCGACGAATAGTTTAGGAGATATAACGATTTTTCTAGAGAGATTGAATTTTCTCGAATTTTCCTTACCCCGGACCTTAAAAAATTGTAAAAAATTAAAAGTTCCTTCTTGGTGATAATATACCTCTTTTTCTATTGATCTGTTCACGTAGATCACGAAAGTTTTTATATGAGGTGTCTGCGATGAATAGTTTAGGAGATATAACGATTTTTATAGAGAGATTGAATTTTCTCGAATTTTCCTTACCCCGGACCTTGAAAAATTGTAAAAAATCAAAAGATCTTTCTTGGTAATAAAATACCTCTTTTTCTATTGATCTGTTCACGTAGATCACGAAAGTTTTTATTTGAGGGGTCTGCGACGAATAGTTTAGGAGATATAACGATTTTTGTAGAGAGATTGTTTTTTCTCGAATTTTCCTTACCCCGGACCTTAAAAAATTGTAAAAAATTAAAAGTTCCTTCTTGGTGATAATATACCTCTTTTTCTATTGATCTGTTCACGTAGTTCACGAAGATCACGAAAGTTTTTATTTGAGGGGTCTGCGACGAATAGTTTAGGAGATATAACGATTTTTGTAGAGAGATTGAATTTTCTCGAATTTTCCTTACCCCGGACCTTGAAAAATTGTAAAAAATTAAAAGTTCCTTCTTGGTAATAATATACCTCTTTTTCTATTGATCTGGTCACGTAGATCACGAAAGTTTTTATTTGAGGGGTATGCGACGAATAGTTTAGGAGATATAACGATTTTTGTAGAGAGATTGAATTTTTACGGTTTTTTCCAAAAATTTCGAATTCAAATTTCTCCTAAACTATGGGGACTACGGAAAATCGGTAAGCAGAGTTGGTGTTGGCAGTTCATGGTTATTCGAATCCCACTCTCGCCTGACAATGTTTGAGTCGAAAAATTTTCTCGAATTTTCTCGAATTTTCCTTACCCCGGACCTTAAAAATTGTAAAAAATTAAAAGTTCCTTCTTGGTAATAATATACCTCTTTTTCTATTGATCTGGTCATGAAGATCACGAAAGTTTTTATTTGAGGAGTCTGCGACGAATAGTTTAGGAGATATAACGATTTTTATAGAGAGATTGAATTTTCTCGAATTTTCCTTACCCCGGACCTTGAAAAATTGTAAAAAATTAAAAGATCTTTCTTGGTAATAAAATACCTCTTTTTCTATTGATCTGTTCACGTAGATCACGAAAGTTTTTATTTGAGGGGTCTGCGACGAAAAGTTTAGGAGATATAACGATTTTTGTAGAGAGATTGAATTTTCTCGAATTTTCCTTACCCCGGACCTTAAAAAATTGTAAAAAATTAAAAGTTCCTTCTTGGTGATAATATACCTCTTTTTCTATTGATGTGTTCACGTAGATCACGAAAGTTTTTATATGAGGGGTCTGCGACGAATAGTTTAGGAGATGTAACGATTTTTATAGAGAGATTGAATTTTTACGGTTTTTTCCAAAAATTTCGACTTCAAATTTCTCCTAAACTATGGGGACTACGGAAAATCGGTAAGCAGAGTTGGTATTGGCAGTTCATGGTTATTCGAATCCCACTCTCGCCTGACAATATTTGAGTCGAAAAATTTTCTCGAATTTTCTCGAATTTTGCTTACCCCGGACCTTAAAAAATTGTAAAAAATTGAAAGTTCCTTCTTGGTAATAATATACCTCTTTTTCTATTGATCTGGTCATGTAGATCACGAAAGTTTTTATTTGAGCAGTCCGCGACGAATAGTTTAGGAGATATAACGATTTTTATAGAGAGATTGAATTTTCTCGAATTTTCCTTACCCCGGACCTTGAAAAATTGTAAAAAATCAAAAGATCTTTCTTGGTAATAAAATACCTCTTTTTCTATTGATCTGTTCACGTAGATCACGAAAGTTTTTATTTGAGGGGTCTGCGACGAATAGTTTAGGAGATATAACGATTTTTGTAGAGAGATTGAATTTTCTCGAATTTTCCTTACCCCGGACCTTAAAAAATTGTAAAAAATTAAAAGTTCCTTCTTGGTGATAATATACCTCTTTTTCTATTGATGTGTTCACGTAGATCACGAAAGTTTTTATATGAGGGGTCTGCGACGAATAGTTTAGGAGATGTAACGATTTTTATAGAGAGATTGAATTTTTACGGTTTTTTCCAAAAATTTCGACTTCAAATTTCTCCTAAACTATGGGGACTACGGAAAATCGGTGAGCAGAGTTGGTATTGGCAGTTCATGGTTATTCGAATCCCACTCTCGCCTGACAATATTTGAGTCGAAAAATTTTCTCGAATTTTCTCGAATTTTTCTTACCCCGGACCTTAAAAAATTGTAAAAAATTGAAAGTTCCTTCTTGGTAATAATATACCTCTTTTTCTATTGATCTGGTCATGTAGATCACGAAAGTTTTTATTTGAGCAGTCCGCGACGAATAGTTTAGGAGATATAACGATTTTTATAGAGAGATTGAATTTTCTCGAATTTTCCTTACCCCGGACCTTGAAAAATTGTAAAAAATCAAAAGATCTTTCTTGGTAATAAAATACCTCTTTTTCTATTGATCTGTTCACGTAGATCACGAAAGTTTTTATTTGAGGGGTCTGCGACGAATAGTTTAGGAGATATAACGATTTTTCTAGAGAGATTGAATTTTCTCGAATTTTCCTTACCCCGGACCTTAAAAAATTGTAAAAAATTAAAAGTTCCTTCTTGGTGATAATATACCTCTTTTTCTATTGATCTGTTCACGTAGATCACGAAAGTTTTTATATGAGGTGTCTGCGATGAATAGTTTAGGAGATATAACGATTTTTATAGAGAGATTGAATTTTCTCGAATTTTCCTTACCCCGGACCTTAAAAAATTGTAAAAAATTAAAAGTTCCTTCTTGGTGATAATATACCTCTTTTTCTATTGATCTGTTCACGTAGTTCACGAAGATCACGAAAGTTTTTATTTGAGGGGTCTGCGACGAATAGTTTAGGAGATATAACGATTTTTGTAGAGAGATTGAATTTTCTCGAATTTTCCTTACCCCGGACCTTAAAAAATTGTAAAAAATTAAAAGATCTTTCTTGGTAATAAAATACCTCTTTTTCTATTGATCTGTTCACGTAGATCACGAAAGTTTTTATATGAGGTGTCTGCGACGAATAGTTTAGGAGATATAACGATTTTTATAGAGAGATTGAATTTTTATGGTTTTTTCCAAAAATTTCGACTTCAAATTTCTCCTAAACTATGGGGACTACGGAAAATCGGTGAGCAGAGTTGGTATTGGCAGTTCATGGTTATTCGAATCCCACTCTCGCCTGACAATATTTGAGTCGAAAAATTTTCTCGAATTTTCTCGAATTTTTCTTACCCCGGACCTTAAAAAATTGTAAAAAATTGAAAGTTCCTTCTTGGTAATAATATACCTCTTTTTCTATTGATCTGGTCATGTAGATCACGAAAGTTTTTATTTGAGCAGTCCGCGACGAATAGTTTAGGAGATATAACGATTTTTGTAGAGAGATTGAATTTTCTCGAATTTTCCTTACCCCGGACCTTGAAAAATTGTAAAAAATTAAAAGATCTTTCTTGGTAATAAAATACCTCTTTTTCTATTGATCTGTTCACGTAGATCACGAAAGTTTTTATTTGAGGGGTCTGCGACGAAAAGTTTAGGAGATATAACGATTTTTGTAGAGAGATTGAATTTTCTCGAATTTTCCTTACCCCGGACCTTAAAAAATTGTAAAAAATTAAAAGTTCCTTCTTGGTGATAATATACCTCTTTTTCTATTGATGTGTTCACGTAGATCACGAAAGTTTTTATATGAGGGGTCTGCGACGAATAGTTTAGGAGATGTAACGATTTTTGTAGAGAGATTGAATTTTTACGGTTTTTTCCAAAAATTTCGAATTCAAATTTCTCCTAAACTATGGGGACTACGGAAAATCGGTAAGCAGAGTTGGTGTTGGCAGTTCATGGTTATTCGAATCCCACTCTCGCCTGACAATGTTTGAGTCGAAAAATTTTCTCGAATTTTCTCGAATTTTCCTTACCCCGGACCTTAAAAATTGTAAAAAATTAAAAGTTCCTTCTTGGTAATAATATACCTCTTTTTCTATTGATCTGGTCATGAAGATCACGAAAGTTTTTATTTGAGGAGTCTGCGACGAATAGTTTAGGAGATATAACGATTTTTATAGAGAGATTGAATTTTCTCGAATTTTCCTTACCCCGGACCTTGAAAAATTGTAAAAAATTAAAAGATCTTTCTTGGTAATAAAATACCTCTTTTTCTATTGATCTGTTCACGTAGTTCACGAAGATCACGAAAGTTTTTATTTGAGGGGTCTGCGACGAATAGTTTAGGAGATATAACGATTTTTGTAGAGAGATTGAATTTTCTCGAATTTTCCTTACCCCGGACCTTGAAAAATTGTAAAAAATTAAAAGTTCCTTCTTGGTAATAATATACCTCTTTTTCTATTGATCTGGTCACGTAGATCACGAAAGTTTTTATTTGAGGGGTATGCGACGAATAGTTTAGGAGATATAACGATTTTTGTAGAGAGATTGAATTTTTACGGTTTTTTCCAAAAATTTCGAATTCAAATTTCTCCTAAACTATGGGGACTACGGAAAATCGGTAAGCAGAGTTGGTGTTGGCAGTTCATGGTTATTCGAATCCCACTCTCGCCTGACAATGTTTGAGTCGAAAAATTTTCTCGAATTTTCTCGAATTTTCCTTACCCCGGACCTTAAAAATTGTAAAAAATTAAAAGTTCCTTCTTGGTAATAATATACCTCTTTTTCTATTGATCTGGTCATGAAGATCACGAAAGTTTTTATTTGAGGAGTCTGCGACGAATAGTTTAGGAGATATAACGATTTTTATAGAGAGATTGAATTTTCTCGAATTTTCCTTACCCCGGACCTTGAAAAATTGTAAAAAATTAAAAGATCTTTCTTGGTAATAAAATACCTCTTTTTATATTGATCTGTTCACGTAGATCACGAAAGTTTTTATTTGAGGGGTCTGCGACGAAAAGTTTAGGAGATATAACGATTTTTGTAGAGAGATTGAATTTTCTCGAATTTTCCTTACCCCGGACCTTAAAAAATTGTAAAAAATTAAAAGTTCCTTCTTGGTGATAATATACCTCTTTTTCTATTGATGTGTTCACGTAGATCACGAAAGTTTTTATATGAGGGGTCTGCGACGAATAGTTTAGGAGATGTAACGATTTTTATAGAGAGATTGAATTTTTACGGTTTTTTCCAAAAATTTCGACTTCAAATTTCTCCTAAACTATGGGGACTACGGAAAATCGGTAAGCAGAGTTGGTATTGGCAGTTCATGGTTATTCGAATCCCACTCTCGCCTGACAATATTTGAGTCGAAAAATTTTCTCGAATTTTCTCGAATTTTGCTTACCCCGGACCTTAAAAAATTGTAAAAAATTGAAAGTTCCTTCTTGGTAATAATATACCTCTTTTTCTATTGATCTGGTCATGTAGATCACGAAAGTTTTTATTTGAGCAGTCCGCGACGAATAGTTTAGGAGATATAACGATTTTTATAGAGAGATTGAATTTTCTCGAATTTTCCTTACCCCGGACCTTGAAAAATTGTAAAAAATCAAAAGATCTTTCTTGGTAATAAAATACCTCTTTTTCTATTGATCTGTTCACGTAGATCACGAAAGTTTTTATTTGAGGGGTCTGCGACGAATAGTTTAGGAGATATAACGATTTTTGTAGAGAGATTGAATTTTCTCGAATTTTCCTTACCCCGGACCTTAAAAAATTGTAAAAAATTAAAAGTTCCTTCTTGGTGATAATATACCTCTTTTTCTATTGATGTGTTCACGTAGATCACGAAAGTTTTTATATGAGGGGTCTGCGACGAATAGTTTAGGAGATGTAACGATTTTTATAGAGAGATTGAATTTTTACGGTTTTTTCCAAAAATTTCGACTTCAAATTTCTCCTAAACTATGGGGACTACGGAAAATCGGTGAGCAGAGTTGGTATTGGCAGTTCATGGTTATTCGAATCCCACTCTCGCCTGACAATATTTGAGTCGAAAAATTTTCTCGAATTTTCTCGAATTTTTTTTACCCCGGACCTTAAAAAATTGTAAAAAATTGAAAGTTCCTTCTTGGTAATAATATACCTCTTTTTCTATTGATCTGGTCATGTAGATCACGAAAGTTTTTATTTGAGCAGTCCGCGACGAATAGTTTAGGAGATATAACGATTTTTATAGAGAGATTGAATTTTCTCGAATTTTCCTTACCCCGGACCTTGAAAAATTGTAAAAAATCAAAAGATCTTTCTTGGTAATAAAATACCTCTTTTTCTATTGATCTGTTCACGTAGATCACGAAAGTTTTTATTTGAGGGGTCTGCGACGAATAGTTTAGGAGATATAACGATTTTTCTAGAGAGATTGAATTTTCTCGAATTTTCCTTACCCCGGACCTTAAAAAATTGTAAAAAATTAAAAGTTCCTTCTTGGTGATAATATACCTCTTTTTCTATTGATCTGTTCACGTAGATCACGAAAGTTTTTATATGAGGTGTCTGCGATGAATAGTTTAGGAGATATAACGATTTTTATAGAGAGATTGAATTTTCTCGAATTTTCCTTACCCCGGACCTTAAAAAATTGTAAAAAATTAAAAGTTCCTTCTTGGTGATAATATACCTCTTTTTCTATTGATCTGTTCACGTAGTTCACGAAGATCACGAAAGTTTTTATTTGAGGGGTCTGCGACGAATAGTTTAGGAGATATAACGATTTTTGTAGAGAGATTGAATTTTCTCGAATTTTCCTTACCCCGGACCTTAAAAAATTGTAAAAAATTAAAAGATCTTTCTTGGTAATAAAATACCTCTTTTTCTATTGATCTGTTCACGTAGATCACGAAAGTTTTTATATGAGGTGTCTGCGACGAATAGTTTAGGAGATATAACGATTTTTATAGAGAGATTGAATTTTTATGGTTTTTTCCAAAAATTTCGACTTCAAATTTCTCCTAAACTATGGGGACTACGGAAAATCGGTGAGCAGAGTTGGTATTGGCAGTTCATGGTTATTCGAATCCCACTCTCGCCTGACAATATTTGAGTCGAAAAATTTTCTCGAATTTTCTCGAATTTTTCTTACCCCGGACCTTAAAAAATTGTAAAAAATTGAAAGTTCCTTCTTGGTAATAATATACCTCTTTTTCTATTGATCTGGTCATGTAGATCACGAAAGTTTTTATTTGAGCAGTCCGCGACGAATAGTTTAGGAGATATAACGATTTTTGTAGAGAGATTGAATTTTCTCGAATTTTCCTTACCCCGGACCTTGAAAAATTGTAAAAAATTAAAAGATCTTTCTTGGTAATAAAATACCTCTTTTTCTATTGATCTGTTCACGTAGATCACGAAAGTTTTCATTTGAGGGGTCTGCGACGAAAAGTTTAGGAGATATAACGATTTTTGTAGAGAGATTGAATTTTCTCGAATTTTCCTTACCCCGGACCTTAAAAAATTGTAAAAAATTAAAAGTTCCTTCTTGGTGATAATATACCTCTTTTTCTATTGATGTGTTCACGTAGATCACGAAAGTTTTTATATGAGGGGTCTGCGACGAATAGTTTAGGAGATGTAACGATTTTTATAGAGAGATTGAATTTTTACGGTTTTTTCCAAAAATTTCGACTTCAAATTTCTCCTAAACTATGGGGACTACGGAAAATCGGTGAGCAGAGTTGGTATTGGCAGTTCATGGTTATTCGAATCCCACTCTCGCCTGACAATATTTGAGTCGAAAAATTTTCTCGAATTTTCTCGAATTTTTCTTACCCCGGACCTTAAAAAATTGTAAAAAATTGAAAGTTCCTTCTTGGTAATAAAATACCTCTTTTTCTATTGATCTGTTCACGTAGATCACGAAAGTTTTTATTTGAGGGGTCTGCGACGAATAGTTTAGGAGATATAACGATTTTTGTAGAGAGATTGAATTTTCTCGAATTTTCCTTACCCCGGACCTTAAAAAATTGTAAAAAATTAAAAGTTCCTTCTTGGTGATAATATACCTCTTTTTCTATTGATCTGTTCACGTAGTTCACGAAGATCACGAAAGTTTTTATTTGAGGGGTCTGCGACGAATAGTTTAGGAGATATAACGATTTTTGTAGAGAGATTGAATTTTCTCGAATTTTCCTTACCCCGGACCTTAAAAAATTGTAAAAAATTAAAAGTTCCTTCTTGGTGATAATATACCTCTTTTTCTATTGATCTGTTCACGTAGTTCACGAAGATCACGAAAGTTTTTATTTGAGGGGTCTGCGACGAATAGTTTAGGAGATATAACGATTTTTGTAGAGAGATTGAATTTTGTCGAATTTTCCTTACCCCGGACCTTGAAAAATTGTAAAAAATTAAAAGATCTTTCTTGGTAATAAAATACCTCTTTTTCTATTGATCTGTTCACGTAGATCACGAAAGTTTTTATTTGAGGGGTCTGCGACGAATAGTTTAGGAGATATAACCTAACCTAACCTAACCTAACCTATTTTTGTAGAGAGATTGAATTTTGTCGAATTTTCCTTACCCCGGACCTTAAAAAATTGTAAAAAATTAAAAGTTCCTTCTTGGTGATAATATACCTCTTTTTCTATTGATCTGGTCACGTAGATCACGAAAGTTTTTATTTGAGGGGTTTGCAACGAATTGTTTAGGAGATATAAGGATTTTTGTAGAGAGATTGAATTTTTACGGTTTTTTCCAAAAATTTCGAATTCAAATTCCTCCTGAACTATGGGGACTACGGAAAATCGGTGAGCAGAGTTGGTATTGGCAGTTCATGGTTATTCGAATCCCACTCTCGCCTGACAATATTTGAGTCGAAAAATTTTCTCGAATTTTCTCGAATTTTCCCGAATTTTTCTTACCCCGGACATTAAAAAATTGTAAAAAATTGAAAGTTCCTTCTTGGTAATAATATACCTCTTTTTCTATTGATCTGGTCATGTAGATCACGAAAGTTTTTATTTGAGCAGTCCGCGACGAATAGTTTAGGAGATATAACGATTTTTATAGAGAGATTGAATTTTCTCGAATTTTCCTTACCCCGGACCTTGAAAAATTGTAAAAAATCAAAAGATCTTTCTTGGTAATAAAATACCTCTTTTTCTATTGATCTGTTCACGTAGATCACGAAAGTTTTTATTTGAGGGGTCTGCGACGAATAGTTCAGGAGATATAACGATTTTTGTAGAGAGATTGTTTTTTCTCGAATTTTCCTTACCCCGGACCTTAAAAAATTGTAAAAAATTAAAAGTTCCTTCTTGGTGATAATATACCTCTTTTTCTATTGATCTGTTCACGTAGTTCACGAAGATCACGAAAGTTTTTATTTGAGGGGTCTGCGACGAATAGTTTAGGAGATATAACGATTTTTATAGAGAGATTGAATTTTCTCGAATTTTCCTTACCCCGGACTTTAAAAAATCGTAAAAAATTAAAAGTTCCTTCTTGGTAATAATATACCTCTTTTTCTATTGATCTGGTCTGTAGATCACGAAAGTTTTTATTTGAGGGGTATGCGACGAATAGTTTAGGAGATATAACGATTTTTGTAGAGAGATTGAATTTTTACGGTTTTTTCCAAAAATTTCGAATTCAAATTTCTCCTAAACTATGGGGACTACGGAAAATCGGTAAGCAGAGTTGGTGTTGGCAGTTCATGGTTATTCGAATCCCACTCTCGCCTGACAATATTTGAATTTTCTCGAATTTTCCTTACCCCGGACCTTAAAAAATTGTAAAAAATTAAAAGTTCCTTCTTGGTAATAAAATACCTCTTTTTCTATTGATCTGTTCACGTAGATCACGAAAGTTTTTATTTGAGGGGTCTGCGACGAAAAGTTTAGGAGATATAACGATTTTTGTAGAGAGAATGAATTTTCTCGAATTTTCCTTACCCCGGACCTTAAAAAATTGTAAAAAATTAAAAGTTCCTTCTTGGTGATAATATACCTCTTTTTCTATTGATGTGTTCACGTAGATCACGAAAGTTTTTATATGAGGGGTCTGCGACGAATAGTTTAGGAGATGTAACGATTTTTATAGAGAGATTGAATTTTTACGGTTTTTTCCAAAAATTTCGAATTCAAATTCCTCCTGAACTATGGGGACTACGGAAAATCGGTGAGCAGAGTTGGTATTGGCAGTTCATGGTTATTCGAATCCCACTCTCGCCTGAAAATATTTGAGTCGAAAAATTTTCTCGAATTTTCTCGAATTTTTCTTACCCCGGACCTTAAAAAATTGTAAAAAATTGAAAGTTCCTTCTTGGTAATAATATACCTCTTTTTCTATTGATCTGGTCATGTAGATCACGAAAGTTTTTATTTGAGCAGTCCGCGACGAATAGTTTAGGAGATATAACGATTTTTATAGAGAGATTGAATTTTCTCGAATTTTCCTTACCCCGGACCTTGAAAAATTGTAAAAAATCAAAAGATCTTTCTTGGTAATAAAATACCTCTTTTTCTATTGATCTGTTCACGTAGATCACGAAAGTTTTTATTTGAGGTGTCTGCGACGAATAGTTTAGGAGATATAACGATTTTTGTAGAGAGATTGAATTTTCTCGAATTTTCCTTACCCCGGACCTTAAAAAAATGTAAAAAATTAAAAGTTCCTTCTTGGTGATAATATACCTCTTTTTCTATTGATCTGTTCACGTAGTTCACGAAGATCACGAAAGTTTTTATTTGAGGGGTCTGCGACGAATAGTTTAGGAGATATAACGATTTTTGTAGAGAGATTGAATTTTCTCGAATTTTTCTTACCCCGGACCTTAAAAAATTGTAAAAAATTGAAAGTTCCTTCTTGGTAATAAAATACCTCTTTTTCTATTGATCTGTTCACGTAGATCACGAAAGTTTTTATTTGAGGGGTCTGCGACGAATAGTTTAGGAGATATAACGATTTTTGTAGAGAGATTGAATTTTCTCGAATTTTCCTTACCCCGGACCTTAAAAAATTGTAAAAAATTAAAAGTTCCTTCTTGGTGATAATATACCTCTTTTTCTATTGATCTGTTCACGTAGTTCACGAAGATCACGAAAGTTTTTATTTGAGGGGTCTGCGACGAATAGTTTAGGAGATATAACGATTTTTGTAGAGAGATTGAATTTTCTCGAATTTTCCTTACCCCGGACCTTAAAAAATTGTAAAAAATTAAAAGTTCCTTCTTGGTGATAATATACCTCTTTTTCTATTGATCTGTTCACGTAGTTCACGAAGATCACGAAAGTTTTTATTTGAGGGGTCTGCGACGAATAGTTTAGGAGATATAACGATTTTTGTAGAGAGATTGAATTTTGTCGAATTTTCCTTACCCCGGACCTTGAAAAATTGTAAAAAATTAAAAGATCTTTCTTGGTAATAAAATACCTCTTTTTCTATTGATCTGTTCACGTAGATCACGAAAGTTTTTATATGAGGGGTCTGCGACGAATAGTTTAGGAGATGTAACGATTTTTATAGAGAGATTGAATTTTTACGGTTTTTTCCAAAAATTTCGACTTCAAATTTCTCCTAAACTATGGGGACTACGGAAAATCGGTGAGCAGAGTTGGTATTGGCAGTTCATGGTTATTCGAATCCCACTCTCGCCTGACAATATTTGAGTCGAAAAATTTTCTCGAATTTTCTCGAATTTTTCTTACCCCGGACCTTAAAAAATTGTAAAAAATTGAAAGTTCCTTCTTGGTAATAATATACCTCTTTTTCTATTGATCTGGTCATGTAGATCACGAAAGTTTTTATTTGAGCAGTCCGCGACGAATAGTTAAGGAGATATAACGATTTTTATAGAGAGATTGAATTTTCTCGAATTTTCCTTACCCCGGACCTTGAAAAATTGTAAAAAATCAAAAGATCTTTCTTGGTAATAAAATACTTTTTTTTCTATTGATCTGTTCACGTAGATCACGAAAGTTTTTATTTGAGGGGTCTGCGACGAATAGTTTAGGAGATATAACGATTTTTGTAGAGAGATTGAATTTTCTCGAATTTTCCTTACCCCGGACCTTAAAAAATTGTAAAAAATTAAAAGTTCCTTCTTGGTGATAATATACCTCTTTTTCTATTGATCTGGTCACGTAGATCACGAAAGTTTTTATTTGAGGGGTTTGCAACGAATTGTTTAGGAGATATAAGGATTTTTGTAGAGAGATTGAATTTTTACGGTTTTTTCCAAAAATTTCGAATTCAAATTCCTCCTGAACTATGGGGACTACGGAAAATCGGTGAGCAGAGTTGGTATTGGCAGTTCATGGTTATTCGAATCCCACTCTCGCCTGACAATATTTGAGTCGAAAAATTTTCTCGAATTTTCTCGAATTTTCCCGAATTTTTCTTACCCCGGACATTAAAAAATTGTAAAAAATTGAAAGTTCCTTCTTGGTAATAATATACCTCTTTTTCTATTGATCTGGTCATGTAGATCACGAAAGTTTTTATTTGAGCAGTCCGCGACGAATAGTTTAGGAGATATAACGATTTTTATAGAGAGATTGAATTTTCTCGAATTTTCCTTACCCCGGACCTTGAAAAATTGTAAAAAATCAAAAGATCTTTCTTGGTAATAAAATACCTCTTTTTCTATTGATCTGTTCACGTAGATCACGAAAGTTTTTATTTGAGGGGTCTGCGACGAATAGTTCAGGAGATATAACGATTTTTGTAGAGAGATTGTTTTTTCTCGAATTTTCCTTACCCCGGACCTTAAAAAATTGTAAAAAATCAAAAGTTCCTTCTTGGTGATAATATACCTCTTTTTCTATTGATCTGTTCACGTAGTTCACGAAGATCACGAAAGTTTTTATTTGAGGGGTCTGCGACGAATAGTTTAGGAGATATAACGATTTTTGTAGAGAGATTGAATTTTCTCGAATTTTCCTTACCCCGGACTTTAAAAAATCGTAAAAAATTAAAAGTTCCTTCTTGGTAATAATATACCTCTTTTTCTATTGATCTGGTCTGTAGATCACGAAAGTTTTTATTTGAGGGGTATGCGACGAATAGTTTAGGAGATATAACGATTTTTGTAGAGAGATTGAATTTTTACGGTTTTTTCCAAAAATTTCGAATTCAAATTTCTCCTAAACTATGGGGACTACGGAAAATCGGTAAGCAGAGTTGGTGTTGGCAGTTCATGGTTATTCGAATCCCACTCTCGCCTGACAATATTTGAATTTTCTCGAATTTTCCTTACCCCGGACCTTAAAAAATTGTAAAAAATTAAAAGTTCCTTCTTGGTAATAAAATACCTCTTTTTCTATTGATCTGTTCACGTAGATCACGAAAGTTTTTATTTGAGGGGTCTGCGACGAAAAGTTTAGGAGATATAACGATTTTTGTAGAGAGAATGAATTTTCTCGAATTTTCCTTACCCCGGACCTTAAAAAATTGTAAAAAATTAAAAGTTCCTTCTTGGTGATAATATACCTCTTTTTCTATTGATGTGTTCACGTAGATCACGAAAGTTTTTATATGAGGGGTCTGCGACGAATAGTTTAGGAGATGTAACGATTTTTATAGAGAGATTGAATTTTTACGGTTTTTTCCAAAAATTTCGAATTCAAATTCCTCCTGAACTATGGGGACTACGGAAAATCGGTGAGCAGAGTTGGTATTGGCAGTTCATGGTTATTCGAATCCCACTCTCGCCTGAAAATATTTGAGTCGAAAAATTTTCTCGAATTTTCTCGAATTTTTCTTACCCCGGACCTTAAAAAATTGTAAAAAATTGAAAGTTCCTTCTTGGTAATAATATACCTCTTTTTCTATTGATCTGGTCATGTAGATCACGAAAGTTTTTATTTGAGCAGTCCGCGACGAATAGTTTAGGAGATATAACGATTTTTATAGAGAGATTGAATTTTCTCGAATTTTCCTTACCCCGGACCTTGAAAAATTGTAAAAAATCAAAAGATCTTTCTTGGTAATAAAATACCTCTTTTTCTATTGATCTGTTCACGTAGATCACGAAAGTTTTTATTTGAGGTGTCTGCGACGAATAGTTTAGGAGATATAACGATTTTTGTAGAGAGATTGAATTTTCTCGAATTTTCCTTACCCCGGACCTTAAAAAAATGTAAAAAATTAAAAGTTCCTTCTTGGTGATAATATACCTCTTTTTCTATTGATCTGTTCACGTAGTTCACGAAGATCACGAAAGTTTTTATTTGAGGGGTCTGCGACGAATAGTTTAGGAGATATAACGATTTTTGTAGAGAGATTGAATTTTCTCGAATTTTTCTTACCCCGGACCTTAAAAAATTGTAAAAAATTGAAAGTTCCTTCTTGGTAATAAAATACCTCTTTTTCTATTGATCTGTTCACGTAGATCACGAAAGTTTTTATTTGAGGGGTCTGCGACGAATAGTTTAGGAGATATAACGATTTTTGTAGAGAGATTGAATTTTCTCGAATTTTCCTTACCCCGGACCTTAAAAAATTGTAAAAAATTAAAAGTTCCTTCTTGGTGATAATATACCTCTTTTTCTATTGATCTGTTCACGTAGTTCACGAAGATCACGAAAGTTTTTATTTGAGGGGTCTGCGACGAATAGTTTAGGAGATATAACGATTTTTGTAGAGAGATTGAATTTTCTCGAATTTTCCTTACCCCGGACCTTAAAAAATTGTAAAAAATTAAAAGTTCCTTCTTGGTGATAATATACCTCTTTTTCTATTGATCTGTTCACGTAGTTCACGAAGATCACGAAAGTTTTTATTTGAGGGGTCTGCGACGAATAGTTTAGGAGATATAACGATTTTTGTAGAGAGATTGAATTTTGTCGAATTTTCCTTACCCCGGACCTTGAAAAATTGTAAAAAATTAAAAGATCTTTCTTGGTAATAAAATACCTCTTTTTCTATTGATCTGTTCACGTAGATCACGAAAGTTTTTATATGAGGGGTCTGCGACGAATAGTTTAGGAGATGTAACGATTTTTATAGAGAGATTGAATTTTTACGGTTTTTTCCAAAAATTTCGACTTCAAATTTCTCCTAAACTATGGGGACTACGGAAAATCGGTGAGCAGAGTTGGTATTGGCAGTTCATGGTTATTCGAATCCCACTCTCGCCTGACAATATTTGAGTCGAAAAATTTTCTCGAATTTTCTCGAATTTTTTTTACCCCGGACCTTAAAAAATTGTAAAAAATTGAAAGTTCCTTCTTGGTAATAATATACCTCTTTTTCTATTGATCTGGTCATGTAGATCACGAAAGTTTTTATTTGAGCAGTCCGCGACGAATAGTTAAGGAGATATAACGATTTTTATAGAGAGATTGAATTTTCTCGAATTTTCCTTACCCCGGACCTTGAAAAATTGTAAAAAATCAAAAGATCTTTCTTGGTAATAAAATACTTTTTTTTCTATTGATCTGTTCACGTAGATCACGAAAGTTTTTATTTGAGGGGTCTGCGACGAATAGTTTAGGAGATATAACGATTTTTGTAGAGAGATTGAATTTTCTCGAATTTTCCTTACCCCGGACCTTAAAAAATTGTAAAAAATTAAAAGTTCCTTCTTGGTGATAATATACCTCTTTTTCTATAGATCTGTTCACGTAGATCACGAAAGTTTTTATATGAGGTGTCTGCGACGAATAGTTTAGGAGATATAACGATTTTTATAGAGAGATTGAATTTTTATGGTTTTTTCCAAAAATTTCGACTTCAAATTTCTCCTAAACTATGGGGACTACGGAAAATCGGTGAGCAGAGTTGGTATTGGCAGTTCATGGTTATTCGAATCCCACTCTCGCCTGACAATATTTGAGTCGAAAAATTTTCTCGAATTTTCTCGAATTTTTCTTACCCCGGACCTTAAAAAATTGTAAAAAATTGAAAGTTCCTTCTTGGTAATAATATACCTCTTTTTCTATTGATCTGGTCATGTAGATCACGAAAGTTTTTATTTGAGCAGTCCGCGACGAATAGTTTAGGAGATATAACGATTTTTATAGAGAGATTGAATTTTCTCGAATTTTCCTCACCCCGGACCTTGAAAAATTGTAAAAAATCAAAAGATCTTTCTTGGTAATAAAATACCTCTTTTTCTATTGATCTGTTCACGTAGATCACGAAAGTTTTTATTTGAGGGGTCTGCGACGAATAGTTTAGGAGATATAACGATTTTTGTAGAGAGATTGAATTTTCTCGAATTTTCCTTACCCCGGACCTTAAAAAATTGTAAAAAATTAAAAGTTCCTTCTTGGTGATAATATACCTCTTTTTCTATTGATCTGTTCACGTAGTTCACGAAGATCACGAAAGTTTTTATTTGAGGGGTCTGCGACGAATAGTTTAGGAGATATAACGATTTTTGTAGAGAGATTGAATTTTCTCGAATTTTCCTTACCCCGGACCTTAAAAAATTGTAAAAAATTAAAAGTTCCTTCTTGGTGATAATATACCTCTTTTTCTATTGATCTGTTCACGTAGTTCACGAAGATCACGAAAGTTTTTATTTGAGGGGTCTGCGACGAATAGTTTAGGAGATATAACGATTTTTGTAGAGAGATTGAATTTTGTCGAATTTTCCTTACCCCGGACCTTGAAAAATTGTAAAAAATTAAAAGATCTTTCTTGGTAATAAAATACCTCTTTTTCTATTGATCTGTTCACGTAGATCACGAAAGTTTTTATTTGAGGGGTCTGCGACGAAAAGTTTAGGAGATATAACGATTTTTGTAGAGAGATTGAATTTTCTCGAATTTTCCTTACCCCGGACCTTAAAAAATTGTAAAAAATTAAAAGTTCCTTCTTGGTGATAATATACCTCTTTTTCTATTGATCTGGTCACGTAGATCACGAAAGTTTTTATTTGAGGGGTTTGCAACGAATTGTTTAGGAGATATAAGGATTTTTGTAGAGAGATTGAATTTTTACGGTTTTTTCCAAAAATTTCGAATTCAAATTCCTCCTGAACTATGAGGACTACGGAAAATCGGTGAGCAGAGTTGGTATTGGCAGTTCATGGTTATTCGAATCCCACTCTCGCCTGACAATATTTGAGTCGAAAAATTTTCTCGAATTTTCTCGAATTTTTCTTACCCCGGACCTTAAAAAATTGTAAAAAATTGAAAGTTCCTTCTTGGTAATAATATACCTCTTTTTCTATTGATCTGGTCATGTAGATCACGAAAGTTTTTATTTGAGCAGTCCGCGACGAATAGTTTAGGAGATATAACGATTTTTATAGAGAGATTGAATTTTCTCGAATTTTCCTTACCCCGGACCTTGAAAAATTGTAAAAAATCAAAAGATCTTTCTTGGTAATAAAATACCTCTTTTTCTATTGATCTGGTCATGTAGATCACGAAAGTTTTTATTTGAGGGGTCTGCGACGAATAGTTTAGGAGATATAACGATTTTTGTAGAGAGATTGTTTTTTCTCGAATTTTCCTTACCCCGGACCTTAAAAAATTGTAAAAAATTAAAAGTTCCTTCTTGGTGATAATATACCTCTTTTTCTATTGATCTGTTCACGTAGTTCACGAAGATCACGAAAGTTTTTATTTGAGGGGTCTGCGACGAATAGTTTAGGAGATATAACGATTTTTGTAGAGAGATTGAATTTTCTCGAATTTTCCTTACCCCGGACTTTAAAAAATCGTAAAAAATTAAAAGTTCCTTCTTGGTAATAATATACCTCTTTTTCTATTGATCTGGTCTGTAGATCACGAAAGTTTTTATTTGAGGGGTATGCGACGAATAGTTTAGGAGATATAACGATTTTTGTAGAGAGATTGAATTTTTACGGTTTTTTCCAAAAATTTCGAATTCAAATTTCTCCTAAACTATGGGGACTACGGAAAATCGGTAAGCAGAGTTGGTGTTGGCAGTTCATGGTTATTCGAATCCCACTCTCGCCTGACAATATTTGAGTCGAAAAATTTTCTCGAATTTTCTCGAATTTTTCTTACCCCGGACCTTAAAAAATTGTAAAAAATTGAAAGTTCCTTCTTGGTAATAATATACCTCTTTTTCTATTGATCTGGTCATGTAGATCACGAAAGTTTTTATTTGAGCAGTCCGCGACGAATAGTTTAGGAGATATAACGATTTTTATAGAGAGATTGAATTTTCTCGAATTTTCCTTACCCCGGACCTTGAAAAATTGTAAAAAATCAAAAGATCTTTCTTGGTAATAAAATACCTCTTTTTCTATTGATCTGTTCACGTAGATCACGAAAGTTTTTATTTGAGGGGTCTGCGACGAATAGTTTAGGAGATATAACGATTTTTGTAGAGAGATTGAATTTTCTCGAATTTTCCTTACCCCGGACCTTGAAAAATTGTAAAAAATTAAAAGATCTTTCTTGGTAATAAAATACCTCTTTTTCTATTGATCTGTTCACGTAGATCACGAAAGTTTTTATTTGAGGGGTCTGCGACGAAAAGTTTAGGAGATATAACGATTTTTGTAGAGAGAATGAATTTTCTCGAATTTTCCTTAACCCGGACCTTAAAAAATTGTAAAAAATTAAAAGTTCCTTCTTGGTGATAATATACCTCTTTTTCTATTGATGTGTTCACGTAGATCACGAAAGTTTTTATATGAGGGGTCTGCGACGAATAGTTTAGGAGATGTAACGATTTTTATAGAGAGATTGAATTTTTACGGTTTTTTCCAAAAATTTCGACTTCAAATTTCTCCTAAACTATGGGGACTACGGAAAATCGGTGAGCAGAGTTGGTATTGGCAGTTCATGGTTATTCGAATCCCACTCTCGCCTGACAATATTTGAGTCGAAAAATTTTCTCGAATTTTCTCGAATTTTTCTTACCCCGGACCTTAAAAAATTGTAAAAAATTGAAAGTTCCTTCTTGGTAATAATATACCTCTTTTTCTATTGATCTGGTCATGTAGATCACGAAAGTTTTCATTTGAGCAATCTGCGACGAATAGTTTAGGAGATATAACGATTTTTATAGAGAGATTGAATTTTCTCGAATTTTCCTTACCCCGGACCTTGAAAAATTGTAAAAAATCAAAAGATCTTTCTTGGTAATAAAATACCTCTTTTTCTATTGATCTGTTCACGTAGATCACGAAAGTTTTTATTTGAGGGGTCTGCGACGAATAGTTTAGGAGATATAACGATTTTTGTAGAGAGATTGAATTTTCTCGAATTTTCCTTACCCCGGACCTTAAAAAATTGTAAAAAATTAAAAGTTCCTTCTTGGTGATAATATACCTCTTTTTCTATTGATCTGTTCACGTAGTTCACGAAGATCACGAAAGTTTTTATTTGAGGGGTCTGCGACGAATAGTTTAGGAGATATAACGATTTTTGTAGAGAGATTGAATTTTCTCGAATTTTCCTTACCCCGGACCTTAAAAAATTGTAAAAAATTAAAAGTTCCTTCTTGGTGATAATATACCTCTTTTTCTATTGATCTGTTCACGTAGATCACGAAAGTTTTTATATGAGGTGTCTGCGACGAATAGTTTAGGAGATATAACGATTTTTGTAGAGAGATTGATTTTTCTCGAATTTTCCTTACCCCGGACCTTAAAAAATTGTAAAAAATTAAAAGTTCCTTCTTGGTGATAATATACCTCTTTTTCTATTGGTTCACGTAGTTCACGAAGACCACGAAAGTTTTTATTTGAGGGGTCTGCCACGAATAGTTTAGGAGATATAACGATTTTTGTAGAGAGATTGAATTTTCTCGAATTTTCCTTACCCCGGACCTTGAAAAATTGTAAAAAATTAAAAGTTCCTTCTTGGTAATAATATACCTCTTTTTCTATTGATCTGGTCACGTAGATCACGAAAGTTTTTATTTGAGGGGTATGCGACGAATAGTTTAGGAGATATAACGATTTTTGTAGAGAGATTGAATTTTTACGGTTTTTTCCAAAAATTTCGAATTCAAATTCCTCCTGAACTATGGGGACTACGGAAAATCGGTGAGCAGAGTTGGTATTGGCAGTTCATGGTTATTCGAATCCCACTCTCGCCTGACAATATATGAGTCGAAAAATTTTCTCGAATTTTCTCGAATTTTTCTTACCCCGGACCTTAAAAAATTGTAAAAAATTGAAAGTTCCTTCTTGGTAATAATATACCTCTTTTTCTATTGATCTGGTCATGTAGATCACGAAAGTTTTTATTTGAGCAGTCCGCGACGAATAGTTTAGGAGATATAACGATTTTTATAGAGAGATTGAATTTTCTCGAATTTTCCTTACCCCGGACCTTGAAAAATTGTAAAAAATCAAAAGATCTTTCTTGGTAATAAAATACCTCTTTTTCTATTGATCTGTTCACGTAGATCACGAAAGTTTTTATTTGAGGGGTCTGCGACGAATAGTTTAGGAGATATAACGATTTTTGTAGAGAGATTGTTTTTTCTCGAAATTTTCCTTACCCCGGACCTTAAAAAATTGTAAAAAATTAAAAGTTCCTTCTTGGTGATAATATACCTCTTTTTCTATTGATCTGTTCACGTAGTTCACGAAGATCACGAAAGTTTTTATTTGAGGGGTCTGCGACGAATAGTTTAGGAGATATAACGATTTTTGTAGAGAGATTGAATTTTCTCGAATTTTCCTTACCCCGGACTTTAAAAAATCGTAAAAAATTAAAAGTTCCTTCTTGGTAATAATATACCTCTTTTTCTATTGATCTGGTCTGTAGATCACGAAAGTTTTTATTTGAGGGGTATGCGACGAATAGTTTAGGAGATATAACGATTTTTGTAGAGAGATTGAATTTTTACGGTTTTTTCCAAAAATTTCGAATTCAAATTTCTCCTAAACTATGGGGACTACGGAAAATCGGTAAGCAGAGTTGGTGTTGGCAGTTCATGGTTATTCGAATCCCACTCTCGCCTGACAATATTTGAGTCGAAAAATTTTCTCGAATTTTCTCGAATTTTCCTTACCCCGGACCTTAAAAAATTGTAAAAAATTAAAAGTTCCTTCTTGGTAATAATATACCTCTTTTTCTATTGATCTGGTCATGAAGATCACGAAAGTTTTTATTTGAGGAGTCTGCGACGAATAGTTTAGGAGATATAACGATTTTTATAGAGAGATTGAATTTTCTCGAATTTTCCTTACCCCGGACCTTGAAAAATTGTAAAAAATTAAAAGATCTTTCTTGGTAATAAAATACCTCTTTTTCTATTGATCTGTTCACGTAGATCACGAAAGTTTTTATTTGAGGGGTCTGCGACGAAAAGTTTAGGAGATATAACGATTTTTGTAGAGAGAATGAATTTTCTCGAATTTTCCTTACCCCGGACCTTAAAAAATTGTAAAAAATTAAAAGTTCCTTCTTGGTGATAATATACCTCTTTTTCTATTGATGTGTTCACGTAGATCACGAAAGTTTTTATATGAGGGGTCTGCGACGAATAGTTTAGGAGATGTAACGATTTTTATAGAGAGATTGAATTTTTACGGTTTTTTCCAAAAATTTCGACTTCAAATTTCTCCTAAACTATGGGGACTACGGAAAATCGGTGAGCAGAGTTGGTATTGGCAGTTCATGGTTATTCGAATCCCACTCTCGCCTGACAATATTTGAGTCGAAAAATTTTCTCGAATTTTCTCGAATTTTTCTTACCCCGGACCTTAAAAAATTGTAAAAAATTGAAAGTTCCTTCTTGGTAATAATATACCTCTTTTTCTATTGATCTGGTCATGTAGATCACGAAAGTTTTCATTTGAGCAATCTGCGACGAATAGTTTAGGAGATATAACGATTTTTATAGAGAGATTGAATTTTCTCGAATTTTCCTTACCCCGGACCTTGAAAAATTGTAAAACATCAAAAGATCTTTCTTGGTAATAAAATACCTCTTTTTCTATTGATCTGTTCACGTAGATCACGAAAGTTTTTATTTGAGGGGTCTGCGACGAATAGTTTAGGAGATATAACGATTTTTGTAGAGAGATTGAATTTTCTCGAATTTTCCTTACCCCGGACCTTAAAAAATTGTAAAAAATTAAAAGTTCCTTCTTGGTGATAATATACCTCTTTTTCTATTGATCTGTTCACGTAGTTCACGAAGATCACGAAAGTTTTTATTTGAGGGGTCTGCGACGAATAGTTTAGGAGATATAACGATTTTTGTAGAGAGATTGAATTTTCTCGAATTTTCCTTACCCCGGACCTTAAAAAATTGTAAAAAATTAAAAGTTCCTTCTTGGTGATAATATACCTCTTTTTCTATTGATCTGTTCACGTAGATCACGAAAGTTTTTATATGAGGTGTCTGCGACGAATAGTTTAGGAGATATAACGATTTTTGTAGAGAGATTGATTTTTCTCGAATTTTCCTTACCCCGGACCTTAAAAAATTGTAAAAAATTAAAAGTTCCTTCTTGGTGATAATATACCTCTTTTTCTATTGATCTGTTCACGTAGTTCACGAAGACCACGAAAGTTTTTATTTGAGGGGTCTGCCACGAATAGTTTAGGAGATATAACGATTTTTGTAGAGAGATTGAATTTTCTCGAATTTTCCTTACCCCGAACCTTGAAAAATTGTAAAAAATTAAAAGTTCCTTCTTGGTAATAATATACCTCTTTTTCTATTGATCTGGTCACGTAGATCACGAAAGTTTTTATTTGAGGGGTATGCGACGAATAGTTTAGGAGATATAACGATTTTTGTAGAGAGATTGAATTTTTACGGTTTTTTCCAAAAATTTCGAATTCAAATTCCTCCTGAACTATGGGGACTACGGAAAATCGGTGAGCAAAGTTGGTATTGGCAGTTCATGGTTATTCGAATCCCACTCTCGCCTGACAATATATGAGTCGAAAAATTTTCTCGAATTTTCTCGAATTTTTCTTACCCCGGACCTTAAAAAATTGTAAAAAATTGAAAGTTCCTTCTTGGTAATAATATACCTCTTTTTCTATTGATCTGGTCATGTAGATCACGAAAGTTTTTATTTGAGCAGTCCGCGACGAATAGTTTAGGAGATATAACGATTTTTATAGAGAGATTGAATTTTCTCGAATTTTCCTTACCCCGGACCTTGAAAAATCGTAAAAAATCAAAAGATCTTTCTTGGTAATAAAATACCTCTTTTTCTATTGATCTGTTCACGTAGATCACGAAAGTTTTTATTTGAGGGGTCTGCGACGAATAGTTTAGGAGATATAACGATTTTTGTAGAGAGATTGAATTTTCTCGAATTTTCCTTACCCCGGACCTTAAAAAATTGTAAAAAATTAAAAGTTCCTTCTTGGTGATAATATACCTCTTTTTCTATTGATCTGTTCACGTAGATCACGAAAGTTTTTATATGAGGTGTCTGCGACGAATAGTTTAGGAGATATAACGATTTTTGTAGAGAGATTGATTTTTCTCGAATTTTCCTTACCCCGGACCTTAAAAAATTGTAAAAAATTAAAAGTTCCTTCTTGGTGATAATATACCTCTTTTTCTATTGATCTGTTCACGTAGTTCACGAAGATCACGAAAGTTTTTATTTGAGGGGTCTGCGACGAATAGTTTAGGAGATATAACGATTTTTGTAGAGAGATTGAATTTTCTCGAATTTTCCTTACCCCGGACCTTAAAAAATTGTAAAAAATTAAAAGTTCCTTCTTGGTGATAATATACCTCTTTTTCTATTGATCTGTTCACGTAGATCACGAAAGTTTTTATATGAGGTGTCTGCGACGAATAGTTTAGGAGATATAACGATTTTTGTAGAGAGATTGATTTTTCTCGAATTTTCCTTACCCCGGACCTTAAAAAATTGTAAAAAATTAAAAGTTCCTTCTTGGTGATAATATACCTCTTTTTCTATTGATCTGTTCACGTAGTTCACGAAGACCACGAAAGTTTTTATTTGAGGGGTCTGCCACGAATAGTTTAGGAGATATAACGATTTTTGTAGAGAGATTGAATTTTCTCGAATTTTCCTTACCCCGAACCTTGAAAAATTGTAAAAAATTAAAAGTTCCTTCTTGGTAATAATATACCTCTTTTTCTATTGATCTGGTCACGTAGATCACGAAAGTTTTTATTTGAGGGGTATGCGACGAATAGTTTAGGAGATATAACGATTTTTGTAGAGAGATTGAATTTTTACGGTTTTTTCCAAAAATTTCGAATTCAAATTCCTCCTGAACTATGGGGACTACGGAAAATCGGTGAGCAAAGTTGGTATTGGCAGTTCATGGTTATTCGAATCCCACTCTCGCCTGACAATATATGAGTCGAAAAATTTTCTCGAATTTTCTCGAATTTTTCTTACCCCGGACCTTAAAAAATTGTAAAAAATTGAAAGTTCCTTCTTGGTAATAATATACCTCTTTTTCTATTGATCTGGTCATGTAGATCACGAAAGTTTTTATTTGAGCAGTCCGCGACGAATAGTTTAGGAGATATAACGATTTTTATAGAGAGATTGAATTTTCTCGAATTTTCCTTACCCCGGACCTTGAAAAATCGTAAAAAATCAAAAGATCTTTCTTGGTAATAAAATACCTCTTTTTCTATTGATCTGTTCACGTAGATCACGAAAGTTTTTATTTGAGGGGTCTGCGACGAATAGTTTAGGAGATATAACGATTTTTGTAGAGAGATTGAATTTTCTCGAATTTTCCTTACCCCGGACCTTAAAAAATTGTAAAAAATTAAAAGTTCCTTCTTGGTGATAATATACCTCTTTTTCTATTGATCTGTTCACGTAGATCACGAAAGTTTTTATATGAGGTGTCTGCGACGAATAGTTTAGGAGATATAACGATTTTTGTAGAGAGATTGATTTTTCTCGAATTTTCCTTACCCCGGACCTTAAAAAATTGTAAAAAATTAAAAGTTCCTTCTTGGTGATAATATACCTCTTTTTCTATTGATCTGTTCACGTAGTTCACGAAGATCACGAAAGTTTTTATTTGAGGGGTCTGCGACGAATAGTTTAGGAGATATAACGATTTTTGTAGAGAGATTGAATTTTCTCGAATTTTCCTTACCCCGGACCTTGAAAAATTGTAAAAAATTAAAAGTTCCTTCTTGGTAATAATATACCTCTTTTTCTATTGATCTGGTCACGTAGATCACGAAAGTTTTTATTTGAGGGGTATGCGACGAATAGTTTAGGAGATATAACGATTTTTGTAGAGAGATTGAATTTTTACGGTTTTTTCCAAAAATTTCGAATTCAAATTTCTCCTAAACTATGGGGACTACGGAAAATCGGTAAGCAGAGTTGGTGTTGGCAGTTCATGGTTATTCGAATCCCACTCTCGCCTGACAATATTTGAGTCGAAAAATTTTCTCGAATTTTCCTTACCCCGGACCTTAAAAAATTGTAAAAAATTGAAAGTTCCTTCTTGGTAATAATATACCTCTTTTTCTATTGATCTGGTCACGTAGATCACGAAAGTTTTTACTTGAGGGGTATGCGACGAATAGTTTAGGAGATATAACGATTTTTGTAGAGAGATTGAATTTTCTCGAATTTTCCTTAACCCGGACCTTGAAAAATTGTAAAAAATTAAAAGATCTTTCTTGGTAATAAAATACCTCTTTTTCTATAGATCTGTTCACGTAGATCACGAAAGTTTTTATTTGAGGGGTCTGCGACGAAAAGTTTAGGAGATATAACGATTTTTGTAGAGAGATTGAATTTTCTCGAATTTTCCTTACCCCCGACTTTAAAAAATTGTAAAAAATTAAAAGTTCCTTCTTGGTGATAATATACCTCTTTTTGTATTGATGTGTTCACGTAGATCACGAAAGTTTTTATACGAGGGGTCTGCGACGAATAGTTTGGGAGATGTAACGATTTTTATAGAGAGATTGAATTTTTACGGTTTTTTCCGAAAATTTCGACTTCAAATTTCTCCTAAACTATGGGGACTACGGAAAATCGGTGAGCAGAGTTGGTATTGGCAGTTCATGGTTATTGTGTTACTGTTTCTTGAAAATGATGTAACATGTCTTTGAAATAAATACCAATTATTATTATTCGAATCCCACTCTCGCCTGACAATATTTGAGTCGAAAAATTTTCTCGAATTTTCTCGAATTTCTCGGACCTTAAAAAATTGTAAAAAATTGAAAGTTCCTTCTTGGTAATAATATACCTCTTTTTCTATTGATCTGGTCATGTAGATCACGAAAGTTTTTATTTGAGCAGTCTGCGACGAATAGTTTAGGAGATATAACGATTTTTATAGAGAGATTGAATTTTCTCGAATTTTCCTTACCCCGGACCTTGAAAAATTATAAAAAATCAAAAGATCTTTCTTGGTAATAAAATACCTCTTTTTCTATTGATCTGTTCACGTAGATCACGAAAGTTTTTATTTGAGGGGTCTGCGACGAATAGTTTAGGAGATATAACGATTTTTGTAGAGAGATTGAATTTTCTCGAATTTTCCTTACCCCGGACCTTAAAAAATTGTGAAAAATTAAAAGTTCCTTCTTGGTGATAATATACCTCTTTTTCTATTGATCTGTTCACGTAGATCACGAAAGTTTTTATATGAGGTGTCTGCGACGAATAGTTTAGGAGATATAACGATTTTCATAGAGAGATTGAATTTTTACGGTTTTTTCCAAAAATTTCGACTTCAAATTTCTCCTAAACTATGGGGACCACGGAAAATCGGTGAGCAGAGTTGGTATTGGCAGTTCATGGTTATTCGAATCCCACTCTCGCCTGACAATATTTGAGTCGAAAATTTTTCTCGAATTTTCTCGAATTTTTTTTACCCCGGACCTTAAAAAATTGTAAAAAATTGAAAGTTCCTTCTTGGTAATAATATACCTCTTTTTCTATTGATCTGTTCACGTAGATCACGAAAGTTTTTATTTGAGGGGTCTGCGACGAATAGTTTAGGAGATATAACGATTTTTGTAGAGAGATTGAATTTTCTCGAATTTTCCTTACCCCGGACCTTAAAAAATTGTGAAAAATTAAAAGTTCCTTCTTGGTGATAATATACCTCTTTTTCTATTGATCTGTTCACGTAGTTCACGAAGATCACGAAAGTTTTTATTTGAGGGGTCTGCGACGAATAGTTTAGGAGATATAACGATTTTTGTAGAGAGATTGAATTTTCTCGAATTTTCCTTACCCCGGACCTTGAAAAATTGTAAAAAATCAAAAGATCTTTCTTGGTAATAAAATACCTCTTTTTCTATTGATCTGTTCACGTAGATCACGAAAGTTTTTATTTGAGGGGTCTGCGACGAATAGTTTAGGAGATATAACGATTTTTATAGAGAGATTGAATTTTTACGGTTTTTTCCAAAAATTTCGACTTCAAATTTCTCCTAAACTATGGGGACTACGGAAAATCGGTGAGCAGAGTTGGTATTGGCAGTTCATGGTTATTCGAATCCCACTCTCGCCTGACAATATTTGAGTCGAAAATTTTTCTCGAATTTTCTCGAATTTTTTTTACCCCGGACCTTAAAAAATTGTAAAAAATTGAAAGTTCCTCTTTTTCTATTGATCTGGTCATGTAGATCACGAAAGTTTTCATTTGAGCAATCTGCGACGAATAGTTTAGGAGATATAACGATTTTTATAGAGAGATTGAATTTTCTCGAATTTTCCTTACCCCGGACCTTGAAAAATTGTAAAAAATCAAAAGATCTTTCTTGGTAATAAAATACCTCTTTTTCTATTGATCTGTTCACGTAGATCACGAAAGTTTTTATTTGAGGGGTCTGCGACGAATAGTTTAGGAGATATAACGATTTTTGTAGAGAGATTGAATTTTCTCGAATTTTCCTTACCCCGGACCTTAAAAAATTGTAAAAAATTAAAAATTCCTTCTTGGTGATAATATACCTCTTTTTCTATTGATCTGTTCACGTAGTTCACGAAGATCACGAAAGTTTTTATTTGAGGGGTCTGCGACGAATAGTTTAGGAGATATAACGATTTTTGTAGTGAGATTGAATTTTCTCGAATTTTCCTTACCCCGGACCTTAAAAAATTGTAAAAAATTAAAAGTTCCTTCTTGGTAATAATATACCTCTTTTTCTATTGATCTGGTCATGTAGATCACGAAAGTTTTTATTTGAGCAGTCCGCGACGAATAGTTTAGGAGATATAACGATTTTTATAGAGAGATTGAATTTTCTCGAATTTTCCTTACCCCGGACCTTAAAAAATTGTAAAAAATCAAAAGATCTTTCTTGGTAATAAAATACCTCTTTTTCTATTGATCTGTTCACGTAGATCACGAAAGTTTTTATTTGAGGGGTCTGCGACGAATAGTTTAGGAGATATAACGATTTTTGTTGAGAGATTGAGTTTTCTCGAATTTTCCTTACCCCGGACCTTAAAAAATTGTAAAAAATTAAAAGTTCCTTCTTGGTGATAATATACCTCTTTTTCTATTGATCTGTTCACGTAGTTCACGAAGATCACGAAAGTTTTTATTTGAGGGGTCTGCGACGAATAGTTTAGGAGATATAACGATTTTTGTAGAGAGATTGAATTTTCTCGAATTTTCCTTACCCCGGACCATAAAAAATTGTAAAAAATTAAAAGTTCCTTCTTGGTGATAATATACCTCTTTTTCTATTGATGTGTTCACGTAGATCACGAAAGTTTTTATATGAGGGGTCTGCAACGAATAGTTTATGAGATGTAACGATTTTTATAGAGAGATTGAATTTTTACGGTTTTTTCCAAAAATTTCGACTTCAAATTTCTCCTAAACTATGGGGACTACGGAAAATCGGTGAGCAGAGTTGGTATTGGCAGTTCATGGTTATTCGAATCCCACTCTCGCCTGACAATATTTGAGTCGAAAAATTTTCTCGAATTTTCTCGAATTTTTCTTACCCCGGACCTTAAAAAATTGTAAAAAATTGAAAGTTCCTTCTTGGTAATAATATACCTCTTTTTCTATTGATCTGGTCATGTAGATCACGAAAGTTTTCATTTGAGCAATCTGCGACGAATAGTTTAGGAGATATAACGATTTTTATAGAGAGATTGAATTTTCTCGAATTTTCCTTACCCCGGACCTTAAAAAATTGTAAAAAATTGAAAGTTCCTTCTTGGTAATAATATACCTCTTTTTCTATTGATCTGGTCATGTAGATCACGAAAGTTTTTATTTGAGCAGTCTGCGACGAATAGTTTAGGAGATATAACGATTTTTATAGAGAGATTGAATTTTCTCGAATTTTCCTCACCCCGGACCTTGAAAAATTGTAAAAAATCAAAAGATCTTTCTTGGTAATAAAATACCTCTTTTTCTATTGATCTGTTCACGTAGATCACGAAAGTTTTTATTTGAGGGGTCTGCGACGAATAGTTTAGGAGATATAACGATTTTTGTAGAGAGATTGAATTTTCTCGAATTTTCCTCACCCCGGACCTTAAAAAATTGTGAAAAATTAAAAGTTCCTTCTTGGTGATAATATAACTCTTTTTCTATTGATCTGTTCACGTAGTTCACGAAGATCACGAAAGTTTTTATTTGAGGGGTCTGCGACGAATAGTTTAGGAGATATAACGATTTTTGTAGTGAGATTGAATTTTCTCGAATTTTCCTTACCCCGGACCTTAAAAAATTGTAAAAAATTGAAAGTTCCTTCTTGGTAATAATATACCTCTTTTTCTATTGATCTGGTCATGTAGATCACGAAAGTTTTTATTTGAGCAGTCTGCGACGAATAGTTTAGGAGATATAACGATTTTTATAGAGAGATTGAATTTTCTCGAATTTTCCTCACCCCGGACCTTGAAAAATTGTAAAAAATCAAAAGATCTTTCTTGGTAATAAAATACCTCTTTTTCTATTGATCTGTTCACGTAGATCACGAAAGTTTTTATTTGAGGGGTCTGCGACGAATAGTTTAGGAGATATAACGATTTTTGTAGAGAGATTGAATTTTCTCGAATTTTCCTCACCCCGGACCTTAAAAAATTGTGAAAAATTAAAAGTTCCTTCTTGGTGATAATATAACTCTTTTTCTATTGATCTGTTCACGTAGTTCACGAAGATCACGAAAGTTTTTATTTGAGGGGTCTGCGACGAATAGTTTAGGAGATATAACGATTTTTGTAGAGAGATTGAATTTTCTCGAATTTTCCTTACCCCCGACTTTAAAAAATTGTAAAAAATTGAAAGTTCCTTCTTGGTGATAATATACCTCTTTTTGTATTGATGTGTTCACGTAGATCACGAAAGTTTTTATACGAGGGGTCTGCGACGAATAGTTTAGGAGATGTAACGATTTTTATAGAGAGATTGAATTTTTACGGTTTTTTCCGAAAATTTCGACTTCAAATTTCTCCTAAACTATGGGGACTACGGAAAATCGGTGAGCAGAGTTGGTATTGGCAGTTCATGGTTATTGTGTTACTGTTTCTTGAAAATGATGTAACATGTCTTTGAAATAAATACCAATTATTATTATTCGAATCCCACTCTCGCCTGACAATATTTGAGTCGAAAAATTTTCTCGAATTTTCTCGAATTTTTCTTACCCCGGACCTTAAAAAATTGTAAAAAATTGAAAGTTCCTTCTTGGTAATAATATACCTCTTTTTCTATTGATCTGGTCATGTAGATCACGAAAGTTTTTATTTGAGCAGTCTGCGACGAATAGTTTAGGAGATATAACGATTTTTATAGAGAGATTGAATTTTCTCGAATTTTCCTTACCCCGGACCTTGAAAAATTATAAAAAATCAAAAGATCTTTCTTGGTAATAAAATACCTCTTTTTCTATTGATCTGTTCACGTAGATCACGAAAGTTTTTATTTGAGGGGTCTGCGACGAATAGTTTAGGAGATATAACGATTTTTGTAGAGAGATTGAATTTTCTCGAATTTTCCTTACCCCGGACCTTAAAAAATTTTGAAAAATTAAAAGTTCCTTCTTGGTGATAATATACCTCTTTTTCTATTGATCTGTTCACGTAGATCACGAAAGTTTTTATATGAGGTGTCTGCGACGAATAGTTTAGGAGATATAACGATTTTCATAGAGAGATTGAATTTTTACGGTTTTTTCCAAAAATTTCGACTTCAAATTTCTCCTAAACTATGGGGACCACGGAAAATCGGTGAGCAGAGTTGGTATTGGCAGTTCATGGTTATTCGAATCCCACTCTCGCCTGACAATATTTGAGTCGAAAATTTTTCTCGAATTTTCTCGAATTTTTTTTACCCCGGACCTTAAAAAATTGTAAAAAATTGAAAGTTCCTTCTTGGTAATAATATACCTCTTTTTCTATTGATCTGTTCACGTAGATCACGAAAGTTTTTATTTGAGGGGTCTGCGACGAATAGTTTAGGAGATATAACGATTTTTGTAGAGAGATTGAATTTTCTCGAATTTTCCTTACCCCGGACCTTAAAAAATTGTGAAAAATTAAAAGTTCCTTCTTGGTGATAATATACCTCTTTTTCTATTGATCTGTTCACGTAGTTCACGAAGATCACGAAAGTTTTTATTTGAGGGGTCTGCGACGAATAGTTTAGGAGATATAACGATTTTTGTAGAGAGATTGAATTTTCTCGAATTTTCCTTACCCCGGACCTTGAAAAATTGTAAAAAATCAAAAGATCTTTCTTGGTAATAAAATACCTCTTTTTCTATTGATCTGTTCACGTAGATCACGAAAGTTTTTATTTGAGGGGTCTGCGACGAATAGTTTAGGAGATATAACGATTTTTATAGAGAGATTGAATTTTTACGGTTTTTTCCAAAAATTTCGACTTCAAATTTCTCCTAAACTATGGGGACTACGGAAAATCGGTGAGCAGAGTTGGTATTGGCAGTTCATGGTTATTCGAATCCCACTCTCGCCTGACAATATTTGAGTCGAAAATTTTTCTCGAATTTTCTCGAATTTTTTTTACCCCGGACCTTAAAAAATTGTAAAAAATTGAAAGTTCCTCTTTTTCTATTGATCTGGTCATGTAGATCACGAAAGTTTTCATTTGAGCAATCTGCGACGAATAGTTTAGGAGATATAACGATTTTTATAGAGAGATTGAATTTTCTCGAATTTTCCTTACCCCGGACCTTGAAAAATTGTAAAAAATCAAAAGATCTTTCTTGGTAATAAAATACCTCTTTTTCTATTGATCTGTTCACGTAGATCACGAAAGTTTTTATTTGAGGGGTCTGCGACGAATAGTTTAGGAGATATAACGATTTTTGTAGAGAGATTGAATTTTCTCGAATTTTCCTTACCCCGGACCTCAAAAAATTGTAAAAAATTAAAAATTCCTTCTTGGTGATAATATACCTCTTTTTCTATTGATCTGTTCACGTAGTTCACGAAGATCACGAAAGTTTTTATTTGAGGGGTCTGCGACGAATAGTTTAGGAGATATAACGATTTTTGTAGTGAGATTGAATTTTCTCGAATTTTCCTTACCCCGGACCTTAAAAAATTGTAAAAAATTAAAAGTTCCTTCTTGGTAATAATATACCTCTTTTTCTATTGATCTGGTCATGTAGATCACGAAAGTTTTTATTTGAGCAGTCCGCGACGAATAGTTTAGGAGATATAACGATTTTTATAGAGAGATTGAATTTTCTCGAATTTTCCTTACCCCGGACCTTAAAAAATTGTAAAAAATCAAAAGATCTTTCTTGGTAATAAAATACCTCTTTTTCTATTGATCTGTTCACGTAGATCACGAAAGTTTTTATTTGAGGGGTCTGCGACGAATAGTTTAGGAGATATAACGATTTTTGTTGAGTGATTGAGTTTTCTCGAATTTTCCTTACCCCGGACCTTAAAAAATTGTAAAAAATTAAAAGTTCCTTCTTGGTGATAATATACCTCTTTTTCTATTGATCTGTTCACGTAGTTCACGAAGATCACGAAAGTTTTTATTTGAGGGGTCTGCGACGAATAGTTTAGGAGATATAACGATTTTTGTAGAGAGATTGAATTTTCTCGAATTTTCCTTACCCCGGACCTTAAAAAATTGTAAAAAATTAAAAGTTCCTTCTTGGTGATAATATACCTCTTTTTCTATTGATGTGTTCACGTAGATCACGAAAGTTTTTATATGAGGGGTCTGCAACGAATAGTTTATGAGATGTAACGATTTTTATAGAGAGATTGAATTTTTACGGTTTTTTCCAAAAATTTCGACTTCAAATTTCTCCTAAACTATGGGGACTACGGAAAATCGGTGAGCAGAGTTGGTATTGGCAGTTCATGGTTATTCGAATCCCACTCTCGCCTGACAATATTTGAGTCGAAAAATTTTCTCGAATTTTCTCGAATTTTTCTTACCCCGGACCTTTAAAAATTGTAAAAAATTGAAAGTTCCTTCTTGGTAATAATATACCTCTTTTTCTATTGATCTGGTCATGTAGATCACGAAAGTTTTTATTTGAGCAGTCTGCGACGAATAGTTTAGGAGATATAACGATTTTTATAGAGAGATTGAATTTTCTCGAATTTTCCTCACCCCGGACCTTGAAAAATTGTAAAAAATCAAAAGATCTTTCTTGGTAATAAAATACCTCTTTTTCTATTGATCTGTTCACGTAGATCACGAAAGTTTTTATTTGAGGGGTCTGCGACGAATAGTTTAGGAGATATAACGATTTTTGTAGAGAGATTGAATTTTCTCGAATTTTCCTCACCCCGGACCTTAAAAAATTGTGAAAAATTAAAAGTTCCTTCTTGGTGATAATATAACTCTTTTTCTATTGATCTGTTCACGTAGTTCACGAAGATCACGAAAGTTTTTATTTGAGGGGTCTGCGACGAATAGTTTAGGAGATATAACGATTTTTGTAGAGAGATTGAATTTTCTCGAATTTTCCTTACCCCGGACCTTAAAAAATTGTAAAAAATTAAAAGTTCCTTCTTGGTGATAATATACCTCTTTTTCTATTGATCTGTTCACGTAGATCACGAAAGTTTTTATATGAGGTGTCTGCGACGAATAGTTTAGGAGATATAACGATTTTTATAGAGAGATTGAATTTTTACGGTTTTTTCCAAAAATTTCGACTTCAAATTTCTCCTAAACTATGGGGACTACGGAAAATCGGTAAGCAGAGTTGGTATTGGCAGTTCATGGTTATTCGAATCCCACTCTCGCCTGACAATATTTGAGTCGAAAAATTTTCTCGAATTTTCCTTACCCCGGACCTTAAAATATTGTAAAAAATCAAAAGTTCCTTCTTGGTGATAATATACCTCTTTATCTATTGATCTGTTCACGTAGATCACGAAAGTTTTTATATGAGGGGTCTGCGACGAATAGTTTAGGAGATATAACGATTTTTATAGAGAGATTGAATTTTTACGGTTTTTTCCAAAAATTTCGACTTCAAATTTCTCCTAAACTATGGGGACTACGGAAAATAGGTAAGCAGAGTTGGTATTGGCAGTTCATGATTATTCGAATTCCACTCACGAATGACAATATTTGAGTCGAAGAATTTTCTCGAATTTTCCTTACCCCGGACCTTAAAAAATTGAAAAAAATTAAAAGTTCCTTCTTGGTAATAATATACCTCTTTTTCTATTGATCTGGTCACGTAGATCACGAAAGTTTTTATTTGAGGGGTTTGCGACGAATAGTTTAGGAGATATAACGTTTTTTGTAGAGAGATTGAATTTTTACGGTTTTTTCCAAAAATTTCGAATTCAAATTTCTCCTAAACTATGGGGACTACGGAAAATCGGTAAGCAGAGTTGGTATTGGCAGTTCATGGTTATTCGAATCCCACTCTCGCCTGACAATATTTGAGTCGAAAAATTTTCTCGAATTTTCTCGAATTTTCCTTACCCCGGACCTTAAAAAATTGTAAAAAATTAAAAGTTCCTTTTTGGTAATAATATACCTCTTTTTCTATTGATCTGGTCATGTAGATCACGAAAGTTTTTATTTGAGGAGTCTGCGACGAATAGTTTAGGAGATATAACGATTTTTATAGAGAGATTGAATTTTCTCGAATTTTCCTTACCCCGGACCTTGAAAAATTGTAAAAAATTAAAAGATCTTTTTTGGTAATAAAATACCTCTTTTTCTATTGATCTGTTCACGTAGATCACGAAAGTTTTTATTTGAGGGGTCTGCGACGAATAGTTTAGGAGATATAACGATTTTTGTAGAGAGATTGAATTTTCTCGAATTTTCCTTACCCCGGACCTTAAAAAATTGTAAAAAATTAAAAGTTCCTTCTTGGTGATAATATACCTCTTTTTCTATTGATCTGTTCACGTAGATCACGAAAGTTTTTATATGAGGGGTCTGCGACGAATAGTTTAGGAGATATAACGATTTTTATAGAGAGATTGAATTTTTACGGTTTTTTCCAAAAATTTCGACTTCAAATTTCTCCTAAACTATGGGGACTACGGAAAATAGGTAAGCAGAGTTGGTATTGGCAGTTCATGATTATTCGAATTCCACTCACGAATGACAATATTTGAGTCGAAGAATTTTCTCGAATTTTCCTTACCCCGGACCTTGAAAAATTGTAAAAAATTAAAAGATCTTTCTTGGTAATAAAATACCTCTTTTTCTATTGATCTGTTCACGTAGATCACGAAAGTTTTTATTTGAGGGGTCTGCGACGAAAAGTTTAGGAGATATAACGATTTTTGTAGAGAGAATGAATTTTCTCGAATTTTCCTTACCCCGGACCTTAAAAAATTGTAAAAAATTAAAAGTTCCTTCTTGGTGATAATATACCTCTTTTTCTATTGATGTGTTCACGTAGATCACGAAAGTTTTTATATGAGGGGTCTGCGACGAATAGTTTAGGAGATGTAACGATTTTTATAGAGAGATTGAATTTTTACGGTTTTTTCCAAAAATTTCGACTTCAAATTTCTCCTAAACTATGGGGACTACGGAAAATCGGTGAGCAGAGTTGGTATTGGCAGTTCATGGTTATTCGAATCCCACTCTCGCCTGACAATATTTGAGTCGAAAAATTTTCTCGGATTTTCTCGAATTTTTCTTACCCCGGACCTTAAAAAATTGTAAAAAATTGAAAGTTCCTTCTTGGTAATAATATACCTCTTTTTCTATTGATCTGGTCATGTAGATCACGAAAGTTTTCATTTGAGCAATCTGCGACGAATAGTTTAGGAGATATAACGATTTTTATAGAGAGAATTTTCTCGAATTTTCCTTACCCCGGACCTTGAAAAATTGTAAAAAATCAAAAGATCTTTCTTGGTAATAAAATACCTCTTTTTCTATTGATCTGTTCACGTAGATCACGAAAGTTTTTATTTGAGGGGTCTGCGACGAATAGTTTAGGAGATATAACGATTTTTGTAGAGAGATTGAATTTTCTCGAATTTTCCTTACCCCGGACCTTAAAAAATTGTAAAAAATTAAAAGTTCCTTCTTGGTGATAATATACCTCTTTTTCTATTGATCTGTTCACGTAGTTCACGAAGATCACGAAAGTTTTTATTTGAGGGGTCTGCGACGAATAGTTTAGGAGATATAACGATTTTTGTAGAGAGATTGAATTTTCTCGAATTTTCCTTACCCCGGACCTTAAAAAATTGTAAAAAATTAAAAGTTCCTTCTTGGTGATAATATACCTCTTTTTCTATTGATCTGTTCACGTAGATCACGAAAGTTTTTATATGAGGTGTCTGCGACGAATAGTTTAGGAGATATAACGATTTTTGTAGAGAGATTGATTTTTCTCGAATTTTCCTTACCCCGGACCTTAAAAAATTGTAAAAAATTAAAAGTTCCTTCTTGGTGATAATATACCTCTTTTTCTATTGATCTGTTCACGTAGTTCACGCAGACCACGAAAGTTTTTATTTGAGGGGTCTGCCACGAATAGTTTAGGAGATATAACGATTTTTGTAGAGAGATTGAATTTTCTCGAATTTTCCTTACCCCGAACCTTGAAAAATTGTAAAAAATTAAAAGTTCCTTCTTGGTAATAATATACCTCTTTTTCTATTGATCTGGTCACGTAGATCACGAAAGTTTTTATTTGAGGGGTATGCGACGAATAGTTTAGGAGATATAACGATTTTTGTAGAGAGATTGAATTTTTACGGTT
Source organism: Harmonia axyridis (assembly GCF_914767665.1). Classification (NCBI taxonomy): domain Eukaryota; kingdom Metazoa; phylum Arthropoda; class Insecta; order Coleoptera; family Coccinellidae; genus Harmonia; species Harmonia axyridis. Next base: position 43,682,330 of record NC_059502.1, on the reverse strand, counting down.
TTTTCCAAAAATTTCGAATTCAAATTCCTCCTGAACTATGGGGACTACGGAAAATCGGTGAGCAAAGTTGGTATTGGCAGTTCATGGTTATTCGAATCCCACTCTCGCCTGACAATATATGAGTCGAAAAATTTTCTCGAATTTTCTCGAATTTTTCTTACCCCGGACCTTAAAAAATTGTAAAAAATTGAAAGTTCCTTCTTGGTAATAATATACCTCTTTTTCTATTGATCTGGTCATGTAGATCACGAAAGTTTTTATTTGAGCAGTCCGCGACGAATAGTTTAGGAGATATAACGATTTTTATAGAGAGATTGAATTTTCTCGAATTTTCCTTACCCCGGACCTTGAAAAATCGTAAAAAATCAAAAGATCTTTCTTGGTAATAAAATACCTCTTTTTCTATTGATCTGTTCACGTAGATCACGAAAGTTTTTATTTGAGGGGTCTGCGACGAATAGTTTAGGAGATATAACGATTTTTGTAGAGAGATTGAATTTTCTCGAATTTTCCTTACCCCGGACCTTAAAAAATTGTAAAAAATTAAAAGTTCCTTCTTGGTGATAATATACCTCTTTTTCTATTGATCTGTTCACGTAGATCACGAAAGTTTTTATATGAGGTGTCTGCGACGAATAGTTTAGGAGATATAACGATTTTTGTAGAGAGATTGATTTTTCTCGAATTTTCCTTACCCCGGACCTTAAAAAATTGTAAAAAATTAAAAGTTCCTTCTTGGTGATAATATACCTCTTTTTCTATTGATCTGTTCACGTAGTTCACGAAGATCACGAAAGTTTTTATTTGAGGGGTCTGCGACGAATAGTTTAGGAGATATAACGATTTTTGTAGAGAGATTGAATTTTCTCGAATTTTCCTTACCCCGGACCTTGAAAAATTGTAAAAAATTAAAAGTTCCTTCTTGGTAATAATATACCTCTTTTTCTATTGATCTGGTCACGTAGATCACGAAAGTTTTTATTTGAGGGGTATGCGACGAATAGTTTAGGAGATATAACGATTTTTGTAGAGAGATTGAATTTTTACGGTTTTTTCCAAAAATTTCGAATTCAAATTTCTCCTAAACTATGGGGACTACGGAAAATCGGTAAGCAGAGTTGGTGTTGGCAGTTCATGGTTATTCGAATCCCACTCTCGCCTGACAATATTTGAGTCGAAAAATTTTCTCGAATTTTCCTTACCCCGGACCTTAAAAAATTGTAAAAAATTGAAAGTTCCTTCTTGGTAATAATATACCTCTTTTTCTATTGATCTGGTCACGTAGATCACGAAAGTTTTTACTTGAGGGGTATGCGACGAATAGTTTAGGAGATATAACGATTTTTGTAGAGAGATTGAATTTTCTCGAATTTTCCTAAACCCGGACCTTGAAAAATTGTAAAAAATTAAAAGATCTTTCTTGGTAATAAAATACCTCTTTTTCTATTGATCTGTTCACGTAGATCACGAAAGTTTTTATTTGAGGGGTCTGCGACGAAAAGTTTAGGAGATATAACGATTTTTGTAGAGAGATTGAATTTTCTCGAATTTTCCTTACCCCCGACTTTAAAAAATTGTAAAAAATTAAAAGTTCCTTCTTGGTGATAATATACCTCTTTTTGTATTGATGTGTTCACGTAGATCACGAAAGTTTTTATACGAGGGGTCTGCGACGAATAGTTTAGGAGATGTAACGATTTTTATAGAGAGATTGAATTTTTACGGTTTTTTCCGAAAATTTCGACTTCAAATTTCTCCTAAACTATGGGGACTACGGAAAATCGGTGAGCAGAGTTGGTATTGGCAGTTCATGGTTATTGTGTTACTGTTTCTTGAAAATGATGTAACATGTCTTTGAAATAAATACCAATTATTATTATTCGAATCCCACTCTCGCCTGACAATATTTGAGTCGAAAAATTTTCTCGAATTTTCTCGAATTTTTCTTACCCCGGACCTTAAAAAATTGTAAAAAATTGAAAGTTCCTTCTTGGTAATAATATACCTCTTTTTCTATTGATCTGGTCATGTAGATCACGAAAGTTTTTATTTGAGCAGTCTGCGACGAATAGTTTAGGAGATATAACGATTTTTATAGAGAGATTGAATTTTCTCGAATTTTCCTTACCCCGGACCTTGAAAAATTATAAAAAATCAAAAGATCTTTCTTGGTAATAAAATACCTCTTTTTCTATTGATCTGTTCACGTAGATCACGAAAGTTTTTATTTGAGGGGTCTGCGACGAATAGTTTAGGAGATATAACGATTTTTGTAGAGAGATTGAATTTTCTCGAATTTTCCTTACCCCGGACCTTAAAAAATTGTGAAAAATTAAAAGTTCCTTCTTGGTGATAATATACCTCTTTTTCTATTGATCTGTTCACGTAGATCACGAAAGTTTTTATATGAGGTGTCTGCGACGAATAGTTTAGGAGATATAACGATTTTCATAGAGAGATTGAATTTTTACGGTTTTTTCCAAAAATTTCGACTTCAAATTTCTCCTAAACTATGGGGACCACGGAAAATCGGTGAGCAGAGTTGGTATTGGCAGTTCATGGTTATTCGAATCCCACTCTCGCCTGACAATATTTGAGTCGAAAATTTTTCTCGAATTTTCTCGAATTTTTTTTACCCCGGACCTTAAAAAATTGTAAAAAATTGAAAGTTCCTTCTTGGTAATAATATACCTCTTTTTCTATTGATCTGTTCACGTAGATCACGAAAGTTTTTATTTGAGGGGTCTGCGACGAATAGTTTAGGAGATATAACGATTTTTGTAGAGAGATTGAATTTTCTCGAATTTTCCTTACCCCGGACCTTAAAAAATTGTGAAAAATTAAAAGTTCCTTCTTGGTGATAATATACCTCTTTTTCTATTGATCTGTTCACGTAGTTCACGAAGATCACGAAAGTTTTTATTTGAGGGGTCTGCGACGAATAGTTTAGGAGATATAACGATTTTTGTAGAGAGATTGAATTTTCTCGAATTTTCCTTACCCCGGACCTTAAAAAATTGTAAAAAATTAAAAGTTCCTTCTTGGTGATAATATACCTCTTTTTCTATTGATCTGTTCACGTAGATCACGAAAGTTTTTATATGAGGTGTCTGCGACGAATAGTTTAGGAGATATAACGATTTTTGTAGAGAGATTGATTTTTCTCGAATTTTCCTTACCCCGGACCTTAAAAAATTGTAAAAAATTAAAAGTTCCTTCTTGGTGATAATATACCTCTTTTTCTATTGATCTGTTCACGTAGTTCACGAAGACCACGAAAGTTTTTATTTGAGGGGTCTGCCACGAATAGTTTAGGAGATATAACGATTTTTGTAGAGAGATTGAATTTTCTCGAATTTTCCTTACCCCGAACCTTGAAAAATTGTAAAAAATTAAAAGTTCCTTCTTGGTAATAATATACCTCTTTTTCTATTGATCTGGTCACGTAGATCACGAAAGTTTTTATTTGAGGGGTATGCGACGAATAGTTTAGGAGATATAACGATTTTTGTAGAGAGATTGAATTTTTACGGTTTTTTCCAAAAATTTCGAATTCAAATTCCTCCTGAACTATGGGGACTACGGAAAATCGGTGAGCAAAGTTGGTATTGGCAGTTCATGGTTATTCGAATCCCACTCTCGCCTGACAATATATGAGTCGAAAAATTTTCTCGAATTTTCTCGAATTTTTCTTACCCCGGACCTTAAAAAATTGTAAAAAATTGAAAGTTCCTTCTTGGTAATAATATACCTCTTTTTCTATTGATCTGGTCATGTAGATCACGAAAGTTTTTATTTGAGCAGTCCGCGACGAATAGTTTAGGAGATATAACGATTTTTATAGAGAGATTGAATTTTCTCGAATTTTCCTTACCCCGGACCTTGAAAAATCGTAAAAAATCAAAAGATCTTTCTTGGTAATAAAATACCTCTTTTTCTATTGATCTGTTCACGTAGATCACGAAAGTTTTTATTTGAGGGGTCTGCGACGAATAGTTTAGGAGATATAACGATTTTTGTAGAGAGATTGAATTTTCTCGAATTTTCCTTACCCCGGACCTTAAAAAATTGTAAAAAATTAAAAGTTCCTTCTTGGTGATAATATACCTCTTTTTCTATTGATCTGTTCACGTAGATCACGAAAGTTTTTATATGAGGTGTCTGCGACGAATAGTTTAGGAGATATAACGATTTTTGTAGAGAGATTGATTTTTCTCGAATTTTCCTTACCCCGGACCTTAAAAAATTGTAAAAAATTAAAAGTTCCTTCTTGGTGATAATATACCTCTTTTTTTATTGATCTGTTCACGTAGTTCACGAAGATCACGAAAGTTTTTATTTGAGGGGTCTGCGACGAATAGTTTAGGAGATATAACGATTTTTGTAGAGAGATTGAATTTTCTCGAATTTTCCTTACCCCGGACCTTGAAAAATTGTAAAAAATTAAAAGTTCCTTCTTGGTAATAATATACCTCTTTTTCTATTGATCTGGTCACGTAGATCACGAAAGTTTTTATTTGAGGGGTATGCGACGAATAGTTTAGGAGATATAACGATTTTTGTAGAGAGATTGAATTTTTACGGTTTTTTCCAAAAATTTCGAATTCAAATTTCTCCTAAACTATGGGGACTACGGAAAATCGGTAAGCAGAGTTGGTGTTGGCAGTTCATGGTTATTCGAATCCCACTCTCGCCTGACAATATTTGAGTCGAAAAATTTTCTCGAATTTTCCTTACCCCGGACCTTAAAAAATTGTAAAAAATTGAAAGTTCCTTCTTGGTAATAATATACCTCTTTTTCTATTGATCTGGTCACGTAGATCACGAAAGTTTTTACTTGAGGGGTATGCGACGAATAGTTTAGGAGATATAACGATTTTTGTAGAGAGATTGAATTTTCTCGAATTTTCCTAAACCCGGACCTTGAAAAATTGTAAAAAATTAAAAGATCTTTCTTGGTAATAAAATACCTCTTTTTCTATTGATCTGTTCACGTAGATCACGAAAGTTTTTATTTGAGGGGTCTGCGACGAAAAGTTTAGGAGATATAACGATTTTTGTAGAGAGATTGAATTTTCTCGAATTTTCCTTACCCCCGACTTTAAAAAATTGTAAAAAATTAAAAGTTCCTTCTTGGTGATAATATACCTCTTTTTGTATTGATGTGTTCACGTAGATCACGAAAGTTTTTATACGAGGGGTCTGCGACGAATAGTTTAGGAGATGTAACGATTTTTATAGAGAGATTGAATTTTTACGGTTTTTTCCGAAAATTTCGACTTCAAATTTCTCCTAAACTATGGGGACTACGGAAAATCGGTGAGCAGAGTTGGTATTGGCAGTTCATGGTTATTGTGTTACTGTTTCTTGAAAATGATGTAACATGTCTTTGAAATAAATACCAATTATTATTATTCGAATCCCACTCTCGCCTGACAATATTTGAGTCGAAAAATTTTCTCGAATTTTCTCGAATTTTTCTTACCCCGGACCTTAAAAAATTGTAAAAAATTGAAAGTTCCTTCTTGGTAATAATATACCTCTTTTTCTATTGATCTGGTCATGTAGATCACGAAAGTTTTTATTTGAGCAGTCTGCGACGAATAGTTTAGGAGATATAACGATTTTTATAGAGAGATTGAATTTTCTCGAATTTTCCTTACCCCGGACCTTGAAAAATTAAAAAAAATCAAAAGATCTTTCTTGGTAATAAAATACCTCTTTTTCTATTGATCTGTTCACGTAGATCACGAAAGTTTTTATTTGAGGGGTCTGCGACGAATAGTTTAGGAGATATAACGATTTTTGTAGAGAGATTGAATTTTCTCGAATTTTCCTTACCCCGGACCTTAAAAAATTGTGAAAAATTAAAAGTTCCTTCTTGGTGATAATATACCTCTTTTTCTATTGATCTGTTCACGTAGATCACGAAAGTTTTTATATGAGGTGTCTGCGACGAATAGTTTAGGAGATATAACGATTTTCATAGAGAGATTGAATTTTTACGGTTTTTTCCAAAAATTTCGACTTCAAATTTCTCCTAAACTATGGGGACCACGGAAAATCGGTGAGCAGAGTTGGTATTGGCAGTTCATGGTTATTCGAATCCCACTCTCGCCTGACAATATTTGAGTCGAAAATTTTTCTCGAATTTTCTCGAATTTTTTTTACCCCGGACCTTAAAAAATTGTAAAAAATTGAAAGTTCCTTCTTGGTAATAATATACCTCTTTTTCTATTGATCTGTTCACGTAGATCACGAAAGTTTTTATTTGAGGGGTCTGCGACGAATAGTTTAGGAGATATAACGATTTTTGTAGAGAGATTGAATTTTCTCGAATTTTCCTTACCCCGGACCTTAAAAAATTGTGAAAAATTAAAAGTTCCTTCTTGGTGATAATATACCTCTTTTTCTATTGATCTGTTCACGTAGTTCACGAAGATCACGAAAGTTTTTATTTGAGGGGTCTGCGACGAATAGTTTAGGAGATATAACGATTTTTGTAGAGAGATTGAATTTTCTCGAATTTTCCTTACCCCGGACCTTGAAAAATTGTAAAAAATCAAAAGATCTTTCTTGGTAATAAAATACCTCTTTTTCTATTGATCTGTTCACGTAGATCACGAAAGTTTTTATTTGAGGGGTCTGCGACGAATAGTTTAGGAGATATAACGATTTTTATAGAGAGATTGAATTTTTACGGTTTTTTCCAAAAATTTCGACTTCAAATTTCTCCTAAACTATGGGGACTACGGAAAATCGGTGAGCAGAGTTGGTATTGGCAGTTCATGGTTATTCGAATCCCACTCTCGCCTGACAATATTTGAGTCGAAAAATTTTCTCGAATTTTCTCGAATTTTTTTTACCCCGGACCTTAAAAAATTGTAAAAAATTGAAAGTTCCTCTTTTTCTATTGATCTGGTCATGTAGATCACGAAAGTTTTCATTTGAGCAATCTGCGACGAATAGTTTAGGAGATATAACGATTTTTATAGAGAGATTGAATTTTCTCGAATTTTCCTTACCCCGGACCTTGAAAAATTGTAAAAAATCAAAAGATCTTTCTTGGTAATAAAATACCTCTTTTTCTATTGATCTGTTCACGTAGATCACGAAAGTTTTTATTTGAGGGGTCTGCGACGAATAGTTTAGGAGATATAACGATTTTTGTAGAGAGATTGAATTTTCTCGAATTTTCCTTACCCCGGACCTCAAAAAATTGTAAAAAATTAAAAATTCCTTCTTGGTGATAATATACCTCTTTTTCTATTGATCTGTTCACGTAGTTCACGAAGATCACGAAAGTTTTTATTTGAGGGGTCTGCGACGAATAGTTTAGGAGATATAACGATTTTTGTAGTGAGATTGAATTTTCTCGAATTTTCCTTACCCCGGACCTTAAAAAATTGTAAAAAATTAAAAGTTCCTTCTTGGTAATAATATACCTCTTTTTCTATTGATCTGGTCATGTAGATCACGAAAGTTTTTATTTGAGCAGTCCGCGACGAATAGTTTAGGAGATATAACGATTTTTATAGAGAGATTGAATTTTCTCGAATTTTCCTTACCCCGGACCTTAAAAAATTGTAAAAAATCAAAAGATCTTTCTTGGTAATAAAATACCTCTTTTTCTATTGATCTGTTCACGTAGATCACGAAAGTTTTTATTTGAGGGGTCTGCGACGAATAGTTTAGGAGATATAACGATTTTTGTTGAGAGATTGAGTTTTCTCGAATTTTCCTTACCCCGGACCTTAAAAAATTGTAAAAAATTAAAAGTTCCTTCTTGGTGATAATATACCTCTTTTTCTATTGATCTGTTCACGTAGTTCACGAAGATCACGAAAGTTTTTATTTGAGGGGTCTGCGACGAATAGTTTAGGAGATATAACGATTTTTGTAGTGAGATTGAATTTTCTCGAATTTTCCTTACCCCGGACCTTAAAAAATTGTAAAAAATTAAAAGTTCCTTCTTGGTAATAATATACCTCTTTTTCTATTGATCTGGTCATGTAGATCACGAAAGTTTTTATTTGAGCAGTCTGCGACGAATAGTTTAGGAGATATAACGATTTTTATAGAGAGATTGAATTTTCTCGAATTTTCCTCACCCCGGACCTTGAAAAATTGTAAAAAATCAAAAGATCTTTCTTGGTAATAAAATACCTCTTTTTCTATTGATCTGTTCACGTAGATCACGAAAGTTTTTATTTGAGGGGTCTGCGACGAATAGTTTAGGAGATATAACGATTTTTGTAGAGAGATTGAATTTTCTCGAATTTTCCTCACCCCGGACCTTAAAAAATTGTGAAAAATTAAAAGTTCCTTCTTGGTGATAATATAACTCTTTTTCTATTGATCTGTTCACGTAGTTCACGAAGATCACGAAAGTTTTTATTTGAGGGGTCTGCGACGAATAGTTTAGGAGATATAACGATTTTTGTAGAGAGATTGAATTTTCTCGAATTTTCCTTACCCCCGACTTTAAAAAATTGTAAAAAATTAAAAGTTCCTTCTTGGTGATAATATACCTCTTTTTGTATTGATGTGTTCACGTAGATCACGAAAGTTTTTATACGAGGGGTCTGCGACGAATAGTTTAGGAGATGTAACGATTTTTATAGAGAGATTGAATTTTTACGGTTTTTTCCGAAAATTTCGACTTCAAATTTCTCCTAAACTATGGGGACTACGGAAAATCGGTGAGCAGAGTTGGTATTGGCAGTTCATGGTTATTGTGTTACTGTTTCTTGAAAATGATGTAACATGTCTTTGAAATAAATACCAATTATTATTATTCGAATCCCACTCTCGCCTGACAATATTTGAGTCGAAAAATTTTCTCGAATTTTCTCGAATTTTTCTTACCCCGGACCTTAAAAAATTGTAAAAAATTGAAAGTTCCTTCTTGGTAATAATATACCTCTTTTTCTATTGATCTGGTCATGTAGATCACGAAAGTTTTTATTTGAGCAGTCTGCGACGAATAGTTTAGGAGATATAACGATTTTTATAGAGAGATTGAATTTTCTCGAATTTTCCTTACCCCGGACCTTGAAAAAATAATAAAAAATCAAAAGATCTTTCTTGGTAATAAAATACCTCTTTTTCTATTGATCTGTTCACGTAGATCACGAAAGTTTTTATTTGAGGGGTCTGCGACGAATAGTTTAGGAGATATAACGATTTTTGTAGAGAGATTGAATTTTCTCGAATTTTCCTTACCCCGGACCTTAAAAAATTGTGAAAAATTAAAAGTTCCTTCTTGGTGATAATATACCTCTTTTTCTATTGATCTGTTCACGTAGATCACGAAAGTTTTTATATGAGGTGTCTGCGACGAATAGTTTAGGAGATATAACGATTTTCATAGAGAGATTGAATTTTTACGGTTTTTTCCAAAAATTTCGACTTCAAATTTCTCCTAAACTATGGGGACCACGGAAAATCGGTGAGCAGAGTTGGTATTGGCAGTTCATGGTTATTCGAATCCCACTCTCGCCTGACAATATTTGAGTCGAAAATTTTTCTCGAATTTTCTCGAATTTTTTTTACCCCGGACCTTAAAAAATTGTAAAAAATTGAAAGTTCCTTCTTGGTGATAATATACCTCTTTTTCTATTGATCTGTTCACGTAGATCACGAAAGTTTTTATTTGAGGGGTCTGCGACGAATAGTTTAGGAGATATAACGATTTTTGTAGAGAGATTGAATTTTCTCGAATTTTCCTTACCCCGGACCTTAAAAAATTGTGAAAAATTAAAAGTTCCTTCTTGGTGATAATATACCTCTTTTTCTATTGATCTGTTCACGTAGTTCACGAAGATCACGAAAGTTTTTATTTGAGGGGTCTGCGACGAATAGTTTAGGAGATATAACGATTTTTGTAGAGAGATTGAATTTTCTCGAATTTTCCTTACCCCGGACCTTGAAAAATTGTAAAAAATCAAAAGATCTTTCTTGGTAATAAAATACCTCTTTTTCTATTGATCTGTTCACGTAGATCACGAAAGTTTTTATTTGAGGGGTCTGCGACGAATAGTTTAGGAGATATAACGATTTTTATAGAGAGATTGAATTTTTACGGTTTTTTCCAAAAATTTCGACTTCAAATTTCTCCTAAACTATGGGGACTACGGAAAATCGGTGAGCAGAGTTGGTATTGGCAGTTCATGGTTATTCGAATCCCACTCTCGCCTGACAATATTTGAGTCGAAAATTTTTCTCGAATTTTCTCGAATTTTTTTTACCCCGGACCTTAAAAAATTGTAAAAAATTGAAAGTTCCTCTTTTTCTATTGATCTGGTCATGTAGATCACGAAAGTTTTCATTTGAGCAATCTGCGACGAATAGTTTAGGAGATATAACGATTTTTATAGAGAGATTGAATTTTCTCGAATTTTCCTTACCCCGGACCTTGAAAAATTGTAAAAAATCAAAAGATCTTTCTTGGTAATAAAATACCTCTTTTTCTATTGATCTGTTCACGTAGATCACGAAAGTTTTTATTTGAATGGTCTGCGACGAATAGTTTAGGAGATATAACGATTTTTGTAGAGAGATTGAATTTTCTCGAATTTTCCTTACCCCGGACCTCAAAAAATTGTAAAAAATTAAAAATTCCTTCTTGGTGATAATATACCTCTTTTTCTATTGATCTGTTCACGTAGTTCACGAAGATCACGAAAGTTTTTATTTGAGGGGTCTGCGACGAATAGTTTAGGAGATATAACGATTTTTGTAGTGAGATTGAATTTTCTCGAATTTTCCTTACCCCGGACCTTAAAAAATTGTAAAAAATTAAAAGTTCCTTCTTGGTAATAATATACCTCTTTTTCTATTGATCTGGTCATGTAGATCACGAAAGTTTTTATTTGAGCAGTCCGCGACGAATAGTTTAGGAGATATAACGATTTTTATAGAGAGATTGAATTTTCTCGAATTTTCCTTACCCCGGACCTTAAAAAATTGTAAAAAATCAAAAGATCTTTCTTGGTAATAAAATACCTCTTTTTCTATTGATCTGTTCACGTAGATCACGAAAGTTTTTATTTGAGGGGTCTGCGACGAATAGTTTAGGAGATATAACGATTTTTGTTGAGAGATTGAGTTTTCTCGAATTTTCCTTACCCCGGACCTTAAAAAATTGTAAAAAATTAAAAGTTCCTTCTTGGTGATAATATACCTCTTTTTCTATTGATCTGTTCACGTAGTTCACGAAGATCACGAAAGTTTTGATTTGAGGGGTCTGCGACGAATAGTTTAGGAGATATAACGATTTTTGTAGAGAGATTGAATTTTCTCGAATTTTCCTTACCCCGGACCATAAAAAATTGTAAAAAATTAAAAGTTCCTTCTTGGTGATAATATACCTCTTTTTCTATTGATGTGTTCACGTAGATCACGAAAGTTTTTATATGAGGGGTCTGCAACGAATAGTTTATGAGATGTAACGATTTTTATAGAGAGATTGAATTTTTACGGTTTTTTCCAAAAATTTCGACTTCAAATTTCTCCTAAACTATGGGGACTACGGAAAATCGGTGAGCAGAGTTGGTATTGGCAGTTCATGGTTATTCGAATCCCACTCTCGCCTGACAATATTTGAGTCGAAAAATTTTCTCGAATTTTCTCGAATTTTTCTTACCCCGGACCTTTAAAAATTGTAAAAAATTGAAAGTTCCTTCTTGGTAATAATATACCTCTTTTTCTATTGATCTGGTCATGTAGATCACGAAAGTTTTTATTTGAGCAGTCTGCGACGAATAGTTTAGGAGATATAACGATTTTTATAGAGAGATTGAATTTTCTCGAATTTTCCTCACCCCGGACCTTGAAAAATTGTAAAAAATCAAAAGATCTTTCTTGGTAATAAAATACCTCTTTTTCTATTGATCTGTTCACGTAGATCACGAAAGTTTTTATTTGAGGGGTCTGCGACGAATAGTTTAGGAGATATAACGATTTTTGTAGAGAGATTGAATTTTCTCGAATTTTCCTCACCCCGGACCTTAAAAAATTGTGAAAAATTAAAAGTTCCTTCTTGGTGATAATATAACTCTTTTTCTATTGATCTGTTCACGTAGTTCACGAAGATCACGAAAGTTTTTATTTGAGGGGTCTGCGACGAATAGTTTAGGAGATATAACGATTTTTGTAGAGAGATTGAATTTTCTCGAATTTTCCTTACCCCGGACCTTAAAAAATTGTAAAAAATTAAAAGTTCCTTCTTGGTGATAATATACCTCTTTTTCTATTGATCTGTTCACGTAGATCACGAAAGTTTTTATATGAGGTGTCTGCGACGAATAGTTTAGGAGATATAACGATTTTTATAGAGAGATTGAATTTTTACGGTTTTTTCCAAAAATTTCGACTTCAAATTTCTCCTAAACTATGGGGACTACGGAAAATCGGTAAGCAGAGTTGGTATTGGCAGTTCATGGTTATTCGAATCCCACTCTCGCCTGACAATATTTGAGTCGAAAAATTTTCTCGAATTTTCCTTACCCCGGACCTTAAAATATTGTAAAAAATCAAAAGTTCCTTCTTGGTGATAATATACCTCTTTATCTATTGATCTGTTCACGTAGATCACGAAAGTTTTTATATGAGGGGTCTGCGACGAATAGTTTAGGAGATATAACGATTTTTATAGAGAGATTGAATTTTTACGGTTTTTTCCAAAAATTTCGACTTCAAATTTCTCCTAAACTATGGGGACTACGGAAAATAGGTAAGCAGAGTTGGTATTGGCAGTTCATGATTATTCGAATTCCACTCACGAATGACAATATTTGAGTCGAAGAATTTTCTCGAATTTTCCTTACCCCGGACCTTAAAAAATTGAAAAAAATTAAAAGTTCCTTCTTGGTAATAATATACCTCTTTTTCTATTGATCTGGTCACGTAGATCACGAAAGTTTTTATTTGAGGGGTTTGCGACGAATAGTTTAGGAGATATAACGTTTTTTGTAGAGAGATTGAATTTTTACGGTTTTTTCCAAAAATTTCGAATTCAAATTTCTCCTAAACTATGGGGACTACGGAAAATCGGTAAGCAGAGTTGGTATTGGCAGTTCATGGTTATTCGAATCCCACTCTCGCCTGACAATATTTGAGTCGAAAAATTTTCTCGAATTTTCTCGAATTTTCCTTACCCCGGACCTTAAAAAATTGTAAAAAATTAAAAGTTCCTTTTTGGTAATAATATACCTCTTTTTCTATTGATCTGGTCATGTAGATCACGAAAGTTTTTATTTGAGGAGTCTGCGACGAATAGTTTAGGAGATATAACGATTTTTATAGAGAGATTGAATTTTCTCGAATTTTCCTTACCCCGGACCTTGAAAAATTGTAAAAAATTAAAAGATCTTTTTTGGTAATAAAATACCTCTTTTTCTATTGATCTGTTCACGTAGATCACGAAAGTTTTTATTTGAGGGGTCTGCGACGAATAGTTTAGGAGATATAACGATTTTTGTAGAGAGATTGAATTTTCTCGAATTTTCCTTACCCCGGACCTTAAAAAATTGTAAAAAATTAAAAGTTCCTTCTTGGTGATAATATACCTCTTTTTCTATTGATCTGTTCACGTAGATCACGAAAGTTTTTATATGAGGGGTCTGCGACGAATAGTTTAGGAGATATAACGATTTTTATAGAGAGATTGAATTTTTACGGTTTTTTCCAAAAATTTCGACTTCAAATTTCTCCTAAACTATGGGGACTACGGAAAATAGGTAAGCAGAGTTGGTATTGGCAGTTCATGATTATTCGAATTCCACTCACGAATGACAATATTTGAGTCGAAGAATTTTCTCGAATTTTCCTTACCCCGGACCTTAAAAAATTGTAAAAAATTAAAAGTTCCTTCTTGGTAATAATATACCTCTTTTTCTATTGATCTGGTCACGTAGATCACGAAAGTTTTTATTTGAGGTGTTTGCGACGAATAGTTTAGGAGATATAACGATTTTTGTAGAGAGATTGAATTTTTACGGTTTTTTCCAAAAATTTCGAATTCAAATTTCTCCTAAACTATGGGGACTACGGAAAATCGGTAAGCAGAGTTGGTATTGGCAGTTCATGGTTATTCGAATCCCACTCTCGCCTGACAATATTTGAGTCGAAAAATTTTCTCGAATTTTCCTTACCCCGGACCTTAAAAAATTGTAAAAAATTAAAAGTTCCTTCTTGGTAATAATATACCTCTTTTTCTATTGATCTGGTCATGTAGATCACGAAAGTTTTTATTTGAGGAGTCTGCGACGAATAGTTTAGGAGATATAACGATTTTTATAGAGAGTTTGAATTTTCTCGAATTTTCCTTACCCCGGACTTCGAAAAATTGTAAAAAATTAAAAGATCTTTCTTGGTAATGAAATACCTCTTTTTCTATTGATCTGTTCACGAAGATCACGAAAGTTTTTATTTGAGGGGTCTGCGACGAATAGTTTAGGAGATATAACGATTTTTGTAGAGAGATTGAATTTTCTCGAATTTTCCTTACCCCGGACCTTAAAAAATTGTAAAAAATTAAAAGTTCCTTCTTGGTGATAATATACCTCTTTTTCTATCGATCTGTTCACGTAGATCACGAAAGTTTTTATATGAGGGGTCTGCGACGAATAGTTTAGGAGATATAACGATTTTTATAGAGAGATTGAATTTTTACGGTTTTTTCCAAAAATTTCGACTTCAAATTTCTCCTAAACTATGGGGACTACGGAAAATCGGTGAGCAGAGTTGGTATTGGCAGTTCATGATTATTCGAATTCCACTCACGAATGACAATATTTGAGTCGAAGAATTTTCTCGAATTTTCCTTACCCCGGACCTTAAAAAATTGTAAAAAATTAAAAGTTCCTTCTTGGTAATTATATACCTCTTTTTCTATTGATCTGGTCACGTAGATCACGAAAGTTTTTATTTGAGGGGTTTGCGACGAATAGTTTAGGAGATATAACGATTTTTGTAGAGAGATTGAATTTTTACGGTTTTTTCCAAAAATTTCGAATTCAAATTTCTCCTAAACTATGGGGACTACGGAAAATCGGTAAGCAGAGTTGGTATTGGCAGTTCATGGTTATTCGAATCCCACTCTCGCCTGACAATATTTGAGTCGAAAAATTTTCTCGAATTTTCCTTACCCCGGACCTTAAAAAATTGTAAAAAATTAAAAGTTCCTTCTTGGTAATAATATACCTCTTTTTCAATTGATCTGGTCATGTAGATCACGAAAGTTTTTATTTGAGGAGTCTGCGACGAATAGTTTAGGAGATATAACGATTTTTATAGAGAGATTGAATTTTCTCGAATTTTCCTTACCCCGGACCTTGAAAAATTGTAAAAAATTAAAAGATCTTTTTTGGTAATAAAATACCTCTTTTTCTATTGATCTGTTCACGTAGATCACGAAAGTTTTTATTTGAGGGGTCTGCGACGAATAGTTTAGGAGATATAACGATTTTTGTAGAGAGATTGAATTTTCTCGAATTTTCCTTACCCCGGACCTTAAAAAATTGTAAAAAATTAAAAGTTCCTTCTTGGTGATAATATACCTCTTTTTCTATTGATCTGTTCACGTAGATCACGAAAGTTTTTATATGAGGGGTCTGCGACGAATAGTTTAGGAGATATAACGATTTTTATAGAGAGATTGAATTTTTACGGTTTTTTCCAAAAATTTCGACTTCAAATTTCTCCTAAACTATGGGGACTACGGAAAATAGGTAAGCAGAGTTGGTATTGGCAGTTCATGATTATTCGAATTCCACTCACGAATGACAATATTTGAGTCGAAGAATTTTCTCGAATTTTCCTTACCCCGGACCTTAAAAAATTGTAAAAAATTAAAAGTTCCTTCTTGGTAATAATATACCTCTTTTTCTATTGATCTGGTCACGTAGATCACGAAAGTTTTTATTTGAGGTGTTTGCGACGAATAGTTTAGGAGATATAACGATTTTTGTAGAGAGATTGAATTTTTACGGTTTTTTCCAAAAATTTCGAATTCAAATTTCTCCTAAACTATGGGGACTACGGAAAATCGGTAAGCAGAGTTGGTATTGGCAGTTCATGGTTATTCGAATCCCACTCTCGCCTGACAATATTTGAGTCGAAAAATTTTCTCGAATTTTCCTTACCCCGGACCTTAAAAAATTGTAAAAAATTAAAAGTTCCTTCTTGGTAATAATATACCTCTTTTTCTATTGATCTGGTCATGTAGATCACGAAAGTTTTTATTTGAGGAGTCTGCGACGAATAGTTTAGGAGATATAACGATTTTTATAGAGAGATTGAATTTTCTCGAATTTTCCTTACCCCGGACTTCGAAAAATTGTAAAAAATTAAAAGATCTTTCTTGGTAATGAAATACCTCTTTTTCTATTGATCTGTTCACGAAGATCACGAAAGTTTTTATTTGAGGGGTCTGCGACGAATAGTTTAGGAGATATAACGATTTTTGTAGAGAGATTGAATTTTCTCGAATTTTTTTACCCCGGACCTTAAAAAATTGTAAAAAATTAAAAGTTCCTTCTTGGTGATAATAGACCTCTTTTTCTATCGATCTGTTCACGTAGATCACGAAAGTTTTTATATGAGGGGTCTGCGACGAATAGTTTAGGAGATATAACGATTTTTATAGAGAGATTGAATTTTTACGGTTCTTTCCAAAAATTTCGACTTCAAATTTCTCCTAAACTATGGGGACTACGGAAAATCGGTGAGCAGAGTTGGTATTGGCAGTTCATGATTATTCGAATTCCACTCACGAATGACAATATTTGAGTCGAAGAATTTTCTCGAATTTTCCTTACCCCGGACTTTAAAAAATTGTAAAAAATTAAAAGTTCCTTCTTGGTAATTATATACCTCTTTTTCTATTGATCTGGTCACGTAGATCACGAAAGTTTTTATTTGAGGGGTTTGCGACGAATAGTTTAGGAGATATAACGATTTTTGTAGAGAGATTGAATTTTTACGGTTTTTTCCAAAAATTTCGAATTCAAATTTCTCCTAAACTATGGGGACTACGGAAAATCGGTAAGCAGAGTTGGTATTGGCAGTTCATGGTTATTCGAATCCCACTCTCGCCTGACAATATTTGAGTCGAAAAATTTTCTCGAATTTTCTCGAATTTTCCTTACCTCGGACCTTAAAAAATTGTAAAAAATCAAAAGTTCCTTCTTGGTAATAATATACCCCTTTTTCTATTGATCTGGTCATGAAGATCACGAAATTTTTTATTTGAGGAGTCTGCGACGAATAGTTTAGGAGATATAACGATTTTTATAGAGAGATTGAATTTTCTCGAATTTTCCTTACCCCGGACCTTGAAAAATTGTAAAAAATTAAAAGATCTTTCTTGGTAATAAAATACCTCTTTTTCTATTGATCTGTTCACGTAGATCACGAAAGTTTTTATTTGAGGGGTCTGCGACGAAAAGTTTAGGAGATATAGCGATTTTTGTAGAGAGATTGAATTTTCTCGAATTTTCCTTACCCCGGACCTCAAAAAATTGTAAAAAATTAAAAACTCCTTCTTGGTGATAATATACCTCTTTTTCTATTGATGTGTTCACGTAGATCACGAAAGTTTTTATATGAGGGGTCTGCGACGAATAGTTTAGGAGATATAACGATTTTTATAGAGAGATTGAATTTTTACGGTTTTTTCCAAAAATTTCGACTTCAAATTTCTCCTAAACTATGGGGACTACGGAAAATCGGTAAGCAGAGTTGGTATTGGCAGTTCATGGTTATTCCAAAAATTTCGAATTCAAATTTCTCCTAAACCATGGGGACTACGGAAAATCGGTAAGCAGAGTTGGTATTGGCAGTTCATGATTATTCGAATTCCACTCACGAATGACAATATTTGAGTCGAAGAATTTTCTCGAATTTTCCTTACCCCGGACCTTAAAAAATTGTAAAAAATGAAAAGTTCCTTCTTGGTAATAATATACCTCTTTTTCTATTGATCTGGTCACGTAGATCACGAAAGTTTTTATTTGAGGGGTTTGCGACGAATAGTTTAGGAGATATAACGATTTTTGTAGAGAGATTGAATTTTTACGGTTTTTTCCAAAAATTTCGAATTCAAATTTCTCCTAAACCATGAAGACTACGGAAAATCGGTAAGCAGAGTTGGTATTAGCAGTTCATGGTTATTCGAATCCCACTCTCGCCTAACAATATTTGAGTCGAAAAATTTTCTCGAATTTTCTCGAATTTTCCTTACCCCGGACCTTAAAAAATTGTAAAAAATTTAAAGTTCCTTCTTGGTAATAATATACCTCTTTTTCTATTGATCTGGTCATGTAGATCACGAAAGTTTTTATTTGAGGAGTCTGCGACGAATAGTTTAGGAGATATAATGATTTTCATAGAGAGATTGAATTTTCTCGAATTTTCCTCACCCCGGACCTTGAAAAATTGTAAAAAATTAAAAGATCTTTCTTGGTAATAAAATACCTCTTTTTCTATTGATCTGTTCACGTAGATCACGAAAGTTTTTATTTGAGGTGTCTGCGGCGAATAGTTTAGGAGATATAACGATTTTTGTAGAGAGATTGAATTTTCTCGAATTTTCCTTACCCCGGACCTTAAAAAATTGTAAAAAATTAAAAGTTCCTTCTTTGTGATAATATACCTCTTTTTCTATTGATCTGTTCACGTAGATCACGAAAGTTTTTATATGAGGGGTCTGCGACGAATAGTTTAGGAGATATAACGATTTTTATAGAGAGATTGAATTTTTACGGTTTTTTCCAAAAATTTCGACTTCAAATTTCTCCTAAACTATGGGGACTACGGAAAATAGGTAAGCAGTGTTGGTATTGGCAGTTCATGATTATTCGAATTCCACTCACGAATGACAATATTTGAGTCGAAGAATTTTCTCGAATTTTCCTTACCCCGGACCTTAAAAAATTGTAAAAAATTAAAAGTTCCTTCTTGGTAATAATATACCTCTTTTTCTATTGATCTGGTCACGTAGATCACGAAAGTTTTTATTTGAGGGGTTTGCGACGAATAGTTTAGGAGATATAACGATTTTTGTAGAGAGATTGAATTTTCTCGAATTTTCCTTACCCCGGACCTTAAAAAATTGTAAAAAATTAAAAAATCCTTCTTGGTAATAATATACCTCTTTTTATATTGATCTGGTCACGTAGATCATGAAAGTTTTTATTTGAGGGGTTCGCGACGAATAGTTTAGGAGATATAACGATTTTTTTAGAGAGATTGAATTTTTACGGTTTTTTCCAAAAATTTCGAATTCAAATTTCTCCTAAACTATGGGGACTACGGAAAATCGGAAAGCAGAGTTGGTATTGGCAGTTCATGGTTATTCGAATCCAACTCTCGCCGACAATATTTGAGTCGAAAAATTTTCTCGAATTTTCTCGAATTTTCCTTACCCCGGACCTTAAAAAATTGTAAAAAATTAATAGTTCCTTCTTGGTAATAATATACCTCTTTTTCTATTGATCTGGTCATGTAGATCACGAAAGTTTTTATTTGAGGAGTCTGCGACGAATAGTTTAGGAGATATAACGATTTTCATAGAGAGATTGAATTTTCTCGAATTTTCCTCACCCCGGACCTTGAAAAATTGTAAAAAATTAAAAGATCTTTCTTGGTAATAAAATACCTCTTTTTCTATTGATCTGTTCACGTAGATCACGAAAGTTTTTATTTGAGGGAACTGCGGCGAATAGTTTAGGAGATATAACGATTTTTGTAGAGAGATTGAATTTTCTGAAGTTTCGTCTCCGGTTTTATGGATTCTTGAACAGAGAAGTCCTCCGAATATATCACTAATCGGTGTCTTGTCCATTTGTATTTCTCTTGTTACATTCCCTTCGTTCCTAGGACCAATAACTTTCCAATCATCCACATCTATTTTCACTTCTTTTTTAGCTGCTTGAATATTTTCGTCATGGCTAATCAATTTCATTATTCCCATCATTTCATCATTGAGTCCATTCAACAGAAGGCCCAAGATTTCTTCGGCGTCTTCTTGTCGGCCTTCAACAAGGAAAGAATCGCTACGTGTTCCGTTTAGCATCGTATAAAACGATGAGGCCTCAAACGAATTGCCATTGTCTATATTGACGAAAGTTTGCTTCTTGTTTTTCTTTTTTGAACCTGACTTGCGTCTTACATTGGGCAGATTATCGAAGTTATTCATAAATTTACACCTGGAATAGTTGAATAATGAAAATACATATATAAAATTGTTATTCAATCAAAGTTGCAAATTATATTAATTTATACTTACATATTTTCACTCATTGTTATTGATTTCAGTGCATTATTGTGAGTGAAGTTCTCTGATAGCCGTTTGAGGAGATTACAAAGTGGTGGGCAAGCAAGTAAGGCTTGTAATATTGAGTTTATATAACGAAAGTTACTTTTGTTTCGTAAACCCCTGGGTTTAAAACTGGTTTGGGTCCCATCAATTTTATAGTTCTTGAGAAATTCTGAAAATTAAAAAATATTACTAACCATGATAGAAACTTGAATTTTCACTGGTATTTGTAGGTGAAAACCAAAGCATTCCACTTTTCATCAAGTAAAATGGGTTCAACTAAGTAAAATAATTATCTACTGTAGATGTAAGCAAATTGTTAGTTGAAAGTAAGATAAATATATAAAAAAAGATATGGTTTTGAACTCACCTCCTAACATATGGGTGGCTGAATCTATTTTTTTGACTACTTTTGTATGGTTTAAAGATGTTACATGTGAATCATTAATTTTATTATCTATTTTCTCATTCGAAATTGTTTTAACATCTTTATCAAATAGACTAGCCCATGATTTTTTCCATACATTTACTGTGGGCTCCTCAATTTTAGATTCATTTTTATCCGAGATGCTACTTTCAATTTTTTCAATTGTCCTATTGGAAATTGTATCATTTTTGATTATCTCTGTATTATCTCTTGCAATAATTTCAACTGTTTTTACAGCTCAACTAGGGGGAGTTGAAGGTTTCGAATGTTTTCCTGTCATCTCATTCTGGATAAAAGGTTTTGTGATTGATAATCCATTGTAATTGATTACAGATTTTCTACACTCATTTTCTGAAAATGTTGATATTAGTTTGTAGTGACTCGGTTTGCTCAGAGATGGCGCCATGGTCGTAATGCGCCACACAACATCGGCCCCGGCGTATTTAAAGGGGTCGACGCAAAGCAACCGATTCACTTCTCACCCGATGGTGTGGGAAGGTGTGTCTTAGGCAGAGATCGCTGGATAGCCTAACCGATGAGTCCACCAGCGATCTCGGGACGAAACACAATACCCCCGGGAGAGGGCGCACCTAAATATTGGCTCGAGACAGACTCGCTAAATTGGTGACCCCGACGTGATGACGGAAAGCTGCGGCGTTGGAGCGCAGAGGCGACTCACTGCCCCGCTCAACGTTACGGCTACTGGGGTGTCCATCGGACACTAGAGCCGATGGCACGCCGAGCCTCGTTTTTTCGTCATCACAGCACGCAAGCGCTCTCTCCCCCCTGGGACCACCTGCGTACCTCCTCCTCAGGAGGGTCTTGGTTACTGGTGAGGGGGTGTGTAGTGACTCGGTTTGCTCAGAGATGGCGCCATGGTCGTAATGCGCCACACAACATCGGCCCCGGCGGATTTAAAGGGGTCGACGCAAAGCAACCGATTCACTTCTCACCCGATGGGTGGGAAGGTGTGTCTTAGGCAGAGATCGCTGGATAGCCTAACCGATGAGTCCACCAGCGATCTCGGGACGAAACACAATACCCCCGGGAGAGGGCGCACCTAAATATTAGCTCGAGAACGACTCGCTAAATTGTGACCCCGACGTGATGGCGGAAAGCTGCGGCGTTGGAGCGCAGAGGCGACTCACTGCCCCGCTCAACGTTACGGCTACTGGGGTGTCCATCGGACACTAGAGCCGATGGCATGCCGAGCCTCGTGTTTCCGTCATCACAGCACGCAAGCGCTCTCTCCCCCCTGGGACCACCTGCGTACCTCCTCCTCAGGAGGGTCTTCGTTACTGGTGAGGGGGTGTGTAGTGACTCGGTTTGCTCAGAGATGGCGCCATGGTCGTAATGCGCCACACAACATCGGCCCCGGCGTATTTAAAGGGGTCGACGCAAAGCAACCGATTCACTTCTCACCCGATGGTGTGGGAAGGTGTGTCTTAGGCAGAGATCGCTGGATAGCCTAACCGATGAGTCCACCAGCGATCTCGGGACGAAACACAATACCCCCGGGAGAGGGCGCACCTAAATATTGGCTCGAGACAGACTCGCCAAAAGTTGATTCATTATTATATTACATATTCATATTGACCATGAATAATTCTTTTAAGATCTCTATACTTACTTGCAGAAAATTTTTGTTTAACTCTACAGGGTAATTTGTATTCACTAGAATTGGTAAATAATATATTATTCATAATACGGACCTCTTCTTCTTCTAACGCAGTTAACTCCAAGAAATGTAGATTCTGAAAAAAAAAATAACAATATAATAGTTGAAATCATTTTGGAAATTATAATATTTCTGTATATAGTATATCCAAAGTCCCTTGAAATAGTCCATAAAAACGCTTGGCCAGAGATAATTGCAAAACAGTCATAAACCAGTAAGGCGAAATTTATATCCCTCAGTGGAAGCAGAAGGCTGAATGATAATGATGTACAGGGTGATTCACCGCGATGGCTTATTGTTTATGGAAAACTAATAATAATTTTCTGCTGAAAATTTCAACAATTTCAGATTACTACCTACTTATTTCAAACGGCACACCCAGTATATTATTGCATTATCAGATAGCTTGGTTGATGATAATTTCAGCAATATGGAAATACTTGAGTATAAGCTGAACAGTTCATAAGTTGAAAAGATTCCTATAGATATCTAATGAAGAGTTTTTTGGAAAAATCTATATTTTTTTATTCATTCAGTCAATTTTACGTAGATATAAAAAGAGAGGGGTCTCAAGCAAACTCTATACTTGAAGAGTTATCGAGGAAAATCTTCAACTGAGGAAAACTGCAATTTCTCATTGAATGGAGTAGTCTATGACTTCCAGAAAACATGAAAAGAAACTAAAAAGTCGAAATTTCTTGAATTGTAATAAATTTTTCGTTAAGAAAGTTGAAAATTCATAAACCAATAAAAAAAAACTAACTACATAAAATATAACTGATTTTTGAAAATATTCGAATAAATGAAAATATCCCTAAGCTAGTATTAAAAAAATTACCTCCATATTCAAACAATTAACTATTTAAACATGAAACTTTCCACTAGAAATATCACTTCAACAACTGTTTATAAAGTAACTCTTTGAAGAATGTTCGCTAAACTGAGGTTACTTTCAATTTGTCAACCCGGCATGGTTGACGAACATAGAATATTTTTCTTCTTCTTAACTATGTACAGGTCGAGCCATATACCTAATGTTAGGGGCAAGTTGCACCATTTGCCTAAACATTGATTGAAATTTCAACATTGATTAATTTCTGATTTCTTTCGAGAAATCATAGAGTAATCAACGTTTAAATTTTTAATTAATGTTTAGGCAAATGGTGCAACTGGCCCTTTGTCTATTGGGTAAAATATAGAAGTGCGCGTGCGCCGCATATTTTTTTGTTCATTCAGTCAATTTTACGTAGATATAAAAAGAGAGGGGTCTCAAGCAAATTTTATACTTAAGGAGATTTCGAGGAAAAACTTCAACTAAGGAAAACTGCAATTTCTCATTGAATGGAGTAGTCTATGACTTCCAGAAAACATGAAAACAAACTAAAAAGTCGAAATTTCATGAATTGTAATAAATTTTTTGTTATGATGGTTGAAAATCCATAAACCAATAAAAAAAAAACTAACTACATGAAATATAACTGATATTTGAAAATATTCGAATAAATTAAAACAACCCTACGCTAGTATTGAAAAAATTACCTCCATATTCAAACAATTTTCTATTTAAACATGAAACTTTCCACTAGAAATATCACTTCAACAACTGTTTATAAAGTAACTCTTGAAAGAATATTCGCTAAACTGAGGTTACTTACAATTTGTCAACCCGGCATGGTTGACGAACATAGAATATTTTTCTTCGTCTTAACTATGTACAGGTCAAGCCATATACCTTATATTAGGGGCCAGTTGCACCATTTGCCTAAACATTGATTAAAATTTAAACATTGATTAATTTCTGATTTCTCTTGAGAAATCATAGAGTAATCAACGTTTAAATTTTTAATTAATGTTTAGGCAAATGGTGCAACTGGCCCTTAGTCTATTAGGTAGAATATAGAAGTGCGCGTGCGCCTCATTTTAAATTTCAATAATAATATATATAATCATAATAATAATTTTCAAACAGATAGTTCCTAAACTGTGCTCGAAATAAAAAATTCCAATCCCACAAAATTATCTGTATTTCGTTTCTTCATTTCCAGCTTAATTTTATTGTAATCTATGGTCCACAGTTCGCATTGAAAAAATGTCCAGCGGACAGGATAAATAGATGGCGCTAGTGTAGCTAGGGGTATATTTGTATTTTGGGGTTTCTGTAATCTGCATTCCGTGGTTTCATGTTAAGCGTGGTTATATTCATAGATAAATACAAATGTACCCCTTATATATGGTTATAATTGATTCTGATAGATGTGGCAAGCTGAAAAATAAATATTAAATTCTGTTGATAATTATAACATAGGTAATGAGAAAACCATTTTCTGTTGATATTTCGACATTTCGATCTTTAGCGGAATATAACAATTATGTTAAATTATTATATTTACTTCAATATTATTTTTGTGTCTCCCGACCAAAGTACAAATTTCCGAAATTATTTTTTGTTCCCGATAATAGGGACATTCGATCTGCCAACCGAAGAAAGCGAACATACTTTTGTTGGATAGCACATATGCCTACTTATGCGTTTCGTCCCTGGCACACACACCGGACTCATCAGGGTGACTTTGGTATAATTGTGTGTGCCGTGTCACAGACGCTTGGGAAATTTATTATTATCGGGAGCCGCCGGGACTCGAACCCGGCACCTTGTCGCATCACGGTGAGTGAGTCTACCTCTTAACGTCTAGGCTACCGAATGCTGTGTTTATTGTTGCTATGTGGAGCTTTATGAGAAGCCGCCACACTTTCATCCTTTTTGAAGTTTTTTATGAAATTTACCTTAGAACATAGAATATACTCTAAGAAATTAGCCTTCTAGCTATTCAGTGAATAGTTTTCTATTCAGTGAGTAGTTGATATTTATGAATATTCGTTACTATTCACTGATGATGATTAGATAGTTGAGTAATTAATCATTTGTGAAGTTAAGAATGAAAGTTTGAATGATCACTTTTCAGGAATAATTGAAGAAAGATATTGAAATTGGAGATCACATATGTTGAAATTGATAGATACAATTGAATTGTAATTATTCATTTCATAGTAGAAACTGGTATTCGTCCAAAGAAACATGAATAGAATTGGGAATTTATAAATAAAAAAATATAAAAATTGAATATAAGATTCTAACATATGAATTCAGCAATAAAGAGTTCTAATAATAACAATATAAGATTCTACATTCGCAATTTAATGCCGTCTTTTTAATCGATTGCAGAGTTTATTCATTTGAAACCTTGCTTTCATATTTCATATGCATTGTCATTTCTAGACATTACTCTATTTCATTGGTCAATTATTGTTTGATTCTGAATTGCGAAACGACGAATTTTTCTATTCTTTTAAATCTGAGGTCTAAAAATGTAAAAGAATTGAATAGACTTAACCAATCCTTATTCAGAAGCAAATTCTAGAGGTTTTAGGCATGTACATTAGTAAATGGTGGAACATCCAAAATGTTACCAAATCGAGGCCTATGCCATTGAATAGTTGGTATCCCAGACAATCGAAACTACTAGCGTACACCAGATGTAAATTATAAGCACAGACCTTCAACTGTAGTAAGAGAGAAATTCAATATATTCTGAGTTCTCATGTCTAATATCCAGGATAATAAAATTTAAAGAAATCCAATCTGACCTTGGACAGAACTTTTTTTTGAGTAATTATTCAACTGAGTTTTGATTTTCAAGTGAATTAGAGTGTAACGTCCTTTTTGCGTCACTGGCGCCTCTGCCAATTGCCCTTCAGCACTTTGCAGTAGTATCTCGAGCGCCAGCCAATTTTAGGGAGAAATTGACAAACCTTACCAGGGCAGCTTAGTGAAGACAGGATTCGGTGTCACCTAGGATGGTAGCGGTGACCAAGTAACAAACAACGCAACAAAATTAATAGGTTTATTGATTCAATTATACAATACAGACAATCTCAGCAAAAACGGGAAATCAGAAAAAGCATAAACTATAGCAATCTGTATACTTCAATTCGGTTACTGAGATGATTTGTACTGTCTACAACTACTGTGTCCTTACCTCACCAATTTAATGTCAGTCAGAACCGTTGAACAAGTTAGTCGGATCCGGGAGCCGGGAAATTATGATATTTGGAGATTGAGAATCGTGGATTTTGTAGAGTCGGGAAGGAATGAAAACTAATCCTAACGCGTTGAAAAACTCCACCGGTACACCACCCTCTCGTTGTCTCTATCAAATGAAACCCTTGAATATTCACTCGTACGAAAGTCACAAGTAAAAATTAGCAAACTCCCCAGAAAAAGACTAACAAGTAAGTTTACTGATGAAAATGGCGATTTTCGACCTCAGAAACGGATTTGTAATTATTGGCGTTCAATTACCAATTTTACTATTTTCCGGTCACCTGGTAACCACTTAACCAAAATGTCTTTTCTAAAACTAAAACTACTGCCTAAACTTCTAAATCTAACTAACTAACTACTGGACTATCTACTACCTAAATCTATCTGAATAACTAACTTTAATATACTACTGAATCCGAAAATCTCTACTATCTAAACTACTGAAAACTAACTATCTGAATGCCTGAACATCAATTTACTATACTGCCTAAACATGAATTTATACTGACTGCCTAAACATGAATTCCCGATTTTGGGTCGGTTACCCCCTTTTATAACGTCGGTGCGGGACGGTGAAGGAATTCGGCCCACGTGACTCTTCATGTCGACAAAAACCTCGTTTTTCGAGAAAATTCTCTTGGCGGAACGTAATCTGACATATGGAAAAAAATATATCAGCGGTAAAAACGCCGAAATAAATAATTTCTTATATTATTTCACTCGGATTATTCGAGGCCCTGGTCGGTTGAAAAACATGAAGCATGGACTTTTTCATTATCGCGGTGAACAATTAATAAATTATTTCCAATATTTACGGAATATATCAGAATGATTAATTTAAACGGAAAACAATAAAATATTCTTTAGACGGAGCCTGATTATTCCTATGGGAATAATCAGACTTCGTTACATCCCCCCTGGTTCGGAAAAATTCAAGTTACGGTGAAACAGAAATTTGAATTCTAAAAACAAACAAAAAAAAAAAAAAAAATAACCGAATACTATCCTGTCTTATTTCGCGGGATATATGGGAAGTACGGGTCTGACTGTTACGTTACGCTATCAAAGACTATAATGTTGTTGTAGACAGTATGACATATAAAAATAAAACTTTGCTCTATGAATCGATGTCAAATTCAAACGTCGTCTTCTTTCTTCTGTCATCCGGGGTGATTTGAATGTTTGGAAATTTCTTCATCTCGGGGTTGTGGAGTAGAACTCATTCCCATTTCCATGAAGTTTCCAAGTGTCGGTGAAAAATTCAAACGCCGTCTCTTCTTCGGTCATCCGGGGTGATTTGAATGTGTACATGTTTGGGGAATTTCTTCATCTCGGGGTTGTGGAGTAGAACTCATTCCCATTTCCATGAAGTTTCCAAGTGTCGGTGAAATAATCTGATGTCAGGTGTGGATTATCCCCTTCTCCGGTGAGTAGTTCCGTGATTTCCATATCTCGATGAATCATGCCATATTATTTCAGAGGGACGTCGAAGTTCCCAGTCAGATGAGTCGAAACCATTCCAAACTCATTGATATACTGGTTGATTTACCTGTGGATATTACAAGGAATCAGTGACTGTATGGTGAAATTTTCAGAACGGTGAAAATTCTTCCAGTTATACAGTTTAAATTATCTATATGAAAATTGAAATGGAATCCAGATGTCCACCAGAGTAATAATTGACAGGTCATGATGTCCAATTCTTCAAGTACTTCTTTCTTGGATGATGACATGAATAAATCTTCAGGAATCATGTCTTCGGTGGAATTGGGCCTACAGCTGATCATCCGATGAAAGGTGTGTTGCCTATCTCCAGCATTCATTCTCATCGGTGAGTATCTAGCCTCTTAGAAAACTTCATCTGTAACACTGCGGAATATTTCAGTAATTTATCAGAACAGTAAGAGATTAGAAATGGCATTCTTCAAATAGATTACACAGTGAAACTACTAATTTATATCTGATGGCCTTTGAAATTCGGGGCAAGTGACTGGAATTGTTTTTATTGTATAATATTCACTGACTTATTATGTACTATTCAGTTTCATCAACATTTACAGATTAAAAATCAGTCTACTAGTCTTGAATATAATGTTATCAGATATTGGGTTAGGCCCTATATGGTTTTATACAGTTTTACAGGAGTATGGAACAAAAACAACGGTATCTTTTTTTTAATTCTATCTCATTTGCTTGCTCTCTCTTCTCTCCGCTGCGTGGCTTCTCTCTCTGTGCATCTTGCACACGGACGCAGGGCTAGTTGTTCTGGCGTCAACCTAGTTGCTGTCGGCCGTGGGGCCAGTTTCCTGGATACGCATTCGCAGTACCTGGTCTGCGTACCTATCAAACCACATCTGCTGCAGAATAGGAGTGGTCGACCTCGACACTCCTGCCGCGAGGGACATGTCTTGCCGCACTTCCAGCAAGTGTTGGGCCTAACCTCTAGGTACACTTTATTTCCCATCGTACCTACAATACGAACGCTCCTTGGGGCCGGTGTGGTTTGATCTGAAACATATGGTTTAGTAATAACAGTGTTGTCTTCCACACTCGTCCTGAATGGAATTTTGGAACCGGTATCTTGCTTACTGGTACGCGGCTGGCACAACGGGGGTGTCTGTGTAGATTGCGTAGTGGTCCTCTTCACCACTCTCTCTACTCCTGCTAGGTAATTTCTCCCTCTAACTGACGATACCGAGCTCTGGGGGGCTCTAGACATCCGCATCTCCGTCGTTGTTCTCCTCCTTAACACCGGTACTTCCTTGAACGGCGCATCCACCATCTTTCGAGGTTGCATCTTTCCTGCCAGTTGCTGTTGGGGTACTTTGAACTTTTGGCACGAAGTGCAGTTCCGGACATATTTCGCAATGTCCCTAAACATACCTGGCCAGTAATAATTCCGCGAGATCTTCGCAATCATCTTAGCTATTCCCAGATGTCCAGCCAAGGCTGAGTCGTGGTTTTCTTTCAGTACTTTGGTCCTCTGTTCGGTGGGTATACACAGCTTCCATGGGTGGCCTGTTCCAGCTTCCCTGGCATCTGATGAATCCCAAAAGTGTCGGTGCAATCTTCCATTGATGATGGAATACTCGGGGCAGTGCTCTGGTCCTTTCTCTACTTCCTGAAACTTATTTTTGTACCACTTACATTGCATACCTGTTTCTTTCAGTTGGACACAGTTGAGTGTCGGCAATGGATTTCTCAACGGGCTCTCAGCAAGTATGTTGTGGGATCCTCTTCGGTTCTGGAGGTGTTTTTCGGGAGTCTGCACCTCTATGACCTCTTGGCTAACCTGTTTAGCTCTGGGGATCCGTCGTCCTTCCAGATAACATTCTGTGTTCTTGATATCCAGGGAGAAGTTGTATGTCTTCAGCATCTCTATTCCCAGGATTAAGTCGACTGGTAAGTTGGGTACAAGTAAGAATTCTATGTTCTTCAGGGCATAATCGGCTATCACCATTCCAAGGTGATACATCTTCGGTATGGCTGTAGTTTGTCCATTCGCTACCATGACAGCTTCAGTCGTTGATTTTTCTCCCTTGATTCCATTTCTTTCACACAGCTGGGCCACCCTCTGACTACAGCAGCTCTTTGCCGCACCAGTGTCTATCAATGCATGGAATAACTTTCCCTCAATGTGCACTTCTACCAGAGGCCAGCTGTCGTTGCTAACGATAGGAATCACTGTAGTTAGGAGTCCCGCTGAAGTTGACGGTGTCGTTCCTCTCCGGTTTTGAGGACATGGGCAGTCTCGTGAGAGGATATTTTCTCGTTGACATCGGGAGCAGAACATTTTCGGTGTCCTTCGGCAGTCTCGACGTAGGTGGCCATATCCCCCGCATCTGAAGCATTGTGTCTGGGAGGACACTCTTCGCTCCGGTGGTGATCCATTCCGATCCTGGGAGGTGTTGGCATTTCCTGTTCTGTTGGTCGAGTATTCCGGTGGCCTCGAGGGCAGATGGGGACGATCTGGTCCAGGGGATACTGAGCAATTCCAGTCTTCTATCCTTCTGCCTGTGGTTAGCGGTCTTGACGGGCCCTTCTTCGGAGATGGAGATGTTGTGGGAGCTTCCTGACGAGTACTGTGGTTTCGTTGTCTAGTATTCTCCGAAATTGCAGAGAGGTTGGCCGGGTAGTCCTGTTGACGACGTTGATGATATGTTAGATGTGGTTCATCGATGAGGCTGGGTTTAACCGGTGGTTTGGTATAATGTCCCATCTGCCATTGAACCATTTCAAAAACTTTTCCCTTTTTCAGGAGTTCATCGTAGGTGGTCGTCTCCTGGAAAGCCAAGGCCTGTTGCAGTGATGGCAATAACCTCTGTCTTATCAGTCGAATCTGTTCACTCTCCGTGGGACGATTACAAGTCAGCTTTTGGAACAGATTTTGCATCCGGGTGACATACAGTAGTAACTTCTCATCAGGACCTTGCATCCTCTTCTTGATTTCATCCAGTAGGTTTTCTTCATAGTTGACTGGTAAGAATGCCTCTTTTAATTGAGTCTTGAAGTCGTCCCAGTTTCTGAAGAGTCCCCTCCGGGGGATGAACCAATCTTTGGCATCCTTTCGCAGAAGTTCGTAAATCGATTCGAACACATGTTCTAAGGATGTCTTTCGGGATTCAGCAAGTCTCTCTATCTCTTCTATAAATCCAATCACACTATCAGTCCCATCAAAGTAAATATTCCATTTATGGATGGGTATAGTCGAGGTTGGCATCGGTCGTGGTTCAGATTCTTGTTGGGCAGTAGTCGGTGTCATCAGCTGGTTCAGATTCATATTCGGCTGTTGTGGTTGAGGAATAGGCATCGTTGGTAAATTCTGTAGTACCTTTTCACATTCCTGTCTTGTTTCATTCAAAACTTGAACTAATCTTGACTTATTTGCAGGTGTTGCAGTATGGGAGACCTGGGCAGTTGGCAGTGGGCGGTCATCATCTTCCAAATCTATCAGTGATGTCTTCAGTTGTGCAACCTTGGTTGGTTGAATGGGAGACATCTCAGGCGACTGTGGAATCTCTGCATCCAAAAGCGATCCATCCGGTCGGGTTGATGGTTGCTGTCTGTCAGCAGTCAACGTTGCCTCCAATGAACTCAAGGCCCGAGCTGCAGTCTCCTTTAAGTGTTCTATCATCTGTGACTCGGTTTCATTTTTAGTGATAATAAAATTCAGTCTTCTCTGAATGTGTATTAATCTTGTTGAAATCCGAGTATATTCCTTCGTGGTGTTCTCAGTGTCAAAGTGTTGAATGGCTTCCAGCAAGTCGGTGAGTTTGTTCTGACATGACTCAATGTCCAGTGTCGAGTTCATTCCTGTCGGCTGTAGAGGCAAATTCAATTTCAATACCTGTCGTAATAAACTTCTCTTTAGCATTACTGTGCTGGGTATTATTACTTGTCCTCTCAGCTGTAACTCATAAGTCAGCTCATCATTCAATAGTCGATTCACATCCATGTTGAGGTTAAGTGATTGAATCGTTGAAGTCCAAACTCTAACAATCGATTTGAAATCTATCGAAGTTATTCGACACTGTCCTCTTCTTATTAACCGTTGAAGTCCGAACACTTTCCCCAACTTCACTATTCCCGGTAACAGTCCTTATTTTTCCCTTATCCCTCGCACAAAAATAACACTAATAGACAACAATGCTGAAAAATTACAAGTTGACAACAGAATCTATTCAAGTTTGAATTATTGTTTGATACAGTCAAAGAAAATCAAAAATGAGAAAACTTTCAGAAAACAAGTTGGTTTAAATTTATTATGATTCTCAAAAAATTTTTCAATGTCAGACAGTTGACAATTTCCAGAAGAAACTAACTCATAAACCCAGAAGAACAAAGTAGGGTTAGCTGAGTAGTTCAACAAAATATTCAATGTCAAACGCAGTTGACAATTTCAGCAAGAAAATAATTCAAAACCCAGAAACGAAAAGTAGGGTTAACCTAGTAGTTCAAATAATGTCCACTGTCAAACACAGTTGACAGTTCTAGCAATCAGATAATAACAAATTGTCAATTTTATTCACAGTCAAAATATATTTCAAATAAATCAACAACAATTCAGCAATCCCGGAATATCAGACAAAGAAAATCAATGCAAGTCTTTATTCAAATCAGTAACGATAATCACTTGTTTCAAAAATTCTTCAGCAATTCAACACAAAATAAAAATGTTTCAGGCAATCAGTAAATTCAGAAATAAGGAACACACAGCAACAAAAACTTATATTCACTGTTGCAGCAATAATAAAAACAAGTCAACTTTATTTATCAGAAATCAGCTATTATGGTTCAAAAGCAAATAAAATCACAAGTAAATATCTCCAAGTCCTTATGACTTTTATATCCCTACCTTGTTTCAGCCTGGAATAAAGTTGCTCAGGATAATAGTGTGTAAGGGAAAAAATAACAAATCTTTCTTTATTCAAACGATGATCAGTAAATAGTAGCAGTGAACAATACCCTATTATATGAAGGCGGTATGATATCACTATATTAGCTGCAGTGATTGTACAATGAAACAATAGGTAGCAGTATCTCAATTATACTCACTGGTTTTCTGTCCGAGTTGAACCAACCACTCAACGTTAAACAGTATTCAACGCGCACAAAGATAGTCCCTGAGTGTCACCCCAAAGTCACTTTCCGTAACCCTTCACGTAACCGAAAAAGTCACAAAGAAATCCGGCGGTCGATTGTTCTAGTCCTGCAATACACAAAACAGAAAAAAAGTTATTCAGATATAAATGTCCACACTGTCAATGCTATGTCGGTTTCCTGCTAATAAAGGAAATTATTGTCAAACGCGGAAATGTTTATAGCACTTTAATATAGTCCACTGATACTTAGGTACCAGTAACAAATCAATTCAATATACGGATCTTCCTCCAACAGGAGAAGATAATCTCTTCCACTCAGAGAGAGAGAAAAAAAAATGGTTGCACTGACCTTCGGTTCCTCTTCAGTCCTTACACCCTTAAGCGTCGTTTTCTGAAGATCAGGAGCTATTCTGTAGCGTTGTCCTCTCAAGTCCCTCGCTAGGGCGCCATTTGTAACGCCCTTTTTGCGTCACTGGCGCCTCTGCCAATTGCCCTTCAGCACTTTGCAGTAGTATCTCGAGCGCCAGCCAATTTTAGGGAGAAATTGACAAACCTTACCAGGGCAGCTTAGTGAAGACAGGATTCGGTGTCACCTAGGATGGTAGCGGTGACCAAGTAACAAACAACGCAACAAAATTAATAGGTTTATTGATTCAATTATACAATACAGACAATCTCAGCAAAAACGGGAAATCAGAAAAAGCATAAACTATAGCAATCTGTATACTTCAATTCGGTTACTGAGATGATTTGTACTGTCTACAACTACTGTGTCCTTACCTCACCAATTTAATGTCAGTCAGAACCGTTGAACAAGTTAGTCGGATCCGGGAGCCGGGAAATTATGATATTTGGAGATTGAGAATCGTGGATTTTGTAGAGTCGGGAAGGAATGAAAACTAATCCTAACGCGTTGAAAAACTCCACCGGTACACCACCCTCTCGTTGTCTCTATCAAATGAAACCCTTGAATATTCACTCGTACGAAAGTCACAAGTAAAAATTAGCAAACTCCCCAGAAAAAGACTAACAAGTAAGTTTACTGATGAAAATGGCGATTTTCGACCTCAGAAACGGATTTGTAATTATTGGCGTTCAATTACCAATTTTACTATTTTCCGGTCACCTGGTAACCACTTAACCAAAATGTCTTTTCTAAAACTAAAACTACTGCCTAAACTTCTAAATCTAACTAACTAACTACTGGACTATCTACTACCTAAATCTATCTGAATAACTAACTTTAATATACTACTGAATCCGAAAATCTCTACTATCTAAACTACTGAAAACTAACTATCTGAATGCCTGAACATCAATTTACTATACTGCCTAAACATGAATTTATACTGACTGCCTAAACATGAATTCCCGATTTTGGGTCGGTTACCCCCTTTTATAACGTCGGTGCGGGACGGTGAAGGAATTCGGCCCACGTGACTCTTCATGTCGACAAAAACCTCGTTTTTCGAGAAAATTCTCTTGGCGGAACGTAATCTGACATATGGAAAAAAATATATCAGCGGTAAAAACGCCGAAATAAATAATTTCTTATATTATTTCACTCGGATTATTCGAGGCCCTGGTCGGTTGAAAAACATGAAGCATGGACTTTTTCATTATCGCGGTGAACAATTAATAAATTATTTCCAATATTTACGGAATATATCAGAATGATTAATTTAAACGGAAAACAATAAAATATTCTTTAGACGGAGCCTGATTATTCCTATGGGAATAATCAGACTTCGTTACACCAATAGAAAAAAAAAATTTCATAATAATCAGAGACGAGAATTCTCCAAAAAAATTGTTCTGACCCAGGAAAAGGAATAATAGGTTATAAAACGGAAATTAATGAGTGTTTTGTTTTGGGTCATTATAGATATAGGTTAATTCAGAGTTTATGACTGGTATATTTGTGTTTTTTGTGAAACAAAAAAAAATTACATGATTCGAGTGCATGAGGTACGATCTTCCAAAATATCCTCATTTATCTAGGTTACAGAAGTAGGAGAACGTAGCGCCGCTGAACACAGGGGAAAATTATAAAGTTTGGTCAAGTTTTTTTTCATTATATTGAGCGAAATTCACCTGATTTCAAGAGCAAAGAAAAAGGAATAAAGAGTCCAAAGTCCTGAAATAGCTAATACTGTTTATGGTTGATTGGAATTTTCACGAAGACGATCTTTTTTTCCTTCTGAGATAGTAGTTCTTGCAAAAATTTAATTTAAGTTTTAGGAAAAGAAATTACTTCAAAAAAAACAAACAAAATTTTACATTTATACAAAGTTCGTTTATTAAAATATAATATTTATTTTTTATATACATATACATATACATATAATAACTATTGTTGTAAGAGCCAAAATACTTGGCATAGAATAAAGAGTAGTCAATCATTTACTCCCAAAACCCGAGCCTAAAGACCCTTAAATTTCATTCCATATACATATATATAACATTGTAAAGTCAATTAATCATATTCTCCCGAAATACAAGACATGGCATTTCTCATGAAACAACAGAAAAATATTACAATGTTCAGCATCCTTAAATCTAATCTGTACAAATTAACAACTATATCAATGAATCTTTACACTTCACACCGTATCACCTCTTCGATAAAATAATAAATAAGGAACTCTATCTCCTTGACGTTTAAGAACATCTTCTTCCGTAACTCTGTTTATTTTAGAGTCATCAAACCTCAACCATGTATTATACCCCGAATGGAAGGTATCTGCTATATAATGCCCATAGCTGGCCTCCTTTCCTACATGGTATACTACAGATATTAATTTATATTGTCTCTCCGCTGAAGTATTCGTCCTTCCAGATAATATTTCAGAATCAATCAGCAGATTGATGGGAAATTCTATAGTCTTCATTATTTTAGTGCAGCCATTCATTCTGTATTCGAAGCATTTCAAATGTAATACTAAAACTACAGGCAACTTCTCTATCATCACTTGCTGCCATGCTTCAACCGTTTCTTACATTTCGATGATGTCAGACCCTTTAGTTTGTTCTTGGTTGTAAGGCCTTTTAATGCTTCAGCTATGTTATTTGCTTTCCTAATATTTAATGGCAATGTTAGGAATGGTTCAATATTTTCTGAAGTTTCGTCTCCGGTTTTATGGATTCTTGAACAGAGAAGTCCTCCGAATATATCACTAATCGGTGTCTTGTCCATTTGTATTTCTCTTGTTACATTCCCTTCGTTCCTAGGACCAATAACTTTCCAATCATCCACATCTATTTTCACTTCTTTTTTAGCTGCTTGAATATTTTCGTCATGGCTAATCAATTTCATTATTCCCATCATTTCATCATTGAGTCCATTCAACAGAAGGCCCAAGAATTCTTCGGCGTCTTCTTGTCGGCCTTCAACAAGGAAAGAATCGCTAAGTGTTTCGTTTAGCATCGTATAAAACGATGAGGCCTCAAACAAATTGCCATTGTCTATATTGACGAAAGTTTGCTTCTTGTTTTTCTTTTTTGAACGTGACTTGCGTCTTACATTGGGCAGATTATCGAAGTTATTCATAAATTTACACCTGGAATGGTTGAATAATGAAAATACATATATAAAATTGTTATTCAATCAAAGTTGCAAATTATATTAATTTATACTCACATATTTTCACTCATTGTTATTGATTTCAGTGCATTATTGTGAGTGAAGTTCTCTGATAGCCGTTTGAGGAGATTACAAAGTGGTGGGCAAGCAAGTAAGGCTTGTAATATTGAGTTTATATAACGAAAGTTACTTTTGTTTCGTAAACCCCTGGGTTTAAAACTGGTTTGGGTCCCATCAATTTTATAGTTCTTGAGAAATTCGGAAAATTGAAAAATAATACTAACCATGATAGAAACTTGAATTTTCACTGATATTTGTAGGTGAAAACCAAAGCATACCACTTTTCATCAAGTAAAATGGGTTCAACTAAGTAAAATAATTATCTACTGTAGATGTAAGCAAATTGTTAGTTGAAAGTAAGATAAATATATAAAAATAGATATGGTTTTGAACTCACCTCCTAACATATGAGTGGCTGAATCTATTTTTTTGACTACTTTTGTATGTTTTAAAGATGTTACAAGTGAATCATTAATTTTATTGTCTATTTTCTCACTCGATATTGTTTTAACATCTTTATCAAATAGACTAGCCCATGATTTTTTCCATACATTTACTGTGGGCTCCTCAATTTTAGATTCATTTTCATTCGAGATGCTACTTTCAATTTTTTCAATTGTCCTATTGGAAATTGTATCATTTTTGATTATCTCTGTATTATCTCTTGCAATAATTTCAACTGTTTTTACAGCTCAACTGGGGGGAGTTGAAGGTTTCGAATGTTTTCCTATCATCTCATTCTGGATAATAGGTTTTGTAATTGATAATCCATTGTAATTGATTACAGATTTTCTACACTCATTTTCTGAAAAAGTTGATATTAGTTGATTCATTATCATATTGCATATTCATATTGACCATGAATAATTCTTTTAAGATCTCTATACTTACTTGCAGAAAATTTTTGTTTAACTCTACAGGGTAATTTGTATTCACTAGAATTGGTAAATAATATATTATTTATAATACGGACCTCTTCTTCTTCTAACTGAGTTAACTCCAAGAAATGTAGATTCTGAAAAAAAAAATAACAATATAATAGTGGAAATCATTTCGGAAATTATAATATTTCTGTATATAGTATATCCAAAGTCCCTTGAAATAGTCTATAAAAACGCTTGGCCAGAGATAATTGCAAAACAGTCATAAACCAGTAAGGCGAAATTTATATCCCTCAGTGGAAGCAGAAGGCTGAATGATAATGATGTACAGGGTGATTCACCGCGATGGCTTATTGTTTATGGAAAACTAATAATAATTTTCTGCTGAAAATTTTAACAATTTCAGATTACTACCTAGTTATTTCAAACGGCACACCCAGTATATTATTGCATTATCAGATAGCTTGGTTGATGATAATTTCAGCAATATGGCAATACTTGAGTATAAGCTGAACAGTTCATAAGTTGAAGAGATTCCTATAGATTACTAATGAAAAGTTTTTTGGAAAAATCTATATTTTTTTATTCATTCAGTCAATTTTACGTAGATATAAAAAGAGAGGGGTCTCAAGCAAACTCTATACTTGAAGAGTTTTCGAGGAAAAACTTCAACTAAGGAAAACTGCAATTTCTCATTGAATGGAGTAGTCTATGACTTCCAGAAAACATGAAAAGAAACTAAAAAGTCGAAATTTCTTGAATTGTAATAAATTTTTCGTTAAGAAAGTTGAAAATTCATAAACCAATGAAAAAAAATAACTACATGAAATATAACTGATATTCGAAAATATTCGAATAAATGAAAATAACCCTAAGCTAGTATTAAAAAAATTTACCTCCATATTCAAACAATTAACTATTTAAACATGAAACTTTCCACGGGAAATATCACTTCAACAACTGTTTAAGAAGTAACTCTTGGAAGAATGTTCGCTGAACTGAGGTTACTTACAATTTGTCAACCTGGCATGGTTGACGAGCATAGAATATTTTTCTTCTTCTTAACTATGTAATGGTCGAGGCATATACCTAATATTAGGGGCAAGTTGCACCATTTGCCTAAACATTGATTAAAATTTAAACATTGATTAATTTCTGATTTCTCTTGAGAAATCATAGAGTAATCAACGTTTAAATTTTTAATTAATGTTTAGGCAAATGGTGCAACTGGCTCTTTGTCTATTGGGTGAAATATAGAAGTGCGCGTGCGCCGCATCTTTTTTTGTTCATTCAGTCAATTTTACGTAGATATAAAAAGAGAGGGGTCTCAAGCAAATTCTATACTTAAGGAGTTTTCGAGGAAAAACTTCAACTAAGGAAAACTGCAATTTCTCATTGAATGGAGTAGTCTATGACTTCCAGAAAACATGAAAAGAAACTCAAAAGTCGAAATTTTATGAATTGTAATAAATTTTTCGTTATGATGGTGGAAAATCCATAAACCAATAAAAAAAAACTAACTACATGAAATATAACTGATATTTGAAAATATTCGAATAAATTAAAACAACCCTAAGCTAGTATTAAAAAAATTACCCCCATATTCAAAAAATTTTTTATTTAAACATGAAACTTTCCACTAGAAATATCACTTCAACAACTGTTTATAAAGTAACTCTTGGAAGAATATTCGCTAAACTGAGGTTACTTACAATTTGTCAACCCGGCATGGTTGACGAACATAGAATATTTCTCTTCGTCTTAACTATGTACAGGTCCAGCCATATACCTTATATTAGGGGCCAGTTGCACCATTTGCCTAAACAATGATTAAAATTTAAACATTGATTAATTTCTGATTTCTCTTGAGAAATCATAGAGTAATCAACGTTTAAATTTTTAATAAATGTTTAGGCAAATGATGCAACTGGCCCTTAGTCTATTAGGTAGAATATAGAAGTGCGCGTGCGCCTCATATTAAATTTCAATAATAATATATATAATAATAATAATTTTCAATTAGATAATTTCTAAACTGTGCTCGAAATAAAAAATTCCAATACCACAAAATTATCTGTATTTCGTTTCTTCATTTCCAGCTTAATTTGATTGTAATCTATGGTCCACAGTTCGCATTGAAAAAGTGTCCAGCGGACAGGATAAATAGAAGGCGCTAGTGTAGCTAGAGGGTATATTTGTATTTTGTGGTTTCTGTAATCTGCATTCCGTGGTTTCATTTTAAGCGTGGTTATATTCATAGATAAATACAAATGTACCCCTTATATATGGTTATAATTGATTCTGATAGATGTGGCAAGCTGAAAAATAAATATTGAATTCTGTTGATCATTATAACATAGGTAATGAGAAAACCATTTTCTGTTGATATTTCGACATTTCGATCTTCAGCGGAATATAACAATTATGTTAAATTATTATATTTACTTTAATATTATTTTTGTGTCTCCCGACCAATGTACAAATTTCCGAAATTATTTTTTGTTCCCGATAATAGGGACATTCGATCTGCCAACCCAAGAAAGCGAACATACTTTTGTTGGATAGCACATATGCCTACTTATGCGTTTCGTCCCTGGCACACACACCGGACTCATCAGTGTGACTTTGGTATAATTGTGTGTGCCGTGTCACAGACGCTTGGGGAATTTATTATTATCGGGAGCCGCCGGGACTCGAACCTGGCACCTTGTCGCATCTCGGTGAGTGATTCTACCTCTCAACGTCTAGGCTACCGAATGCTGTGTTTATTGTTGCTATGTGGAGCTTTATGAGAAGCCGCCACACTTTCATCCTTTTTGAAGTTTTCTATGAAATTTACCTCAGAACATAGAATATACTCTAAGAAATTAGCCTTCTAGCTATTCAGTGAATAGTTTTCTATTCAGTGAGTAGTTGATATTTATGAATATTCGTTACTATTCACTGATGATGATTAGATAGTTGAGTAATTAATTATTTGTGAAGTTACGAATGAAAGTTTGAATGATCACTTTTCAGGAATAATTGAAAAAAGATATTGAAATTGGAGATCACATATGTTGAAATTGATAGATACAATTGAATTGTAATTATTCATTTCATAGTAGAAACTGGTATTCGTCCAAAGAAACATGAATAGAACTGGGATTTTTTGAATGAAAAAATATAAAAATTGAATATAAGATTCTAACATATGAATTAAGCAATAAAGAGTTCTAATAATAACAATATAAGATTCTACATTCGAAATTTAATGCCGTCTTTTTAATCGATTGCAGAGTTTATTCATTTGAAACCTTGCTTTCATATTTCATATGCATTGTCATTTCTAGACATTACTCTATTTCATTGGTCAATTATTGTTTGATTATGAATTGCGAAACGAAGAATTTTTCTATTCTTTTAAATCTGAGGTCTAAAAATGTAAAAGAATTGAATAGACTTGACCAATCCTTATTCAGAAGCAAATTCTAGAGGTTTTAGGCATGTACATTAGTGAATGGTGGAACATCCAAAATGTTACCAAATAAAGGCCTATGCCATTGAATAGTTGGTATCCCAGACAATCGAAACTATTAGCGTACACCAGATGTAAATTATAAGCACAGACCTTCAACTGTAGTAAGAGAGAAATTCAATATATTCTGAGTTCTCATGTCTAATATCCAGGATGATAAAATTTAAAGAAATCCAATCTGACCTTGGACAGATCTTTTTTTCGAGTAATTATTCAACTAAGTTTTGATTTTCAAGTGAATTAGAGGACCAATAGAAGAAAGAAATTTTATAGTAATCAGAGACGAGAATTCTCCAAAAAAATTGTTCTGACCCAGAAAAAGGAATAATAGGTTATAAAACGGAAATTAATGAGTGTTTTGTTTTGGGTCATTAAAGATATAGGTTAATTCAGAGTTCATGACTGGTATATTTATGATTTTTGTGAAACAAAAAAAAATTACATGATTCGAGTGCATGAGGTACGATCTTCCAAAATATCCTCATTTATCTAGGTTACAGAAGTAGGAGAACGTAGCGCCGCTGAACACAGGGGGAAATTATAAAGTTTGGTCAAGTTTCTTTTCATTACATTGAGCGAAATTCACCTGATTTCAAGAGCAAAAAAAAAGGAATAAAGAGTCCGAAGTCCTGAAATAGCTAATACTGTTAATGGTTCATTGAAATTTTCACGAAGACGACCTTCTTTTCCTTTCTGAGATCGTAGTTCTTATAAAAATTTGATTTAAGTTTTAGGAAAAGAAATTTCTTCAAAAAAACAAACAAAATTTTACATTCATACAAAGTTCGTTTATTAAAATATAATATTTATTTTTTATATACATATGTATATATATATATATATATATATATATATATAACATTGTATAGTCAATTTATCATATTCTCCCGAAATACAATTCATGGCATCACTCATGAAACAACAGAAAAATATTACAATGTTCAGCATCCTTAAATCTAATCTGTACAAATTAACAACTTTATCAATGAATCTTCACACTTCACACCGTATCACTCCTTCGATAAAATAATAAATAAGGAACTCTATCTCCTTGACGTTTAAGAACATCTTCTTCCGTAACTCTGTTTATTTTAGAGTCATCAAACCTCAACCATGTATTATACCCCGAATGGAAAGTATCTGCTCTATAATGCCCATAGCTGGCCTCCTTTCCTACATGGTATACTACAGATATTAATTTATATTGTCTCTCCGCTGAAGTATTCGTCCTTCCAGATAATATTTTAGAATCAATCTGCAGATTGATGGGAAATTCTATAGTCTTCATTATTTCAGTGCAGCCATTCATTCTGTATTCGAAGCATTTCAAATGTAATACTAAAACTACAGGCAACTTCTCTATCATCACTTGCTGCCATGCTTCAACCGTTTCTTTCGTTTTCGATGATGTTAGACCCTCTAGTTTGTTCTTGGTTGTAAGGCCTTCTAATGCTTCAGCTATGTTATTTGCTTTCTTAATATTTAATGGCAATGTTAGGAATGGTTCAATATTTTCTGAAGTTTCGTCTCCGGTTTTATGGATTCTTGAACAGAGAAGTCCTCCGAATATATCACTAATCGGTGTCTTGTCCATTTGTATTTCTCTTGTTACATTCCCTTCGTTCCTAGGACCAATAACTTTCCAATCATCCACATCTATTTTCACTTCTTTTTTAGCTGCTTGAATATTTTCGTCATGGCTGATCAATTTCATTATTCCCATCATTTCATCATTGAGTCCATTCAACAGAAGGCCGAAGAATTCTTCGGCGTCTTCTTGTCGGCCTTCAACAAGGAAAGAATCGCTACGTGTTCCGTTTAGCATCGTATAAAACGATGAGGCCTCAAACGAATTGCCATTGTCTATATTGACGAAAGTTTGCTTCTTGTTCTTCTTTTTTGAACGTGACTTGCGTCTTACATTGGGCAGATTATCGAAGTTATTCATAAATTTACACCTGGATTAGTTGAATAATGAAAATACATATATAAAATTGTTATTCAATCAAAGTTGCAAATTATATTAATTTATACTTACATATTTTCACTCATTGTTATTGATTTCAGTGCATTATTGTGAGTGAAGTTCTCTGAAAGCCGTTTGAGGAGATTACAAAGTGGTGGGCAAGCAAGTAAGGCTTGTAATATTGAGTTTATATAACAAAAAATACTTTTATTTCGTAAACACCTGGATTTAAAACTGGTTTGCGTCCCAGCAATTTAATAGTTCTTTAGAAATTCTGAAAATTTAAAAATATTACTAACCATGATAGAAACTTGAATTTTCACTGATATCTGTAGGTGAAAACACTTTTCATCGAGTAAAATGGGTTCAACTAAGTAGAATAATTATCTACTGTAGATGTAAGCAAATTGTTAGTTGAAAGTAAGATAAATATATAAAAAAAGATATGGTTTTGAACTCACCTCCTAACATATGAGTGGCTGAATCTATTTTTTTGACTACTTTTGTATGTTTTAAAGATGTTACATGTGGATCATTAATTTTATTGTCTATTTTCTCATTCGATATTGTTTTAACATCTTTATCAAATAGACTAGCCCATGATTTTTTCCATACATTTACTGTGGGCTCCTCAATTTTAGATTCATTTTCATTCGAGATGCTACTTTCAATTTTTTCAATTGTCCTATTGGAAATTGTATCATTTTTGATTATCTCTGTATTATCTCTTGCAATAATTTCAACTGTTTTTACAGCTGAACTAGGGGGAGTTGAAGGTTTCGAATGTTTTCCTGTCATCTCATTCTGGATAAAAGGTTTTGTAATTGATAATCCATTGTAATTGATTACAGATTTTCTACACTCATTTTCTGAAAAAGTTGATATTAGTTGACTCATTATTATATTACATATTCATATTGACCATGAATAATTCTTTTAAGATCTCTATACTTACTTGCAGAAATTTTTTGTTTAACTCTACAGGGTAATTTGTATTCACTAGAATTGGTAAATAATATATTATTAATAATACCTCTTCTTCTTCTAACTGAGTTAACTCCAAGAAATGTAGATTCTGAAAAAAAAAATAACAATATAATAGTGGAAATCATTTTGGAAATTATAATATTTCTGTATATAGTATATCCAAAGTCCCTTGAAATAGTCTATAAAAACGCTTGGCCAGAGATAATTGCAAAACAGTCATAAACCAGTAAGGCGAAATTTATGTCTCTTAGTGGAAGCAGAAGGCTGAATGATAATGATGTACAGAGTGATTCACCGCGATGGCTTATTGTTAATGGAAAACTAATAATAATTTTGTGCTGAAAATTTAATCAATTTCAAATTACTACCTTCTTATTTCAAACGGCACACCCAGTATATTAGTGCATTATCAGATAGCTTGGTTGATGATAATTTCAGCAATATGGCAATACTTGAGTATAAGCTGAACAGTTCATAAGTTGAAGAGATTCCTATAGATATCTAATGAAAAGTTTTTCGGAAAAATCTT
The DNA here is from genome assembly GCF_914767665.1 of Harmonia axyridis. Taxonomy (NCBI): domain Eukaryota; kingdom Metazoa; phylum Arthropoda; class Insecta; order Coleoptera; family Coccinellidae; genus Harmonia; species Harmonia axyridis. The sequence continues at coordinate 43,637,675 of NC_059502.1, read as the reverse complement.
TATTTTTTTATTCATTCAGTCAAATTTACGTAGATATAAAAAGCAAAACTCTATACTTGAAGAGTTTTCGAGGAAAAACTTCAACTAAGGAAAACTGCAATTTCTCATTGAATGGAGTAGTCTATGACTTCCAGAAAACATGAAAAGAAACTAAAAATTAAAAACTTGAAAAAATTAAAAATTAAACAGTATTAGCTATTTCAGGACTTTGGACTCTTTATTCTTTTTTCTTTGCTCTTGAAATCAGGTGAATTTCGCTCAATATAATAAAAAAAAACTTGACCAAACTTTATAATTTTCCCCTGTGTTCAGCGGCGTTACGTTCTCCTACCTCCACCACTACTTCCTCCTACTGAAACCACGGAATGCAGATTACAGAAACCACAAAATACAAATATACCCTCTAGCTACACTAGCGCCTTCTATTTATCCTGTCCGCTGGACACTTTTTCAATGCGAACTGTGGACCATAGATTACAATAAAATTAAGCTGGAAATGAAGAAACGAAATACAGATAATTTTGTGGGATTGGAATTTTTTATTTCGAGCACAGTTTAAAAATTATCTGTTTGAAAATTATTATTATTATTATATATATATTATTATTGAAATTTAATATGAGGCGCACGCGCACTTCTATATTCTACCTAATAGACTAAGGGCAAGTTGCACCATTTGCCTAAACATTAATTAAAAATTTAAACGTTGATTACTCTATGATTTCTCAAGAGAAATCAGAAATTAATCAATGTTTAAATTTTAATCAATGTTTAGGCAAATGGTACAACTGGCCCCTAATATAAGGTATATGGCTCGACCTGTACATAGTTAAGATGAAGAAAAATATTCTATGTTCGTCAACCATGCCGGGTTGACAAATTGTAAGTAACCTCAGTTTAGCGAATATTCTTCCAAGAGTTACTTTATAAACAGTTGTTGAAGTGATATTTCTAGTGGAAAGTTTCATGTTTAAAAAAAAATTGTTTCAATATGGGGGTATGTTTTTTTACACTAGCTTAGGGTTGTTTTAATTTATTCGAATATTTTCAAATATCAGTTATATTTCATGTAGTTAGTTTTTTTTTATCGGTTTATGGATTTTCCACCATCATAACGAAAAATTTATTACAATTCATGAAATTTCGACTTTTGAGTTTCTTTTCATGTTTTCTGGAAGTCATAGACTACTCCATTCAATGAGAAATTGCAGTTTTCCTTAGTTGAAGTTTTTCCTCGAAAACTCCTTAAGTAAAGAATTTGCTTGAGACCCCTCTCTTTTTATATCTACGTAAAATTGACTGAATGACCAAAAAAATATGCGGCGCACGCGCACTTCTATATTTCACCCAATAGACAAAGAGCCAGTTGCACCATTTGCCTAAACATTAATTAAAAATTTAAGCGTTTATTACTCTATGATTTCTCATGAGAAATCAGAAATTAATCAATGTTTAAATTTTAATCAATGTTTAGGCAAATGGTGCAACTTGCCCCTAATATTAGGTATATGGCTCGACCTGTACATAGTTAAGAAGAAGAAAAATATTCTATGCTCGTCAACCATGCCAGGTTGACAAATTGTAAGTAACCTCAGTTCAGCGAACATTCTTCCAAGAGTTACTTCTTAAACAGTTGTTGAAGTGATATTTCTAGTGGAAAGTTTCATGTTTAAATAGTTAATTGTTTGAATATGGAGGTAATTTTTTTAATACTAGCTTAGGGTTATTTTCATTTATTCGAATATTTTCGAATATCAGTTATATTTCATGTAGTTATTTTTTTTTTATTGGTTTATGAATTTTCAACTTTCTTAACGAAAAATTTATTACAATTCAAGAAATTTCGACTTTTTAGTTTCTTTTGATGTTTTCTGGAAGTCATAGACTACTCCATTCAATGAGAAATTGCAGTTTTCCTTAGTTGAAGTTTTTCCTCGAAAACTCTTCAAGTATAGAGTTTGCTTGAGACCCCTCTCTTTTTATATCTACGTAAAATTGACTGAATGAATAAAAAAATATAGATTTCTCCAAAAAACTTTTCATTAGATATCTATAGGAATCTCGTCAACTTATGAACTGTTCAGCTTATACTCAAGTATTGCCATATTGCTGAAATTATCATCAACCAAGCTATCTGATAATGCAATAATATACTGGGTGTGCCGTTTGAAATAAGTAGGTAGTAATCTGAAATTGTTAAAATTTTCAGCAGAAAATTATTATTAGTTTTCCATAAACAATAAGCCATCGCGGTGAATCACCCTGTACATCATTATCATTCAGCCTTCTGCTTCCACTGAGGGATATAAATTTCGCCTTACTGGTTTATGACTGTTTTGCAATTATCTCTGGCCAAGCGTTTTTATAGACTATTTCAAGGGACTTTGGATATACTATATACAGAAATATTATAATTTCCAAAATGATTTCAACTATTATATTGTTATTTTTTTTTTCAGAATCTACATTTCTTGGAGTTAACTGCGTTAGAAGAAGAAGAGGTCCGTATTATAAATAATATATCATTTACCAATTCTAGTGAATACAAATTACCCTGTAGAGTCAAACAAAAATTTTCTGCAAGTAAGTATAGAGATCTTAAAAGAATTATTCATGGTCAATATGAATATGTGATATAATAATGAATCAACTTATATCAACTTTTTCAGAAAATGAGTGTAGAAAATCTGTAATCAATTACAATGGATTATCAATTACAAAACCTTTTATCCAGAATGAGATGACAGGAAAACATTCGAAACCTTCAACTCCCCCTAGTTCAGCTGTAAAAACAGTTGAAATTATTGCAAGAGATAATACAGAGATAATCAAAAATGATACAATTTCCAATAGGACAACTGAAAAAATTGAAAGTAGCATCTCGAATAAAAATGAATCTAAAATTGAGGAGCCCACAGTAAATGTATGGAAAATATCATGGGCTAGTCTATTTGATAAAGATGTTAAAACAATATCGATGGAGAAAATAGACAATAAAATTAATGATTCACATGTAACATCTTTAAAACATACAAAAGTAGTCAAAAAAATAGATTCAGCCACTCATATGTTAGGAGGTGAGTTCAAAACCATATCTTTTTTATATATTTCTCTTACTTTCAACTAACAATTTGCTTACATCTACAGTAGATAATTATTTTACTTAGTTGAACCCATTTTACTTGATGAAAAGTGGAATGCTTTGGTTTTCACCTACAAATATCAGTGAAAATTCAAGTTTCTATCATGGTTAGTAATATTTTTTAATTTTCAGAATTTCTCAAGAACTATAAAATTGATGGGACCCAAACCAGTCTTGAACCCAGGGGTTTACGAAACAAAAGTAACTTTCGTTATATAAACTCAATATTACAAGCCTTACTTGCTTGCCCACCACTTTGTAATCTCCTCAAACGGCTATCAGAGAACTTCACTCACAATAATGCACTGAAATCAATAACAATGAGTGAAAATATGTAAGTATGAATTAATATAATTTGCAACTTTGATTGAATAACAATTTTATATATGTATTTTCATTATTCAACTATTCCAGGTGTAAATTTATGAATAACTTCGATAATCTGCCCATTGTAAGACGCAAGTCACGTTCAAAAAAGAAAAACAAGAAGCAAACTTTCGTCAATATAGACAATGGCAATTCGTTTGAGGCCTCATCGTTTTATACGATGCTAAACGGAACACGTAGCGATTCTTTTCTTGTTGAAGGCCGACAAGAAGACGCCGAAGAATTCTTGGGCCTTCTGTTGAATGGACTCAATGATGAAATGATGGGAATAATGAAATTGATTAGCCATGACGAAAATATTCAAGCAGCTAAAACAGAAGTGAAAATAGATGTGGATGATTGGAAAGTTATTGGTCCTAGGAACGAAGGGAATGTAACAAGAGAAATACAAATGGACAAAACACCGATTAGTGATATATTCGGAGGACTTCTCTGTTCAAGAATCCATAAAACCGGAGACGAAACTTCAGAAAATATTGAACCATTCCTAACATTGCCATTAAATATTAAGTATTCAACTATGTAGTGGCAGAGAGGACAGGGGAAATAAAAATCCTTAATGAGATGCCGACGTTTCGACCTTTATTTCTGGTCTTTTTCAAGGCTGGAAACAGAACGACATTGAAAACATGGGGCATAACATAGTGCCATAATATAAAAAAGCAGTATACTCTAGTAGGTGCAGAAACAAATACAACAGAGCAACATAAAAAACATAATTTAAAACACATACCAATTCATATGAATAATCCCTCACAATATTCTGAGGTGGACATAAAACTGTGTCGTCAATTTTTTTAAGAACTCAATATACAATATACAATATACAGGTCCACTGGTCAACAGATGAAACTATCTATAATCTTTTATTAGAATTTAGGGTGTTCAAAAGATATTTCCTACAATAAAACAGCTGAAACTAGTCTCCGTGTCATCTGTCATATGCAGAACGTCGAGCGTCATATGGTTATCTAATGTCAAAGAAAGGGGTATGTTCCTGAAATTCGTCAAGAACGAATCATCCGTTTGTATCTCTCTAAAATGTTGTGATATATTGTGCTCAAATTCTGTACATCAGTCCTCAAATTTACCGTCTCGTTTAAAGAAATATGAATCATTTCACCGATACATCTCTTTTTATAATTTTTTTCTTTTTCTAAGATGGTGACGTTCTCGAAATCGAAATTGTGGTCTTCGTTGAAGTGATGAGCGGCTAGAGCGGTTTTTTCATTTTTATCTTTATTAGTGGGTCTACAATCATATCCGTGCTGGTAGACTCTATTTTTAAGATACTGTTTGGTCATACCTATGTAGCATCTGCTGCAGTCTTTACAAGGGATCTTGTATATTAAATCGGATTCAAACCATCTGGAGTTTTATCTTTGATTTTCGAGAAAAGGGAACTGACGCATTTCAGTGGATAGAAAGCCAGTCTTGCAGAAGAGTTAGTTTGTTGTAAGGCTCTGTTCATGTTTTCAGATAGACCTTGAATATAAGGAAAACGGTAATATCTGGTTCGTTCATCATTCCTCGAGCCTGCATCGTTAGTGAGCACTTTCCTCTTATATTGATTAAGAATACGTTTGACCAAGGTTGTTGGGTAATTATTTCTTGTTAGTAACTCAGTTATCTTCAGTTCATTTTCTCTGTGAAATCTTTCATCACTCAAATGAATAGCACGGAACATCAAGTTTGTTATAGTTGCTATCTTCTGGGATGTGGGGTGTTGTGATCGGTAGTTCAACATTCTACCAGAAGAGGTGGGTTTGGTATACCAATTGGTGCTTATGGTTCCATCTTCATTTCGAATCAACAGTACATCTAAAAATGGTATTGTTGCCTCGGACTCTCGTTCAATGGTGAATTGCAGTTTATGATGAACGTTATTGAATTTTAGGAGTAATTCGTCCGATTTCCCTTTTGGTATAGAGAAAATCGTGTCATCTACATATAGTTTAATGAAATGGACATCAAAGGTTAGCGTTCTTAAGCTTATCGTTATTACTTCATCCATAACTAAGGCGGCTAGTGTACCGCTAGCCGGATTTCCCATGGCTGCGCCATCAATCTGCATATATATTACACCGTTAAAGGAGAAGTAACTAGAATCAAAAATGTACTCAACTATTTTGCAAAATAAATTTTGTGGAATTGTTGTGTATGCAGATATATATTGCCATCGTTTCTTTATAATGTGCAAAACTAGGGCTTTAGGAATATTGGTATATAACGATATAACGTCGAGTGACACCCATTCACTTTCCTTAGGTACTCTAATTTCCTTGACGAAGTCTACAAAATCTTTGGAATTCGATATATTGTATTCGAATGATGTGGTGATAGGAGATAAAATATCATGAATATATCTGGACAGGTTGTATGATGGAGCACCTATACAACTGACCACAGGTCGAATGGAAATATTTTCCTTGTGAGTTTTTCTAAGGCCATATAATTTTGGAATAACAGAGTTATGACATTTTAGATGTTTCGCTTTTATTTCATCAATGGCGCCCACATCCCTAAGTTCTTTCACAATTTCATTGGCCAAAGTTTGAAATTTATTTGTTGGGTCACTAGGTGTTATTTTATATGTCTCTGTATCAGACAGCAAATTCTCCATATACGAGACATACTCATCTCTATACATGATAACTGTGGAGTTTCCCTTGTCAGCTCGCATAACAACGCAATCAGGATGTTGTTTGAGGAACCTACTTGTTAATACATAATTTAGGTATGCCTGTCTCACACATGGACCTTCATTAGCAGACCGCGCCAAATAGTTAGTGAAGATGTTAGTGGTTATGCCTCTTAAAACGTTTTTGTCCACTTCGGTTAACTCAACTTGGTCACCAATACAAAATTCGATGTCCTTGATTAGCGTAGGTATAGGACATTCTCTTGGGGAAATAGGTATTGCGATTTTAGGACCCGCACTCAGAATATCTTTGATAGGTTCTGGCAAAACTACGTTTGTATAATTAAAAATAAAAATAATTTTTTTTTTTTTTCGTGATATTGATAAATTAACATCTAGGTTTCAAAAATCAGTACTTAATGTGGAAGTTAACATCACTATATGGAAGATCAAGAAACTCGAATACGATTGCAATATCATAAGGAATAAATTGGTAACGTCTATTCCGCCCCAAATTGTTTAACACAATATCTGATAGATCAAAGGAGGACTACAACAAACTATTCAAACTGATTAAAGAGAAGAATTTGAAAAAACTCAGTGATCTATGTAAGGAGACGGCCACATTCAGAAGGGAGATGCATGATAATTTTATTTTTAATTATACAAACGTAGTTTTGCCAGAACCTATCAAAGATATTCTGAGTGCGGGTCCTAAATTCGCAATACCTATTTCCCCAAGAGAATGTCCTATACCTACGCTAATCAAGGACATCGAATTTTGTATTGGTGACCAAGTTGAGTTAACCGAAGTGGACAAAAACGTTTTAAGAGGCATAACCACTAACATCTTCACTAACTATTTGGCTTGGTCTGCTAATGAAGGTCCATGTGTGAGACAGGCATACCTAAATTATGTATTAACAAGTAGGTTCCTCAAACAACATCCTGATTGCGTTGTTATGCGAGCTGACAAGGGAAACTCCACAGTTATCATGTATAGAGATGAGTATGTCTCGTATATGGAGAATTTGCTGTCTGATACAGAGACATATAAAATAACACCTAGTGACCCAACAAATAAATTTCAAACTTTGGCCAATGAAATTGTGAAAGAACTTAGGGATGTAGGCGCCATTGATGAAATAAAAGCGAAACATCTAAAATGTCATAACTCTGTTATTCCAAAATTATATGGCCTTAGAAAAACTCACAAGGAAAATATTTCCATTCGACCTGTGGTCAGTTGTATAGGTGCTCCATCATACAACCTGTCCAGATATATTCATGATACTTTATCTCCTGTCACCACATCATTCGAATACAATATATCGAATTCCAAAGATTTTGTAGACTTCGTCAAGGAAATTAGAGTACCTAAGGAAAGTGAATGGGTGTCACTCGACGTTATATCGTTATATACCAATATTCCTAAAGCCCTAGTTTTGCACATTATAAAGAAACGATGGCAATATATATCTGCATACACAACAATTCCACAAAATTTATTTTGCAAAATAGTTGAGTACATTTTTGATTCTAGTTACTTCTCCTTTAACGGTGTAATATATATGCAGATTGATGGCGCAGCCATGGGAAATCCGGCTAGCGGTACACTAGCCGCCTTAGTTATGGATGAAGTAATAACGATAAGCTTAAGAACGCTAACCTTTGATGTCCATTTCATTAAACTATATGTAGATGACACGATTTTCTCTATACCAAAAGGGAAATCGGACGAATTACTCCTAAAATTCAATAACGTTCATCATAAACTGCAATTCACCATTGAACGAGAGTCCGAGGCAACAATACCATTTTTAGATGTACTGTTGATTCGAAATGAAGATGGAACCATAAGCACCAATTGGTATACCAAACCCACCTCTTCTGGTAGAATGTTGAACTACAGATCACAACACCCCACATCCCAGAAGATAGCAACTATAACAAACTTGATGTTCCGTGCTATTCATTTGAGTGATGAAAGATTTCACAGAGAAAATGAACTGAAGATAACTGAGTTACTAACAAGAAATAATTACCCAACAACCTTGGTCAAACGTATTCTTAATCAATATAAGAGGAAAGTGCTCACTAACGATGCAGGCTCGAGGAATGATGAACGAACCAGATATTACCGTTTTCCTTATATTCAAGGTCTATCTGAAAACATGAACAGAGCCTTACAACAAACTAACTCTTCTGCAAGACTGGCTTTCTATCCACTGAAATGCGTCAGTTCCCTTTTCTCGAAAATCAAAGATAAAACTCCAGATGGTTTGAATCCGATTTAATATACAAGATCCCTTGTAAAGACTGCAGCAGATGCTACATAGGTATGACCAAACAGTATCTTAAAAATAGAGTCTACCAGCACGGATATGATTGTAGACCCACTAATAAAGATAAAAATGAAAAAACCGCTCTAGCCGCTCATCACTTCAACGAAGACCACAATTTCGATTTCGAGAACGTCACCATCTTAGAAAAAGAAAAAAATTATAAAAAGAGATGTATCGGTGAAATGATTCATATTTCTTTAAACGAGACGGTAAATTTGAGGACTGATGTACAGAATTTGAGCACAATATATCACAACATTTTAGAGAGATACAAACGGATGATTCGTTCTTGACGAATTTCAGGAACATACCCCTTTCTTTGACATTAGATAACCATATGACGCTCGACGTTCTGCATATGACAGATGACACGGAGACTAGTTTCAGCTGTTTTATTGTAGGAAATATCTTTTGAACACCCTAAATTCTAATAAAAGATTATAGATAGTTTCATCTGTTGACCAGTGGACCTGTATATTGTATATTGTATATTGAGTTCTTAAAAAAATTGACGACACAGTTTTATGTCCACCTCAGAATATTGTGAGGGATTATTCATATGAATTGGTATGTGTTTTAAATTATGTTTTTTATGTTGCTCTGTTGTATTTGTTTCTGCACCTACTAGAGTATACTGCTTTTTTATATTATGGCACTATGTTATGCCCCATGTTTTCAATGTCGTTCTGTTTCCAGCCTTGAAAAAGACCAGAAATAAAGGTCGAAACGTCGGCATCTCATTAAGGATTTTTATTTCCCCTGTCCTCTCTGCCACTACATAGTTGAATACTTAAAAAGTCAGGACACGAATGCCAGTGATGATTAAATATTAAGAAAGCAAATAACATAGCTGAAGCATTAAAAGGCCTTACAACCAAGAACAAACTAAAGGGTCTGACATCATCGAAATGTAAGAAACGGTTGAAGCATGGCAGCAAGTGATGATAGAGAAGTTGCCTGTAGTTTTAGTATTACATTTGAAATGCTTCGAATACAGAATGAATGGCTGCACTAAAATAATGAAGACTATAGAATTTCCCATCAATCTGCAGATTGATTCTAAAATATTATCTGGAAGGACGAATACTTCAGCGGAGAGACAATATAAATTAATATCTGTAGTATACCATGTAGGAAAGGAGGCCAGCTTTGGGCATTATATAGCAGAAACTTTCCATTCGGGGTATAATACATGGTTGAGGTTTGATGACTCTAAAATAAACAGAGTTACGGAAGAAGATGTTCTTAAACGTCAAGGAGATAGAGTTCCTTATTTATTATTTTATCGAAGGAGTGATACGGTGTGAAGTGTAAAGATTCATTGATATAGTTGTTAATTTGTACAGATTAGATTTAAGGATGCTGAACATTGTAATATTTTTCTGTTGTTTCATGAGAAATGCCATGTCTTGTATTTCGGGAGAATATGATAAATTGACTTTACAATGTTATATATATGTATATGTATATAAAAAATGAATATTATATTTTAATAAACGAACTTTGTATAAATGTAAAATTTTGTTTGTTTTTTTTGAAGAAATTTCTTTTCCTAAAACTTAAATTAAATTTTTGCAAGAACTACTATCTCAGAAGAAAAAAAAGATCGTCTTCGTGAAAATTCCAATCGACCATAAACAGTATTAGCTATTTCAGGACTTTGGACTCTTTATTCTTCTTTCTTTGCTCTTGAAATCAGGTGAATTTCGCTCAAAATAATAAAAAAAAACTTGACCAAACTTCATAATTTTCCCCTGTGTTCAGCGGCGCTACGTTCTCCTACTTCTGTAACCTAGATAAATGAGGATATTTTGGAAGATCGTACCTCATGCACTCGAATCATGTAATTTTTTTTTGTTTCACAAAAATCACAAATATACCAGTCATGAACTCTGAATTAACCTATATCTATAATGACCCAAAACAAAACACTCATTAATTTCCGTTTTATAACTTATTATTCCTTTTCCTGGGTCAGAACAATTTTTTTGGAGAATTCTCGTCTCTGATTACTATGAAATTTCTTTTTTCTATTGGTCCTCTAATTCACTTGAAAATCTAAACTCAGTTGAATAATTACTCAAAAAAAAGTTCTGTCCAAGGTCAGATTGGATTTCTTTAAATTTTATTATCCTGGATATTAGACATGAGAACTCAGAATATATTGAATTTCTCTCTTACTACAGTTGAAGGTCTGTACTTATAATTTACATCTGGTGTACGCTAGTAGTTTCGATTGTCTGGGATACCAACTATTCAATGGCATAGGCCTCGATTTGGTAACATTTTGGATGTTCCACCATTTACTAATGTACATGCCTAAAACCTCTAGAATTTGCTTCTGAATAAGGATTGGTCAATTTTTCATCGTATTGCACAGGGACGAAAGCTTGACACGCGTGTCTAAGGAAACCACTTTGGTATAAGGGACTGTTCTTATTCCCTTTTTTTTGTTTGATCAACAATTATCCAAGTGGGCCATTCCACATTGTTGATTTTCTTGGACTCGGATGTCACGCAGGTAGCTATAATCTCCCACGTGGTAAGGTCAATTGCTGCTGTAACCACAAATGCACGACTGACTTCTAATGTTGATTTCATTTGTTTGTTTTTTCCTTCAATGTTTCTCATTCTAACACTTCTCATCGTATTGCACAGGGACGAAAGCTTTACACACGTGTCTAAGGAAACCACTTTGGTATAAGGGACTGTTCTTATTCCCTTCTTTCTGTATGATGATCAATTATCCAAGTAGGCCATTCCACATTGTTGATTTTCTTGAACTCGGATGACACGCAGGTAGCTATAATCTGTAACGTGGTAAGGTCAATTGCTGCTGTAACCACAAATGCACGACTGACTTCTGTTGTTGATTTCATTTGTTTGTTATTTCCTTCAATGTTTCTCATTCTAACACTTTTCATCGTATTGCACAGGGACGAAAGCTTGAGACACGTGTCTAAGGAAACCACTTTGGTATAAGGGACTGTTCTTATTCCCTTCTTTTTGTTTAATGAACAATTATCCAAGTAAGCCGTTCCACATTGTTGATTTTCTTGGACTCGGATGACACGCGGGTAGCTATAATCTCCCACGTGGTAAGGTCAATTGCTGATGTAACCACAATTGGACGGCTGACTTCTGTTGTTGATTTCATTTGTTTGTTATTTCCTTCAATGTTTCTCATTCTAACACTTCTCATCGTATTGCACAGGGACGAAAGCTTGACACACGTGTCTATGGAAACCACATTGGTATAAGGGACTGTTCTTATTCCCTTCTTTCTGTATGATGATCAATTATCCAAGTAAGCCATTCCACATTGTTGATTTTCTTGGACTCGGATGACACGCAGGTAGCTATAATCTGTAACGTGGTAAGGTCAATTGCTGCTGTAACCACAAATGCACGACTGACTTCTGTTGTTGATTTCATTTGTTTGTTATTTCCTTCAATGTTTCTCATTCTAACACTTTTCATCGTATTGCACAGGGACGAAAGCTTGAGACACGTGTCTAAGGAAACCAATTTGGTATAAGGGACTGTTCTTATTCCCTTCTTTTTGTTTAATGAACAATAATCCAAGTAAGCCGTTCCACATTGTTGATTTTCTTGGACTCAGATGTCACGCAGGTAGCTATAATCTCCCACGTGGTAAGGTCAATTGCTGCTGTAACCACAAATGCACGACCGACTTCTGTTGTTGATTTCATTCGTTTGTTATTTTCTTCAATGTTTCTCATTCTAACACTTTTCATCGTATTGCACAGGGACGAAAGCTTGACACACGTGTCTATGGAAACCACATTGGTATAAGGGACTGTTCTTACTTCATTCTTTCTGTATAATGATCAATTATCCAAGTAAGCCATTCCACATTGTTGATTTTCTTGGACTCGGATGTCACGCAGGTAGCTATAATCTCCCACGTGGTAAGGTCAATTGCTGCTGTAATCACAAATGCACGACTGACTTCTGTTGTTGATTTCATTTGTTTGTTATTTCCTTCAATGTTTCTCATTCTAACACTTTTCATCGTATTGCACAGGGACGAAAGCTTGACACGCGTGTCTAAGGAAACCACTTTGGTATGAGGGACTGTTCTTATTCCCTTCTTCTTGTTTAATGAACAATTATCCAAGTAAGCCATTCCACATTGTTGATTATCTTGGACTCGGATGTCACGCAGGTAGCTATAATCTCCCACGTGGTAAGGTCAATTGCTGCTGTAACCACAAATGCACGACTGACTTCTGTTGTTGATTTAATTCGTTTGTTATTTTCTTCAATGTTTCTCATTCTAACACTTTTCATCGTATTGCACAGTGACGAAAGCTTGACACACGTGTCTAAGGAAACCACTTTGGTATGAGGGACTGCTCTTCTTCCCTTTTTTCTTTTTGATGAACAATTATCCAAGTAAGCCATTCCACATTGTTTATTTTCTTGGACTAGGATATCACGCAGCTAGCTATAATCTCCCACGTGGTAAGGTCAATTGCTGCTGTAACCACAAATGCACGACTGACTTCTGTTGTTGATTTCATTTGTTTGTTATTTCCTTCTATGTTTCTCATTCTAACACTTTTCATCGTATTGCACAGGGACGAAAGCTTGACACACGTGTCTGAGAAAACCACTTTGGTATGAGGGACTGTTCTTATTCCCTTTTTTTTGTTTAATCAACAATTATCCAAGTAAGCCATTCCACATTGTTGATTTTCTTGGACTCGGATGTCACGCAGGTTGCTATAATCTCCCACGTGGTAAGGTCAATTGCTGCTGTAACCATAAATGCACGACTGACTTCTGTTGTTGATTTCATTTGTTTGATATTTCCTTCAATGTTTCTCATTCTAACACTGTTCATCGTATTGCACACGGACGAAAGCTTGACACACGTGTCCAAGGAATCCACACCGGTATGAGGGACTGTTCTTATTCCCTTTTTTCTGTTAGATGAACAATTATCCAGATAAGCCATTTCACATTGTTGATTTTCTTGGACTCGGATGTCACGCAGGTAGCTATAATCTCCCACGTGGTAAGATCAATTGCTGCTTTAACAATAAATGGACGGCTGACTTCTGTTGTTGATTTCATTTGTTTGTTATTGAATTCAATGTTTCTCATTCTAACACTTTTCATCGTATTGCACAGGGACGAAAGCTTGACACACGTGTCTATGGAAACCACATTGGTATAAGGGACTGTTCTTACTTCATTCTTTCTGTATAATGATCAATTATCCAAGTAAGCCATTCCACATTGTTGATTTTCTTGGACTCGGATGTCACGCAGGTAGCTATAATCTCCCACGTGGTAAGGTCAATTGCTGCTGTAATCACAAATGCACGACTGACTTCTGTTGTTGATTTGATTTGTTTGTTATTTCCTTCAATGTTTCTCATTCTAACACTTTTCATCGTATTGCACAGGGACGAAAGCTTGACACGCGTGTCTAAGGAAACCACTTTGGTATGAGGGACTGTTCTTATTCCCTTCTTCTTGTTTAATGAACAATTATCCAAGTAAGCCATTCCACATTGTTGATTATCTTGGACTCCGATGTCACGCAGGTAGCTATAATCTCCCATGTGGTAAGGTCAATTGCTGCTGTAACCACAAATGCACGACTGACTTCTGTTGTTGATTTAATTCGTTTGTTATTTTCTTCAATGTTTCTCATTCTAACACTTTTCATCGTATTGCACAGTGACGAAAGCTTGACACACGTGTCTAAGGAAACCACTTTGGTATGAGGGACTGCTCTTCTTCCCTTTTTTCTTTTTGATGAACAATTATCCAAGTAAGCCATTCCACATTGTTTATTTTCTTGGATTAGGATATCACGCAGCTAGCTATAATCTCCCACGTGGTAAGGTCAATTGCTGCTGTAACCACAAATGCACGACTGACTTCTGTTGTTGATTTCATTTGTTTGTTATTTCCTTCTATGTTTCTCATTCTAACACTTTTCATCGTATTGCACAGGGACGAAAGCTTGACACACGTGTCTGAGAAAACCACTTTGGTATGAGGGACTGTTCTTATTCCCTTTTTTTTGTTTAATCAACAATTATCCAAGTAAGCCATTCCACATTGTTGATTTTCTTGGACTCGGATGTCACGCAGGTTGCTATAATCTCCCACGTGGTAAGGTCAATTGCTGCTGTAACCATAAATGCACGACTGACTTCTGTTGTTGATTTCATTTGTTTGATATTTCCTTCAATGTTTCTCATTCTAACACTGTTCATCGTATTGCACACGGACGAAAGCTTGACACACGTGTCTAAGGAATCCACACCGGTATGAGGGACTGTTCTTATTCCCTTTTTTCTGTTAGATGAACAATTATCCAGATAAGCCATTTCACATTGTTGATTTTCTTGGACTCGGATGTCACGCAGGTAGCTATAATCTCCCACGTGGTAAGATCAATTGCTGCTTTAACAATAAATGGACGGCTGACTTCTGTTGTTGATTTAATTTGTTTGTTATTGAATTCAATGTTTCTCATTCTAACACTTTTCATCGTATTGCACAGGGACGAAAGCTTGACACACGTGTCTAAGGAAACCACATTGATATAATGGACTGTTCTTATTCTCTTCTTTTTGTTTGATGAACAATTATCCAAGTAAGCCATTTCACATTGTTGTTTTTTATGGTCTCGGATGTCACGCAGGTAGCTATAATCTCTCATTTGGTGAGGTCAATTGCTGCTGTAACCACAAATGCACGTCTGACTTCTGTTGTTGATTTCATTCGTTTGTTATTTCCTTCAATCTTCCTCATTCTAACACTTTTCATCGTATTGCACAGAGACGAAAGCTTGACACACGTGTCTAAGGAAACCACATTCATATAAGGGACTTTTCTTATTCTCTTCTTTTTGTTTAATGAACAATTATCCAAGTAAGCCATTTCACATTGTTGTTTTTCTTGGTCTCGGATGTCACGCAGGTAGCTATAATCTCTCAATTGGTAAGGTCAATTGCTGCTGTAACCACAAATGCACGACTGACTTCTATTGTTGATTTCATTTGTTTGTTATTTCCTTCAATCTTCCTCATTCTAACACTTTTTATCGTATTGCACAGAGACGAAAGCTTGACACACGTGTCTAAGGAAACCACTTTGATATAAGGGACTGTTCTTATTCTCTTCTTTTCGTTTAATGAAAAATTATCCAAGTAAGCCATTTCACATTGTTGTTTTTCTTGGTCTCGGATGTCACGCATGTAGCTACAATCTCTCAATTGGTAAGGTCAATTGCTGCTGTAACCAAAACTGGACGGCTGACTTCTGTTGTTGATTTCATTTGTTTGTTATTTCCTCCAATGTTTCTCATTCTAACACTTTTCATCGTATTGCACACGGACGAAAGCTTGACACACGTGTCTAAGGAATCCACACCGGTATGAGGGACTGTTCTTATTCCCTTCTTTCTGTTAGATGAACAATTATCCAGATAAGCCATTTCACATTGTTGATTTTTTTGGACTCGGATGTCACGCATGTAGCTACAATCTCCCACGTGGTAAGATCAATTGCTGCTTTAACAATAAATGGACGGCTGACTTCTGTTGTTGATTTCATTTGTTTGTTATTGAATTCAATGTTTCTCATTCTAACACTTTTCATCGTATTGCACAGGGACGAAAGCTTGACACACGTGTCTATGGAAACCACATTGGTATAAGGGACTGTTCTTACTTCATTCTTTCTGTATAATGATCAATTATCCAAGTAAGCCATTCCACATTGTTGATTTTCTTGGACTCGGATGTCACGCAGGTAGCTATAATCTCCCACGTGGTAAGGTCAATTGCTGCTGTAATCACAAATGCACGACTGACTTCTGTTGTTGATTTGATTTGTTTGTTATTTCCTTCAATGTTTCTCATTCTAACACTTTTCATCGTATTGCACAGGGACGAAAGCTTGACACGCGTGTCTAAGGAAACCACTTTGGTATGAGGGACTGTTCTTATTCCCTTCTTCTTGTTTAATGAACAATTATCCAAGTAAGCCATTCCACATTGTTGATTATCTTGGACTCGGATGTCACGCAGGTAGCTATAATCTCCCACGTGGTAAGGTCAATTGCTGCTGTAACCACAAATGCACGACTGACTTCTGTTGTTGATTTAATTCGTTTGTTATTTTCTTCAATGTTTCTCATTCTAACACTTTTCATCGTATTGCACAGTGACGAAAGCTTGACACACGTGTCTAAGGAAACCACTTTGGTATGAGGGACTGCTCTTCTTCCCTTTTTTCTTTTTGATGAACAATTATCCAAGTAAGCCATTCCACATTGTTTATTTTCTTGGACTAGGATATCACGCAGCTAGCTATAATCTCCCACGTGGTAAGGTCAATTGCTGCTGTAACCACAAATGCACGACTGACTTCTGTTGTTGATTTCATTTGTTTGTTATTTCCTTCTATGTTTCTCATTCTAACACTTTTCATCGTATTGCACAGGGACGAAAGCTTGACACACGTGTCTGAGAAAACCACTTTGGTATGAGGGACTGTTCTTATTCCCTTTTTTTTGTTTAATCAACAATTATCCAAGTAAGCCATTCCACATTGTTGATTTTCTTGGACTCGGATGTCACGCAGGTTGCTATAATCTCCCACGTGGTAAGGTCAATTGCTGCTGTAACCATAAATGCACGACTGAATTCTGTTGTTGATTTCATTTGTTTGATATTTCCTTCAATGTTTCTCATTCTAACACTGTTCATCGTATTGCACACGGACGAAAGCTTGACACACGTGTCCAAGGAATCCACACCGGTATGAGGGACTGTTCTTATTCCCTTTTTTCTGTTAGATGAACAATTATCCAGATAAGCCATTTCACATTGTTGATTTTCTTGGACTCGGATGTCACGCAGGTAGCTATAATCTCCCACGTGGTAAGATCAATTGCTGCTTTAACAATAAATGGACGGCTGACTTCTGTTGTTGATTTCATTTGTTTGTTATTGAATTCAATGTTTCTCATTCTAACACTTTTCATCGTATTGCACAGGGACGAAAGCTTGACACACGTGTCTATGGAAACCACATTGGTATAAGGGACTGTTCTTACTTCATTCTTTCTGTATAATGATCAATTATCCAAGTAAGCCATTCCACATTGTTGATTTTCTTGGACTCGGATGTCACGCAGGTAGCTATAATCTCCCACGTGGTAAGGTCAATTGCTGCTGTAATCACAAATGCACGACTGACTTGTGTTGTTGATTTGATTTGTTTGTTATTTCCTTCAATGTTTCTCATTCTAACACTTTTCATCGTATTGCACAGGGACGAAAGCTTGACACGCGTGTCTAAGGAAACCACTTTGGTATGAGGGACTGTTCTTATTCCCTTCTTCTTGTTTAATGAACAATTATCCAAGTAAGCCATTCCACATTGTTGATTATCTTGGACTCCGATGTCACGCAGGTAGCTATAATCTCCCATGTGGTAAGGTCAATTGCTGCTGTAACCACAAATGCACGACTGACTTCTGTTGTTGATTTAATTCGTTTGTTATTTTCTTCAATGTTTCTCATTCTAACACTTTTCATCGTATTGCACAGTGACGAAAGCTTGACACACGTGTCTAAGGAAACCACTTTGGTATGAGGGACTGCTCTTCTTCCCTTTTTTCTTTTTGATGAACAATTATCCAAGTAAGCCATTCCACATTGTTTATTTTCTTGGATTAGGATATCACGCAGCTAGCTATAATCTCCCACGTGGTAAGGTCAATTGCTGCTGTAACCACAAATGCACGACTGACTTCTGTTGTTGATTTCATTTGTTTGTTATTTCCTTCTATGTTTCTCATTCTAACACTTTTCATCGTATTGCACAGGGACGAAAGCTTGACACACGTGTCTGAGAAAACCACTTTGGTATGAGGGACTGTTCTTATTCCCTTTTTTTTGTTTAATCAACAATTATCCAAGTAAGCCATTCCACATTGTTGATTTTCTTGGACTCGGATGTCACGCAGGTTGCTATAATCTCCCACGTGGTAAGGTCAATTGCTGCTGTAACTATAAATGCACGACTGACTTCTGTTGTTGATTTCATTTGTTTGATATTTCCTTCAATGTTTCTCATTCTAACACTGTTCATCGTATTGCACACGGACGAAAGCTTGACACACGTGTCTAAGGAATCCACACCGGTATGAGGGACTGTTCTTATTCCCTTTTTTCTGTTAGATGAACAATTATCCAGATAAGCCATTTCACATTGTTGATTTTCTTGGACTCGGATGTCACGCAGGTAGCTATAATCTCCCACGTGGTAAGATCAATTGCTGCTTTAACAATAAATGGACGGCTGACTTCTGTTGTTGATTTCATTTGTTTGTTATTGAATTCAATGTTTCTCATTCTAACACTTTTCATCGTATTGCACAGGGACGAAAGCTTGACACACGTGTCTAAGGAAACCACATTGATATAATGGACTGTTCTTATTCTCTTCTTTTTGTTTGATGAACAATTATCCAAGTAAGCCATTTCACATTGTTGTTTTTTATGGTCTCGGATGTCACGCAGGTAGCTATAATCTCTCATTTGGTGAGGTCAATTGCTGCTGTAACCATAAATGCACGTCTGACTTCTGTTGTTGATTTCATTCGTTTGTTATTTCCTTCAATCTTCCTCATTCTAACACTTTTCATCGTATTGCACAGAGACGAAAGCTTGACACACGTGTCTAAGGAAACCACATTCATATAAGGGACTTTTCTTATTCTCTTCTTTTTGTTTAATGAACAATTATCCAAGTAAGCCATTTCACATTGTTGTTTTTCTTGGTCTCGGATGTCACGCAGGTAGCTATAATCTCTCAATTGGTAAGGTCAATTGCTGCTGTAACCACAAATGCACGACTGACTTCTATTGTTGATTTCATTTGTTTGTTATTTCCTTCAATCTTCCTCATTCTAACACTTTTTATCGTATTGCACAGAGACGAAAGCTTGACACACGTGTCTAAGGAAACCACTTTGATATAAGGGACTGTTCTTATTCTCTTCTTTTCGTTTAATGAAAAATTATCCAAGTAAGCCATTTCACATTGTTGTTTTTCTTGGTCTCGGATGTCACGCATGTAGCTACAATCTCTCAATTGGTAAGGTCAATTGCTGCTGTAACCAAAACTGGACGGCTGACTTCTGTTGTTGATTTCATTTGTTTGTTATTTCCTCCAATGTTTCTCATTCTAACACTTTTCATCGTATTGCACACGGACGAAAGCTTGACACACGTGTCTAAGAAATCCACACCGGTATGAGGGACTGTTCTTATTCCCTTCTTTCTGTTAGATGAACAATTATCCAGATAAGCCATTTCACATTGTTGATTTTTTTGGACTCGGATGTCACGCATGTAGCTACAATCTCTCAATTGGTAAGGTCAATTGCAGCTGTAACCATAAATGCACGACTGACTTCTGTTGTTGATTTCATTTGTTTGATATTTCCTTCAATGTTTCTCATTCTAACACTTTTCATCGTATTGCACACGGACGAAAGCTTGACACACGTGTCTAAGGAATCCACACCGGTATGAGGGACTGTTCTTATTCCCTTTTTTCTGTTAGATGAACAATTATCCAGATAAGCCATTTCACATTGTTGATTTTCTTGGACTCGGATGTCACGCAGGTAGCTATAATCTCCCACGTGGTAAGATCAATTGCTGCTTTAACAATAAATGGACGGCTGACTTCTGTTGTTGATTTCATTTGTTTGTTATTAAATTCAATGTTTCTCATTCTAACACTTTTCATCGTATTGCACAGGGACGAAAGCTTGACACACGTGTCTAAGGAAACCACATTGATATAATGGACTGTTCTTATTCTCTTCTTTTTGTTTGATGAACAATTATCCAAGTAAGCCATTTCACATTGTTGTTTTTCTTGGTCTCGGATGTCACGCAGGTAGCTATAATCTCTCATTTGGTGAGGTCAATTGCTGCTGTAACCACAAATGCACGACTGACTTCTGTTGTTGATTTCATTCGTTTGTTATTTCCTTCAATCTTCCTCATTCTAACACTTTTCATCGTATCGCACAGAGACGAAAGCTTGACACACGTGTCTAAGGAAACCACATTCATATAAGGGACTTTTCTTATTCTCTTCTTTTTGTTTAATGAACAATTATCCAAGTAAGCCATTTCACATTGTTGTTTTTCTTGGTCTCGGATGTCACGCAGGTAGCTATAATCTCTCAATTGGTAAGGTCAATTGCTGCTGTAACCACAAATGCACGACTGACTTCTATTGTTGATTTCATTTGTTTGTTATTTCCTTCAATCTTCCTCATTCTAACACTTTTTATCGTATTGCACAGAGACGAAAGCTTGACACACGTGTCTAAGGAAACCACATTGATATAAGGGACTGTTCTTATTCTCTTCTTTTTGTTTAATGAACAATTATCCAAGTAAGCCATTTCACATTGTTGTTTTTCTTGGTCTCGGATGTCACGCAGGTAGCTATAATCTCTCAATTGGTAAGGTCAATTGCTGCTGTAACCACAAATGCACGACTGACTTCTATTGTTGATTTCATTTGTTTGTTATTTCCTTCAATCTTCCTCATTCTAACACTTTTTATCGTATTGCACAGAGACGAAAGCTTGACACACGTGTCTAAGGAAACCACATTGATATAAGGGACTGTTCTTATTCTCTTCTTTTCGTTTAATGAACAATTATCCAAGTAAGCCATTTCACATTGTTGTTTTTCTTGGTCTCGGATGTCACGCATGTAGCTACAATCTCTCAATTGGTAAGGTCAATTGCTGCTGTAACCAAAACTGGACGGCTGACTTCTGTTGTTGATTTCATTTGTTTGTTATTTCCTCCAATGTTTCTCATTCTAACACTTTTCATCGTATTGCACACGGACGAAAGCTTGACACACGTGTCTAAAGAATCCACACCGGTATGAGGGACTGTTCTTATTCCCTTCTTTCTGTTAGATGAACAATTATCCAGATAAGCCATTTCACATTGTTGATTTTTTTGGACTCGGATGTCACGCATGTAGCTACAATCTCTCAATTGGTAAGGTCAATTGCAGCTGTAACCATAAATGCACGACTGACTTCTGTTGTTGATTTCATTTGTTTGATATTTCCTTCAATGTTTCTCATTCTAACACTTTTCATCGTATTGCACACGGACGAAAGCTTGACACACGTGTCTAAGGAATCCACACCGGTATGAGGGACTGTTCTTATTCCCTTTTTTCTGTTAGATGAACAATTATCCAGATAAGCCATTTCACATTGTTGATTTTCTTGGACTCGGATGTCACGCAGGTAGCTATAATCTCCCACGTGGTAAGATCAATTGCTGCTTTAACAATAAATGGACGGCTGACTTCTGTTGTTGATTTCATTTGTTTGTTATTAAATTCAATGTTTCTCATTCTAACACTTTTCATCGTATTGCACAGGGACGAAAGCTTGACACACGTGTCTAAGGAAACCACATTGATATAATGGACTGTTCTTATTCTCTTCTTTTTGTTTGATGAACAATTATCCAAGTAAGCCATTTCACATTGTTGTTTTTCTTGGTCTCGGATGTCACGCAGGTAGCTATAATCTCTCATTTGGTGAGGTCAATTGCTGCTGTAACCACAAATGCACGACTGACTTCTGTTGTTGATTTCATTCGTTTGTTATTTCCTTCAATCTTCCTCATTCTAACACTTTTCATCGTATTGCACAGAGACGAAAGCTTGACACACGTGTCTAAGGAAACCACATTCATATAAGGGACTTTTCTTATTCTCTTCTTTTTGTTTAATGAACAATTATCCAAGTAAGCCATTTCACATTGTTGTTTTTCTTGGTCTCGGATGTCACGCAGGTAGCTATAATCTCTCAATTGGTAAGGTCAATTGCTGCTGTAACCACAAATGCACGACTGACTTCTATTGTTGATTTCATTTGTTTGTTATTTCCTTCAATCTTCCTCATTCTAACACTTTTTATCGTATTGCACAGAGACGAAAGCTTGACACACGTGTCTAAGGAAACCACATTGATATAAGGGACTGTTCTTATTCTCTTCTTTTCGTTTAATGAACAATTATCCAAGTAAGCCATTTCACATTGTTGTTTTTCTTGGTCTCGGATGTCACGCATGTAGCTACAATCTCTCAATTGGTAAGGTCAATTGCTGCTGTAACCAAAACTGGACGGCTGACTTCTGTTGTTGATTTCATTTGTTTGTTATTTCCTCCAATGTTTCTTATTAAGCCATTCCACATTTTTGATTTCCTCCCACGTGGTAAGGTCAATTGCTGCTGTAACCAAAACTGGACGGTTGACTTCTGTTGTTGATTTCATTCGTTTGTTATTTCCTTCAATGTTTCTTACTCTAACACTTTTTGTCGTATTGCTGAGGGATGAAAGCTTGACACACGTGTCTAAGGAAACCACTTTGGTATAAAGGACTGTTCTTATTTCCTTTTTTTTGTTTAATCAACAATTATCCAAGTAGGCCATTCCACATTGTCGATTTTCTTGGACTCGGATGTCTCGCAGGTAGCTATAATCTCCCACGTGGTAAGGTCAATTGCTGCTGTAACCACAAATGCACGACTGACTTCTGTTGTTGATTTCATTTGTTTACCTCATGCACTCGAATCATGTAATTTTTTTTTGTTTCACAAAAATCACAAATATACCAGTCATGAACTCTGAATTAACCTATATCTATAATGACCCAAAACAAAACACTCATTAATTTCCGTTTTATAACCTATTATTTTTTTTCCTGGGTCAGAACAATTTTTTTGGAGAATTCTCGTCTCTGATTACTATAAAATTTCTTTCTTCTATTGGTCCTCTAATTCACTTGAAAATCAAAACTTAGTTGAATAATTACTCAAAAAAAAGTTCTGTCCAAGGTCAAATTGGATTTCTTTGAATTTTATCATCCTGGATATTAGACATGAGAACTCAGAATATATTGAATTTCTCTCTTACTACAGTTAAAGGTCTGTGCTTATAATTTACATCTGGTGTACGCTTATAGTTTCGATTGTCTGGGATACCAACTATTCAATGGCATAGGCCTCGATTTGGTAACATTTTGGATGTTCCACCATTTACTAATCTACATGCCTAAAACCTCTAAAATTTGCTTCTGAATAAGGATTGGTCAAGTCTATTCAATTCTTTTACATTTTTAGACCTCAGATTTAAAAGAATAGAAAAATTCGTCGTTTCGCAATTCAGAATCAAACAATGAATAATCGACCAATGAAATAGAGTAATGTCTAGAAATGACAATGCATATGAAATATGAAAGCGAGGTTTCAAATGAATGAACTCTGCAATCGATTAAGAAGACGGCATTAATTTTCGAATGTAGAATCTCATATTGTCATTATTAGAACTCTTTATTGCTAAATTCATATGTTAGAATCTTATATTCAATTTTTATATTTTTTTATTTATAAAATCCCAATTCTATTCATGTTTCTTCGGACGAATACCAGTTTCTACTATGAAATGAATAATAACAATTCAATTGTATCTATCAATTTCAACATATGTGATCTCCAATTTCAATATCTTTTTTCAATTATTCCTGAAAAGTGATCATTCAAACTTTCATTCGTAACTTCACAAATAATTAATTACTCAACTATCTAATCATCATCAGTGAATAGTAACGAATATTCATAAATATCAACTACTCACTGAATAGAAAACTATTCACTGAATAGCTAGAAGGCTAATTTCTTAGAGTATATTCTATGTTCTAAGGTGAATTTCATAGAAAACTTCAAAAAGGATGAAAGTGTGGCGGCTTCTCATAAAGCTCCACATAGCAACAATAAACACAGCATTCGGTAGCCTAGACGTTAAGAGGTAGACTCACTCACCGAGATGCGACAAGGTGCCGGGTTCGAGTCCCGGCGGCTCCCGATAATAATAAATTCCCCAAGCGTCTGTGACACGGCACACACAATTATACCAAAGTCACACTCATGAGTCCGGTGTGTGTGCCAGGGACGAAACGCATGAGTAGGCATATGTGCTATCCAACAAAAGTATGTTCGCTTTCTTGGGTTGGCAGATCGAATGTCCCTATTATCGGGAACAAAAAATAATTTCGGAAATTTGTACTTTGGTCGGGAGACACAAAAATAATATTAAAGTAAATATAATAATTTAACATAATTGTTATATTCCACTAAAGATCGAAATGTCGAAATATCAACAGACAATGGTTTTCTCATTACCTATGTTATAATTATCAACAGAATTTAATATTAATTTTTCAGCTTGCCACATCTATCAGAATCAATTATAACCATATATAAGGGGTACATTTGTATTTATCTATGAATATAACCACGCTTAAAATGAAACCACGGAATGCAGATTACAGAAACCACAAAATACAAATATACCCCTAGCTACACTAGCGCCATCTATTTATCCTGTCCGCTGGACACTTTTTCAATGCGAACTGTGGACCATAGATTACAATAAAATTAAGCTGGAAATGAAGAAACGAAATACAGATAATTTTGTGGGATTGGAATTTTTTATTTCGAGCACAGTTTGGAAACTATCTGTTTGAAAATTATTATTATTATTATATATATTATTATTGAAATTCAATATGAGGCACACGCGCACTTCTATATTCTACCCAATAGACTAAGGGCCAGTTGCACCATTTGCCTAAACATTAATTAAAAATTTAAACGTTGATTACTCTATGATTTCTCAAGAGAAATCAGAAATTAATCAATGTTTAAATTTTAATCAATGTTTAGGCAAATGGTGCAACTGGCCCCTAATATTAGGTATATGGCTCGACCTGTACATAGTTAAGAAGAAGAAAAATATTCTATGTTCGTCAACCATGCCGGGTTGACAAATTGTAAGTAACCTCAGTTTAGCGAACATTCTTTCAAGAGTAACTTTATAAACAGTTGTTGAAGTGATATTTCTAGTGGAAAGTTTCATGTTTGAATAGAAAATTGTTTGAATATGGAGGTAATTTTTTTAATACTAGCTTAGGGTTGTTTTAATTTATTCGAATATTTTCAAATATCAGTTATATTTCGTGTAGTTAGTTTTTTTTTATTGGTTTATGGATTTTCAACCATCATAACAAAAAATTTATTACAATTCATGAAATTTCGACTTTTTAGTTTGTTTTCATGTTTTCTGGAAGTCATAGACTACTCCATTCAATGAGAAATTGCAGTTTTCCTTAGTTGAAGTTTTTCCTCGAAATCTCCTTAAGTATAGAATTTGCTTGAGACCGCTCTCTTTTTATATCTACGTAAAATTGACAGGATGAACAAAAAAATATGCGGCGCACGCGCACTTCTATATTTTACCCAATAGACAAAGGGCCAGTTGCACCATTTGCCTAAACATTAATTAAAAATTTAAACGTTGATTACTCTATGATTTCTCGAAAGAAATCAGAAATTAATCAATGTTTGAATTTTAATCAATGTTTAGGCAAATGGTGCAACTTGCCCCTAATATAAGGTATATGGCTCGATCTGTACATAGTTAAGAAGAAGAAAAATATTCTATGTTCGTCAACCATGCCGGGTTGACAAATTGTAAGTAACCTCAGTTTAGCGAACATTCTTCAAAGAGTTACTTTATAAACAGTTGTTGAAGTGATATTTCTAGTGGAAAGTTTCATGTTTAAATGATTAATTGCTTGAATATGGAGGTAATTTTTTTAATACTAGCTCAGGGATATTTTCATTTATTCGAATATTTTCAAATATCAGTTATATTTTATGTAGTTGGTTTTTTTTTATTGGTTTATGAATTTTCAACTTTCAAAACGAAAAATTTATTACAATTCAAGAAATTTCGACTTTTTAGTTTCTTTTCATGTTTTCTGGAAGTCATAGACTACTCCATTCAATGAGAAATTGCAGTTTTCCTTAGTTGAAGTTTTTCCTCGAAAACTCTTCAAGTATAAAGTTTGCTTGAGACCCCTCTCTTTTTATATCTACGTAAATTTGACTGAATGAATAAAAAAATTGAGATTTTTCCGAAAAACTTTTCATTAGATATTTATAGGAATCTCTTCAACTTATGAACTGTTCAGCTTATACTCAAGTATTGCCATATTGCTGAAATTATCATCAACCAAGCTATCTGATAATGCAATAATATACTGGGTGTGCCGTTTGAAATAAGAAGGTAGTAATCTGAAATTGATTGAATTTTCAGCACAACATTATTATTAGTTTTCCATAAACAATAAGCCATCGCGGTGAATCACTCTGTACATCATTATCATTCAGCCTTCTGCTTCCACTGAGGGATATAAATTTCGCCTTACTGGTTTATGACTGTTTTGCAATTATCTCTGGCCAAGCGTTTTTATAGACCATTTCAAGGGACTTTGGATATACTATATACAGAAATATTATAATTTCCAAAATGATTTCCACTATTATATTGTTATTTTTTTTTCAGAATCTACATTTCTTGGAGTTAACTCAGTTAGAAGAAGAAGAGGTATTATTAATAATATATTATTTACCAATTCTAGTGAATACAAATTACCCTGTAGAGTTAAACAAAAAATTTCTGCAAGTAAGTATAGAGATCTTAAAAGAATTATTCATGGTCAATATGAATATGTAATATAATAATGAATCAACTAATATCAACTTTTTCAGAAAATGAGTGTAGAAAATCTGTAATCAATTACAATGGATTATCAATTACAAAACCTTTTATCCAGAATGAGATGACAGGAAAACATTCGAAACCTTCAACTCCCCCTAGTTCAGCTGTAAAAACAGTTGAAATTAATGCAAGAGATAATATAGAGATAATCAAAAATGATACAATTTCCAATAGGACAATTGAAAAAATTGAAAGTAGCATCTCGAATAAAAATGAATCTAAAATTGAGGAGCCCACAGTAAATGTATGGAAAAAATCATGGGCTAGTCTATTTGATAAAGATGTTAAAACAATATCGAATGAGAAAATAGACAATAAAATTAATGATTCACATGTAACATCTTTAAAACATACAAAAGTAGTCAAAAAAATAGATTCAGCCACTCATATGTTAGGAGGTGAGTTCAAAACCATATCTTTTTTTATATATTTATCTTACTTTCAACTAACAATTTGCTTACATCTACAGTAGATAATTATTTTACTTAGTTGAACCCATTTCACTCGATGAAAAGTGGAATGCTTTGGTTTTCACCTACAGATATCAGTGAAAATTCAAGATTCTATCATGGTTAGTAATATTTTTAAATTTTCAGAATTTCTCAAGAACTATTAAATTGCTGGGACGCAAACCAGTTTTAAATCCAGGTGTTTACGAAACAAAAGTAACTTTTGTTATATAAACTCAATATTACAAGCCTTACTTGCTTGCCCACCACTTTGTAATCTCCTCAAACGGCTATCAGAGAACTTCACTCACAATAATGCACTGAAATCAATAACAATGAGTGAAAATATGTAAGTATAAATTAATATAATTTGCAACTTTGATTGAATAACAATTTTATATATGTATTTTCATTATTCAACTAATCCAGGTGTAAATTTATGAATAACTTCGATAATCTGCCCAATGTAAGACGCAAGTCACGTTCAAAAAAGAAGAACAAGAAGCAAACTTTCGTCAATATAGACAATGACAATTCGTTTGAGGCCTCATCGTTTTATACGATGCTAAACGGAACACGTAGCGATTCTTTCCTTGTTGAAGGCCGACAAGAAGACGCCGAAGAATTCTTGGGCCTTCTGTTGAATGGACTCAATGATGAAATGATGGGAATAATGAAATTGATAAGCCATGACGAAAATATTCAACAGCTAAAAAAGAAGTGAAAATAGATGTGGATGATTGGAAAGTTATTGGTCCTAGGAACGAAGGGAATGTAACAAGAGAAATACAAATGGACAAGACACCGATTAGTGATATATTCGGAGGACTTCTCTGTTCAAGAATCCATAAAACCGGAGACGAAACTTCAGAAAATATTGAACCATTCCTAACATTGCCATTAAATATTAAGAAAGCAAATAACATAGCTGAAGCATTAGAAGGCCTTACAACCAAGAACAAACTAGAGGGTCTGACATCATCGAAAACGAAAGAAACGGTTGAAGCATGGCAGCAAGTGATGATAGAGAAGTTGCCTGTAGTTTTAGTATTACATTTGAAATGCTTCGAATACAGAATGAATGGCTGCACTAAAATAATGAAGACTATAGAATTTCCCATCAATCTGCAGATTGATTCTAAAATATTATCTGGAAGGACGAATACTTCAGCGGAGAGACAATATAAATTAATATCTGTAGTATACCATGTAGGAAAGGAGGCCAGCTATGAGCATTATATAGCAGATACTTTCCATTCGGGGTATAATACATAGTTGAGGTTTGATGACCCTAAAATAAACAGAGTTACGGAAGAAGATGTTCTTAAACGTCAAGGAGATAGAGTTCCTTATTTATTATTTTATCGAAGGAGTGATACGGTGTGAAGTGTAAAGATTCATTGATAAAGTTGTTAATTTGTACAGATTAGATTTAAGGATGCTGAACATTGTAATATTTTTCTGTTGTTTCATGAGTAATGCCATGAATTGTATTTCGGGAGAATATGATAAATTAACTATACAATGTTATATATATATATATATATATATATATATGTATATAAAAAATGAATATTATATTTTAATAAACGAACTTTGTATAAATGTAAAATTTTGTTTGTTTTTTTGAAGAAATTTCTTTTCCTAAAACTTGAATTAAATTTTTGCAGGAACTACGATCTCAGAAAGGAAAAGAAGGTCGTCTTCGTGAAAATTCCAATAAACCATTAACAGTATTAGCTATTTCAGGACTTTGGACTCTTTATTCCTTTTTCTTTGCTAATGAAATCAGGTGAATTTCGCTCAATGTAATAAAAAAAAACTTGACCAAACTTTATAATTTTCCCCTGTGTTCAGCGGCGCTACGTTCTCCTACTTCTGTAACCTAGATAAATGAGGATATTTTGGAAGATCGTACCTCATGCACTCGAATCATGTAATTTTTTTTTGTTTCACAAAAATCACAAATATACCAGTCATGAACTCTGAATTAACCTATATCTATAATGACCCAAAACAAAACACTCATTAATTTCCGTTTTATAACCTATTATTCTTTTTTCTGGGTCAGAACAATTTTTTTGGAGAATTCTCGTCTCTGATTACTATAAAATTTCTTTCTTCTATTGGTCCTCTAATTCACTTGGAAATCAAAACTTAGTTGAATAATTACTCAAAAAAAAGTTCTGTCCAAGGTCAAATTGGATTTATTTGAATTTTATCATCCTGGATATTAGACATGAGAACTCAGAATATATTGAATTTCTCTCTTACTACAGTTAAAGGTCTGTGCTTATAATTTACATCTGGTGTACGCTAATAGTTTCGATTGTCTGGGATACCAACTATTCAATGGCATAGGCCTCGATTTGGTAACATTTTGGATGTTCCACCATTTACTAATGTACATGCCTAAAACCTCTAGAATTTGCTTCTGAATAAGGATTGGTCAAGTCTATTCAATTCTTTTACATTTTTAGACCTCAGATTTAAAAGAATAGAAAAATTCGTCGTTTCGAAATTCAGAATCAAACAATGAATAATTGACCAATGAAATAGAGTGATGTCTAGAAATGACAATGCATATGGAATATGAAAGCAAGGTTTCAAATGAATGAACTCTGCAATCGATTAAAAAGACGGCATTGAATTTCGGATGTAGAATCTTATATTGTCATTATTAGAACTCTTTATTGCTAAATTCATATGTTAGAATCTCATATTCAAATTTTATATTTTTTTATTTATAAAATCCCAATTCTATTCATGTTTCTTCGGACGAATACCAGTTTCTAGTATGAAATGAATAATAACAATTCAATTGTATCTATCAATTTCAACATATGTGATCTCCAATTTCAATATCTTTTTTCAATTATTCCTGAAAAGTGATCATTCAAACTTTCATTCGTAACTTCACAAATAATTAATTACTCAACTATCTAATCATCATCAGTGAATAGTAACGAATATTCATAAATATCAACTACTCACTGAATAGAAAACTATTCACTGAATAGCTAGAAGGCTAATTTCTTAGAGTATATTCTATGTTCTAAGGTAAATTTCATAGAAAACTTCAAAAAGGATGAAAGTGTGGCGGCTTCTCATAAAGCTCCACATAGCAACAATAAACACAGCATTCGGTAGCCTAGACGTTAAGAGGTAGACTCACTCACCGAGATGCGACAAGGTGCCGGGTTCGAGTCCCGGCGGCTCCCGATAATAATAAATTCCCCAAGCGTCTGTGACACGGCACACACAATTATACCAAAGTCACACTGATGAGTCCGGTGTGTGTGCCAGGGACGAAACGCATGAGTAGGCATATGTGCTAGCCAACAAAAGTATGTTCGCTTTCTTGGGTTGGCAGATCGAATGTCCCTATTATCGGGAACAAAAAATAATTTCGGAAATTTGTACTTTAGTCGGGAGACACAAAAATAATATTAAAGTAAATATAATAATTTAACATAATTGTTATATTCCACTAAAGATCGAAATGTCGAAATATCAACAGACAATGGTTTTCTCATTACCTATGTTATAATTATCAACAGAATTTAATATTTATTTTTCAGCTTGCCACATCTATCAGAATCAATTATAACCACATATAAGGGGTACATTTGTATTTATCTATGAATATAACCACGCTTAAAATGAAACCACGGAATGCAGATTACAGAAACCACAAAATACAAATATACCCCTAGCTACACTAGCGCCATCTATTTATCCTGTCCGCTGGACACTTTTTCAATGCGAACTGTGGACCATAGATTACAATAAAATTAAGCTGGAAATGAAGAAACGAAATACAGATAATTTTGTGGGATTGGAATTTTTTATTTCGAGCACAGTTTAGAAACTACCTCTTTGAAAATTATTATTATTATTATATATATTATTATTGAAATTTAATATGAGGCGCACGCGCACTTCTATATTCTACCTAATAGACTAAGGGCCAGTTGCACCATTTGCCTAAACATTAATTAAAAATTTAAACGTTGATTACTCTATGATTTCTCAAGAGAAATCAGAAATTAATCAATGTTTAAATTTTAATCAATGTTTAGGCAAATGGTGCAACTGGCCCCTAATATTAGGTATATGGCTCGACCTGTACATAGTTAAGAAGAAGAAAAATATTCTATGTTCGTCAACCATGCCGGGTTGACAAATTGTAAGTAACCTCAGTTTAGCGAACATTCTTTCAAGAGTTACTTTATAAACAGTTGTTGAAGTGATATTTCTAGTGGAAAGTTTCATGTTTGAATAGAAAAATGTTTGAAATGGAGGTAATTTTTTTAATACTAGCTTAGGGATATTTTCATTTATTCGAATATCTTCAAATATCAGTTATATTTTATGTAGTTATTTTTTTTCATTGGTTCATGAATTTTCAACTTTCTTAACGAAAAATTTATTACAATTCAAGAAATTTCGACTTTTTAGTTTCTTTTCATGTTTTCTGGAAGTCATAGACTACTCCATTCAATGAGAAATTGCAGTTTTCCTTAGTTGAAGTTTTTCCTCGAAAACTCTTCAAGTATAGAGTTTGCTTGAGACCCCTCTCTTTTTATATCTACGTAAAATTGACTGAATGAATAAAAAAATATAGATTTTTCCAAAAAACTTTTCATTAGAAATCTATAGGAATCTCTTCAACTTATGAATTGTTCAGCTTATACTCAAGTTTTGCCATATTGCTGAAATTATCATCAACCAAGCTATCTGATAATGCAATAATATACTGGGTGTGCCGTTTGAAATAAGTAGGTAGTAATCTGAAATTGTTAAAATTTTCAGCAGAAAATTATTATTAGTTTTCCATAAACAATAAGCCATCGCGGTGAATCACCCTCTACATCATTATCATTCAGCCTTCTGCTTCCACTGAGGGATATAAATTTCGCCTTACTGGTTTATGACTGTTTTGCAATTATCTCTGGCCAAGCGTTTTTATAGACTATTTCAAGGGACTTTGGATATACTATATACAGAAATATTATAATTTCCAAAATGATTTCAACTATACTATTGTTATTTTTTTTTTCAGAATCTACATTTCTTGGAGTTAACTCAGTTAGAAGAAGAAGAGGTATTATTAATAATATATTATTTACCAATTCTAGTGAATACAAATTACCCTGTAGAGTTAAACAAAAATTTTCTGCAAGTAAGTATAGAGATCTTAAAAGAATTATTCATGGTCAATATGAATATGCAATATAATAATGAATCAACTAATATCAACTTTTTCAGAAAATGAGTGTAGAAAATCTGTAATCAATTACAATGGATTATCAATTACAAAACCTATTATCCAGAATGAGATGACAGGAAAACATTCGAAACCTTCAACTCCCCCCAGTTGAGCTGTAAAAACAGTTGAAATTATTGCAAGAGATAATACAGAGATAATCAAAAATGATACAATTTCCAATAGGACAATTGAAAAAATTTAAAGTAGCATCTCGAATAAAAATGAATCTAAAATTGAGGAGCCCACAGTAATTGTATGGAAAAAATCATGGGCTAGTCTATTTGATAAAGATGTTAAAACAATATCGAATGAGAAAATAGACAATAAAATTAATGATTCACATGTAACATCTTTAAAACATACAAAAGTAGTCAAAAAAATAGATTCAGCCACTCATATGTTAGGAGGTGAGTTCAAAACCATATCTTTTTTTATATATTTATCTTACTTTCAACTAACAATTTGCTTACATCTACAGTAGATAATTATTTTACTTAGTTGAACCCATTTTACTTGATGAAAAGTGGTATGCTTTGGTTATCACCTACAAATATCAGTGAAAATTCAAGTTTCTATCATGGTTAGTAATATTTTTTAATTTTCAGAATTTCTCAAGAACTATAAAATTGATGGGACCCAAACCAGTTTTAAACCCAGGGGTTTACGAAACAAAAGAAACTTTTGTTATATAAACTCAATATTACAAGCCTTACTTGCTTGCCCACCACTTTGTAATCTCCTCAAATGGCTATCAGAGAACTTCACTCACAATAATGCACTGAAATCAATAACAATGAGTGAAAATATGTAAGTATAAATTAATATAATTTGCAACTTTGATTGAATAATGTCAGGCGAGAGTGGGATTCGAATAACCATGAACTGCCAATACCAACTGCTCACCGATTTTCCGTAGTCCCCATAGTTTAGGAGAAATTTGAAGTCGAAATTTTTGGAAAAAACCTTAAAAATTCAATCTCTCTATAAAAATCGTTATATCTCCTAAACTATTCGTCGCAGACCCCTCAAATAAAAACTTTCGTGATCTACGTGAACAGATCAATAGAAAAAGGAGTATTTTATTACCAAGAAAGATCTTTTGATTTTTTACAATTTTTCAAGGTCCGGGGTAAGGAAAATTCGAGAAAATTCAATCTCTCTACAAAAATCGTTATATCTCCTAAACTATTCGTCGCAGACCCCTCAAATAAAAACTTTCGTGATCTACGTGAACAGATCAATAGAAAAAGAGGTATTTTATTACCAAGAAAGATCTTTTGATTTTTTACAATTTTTCAAGGTCCGGGGTAAGGAAAATTCGAGAAAATTCAATCTCTCTATAAAAATCGTTATATCTCCTAAACTATTCGTGGCAGATTGCTCAAATGAAAACTTTCGTGATCTACATGACCAGATCAATAGAAAAAGAGGTATATTATTACCAAGAAGGAACTTTCAATTTTTTACAATTTTTTAAGGTCCGGGGTAAAAAAAATTCGAGAAAATTCGAGAAAATTTTTCGACTCAAATATTGTCAGGCGAGAGTGGGATTCGAATAATAATAATTGGTATTTATTTCAAAGACATGTTACATCATTTTCAAGAAACAGTAACACAATAACCATGAACTGCCAATACCAACTCTGCTCACCGATTTTCCGTAGTCCCCATAGTTTAGGAGAAATTTGAAGTCGAAATTTTTGGAAAAAACCGTAAAAATGCAATCTCTCTATAAAAATCGTTACATCTCCTAAACTATTCGTCGCAGACCCCTCTTATAAAAACTTTCGTGATCTACGTGAACACATCAATAGAAAAAGAGGTATATTATCACCAAGAAGGAACTTTTAATTTTTTACAATTTTTTAAGGTCGGGGGTAAGGAAAATTCGAGAAAATTCAATCTCTCTACAAAAATCGTTATATCTCCTAAACTTTTCGTCGCAGACCCCTCAAATAAAAACTTTCGTGATCTACGTGAACAGATCTATAGAAAAAGAGGTATTTTATTACCAAGAAAGATCTTTTAATTTTTTACAATTTTTCAAGGTCCGGGTTAAGGAAAATTCGAGAAAATTCAATCTCTCTACAAAAATCGTTATATCTCCTAAACTATTCGTCGCATACCCCTCAAGTAAAAACTTTCGTGATCTAAGTGACCAGATCAATAGAAAAAGAGGTATATTATTACCAAGAAGGAACTTTTAATTTTTTACAATTTTTTAAGGTCCGGGGTAAGGAAAATTCGAGAAAATTCGAGAAAATTTTTCGACTCAAATATTGTCAGGCGAGAGTGGGATTCGAATAACCATGAACTGCCAACACCAACTCTGCTTACCGATTTTCCGTAGTCCCCATAGTTCAGGAGAAATTTGAATTCGAAATTTTTGGAAAAAACCGTAAAAATTCAATTTCTCTACAAAAATCGTTATATCTCCTAAACTATTCGTCGCATACCCCTCAAATAAAAACTTTCGTGATCTACGTGACCAGATCAATAGAAAAAGAGGTATATTATTACCAAGAAGGAACTTTTAATTTTTTACAATTTTTCAAGGTCCGGGGTAAGGAAAATTCGAGAAAATTCAATCTCTCTACAAAAATCGTTATATCTCCTAAACTATTCGTCGCAGACCCCTCAAATAAAAACTTTCGTGATCTTCGTGAACTACGTGAACAGATCAATAGAAAAAGAGGTATATTATCACCAAGAAGGAACTTTTAATTTTTTACAATTTTTTAAGGTCCGGGGTAAGGAAAATTCGAGAAAACTCAATCTCTCTACAAAAATCGTTATATCTCCTAAACTATTCGTCGCAGACCCCTCAAATAAAAACTTTCGTGATCTACGTGAACAGATCAATAGAAAAAGAGGTATTTTATTACCAAGAAAGATCTTTTGATTTTTTACAATTTTTCAAGGTCCGGGGTAAGGAAAATTCGAGAAAATTCAATCTCTCTATAAAAATCGTTATATCTCCTAAACTATTCGTCGCGGACTGCTCAAATAAAAACTTTCGTGATCTACATGACCAGATCAATAGAAAAAGAGGTATATTATTACCAAGAAGGAACTTTCAATTTTTTACAATTTTTTAAGGTCCGGGGTAAGAAAAATTCGAGAAAATTCGAGAAAATTTTTCGACTCATATATTGTCAGGCGAGAGTGGGATTCGAATAACCATGAACTGCCAATACCAACTCTGCTCACCGATTTTCCGTAGTCCCCATAGTTCAGGAGGAATTTGAATTCGAAATTTTTGGAAAAAACCGTAAAAATTCAATCTCTCTACAAAAATCGTTATATCTCCTAAACTATTCGTCGCATACCCCTCAAATAAAAACTTTCGTGATCTACGTGACCAGATCAAAAGAAAAAGAGGTATATTATTACCAAGAAGGAACTTTTAATTTTTTACAATTTTTCAAGGTCCGGGGTAAGGAAAATTCGAGAAAATTCAATCTCTCTACAAAAATCGTTATATCTCCTAAACTATTCGTCGCAGACCCCTCAAATAAAAACTTTCGTGATCTTCGTGAACAGATCAATAGAAAAAGAGGTATATTATCACCAAGAAGGAACTTTTAATTTTTTACAATTTTTTAAGGTCCGGGGTAAGGAAAATTCGAGAAAATTCAATCTCTCTACAAAAATCGTTATATCTCC
This sequence comes from Harmonia axyridis, assembly GCF_914767665.1. Classification (NCBI taxonomy): domain Eukaryota; kingdom Metazoa; phylum Arthropoda; class Insecta; order Coleoptera; family Coccinellidae; genus Harmonia; species Harmonia axyridis. Next base: position 43,601,022 of record NC_059502.1, on the reverse strand, counting down.
TAAACTATTCGTCGCAGACCCCTCAAATAAAAACTTTCGTGATCTACGTGAACAGATCAATAGAAAAAGAGGTATTTTATTACCAAGAAAGATCTTTTGATTTTTTACAATTTTTCAAGGTCCGGGGTAAGGAAAATTCGAGAAAATTCAATCTCTCTATAAAAATCGTTATATCTCCTAAACTATTCGTCGCAGATTGCTCAAATGAAAACTTTCGTGATCTACATGACCAGATCAATAGAAAAAGAGGTATATTATTACCAAGAAGGAACTTTCAATTTTTTACAATTTTTTAAGGTCCGGGGTAAGAAAAATTCGAGAAAATTCGAGAAAATTTTTCGACTCAAATATTGTCAGGTGAGAGTGGGATTCGAATAACCATGAACTGCCAATACCAACTCTGCTCACCGATTTTCCGTAGTCCCCATAGTTTAGGAGAAATTTGAAGTCGAAATTTTTGGAAAAAACCGTAAAAATTCAATCTCTCTATAAAAATCGTTACATCTCCTAAACTATTCGTCGCAGACCCCTCATATAAAAACTTTCGTGATCTACGTGAACACATCAATAGAAAAAGAGGTATATTATCACCAAGAAGGAACTTTTAATTTTTTACAATTTTTTAAGGTCCGGGGTAAGGAAAATTCGAGAAAATTCAATCTCTCTACAAAAATCGTTATATCTCCTAAACTTTTCGTCGCAGACCCCTCAAATAAAAACTTTCTTGATCTACGTGAACAGATCAATAGAAAAAGAGGTATTTTATTACCAAGAAAGATCTTTTAATTTTTTACAATTTTTCAAGGTCCGGGGTAAGGAAAATTCGAGAAAATTCAATCTCTCTATAAAAATCGTTATATCTCCTAAACTATTCGTCGCAGACTCCTCAAATAAAAACTTTCGTGATCTTCATGACCAGATCAATAGAAAAAGAGGTATATTATTACCAAGAAGGAACTTTTAATTTTTAACAATTTTTTAAGGTCCGGGGTAAGGAAAATTCGAGAAAATTCGAGAAAATTTTTCGACTCAAATATTGTCAGGCGAGAGTGGGATTCGAATAACCATGAACTGCCAACACCAACTCTGCTTACCGATTTTCCGTAGTCCCCATAGTTTAGGAGAAATTTGAATTCGAAATTTTTGGAAAAAACCGTAAAAATTCAATCTCTCTACAAAAATCGTTATATCTCCTAAACTATTCGTCGCATACCCCTCAAATAAAAACTTTCGTGATCTACATGACCAGATCAATAGAAAAAGAGGTATATTATTACCAAGAAGGAACTTTCAATTTTTTACAATTTTTTAAGGTCCGGGGTAAGAAAAATTCGAGAAAATTCGAGAAAATTTTTCGACTCAAATATTGTCAGGTGAGAGTGGGATTCGAATAACCATGAACTGCCAATACCAACTCTGCTCACCGATTTTCCGTAGTCCCCATAGTTTAGGAGAAATTTGAAGTCGAAATTTTTGGAAAAAACCGTAAAAATTCAATCTCTCTATAAAAATCGTTACATCTCCTAAACTATTCGTCGCAGACCCCTCATATAAAAACTTTCGTGATCTACGTGAACACATCAATAGAAAAAGAGGTATATTATCACCAAGAAGGAACTTTTAATTTTTTACAATTTTTTAAGGTCCGGGGTAAGGAAAATTCGAGAAAATTCAATCTCTCTACAAAAATCGTTATATCTCCTAAACTTTTCGTCGCAGACCCCTCAAATAAAAACTTTCGTGATCTACGTGAACACATCAATAGAAAAAGAGGTATTTTATTACCAAGAAAGATCTTTTAATTTTTTACAATTTTTCAAGGTCCGGGGTAAGGAAAATTCGAGAAAATTCAATCTCTCTATAAAAATCGTTATATCTCCTAAACTATTCGTCGCAGACTCCTCAAATAAAAACTTTCGTGATCTTCATGACCAGATCAATAGAAAAAGAGGTATATTATTACCAAGAAGGAACTTTTAATTTTTAACAATTTTTTAAGGTCCGGGGTAAGGAAAATTCGAGAAAATTTTTCGACTCAAATATTGTCAGGCGAGAGTGGGATTCGAATAACCATGAACTGCCAACACCAACTCTGCTTACCGATTTTCCGTAGTCCCCATAGTTTAGGAGAAATTTGAATTCGAAATTTTTGGAAAAAACCGTAAAAATTCAATCTCTCTACAAAAATCCTTATATCTCCTAAACTATTCGTTGCAAACCCCTCAAATAAAAACTTTCGTGATCTACGTGACCAGATCAATAGAAAAAGAGGTATATTATTACCAAGAAGGAACTTTTAATTTTTTACGATTTTTTAAAGTCCGGGGTAAGGAAAATTCGAGAAAATTCAATCTCTCTACAAAAATCGTTATATCTCCTAAACTATTCGTCGCAGACCCCTCAAATAAAAACTTTCGTGATCTTCGTGAACTACGTGAACAGATCAATAGAAAAAGAGGTATATTATCACCAAGAAGGAACTTTTAATTTTTTACAATTTTTTAAGGTCCGGGGTAAGGAAAATTCGAGAAAAAACAATCTCTCTACAAAAATCGTTATATCTCCTAAACTATTCGTCGCAGACCCCTCAAATAAAAACTTTCGTGATCTACGTGAACAGATCAATAGAAAAAGAGGTATTTTATTACCAAGAAAGATCTTTTGATTTTTTACAATTTTTCAAGGTCCGGGGTAAGGAAAATTCGAGAAAATTCAATCTCTCTATAAAAATCGTTATATCTCCTAAACTATTCGTCGCGGACTGCTCAAATAAAAACTTTCGTGATCTACATGACCAGATCAATAGAAAAAGAGGTATATTATTACCAAGAAGGAACTTTCAATTTTTTACAATTTTTTAAGGTCCGGGGTAAGAAAAATTCTAGAAAATTCGAGAAAATTCGAGAAAATTTTTCGACTCAAATATTGTCAGGCGAGAGTGGGATTCGAATAACCATGAACTGCCAATACCAACTCTGCTCACCGATTTTCCGTAGTCCCCATAGTTCAGGAGGAATTTGAATTCGAAATTTTTGGAAAAAACCGTAAAAATTCAATCTCTCTACAAAAATCCTTATATCTCCTAAACTATTCGTTGCAAACCCCTCAAATAAAAACTTTCGTGATCTACGTGACCAGATCAATAGAAAAAGAGGTATATTATCACCAAGAAGGATTTTTTAATTTTTTACAATTTTTTAAGGTCCGGGGTAAGGAAAATTCGAGAAAATTCAATCTCTCTACAAAAATCGTTATATCTCCTAAACTTTTCGTCGCAGACCCCTCAAATAAAAACTTTCGTGATCTACGTGAACAGATCAATAGAAAAAGAGGTATTTTATTACCAAGAAAGATCTTTTAATTTTTTACAATTTTTCAAGGTCCGGGGTAAGGAAAATTCTAGAAAATTCAATCTCTCTATAAAAATCGTTATATCTCCTAAACTATTCGTCGCAGACTCCTCAAATAAAAACTTTCGTGATCTTCATGACCAGATCAATAGAAAAAGAGGTGTAGGATTTCACGTATACCTACTTATGCGTTTCGTCCCTGGCACACACACCGGACTCATCAGTGTGACTTTGGTATAATTGTGTGTGCCGTGTCACAGACGCTTGGGGAATTCATTATTATCGGGAGCCGCCGGGATTCGAACCCGGGACCTTTGTCGTATCTCGGTGCGTGAGTCTACCTCTTAACGTCTAGGCTACCGAATGCTGTGTATATATTGTTGCTATGTGGAGCTTTATGAGAAGCCGCCACATGACTCCCTCCCCAGTGACGGAGGAACGAAACTTATGCGTGTTACGAGGTCATCGGTGCAGCTGGGTGATTGCCGCCTAATCAGAGCTGCACCTCGCAGGCATCGTACGGACGGTGAATGCCGCCTATTCACGTCCGGCATACCGCGGCAGACCAAGGAGCACGTATTGCAAGTCATGGGAATGGGCGTCTAGAGTTCCGTTTGGAAATTGCAGATATATGGGAGCTACGCATCAACCCTCTGCTTTCCAGGACACATCGTTTAGATGGCCATTCCCATCACGTCGGGCTTGCTTGCTGTGACGACGGAAACACGAGGCTCGGCGTGCCATCAGCTCTAGTGTCCGATGGACACCCCAGTAGCCGTAACGTTGAGCGGGGCAGTGAGTCGCCTCTGCGCTCCAACGCCGCAGCTTTCCGCCATCACGTCGGGGTCACCAATGTAGGATTTCACGTATACCTACTTATGCGTTTCGTCCCTGGCACACACACCGGACTCATCAGTGTGACTTTGGTATAATTGTGTGTGCCGTGTCACAGACGCTTGGGGAATTCATTATTATCGGGAGCCGCCGGGATTCGAACCCGGGACCTTTGTCGTATCTCGGTGCGTGAGTCTACCTCTTAACGTCTTAACGTCTAGGCTACCGAATGCTGTGTATATATTGTTGCTATGTGGAGCTTTATGAGAAGCCGCCACAGAGGTATATTATTACCAAGAAGGAACTTTTAATTTTTTACAATTTTTCAAGGTCCGGGGTAAGGAAAATTCGACAAAATTCAATCTCTCTACAAAAATCGTTATATCTCCTAAACTATTCGTCGCAGACCCCTCAAATAAAAACTTTCGTGATCTTCGTGAACTACGTGAACAGATCAATAGAAAAAGAGGTATATTATCACCAAGAAGGAACTTTTAATTTTTTACAATTTTTTAAGGTCCGGGGTAAGGAAAATTCGAGAAAACTCAATCTCTCTACAAAAATCGTTATATCTCCTAAACTATTCGTCGCAGACCCCTCAAATAAAAACTTTCGTGATCTACGTGAACAGATCAATAGAAAAAGAGGTATTTTATTACCAAGAAAGATCTTTTAATTTTTTACAATTTTTCAAGGTCCGGGGTAAGGAAAATTCGAGAAAATTCAATCTCTCTATAAAAATCGTTATATCTCCTAAACTATTCGTCGCAGACTCCTCAAATAAAAACTTTCGTGATCTTCATGACCAGATCAATAGAAAAAGAGGTATATTATTACCAAGAAGGAACTTTTAATTTTTTACAATTTTTTAAGGTCCGGGGTAAGGAAAATTCGAGAAAATTCGAGAAAATTTTTCGACTCAAATATTGTCAGGCGAGAGTGGGATTCGAATAACCATGAACTGCCAATATCAACTCTGCTCACCGATTTTCCGTAGTCCCCATAGTTTAGGAGAAATTTGAAGTCGAAATTTTTGGGAAAAACCGTAAAAATTCAATCTCTCTATAAAAATCGTTACATCTCCTAAACTATTCGTCGCAGACCCCTCATATAAAAACTTTCGTGATCTACGTGAACACATCAATAGAAAAAGAGGTATATTATCACCAAGAAGGAACTTTTAATTTTTTACAATTTTTTAAGGTCCGGGGTAAGGAAAATTCGAGAAAATTCAATCTCTCTACAAAAATCGTTATATCTCCTAAACTTTTCGTCGCAGACCCCTCAAATAAAAACTTTCGTGATCTACGTGAACAGATCAATAGAAAAAGAGGTATTTTATTACCAAGAAAGATCTTTCAATTTTTTACAATTTTTCAAGGTCCGGGGTAAGGAAAATTCGAGAAAATTCGAGAAAATTTTTCGACTCAAATATTGTCAGGCGAGAGTGGGATTCGAATAACCATGAACTGCCAACACCAACTCTGCTTACCGATTTTCCGTAGTCCCCATAGTTCAGGAGGAATTTGAATTCGAAATTTTTGGAAAAAACCGTAAAAATTCAATCTCTCTACAAAAATCGTTATATCTCCTAAACTATTCGTTGCAAACCCCTCAAATAAAAACTTTCGTGATCTACGTGACCAGATCAATAGAAAAAGAGGTATATTATTACCAAGAAGGAACTTTTGATTTTTTCCAATTTTTTAAGGTCCGGGGTAAGGAAAATTCGAGAAAATTCAATCTCTCTACAAAAATCGTTATATCTCCTAAACTATTCGTTGCAAACCCCTCAAATAAAAACTTTCGTGATCTACGTGACCAGATCAATAGAAAAAGAGGTATATTATCACCAAGAAGGAACTTTTAATTTTTTACAATTTTTTAAGGTCCGGGGTAAGGAAAATTCGAGAAAATTCAATCTCTCTACAAAAATCGTTATATCTCCTAAACTTTTCGTCGCAGACCCCTCAAATAAAAACTTTCGTGATCTACGTGAACAGATCAATAGAAAAAGAGGTATTTTATTACCAAGAAAGATCTTTTAATTTTTTACAATTTTTCAAGGTCCGGGGTAAGGAAAATTCGAGAAAATTCAATCTCTCTATAAAAATCGTTATATCTCCTAAACTATTCGTCGCAGACTCCTCAAATAAAAACTTTCGTGATCTTCATGACCAGATCAATAGAAAAAGAGGTATATTATTACCAAGAAGGAACTTTTAATTTTTCACAATTTTTTAGGGTCCGGGGTAAGGAAAATTCGAGAAAATTCGAGAAAATTTTTCGACTCAAATATTGTCAGGCGAGAGTGGGATTCGAATAACCATGAACTGCCAATACCAACTCTGCTCACCGATTTTCCGTAGTCCCCATAGTTTAGGAGAAATTTGAAGTCGAAATTTTTGGAAAAAACCGTAAAAATTCAATCTCTATAAAAATCGTTATATCTCCTAAACTATTCGTCGCAGACACCTCATATAAAAACTTTCGTGATCTACGTGAACAGATCAATAGAAAAAGAGGTATATTATTACCAAGAAGGAACTTTTAATTTTTTAAAATTTTTCAAGGTCCGGGGTAAGGAAAATTCGAGAAAATTCAATCTCTCTACAAAAATCGTTATATCTCCTAAACTATTCGTCGCAGACACCTCAAATAAAAACTTTCGTGATCTTCGTGAACTACGTGAACAGATCAATAGAAAAAGAGGTATATTATCACCAAGAAGGAACTTTTAATTTTTCACAATTTTTTAAGGTCCGGGGTAAGGAAAATTCGAGGAAAATTCAATCTCTCTACAAAAATCGTTATATCTCCTAAACTTTTCTTTGCAGACCCCTCAAATAAAAACTTTCGTGATCTACGTGAACAGATCAATAGAAAAAGAGGTATTTCATTACCAAGAAAGATCTATTGATTTTTTACAATTTTTCAAGGTCCGGGGTAAGGAAAATTCGAGAAAATTCAATCTCTCTATAAAAATCGTTATATCTCCTAAACTATTCGTCGCGGACTGCTCAAATAAAAACTTTCGTGATCTACATGACCAGATCAATAGAAAAAGAGGTATATTATTACCAAGAAGGAACTTTCAATTTTTTACAATTTTTTAAGGTCCGGGGTAAGAAAAATTCGAGAAAATTCGAGAAAATTTTTCGACTCAAATATTGTCAGGCGAGAGTGGGATTCGAATAACCATGAACTGCCAATACCAACTCTGCTCACCGATTTTCCGTAGTCCCCATAGTTCAGGAGGAATTTGAATTCGAAATTTTTGGAAAAAACCGTAAAAATTCAATCTCTATAAAAATCGTTATATCTCCTAAACTATTCGTCGCAGACACCTCATATAAAAACTTTCGTGATCTACGTGAACAGATCAATAGAAAAAGAGGTATATTATTACCAAGAAGGAACTTTTAATTTTTTAAAATTTTTCAAGGTCCGGGGTAAGGAAAATTCGAGAAAATTCAATCTCTCTACAAAAATCGTTATATCTCCTACACTATTCGTCGCAGACCCCTCAAATAAAAACTTTCGTGATCTACGTGAACAGATCAATAGAAAAAGAGGTATTTTATTACCAAGAAAGATCTTTTGATTTTTTACAATTTTTCAAGGTCCGGGGTAAGGAAAATTCGAGAAAATTCAATCTCTCTATAAAAATCGTTATATCTCCTAAACTATTCGTCGCGGACTGCTCAAATAAAAACTTTCGTGATCTACATGACCAGATCAATAGAAAAAGAGGTATATTATTACCAAGAAGGAACTTTCAATTTTTTACAATTTTTTAAGGTCCGGGGTAAGAAAAATTCGAGAAAATTCGAGAAAATTTTTCGACTCAAATATTGTCAGGCGAGAGTGGGATTCGAATAACCATGAACTGCCAATACCAACTCTGCTTACCGATTTTCCGTAGTCCCCATAGTTTAGGAGAAATTTGAATTCGAAATTTTTGGAAAAAACCGTAAAAATTCAATCTCTCTACAAAAATCGTTATATCTCCTAAACTATTCGTCGCATACCCCTCAAATAAAAACTTTCGTGATCTACGTGACCAGATCAATAGAAAAAGAGGTATATTATTACCAAGAAGGAACTTTTAATTTTTTACAATTTTTCAAGGTCCGGGGTAAGGAAAATTCGAGAAAATTCAATCTCTCTACAAAAATCGTTATATCTCCTAAACTATTCGTCGCAGACCCCTTAAATAAAAACTTTCGTGATCTTCGTGAACTACGTGAACAGATCAATAGAAAAAGAGGTATATTATCACCAAGAAGGAACTTTTAATTTTTCACAATTTTTTAAGGTCCGGGGTAAGGAAAATTCGAGAAAATTCAATCTCTCTACAAAAATCGTTATATCTCCTAAACTTTTCTTTGCAGACCCCTCAAATAAAAACTTTCGTGATCTACGTGAACAGATCAATAGAAAAAGAGGTATTTCATTACCAAGAAAGATCTATTGATTTTTTACAATTTTTCAAGGTCCGGGGTAAGGAAAATTCGAGAAAATTCAATCTCTCTATAAAAATCGTTATATCTCCTAAACTATTCGTCGCGGACTGCTCAAATAAAAACTTTCGTGATCTACATGACCAGATCAATAGAAAAAGAGGGATATTATTACCAAGAAGGAACTTTCAATTTTTTACAATTTTTTAAGGTCCGGGGTAAGAAAAATTCGAGAAAATTCGAGAAAATTTTTCGACTCAAATATTGTCAGGCGAGAGTGGGATTCGAATAACCATGAACTGCCAATACCAACTCTGCTCACCGATTTTCCGTAGTCCCCATAGTTCAGGAGGAATTTGAATTCGAAATTTTTGGAAAAAACCGTAAAAATTCAATCTCTCTACAAAAATCGTTATATCTCCTAAACTATTCGTTGCAAACCCCTCAAATAAAAACTTTCGTGATCTACGTGACCAGATCAATAGAAAAAGAGGTATATTATTACCAAGAAGGAACTTTTAATTTTTTCCAATTTTTTAAGGTCCGGGGTAAGGAAAATTCGAGAAAATTCAATCTCTCTACAAAAATCGTTATATCTCCTAAACTTTTCTTTGCAGACCCCTCAAATAAAAACTTTCGTGATCTACGTGAACAGATCAATAGAAAAAGAGGTATTTCATTACCAAGAAAGATCTATTGATTTTTTACAATTTTTCAAGGTCCGGGGTAAGGAAAATTCGAGAAAATTCAATCTCTCTATAAAAATCGTTATATCTCCTAAACTATTCGTCGCGGACTGCTCAAATAAAAACTTTCGTGATCTACATGACCAGATCAATAGAAAAAGAGGTATATTATTACCAAGAAGGAACTTTCAATTTTTTACAATTTTTTAAGGTCCGGGGTAAGAAAAATTCGAGAAAATTCGAGAAAATTTTTCGACTCAAATATTGTCAGGCGAGAGTGGGATTCGAATAACCATGAACTGCCAATACCAACTCTGCTCACCGATTTTCCGTAGTCCCCATAGTTCAGGAGGAATTTGAATTCGAAATTTTTGGAAAAAACCGTAAAAATTCAATCTCTATAAAAATCGTTATATCTCCTAAACTATTCGTCGCAGACACCTCATATAAAAACTTTCGTGATCTACGTGAACAGATCAATAGAAAAAGAGGTATATTATTACCAAGAAGGAACTTTTAATTTTTTAAAATTTTTCAAGGTCCGGGGTAAGGAAAATTCGAGAAAATTCAATCTCTCTACAAAAATCGTTATATCTCCTACACTATTCGTCGCAGACCCCTCAAATAAAAACTTTCGTGATCTACGTGAACAGATCAATAGAAAAAGAGGTATTTTATTACCAAGAAAGATCTTTTGATTTTTTACAATTTTTCAAGGTCCGGGGTAAGGAAAATTCGAGAAAATTCAATCTCTCTATAAAAATCGTTATATCTCCTAAACTATCCGTCGCGGACTGCTCAAATAAAAACTTTCGTGATCTACATGATCAGATCAATAGAAAAAGAGGTATATTATTACCAAGAAGGAACTTTCAATTTTTTACAATTTTTTAAGGTCCGGGGTAAGAAAAATTCGAGAAAATTCGAGAAAATTTTTCGACTCAAATATTGTCAGGCGAGAGTGGGATTCGAATAACCATGAACTGCCAACACCAACTCTGCTTACCGATTTTCCGTAGTCCCCATAGTTTAGGAGAAATTTGAATTCGAAATTTTTGGAAAAAACCGTAAAAATTCAATCTCTCTACAAAAATCGTTATATCTCCTAAACTATTCGTCGCATACCCCTCAAATAAAAACTTTCGTGATCTACGTGACCAGATCAATAGAAAAAGAGGTATATTATTACCAAGAAGGAACTTTTAATTTTTTACAATTTTTCAAGGTCCGGGGTAAGGAAAATTCGAGAAAATTCAATCTCTCTACAAAAATCGTTATATCTCCTAAACTATTCGTCGCAGACCCCTCAAATAAAAACTTTCGTGATCTTCGTGAACTACGTGAACAGATCAATAGAAAAAGAGGTATATTATCACCAAGAAGGAACTTTTAATTTTTCACAATTTTTTAAGGTCCGGGGTAAGGAAAATTCGAGAAAATTCAATCTCTCTACAAAAATCGTTATATCTCCTAAACTTTTCTTTGCAGACCCCTCAAATAAAAACTTTCGTGATCTACGTGAACAGATCAATAGAAAAAGAGGTATTTCATTACCAAGAAAGATCTATTGATTTTTTACAATTTTTCAAGGTCCGGGGTAAGGAAAATTCGAGAAAATTCAATCTCTCTATAAAAATCGTTATATCTCCTAAACTATTCGTCGCGGACTGCTCAAATAAAAACTTTCGTGATCTACATGACCAGATCAATAGAAAAAGAGGGATATTATTACCAAGAAGGAACTTTCAATTTTTTACAATTTTTTAAGGTCCGGGGTAAGAAAAATTCGAGAAAATTCGAGAAAATTTTTCGACTCAAATATTGTCAGGCGAGAGTGGGATTCGAATAACTATGAACTGCCAATACCAACTCTGCTCACCGATTTTCTGTAGTCCCCATAGTTCAGGAGGAATTTGAATTCGAAATTTTTGGAAAAAACCGTAAAAATTCAATCTCTCTACAAAAATCGTTATATCTCCTAAACTATTCGTTGCAAACCCCTCAAATAAAAACTTTCGTGATCTACGTGACCAGATCAATAGAAAAAGAGGTATATTATTACCAAGAAGGAACTTTTAATTTTTTCCAATTTTTTAAGGTCCGGGGTAAGGAAAATTCGAGAAAATTCAATCTCTCTACAAAAATCGTTATATCTCCTAAACTATTCGTTGCAAACCCCTCAAATAAAAACTTTCGTGATCTACGTGACCAGATCAATAGAAAAAGAGGTATATTATCACCAAGAAGGAACTTTTAATTTTTTACAATTTTTTAAGGTCCGGGGTAAGGAAAATTCGAGAAAATTCAATCTCTCTACAAAAATCGTTATATCTCCTAAACTTTTCGTCGCAGACCCCTCAAATAAAAACTTTCGTGATCTACGTGAACAGATCAATAGAAAAAGAGGTATTTTATTACCAAGAAAGATCTTTTAATTTTTCACAATTTTTCAAGGTCCGGGGTAAGGAAAATTCGAGAAAATTCAATCTCTCTATAAAAATCGTTATATCTCCTAAACTATTCGTCGCAGACTCCTCAAATAAAAACTTTCGTGATCTTCATGACCAGATCAATAGAAAAAGAGGTATATTATTACCAAGAAGGAACTTTTAATTTTTTACAATTTTTTAGGGTCCGGGGTAAGGAAAATTCGAGAAAATTCGAGAAAATTTTTCGACTCAAATATTGTCAGGCGAGAGTGGGATTCGAATAACCATGAACTGCCAATACCAACTCTGCTCACCGATTTTCCGTAGTCCCCATAGTTTAGGAGAAATTTGAAGTCGAAATTTTTGGAAAAAAACCGTAAAAATTCAATCTCTCTATAAAAATCGTTATATCTCCTAAACTACTATAAAGTAACGTAGTAAATTTTCTCGAATTTTCCTTACCCCGGACCTTAAAAAATTGTAAAAAATTAAAAGATCCTTCTTGGTAATAATATACCTCTTTTTCTATTGATCTGGTCACGTAGATCACGAAAGTTTTTATTTGAGGGGTTTGCAACGAATAGTTTAGGAGATATAACGATTTTTGTAGAGAGATTGAATTTTTACGGTTTTTTCCAAAAATTTCGAATTCAAATTCCTCCTGAACTATGGGGACTACGGAAAATCGGTGAGCAGAGTTGGTATTGGCAGTTCATGGTTATTCGAATCCCACTCTCGCCTGACAATATTTGAGTCGAAAAATTTTCTCGAATTTTCTCGAATTTTTTTTACCCCGGACCTTAAAAAATTGTAAAAAATTGAAAGTTCCTTCTTGGTAATAATATACCTCTTTTTCTATTGATCTGGTCATGTAGATCACGAAAGTTTTTATTTGAGCAGTCCGCGACGAATAGTTTAGGAGATATAACGATTTTTATAGAGAGATTGAATTTTCTCGAATTTTCCTTACCCCGGACCTTGAAAAATTGTAAAAAATCAAAAGATCTTTCTTGGTAATAAAATACCTTTTTTTCTATTGATCTGTTCACGTAGATCACGAAAGTTTTCATTTGAGGGGTCTGCGACGAATAGTTTAGGAGATATAACGATTTTTGTAGGGAGATTGAATTTTCTCGAATTTTCCTTACCCCGGACCTTAAAAAATTGTGAAAAATCAAAAGTTCCTTCTTGGTGATAATATACCTCTTTTTCTATTGATCTGTTCACGTAGTTCACGAAGATCACGAAAGTTTTTATTTGAGGGGTCTGCGACGAATAGTTTAGGAGATATAACGATTTTTGTAGAGAGATTGAATTTTCTCGAATTTTCCTTACCCCGGACCTTGAAAAATTGTAAAAAATTAAAAGTTCCTTCTCGGTAATAATATACCTCTTTTTCTATTGATCTGGTCACGTAGATCACGAAAGTTTTTATTTGAGGGGTATGCGACGAATAGTTTAGGAGATATAACGATTTTTATAGAGAGATTGAATTTTCTCGAATTTTCCTTACCCCGGACCTTGAAAAATTGTAAAAAATTGAAAGATCTTTCTTGGTTATAAAATACCTCTTTTTCTATTGATCTGTTCACGTAGATCACGAAAGTTTTTATTTGAGGGGTCTGCGACGAAAAGTTTAGGAGATATAACGATTTTTGTAGAGAGATTGAATTTTCTCGAATTTTCCTTACCCCGGACCTTAAAAAATTGTAAAAAATTAAAAGTTCCTTCTTGGTGATAATATACCTCTTTTTCTATTGATCTGTTCACGTAGATCACGAAAGTTTTTATATGAGGTGTCTGCGACGAACTTTGTATAAATGTAAAATTTTGTTTGTTTTTTTTGAAGAAATTTCTTTTCCTAAAACTTAAATTAAATTTTTGCAAGAACTACTATCTCAGAAGGAAAAAAAGATCGTCTTCGTGAAAATTCCAATCAACCATAAACAGTATTAGCTATTTCAGGACTTTGGACTCTTTATTCCTTTTTCTTTGCTCTTGAAATCAGGTGAATTTCGCTCAATATAATAAAAAAAAACTTGACCAAACTTTATAATTTTCCCCTGTGTTCAGCGGCGCTACGTTCTCCTACTTCTGTAACCTAGATAAATGAGGATATTTTGGAAGATCGTACCTCATGCACTCGAATCATGTAATTTTTTTTTGTTTCACAAAAAACACAAATATACCAGTATTAAACTCTGAATTAACCTATATCTATAATGACCCAAAACAAAACACTCATTAATTTCCGTTTTATAACCTATTATTCCTTTTCCTGGGTCAGAACAATTTTTTTGGAGAATTCTCGTCTCTGATTATTATGAAATTTTTTTTTCTATTGGTCCTCTAATTCACTTGAAAATCAGAACTCAGTTGAATAATTACTCAAAAAAAAGTTCTGTCCAAGGTCAGATTGGATTTCTTTAAATTTTATTATCCTGGATATTAGACATGAGAACTCAGAATATATTGAATTTCTCTCTTACTACAGTTGAAGGTCTGTGCTTATAATTTACATCTGGTGTACGCTAGTAGTTTCGATTGTCTGGGATACCAACTATTCAATGGCATAGGCCTCGATTTGGTAACATTTTGGATGTTCCACCATTTACTAATGTACATGCCTAAAACCTCTAGAATTTGCTTCTGAATAAGGATTGGTTAAGTCTATTCAATTCTTTTACATTTTTAGACCTCAGATTTAAAAGAATAGAAAAATTCGTCGTTTCGCAATTCAGAATCAAACAATAATTGACCAATGAAATAGAGTAATGTCTAGAAATGACAATGCATATGAAATATGAAAGCAAGGTTTCAAATGAATAAACTCTGCAATCGATTAAAAAGACGGCATTAAATTGCGAATGTAGAATCTTATATTGTTATTATTAGAACTCTTTATTGCTAAATTCATATGTTAGAATCTTATATTCAATTTTTATATTTTTTTATTTATAAATTCCCAATTCTATTCATGTTTCTTTGGACGAATACCAGTTTCTACTATGAAATGAATAATTACAATTCAATTGTATCTATCAATTTCAACATATGTGATCTCCAATTTCAATATCTTTCTTCAATTATTCCTGAAAAGTGATCATTCAAACTTTCATTCTTAACTTCACAAATGATTAATTACTCAACTATCTAATCATCATCAGTGAATAGTAACGAATATTCATAAATATCAACTACTCACTGAATAGAAAACTATTCACTGAATAGCTAGAAGGCTAATTTCTTAGAGTATATTCTATGTTCTAAGGTAAATTTCATAAAAAACTTCAAAAAGGATGAAAGTGTGGCGGCTTCTCATAAAGCTCCACATAGCAACAATAAACACAGCATTCGGTAGCCTAGACGTTAAGAGGTAGACTCACTCACCGTGATGCGACAAGGTGCCGGGTTCGAGTCCCGGCGGCTCCCGATAATAATAAATTTCCCAAGCGTCTGTGACACGGCACACACAATTATACCAAAGTCACCCTGATGAGTCCGGTGTGTGTGCCAGGGACGAAACGCATAAGTAGGCATATGTGCTATCCAACAAAAGTATGTTCGCTTTCTTCGGTTGGCAGATCGAATGTCCCTATTATCGGGAACAAAATATAATTTCGGAAATTTGTACTTTGGTCGGGCGACACAAAAATAATATTAAAGTAAATATAATAATTTAACATAATTGTTATATTCCGCTAAAGATCGAAATGTCGAAATATCAACAGAAAATGGTTTTCTCATTACCTATGTTATAATTATCAACAGAATTTAATATTTATTTTTCAGCTTGCCACATCTATCAGAATCAATTATAACCATATATAAGGGGTACATTTGTATTTATCTATGAATATAACCACGCTTAACATGAAACCACGGAATGCAGATTACAGAAACCACAAAATACAAATATACCCCTAGCTACACTAGCGCCATCTATTTATCCTGTCCGCTGGACATTTTTTCAATGCGAACTGTGGACCATAGATTACAATAAAATTAAGCTGGAAATGAAGAAACGAAATACAGATAATTTTGTGGGATTGAAATTTTTTATTTCGAGCACAGTTTAGGAACTATCTGTTTGAAAATTATTATTATGATTATATATATTATTATTGAAATTTAAAATGAGGCGCACGCGCACTTCTATATTCTACCTAATAGACTAAGGGCCAGTTGCACCATTTGCCTAAACATTAATTAAAAATTTAAACGTTGATTACTCTATGATTTCTCAAGAGAAATCAGAAATTAATCAATGTTTAAATTTTAATCAATGTTTAGGCAAATGTTGCAACTGGCCCCTAATATAAGGTATATGGTTTGACCTGTACATAGTTAAGACGAAGAAAAATATTCTATGTTCGTCAACCATGCCGGGTTGACAAATTGTAAGTAACCTCAGTTTAGCGAATATTCTTTCAAGAGTTACTTTATAAACAGTTGTTGAAGTGATATTTCTAGTGGAAAGTTTCATGTTTAAATAGAAAATTGTTTGAATATGGAGGTAATTTTTTCAATACTAGCTTAGGGTTGTTTTAATTTATTCGAATATTTTCAAATATCAGTTATATTTCATGTAGTTAGTTTTTTTTTTATTGGTTTATGGATTTTCAACCATCATAACGAAAAATTTATTACAATTCATGAAATTTCGACTTTTTAGTTTGTTTTCATGTTTTCTGGAAGTCATAGACTACTCCATTCAATGAGAAATTGCAGTTTTCCTTAGTTGAAGTTTTTCCTCGAAATCTCCTTAAGTATAGAATTTGCTTGAGACCCCTCTCTTTTTATATCTACGTAAAATTGACTGAATGAACAAAAAAATATGCGGCGCACGCGCATATATTTTACCCAATAGACAAAGGGCCAGTTGCACCATTTGCCTAAACATTAATTAAAAATTCAAACGTTGATTACTCTATGATTTCTCGAAAGAAATCAGAAATTAATCAATGTTGAAATTTTAATCAATGTTTAGGCAAATGGTGCAACTTGCCCCTAACATTAGGTATATGGCTCGACCTGTACATAGTTAAGAAGAAGAAAAATATTCTATGTTCGTCAACCATGCCGGGTTGACAAATTGAAAGTAACCTCAGTTTAACGAACATTCTTCAAAGAGTTACTTTATAAACAGTTGTTGAAGTGATATTTCTAGTGGAAAGTTTCATGTTTGAATAGTTAATTGTTTGAATATGGAGGTAATTTTTTTAATACTAGCTTTGGGATATTTTCATTTATTCGAATATTTTCAAAAATCAGTTATATTTTATGTAGTTAGTTTTTTTTTATTGGTTTATGAATTTTCAACTTTCTTAACGTGAAATTTATTACAATTCAAGAAATTTCGACTTTTTAGTTTCTTTTCATGTTTTCTGGAAGTCATAGACTACTCCATTCAATGAGAAATTGCAGTTTTCCTCAGTTGAAGATTTTCCTCGAAAACTCTTCAAGTATAGAGTTTGCTTGAGACCCCTCTCTTTTTATATCTACGTAAAATTGACTGAATGAATAAAAAAATATAGATTTTTCCAAAAAACTTTTCATTAGATATCTATAGGAATCTCTTCAACTTATGAACTGTTCAGCTTATACTCAAGTATTTCCATATTGCTGAAATTATCATCAACCAAGCTATCTGATAATGCAATAATATACTGGGTGTGCCGTTTGAAATAAGTAGGTAGTAATCTGAAATTGTTAAAATTTTCAGCAGAAAATTATTATTAGTTTTCCATAAACAATAAGCCATCGCGGTGAATCACCCTGTACATCATTATCATTCAGCCTTCTGCTTCCACTGAGGGATATAAATTTCGCCTTACTGGTTTATGACTGTTTTGCAATTATCTCTGGCCAAGCGTTTTTATAGACTATTTCAAGGGACTTTGGATATACTATATACAGAAATATTATAATTTCCAAAATGATTTCAACTATTATATTGTTATTTTTTTTTCAGAAACTACATTTCTTGGAGTTAACTGCGTTAGAAGAAGAAGAGGTCCGTATTATAAATAATATATTATTTACCAATTCTAGTGAATACAAATTACCCTGTAGAGTTAAACAAAAATTTTCTGCAAGTAAGTATAGAGATCTTAAAAGAATTATTCATGGTCAATATGAATATGTAATATAATAATGAATCAACTAATATCAACTTTTTCAGAAAATGAGTGTAGAAAATCTGTAATCAATTACAATGGATTATCAATCACAAAACCTTTTATCCAGAATGAGATGACAGGAAAACATTCGAAACCTTCAACTCCCCCTAGTTGAGCTGTAAAAACAGTTGAAATTATTGCAAGAGATAATACAGAGATAATCAAAAATGATACAATTTCCAATAGGACAATTGAAAAAATTGAAAGTAGCATCTCGGATAAAAATGAATCTAAAATTGAGGAGCCCACAGTAAATGTATGGAAAAAATCATGGGCTAGTCTATTTGATAAAGATGTTAAAACAATTTCGAAGGAGAAAATAGATAATAAAATTAATGATTCACATGTAACATCTTTAAACCATACAAAAGTAGTCAAAAAAATAGATTCAGCCACCCATATGTTAGGAGGTGAGTTCAAAACCACATCTTTTTTTATATATTTATGTTACTTTCAACTAACAATTTGCTTACATCTACAGTAGATAATTTTTTTACTTAGTTGAACCCATTTTACTTGATGAAAAGTGGAATGCTTTGGTTTTCACCTACAAATATCAGTGAAAATTCAAGTTTCTATCATGGTTAGTAATATTTTTTAATTTTCAGAATTTCTCAAGAACTATAAAATTGATGGGACCCAAACCAGTTTTAAACCCAGGGGTTTACGAAACAAAAGTAACTTTCGTTATATAAACTCAATATTACAAGCCTTACTTGCTTGCCCACCACTTTGTAATCTCCTCAAACGGCTATCAGAGAACTTCACTCACAATAATGCACTGAAATCAATAACAATGAGTGAAAATATGTAAGTATAAATTAATATAATTTGCAACTTTGATTGAATAACAATTTTATATATGTATTTTCATTATTCAACTATTCCAGGTGTAAATTTATGAATAACTTCGATAATCTGCCCAATGTAAGACGCAAGTCAGGTTCAAAAAAGAAAAACAAGAAGCAAACTTTCGTCAATATAGACAATGGCAATTCGTTTGAGGCCTCATCGTTTTATACGATGCTAAACGGAACACGTAGCGATTCTTTCCTTGTTGAAGGCCGACAAGAAGACGCCGAAGAAATCTTGGGCCTTCTGTTGAATGGACTCAATGATGAAATGATGGGAATAATGAAATTGATTAGCCATGACGAAAATATTCAAGCAGCTAAAAAAGAAGTGAAAATAGATGTGGATGATTGGAAAGTTATTGGTCCTAGGAACGAAGGGAATGTAACAAGAGAAATACAAATGGACAAGACACCGATTAGTGATATATTCGGAGGACTTCTCTGTTCAAGAATCCATAAAACCGGAGACGAAACTTCAGAAAATATTGAACCATTCCTAACATTGACATTAAATATTAAGAAAGCAAATAACATAGCTGAAGCTTTAGAAGGCCTTACAACCAAGAACAAACTAAAGGGTCTGACATCATCGAAAACGAAAGAAACGGTTGAAGCATGGAGCAAGTGATGATAGAGAAGTTGCCTGTAGTTTTAGTATTACATTTGAAATGCTTCGAATACAGAATGAATGGCTGCACTAAAATAATGAAGACTATAGAATTTCCCATCAATCTGCAGATTGATTCTAAAATATTATCTGGAAGGACGAATACTTCAGCGGAGAGACAATATAAATTAATATCTGTAGTATACCTTGTAGGAAAGGAGGCCAGCTATGGGCATTATATAGCAGATACTTTCCATTCGGGGTATAATACATAGTTGAGGTTTGATGACTCTAAAATAAACAGAGTTACGGAAGAAGATGTTCTCAAACGTCAAGGAGATAGAGTTCCTTATTTATTATTTTATCGAAGGAGTGATACGGTGTGAAGTGTAAAGATTCATTGATATAGTTGTTAATTTGTACAGATTAGATTTAAGGATGCTGAACATTGTAATATTTTTCTGTTGTTTCATGAGTAATGCCATGTATTGTATTTCGGGAGAATATGATAAATTGACTTTACATAGTTATATATATGTATATGTATATAAAAAATAAATATTATATTTTAATAAACAAACTTTGTATAAATGTAAAATTTTGTTTGTTTTTTTCGAAGAAATTTCTTTTCCTAAAACTTAAATTAAATTTTTGCAAGAACTACTATCTCAGAAGGAAAAAAGATCGTCTTCGTGAAAATTCCAATCAACCATAAACAGTATTAGCTATTTCAGGACTTTGGACTCTTTATTCCTTTTTCTTTGCTCTTGAAATCAGGTGAATTTCGCTCAATGTAATAAAAAAAAACTTGACCAAACTTTATAATTTTTCCCAGTGTTCAGCGGCGCTACGTTCTCCTACTTCTGTAACCTAGATAAATGAGGATATTTTGGAAGATCGTACTTCATGCACTCGAATCATGTAATTTTTTTTTGTTTCACAAAAATCACAAATATACCAGTCATGAACTCTGAATTAACCTATATCTATAATGACCCAAAACAAAACACTCATTAATTTCCGTTTTATAACCTATTATTCCTTTTCCTTGGTCAGAACAATTTTTTTGGAGAATTCTCGTCTCTGATTACTATAAAATTTCTTTCTTCTATTGGTCCTCTAATTCACTTGAAAATCAAAACTTAGTTGAATAATTACTCAAAAAAAAGTTCTGTCTAAGGTCAGATTGGATTTCTTTGAATTTTATTATCCTGGATATTAGACATGAGAACTCAGAATATATTGAATTCCTCTCTTACTACAGTTGAAGGTCTGTGCTTATAATTTACATCTGGTGTACGCTAGTAGTTTCGATTGTCTGGGATACCAACTATTCAATGGCATAGGCCTCGATTTGGTAACATTTTGGATGTTCCACCATTTACTAATGTAAATGCCTAAAACCTCTAGAATTTGCATCTGAATAAGGATTGGTCAAGTCTATTCAATTCTTTTACATTTTTAGACCTCAGATTTAAAAGAATAGAAAAATTCGTCGTTTCGCAATTCAGAATCAAACAATAATTGACCAATGAAATAGAGTAATGTCTAGAAATGACAATGCATATGAAATATGAAAGCAAGGTTTCAAATGAATAAACTCTGCAATCGATTAAAAAGACGGCATTAAATTTCGAATGTAGAATCTTTTATTCTTATTATAGAACTCTTTATTGCTAAATTCATATGTTAGAATCTTATATTCAATTTTATATTTTTTTATTTATAAAATCCCAATTCTATTCATGTTTTTTTGGACGAATACCAGTTTCTACTATGAAATGAATAATTACAATTCAATTGTATCTATGAAGGACTGTTCTTATTCCCTTCTTTTTGTTTAAACAACAATTATCCAAGTAAGCCATTCCACATTGTTGATTTTCTTGGACTAGGATGTCACGCAGCTAGCTATAATCTCCCATGTGGTAAGGTCAATTGCTGCTGTAACCACAATTGGACGGCTGACTTCTGTTGTTGATTTCATTTGTTTGTTATTTCCTTCAATGTTTCTCATTCTAACACTTCTCATCGTATTGCACAAGGACGCAAGCTTGACACACGTGTCTATGGAAACCACATTGGTATAAGGGACTGTTCTTATTCCCTTCTTTCTGTATAATGATCAATTATCCAAGTAAGCCATTCCACATTGTTGATTTTCTTGAACTCGGATGACACGCAGGTAGCTATAATCTCCCACGTGGTAAGGTCAATTGCTGCTGTAACCACAAATGCACGACTGACTTCTGTTGTTGATTTCATTTGTTTGTTATTTCCTTCTATGTTTCTCATTCTAACACTTTTCATCGTATTGCACAGGGACGAAAGCTTGACACACGTGTCTAAGGAAACCACTTTTTTTTGTTTAATCAACAATTATCCAAGTAGGCCATTCCACATTGTTGATTTTCTTGGACTCGGATGTCACGCAGGTAGCTATAATCTCCCACGTGGTAAGGTCAATTGCTGCTGTAACCACAAATGCACGACTGACTTCTAATGTTGATTTCATTCGTTTGTTATTTTCTTCAATGTTTCTCATTCTAACACTTTTCATCGTATTGCACAGGGACGAAAGCTTGACACACGTGTCTATGGAAACCACATTCGTATAAGGGACTGTTCTTACTTCATTCTTTCTGTATAATGATCAATTATCCAAGTAAGTCATTCCACATTGTTGATTTTCTTGGACTCGGATGTCACGCAGGTAGCTATAATCTTCCACGTGGTAAGGTCAATTGCTGCTGTAACCACAAATGCACGACTGACTTCTGTTGTTGATTTCATTTGTTTGTTTTTTCCTTTTATGTTTCTCATTCTTACACTTTTCATCGTATTGCACAGGGACGAAAGCTTGACACACGTGTCTATGGAAACCACATTCGTATAAGGGACTGTTCTTACTTCATTCTTTCTGTATAATGATCAATTATCCAAGTAAGTCATTCCACATTGTTGATTTTCTTGGACTCGGATGTCACGCAGGTAGCTAATACTCCCACGTGGTAAGGTCAATTGCTGCTGAAACCACAAATGCACGACTGACTTCTGTTGTTGATTTCATTTGTTTGTTATTTCCTTCAATGTTTCTCATTCTAACACTTTTCATCGTATTGCACAGGGACGAAAGCTTGACACACGTGTCTGAGAAAACCACTTTGGTATGAGGGACTGTTCTTATTCCCTTTTTTTTGTTCAATCAACAATTATCCAAGTAAGCCATTCCACATTGTTGATTTTCTTGGACTCGGATGTCACGCTGGTAGCTATCATCTCCCACGTGGTAAGGTCAATTGCTGCTGTAACCACAAATGCACGACTGACTTCTGTTGTTGATTTCATTCGTTTGTTATTTCCTTCTATGTTTCTCATTCTAACACTTTTCATCGTATTGCACAGGGACGAAAGCTTGACACACGTGTCTAAGGAAACCACTTTGGTATAAGGGTCTGTTCTTATTTTTTTTTTTGTTTAATCAACAATTATCCAAGTAGGCCATTCCACATTGTTGATTTTCTTGGACTCGGATGTCACGCAGGTAGCTATAATCTCCCACGTGGTAAGGTCAATTGCTGCTGTAACCACAAATGCACGACTGACTTCTAATGTTGATTTCATTTGTTTGTTATTTCCTTCAATGTTTCTCATTCTAACACTTCTCATCGTATTGCACAGGGACGAAAGCTTGACACACGTGTCTAAGGAAACCACTTTGGTAGAAGGGAATGTTCTTATTCTCTTTCATTTGTTTAATCAACAATTATCCAAGTAGGCCATTCCACATTGTTGATTATCTTGGACTCGGATGTCACGCAGGTAGCTATAATCTCCCACGTGGTAAGGTCAATTGCTGCTGTAACCACAAATGCACGACTGACTTCTAATGTTGATTTCATTTGTTTGTTATTTCCTTCAATGTTTTTCATTCTAACACTTTTCATCGTATTGCACAGGGACGAAAGCTTGACACACGTGTCTATGGAAACCACATCGGTATAAGGGACTGTTCTTATTCCCTTCTTTCTGTATGATGATCAATTATCCAAGTAAGCCATTCCACATTGTTGATTTTCTTGGACTCGGATGACACGCAGGTAGCTATAATCTGTAACGTGGTGAGGTCAATTGCTGCTGTAACCACAAATGCACGACTGACTTCTGTTGTTGATTTCATTTGTTTGTTATTTCCTTCAATGTTTCTCATTCTAACACTTTTCATCGTATTGCACAGGGACGAAAGCTTGACACACGTGTCTAAGGATACGACTTTGGTATAAGGGACTGTTCTTATTCAATTCTTTTTGTTTAATGAACAATTATCCAAGTAAGCCGTTCCACATTGTTGATTTTCTTGGACTCGGATGTCACGCAGGTAGCTATAATCTCCCACGTGGTGAGGTCAATTGCTGCTGTAACCACAAATGCACGACTGACTTCTGTTGTTGATTTCATTCGTTTGTTATTTTCTTCAATGTTTCTCATTCTAACACTTTTCATCGTAATGCACAGGGACGAAAGCTTGACACACGTGTCTATGGAAACCACATTGGTATAAGGGACGTTTCTTACTTCATTCTTTCTGTATAATGATCAATTATCCAAGTAAGCCATTCCACATTGTTGATTTTCTTGGACTCGGATGTCACGCAGGTAGCTATAATCTCCCACGTGGTAAGGTCAATTGCTGCTGTAATCACAAATGCACGACTGACTTCTGTTGTTGATTTCATTTGTTTGTTATTTCCTTCAATGTTTCTCATTCTAACACTTCTCATCGTATTGCACAGGGACGAAAGCTTGACACACGTGTCTATGGAAACCACATTGGTATAAGGGACTGTTCTTATTCCCTTCTTTCTGTATAATGATCAATTATCCAAGTAAGCCATTCCACATTGTTGATTTTCTTGGACTCGGATGACACGCAGGTAGCTATTATCTTTTACGTGGTAAGGTCAATTGCTGCTGTAACCACAAATGCACGACTGACTTCTGTTGTTGATTTCATTTGTTTGTTATTTCCTTCTATGTTTCTCATTCTTACACTTTTCATCGTATTGCACAGGGACGAAAGCTTGACACGCGTGTCTAAGGAAACCACTTTGGTATAAGGGACTGTTCTCATTCCCTTCGTTTTGTTCAATCAACAATTATCCAAGTAAGCCATTCCACATTGTTGATTTTCTTGGACTCGAATGTCACGCAGGTAGCTTTAATCTCCCACGTGGTAAGGTCAATTGCTGCTGTAACCACAAATGCACGACTGACTTCTGTTGTTGATTTCATTTGTTTGTTATTTTCTTCAATGTTTCTCATTCTAACACTTTTCATCGTATTGCACAGGGACGAAAGCTTGACACACGTGTCTATGGAAACCACATTGGTATAAGGGACGTTTCTTACTTCATTCTTTCTGTATAATGATCAATTATCCAAGTAAGCCATTCCACATTGTTGATTTTCTTGGACTCGGATGTCACGCAGGTAGCTATAATCTCCCACGTGGTAAGGTCAATTGCTGCTGTAATCACAAATGCACGACTGACTTCTGTTGTTGATTTCATTTGTTTGTTATTTCCTTCAATGTTTCTCATTCTAACACTTCTCATCGTATTGCACAGGGACGAAAGCTTGACACACGTGTCTATGGAAACCACATTGGTATAAGGGACTGTTCTTATTCCCTTCTTTCTGTATAATGATCAATTATCCAAGTAAGCCATTCCACATTGTTGATTTTCTTGGACTCGGATGACACGCAGGTAGCTATTATCTTTTACGTGGTAAGGTCAATTGCTGCTGTAACCACAAATGCACGACTGACTTCTGTTGTTGATTTCATTTGTTTGTTATTTCCTTCTATGTTTCTCATTCTTACACTTTTCATCGTATTGCACAGGGACGAAAGCTTGACACGCGTGTCTAAGGAAACCACTTTGGTATAAGGGACTGTTCTCATTCCCTTCGTTTTGTTCAATCAACAATTATCCAAGTAAGCCATTCCACATTGTTGATTTTCTTGGACTCGAATGTCACGCAGGTAGCTTTAATCTCCCACGTGGTAAGGTCAATTGCTGCTGTAACCACAAATGCACGACTGACTTCTGTTGTTGATTTCATTTGTTTGTTATTTCCTTCTATGTTTCTCATTCTTACACTTTTCATCGTATTGCACAGGGACGAAAGCTTGACACGCGTGTCTAAGGAAACCACTTTGGTATAAGGGACTGTTCTTATTCCCTTCGTTTTGTTTAATGAACAATTATCCAAGTAAGCCATTCCACATTGTTGATTTTCTTGGACTCGGATGTCACGCAGGTAGCTATAATCTCCCACGTGGTAAGGTCAATTGCTGCTGTAACCACAAATGCACGACTGACTTCTAATGTTGATTTCATTCGTTTGTTATTTTCTTCAATGTTTCTCATTCTAACACTTTTCATCGTATTGCACAGGGACGAAAGCTTGACACGCGTGTCTTAGGAAACCACTTTGGTATAAGGGACTGTTCTTATTCCCTTTTTTTTGTTTGATCAACAATTATCTAAGTGGGCCATTCCACATTGTTGATTTTCTTGGACTCGGATGTCACGCAGGTAGCTAGAATCTCCCACGTGGAAAGGTCAATTGCTGCTGTAACCACAAATGCACGACTGACTTCTGTTGTTGATTTCATTTGTTTGTTTTTTCCTTCTATGTTTCTCATTCTTACACTTTTCATCGTATTGCACAGGGACGAAAGCTTGACACACGTGTCTATGGAAACCACATTCGTATAAGGGACTGTTCTCACTTCATTCTTTCTGTATAATGATCAATTATCCAAGTAAGTTATTCCACATTGTTGATTTTCTTGGACTCGGATGTCACGCAGGTAGCCATAATCTCCCACGTGGTAAGGTCAATTGCTGCTGAAACCACAAATGCACGACTGACTTCTGTTGTTGATTTCATTTGTTTGTTATTTCCTTCAATGTTTCTCATTCTAACACTTTTCATCGTATTGCACAGGGACGAAAGCTTGACACACGTGTCTAAGGAAACCACTCTGGTATAAGGGACTGTTCTTATTTTTTTTTTTGTTTAATCAACAATTATCCAAGTAGGCCATTCCACATTGTTGATTTTCTTGGACTCGGATGTCACGCAGGTAGCTATAATCTCCCACGTGGTAAGGTCAATTGCTGCTGTAACCACAAATGCACGACTGACTTCTAATGTTGATTTCATTTGTTTGTTATTTCCTTCAATGTTTCTCATTCTAACACTTCTCATCGTATTGCACAGGGACGAAAGCTTGACACACGTGTCTAAGGAAACCACTTTGGTAGAAGGGAATGTTCTTATTCTCTTTTTTTTGTTTAATCAACAATCATCCAAGTAGGCCATTCCACATTGTTGATTATCTTGGACTCGGATGTCACGCAGGTAGCTATAATCTCCCACGTGGTAAGGTCAATTGCTGCTGTAACCACAAATGCACGACTGACTTCTAATGTTGATTTCATTTGTTTGTTATTTCCTTCAATGTTTCTCATTCTAACACTTTTCATCGTATTGCACAGGGACGAAAGCTTGACACACGTGTCTATGGAAACCACATCGGTATAAGGGACTGTTCTTATTCCCTTCTTTCTGTATGATGATCAATTATCCAAGTAAGCCAGTCCACATTGTTGATTTTCTTGGACTCGGATGACACGCAGGTAGCTATAATCTGTAACGTGGTGAGGTCAATTGCTGCTGTAACCACAAATGCACGACTGACTTCTGTTGTTGATTTCATTTGTTTGTTATTTCCTTCAATGTTTCTCATTCTAACACTTTTCATCGTATTGCACAGGGACGAAAGCTTGACACACGTGTCTAAGGATACGACTTTGGTATAAGGGACTGTTCTTATTCAATTCTTTTTGTTTAATGAACAATTATCCAAGTAAGCCGTTCCACATTGTTGATTTTCTTGGACTCGGATGTCACGCAGGTACCTATAATCTCCCACGTGGTAAGGTCAATTGCTGCTGTAACCACAAATGCACGACTGACTTCTGTTGTTGATTTCATTCGTTTGTTATTTTCTTCAATGTTTCTCATTCTAACACTTTTCATCGTATTGCACAGGGACGAAAGCTTGACACGCGTGTCTAAGGAAACCACTTTGGTATAAGGGACTGTTCTTATTCCCTTCTTTTTGTTTAATGAACAATTATCCAAGTAAGCCATTCCACATTGTTGATTTTCTTGGACTCGGATGACACGCAGGTAGCTATTATCTTTTACGTGGTAAGGTCAATTGCTGCTGTAACCACAAATGCACGACTGACTTCTGTTGTTGATTTCATTCGTTTGTTATTTTCTTCAATGTTTCTCATTCTAACACTTTTCATCGTATTGCACAGGGACGAAAGCTTGACACGCGTGTCTAAGGAAACCACTTTGGTATAAGGGACTGTTCTTATTCCCTTCTTTTTGTTTAATGAACAATTATCCAAGTAAGCCATTCCACATTGTTGATTTTCTTGGACTCGGATGACACGCAGGTAGCTATTATCTTTTACGTGGTAAGGTCAATTGCTGCTGTAACCACAAATGCACGACTGACTTCTGTTGTTGATTTCATTCGTTTGTTATTTTCTTCAATGTTTCTCATTCTAACACTTTTCATCGTATTGCACAGGGACGAAAGCTTGACACGCGTGT
The DNA here is from genome assembly GCF_914767665.1 of Harmonia axyridis. Lineage (NCBI taxonomy): Eukaryota > Metazoa > Arthropoda > Insecta > Coleoptera > Coccinellidae > Harmonia > Harmonia axyridis. The sequence goes on along the minus strand of NC_059502.1, from coordinate 43,572,911 downwards.
CTAAGGATACGACTTTGGTATAAGGGACTGTTCTTATTCAATTCTTTTTGTTTAATGAACAATTATCCAAGTAAGCCGTTCCACATTGTTGATTTTCTTGGACTCGGATGTCACGCAGGTAGCTATAATCTCCCACGTGGTAAGGTCAATTGCTGCTGTAACCACAAATGCACGACTGACTTCTGTTGTTGATTTCATTCGTTTGTTATTTTCTTCAATGTTTCTCATTCTAACACTTTTCATCGTATTGCACAGGGACGAAAGCTTGACACGCGTGTCTAAGGAAACCACTTTGGTATAAGGGACTGTTCTTATTCCCTTCTTTCTGTATGATGATCAATTATCCAAGTAAGCCAGTCCACATTGTTGATTTTCTTGGACTCGGATGACACGCAGGTAGCTATAATCTGTAACGTGGTGAGGTCAATTGCTGCTGTAACCACAAATGCACGACTGACTTCTGTTGTTGATTTCATTTGTTTGTTATTTCCTTCAATGTTTCTCATTCTAACACTTTTCATCGTATTGCACAGGGACGAAAGCTTGACACGCGTGTCTAAGGAAACCACTTTGGTATAAGGGACTGTTCTTATTCCCTTTTTTTTGTTTAATGAACAATTATCCAAGTAAGCCATTCCACATTGTTGATTTTCTTGGACTCGGATGACACGCAGGTAGCTATTATCTTTTACGTGGTAAGGTCAATTGCTGCTGTAAACACAAATGCACGACTGACTTCTGTTGTTGATTTCATTCGTTTGTTATTTTCTTCAATGTTTCTCATTCTAACACTTTTCATCGTATTGCACAGGGACGAAAGCTTGACACGCGTGTCTAAGGAAACCACTTTGGTATAAGGGACTGTTCTTATTCCCTTCTTTTTGTTTAATGAACAATTATCCAAGTAAGCCATTCCACATTGTTGATTTTCTTGGACTCGGATGACACGCAGGTAGCTATTATCTTTTACGTGGTAAGGTCAATTGCTGCTGTAACCACAAATGCACGACTGACTTCTGTTGTTGATTTCATTCGTTTGTTATTTTCTTCAATGTTTCTCATTCTAACACTTTTCATCGTATTGCACAGGGACGAAAGCTTGACACACGTGTCTATGGAAACCACATTGGTATAAGGGACTGTTCTTATTCCCTTCTTTCTGTATAATGATCAATTATCCAAATAAGCCATTCCACATTGTTGATTTTCTTGGACTCGGATGACACGCAGGTAGCTATTATCTTTTACGTGGTAAGGTCAATTGCTGCTGTAACCACAAATGCACGACTGAATTCTGTTGTTGATTTCATTTGTTTGTTATTTCCTTTAATGTTTCTCATTCTAACATTTTTCATCGTATTGCACAGGGAAGAAAGCTTGACACACGTGTCTAAGGAAACAACTTTGGTATAAGGGACTGTTCTTATTCCCTTCTTTTTGTTTAATGAACAATTATCCAAGTAAGCCGTTCCACATTGTTCATTTTCTTGGGCTCGGATGTCACGCAGGTAGCTGTAATCTCCCACGTGGTAAGGTCAATTGCTGCTGTAACCACAAATGCACGACTGACTTCTGTTGTTGATTTCATTCGTTTGTTATTTTCTTCAATGTTTCTCATTCTAACACTTTTCATCGTATTGCACAGGGACGAAAGCTTGACACGCGTGTCTAAGGAAACCACTTTGGTATAAGGGACTGTTCTTATTCCCTTCGTTTTGTTCAATCAACAATTATCCAAGTAAGCCATTCCACATTGTTGATTTTCTTGGACTCGAATGTCACGCAGGTAGCTTTAATCTCCCACGTGGTAAGGTCAATTGCTGCTGTAACCACAAATGCACGACTGACTTCTGTTGTTGATTTCATTTGTTTGTTATTTCCTTCTATGTTTCTAATTCTTACACTTTTCATCGTATTGCACAGGGACGAAAGCTTGACACGCGTGTCTAAGGAAAACACTTTGGTATAAGGGACTGTTCTTATTCCCTTCGTTTTGTTTAATGAACAATTATCCAAGTAAGCCATTCCACATTGTTGATTTTCTTGGACTCGGATGTCACGCTATAATCTCCCACGTGGTAAGGTCAATTGCTGCTGTAACCGCAAATGCACGACTGACTTCTAATGTTGATTTCATTCGTTTGTTATTTTCTTCAATGTTTCTCATTCTAACACTTTTCATCGTATTGCACAGGGACGAAAGCTTGACACGCGTGTCTTAGGAAACCACTTTGGTATAAGGGACTGTTCTTATTCCCTTTTTTTTGTTTGATCAACAATTATCTAAGTGGGCCATTCCACATTGTTGATTTTCTTGGACTCGGATGTCACGCAGGTAGCTAGAATCTCCCACGTGGTAAGGTCAATTGCTCCTGTAACCACAAATGCACGACTGACTTCTGTTGTTGATTTCATTTGTTTGTTTTTTCCTTCTATGTTTCTCATTCTTACACTTTTCATCGTATTGCACAGGGACGAAAGCTTGACACACGTGTCTATGGAAACCACATTCGTATAAGGGACTGTTCTCACTTCATTCTTTCTGTATAATGATCAATTATCCAAGTAAGTCATTCCACATTGTTGATTTTCTTGGACTCGGATGTCACGCAGGTAGCTATAATCTCCCACGTGGTAAGGTCAATTGCTGCTGAAACCACAAATGCACGACTGACTTCTGTTGTTGATTTCATTTGTTTGTTATTTCCTTCAATGTTTCTCATTCTAACACTTTTCATCGTATTGCACAGGGACGAAAGCTTGACACACGTGTCTAAGAAAACCACTTTGGTATGAGGGACTGTTCTTATTCCCTTTTTTTTGTTCAATCAACAATTATCCAAGTAAGCCATTCCACATTGTTGATTTTCTTGGACTCGGATGTCACGCTGGTAGCTATCATCTCCCACGTGGTAAGGTCAATTGCTGCTGTAACCACAAATGCACGACTAACTTCTTTTGTTGATTTCATTCGTTTGTTATTTCCTTCTATGTTTCTCATTCTAACACTTTTCATCGTATTGCCTAGGGACGAAAGCTTGACACACGTGTCTAAGGAAACCACTCTGGTATAAGGGACTGTTCTTATTTTTTTTTTGTTTAATCAACAATTATTCAAGTAGGCCATTCCACATTGTTGATTTTCTTGGACTCGGATGTCACGCAGGTAGCTATTATCTCCCACGTGGTAAGGTCAATTGCTGCTGTAACCACAAATGCACGACTGACTTCTAATGTTGATTTCATTTGTTTGTTATTTCCTTCAATGTTTCTCATTCTAACACTTCTCATCGTATTGCAAAGGGACGAAAGCTTGACACACGTGTCTAAAGAAACCACTTTGGTAGAAGGGAATGTTCTTATTCTCTTTTTTTTGTTTAATCAACAATTATCCAAGTAGGCCATTCCACATTGTTGATTATCTTGGACTCGGATGTCACGCAGGTAGCTATAATCTCCCACGTGGTAAGGTCAATTGCTGCTGTAACCACAAATGCACGACTGACTTCTAATGTTGATTTCATTTGTTTGTTATTTCCTTCAATGTTTCTCATTCTAACACTTTTCATCGTATTGCACAGGGACGAAAGCTTGACACACGTGTCTATGGAAACCACATCGGTATAAGGGACTGTTCTTATTCCCTTCTTTCTGTATGATGATCAATTATCCAAGTAAGCCAGTCCACATTGTTGATTTTCTTGGACTCGGATGACACGCAGGTAGCTATAATCTGTAACGTGGTGAGGTCAATTGCTGCTGTAACCACAAATGCACGACTGACTTCTGTTGTTGATTTCATTTGTTTGTTATTTCCTTCAATGTTTCTCATTCTAACACTTTTCATCGTATTGCACAGGGACGAAAGCTTGACACACGTGTCTAAGGATACGACTTTGGTATAAGGGACTGTTCTTATTCAATTCTTTTTGTTTAATGAACAATTATCCAAGTAAGCCGTTCCACATTGTTGATTTTCTTGGACTCGGATGTCACGCAGGTAGCTATAATCTCCCACGTGGTAAGGTCAATTGCTGCTGTAACCACAAATGCACGACTGACTTCTGTTGTTGATTTCATTCGTTTGTTATTTTCTTCAATGTTTCTCATTCTAACACTTTTCATCGTATTGCACAGGGACGAAAGCTTGACACGCGTGTCTAAGGAAACCACTTTGGTATAAGGGACTGTTCTTATTCCCTTCTTTTTGTTTAATGAACAATTATCCAAGTAAGCCATTCCACATTGTTGATTTTCTTGGACTCGGATGACACGCAGGTAGCTATTATCTTTTACGTGGTAAGGTCAATTGCTGCTGTAACCACAGATGCACGACTGACTTCTGTTGTTGATTTCATTCGTTTGTTATTTTCTTCAATGTTTCTCATTCTAACACTTTTCATCGTATTGCACAGGGACGAAAGCTTGACACGCGTGTCTAAGGATACGACTTTGGTATAAGGGACTGTTCTTATTGAATTCTTTTTGTTTAATGAACAATTATCCAAGTAAGCCGTTCCACATTGTTGATTTTCTTGGACTCGGATGTCACGCAGGTAGCTATAATCTCCCACGTGGTAAGGTCAATTGCTGCTGTAACCACAAATGCACGACTGACTTCTGTTGTTGATTTCATTCGTTTGTTATTTTCTTCAATGTTTCTCATTTTAACACTTTTCATCGTATTGCACAGGGACGAAAGCTTGACACGCGTGTCTAAGGAAACCACTTTGGTATAAGGGACTGTTCTTATTCCCTTCTTTCTGTATGATGATCAATTATCCAAGTAAGCCAGTCCACATTGTTGATTTTCTTGGACTCGGATGACACGCAGGTAGCTATAATCTGTAACGTGGTGAGGTCAATTGCTGCTGTAACCACAAATGCACGACTGACTTCTGTTGTTGATTTCATTGGTTTGTTATTTCCTTCAATGTTTCTCATTCTAACACTTTTCATCGTATTGCACAGGGACGAAAGCTTGACACGCGTGTCTAAGGAAACCACTTTGGTATAAGGGACTGTTCTTATTCCCTTTTTTTTGTTTAATGAACAATTATCCAAGTAAGCCATTCCACATTGTTGATTTTCTTGGACTCGGATGACACGCAGGTAGCTATTATCTTTTACGTGGTAAGGTCAATTGCTGCTGTAACCACAAATGCACGACTGACTTCTGTTGTTGATTTCATTCGTTTGTTATTTTCTTCAATGTTTCTCATTCTAACACTTTTCATCGTATTGCACAGGGACGAAAGCTTGACACGCGTGTCTAAGGAAACCACTTTGGTATAAGGGACTGTTCTTATTCAATTCTTTTTGTTTAATGAACAATTATCCAAGTAAGCCGTTCCACATTGTTGATTTTCTTGGACTCGGATGTCACGCAGGTAGCTATAATCTCCCACGTGGTAAGGTCAATTGCTGCTGTAACCACAAATGCACGACTGACTTCTGTTGTTGATTTCATTCGTTTGTTATTTTCTTCAATGTTTCTCATTCTAACACTTTTCATCGTATTGCACAGGGACGAAAGCTTGACACGCGTGTCTAAGGAAACCACTTTGGTATAAGGGACTGTTCTTATTCCCTTCTTTCTGTATGATGATCAATTATCCAAGTAAGCCAGTCCACATTGTTGATTTTCTTGGACTCGGATGACACGCAGGTAGCTATAATCTGTAACGTGGTGAGGTCAATTGCTGCTGTAACCACAAATGCACGACTGACTTCTGTTGTTGATTTCATTTGTTTGTTATTTCCTTCAATGTTTCTCATTCTAACACTTTTCATCGTATTGCACAGGGACGAAAGCTTGACACGCGTGTCTAAGGAAACCACTTTGGTATAAGGGACTGTTCTTATTCCCTTTTTTTTGTTTAATGAACAATTATCCAAGTAAGCCATTCCACATTGTTGATTTTCTTGGACTCGGATGACACGCAGGTAGCTATTATCTTTTACGTGGTAAGGTCAATTGCTGCTGTAACCACAAATGCACGACTGACTTCTGTTGTTGATTTCATTCGTTTGTTATTTTCTTCAATGTTTCTCATTCTAACACTTTTCATCGTATTGCACAGGGACGAAAGCTTGACACGCGTGTCTAAGGAAACCACTTTGGTATAAGGGACTGTTCTTATTCCCTACTTTTTGTTTAATGAACAATTATCCAAGTAAGCCATTCCACATTGTTGATTTTCTTGGACTCGGATGACACGCAGGTAGCTATTATCTTTTACGTGGTAAGGTCAATTGCTGCTGTAACCACAAATGCACGACTGAATTCTGTTGTTGATTTCATTTGTTTGTTATTTCCTTTAATGTTTCTCATTCTAACATTTTTCATCGTATTGCACAGGGAAGAAAGCTTGACACACGTGTCTAAGGAAACAACTTTGGTATTAGGGACTGTTCTTATTCCCTTCTTTTTGTTTAATGAACAATTATCCAAGTAAGCCGTTCCACATTGTTCATTTTCTTGGGCTCGGATGTCACGCAGGTAGCTGTAATCTCCCACGTGGTAAGGTCAATTGCTGCTGTAACCACAAATGCACGACTGACTTCTGTTGTTGATTTCATTCGTTTGTTATTTTCTTCAATGTTTCTCATTCTAACACTTTTCATCGTATTGCACAGGGACGAAAGCTTGACACGCGTGTCTAAGGAAACCACTTTGGTATAAGGGACTGTTCTTATTCCCTTCGTTTTGTTCAATCAACAATTATCCAAGTAAGCCATTCCACATTGTTGATTTTCTTGGACTCGAATGTCACGCAGGTAGCTTTAATCTCCCACGTGGTAAGGTCAATTGCTGCTGTAACCACAAATGCACGACTGACTTCTGTTGTTGATTTCATTTGTTTGTTATTTCCTTCTATGTTTCTCATTCTTACACTTTTCATCGTATTGCACAGGGACGAAAGCTTGACACGCGTGTCTAAGGAAACCACTTTGGTATAAGGGACTGTTCTTATTCCCTTCGTTTTGTTTAATGAACAATTATCCAAGTAAGCCATTCCACATTGTTGATTTTCTTGGACTCGGATGTCACGCTATAATCTCCCACGTGGTAAGGTCAATTGCTGCTGTAACCGCAAATGCACGACTGACTTCTAATGTTGATTTCATTCGTTTGTTATTTTCTTCAATGTTTCTCATTCTAACACTTTTCATCGTATTGCACAGGGACGAAAGCTTGACACGCGTGTCTTAGGAAACCACTTTGGTATAAGGGACTGTTCTTATTCCCTTTTTTTTGTTTGATCAACAATTATCTAAGTGGGCCATTCCACATTGTTGATTTTCTTGGACTCGGATGTCACGCAGGTAGCTAGAATCTCCCACGTGGTAAGGTCAATTGCTCCTGTAACCACAAATGCACGACTGACTTCTGTTGTTGATTTCATTTGTTTGTTTTTTCCTTCTATGTTTCTCATTCTTACACTTTTCATCGTATTGCACAGGGACGAAAGCTTGACACACGTGTCTATGGAAACCACATTCGTATAAGGGACTGTTCTCACTTCATTCTTTCTGTATAATGATCAATTATCCAAGTAAGTCATTCCACATTGTTGATTTTCTTGGACTCGGATGTCACGCAGGTAGCTATAATCTCCCACGTGGTAAGGTCAATTGCTGCTGAAACCACAAATGCACGACTGACTTCTGTTGTTGATTTCATTTGTTTGTTATTTCCTTCAATGTTTCTCATTCTAACACTTTTCATCGTATTGCACAGGGACGAAAGCTTGACACACGTGTCTAAGAAAACCACTTTGGTATGAGGGACTGTTCTTATTCCCTTTTTTTTGTTCAATCAACAATTATCCAAGTAAGCCATTCCACATTGTTGATTTTCTTGGACTCGGATGTCACGCTGGTAGCTATCATCTCCCACGTGGTAAGGTCAATTGCTGCTGTAACCACAAATGCACGACTAACTTCTGTTGTTGATTTCATTCGTTTGTTATTTCCTTCTATGTTTCTCATTCTAACACTTTTCATCGTATTGCACAGGGACGAAAGCTTGACACACGTGTCTAAGGAAACCACTCTGGTATAAGGGACTGTTCTTATTTTTTTTTTTGTTTAATCAACAATTATTCAAGTAGGCCATTCCACATTGTTGATTTTCTTGGACTCGGATGTCACGCAGGTAGCTATTATCTCCCACGTGGTAAGGTCAATTGCTGCTGTAACCACAAATGCACGACTGACTTCTAATGTTGATTTCATTTGTTTGTTATTTCCTTCAATGTTTCTCATTCTAACACTTCTCATCGTATTGCAAAGGGACGAAAGCTTGACACACGTGTCTAAAGAAACCACTTTGGTAGAAGGGAATGTTCTTATTCTCTTTTTTTTGTTTAATCAACAATTATCCAAGTAGGCCATTCCACATTGTTGATTATCTTGGACTCGGATGTCACGCAGGTAGCTATAATCTCCCACGTGGTAAGGTCAATTGCTGCTGTAACCACAAATGCACGACTGACTTCTAATGTTGATTTCATTTGTTTGTTATTTCCTTCAATGTTTCTCATTCTAACACTTTTCATCGTATTGCACAGGGACGAAAGCTTGACACACGTGTCTATGGAAACCACATCGGTATAAGGGACTGTTCTTATTCCCTTCTTTCTGTATGATGATCAATTATCCAAGTAAGCCAGTCCACATTGTTGATTTTCTTGGACTCGGATGACACGCAGGTAGCTATAATCTGTAACGTGGTGAGGTCAATTGCTGCTGTAACCACAAATGCACGACTGACTTCTGTTGTTGATTTCATTTGTTTGTTATTTCCTTCAATGTTTCTCATTCTAACACTTTTCATCGTATTGCACAGGGACGAAAGCTTGACACACGTGTCTAAGGATACGACTTTGGTATAAGGGACTGTTCTTATTCAATTCTTTTTGTTTAATGAACAATTATCCAAGTAAGCCGTTCCACATTGTTGATTTTCTTGGACTCGGATGTCACGCAGGTAGCTATAATCTCCCACGTGGTAAGGTCAATTGCTGCTGTAACCACAAATGCACGACTGACTTCTGTTGTTGATTTCATTCGTTTGTTATTTTCTTCAATGTTTCTCATTCTAACACTTTTCATCGTATTGCACAGGGACGAAAGCTTGACACGCGTGTCTAAGGAAACCACTTTGGTATAAGGGACTGTTCTTATTCCCTTCTTTTTGTTTAATGAACAATTATCCAAGTAAGCCATTCCACATTGTTGATTTTCTTGGACTCGGATGACACGCAGGTAGCTATTATCTTTTACGTGGTAAGGTCAATTGCTGCTGTAACCACAAATGCACGACTGACTTCTGTTGTTGATTTCATTCGTTTGTTATTTTCTTCAATGTTTCTCATTCTAACACTTTTCATCGTATTGCACAGGGACGAAAGCTTGACACGCGTGTCTAAGGATACGACTTTGGTATAAGGGACTGTTCTTATTGAATTCTTTTTGTTTAATGAACAATTATCCAAGTAAGCCGTTCCACATTGTTGATTTTCTTGGACTCGGATGTCACGCAGGTAGCTATAATCTCCCACGTGGTAAGGTCAATTGCTGCTGTAACCACAAATGCACGACTGACTTCTGTTGTTGATTTCATTCGTTTGTTATTTTCTTCAATGTTTCTCATTTTAACACTTTTCATCGTATTGCACAGGGACGAAAGCTTGACACGCGTGTCTAAGGAAACCACTTTGGTATAAGGGACTGTTCTTATTCCCTTCTTTCTGTATGATGATCAATTATCCAAGTAAGCCAGTCCACATTGTTGATTTTCTTGGACTCGGATGACACGCAGGTAGCTATAATCTGTAACGTGGTGAGGTCAATTGCTGCTGTAACCACAAATGCACGACTGACTTCTGTTGTTGATTTCATTTGTTTGTTATTTCCTTCAATGTTTCTCATTCTAACACTTTTCATCGTATTGCACAGGGACGAAAGCTTGACACACGTGTCTAAGGATACGACTTTGGTATAAGGGACTGTTCTTATTCAATTCTTTTTGTTTAATGAACAATTATCCAAGTAAGCCGTTCCACATTGTTGATTTTCTTGGACTCGGATGTCACGCAGGTAGCTATAATCTCCCACGTGGTAAGGTCAATTGCTGCTGTAACCACAAATGCACGACTGACTTCTGTTGTTGATTTCATTCGTTTGTTATTTTCTTCAATGTTTCTCATTCTAACACTTTTCATCGTATTGCACAGGGACGAAAGCTTGACACGCGTGTCTAAGGAAACCACTTTGGTATAAGGGACTGTTCTTATTCCCTTCTTTTTGTTTAATGAACAATTATCCAAGTAAGCCATTCCACATTGTTGATTTTCTTGGACTCGGATGACACGCAGGTAGCTATTATCTTTTACGTGGTAAGGTCAATTGCTGCTGTAACCACAAATGCACGACTGACTTCTGTTGTTGATTTCATTCGTTTGTTATTTTCTTCAATGTTTCTCATTCTAACACTTTTCATCGTATTGCACAGGGACGAAAGCTTGACACGCGTGTCTAAGGATACGACTTTGGTATAAGGGACTGTTCTTATTGAATTCTTTTTGTTTAATGAACAATTATCCAAGTAAGCCGTTCCACATTGTTGATTTTCTTGGACTCGGATGTCACGCAGGTAGCTATAATCTCCCACGTGGTAAGGTCAATTGCTGCTGTAACCACAAATGCACGACTGACTTCTGTTGTTGATTTCATTCGTTTGTTATTTTCTTCAATGTTTCTCATTTTAACACTTTTCATCGTATTGCACAGGGACGAAAGCTTGACACGCGTGTCTAAGGAAACCACTTTGGTATAAGGGACTGTTCTTATTCCCTTCTTTCTGTATGATGATCAATTATCCAAGTAAGCCAGTCCACATTGTTGATTTTCTTGGACTCGGATGACACGCAGGTAGCTATAATCTGTAACGTGGTGAGGTCAATTGCTGCTGTAACCACAAATGCACGACTGACTTCTGTTGTTGATTTCATTGGTTTGTTATTTCCTTCAATGTTTCTCATTCTAACACTTTTCATCGTATTGCACAGGGACGAAAGCTTGACACGCGTGTCTAAGGAAACCACTTTGGTACAAGGGACTGTTCTTATTCCCTTTTTTTTGTTTAATGAACAATTATCCAAGTAAGCCATTCCACATTGTTGATTTTCTTGGACTCGGATGACACGCAGGTAGCTATTATCTTTTACGTGGTAAGGTCAATTGCTGCTGTAACCACAAATGCACGACTGACTTCTGTTGTTGATTTCATTCGTTTGTTATTTTCTTCAATGTTTCTCATTCTAACACTTTTCATCGTATTGCACAGGGACGAAAGCTTGACACGCGTGTCTAAGGAAACCACTTTGGTATAAGGGACTGTTCTTATTCCCTTCTTTTTGTTTAATGAACAATTATCCAAGTAAGCCATTCCACATTGTTGATTTTCTTGGACTCGGATGACACGCAGGTAGCTATTATCTTTTACGTGGTAAGATCAATTGCTGCTGTAACCACAAATGCACGACTGACTTCTGTTGTTGATTTCATTCGTTTGTTATTTTCTTCAATGTTTCTCATTCTAACACTTTTCATCGTATTGCACAGGGACGAAAGCTTGACACACGTGTCTATGGAAACCACATTGGTATAAGGGACTGTTCTAATTCCCTTCTTTCTGTATAATGATCAATTATCCAAATAAGCCATTCCACATTGTTGATTTTCTTGGACTCGGATGACACGCAGGTAGCTATTATCTTTTACGTGGTAAGGTCAATTGCTGCTGTAACCACAAATGCACGACTGACTTCTGTTGTTGATTTCATTTGTTTGTTATTTCCTTCTATGTTTCTCATTCTAACACTTTTCATCGTATTGCACAGGGACGAAAGCTTGACACGCGTGTCTAAGGAAACAACTTTGGTATAAGGGACTGTTCTTATTCCCTTCTTTTCGTTTAATGAACAATTATCCAAGTAAGCCGTTCCACATTGTTCATTTTCTTGGGCTCGGATGTCACGCAGGTAGCTGTAATCTCCCACGTGGTAAGGTCAATTGCTGCTGTAACCACAAATGCACGACTGACTTCTGTTGTTGATTTCATTCGTTTGTTATTTTCTTCAATGTTTCTCATTCTAACACTTTTCATCGTATTGCACAGGGACGAAAGCTTGACACGCGTGTCTAAGGAAACCACTTTGGTATAAGGGACTGTTCTTATTCCCTTCTTTTTGTTTAATGAACAATTATCCAAGTAAGCCATTCCACATTGTTGATTTTCTTGGACTCGGATGTCACGCAGGTAGCTATATTCTCCCACGTGGTGAGGTCAATTGCTGCTGTAACCACAAATGCACGACTGACTTCTGTTGTTGATTTCATTTGTTTGTTATTTCCTTTAATGTTTCTCATTCTAACACTTTTCATCGTATTGCACAGGGACGAAAGCTTGACACGCGTGTCTAAGGAAACCACTTTGGTATAAGGGACTGTTCTTATTCCCTTCTTTTTGTTTAATGAACAATTATCCAAGTAAGCCGTTCCACATTGTTGATTTTCTTGGGCTCGGATGTCACGCAGGTAGCTGTAATCTCCCACGTGGTAAGGTCAATTGCTGCTGTTACCACGAATGCACGACTGACTTCTGTTGTTGATTTCATTCGTTTGTTATTTTCTTCAATGTTTCTCATTCTAACATTTTTCATCGTATTGCACAGTGACGAAAGCTTGACACTTGTGTCTAAGGAAACCACTTTGGTATGAGGGACTGCTCTTCTTCCCTTTTTTCTTTTTGATGAACAATTATCCAAGTAAGCCATTCCACATTGTTGATTTTCTTGGACTAGGATGTCATGCAGCTATCTATAATCTCCCACGTGGAAAGGTCAATTGCTGCTGTAACCACAAATGCACGACTGACTTCTGTTGTTGATTTCATTTGTTTGTTTTTTCCTTCTATGTTTCTCATTCTAACACTTTTCATCGTATTGCACAGGGACGAAAGCTTGACACACATGTCTGAGAAAACCACTTCGGTATGAGGGACTGTTCTTATTCCCTTTTTTTTGTTTAATCAACAATTATCCAAGTAAGCCATTCCACATTGTTGATTTTCTTGGACTCGGATGTCACGCATGTAGCTACAATCTCTCAATTGGTAAGGTCAATTGCTGCTGTAACCACAAATGCACGACTGACTTCTAATGTTGATTTCATTTGTTTGTTATTTCCTTCAATGTTTCTCATTCTAACACTTCTCATCGTATTGCACAGGGACGAAAGCTTTACACACGTGTCTAAGGAAACCACTTTGGTATAAGGGACTGTTCTTATTTTTTTTTTTGTTTAATCAACAATTATCCAAGTAGGCCATTCCACATTGTTGATTTTCTTGGACTCGGATGTCACGCAGGTAGCTATAATCTCCCACGTGGTAAGGTCAATTGCTGCTGTAACCACAAATGCACGACTGACTTCAGTTGTTGATTTCATTTTTTTGTTATTTCCTTCAATGTTTCTCATTCTAACACTTCACATCGTATTGCACAGGGACGAAAGCTTGACACACGTGTCTAAGGAAACCACTTCGGTATAAGGGACTGTTCTTATTCCCTTCTTTTTGTTTAATGAACAATTATCCAAGTAAGCCATTCCACATTGTTGATTTTCTTGGACTCGGATGTCACGCCGGTAGCTATAAGCTCCCACGTGGTGAGGTCAATTGCTGCTGTAACCACAAATGCACGACTGACTTCTGTTGTTGATTTCATTTGTTTGTTATTTCCTTCAATGTTTCTCATTCTAACACTTCTCATCGTATTGCACAGGGACGAAAGCTTGACACATGTGTCTAAGGGAACAACTTTGGTATAAGGGACTGTTCTTATTCTCTTTTTTTTGTTTAATCAACAATTATCCAAGTAGGCCATTCCACATTGTTGATTTTCTTGGACTCGGATGTCACGCAGGTAGCTATAATCTCCCACGTGGTAAGGTCAATTGCTGCTGTAACCACAAATGCACGACTGACTTCTAATGTTGATTTCATTTGTTTGTTATTTCCTTCAATGTTTCTCATTCTAACACTTCTCATCGTATTGCACAGGGACGAAAGCTTGACACACGTGTCTAAGGAAACCACTCTGGTATAAGGGACTGTTCTTATTTTTTTTTTGTTTAATCAACAATTATTCAAGTAGGCCATTCCACATTGTTGATTTTCTTGGACTCGGATGTCACGCAGGTAGCTATAATCTCCCACGTGGTAAGGTCAATTGCTGCTGTAACCACAAATGCACGACTGACTTCTGTTGTTGATTTCATTCGTTTGTTATTTTCTTCAATGTTTCTCATTCTAACACTTTTCATCGTATTGCACAGAGACGAAAGCTTGACACGCGTGTCTAAGGAAACCACTTTGGTATAAGGGACTGTTCTTATTCCCTTCTTTTTGTTTAATGAATAATTATCCAAATAAGCCATTCCACATTGTTGATTTTCTTGGACTCGGATGTCACGCTGGTAGCTATCATCTCCCACGTGGTAAGGTCAATTGCTGCTGTAACCACAAATGCACGACTAACTTCTGTTGTTGATTTCATTCGTTTGTTATTTCCTTCTATGTTTCTCATTCTAACACTTTTCATCGTATTGCACAGGGACGAAAGCTTGACACACGTGTCTAAGGAAACCACTCTGGTATAAGGGACTGTTCTTATTTTTTTTTTGTTTAATCAACAATTATTCAAGTAGGCCATTCCACATTGTTGATTTTCTTGGACTCGGATGTCACGCAGGTAGCTATAATCTCCCACGTTGTAAGGTCAATTGCTGCTGTAACCACAAATGCACGACTGACTTCAGTTGTTGATTTCATTTTTTTGTTATTTCCTTCAATGTTTCTCATTCTAACACTTCACATCGTATTGCACAGGGACGAAAGCTTGACACACGTGTCTAAGGAAACCACTTCGGTATAAGGGACTGTTCTTATTTATTTTTTTTGTTTAATCAACACTTATCCAAGTAGGCCATTCAACATTGTTGATTTTCTTGGACTCGGATGTCACGCAGGTAGCTATAAGCTCCCACGTGGTAAGGTCAATTGCTGCTGTAACCACAAATGCACGACTGACTTCTGTTGTTGATTTCATTTGTTTGTTATTTCCTTCAATGTTTCTCATTCTAACACTTCTCATCGTATTGCACAGGGACGAAAGCTTGACACACGTGTCTAAGGAAACCACTTTGGTATAAGGGACTGTTCTTATTTTTTTTTTTGTTTAATCAACACTTATCCAAGTAGGCCATTCCACATTGTTGATTTTCTTGGACTCGGATGTCACGCAGGTAGCTATAATCTCCCACGTGGTAAGGTCAATTGCTGCTGTAACCACAAATGCACGACTGACTTCTGTTGTTGATTTCATTCGTTTGTTATTTTCTTCAATGTTTCTCATTCTAACACTTTTCATCGTATTGCACAGGGACGAAAGCTTGACACGCGTGTCTAAGGAAACCACTTTGGTATAAGGGACTGTTCTTATTCCCTTCTTTTTGTTTAATGAACAATTATCCAAGTAAGCCATTCCACATTGTTGATTTTCTTGGACTCGGATGTCACGCAGGTAGCTATATTCTCCCACGTGGTGAGGTCAATTGCTGCTGTAACCACAAATGCACGACTGACTTCTGTTGTTGATTTCATTTGTTTGTTATTTCCTTTAATGTTTCTCATTCTAACACTTTTCATCGTATTGCACAGGGACGAAAGCTTGACACACGTGTCTAAGGAAACCACTTTGGTATAAGGAACTGTTCTTATTCCCTTCTTTTTGTTTAATGAACAATAATCCAAGTAAGCCGTTCCACATTGTTGATTTTCTTGGGCTCGGATGTCACGCAGGTAGCTGTAATCTCCCACGTGGTAAGGTCAATTGCTGCTGTTACCACGAATGCACGACTGACTTCTGTTGTTGATTTCATTCGTTTGTTATTTTCTTCAATGTTTCTCATTCTAACATTTTTCATCGTATTGCACAGTGACGAAAGCTTGACACACGTGTCTAAGGAAACCACTTTGGTATGAGGGACTGCTCTTCTTCCCTTTTTTCTTTTTGATGAAAAATTATCCAAGTAAGCCATTCCACATTGTTGATTTTCTTGGACTAGGATGTCATGCAGCTATCTATAATCTCCCACGTGGAAAGGTCAATTGCTGCTGTAACCACAAATGCACGACTGACTTCTGTTGTTGATTTCATTTGTTTGTTTTTTCCTTCTATGTTTCTCATTCTAACACTTTTCATCGTATCGCACAGGGACGAAAGCTTGACACACATGTCTGAGAAAACCACTTCGGTATGAGGGACTGTTCTTATTCCCTTTTTTTTGTTTAATCAACAATTATCCAAGTAAGCCATTCCACATTGTTGATTTTCTTGGACTCGGATGTCACGCATGTAGCTACAATCTCTCAATTGGTAAGGTCAATTGCTGCTGTAACCACAAATGCACGACTGACTTCTAATGTTGATTTCATTTGTTTGTTATTTCCTTCAATGTTTCTCATTCTAACACTTCTCATCGTATTGCACAGGGACGAAAGCTTTACACACGTGTCTAAGGAAACCACTTTGGTATAAGGGACTGTTCTTATTTTTTTTTTTTGTTTAATCAACAATTATCCAAGTAGGCCATTCCACATTGTTGATTTTCTTGGACTCGGATGTCACGCAGGTAGCTATAATCTTCCACGTGGTAAGGTCAATTGCTGCTGTAACCACAAATGCACGACTGACTTCAGTTGTTGATTTCATTTTTTTGTTATTTCCTTCAATGTTTCTCATTCTAACACTTCACATCGTATTGCACAGGGACGAAAGCTTGACACACGTGTCTAAGGAAACCACTTCGGTATAAGGGACTGTTCTTATTCCCTTCTTTTTGTTTAATGAACAATTATCCAAGTAAGCCATTCCACATTGTTGATTTTCTTGGACTCGGATGTCACGCCGGTAGCTATAAGCTCCCACGTGGTAAGGTCAATTGCTGCTGTAACCACAAATGCACGACTGACTTCTGTTGTTGATTTCATTTGTTTGTTATTTCCTTCAATGTTTCTCATTCTAACACTTCTCATCGTATTGCACAGGGACGAAAGCTTGACACACGTGTCTAAGGGAACAACTTTGGTATAAGGGACTGTTCTTATTTATTTTTTTTGTTTAATCAACACTTATCCAAGTAGGCCATTCCACATTGTTGATTTTCTTGGACTCGGATGTCACGCAGGTAGCTATAAGCTCCCACGTGGTAAGGTCAATTGCTGCTGTAACCACAAATGCACGACTGACTTCTGTTGTTGATTTCATTTGTTTGTTATTTCCTTCAATGTTTCTCATTCTAACACTTCTCATCGTATTGCACAGGGACGAAAGCTTGACACACGTGTCTAAGGAAACCACTTTGGTATAAGGGACTGTTCTTATTTTTTTTTTTGTTTAATCAACACTTATCCAAGTAGGCCATTCCACATTGTTGATTTTCTTGGACTCGGATGTCACGCAGGTAGCTATAATCTCCCACGTGGTAAGGTCAATTGCTGCTGTAAACACAAATGCACGACTGACTTCTAATGTTGATTTCATTTGTTTGTTATTTCCTTCAATGTTTCTCATTCTAACACTTCTCATCTTATTGCACAGGGACGAAAGCTTGGCACACGTGTCTAAGGAAACCACTTTGGTATGAGGGACTGTTTTTATTCCCTTCTTTTTGTTCAATCAACAATTATCCAAGTAAGCCATTCCACATTGTTGATTTTCTTGGACTCGAATGTCACGCAGTTAGCTATTATCTCCCACGTGGTAAGGTCAATTGCTGCTGTAACCACAAATGCACGACTGACTTCTGTTGTTGATTTCATTTGTTTATTATTTCCTTCTATGTTTCTCATTCTAACACATTTCATCGTATTGCACAGGGACGAAAGCTTGACACACGTGTCTAAAGAAACCACTTTGGTATAAGGGACTGTTCTTATTCTCTTTTTTTGTTTAATCAACAATTATCCAAGTAGGCCATTCCACATTGTTGATTATCTTGGACTCGGATGTCACGAAGGTAGCTATAATCTCCCACGTGGTAAGGTCAATTGCTGCTGTAACCACAAATGCACGACTGACATCTAATGTTGATTTCATTTGTTTGTTATTTCCTTCAATGTTTCTCATTCTAACACTTCTCATCTTATTGCACAGGGACGAAAGCTTGGCACACGTGTCTAAGGAAACCACTTTGGTATGAGGGACTGTTTTTATTCCCTTCTTTTTGTTCAATCAACAATTATCCAAGTAAGCCATTCCACATTGTTGATTTTCTTGGACTCGAATGTCACGCAGGTAGCTATTATCTCCCACGTGGTAAGGTCAATTGCTGCTGTAACCACAAATGCACGACTGACTTCTGTTGTTGATTTCATTTGTTTTTTATTTCCTTCTATGTTTCTCATTCTAACACATTTCATCGTATTGCACAGGGACGAAAGCTTGACACACGTGTCTAAGGAAACCACTTTGGTATAAGGGACTGTTCTTATTCTCTTTTTTTGTTTAATCAACAATTATCCAAGTAGGCCATTCCACATTGTTGATTATCTTGGACTCGGATGTCACGAAGGTAGCTATAATCTCCCACGTGGTAAGGTCAATTGCTGCTGTAACCACAAATGCACGACTGACTTCTAATGTTGATTTCATTTGTTTGTTATTTCCTTCAATGTTTCTCATTTTAACACTTCTCATCGTATTGCACAGGGACGAAAGCTTGACACACGTGTCTAAGGAAACCACTTTGGTATAAGGGACTGTTCTTATTCCCTTCTTTTTGTTCAATCAACAATTATCCAAGTGAGCAATTCCACATTGTTGATTTTCTTGGACTCGAATGTCACGCAGGTAGCTATAATCTCCCACGTGGTAAGGTCAATTGCTGCTGTAACCACAAATGCACGACTGACTTCTGTTGTTGATTTCATTTGTTTGTTATTTCCTTCTATGTTTCTCATTCTAACACTTTTCATCGTATTGCACAGGGACGAAAGCTTGACACGCGTATCTAAGGAAACCACTTTGGTATAAGGGACTGTTCTTATTCCCTTCGTTTTGTTTAATGAACAATTATCCAAGTAAGCCATTCCACATTGTTGATTTTCTTGGACTCGGATGTCACGCAGGTAGCTATAATCTCCCACGTGGTAAAATCAATTGCTGCTGTAACCACAAATGCACGACTGACTTCTGTTGTTGATTTCATTTGTTTGTTATTTCCTTCTATGTTTCTCATTCTAACACTTTTCATCGTATTGCACAGGAACGAAAGCTTGACACAGGTGTCTAAGGAAACCACTTTGGTATAAGGGACTGTTCTTATTCCCTTCTTTTTGTTTAATGAACAATTATCCGAGTAAGCCATTCCACATTGTTGATTATCTTGGACTCGGATGTCACGCAGGTAGCTATAATCTCCCACGTGGTAAGGTCAATTGCTGCTGTAACCACAAATGCACGACTGACTTCTAATGTTGATTTCATTTGTTTGTTATTTCCTTCAATGTTTCTCATTCTAACACTTTTCATCGTATTGCACAGGGACGAAAGCTTGACACGCGTGTCTAAAGAAACCACTTTGGTATAAGGGACTGTTCTTATTCCCTTCGTTTTGTTTAATGAACAATTATCCAAGTAAGCCATTCCACATTGTTGATTTTCTTGGACTCGGATGTCACGCAGGTAGCTATAATCTCCCACGTGGTAAGGTCAATTGCTGCTGTAACCACAAATGCACGACTGACTTCTGTTGTTGATTTCATTTGTTTGTTATTTCCTTCTATGTTTCTCATTCTAACACTTTTCATCGTATTGCACAGGAACGAAAGCTTGACAAAGGTGTCTAAGGAAACCACTTTGGTATGAGGGACTGTTCTTATTCCCTTCTTTTTGTTTAATGAACAATTATCCAAGTAAGCCATTCCACATTGTTGATTTTCTTGGACTCGGATGTCACGCAGGTAGCTATAATCTCCCACGTGGTAAGGTCAATTGCTGCTGTAACTACAAATGCACGACTGACTTCTGTTGTTGATTTCATTTGTTTGTTATTTCCTTCTATGTTTTTCATTCTAACACTTTTCATCGTATTGCACAGGAACGAAAGCTTGACACAGGTGTCTAAGGAAACCACTTTGGTATAAGGGACTGTTCTTATTCCCTTCTTTTTGTTTAATGAACAATTATCCAAGTAAGCCATTCCACATTGTTGATTATCTTGGACTCGGATGTCACGCAGGTAGCTATAATCTCCCACGTGGTAAGGTCAATTGCTGCTGTAACCACAAATGCACGACTGACTTCTGTTGTTGATTTCATTTGTTTGTTATTTCCTTCTATGTTTCTCATTCTAACACTTTTCATCGTATTGCACAGGGACGAAAGCTTGACACGCGTGTCTAAGGAAACCACTTTGGTATAAGGGACTGTTCTTGTTCCCTTCGTTTTGTTTAATGAACAATTATCCAAGTAGGCCAATCCACATTGTTGATTTTCTCGGACTCGGATGTCACGCAGGTAGCTATAATCTCCCACGTGGTAAGGTCAATTGCTGCTGTAACCACAAATGCACGACTGACTTCTGTTGTTGATTTCATTTGTTTGTTATTTCCTTCTATGTTTCTCATTCTAACACTTTCCATCGTATTGCACAGGAACGAAAGCTTGACACAGGTGTCTAAGGAAACCACTTTGGTATAAGGGACTGTTCTTATTCCCTTCTTTTTGTTTAATGAACAATTATCCAAGTAAGCCATTCTTCATTGTTGATTATCTTGGACTCGGATGTCACGCAGGTAGCTATAATCTCCCACGTGGTAAGGTCAATTGCTGCTGTAACCACAAATGCACGACTGACTTCTGTTGTTGATTTCATTTGTTTGTTATTTCCTTCTATGTTTCTCATTCTAACACTTTTCATCGTATTGCACAGGGACGAAAGCTTGACACGCGTGTCTAAGGAAACCACTTTGGTATAAGGGACTGTTCTTATTCAATTCTTTTTGTTTAATAAACGATTATCCAAGTAAGCCGTTCCACATTGTTGATTTTCTTGGACTCGGATGTCACGCAGGTAGCTATAATCTCCCACGTGGTAAGGTCAATTGCTGCTGTAACCACAAATGCACGACTGACTTCTGTTGTTGATTTCATTCGTTTGTTATTTTCTTCAATGTTTCTCATTCTAACACTTTTCATCGTATTGCACAGGGACGAAAGCTTGACACACGTGTCTATGGAAACCACATTCGTATAAGGGACTGTTCTTACTTCATTCTTTCTGTATAATGATCAATTATCCAAGTAAGCCATTCCACATTGTTGATTTTCTTGGACTCGGATGTCACGCAGGTAGCTATAATCTCCCACGTGGTAAGGTCAATTGCTGCTGTAATCACAAATGCACGACTGACTTCTGTTGTTGATTTGATTTGTTTGTTATTTCCTTCAATGTTTCTTATTCTAACACTTCTCATCGTATTGCACAGGGACGAAAGCTTGACACACGTGTCTATGGAAACCACATTGGTATAAGGGACTGTTCTTATTCCCTTCTTTCTGTATAATGATCAATTATCCAAGTAAGCCATTCCACATTGTTGATTTTCTTGGACTCGGATGACACGCAGGTAGCTGTAATCTCCCACGTGGTAAGGTCAATCGCTGCTGTAACCACAAATGCACGACTGACTTCTGTTGTTGATTTCATTCGTTTGTTATTCTCTTCAATGTTTCTCATTCTAATACTTTTCATCGTATTGCACAGAGACGAAAGCTTGACACACGTGTCTAAGGAAACCACTTTGGTATAAGGAACTGTTCTTACTTCATTCTTTCTGTATAATGATCAATTATCCAAGTAAGCCATTCCACATTGTTGATTTTCTTGGACTCGGATGTCACGCAGGTAGCTATAATCTCCCACGTGGTAAGGTCAATTGCTGCTTTAACCACAAATGCACGACTGACTTCTAATGTTGATTTCATTTGTTTGTTATTTCCTTCAATGTTTCTCATTCTAACACTTTTCATCGTATTGCACAGGGACGAAAGCTTGACACACGTGTCTATGGAAACCACATCGGTATAAGGGACTGTTCTTATTCCCTTCTTTCTGTATGATGATCAATTATCCAAGTGAGCCATTCCACATTGTTGATTTTCTTGGACTCGGATGACACGCAGGTAGCTATAATCTGTAACGTGGTGAGGTCAATTGCTGCTGTAACCACAAATGCACGACTGACTTCTGTTGTTGATTTCATTTGTTTGTTATTTCCTTCAATGTTTCTCATTCTTACACTTTTCATCGTATTGCACAGGGACGAAAGCTTGACACACGTGTCTAAGGATACGACTTTGGTATAAGGGACTGTTCTTATTCAATTCTTTTTGTTTAATGAACAATTATCCAAGTAAGCCGTTCCACATTGTTGATTTTCTTGGACTCGGATGTCACGCAGGTAGCTGTAATCTCCCACGTGGTAAGGTCAATCGCTGCTGTAACCACAAATGCACGACTGACTTCTGTTGTTGATTTCATTCGTTTGTTATTTTCTTCAATGTTTCTCATTCTAACACTTTTCATCGTATTGCACAGAGACGAAAGCTTGACACGCGTGTCTAAGGAAACCACTTTGGTATAAGGGACTGTTCTTATTCCCTTCTTTTTGTTTAATGAACAATTATCCAAGTAAGCCGTTCCACATTGTTGATTTTCTTGGACTCGGATGTCACGCAGGTAGCTGTAATCTCCCACGTGGTAAGGTCAATCGCTGCTGTAACCACAAATGCACGACTGACTTCTGTTGTTGATTTCATTCGTTTGTTATTTTCTTCAATGTTTCTCATTCTAACACTTTTCATCGTATTGCACAGAGACGAAAGCTTGACACGCGTGTCTAAGGAAACCACCTTGGTATAAGGGACTGTTCTTATTCCCTTCTTTTTGTTTAATGAATAATTATCCAAATAAGCCATTCCACATTGTTGATTTTCTTGGACTCGGATGTCAAGCAGGTAGCTATAATCTCCCACGTGGTAAGGTCAATTGCTGCTTTAACCACAAATGCACGACTGACTTCTAATGTTGATTTCATTTGTTTGTTATTTCCTTCAATGTTTCTCATTCTAACACTTTTCATCGTATTGCACAGGGACGAAAGCTTGACACACGTGTCTATGGAAACCACATCGGTATAAGGGACTGTTCTTATTCCCTTCTTTCTGTATGATGATCAATTATCCAAGTAAGCCATTCCACATTGTTGATTTTCTTGGACTCGGATGTCACGCAGGTAGCTATAATCTCCCACGTGGTAAGGTCAATTGCTGCTGTAACCACAAATGCACGACTGACTTCTAATGTTGATTTCATTTGTTAGTTATTTCCTTCAATGTTTCTCATTCTTACACTTTTCGTCGTATTGCACAGGGACGAAAGCTTGACACGCGTGTCTAAGGAAACCACATTGGTATGAGGGACTGTTTTTATTCCCTTCTTTCTGTATAATGATCAATTATCCAAGTGAGCCATTCCACATTGTTGATTTTCTTGGACTCGGATGACACGCAGGTAGCTATTATCTTTTACGTGGTAAGGTCAATTGCTGCTGTAACCACAAATGCACGACTGACATCTGTTGTTTATTTCAGTTGTTTGTTATTTCCCCTTATGTTTCTCATTCTAACATTTTTCATCGTATTGCACAGGGACGAAAGCTTGACACACGTGTCTGAGGAAACCACTTTGGTATAAGGGACTGTACTTATTCCCTTCTTTTTGTTTAATGAACAATTATCCAAGTAAGCCGTTCCACATTGTTCATTTTCTTGGACTCGGATGTCACGCAGGTAGCTGTAATCTCCCACGTGGTAAGGTCAATCGCTGCTGTAACCACAAATGCACGACTGACTTCTGTTGTTGATTTCATTCGTTTGTTATTTTCTTCAATGTTTCTCATTCTAACACTTTTCATCGTATTGCACAGGGACGAAAGCTTGACACACGTGTCTAAGGAAACCACTTTGGTATAAGGAACTGTTCTTACTTCATTCTTTCTGTATAATGATCAATTATCCAAGTAAGCCATTCCACATTGTTGATTTTCTTGGACTCGGATGTCACGCAGGTAGCTATAATCTCCCACGTGGTAAGGTCAATTGCTGCTTTAACCACAAATGCACGACTGACTTCTAATGTTGATTTCATTTGTTTGTTATTTCCTTCTATGTTTCTCATTCTAACACTTTTCATCGTATTGCACAGGGACGAAAGCTTGACACGCGTGTCTAAGGAAACCACTTTGGTATAAGGGACTGTTCTTATTCAATTCTTTTTGTTTAATAAACAATTATCCAAGTAAGCCGTTCCACATTGTTGATTTTCTTGGACTCGGATGTCACGCAGGTAGCTATAATCTCCCACGTGGTAAGGTCAATTGCTGCTGTAACCACAAATGCACGACTGACTTCTGTTGTTGATTTCATTCGTTTGTTATTTTCTTCAATGTTTCTCATTCTAACACTTTTCATCGTATTGCACAGGGACGAAAGCTTGACACACGTGTCTATGGAAACCACATTCGTATAAGGGACTGTTCTTACTTCATTCTTTCTGTATAATGATCAATTATCCAAGTAAGCCATTCCACATTGTTGATTTTCTTGGACTCGGATGTCACGCAGGTAGCTATAATCTCCCACGTGGTAAGGTCAATTGCTGCTGTAATCACAAATGCACGACTGACTTCTGTTGTTGATTTGATTTGTTTGTTATTTCCTTCAATGTTTCTCATTCTAACACTTCTCATCGTATTGCACAGGGACGAAAGCTTGACACACGTGTCTATGGAAACCACATTGGTATAAGGGACTGTTCTTATTCCCTTCTTTCTGTATAATGATCAATTATCCAAGTAAGCCATTCCACATTGTTGATTTTCTTGGACTCGGATGACACGCAGGTAGCTGTAATCTCCCACGTGGTAAGGTCAATCGCTGCTGTAACCACAAATGCACGACTGACTTCTGTTGTTGATTTCATTCGTTTGTTATTCTATTCAATGTTTCTCATTCTAATACTTTTCATCGTATTGCACAGAGACGAAAGCTTGACACGCGTGTCTAAGGAAACCACTTTGGTATAAGGGACTGTTCTTATTCCCTTCTTTTTGTTTAATGAACAATTATCCAAATAAGCCAATCCACATTGTTGATTTTCTTGGACTCGGATGTCACGCAGGTAGCTATAATCTCCCACGTGGTAAGGTCAATTGCTGCTGTAACCACAAATGCACGACTGACTTCTGTTGTTGATTTCATTCGTTTGTTATTTTCTTCAATGTTTCTCATTCTAACACTTTTCATCGTATTGCACAGGGACGAAAGCTTGACACACGTGTCTAAGGAAACCACTTTGGTATAAGGAACTGTTCTTACTTCATTCTTTCTGTATAATGATCAATTATCCAAGTAAGCCATTCCACATTGTTGATTTTCTTGGACTCGGATGTCACGCAGGTAGCTATAATCTCCCACGTGGTAAGGTCAATTGCTGCTTTAACCACAAATGCACGACTGACTTCTAATGTTGATTTCATTTGTTCGTTATTTCCTTCAATGTTTCTCATTCTAACACTTTTCATCGTATTGCACAGGGACGAAAGCTTGACACACGTGTCTATGGAAACCACATCGGTATAAGGGACTGTTCTTATTCCCTTCTTTCTGTATGATGATCAATTATCCAAGTAAGCCATTCCACATTGTTGATTTTCTTGGACTCGGATGACACGCAGGTAGCTATAATCTGTAACGTGGTGAGGTCAATTGCTGCTGTAACCACAAATGCACGACTGACTTCTGTTGTTGATTTCATTTGTTTGTTATTTCCTTCAATGTTTCTCATTCTTACACTTTTCATCGTATTGCACAGGGACGAAAGCTTGACACACGTGTCTAAGGATACGACTCTGGTATAAGGGACTGTTCTTATTCAATTCTTTTTGTTTAATGAACAATTATCCAAGTAAGCCGTTCCACATTGTTGATTTTCTTGGACTCGGATGTCACGCAGGTAGCTATAATCTCCCACGTGGTAAGGTCAATTGCTGCTGTAACCACAAATGCACGACTGACTTCTGTTGTTGATTTCATTCGTTTGTTATTTTCTTCAATGTTTTTCATTCTAACACTTTTCATCGTATTGCACAGAGACGAAAGCTTGACACGCGTGTCTAAGGAAACCACTTTGGTATAAGGGACTGTTCTTATTCCCTTCTTTTTGTTTAATGAATAATTATCCAAATAAGCCATTCCACATTGTTGATTTTCTTGGACTCGGATGTCAAGCAGGTAGCTATAATCTCCCACGTGGTGAGGTCAATTGCTGCTGTAACCACAAATGCACGACTGACTTCTAATGTTGATTTCATTTGTTTGTTATTTCCTTCTATGTTTCTCATTCTAACACTTTTCATCGTATTGCACAGGGACGAAAGCTTGACACGCGTGTCTAAGGAAACCACTTTGGTATAAGGGACTGTTCTTATTCAATTCTTTTTGTTTAATAAACAATTATCCAAGTAAGCCGTTCCACATTGTTGATTTTCTTGGACTCGGATGTCACGCAGGTAGCTATAATCTCCCACGTGGTAAGGTCAATTGCTGCTGTAACCACAAATGCACGACTGACTTCTGTTGTTGATTTCATTCGTTTGTTATTTTCTTCAATGTTTCTCATTCTAACACTTTTCATCGTATTGCACAGGGACGAAAGCTTGACACACGTGTCTATGGAAACCACATTCGTATAAGGGACTGTTCTTACTTCATTCTTTCTGTATAATGATCAATTATCCAAGTAAGCCATTCCACATTGTTGATTTTCTTGGACTCGGATGTCACGCAGGTAGCTATAATCTCCCACGTGGTAAGGTCAATTGCTGCTGTAATCACAAATGCACGACTGACTTCTGTTGTTGATTTGATTTGTTTGTTATTTCCTTCAATGTTTCTCATTCTAACACTTCTCATCGTATTGCACAGGGACGAAAGCTTGACACACGTGTCTATGGAAACCACATTGGTATAAGGGACTGTTCTTATTCCCTTCTTTCTGTATAATGATCAATTATCCAAGTAAGCCATTCCACATTGTTGATTTTCTTGGACTCGGATGACACGCAGGTAGCTGTAATCTCCCACGTGGTAAGGTCAATCGCTGCTGTAACCACAAATGCACGACTGACTTCTGTTGTTGATTTCATTCGTTTGTTATTCTATTCAATGTTTCTCATTCTAATACTTTTCATCGTATTGCACAGAGACGAAAGCTTGACACGCGTGTCTAAGGAAACCACTTTGGTATAAGGGACTGTTCTTATTCCCTTCTTTTTGTTTAATGAACAATTATCCAAATAAGCCAATCCACATTGTTGATTTTCTTGGACTCGGATGTCACGCAGGTAGCTATAATCTCCCATGTGGTAAGGTCAATTGCTGCTGTAACCACAAATGCACGACTGACTTCTGTTGTTGATTTCATTCGTTTGTTATTTTCTTCAATGTTTCTCATTCTAACACTTTTCATCGTATTGCACAGGGACGAAAGCTTGACACACGTGTCTAAGGAAACCACTTTGGTATAAGGAACTGTTCTTACTTCATTCTTTCTGTATAATGATCAATTATCCAAGTAAGCCATTCCACATTGTTGATTTTCTTGGACTCGGATGTCACGCAGGTAGCTATAATCTCCCACGTGGTAAGGTCAATTGCTGCTTTAACCACAAATGCACGACTGACTTCTAATGTTGATTTCATTTGTTCGTTATTTCCTTCAATGTTTCTCATTCTAACACTTTTCATCGTATTGCACAGGGACGAAAGCTTGACACACGTGTCTATGGAAACCACATCGGTATAAGGGACTGTTCTTATTCCCTTCTTTCTGTATGATGATCAATTATCCAAGTAAGCCATTCCACATTGTTGATTTTCTTGGACTCGGATGTCACGCAGGTAGCTATAATCTGTAACGTGGTGAGGTCAATTGCTGCTGTAACCACAAATGCACGACTGACTTCTGTTGTTGATTTCATTTGTTTGTTATTTCCTTCAATGTTTCTCATTCTTACACTTTTCATCGTATTGCACAGGGACGAAAGCTTGACACACGTGTCTAAGGATACGACTCTGGTATAAGGGACTGTTCTTATTCAATTCTTTTTGTTTAATGAACAATTATCCAAGTAAGCCGTTCCACATTGTTGATTTTCTTGGACTCGGATGTCACGCAGGTAGCTATAATCTCCCACGTGGTAAGGTCAATTGCTGCTGTAACCACAAATGCACGACTGACTTCTGTTGTTGATTTCATTCGTTTGTTATTTTCTTCAATGTTTCTCATTCTAACACTTTTCATCGTAATGCACAGGGACGAAAGCTTGACACACGTGTCTATGGAAACCACATTGGTATAAGGGACTGTTCTTACTTCATTCTTTCTGTATAATGATCAATTATCCAAGTAAGCCATTCCACATTGTTGATTTTCTTGGACTCGGATGTCACGCAGGTAGCTATAATCTCCCACGTGGTAAGGTCAATTGCTGCTGTAACCACAAATGCACGACTGACTTCTGTTGTTGATTTGATTTGTTTGTTATTTCCTTCAATGTTTCTCATTCTAACACTTCTCATCGTATTGCACAGGGACGAAAGCTTGACACACGTGTCTATGGAAACCACATTGGTATAAGGGACTGTTCTTATTCCCTTCTTTCTGTATAATGATCAATTATCCAAGTAAGCCATTCCACATTGTTGATTTTCTTGGACTCGGATGTCACGCAGGTAGCTATAATCTCCCACGTGGTAAGGTCAATTGCTGCTGTAACCACAAATGCACGACTGACTTCTAATGTTGATTTCATTTGTTAGTTATTTCCTTCAATGTTTCTCATTCTTACACTTTTCGTCGTATTGCACAGGGACGAAAGCTTGACACGCGTGTCTAAGGAAACCACATTGGTATAAGGGACTGTTCTTATTCCCTTCTTTCTGTATAATGATCAATTATCCAAGTGAGCCATTCCACATTGTTGATTTTCTTGGACTCGGATGACACGCAGGTAGCTATTATCTTTTACGTGGTAAGGTCAATTGCTGCTGTAACCACAAATGCACGACTGACATCTGTTGTTTATTTCAGTTGTTTGTTATTTCCCCTTATGTTTCTCATTCTAACATTTTTCATCGTATTGCACAGGGACGAAAGCTTGACACACGTGTCTGAGGAAACCACTTTGGTATAAGGGACTGTACTTATTCCCTTCTTTTTGTTTAATGAACAATTATCCAAGTAAGCCGTTCCACATTGTTCATTTTCTTGGACTCGGATGTCACGCAGGTAGCTGTAATCTCCCACGTGGTAAGGTCAATCGCTGCTGTAACCACAAATGCACGACTGACTTCTGTTGTTGATTTCATTCGTTTGTTATTTTCTTCAATGTTTCTCATTCTAACACTTTTCATCGTATTGCACAGAGACGAAAGCTTGACACGCGTGTCTAAGGAAACCACTTTGGTATAAGGGACTGTTCTTATTCCCTTCTTTTTGTTTAATGAACAATTATCCAAATAAGCCATTCCACATTGTTGATTTTCTTGGACTCGGATGTCACGCAGGTAGCTATAATCTCCCACGTGGTAAGGTAAATTGCTGCTGTAACCACAAATGCACGACTGACTTCTGTTGTTGATTTCATTCGTTTGTTATTTTCTTCAATGTTTCTCATTCTAACACTTTTCATCGTATTGCACAGGGACGAAAGCTTGACACACGTGTCTAAGGAAACCACTTTGGTATAAGGAACTGTTCTTACTTCATTCTTTCTGTATAATGATCAATTATCCAAGTAAGCCATTCCACATTGTTGATTTTCTTGGACTCGGATGTCACGCAGGTAGCTATAATCTCCCACGTGGTAAGGTCAATTGCTGCTTTAACCACAAATGCACGACTGACTTCTAATGTTGATTTCATTTGTTTGTTATTTCCTTCAATGTTTCTCATTCTAACACTTTTCATCGTATTGCACAGGGACGAAAGCTTGACACACGTGTCTATGGAAACCACATCGGTATAAGGGACTGTTCTTATTCCCTTCTTTCTGTATGATGATCAATTATCCAAGTAAGCCATTCCACATTGTTGATTTTCTTGGACTCGGATGACACGCAGGTAGCTATAATCTGTAACGTGGTGAGGTCAATTGCTGCTGTAACCACAAATGCACGACTGACTTCTGTTGTTGATTTCATTTGTTTGTTATTTCCTTCAATGTTTTTCATTCTAACACTTTTCATCGTATTGCACAGGGACGAAAGCTTGACACACGTGTCTAAGGATACGACTTTGGTATAAGGGACTGTTCTTATTCAATTCTTTTTGTTTAATGAACAATTATCCAAGTAAGCCGTTCCACATTGTTGATTTTTTTGGACTCGGATGTCACGCAGGTAGCTATAATCTCCCACGTGGTAAGGTCAATTGCTGCTGTAACCACAAATGCACGACTGACTTCTGTTGTTGATTTCATTCGTTTGTTATTTTCTTCAATGTTTCTCATTCTAACACTTTTCATCGTAATGCACAGGGACGAAAGCTTGACACACGTGTCTATGGAAACCACATTGGTATAAGGGACTGTTCTTACTTCATTCTTTCTGTATAATGATCAATTATCCAAGTAAGCCATTCCACATTGTTGATTTTCTTGGACTCGGATGTCACGCAGGTAGCTATAATCTCCCACGTGGTAAGGTCAATTGCTGCTGTAATCACAAATGCACGACTGACTTCTGTTGTTGATTTGATTTGTTTGTTATTTCCTTCAATGTTTCTCATTCTAACACTTCTCATCGTATTGCACAGGGACGAAAGCTTGACACACGTGTCTATGGAAACCACATTGGTATAAGGGACTGTTCTTATTCCCTTCTTTCTGTATAATGATCAATTATCCA
The DNA here is from genome assembly GCF_914767665.1 of Harmonia axyridis. Lineage (NCBI taxonomy): Eukaryota > Metazoa > Arthropoda > Insecta > Coleoptera > Coccinellidae > Harmonia > Harmonia axyridis. The sequence continues at coordinate 43,541,742 of NC_059502.1, read as the reverse complement.
AGTAAGCCATTCCACATTGTTGATTTTCTTGGACTCGGATGACACGCAGGTAGCTATTATCTTTTACGTGGTAAGGTCAATTGCTGCTGTAACCACAAATGCACGACTGACTTCTGTTGTTGATTTCATTTGTTTGTTATTTCCTTTTATGTTTCTCATTCTTACACTTTTCATCGTATTGCACAGGGACGAAAGCTTGACACGCGTGTCTAAGGAAACCACTTTGGTATAAGGGACTGTTCTCATTCCCTTCGTTTTGTTCAATCAACAATTCTCCAAGTAAGCCATTCCACATTGTTGATTTTCTTGGACTCGAATGTCACGCAGGTAGCTTTAATCTCCCACGTGGTAAGGTCAATTGCTGCTGTAACCACAAATGCACGACTGACTTCTGTTGTTGATTTCATTCGTTTGTTATTTTCTTCAATGTTTCTCATTCTAACACTTTTCATCGTATTGCACAGAGACGAAAGCTTGACACGCGTGTCTAAGGAAACCACTTTGGTATAAGGGACTGTTCTTATTCCCTTCTTTCTGTATAATGATCAATTATCCAAGTGAGCCATTCCACATTGTTGATTTTCTTGGACTCGGATGACACGCAGGTAGCTATTATCTTTTACGTGGTAAGGTCAATTGCTGCTGTAACCACAAATGCACGACTGACTTCTGTTGTTGATTTCATTTGTTTGTTATTTCCCCTTATGTTTCTCATTCTAACATTTTTCATCGTATTGCACAGGGACGAAAGCTTGACACACGTGTCTGAGGAAACCACTTTCGTATGAGGGACTGTACTTATTCCCTTCTTTTTGTTTAATGAACAATTATCCAAGTAAGCCGTTCCACATTGTTCATTTTCTTGGACTCGGATGTCACGCAGGTAGCTGTAATCTCCCACGTGGTAAGGTAAATCGCTGCTGTAACCACAAATGCACGACTGACTTCTAATGTTGATTTCATTTGTTTGTTATTTCCTTCAATGTTTCTCATTCTAACACTTCTCATCTTATTGCACAGGGACGAAAGCTTGGCACACGTGTCTAAGGAAACCACTTTGGTATGAGGGACTGTTTTTATTCCCTTCTTTTTGTTCAATCAACAATTATCCAAGTAAGCCATTCCACATTGTTGATTTTCTTGGACTCGAATGTCACGCAGGTAGCTATTATCTCCCACGTGGTAAGGTCAATTGCTGCTGTAACCACAAATGCACGACTGACTTCTGTTGTTGATTTCATTTGTTTTTTATTTCCTTCTATGTTTCTCATTCTAACACATTTCATCGTATTGCACAGGGACGAAAGCTTGACACACGTGTCTAAAGAAACCACTTTGGTATAAGGGACTGTTCTTATTCTCTTTTTTTGTTTAATCAACAATTATCCAAGTAGGCCATTCCACATTGTTGATTATCTTGGACTCGGATGTCACGAAGGTAGCTATAATCTCCCACGTGGTAAGGTCAATTGCTGCTGTAACCACAAATGCACGACTGACTTCTAATGTTGATTTCATTTGTTTGTTATTTCCTTCAATGTTTCTCATTCTAACACTTCTCATCTTATTGCACAGGGACGAAAGCTTGGCACACGTGTCTAAGGAAACCACTTTGGTATGAGGGACTGTTTTTATTCCCTTCTTTTTGTTCAATCAACAATTATCCAAGTAAGCCATTCCACATTGTTGATTTTCTTGGACTCGAATGTCACGCAGGTAGCTATTATCTCCCACGTGGTAAGGTCAATTGCTGCTGTAACCACAAATGCACGACTGACTTCTGTTGTTGATTTCATTTGTTTTTTATTTCCTTCTATGTTTCTCATTCTAACACATTTCATCGTATTGCACAGGGACGAAAGCTTGACACACGTGTCTAAGGAAACCACTTTGGTATAAGGGACTGTTCTTATTCTCTTTTTTTGTTTAATCAACAATTATCCAAGTAGGCCATTCCACATTGTTGATTATCTTGGACTCGGATGTCACGAAGGTAGCTATAATCTCCCACGTGGTAAGGTCAATTGCTGCTGTAACCACAAATGCACGACTGACTTCTAATGTTGATTTCATTTGTTTGTTATTTCCTTCAATGTTTCTCATTCTAACACTTTTCATCGTATTGCACAGGGACGAAAGCTTGACACACGTGTCTAAGGAAACCACTTTGGTATAAGGAACTGTTCTTACTTCATTCTTTCTGTATAATGATCAATTATCCAAGTAAGCCATTCCACATTGTTGATTTTCTTGGACTCGGATGTCACGCAGGTAGCTATAATCTCCCACGTGGTAAGGTCAATTGCTGCTTTAACCACAAATGCACGACTGACTTCTAATGTTGATTTCATTTGTTTGTTATTTCCTTCAATGTTTCTCATTCTAACACTTTTCATCGTATTGCACAGGGACGAAAGCTTGACACACGTGTCTATGGAAACCACATCGGTATAAGGGACTGTTCTTATTCCCTTCTTTCTGTATGATGTTCAATTATCCAAGTAAGCCATTCCACATTGTTGATTTTCTTGGACTCGGATGACACGCAGGTAGCTATAATCTGTAACGTGGTGAGGTCAATTGCTGCTGTAACCACAAATGCACGACTGACTTCTGTTGTTGATTTCATTTGTTTGTTATTTCCTTCAATGTTTTTCATTCTAACACTTTTCATCGTATTGCACAGGGACGAAAGCTTGACACACGTGTCTAAGGATACGACTTTGGTATAAGGGACTGTTCTTATTCAATTCTTTTTGTTTAATGAACAATTATCCAAGTAAGCCGTTCCACATTGTTGATTTTTTTGGACTCGGATGTCACGCAGGTAGCTATAATTTCCCACGTGGTAAGGTCAATTGCTGCTGTAACCACAAATGCACGACTGACTTCTGTTGTTGATTTCATTCGTTTGTTATTTTCTTCAATGTTTCTCATTCTAACACTTTTCATCGTAATGCACAGGGACGAAAGCTTGACACACGTGTCTATGGAAACCACATTGGTATAAGGGACTGTTCTTACTTCATTCTTTCTGTATAATGATCAATTATCCAAGTAAGCCATTCCACATTGTTGATTTTCTTGGACTCGGATGTCACGCAGGTAGCTATAATCTCCCACGTGGTAAGGTCAATTGCTGCTGTAATCACAAATGCACGACTGACTTCTGTTGTTGATTTGATTTGTTTGTTATTTCCTTCAATGTTTCTCATTCTAACACTTCTCATCGTATTGCACAGGGACGAAAGCTTGACACACGTGTCTATGGAAACCACATTGGTATAAGGGACTGTTCTTATTCCCTTCTTTCTGTATAATGATCAATTATCCAAGTATGCCATTCCACATTGTTGATTTTCTTGGACTCGGATGACACGCAGGTAGCTATTATCTTTTACGTGGTAAGGTCAATTGCTGCTGTAACCACAAATGCACGACTGACTTCTGTTGTTGATTTCATTTGTTTGTTATTTCCTTTTATGTTTCTCATTCTTACACTTTTCATCGTATTGCACAGGGACGAAAGCTTGACACGCGTGTCTAAGGAAACCACTTTGGTATAAGGGACTGTTCTCATTCCCTTCGTTTTGTTCAATCAACAATTCTCCAAGTAAGCCATTCCAAATTGTTGATTTTCTTGGACTCGAATGTCACGCAGGTAGCTTTAATCTCCCACGTGGTAAGGTCAATTGCTGCTGTAACCACAAATGCACGACTGACTTCTGTTGTTGATTTCATTCGTTTGTTATTTTCTTCAATGTTTCTCATTCTAACACTTTTCATCGTATTGCACAGAGACGAAAGCTTGACACGCGTGTCTAAGGAAACCACTTTGGTATAAGGGACTGTTCTTATTCCCTTCTTTCTGTATAATGATCAATTATCCAAGTGAGCCATTCCACATTGTTGATTTTCTTGGACTCGGATGACACGCAGGTAGCTATTATCTTTTACGTGGTAAGGTCAATTGCTGCTGTAACCACAAATGCACGACTGACTTCTGTTGTTGATTTCATTTGTTTGTTATTTCCCCTTATGTTTCTCATTCTAACATTTTTCATCGTATTGCACAGGGACGAAAGCTTGACACACGTGTCTGAGGAAACCACTTTCGTATGAGGGACTGTACTTATTCCCTTCTTTTTGTTTAATGAACAATTATCCAAGTAAGCCGTTCCACATTGTTCATTTTCTTGGACTCGGATGTCACGCAGGTAGCTGTAATCTCCCACGTGGTAAGGTCAATCGCTGCTGTAACCACAAATGCACGACTGACTTCTAATGTTGATTTCATTTGTTTGTTATTTCCTTCAATGTTTCTCATTCTAACACTTCTCATCTTATTGCACAGGGACGAAAGCTTGGCACACGTGTCTAAGGAAACCACTTTGGTATGAGGGACTGTTTTTATTCCCTTCTTTTTGTTCAATCAACAATTATCCAAGTAAGCCATTCCACATTGTTGATTTTCTTGGACTCGAATGTCACGCAGGTAGCTATTATCTCCCACGTGGTAAGGTCAATTGCTGCTGTAACCACAAATGCACGACTGACTTCTGTTGTTGATTTCATTTGTTTTTTATTTCCTTCTATGTTTCTCATTCTAACACATTTCATCGTATTGCACAGGGACGAAAGCTTGACACACGTGTCTAAAGAAACCACTTTGGTATAAGGGACTGTTCTTATTCTCTTTTTTTGTTTAATCAACAATTATCCAAGTAGGCCATTCCACATTGTTGATTATCTTGGACTCGGATGTCACGAAGGTAGCTATAATCTCCCACGTGGTAAGGTCAATTGCTGCTGTAACCACAAATGCACGACTGACTTCTAATGTTGATTTCATTTGTTTGTTATTTCCTTCAATGTTTCTCATTCTAACACTTCTCATCTTATTGCACAGGGACGAAAGCTTGGCACACGTGTCTAAGGAAACCACTTTGGTATGAGGGACTGTTTTTATTCCCTTCTTTTTGTTCAATCAACAATTATCCAAGTAAGCCATTCCACATTGTTGATTTTCTTGGACTCGAATGTCACGCAGGTAGCTATTATCTCCCACGTGGTAAGGTCAATTGCTGCTGTAACCACAAATGCACGACTGACTTCTGTTGTTGATTTCATTTGTTTTTCATTTCCTTCTATGTTTCTCATTCTAACACATTTCATCGTATTGCACAGGGACGAAAGCTTGACACACGTGTCTAAGGAAACCACTTTGGTATAAGGGACTGTTCTTATTCTCTTTTTTTGTTTAATCAACAATTATCCAAGTAGGCCATTCCACATTGTTGATTATCTTGGACTCGGATGTCACGAAGGTAGCTATAATCTCCCACGTGGTAAGGTCAATTGCTGCTGTAACCACAAATGCACGACTGACTTCTAATGTTGATTTCATTTGTTTGTTATTTCCTTCAATGTTTCTCATTCTAACACTTCTCATCGTATTGCACAGGGACGAAAGCTTGACACACGTGTCTAAGGAAACCACTTTGGTATAAGGGACTGTTCTTATTCCCTTCTTTTTGTTCAATCAACAATTATCCAAGTGAGCAATTCCACATTGTTGATTTTCTTGGACTCGAATGTCACGCAGGTAGCTATAATCTCCCACGTGGTAAGGTCAATTGCTGCTGTAACCACAAATGCACGACTGACTTCTGTTGTTGATTTCATTTGTTTGTTATTTCCTTCTATGTTTCTCATTCTAACACTTTTCATCGTATTGCACAGGGACGAAAGCTTGACACGCGTATCTAAGGAAACCACTTTGGTATAAGGGACTGTTCTTATTCCCTTCGTTTTGTTTAATGAACAATTATCCAAGTAAGCCATTCCACATTGTTGATTTTCTTGGACTCGGATGTCACGCAGGTAGCTATAATCTCCCACGTGGTAAGGTCAATTGCTGCTGTAACCACAAATGCACGACTGACTTCTGTTGTTGATTTCATTTGTTTGTTATTTCCTTCTATGTTTCTCATTCTAACACTTTTCATCGTATTGCACAGGAACGAAAGCTTGACACAGGTGTCTAAGGAAACCACTTTGGTATAAGGGACTGTTCTTATTCCCTTCTTTTTGTTTAATGAACAATTATCCGAGTAAGCCATTCCACATTGTTGATTATCTTGGACTCGGATGTCACGCAGGTAGCTATAATCTCCCACGTGGTAAGGTCAATTGCTGCTGTAACCACAAATGCACGACTGACTTCTAATGTTGATTTCATTTGTTTGTTATTTCCTTCAATGTTTCTCATTCTAACACTTTTCATCGTATTGCACAGGGACGAAAGCTTGACACGCGTGTCTAAAGAAACCACTTTGGTATAAGGGACTGTTCTTATTCCCTTCGTTTTGTTTAATGAACAATTATCCAAGTAAGCCATTCCACATTGTTGATTTTCTTGGACTCGGATGTCACGCAGGTAGCTATAATCTCCCACGTGGTAAGGTCAATTGCTGCTGTAACCACAAATGCACGACTGACTTCTGTTGTTGATTTCATTTGTTTGTTATTTCCTTCTATGTTTCTCATTCTAACACTTTTCATCGTATTGCACAGGAACGAAAGCTTGACAAAGGTGTCTAAGGAAACCACTTTGGTATGAGGGACTGTTCTTATTCCCTTCTTTTTGTTTAATGAACAATTATCCAAGTAAGCCATTCCACATTGTTGATTTTCTTGGACTCGGATGTCACGCAGGTAGCTATAATCTCCCACGTGGTAAGGTCAATTGCTGCTGTAACCACAAATGCACGACTGACTTCTGTTGTTGATTTCATTTGTTTGTTATTTCCTTCTATGTTTCTCATTCTAACACTTTTCATCGTATTGCACAGGAACGAAAGCTTGACACAGGTGTCTAAGGAAACCACTTTGGTATAAGGGACTGTTCTTATTCCCTTCTTTTTGTTTAATGAACAATTATCCAAGTAAGCCATTCCACATTGTTGATTATCTTGGACTCGGATGTCACGCAGGTAGCTATAATCTCCCACGTGGTAAGGTCAATTGCTGCTGTAACCACAAATGCACGACTGACTTCTGTTGTTGATTTCATTTGTTTGTTATTTCCTTCTATGTTTCTCATTCTAACACTTTTCATCGTATTGCACAGGGACGAAAGCTTGACACGCGTGTCTAAGGAAACCACTTTGGTATAAGGGACTGTTCTTGTTCCCTTCGTTTTGTTTAATGAACAATTATCCAAGTAGGCCAATCCACATTGTTGATTTTCTCGGACTCGGATGTCACGCAGGTAGCTATAATCTCCCACGTGGTAAGGTCAATTGCTGCTGTAACCACAAATGCACGACTGACTTCTGTTGTTGATTTCATTTGTTTGTTATTTCCTTCTATGTTTCTCATTCTAACACTTTCCATCGTATTGCACAGGAACGAAAGCTTGACACAGGTGTCTAAGGAAACCACTTTGGTATAAGGGACTGTTCTTATTCCCTTCTTTTTGTTTAATGAACAATTATTCAAGTAAGCCATTCTTCATTGTTGATTATCTTGGACTCGGATGTCACGCAGGTAGCTATAATCTCCCACGTGGTAAGGTCAATTGCTGCTGTAACCACAAATGCACGACTGACTTCTGTTGTTGATTTCATTTGTTTGTTATTTCCTTCTATGTTTCTCATTCTAACACTTTTCATCGTATTGCACAGGGACGAAAGCTTGACACACGTGTCTATGGAAACCACATTGGTATAAGGGACTGTTCTTATTCCCTTCTTTCTGTATAATGATCAATTATCCAAGTAAGCCATTCCACATTGTTGATTTTCTTGGACTCGGATGACACGCAGGTAGCTGTAATCTCCCACGTGGTAAGGTCAATCGCTGCTGTAACCACAAATGCACGACTGACTTCTGTTGTTGATTTCATTCGTTTGTTATTCTCTTCAATGTTTCTCATTCTAATACTTTTCATCGTATTGCACATAGACGAAAGCTTGACACGCGTGTCTAAGGAAACCACTTTGGTATAAGGGACTGTTCTTATTCCCTTCTTTTTGTTTAATGAACAATTATCCAAATAAGCCAATCCACATTGTTGATTTTCTTGGACTCGGATGTCACGCAGGTAGCTATAATCTCCCACGTGGTAAGGTCAATTGCTGCTGTAACCACAAATGCACGACTGACTTCTGTTGTTGATTTCATTCGTTTGTTATTTTCTTCAATGTTTCTCATTCTAACACTTTTCATCGTATTGCACAGGGACGAAAGCTTGACACACGTGTCTAAGGAAACCACTTTGGTATAAGGAACTGTTCTTACTTCATTCTTTCTGTATAATGATCAATTATCCAAGTAAGCCATTCCACATTGTTGATTTTCTTGGACTCGGATGTCACGCAGGTAGCTATAATCTCCCACGTGGTAAGGTCAATTGCTGCTTTAACCACAAATGCACGACTGACTTCTAATGTTGATTTCATTTGTTTGTTATTTCCTTCAATGTTTCTCATTCTAACACTTTTCATCGTATTGCACAGGGACGAAAGCTTGACACACGTGTCTATGGAAACCACATCGGTATAAGGGACTGTTCTTATTCCCTTCTTTCTGTATGATGATCAATTATCCAAGTGAGCCATTCCACATTGTTGATTTTCTTGGACTCGGATGACACGCAGGTAGCTATAATCTGTAACGTGGTGAGGTCAATTGCTGCTGTAACCACAAATGCACGACTGACTTCTGTTGTTGATTTCATTTGTTTGTTATTTCCTTCAATGTTTCTCATTCTTACACTTTTCATCGTATTGCACAGGGACGAAAGCTTGACACACGTGTCTAAGGATACGACTTTGGTATAAGGGACTGTTCTTATTCAATTCTTTTTGTTTAATGAACAATTATCCAAGTAAGCCGTTCCACATTGTTGATTTTCTTGGATTCGGATGTCACGCAGGTAGCTGTAATCTCCCACGTGGTAAGGTCAATCGCTGCTGTAACCACAAATGCACGACTGACTTCTGTTGTTGATTTCATTCGTTTGTTATTTTCTTCAATGTTTTTCATTCTAACACTTTTCATCGTATTGCACAGAGACGAAAGCTTGACACGCGTGTCTAAGGAAACCACTTTGGTATAAGGGACTGTTCTTATTCCCTTCTTTTTGTTTAATGAATAATTATCCAAATAAGCCATTCCACATTGTTGATTTTCTTGGACTCGGATGTCAAGCAGGTAGCTATAATCTCCCACGTGGTAAGGTCAATTGCTGCTGTAACCACAAATGCACGACTGACTTCTGTTGTTGATTTCATTCGTTTGTTATTTTCTTCAATGTTTCTCATTCTAACACTTTTCATCGTATTGCACAGGGACGAAAGCTTGACACACGTGTCTAAGGAAACCACTTTGGTATAAGGAACTGTTCTTACTTCATTCTTTCTGTATAATGATCAATTATCCAAGTAAGCCATTCCACATTGTTGATTTTCTTGGACTCGGATGTCACGCAGGTAGCTATAATCTCCCACGTGGTAAGGTCAATTGCTGCTTTAACCACAAATGCACGACTGACTTCTAATGTTGATTTCATTTGTTTGTTATTTCCTTCAATGTTTCTCATTCTAACACTTTTCATCGTATTGCACAGGGACGAAAGCTTGACACACGTGTCTATGGAAACCACATCGGTATAAGGGACTGTTCTTATTCCCTTCTTTCTGTATGATGATCAATTATCCAAGTAAGCCATTCCACATTGTTGATTTTCTTGGACTCGGATGTCACGCAGGTAGCTATAATCTCCCACGTGGTAAGGTCAATTGCTGCTGTAACCACAAATGCACGACTGACTTCTAATGTTGATTTCATTTGTTAGTTATTTCCTTCAATGTTTCTCATTCTTACACTTTTCGTCGTATTGCACAGGGACGAAAGCTTGACACGCGTGTCTAAGGAAACCACATTGGTATAAGGGACTGTTCTTATTCCCTTCTTTCTGTATAATGATCAATTATCCAAGTGAGCCATTCCACATTGTTGATTTTCTTGGACTCGGATGACACGCAGGTAGCTATTATCTTTTACGTGGTAAGGTCAATTGCTGCTGTAACCACAAATGCACGACTGACATCTGTTGTTTATTTCAGTTGTTTGTTATTTCCCCTTATGTTTCTCATTCTAACACTTTTCATCGTATTGCACAGGGACGAAAGCTTGACACACGTGTCTGAGGAAACCACTTTGGTATAAGGGACTGTACTTATTCCCTTCTTTTTGTTTAATGAACAATTATCCAAGTAAGCCGTTCCACATTGTTCATTTTCTTGGACTCGGATGTCACGCAGGTAGCTGTAATCTCCCACGTGGTAAGGTCAATCGCTGCTGTAACCACAAATGCACGACTGACTTCTGTTGTTGATTTCATTCGTTTGTTATTTTCTTCAATGTTTCTCATTCTAACACTTTTCATCGTATTGCACAGGGACGAAAGCTTGACACACGTGTCTAAGGAAACCACTTTGGTATAAGGAACTGTTCTTACTTCATTCTTTCTGTATAATGATCAATTATCCAAGTGAGCCATTCCACATTGTTGATTTTCTTGGACTCGGATGTCACGCAGGTAGCTATAATCTCCCACGTGGTAAGGTCAATTGCTGCTTTAACCACAAATGCACGACTGACTTCTAATGTTGATTTCATTTGTTTGTTATTTCCTTCTATGTTTCTCATTCTAACACTTTTCATCGTATTGCACAGGGACGAAAGCTTGACACGCGTGTCTAAGGAAACCACTTTGGTATAAGGGACTGTTCTTATTCAATTCTTTTTGTTTAATAAACAATTATCCAAGTAAGCCGTTCCACATTGTTGATTTTCTTGGACTCGGATGTCACGCAGGTAGCTATAATCTCCCACGTGGTAAGGTCAATTGCTGCTGTAACCACAAATGCACGACTGACTTCTGTTGTTGATTTCATTCGTTTGTTATTTTCTTCAATGTTTCTCATTCTAACACTTTTCATCGTATTGCACAGGGACGAAAGCTTGACACACGTGTCTATGGAAACCACATTCGTATAAGGGACTGTTCTTACTTCATTCTTTCTGTATAATGATCAATTATCCAAGTAAGCCATTCCACATTGTTGATTTTCTTGGACTCGGATGTCACGCAGGTAGCTATAATCTCCCACGTGGTAAGGTCAATTGCTGCTGTAATCACAAATGCACGACTGACTTCTGTTGTTGATTTGATTTGTTTGTTATTTCCTTCAATGTTTCTCATTCTAACACTTCTCATCGTATTGCACAGGGACGAAAGCTTGACACACGTGTCTATGGAAACCACATTGGTATAAGGGACTGTTCTTATTCCCTTCTTTCTGTATAATGATCAATTATCCAAGTAAGCCATTCCACATTGTTGATTTTCTTGGACTCGGATGACACGCAGGTAGCTGTAATCTCCCACGTGGTAAGGTCAATCGCTGCTGTAACCACAAATGCACGACTGACTTCTGTTGTTGATTTCATTCGTTTGTTATTCTATTCAATGTTTCTCATTCTAATACTTTTCATCGTATTGCACAGAGACGAAAGCTTGACACGCGTGTCTAAGGAAACCACTTTGGTATAAGGGACTGTTCTTATTCCCTTCTTTTTGTTTAATGAACAATTATCCAAATAAGCCAATCCACATTGTTGATTTTCTTGGACTCGGATGTCACGCAGGTAGCTATAATCTCCCACGTGGTAAGGTCAATTGCTGCTGTAACCACAAATGCACGACTGACTTCTGTTGTTGATTTCATTCGTTTGTTATTTTCTTCAATGTTTCTCATTCTAACACTTTTCATCGTATTGCACAGGGACGAAAGCTTGACACACGTGTCTAAGGAAACCACTTTGGTATAAGGAACTGTTCTTACTTCATTCTTTCTGTATAATGATCAATTATCCAAGTAAGCCATTCCACATTGTTGATTTTCTTGGACTCGGATGTCACGCAGGTAGCTATAATCTCCCACGTGGTAAGGTCAATTGCTGCTTTAACCACAAATGCACGACTGACTTCTAATGTTGATTTCATTTGTTCGTTATTTCCTTCAATGTTTCTCATTCTAACACTTTTCATCGTATTGCACAGGGACGAAAGCTTGACACACGTGTCTATGGAAACCACATCGGTATAAGGGACTGTTCTTATTCCCTTCTTTCTGTATGATGATCAATTATCCAAGTAAGCCATTCCACATTGTTGATTTTCTTGGACTCGGATGACACGCAGGTAGCTATAATCTGTAACGTGGTGAGGTCAATTGCTGCTGTACCACAAATGCACGACTGACTTCTGTTGTTGATTTCATTTGTTTGTTATTTCCTTCAATGTTTCTCATTCTTACACTTTTCATCGTATTGCACAGGGACGAAAGCTTGACACACGTGTCTAAGGATACGACTTTGGTATAAGGGACTGTTCTTATTCAATTCTTTTTGTTTAATGAACAATTATCCAAGTAAGCCGTTCCACATTATTGATTTTCTTGGACTCGGATGTCACGCAGGTAGCTATAATCTCCCACGTGGTAAGGTCAATTGCTGCTGTAACCACAAATGCACGACTGACTTCTGTTGTTGATTTCATTCGTTTGTTATTTTCTTCAATGTTTCTCATTCTAACACTTTTCATCGTAATGCACAGGGACGAAAGCTTGACACACGTGTCTATGGAAACCACATTGGTATAAGGGACTGTTCTTACTTCATTCTTTCTGTATAATGATCAATTATCCAAGTAAGCCATTCCACATTGTTGATTTTCTTGGACTCGGATGTCACGCAGGTAGCTATAATCTCCCACGTGGTAAGGTCAATTGCTGCTGTAACCACAAATGCACGACTGACTTTTGTTGTTGATTTGATTTGTTTGTTATTTCCTTCAATGTTTCTCATTCTAACACTTCTCATCGTATTGCACAGGGACGAAAGCTTGACACACGTGTCTATGGAAACCACATTGGTATAAGGGACTGTTCTTATTCCCTTCTTTCTGTATAATGATCAATTATCCAAGTAAGCCATTCCACATTGTTGATTTTCTTGGACTCGGATGTCACGCAGGTAGCTATAATCTCCCACGTGGTAAGGTCAATTGCTGCTGTAACCACAAATGCACGACTGACTTCTAATGTTGATTTCATTTGTTAGTTATTTCCTTCAATGTTTCTCATTCTTACACTTTTCGTCGTATTGCACAGGGACGAAAGCTTGACACGCGTGTCTAAGGAAACCACATTGGTATAAGGGACTGTTCTTATTCCCTTCTTTCTGTATAATGATCAATTATCCAAGTGAGCCATACCACATTGTTGATTTTCTTGGACTCGGATGACACGCAGGTAGCTATTATCTTTTACGTGGTAAGGTCAATTGCTGCTGTAACCACAAATGCACGACTGACATCTGTTGTTTATTTCAGTTGTTTGTTATTTCCCCTTATGTTTCTCATTCTAACATTTTTCATCGTATTGCACAGGGACGAAAGCTTGACACACGTGTCTGAGGAAACCACTTTGGTATAAGGGACTGTACTTATTCCCTTCTTTTTGTTTAATGAACAATTATCCAAGTAAGCCGTTCCACATTGTTCATTTTCTTGGACTCGGATGTCACGCAGGTAGCTGTAATCTCCCACGTGGTAAGGTCAATCGCTGCTGTAACCACAAATGCACGACTGACTTCTGTTGTTGATTTCATTCGTTTGTTATTTTCTTCAATGTTTCTCATTCTAACACTTTTCATCGTATTGCACAGAGACGAAAGCTTGACACGCGTGTCTAAGGAAACCACTTTGGTATAAGGGACTGTTCTTATTCCCTTCTTTTTGTTTAATGAATAATTATCCAAATAAGCCATTCCACATTGTTGATTTTCTTGGACTCGGATGTCAAGCAGGTAGCTATAATCTCCCACGTGGTAAGGTAAATTGCTGCTGTAACCACAAATGCACGACTGACTTCTGTTGTTGATTTCATTCGTTTGTTATTTTCTTCAATGTTTCTCATTCTAACACTTTTCATCGTATTGCACAGGGACGAAAGCTTGACACACGTGTCTAAGGAAACCACTTTGGTATAAGGAACTGTTCTTACTTCATTCTTTCTGTATAATGATCAATTATCCAAGTAAGCCATTCCACATTGTTGATTTTCTTGGACTCGGATGTCACGCAGGTAGCTATAATCTCCCACGTGGTAAGGTCAATTGCTGCTTTAACCACAAATGCACGACTGACTTCTAATGTTGATTTCATTTGTTTGTTATTTCCTTCAATGTTTCTCATTCTAACACTTTTCATCGTATTGCACAGGGACGAAAGCTTGACACACGTGTCTATGGAAACCACATCGGTATAAGGGACTGTTCTTATTCCCTTCTTTCTGTATGATGATCAATTATCCAAGTAAGCCATTCCACATTGTTGATTTTCTTGGACTCGGATGACACGCAGGTAGCTATAATCTGTAACGTGGTGAGGTCAATTGCTGCTGTAACCACAAATGCACGACTGACTTCTGTTGTTGATTTCATTTGTTTGTTATTTCCTTCAATGTTTTTCATTCTAACACTTTTCATCGTATTGCACAGGGACGAAAGCTTGACACACGTGTCTAAGGATACGACTTTGGTATAAGGGACTGTTCTTATTCAATTCTTTTTGTTTAATGAACAATTATCCAAGTAAGCCGTTCCACATTGTTGATTTTTTTGGACTCGGATGTCACGCAGGTAGCTATAATCTCCCACGTGGTAAGGTCAATTGCTGCTGTAACCACAAATGCACGACTGACTTCTGTTGTTGATTTCATTCGTTTGTTATTTTCTTCAATGTTTCTCATTCTAACACTTTTCATCGTAATGCACAGGGACGAAAGCTTGACACACCTGTCTATGGAAACCACATTGGTATAAGGGACTGTTCTTACTTCATTCTTTCTGTATAATGATCAATTATCCAAGTAAGCCATTCCACATTGTTGATTTTCTTGGACTCGGATGTCACGCAGGTAGCTATAATCTCCCACGTGGTAAGGTCAATTGCTGCTGTAATCACAAATGCACGACTGACTTCTGTTGTTGATTTGATTTGTTTGTTATTTCCTTCAATGTTTCTCATTCTAACACTTCTCATCGTATTGCACAGGGACGAAAGCTTGACACACGTGTCTATGGAAACCACATTGGTATAAGGGACTGTTCTTATTCCCTTCTTTCTGTATAATGATCAATTATCCAAGTAAGCCATTCCACATTGTTGATTTTCTTGGACTCGGATGACACGCAGGTAGCTATTATCTTTTACGTGGTAAGGTCAATTGCTGCTGTAACCACAAATGCACGACTGACTTCTGTTGTTGATTTCATTTGTTTGTTATTTCCTTTTATGTTTCTCATTCTTACACTTTTCATCGTATTGCACAGGGACGAAAGCTTGACCCGCGTGTCTAAGGAAACCACTTTGGTATAAGGGACTGTTCTCATTCCCTTCGTTTTGTTCAATCAACAATTCTCCAAGTAAGCCATTCCACATTGTTGATTTTCTTGGACTCGAATGTCACGCAGGTAGCTTTAATCTCCCACGTGGTAAGGTCAATTGCTGCTGTAACCACAAATGCACGACTGACTTCTGTTGTTGATTTCATTCGTTTGTTATTTTCTTCAATGTTTCTCATTCTAACACTTTTCATCGTATTGCACAGAGACGAAAGCTTGACACGCGTGTCTAAGGAAACCACTTTGGTATAAGGGACTGTTCTTATTCCCTTCTTTCTGTATAATGATCAATTATCCAAGTGAGCCATTCCACATTGTTGATTTTCTTGGACTCGGATGACACGCAGGTAGCTATTATCTTTTACGTGGTAAGGTCAATTGCTGCTGTAACCACAAATGCACGACTGACTTCTGTTGTTGATTTCATTTGTTTGTTATTTCCCCTTATGTTTCTCATTCTAACATTTTTCATCGTATTGCACAGGGACGAAAGCTTGACACACGTGTCTGAGGAAACCACTTTCGTATGAGGGACTGTACTTATTCCCTTCTTTTTGTTTAATGAACAATTATCCAAGTAAGCCGTTCCACATTGTTCATTTTCTTGGACTCGGATGTCACGCAGGTAGCTGTAATCTCCCACGTGGTAAGGTCAATCGCTGCTGTAACCACAAATGCACGACTGACTTCTGTTGTTGATTTCATTCGTTTGTTATTTTCTTCAATGTTTCTCATTCTAACACTTTTCATCGTATTGCACAGAGACGATAGCTTGACACGCGTGTCTAAGGAAACCACTTTGGTATAAGGGACTGTTCTTATTCCCTTCTTTTTGTTTAATGAACAATTATCCAAATAAGCCATTCCACATTGTTGATTTTCTTGGACTCGGATGTCACGCAGGTAGCTATAATCTCCCACGTGGTAAGGTCAATTGCTGCTGTAACCACAAATGCACGACTGACTTCTGTTGTTGATTTCATTCGTTTGTTATTTTCATCAATGTTTCTCATTCTAACAATTTTCATCGTATTGCACAGGGACGAAAGCTTGACACACGTGTCTAAGGAAACCACTTTGGTATAAGGAACTGTTCTTACTTCATTCTTTCTGTATAATGATCAATTATCCAAGTAAGCCATTCCACATTGTTGATTTTCTTGGACTCGGATGTCACGCAGGTAGCTATAATCTGTAACGTGGTGAGGTCAATTGCTGCTGTAACCACAAATGCACGACTGACTTCTGTTGTTGATTTCATTTGTTTGTTATTTCCTTCAATGTTTCTCATTCTAACACTTTTCATCGTATTGCACAGGGACGAAAGCTTGACACACGTGTCTAAGGATACGACTTTGGTATAAGGGACTGTTCTCATTCAATTCTTTTTGTTTAATGAACAATTATCCAAGTAAGCCGTTCCACATTGTTGATTTTCTTGGACTCGGATGTCACGCAGGTAGCTATAATCTCCCACGTGGTAAGGTCAATTGCTGCTGTAACCACAAATGCACGACTGACTTCTGTTGTTGATTTCATTCGTTTGTTATTTTCTTCAATGTTTCTCATTCTAACACTTTTCATCGTAATGCACAGGGACGAAAGCTTGACACACGTGTCTATGGAAACGACATTGGTATAAGGGACTGTTCTTACTTCATTCTTTCTGTATAATGATCAATTATCCAAGTAAGCCATTCCACATTGTTGATTTTCTTGAACTCGGATGTCACGCAGGTAGCTATAATCTCCCACGTGGTAAGGTCAATTGCTGCTGTAACCACAAATGCACGACTGACTTCTAATGTTGATTTCATTTGTTTGTTATTTCCTTCAATGTTTCTCATTCTAACACTTTTCATCGTATTGCACAGGGACGAAAGCTTGACACGCGTGTCTAAAGAAACCACTTTGGTATAAGGGACTGTTCTTATTCCCTTCGTTTTGTTTAATGAACAATTATCCAAGTAAGCCATTCCACATTGTTGATTTTCTTGGACTCGGATGTCACGCAGGTAGCTATAATCTCCCACGTGGTAAGGTCAATTGCTGCTGTAACCACAAATGCACGACTGACTTCTGTTGTTGATTTCATTTGTTTGTTATTTCCTTCTATGTTTCTCATTCTAACACTTTTCATCGTATTGCACAGGAACGAAAGCTTGACACAGGTGTCTAAGGAAACCACTTTGGTATGAGGGACTGTTCTTATTCCCTTCTTTTTGTTTAATGAACAATTATCCAAGTAAGCCATTCCACATTGTTGATTTTCTTGGACTCGGATGTCACGCAGGTAGCTATAATCTCCCACGTGGTAAGGTCAATTGCTGCTGTAACCACAAATGCACGACTGACTTCTGTTGTTGATTTCATTTGTTTGTTATTTCCTTCTATGTTTCTCATTCTAACACTTTTCATCGTATTGCACAGGAACGAAAGCTTGACACAGGTGTCTAAGGAAACCACTTTGGTATAAGGGACTGTTCTTATTCCCTTCTTTCTGTATAATGATCAATTATCCAAGTAAGCCATTCCACATTGTTGATTTTCTTGGACTCGGATGTCACGCAGGTAGCTATAATCTCCCACTAGGTAAGGTCAATTGCTGCTGTAACCACAAATGCACGACTGACTTCTAATGTTGATTTCATTTGTTTGTTATTTCCTTCAATGTTTCTCATTCTTACACTTTTCGTCGTATTGCACAGGGACGAAAGCTTGACACGCGTGTCTAAGGAAACCACATTGGTATAAGGGACTGTTCTTATTCCCTTCTTTCTGTATAATGATCAATTATCCAAGTGAGCCATTCCACATTGTTGATTTTCTTGGACTCGGATGACACGCAGGTAGCTATAATCTCCCACGTGGTAAGGTCAATTGCTGCTGTAATCACAAATGCACGACTGACTTCTGTTGTTGATTTGATTTGTTTGTTATTTCCTTCAATGTTTCTCATTCTAACACTTCTCATCGTATTGCACAGGGACGAAAGCTTGACACACGTGTCTATGGAAACCACATTGGTATAAGGGACTGTTCTTACTTCATTCTTTCTGTATAATGATCAATTATCCAAGTAAGCCATTCCACATTGTTGATTTTCTTGGACTCGGATGTCACGCAGGTAGCTATAATCTCCCACGTGGTAAGGTCAATTGCTGCTGTAATCACAAATGCACGACTGACTTCTGTTGTTGATTTGATTTGTTTGTTATTTCCTTCAATGTTTCTCATTCTAACACTTCTCATCGTATTGCACAGGGACGAAAGCTTGACACACGTGTCTATGGAAACCACATTGGTATAAGGGACTGTTCTTATTCCCTTCTTTCTGTATAATGATCAATTATCCAAGTAAGCCATTCCACATTGTTGATTTTCTTGGACTCGGATGACACGCAGGTAGCTATTATCTTTTACGTGGTAAGGTCAATTGCTGCTGTAACCACAAATGCACGACTGACTTCTGTTGTTGATTTCATTTGTTTGTTATTTCCTTCAATGCTTCTCATTCTAACACTTCTCATCGTATTGCACAGGGACGAAAGCTTGACACACGTGTCTATGGAAACCACATTGGTATAAGGGACTGTTCTTATTCCCTTCTTTCTGTATAATGATCAATTATCCAAGTAAGCCATTCCACATTGTTGATTTTCTTGGACTCGGATGTCACGCAGGTAGCTATAATCTCCCACTAGGTAAGGTCAATTGCTGCTGTAACCACAAATGCACGACTGACTTCTAATGTTGATTTCATTTGTTTGTTATTTCCTTCAATGTTTCTCATTCTAACACTTTTCATCGTATTGCACAGGGACGAAAGCTTGACACGCGTGTCTAAAGAAACCACTTTGGTATAAGGGACTGTTCTTATTCCCTTCGTTTTGTTTAATGAACAATTATCCAAGTAAGCCATTCCACATTGTTGATTTTCTTGGACTCGGATGTCACGCAGGTAGCTATAATCTCCCACGTGGTAAGGTCAATTGCTGCTGTAACCACAAATGCACGACTGACTTCTGTTGTTGATTTCATTTGTTTGTTATTTCCCCTTATGTTTCTCATTCTAACATTTTTCATCGTATTGCACAGGAACGAAAGCTTGACACAGGTGTCTAAGGAAACCACTTTGGTATAAGGGACTGTTCTTATTCCCTTCTTTTTGTTTAATGAACAGTTATCCAAGTAAGCCATTCCTCATTGTTGATTATCTTGGACTCGGATGTCACGCAGGTAGCTATAATCTCCCACGTGGTAAGGTCAATTGCTGCTGTAACCACAAATGCACGACTGACTTCTGTTGTTGATTTCATTTGTTTGTTATTTCCTTCTATGTTTCTCATTCTAACACTTTTCATCGTATTGCACAGGGACAAAAGCTTGACACGCGTGTCTAAGGAAACCACTTTGGTATAAGGGACTGTTCTTATTCAATTCTTTTTGTTTAATAAACAATTATCCAAGTAAGCCGTTCCACATTGTTGATTTTCTTGGACTCGGATGTCACGCAGGTAGCTATAATCTCCCACGTGGTAAGGTCAATTGCTGCTGTAACCACAAATGCACGACTGACTTCTGTTGTTGATTTCATTCGTTTGTTATTTTCTTCAATGTTTCTCATTCTAACACTTTTCATCGTATTGCACAGGGACGAAAGCTTGACACACGTGTCTATGGAAACCACATTCGTATAAGGGACTGTTCTTACTTCATTCTTTCTGTATAATGATCAATTATCCAAGTAAGCCATTCCACATTGTTGATTTTCTTGGACTCGGATGTCACGCAGGTAGCTATAATCTCCCACGTGGTAAGGTCAATTGCTGCTGTAATCACAAATGCACGACTGACTTCTGTTGTTGATTTGATTTGTTTGTTATTTCCTTCAATGTTTCTCATTCTAACACTTCTCATCGTATTGCACAGGGACGAAAGCTTGACACACGTGTCTATGGAAACCACATTGGTATAAGGGACTGTTCTTACTTCATTCTTTCTGTATAATGATCAATTATCCAAGTAAGCCATTCCACATTGTTGATTTTCTTGGACTCGGATGTCACGCAGGTAGCTATAATCTCCCACGTGGTAAGGTCAATTGCTGCTGTAATCACAAATGCACGACTGACTTCTGTTGTTGATTTGATTTGTTTGTTATTTCCTTCAATGTTTCTCATTCTAACACTTCTCATCGTATTGCACAGGGACGAAAGCTTGACACACGTGTCTATGGAAACCACATTGGTATAAGGGACTGTTCTTATTCCCTTCTTTCTGTATAATGATCAATTATCCAAGTAAGCCATTCCACATTGTTGATTTTCTTGGACTCGGATGACACGCAGGTAGCTATTATCTTTTACGTGGTAAGGTCAATTGCTGCTGTAACCACAAATGCACGACTGACTTCTGTTGTTGATTTCATTTGTTTGTTATTTCCTTCTATGTTTCTCATTCTTACACTTTTCATCGTATTGCACAGGGACGAAAGCTTGACACGCGTGTCTAAGGAAACCACATTGGTATAAGGGACTGTTCTTATTCCCTTCTCTCTGTATAATGATCAATTATCCAAGTGAGCCATTCCACATTGTTGATTTTCTTGGACTCGGATGACACGCAGGTAGCTATTATCTTTTACGTGGTAAGGTCAATTGCTGCTGTAATCACAAATGCACGACTGACTTCTGTTGTTGATTTGATTTGTTTGTTATTTCCTTCAATGCTTCTCATTCTAACACTTCTCATCGTATTGCACAGGGACGAAAGCTTGACACACGTGTCTATGGAAACCACATTGGTATAAGGGACTGTTCTTATTCCCTTCTTTCTGTATAATGATCAATTATCCAAGTAAGCCATTCCACATTGTTGATTTTCTTGGACTCGGATGTCACGCAGGTAGCTATAATCTCCCACTAGGTAAGGTCAATTGCTGCTGTAACCACAAATGCACGACTGACTTCTAATGTTGATTTCATTTGTTTGTTATTTCCTTCAATGTTTCTCATTCTTACACTTTTCGTCGTATTGCACAGGGACGAAAGCTTGACACGCGTGTCTAAGGAAACCACATTGGTATAAGGGACTGTTCTTATTCCCTTCTTTCTGTATAATGATCAATTATCCAAGTGAGCCATTCCACATTGTTGATTTTCTTGGACTCGGATGACACGCAGGTAGCTATTATCTTTTACGTGGTAAGGTCAATTGCTGCTGTAACCACAAATGCACGACTGACATCTGTTGTTGATTTCAGTTGTTTGTTATTTCCCCTTATGTTTCTCATTCTAACATTTTCATCGTATTGCACAGGGACGAAAGCTTGACACACGTGTCTGAGGAAACCACTTTGGTATAAGGGACTGTACTTATTCCCTTCTTTTTGTTCAATGAACAATTATCCAAGTAAGCCGTTCCACATTGTTCATTTTCTTGGACTCGGATGTCACGCAGGTAGCTGTAATCTCCCACGTGGTAAGGTCAATCGCTGCTGTAACCACAAATGCACGACTGACTTCTGTTGTTGATTTCATTCGTTTGTTATTTTCTTCAATGTTTCTCATTCTAACACTTTTCATCGTATTGCACAGGGACGAAAGCTTGACACGCGTGTCTAAGGAAACCACTTTGGTATAAGGGACTGTTCTTATTCCCTTCTTTTTGTTTAATGAACAATTATCCAAATAAGCCATTCCACATTGTTGATTTTCTTGGACTCGGATGTCACGCAGGTAGCTATAATCTCCCACGTGGTAAGGTCAATTGCTGCTGTAACCACAAATGCACGACTGACTTCTGTTGTTGATTTCATTCGTTTGTTATTTTCTTCAATGTTTCTCATTCTAACACTTTTCATCGTATTGCACAGGGACGAAAGCTTGACACACGTGTCTAAGGAATCCACTTTGGTATAAGGAACTGTTCTTACTTCATTCTTTCTGTATAATGATCAATTATCCAAGTAAGCCATTCCACATTGTTGATTTTCTTGGACTCGGATGTCACGCAGGTAGCTATAATCTCCCACGTGGTAAGGTCAATTGCTGCTTTAACCACAAATGCACGACTGACTTCTGATGTTGATTTCATTTGTTTGTTATTTCCTTCAATGTTTCTCATTCTAACACTTTTCATCGTATTGCACAGGGACGAAAGCTTGACACACGTGTCTATGGAAACCACATCGGTATAAGGGACTGTTCTTATTCCCTTCTTTCTGTATGATGATCAATTATCCAAGTAAGCCATTCCACATTGTTGATTTTCTTGGACACGGATGACACGCAGGTAGCTATAATCTGTAACGTGGTGAGGTCAATTGCTGCTGTAACCACAAATGCACGACTGACTTCTGTTGTTGATTTCATTTGTTTGTTATTTCCTTCAATGTTTCTCATTCTAACACTTTTCATCGTATTGCACAGGGACGAAAGCTTGACACACGTGTCTAAGGATACGACTTTGGTATAAGGGACTGTTCTTATTCAATTCTTTTTGTTTAATGAACAATTATCCAAGTAAGCCGTTCCACATTGTTGATTTTCTTGGACTCGGATGTCACGCAGGTAGCTATAATCTCCCACGTGGTAAGGTCAATTGCTGCTGTCACCACAAATGCACGACTGACTTCTGTTGTTGATTTCATTCGTTTGTTATTTTCTTCAATGTTTCTCATTCTAACACTTTTCATCGTAATGCACAGGGACGAAAGCTTGACACACGTGTCTATGGAAACCACATTGGTATAAGGGACTGTTCTTACTTCATTCTTTCTGTATAATGATCAATTATCCAAGTAAGCCATTCCACATTGTTGATTTTCTTGGACTCGGATGTCACGCAGGTAGCTATAATCTCCCACGTGGTAAGGTCAATTGCTGCTGTAATCACAAATGCACGACTGACTTCTGTTGTTGATTTGATTTGTTTGTTATTTCCTTCAATGTTTCTCATTCTAACACTTCTCATCGTATTGCACAGGGACGAAAGCTTGACACACGTGTCTATGGAAACCACATTGGTATAAGGGACTGTTCTTATTCCCTTCTTTCTGTATAATGATCAATTATCCAAGTAAGCCATTCCACATTGTTGATTTTCTTGGACTCGGATGACACGCAGGTAGCTATTATCTTTTACGTGGTAAGGTCAAATGCTGCTGTAACCACAAATGCACGACTGACTTCTGTTGTTGATTTCATTTGTTTGTTATTTCCTTCTATGTTTCTCATTCTCACACTTTTCATCGTATTGCACAGGGACGAAAGCTTGACACGCGTGTCTAAGGAAACCACTTTGGTATAAGGGACTGTTCTCATTCCCTTCGTTTTGTTCAATCAACAATTCTCCAAGTAAGCCATTCCACATTGTTGATTTTCTTGGACTCGAATGTAACGCAGGTAGCTTTAATCTCCCACGTGGTAAGGTCAATTGCTGCTGTAACCACAAATGCACGACTGACTTCTGTTGTTGATTTCATTCGTTTGTTATTTTCTTCAATGTTTCTCATTCTAACACTTTTCATCGTATTGCACAGAGACGAAAGCTTGACACGCGTGTCTAAGGAAACCACTTTGGTATAAGGGACTGTTCTTATTCCCTTCTTTCTGTATAATGATCAATTATCCAAGTGAGCCATTCCACATTGTTGATTTTCTTGGACTCGGATGACACGCAGGTAGCTATTATCTTTTACGTGGTAAGGTCAATTGCTGCTGTAACCACAAATGCACGACTGACTTCTGTTGTTGATTTCATTTGTTTGTTATTTCCCCTTATGTTTCTCATTCTAACATTCTTCATCGTATTGCACAGGGACGAAAGCTTGACACACGTGTCTGAGGAAACCACTTTCGTATAAGGGACTGTACTTATTCCCTTATTTTTGTTTAATGAACAATTATCCAAGTAAGCCGTTCCACATTGTTCATTTTCTTGGACTCGGATGTCACGCAGGTAGCTGTAATCTCCCACGTGGTAAGGTCAATCGCTGCTGTAACCACAAATGCACGACTGACTTCTGTTGTTGATTTCATTCGTTTGTTATTTTCTTCAATGTTTCTCATTCTAACACTTTTCATCGTAATGCACAGGGACGAAAGCTTGACACACGTGTCTATGGAAACCACATTGGTATAAGGGACTGTTCTTACTTCATTCTTTCTGTATAATGATCAATTATCCAAGTAAGCCATTCCACATTGTTGATTTTCTTGGACTCGGATGTCACGCAGGTAGCTATAATCTCCCACGTGGTAAGGTCAATTGCTGCTGTAATCACAAATGCACGACTGACTTCTGTTGTTGATTTGATTTGTTTGTTATTTCCTTCAATGTTTCTCATTCTAACACTTCTCATCGTATTGCACAGGGACGAACGCTTGACACACGTGTCTATGGAAACCACATTGGTATAAGGGACTGTTCTTATTCCCTTTTTTCTGTATAATGATCAATTATCCAAGTAAGCCATTCCACATTGTTGATTTTCTTGGACTCGGATGACACGCAGGTAGCTATTATCTTTTACGTGGTAAGTTCAATTGCTGCTGTAACCACAAATGCACGACTGACTTCTGTTGTTGATTTCATCTGTTTGTTATTTCCTTCTATGTTTCTCATTCTTACACTTTTCATCGTATTGCACAGGGACGAAAGCTTGACACGCGTGTCTAAGGAAACCACTCTGGTAAAAGGGACTGTTCTCATTCCCTTCGTTTTGTTCAATCAACAATTATCCAAGTAAGCCATTCCACATTGTTGATTTTCTTGGACTCGAATGTCACGCAGGTAGCTTTAATCTCCCACGTGGTAAGGTCAATTGCTGCTGTAACCACAAATGCACGACTGACTTCTGTTGTTGATTTGATTTGTTTGTTATTTCCTTCAATGTTTCTCATTCTAACACTTCTCATCGTATTGCACAGGGACGAAAGCTTGACACACGTGTCTATGGAAACCACATTGGTATAAGGGACTGTTCTTATTCCCTTCTTTCTGTATAATGATCAATTATCCAAGTAAGCCATTCCACATTGTTGATTTTCTTGGACTCGGATGACACGCAGGTAGCTATTATCTTTTACGTGGTAAGGTCAAATGCTGCTGTAACCACAAATGCACGACTGACTTCTGTTGTTGATTTCATTTGTTTGTTATTTCCTTCTATGTTTCTCATTCTTACACTTTTCATCGTATTGCACAGGGACGAAAGCTTGACACGCGTGTCTAAGGAAACCACTTTGGTATAAGGGACTGTTCTCATTCCCTTCGTTTTGTTCAATCAACAATTCTCCAAGTAAGCCATTCCACATTGTTGATTTTCTTGGACTCGAATGTAACGCAGGTAGCTTTAATCTCCCACGTGGTAAGGTCAATTGCTGCTGTAACCACAAATGCACGACTTGACTTCTGTTGTTGATTTCATTCGTTTGTTATTTTCTTCAATGTTTCTCATTCTAACACTTTTCATCGTATTGCACAGAGACGAAAGCTTGACACGCGTGTCTAAGGAAACCACTTTGGTATAAGGGACTGTTCTTATTCCCTTCTTTCTGTATAATGATCAATTATCCAAGTGAGCCATTCCACATTGTTGATTTTCTTGGACTCGGATGACACGCAGGTAGCTATTATCTTTTACGTGGTAAGGTCAATTGCTGCTGTAACCACAAATGCACGACTGACTTCTGTTGTTGATTTCATTTGTTTGTTATTTCCCCTTATGTTTCTCATTCTAACATTCTTCATCGTATTGCACAGGGACGAAAGCTTGACACACGTGTCTGAGGAAACCACTTTCGTATAAGGGACTGTACTTATTCCCTTCTTTTTGTTTAATGAACAATTATCCAAGTAAGCCGTTCCACATTGTTCATTTTCTTGGACTCGGATGTCACGCAGGTAGCTGTAATCTCCCACGTGGTAAGGTCAATCGCTGCTGTAACCACAAATGCACGACTGACTTCTGTTGTTGATTTCATTCGTTTGTTATTTTCTTCAATGTTTCTCATTCTAACACTTTTCATCGTAATGCACAGGGACGAAAGCTTGACACACGTGTCTATGGAAACCACATTGGTATAAGGGACTGTTCTTACTTCATTCTTTCTGTATAATGATCAATTATCCAAGTAAGCCATTCCACATTGTTGATTTTCTTGGACTCGGATGTCACGCAGGTAGCTATAATCTCCCACGTGGTAAGGTCAATTGCTGCTGTAATCACAAATGCACGACTGACTTCTGTTGTTGATTTGATTTGTTTGTTATTTCCTTCAATGTTTCTCATTCTAACACTTCTCATCGTATTGCACAGGGACGAAAGCTTGACACACGTGTCTATGGAAACCACATTGGTATAAGGGACTGTTCTTATTCCCTTTTTTCTGTATAATGATCAATTATCCAAGTAAGCCATTCCACATTGTTGATTTTCTTGGACTCGGATGACACGCAGGTAGCTATTATCTTTTACGTGGTAAGTTCAATTGCTGCTGTAACCACAAATGCACGACTGACTTCTGTTGTTGATTTCATCTGTTTGTTATTTCCTTCTATGTTTCTCATTCTTACACTTTTCATCGTATTGCACAGGGACGAAAGCTTGACACGCGTGTCTAAGGATACGACTTTGGTATAAGGGACTGTTCTTATTCCCTTCGTTTTGTTTAATGAACAATTATCCAAGTAAGCCATTCCACATTGTTGGTTTTCTTGGACTCGAATGTCACGCAGGTAGCTTTAATCTCCCACGTGGTAAGGTCAATTGCTGCTGTAACCACAAATGCACGACTGACTTCTGTTGTTGATTTCATTTGTTTGTTATTTCCTTCTATGTTTCTCATTCTTACACTTTTCATCGTATTGCACAGGGACGAAAGCTTGACACGCGTGTCTAAGGATACGACTTTGGTATAAGGGACTGTTCTTATTCCCTTCGTTTTGTTTAATGAACAATTATCCAAGTAAGGCATTCCACATTGTTGATTTTCTTGGACTCGGATGTCACGCAGGTAGCTATAATCTCCCACGTGGTAAGGTCAATTGCTGCTGTAACCACAAATGCACGACTGACTTCTGTTGTTGATTTCATTTGTTTGTTATTTCCTTCTATGTTTCTCATTCTAACACTTTTCATCGTATTGCACAGGAACGAAAGCTTGACACAGGTGTCTAAGGAAACAACTTTGGTATAAGGGACTGTTCTTATTCCCTTCTTTTTGTTTAATGAACAATTATCCAAGTAAGCCGTTCCACATTGTTCATTTTCTTGGGCTCGGATGTCACGCAGGTAGCTGTAATCTCCCACGTGGTAAGGTCAATTGCTGCTGTAACCACAAATGCACGACTGACTTCTGTTTTTGATTTCATTCGTTTGTTATTTTCTTCAATGTTTCTCATTCTAACACTTTTCATCGTATTGCACAGGGACGAAAGCTTGACACGCGTGTCTAAGGAAACCACTTTGGTATAAGGGACTGTTCTTATTCCCTTCTTTTTGTTTAATGAACAATTATCCAAGTAAGCCATTCCACATTGTTGATTTTCTTGGACTCGGATGACACGCAGGTAGCTATTATCTTTTACGTGGTAAGGTCAATTGCTGCTGTAACCACAAATGCACGACTGACTTCAGTTGTTGATTTCATTTTTTTGTTATTTCCTTCAATGTTTCTCATTCTAACACTTCTCATCGTATTGCACAGGGACGAAAGCTTGACACACGTGTCTAAGGAAACCACTTCGGTATAAGGGACTGTTCTTATTCCCTTCTTTTTGTTTAATGAACAATTATCGAAGTAAGCCGTTCCACATTGTTGATTTTCTTGGACTCGGATGTCACGCAGGTAGCTATAAGCTCCCACGTGGTAAGGTCAATTGCTGCTGTAACCACAAATGCACGACTGACTTCTGTTGTTGATTTCATTTGTTTGTTATTTCCTTCAATGTTTCTCATTCTAACACTTCTCATCGTATTGCACAGGGACGAAAGCTTGACACACGTGTCTAAGGGAACAACTTTGGTATAAGGGACTGTTCTTATTTTTTTTTTTTTTTAATCAACACTTATCCAAGTAGGCCATTCCACATTGTTGATTTTCTTGGACTCGGATGTCACGCAGGTAGCTATAAGCTCCCACGTGGTAAGGTCAATTGCTGCTGTAACCACAAATGCACGACTGACTTCTGTTGTTGATTTCATTTGTTTGTTATTTCCTTCAATGTTTCTCATTCTAACACTTCTCATCGTATTGCACAGGGACGAAAGCTTGACACACGTGTCTAAGGAAACCACTTTGGTATAAGGGACTGTTCTTATTTTTTTTTTGTTTAATCAACACTTATCCAAGTAGGCCATTCCACATTGTTGATTTTCTTGGACTCGGATGTCACGCAGGTAGCTATAATCTCCCACGTGTTAAGGTCAATTGCTGCTGTAACCACAAATGCACGACTGACTTCTAATGTTGATTTCATTTGTTTGTTATTTCCTTCAATGTTTCTCATTCTAACATTTCTCATCGTATTGCACAGGGACGAAAGCTTGACACACGTGTCTAAGGAAACCACTTCGGTAGAAGGGACTGTTCTTATTCCCTTCTTTTTGTTTAATGAACAATTATCCAAGTAAGCCATTCCACATTGTTGATTTTCTTGGACTCGGATGTCACGCAGGTAGCTATAAGCTCCCACGTGGTAAGGTCAATTGCTGCTGTAACCACAAATGCACGACTGACTTCTGTTGTTGATTTCATTTGTTTGTTATTTCCTTCAATGTTTCTCATTCTTACACTTCTCATCGTATTGCACAGGGACGAAAGCTTGACACACGTGTCTAAGGGAACTACTTTGGTATAAGGGACTGTTCTTATTTTTTTTTTGTTCAATCAACAATTATCCAAGTAGGCTATTCCACATTGTTGATTTTCTTGGACTCGGATGTCACGCAGGTAGCTATAATCTCCCACGTGGTAAGGTCAATTGCTGCTGTAACCACAAATGCACGACTGACTTCTAATATTGATTTCATTTGTTTGTTATTTTCTTCAATGTTTCTCATTCTAACACTTCTCATCTTATTGCACAGGGACGAAAGCTTGGCACACGTGTCTAAGGAAACCACTTTGGTATGAGGGACTGTTTTTATTCCCTTCTTTTTGTTCAATCAACAATTATCCAAGTAAGCCATTCCACATTGTTGATTTTCTTGGACTCGAATGTCACGCAGGTAGCTATTATCTCCCACGTGGTAAGGTCAATTGCTGCTGTAACCACAAATGCACGACTGACTTCTGTTGTTGATTTCATTTGTTTGTTATTTCCTTCTATGTTTCTCATTCTAACACATTTCATCGTATTGCACAGGGACGAAAGCTTGACACACGTGTCTAAGGAAACCACTTTGGTATAAGGGACTGTTCTTATTCCCTTCTTTTTGTTCAATCAACAATTATCCAAGTAAGCCATTCCACATTGTTGATTTTCTTGGACTCGGATGTCACGCAGGTAGCTATAAGCTCCCACGTGGTAAGGTCAATTGCTGCTGTAACCACAAATGCACGACTGACTTCTGTTGTTGATTTCATTTGTTTGTTATTTCCTTCAATGTTTCTCATTCTAACACTTCTCATCGTATTGCACAGGGACGAAAGCTTGACACACGTGTCTAAGGGAACAACTTTGGTATAAGGGACTGTTCTTATTTTTTTTTTTGTTCAATCAACAATTATCCAAGTGAGCTATTCCACATTGTTGATTTTCTTGGACTCGCATGTCACGCAGGTAGCTATAATCTCCCACGTGGTAAGGTCAATTGCTGCTGTAACCACAAATGCACGACTGACTTCTAATGTTGATTTCATTTGTTTGTTATTTCCTTCAATGTTTCTCATTCTAACACTTCTCATCTTATTGCACAGGGACGAAAGCTTGGCACACGTGTCTAAGGAAACCACTTTGGTATGAGGGACTGTTTTTATTCCCTTCTTTTTGTTCAATCAACAATTATCCAAGTAAGCCATTCCACATTGTTGATTTTCTTGGACTCGAATGTCACGCAGGTAGCTATTATCTCCCACGTGGTAAGGTCAATTGCTGCTGTAACCACAAATGCACGACTGACTTCTGTTGTTGATTTCATTTGTTTGTTATTTCCTTCTATGTTTCTCATTCTAACACATTTCATCGTATTGCACAGGGACGAAAGCTTGACACACGTGTCTAAGGAAACCACTTTGGTATAAGGGACTGTTGTTATTCTCTTTTTTTGTTTAATCAACAATTATCCAAGTAGGCCATTCCACATTGTTGATTATCTTGGACTCGGATGTCACGAAGGTAGCTATAATATCCCACGTGGTAAGGTCAATTGCTGCTGTAACCACAAATGCACGACTGACTTCTAATGTTGATTTCATTTGTTTGTTATTTCCTTCAATGTTTCTCATTCTAACACTTCTCATCGTATTGCACAGGGACGAAAGCTTGACACACGTGTCTAAGGAAACCACTTTGGTATAAGGGACTGTTCTTATTTTTTTTTTTGTTTAATCAACACTTATCCAAGTAGGCCATTCCACATTGTTGATTTTCTTGGACTCGGATGTCACGCAGGTAGCTATAATCTCCCACGTGGTAAGGTCAATTGCTGCTGTAACCACAAATGCACGACTGACTTCTGTTGTTGATTTCATTCGTTTGTTATTTTCTTCAATGTTTCTCATTCTAACACTTTTCATCGTATTGCACAGGGACGAAAGCTTGACACACGTGTCTATGGAAACCACATTGGTATAAGGGTTTGTTCTTACTTCATTCTTTCTGTATAATGATCAATTATCCAAGTAAGCCATTCCACATTGTTGATTTTCTTGGACTCGGATGTCACGCAGCTAGCTATAATCTCCCACGTGGTAAGGTCAATTGCTGCTGTAATCACAAATGCACGACTGACTTCTGTTGTTGATTTGATTTGTTTGTTATTTCCTTCAATGTTTCTCATTCTAACACTTCTCATCGTATTGCACAGGGACGAAAGCTTGACACACGTGTCTATGGAAACCACATTGGTATAAGGGACTGTTCTTATTCCCTTCTTTCTGTATAATGATCAATTATCCAAGTAAGCCATTCCACATTGTTGATTTTCTTGGACTCGGATGACACGCAGGTAGCTATAATCTTTTACGTGGTAAGGTCAATTGCTGCTGTAACCACAAATGCACGACTGACTTCTGTTGTTGATTTCATTCGTTTGTTATTTTCTTCAATGTTTCTCATTCTAACACTTTTCATCGTATTGCACAGGGACGAAAGCTTGACACACGTGTCTATGGAAACCACATTGGTATAAGGGACTGTTCTTACTTCATTCTTTCTGTATAATGATCAATTATCCAAGTAAGCCATTCCACATTGTTGATTTTCTTGGACTCGGATGTTACGCAGGTAGCTATAATCTCCCACGTGGTAAGGTCAATTGCTGCTGTAACCACAAATGCACGACTGACTTCTGTTGTTGATTTCATTTGTTTGTTATTTCCTTCTATGTTTCTCATTCTAACACTTTTCATCGTATTGCACAGGGACGACAGCTTGACACGCGTGTCTAAGGAAACCACTTTGGTGTAAGGGACTGTTCTTATTCCCTTCGTTTTGTTTAATGAACAATTATCCAAGTAAGCCATTCCACATTGTTGATTTTCTTGGACTCGGATGTCACGCAGGTAGCTATAATCTCCCACGTGGTAAGGTCAATTGCTGCTGTAACCACAAATGCACGACTGACTTCTGTTGTTGATTTCATTTGTTTGTTATTTCCTTCTATGTTTCTCATTCTAACACTTTTCATCGTATTGCACAGGGACGAAAGCTTGACACACGTGTCTAAGGAAACCACATTGGTATAAGGGACTGTTCTTATTCCCTTCTTTCTGTATAATGATCAATTATCCAAGTAAGCCATTCCACATTGTTGATTTTCTTGGACTCGGATGACACGCAGGTAGCTATAATCTTTTACGTGGTTAGGTAAATTGCTGCTGTATCCACAAATGCACGACTGACTTCTGTTGTTGATTTCATTTGTTTGTTATTTCCTTTCTGTATGATGATCAATTATCCAAGTAAGCCATTCCACATTGTTGATTTTCTTGGACTCGGATGTCACGCAGGTAGCTATAATCTCCCACGTGGTAAGGTCAATTGCTGCTGTAACCACAATTGGACGGCTGACTTCTGTTGTTGATTTCATTTGTTTGTTATTTCCTTCAATGTTTCTCATTCTAACACTTCTCATCGTATTGCACAGGGACGAAAGCTTGACACACGTGTCTATGGAAACCACATTGGTATAAGGGACTGTTCTTATTCCCTTCTTTCTGTATGATGATCAATTATCCAAGTAAACCATTCCACATTGTTGATTTTCTTGGACTCGAATGTCACGCAGGTAGCTATAATCTCCCACGTGGTAAGGTCAATTGCTGCTGTAACCACAATTGGACGGCTGACTTCTGTTGTTGATTTCATTTGTTTGTTATTTCCTTCAATGTTTCTCATTCTAACACTTCTCATCGTATTGCACAGGGACGAAAGCTTGACACACGTGTCTATGTAAACCACATTGGTATAAGGGACTGTTCTTATTCCCTTCTTTCTGTATGATGATCAATTATCCAAGTAAGCCATTCCACATTGTTGATTTTCTTGGACTCGGATGACACGCAGGTAGCTATAATCTGTAACGTGGTAAGGTCAATTGCTGCTGTAACCACAAATGCACGACTGACTTCTGTTGTTGATTTCATTTGTTTGTTATTTCCTTCAATGTTTCTCATTCTAACACTTTTCATCGTATTGCACAGGGACGAAAGCTTGACACACGTGTCTAAGGAAACCACTTTGGTTTAAGGGACTGTTCTTATTCAATTCTTTTTGTTTAATGAACAATTATCCAAGTAAGCCGTTCCACATTGTTGATTTTCTTGGACTCGGATGTCACGCAGGTAGCTATAATCTCTCACGTGGTAAGGTCAATTGCTGCTGTAACCACAAATGCACGACTGACTTCTGTTGTTGATTTCATTCGTTTGTTATTTTCTTCAATGTTTCTCATTCTAACACTTTTCATCGTATTGCACAGGGACGAAAGCTTGACACACGTGTCTATGGAAACCACATTGGTATAAGGGACTGTTCTTACTTCATTCTTTCTGTATAATGATCAATTATCCAAGTAAGCCATTCCACATTGTTGATTTTCTTGGACTCGGATGTTACGCAGGTAGCTATAATCTCCCACGTGTTAAGGTCAATTGCTGCTGTAACCACAAATGCACGACTGACTTCTGTTGTTGATTTCATTTGTTTGTAATTTCCTTCAATGTTTCTCATTCTAACACTTCTCATCGTATTGCACAGGGACGAAAGCTTGACACACGTGTCTATGTAAACCACATTGGTATAAGGGACTGTTCTTATTCCCTTCTTTCTGTATGATGATCAATTATCCAAGTAAGCCATTCCACATTGTTGATTTTCTTGGACTCGGATGACACGCAGGTAGCTATAATCTTTTACGTGGTTAGGTAAATTGCTGCTGTATCCACAAATGCACGACTGACTTCTGTTGTTGATTTCATTTGTTTGTTATTTCCTTCTATGTTTCTCATTCTAACACTTTTCATCGTATTGCACAGGGACGAAAGCTTGACACGCGTGTCTAAGGAAACCACTTTGGTATAAGGGACTGTTCTTATTCCCTTCGTTTTGTTTAATGAACAATTATCCAAGTAAGCCATTCCACATTGTTGATTTTCTTGGAATCGGATGACACGCGGGTAGCTATAATCTCCCACGTGGTAAGGTCAATTGCTGCTGTAACCACAAATGCACGACTGACTTCTGTTGTTGATTTCATTTGTTTGTTATTTCCTTCTATGTTTCTCATTCTAACACTTTTCATCGTATTGCACAGGGACGAAAGCTTGACACGCGTGTCTAAGGAAACCACTTTGGTATAAGGGACTGTTCTTATTCAATTCTTTTTGTTTAATGAACAATTATCCAAGTAAGCCGTTCCACATTGTTGATTTTCTTGGACTCGGATGTCACGCAGGTAGCTATAATCTCCCACGTGGTAAGGTCAATTGCTGCTGTAACCACAAATGCACGACTGACTTCTGTTGTTGATTTCATTCGTTTGTTATTTTCTTCAATGTTTCTCATTCTAACACTTTTCATCGTATTGCACAGGGACGAAAGCTTGACACACGTGTCTATGGAAACCACATTGGTATAAGGGTTTGTTCTTACTTCATTCTTTCTGTATAATGATCAATTATCCAAGTAAGCCATTCCACATTGTTGATTTTCTTGGACTCGGATGTCACGCAGCTAGCTATAATCTCCCACGTGGTAAGGTCAATTGCTGCTGTAATCACAAATGCACGACTGACTTCTGTTGTTGATTTGATTTGTTTGTTATTTCCTTCAATGTTTCTCATTCTAACACTTCTCATCGTATTGCACAGGGACGAAAGCTTGACACACGTGTCTATGGAAACCACATTGGTATAAGGGACTGTTCTTATTCCCTTCTTTCTGTATAATGATCAA
Source organism: Harmonia axyridis (assembly GCF_914767665.1). Lineage (NCBI taxonomy): Eukaryota > Metazoa > Arthropoda > Insecta > Coleoptera > Coccinellidae > Harmonia > Harmonia axyridis. The sequence continues at coordinate 43,506,570 of NC_059502.1, read as the reverse complement.
TTATCCAAGTAAGCCATTCCACATTGTTGATTTTTTTGGACTCGGATGACACGCAGGTAGCTATAATCTTTTACGTGGTAAGGTCAATTGCTGCTGTAACCACAAATGCACGACTGACTTCTGTTGTTGATTTCATTCGTTTGTTATTTTCTTCAATGTTTCTCATTCTAACACTTTTCATCGTATTGCACAGGGACGAAAGCTTGATACACGTGTCTATGGAAACCACATTGGTATAAGGGACTGTTCTTACTTCATTCTTTCTGTATAATGATCAATTATCCAAGTAAGCCATTCCACATTGTTGATTTTCTTGGACTCGGATGTTACGCAGGTAGCTATAATCTCCCACGTGGTAAGGTCAATTGCTGCTGTAACCACAAATGCACGACTGACTTCTGTTGTTGATTTCATTTGTTTGTTATTTCCTTCTATGTTTCTCATTCTAACACTTTTCATCGTATTGCACAGGGACGACAGCTTGACACGCGTGTCTAAGGAAACCACTTTGGTATAAGGGACTGTTCTTATTCCCTTCGTTTTGTTTAATGAACAATTATCCAAGTAAGCCATTCCACATTGTTGATTTTCTTGGACTCGGATGTCACGCAGGTAGCTATAATCTCCCACGTGGTAAGGTCAATTGCTGCTGTAACCACAAATGCACGACTGACTTCTGTTGTTGATTTCATTTGTTTGTTATTTCCTTCTATGTTTCTCATTCTAACACTTTTCATCGTATTGCACAGGGACGAAAGCTTGACACACGTGTCTAAGGAAACCACATTGGTATAAGGGACTGTTCTTATTCCCTTCTTTCTGTATAATGATCAATTATCCAAGTAAGCCATTCCACATTGTTGATTTTCTTGGACTCGGTTGACACGCAGGTAGCTATAATCTTTTACGTGGTTAGGTAAATTGCTGCTGTATCCACAAATGCACGACTGACTTCTGTTGTTGATTTCATTTGTTTGTTATTTCCTTTCTGTATGATGATCAATTATCCAAGTAAGCCATTCCACATTGTTGATTTTCTTGGACTCGGATGTCACGCAGGTAGCTATAATCTCCCACGTGGTAAGGTCAATTGCTGCTGTAACCACAATTGGACGGCTGACTTCTGTTGTTGATTTCATTTGTTTGTTATTTCCTTCAATGTTTCTCATTCTAACACTTCTCATCGTATTGCACAGGGACGAAAGCTTGACACACGTGTCTATGGAAACCACATTGGTATAAGGGACTGTTCTTATTCCCTTCTTTCTGTATGATGATCAATTATCCAAGTAAACCATTCCACATTGTTGATTTTCTTGGACTCGAATGTCACGCAGGTAGCTATAATCTCCCACGTGGTAAGGTCAATTGCTGCTGTAACCACAATTGGACGGCTGACTTCTGTTGTTGATTTCATTTGTTTGTTATTTCCTTCAATGTTTCTCATTCTAACACTTCTCATCGTATTGCACAGGGACGAAAGCTTGACACACGTGTCTATGGAAACCACATTGGTATTAGGGACTGTTCTTATTCCCTTCTTTCTGAATGATGATCAATTATCCAAGTAAACCATTCCACATTGTTGATTTTCTTGGACTCGGATGACACGCAGGTAGCTATAATCTCCCACGTGGTAAGGGCAATTGCTGCTGTAACCACAATTGGACGGCTGACTTCTGTTGTTGATTTCATTTGTTTGTTATTTCCTTCAATGTTTCTCATTCTAACACTTCTCATCGTATTGCACAGGGACGAAAGCTTGACACACGTGTCTATGGAAACCACATTGGTATAAGGGACTGTTCTTATTCCCTTCTTTCTGTATGATGATCAATTATCCAAATAAACCATTCCACATTGTTGATTTTCTTGGACTCGAATGTCACGCAGGTAGCTATAATCTCCCACGTGGTAAGGTCAATTGCTGCTGTAACCACAATTGGACGGCTGACTTCTGTTGTTGATTTCATTTGTTTGTTATTTCCTTCAATGTTTCTCATTCTAACACTTCTCATCGTATTGCACAGGGATGAAAGCTTGACACACGTGTCTATGGAAACCACATTGGTATTAGGGACTGTTCTTATTCCCTTCTTTCTGTATGATGATCAATTATCCAAGTAAACCATTCCACATTGTTGATTTTCTTGGACTCGGATGACACGCAGGTAGCTATAATCTGTAACGTGGTGAGGTCAATTGCTGCTGTAACCACAAATGCACGACTGACTTCTGTTGTTGATTTCATTTGTTTGTAATTTCCTTCAATGTTTCTCATTCTAACACTTCTCATCGTATTGCACAGGGACGAAAGCTTGACACACGTGTCTATGTAAACCACATTGGTATAAGGGACTGTTCTTATTCCCTTCTTTCTGTATGATGATCAATTATCCAAGTAAGCCATTCCACATTGTTGATTTTCTTGGACTCGGATGACACGCAGGTAGCTATAATCTGTAACGTGGTAAGGTCAATTGCTGCTGTAACCACAAATGCACGACTGACTTCTGTTGTTGATTTCATTTGTTTGTTATTTCCTTCAATGTTTCTCATTCTAACACTTTTCATCGTATTGCACAGGGACGAAAGCTTGACACACGTGTCTAAGGAAACCACTTTGGTATAAGGGACTGTTCTTATTCAATTCTTTTTGTTTAATGAACAATTATCCAAGTAAGCCGTTCCACATTGTTGATTTTCTTGGACTCGGATGTCACGCAGGTAGCTATAATCTCTCACGTGGTAAGGTCAATTGCTGCTGTAACCACAAATGCACGACTGACTTCTGTTGTTGATTTCATTCGTTTGTTATTTTCTTCAATGTTTCTCATTCTAACACTTTTCATCGTATTGCACAGGGACGAAAGCTTGACACACGTGTCTATGGAAACCACATTGGTATAAGGGACTGTTCTTACTTCATTCTTTCTGTATAATGATCAATTATCCAAGTAAGCCATTCCACATTGTTGATTTTCTTGGACTCGGATGTCACGCAGGTAGTTATAATCTCCCACGTGGTAAGGTCAATTGCTGCTGTAACCACAAATGCACGACTGACTTCTAATGTTGATTTCATTTGTTTGTTATTTCCTCCAATGTTTCTCATTCTAACACTTCTCATCGTATTGCACAGGGACGAAAGCTTGACACACGTGTCTAAGGAAACCACTTTGGTATAAGGGACTGTTCTTATTTTTTTTTTTGTTCAATCAACAATTATCCAAGTAGGCCATTCCACATTGTTGATTTTCTTGGACTCGGATGTCACGCAGGTAGCTATAATCTCCCACGTGGTAAGGTCAATTGCTGCTGTAACCACAAATGCACGACTGACTTCTGTTGTTGATTTCATTTGTTTGTTATTTCCTTCTATGTTTCTCATTCTAACACTTTTCATCGTATTGCACAGGGACGAAAGCTTGACACACGTGTCTAAGGAAACCACATTGGTATAAGGGACTGTTCTTATTCCCTTCTTTCTGTATAATGATCAATTATCCAAGTAAGCCATTCCACATTGTTGATTTTCTTGGACTCGGATGACACGCAGGTAGCTATAATCTTTTACGTGGTTAGGTAAATTGCTGCTGTATCCACAAATGCACGACTGACTTCTGTTGTTGATTTCATTTGTTTGTTATTTCCTTCTATGTTTCTCATTCTAACACTTTTCATCGTATTGCACAGGGACGAAAGCTTGACACGCGTGTCTAAGGAAACCACTTTGGTATAAGGGACTGTTCTTATTCCCTTCGTTTTGTTTAATGAACAATTATCCAAGTAAGCCATTCCACATTGTTGATTTTCTTGGAATCGGATGACACGCGGGTAGCTATAATCTCCCACGTGGTAAGGTAAATTGCTGCTGTAACCACAATTGGACGGCTGACTTCTGTTGTTGATTTCATTTGTTTGTAATTTCCTTCAATGTTTCTCATTCTAACACTTCTCATCGTATTGCACAGGGACGAAAGCTTGACACACGTGTCTATGTAAACCACATTGGTATAAGGGACTGTTCTTATTCCCTTCTTTCTGTATGATGATCAATTATCCAAGTAAGCCATTCCACATTGTTGATTTTCTTGGACTCGGATGACACGCAGGTAGCTATAATCTGTAACGTGGTAAGGTCAATTGCTGCTGTAACCACAAATGCACGACTGACTTCTGTTGTTGATTTCATTTGTTTGTTATTTCCTTCAATGTTTCTCATTCTAACACTTTTCATCGTATTGCACAGGGACGAAAGCTTGACACACGTTTCTAAGGAAACCACTTTGGTATAAGGGACTGTTCTTATTCAATTCTTTATGTTTAATGAACAATTATCCAAGTAAGCCGTTCCACATTGTTGATTTTCTTGGACTTGGATGTCACGCAGGTAGCTATAATCTCCCACGTGGTAAGGTCAATTGCTGCTGTAACCACAAATGCACGACTGACTTCTGTTGTTGATTTCATTCGTTTGTTATTTTCTTCAATGTTTCTCATTCTAACACTTTTCATCGTATTGCACAGGGACGAAAGCTTGACACACGTGTCTATGGAAACCACATTGGTATAAGGGACTGTTCTTACTTCATTCTTTCTGTATAATGATCAATTATCCAAGTAAGCCATTCCACATTGTTGATTTTCTTGGACTCGGATGTCACGCAGCTAGCTATAATCTCCCACGTGGTAAGGTCAATTGCTGCTGTGATCACAAATGCACGACTGACTTCTGTTGTTGATTTGATTTGTTTGTTATTTCCTTCAATGTTTCTCATTCTAACACTTCTCATCGTATTGCACAGGGACGAAAGCTTGACACACGTGTCTATGGAAACCACATTGGTATAAGGGACTGTTCTTATTCCCTTCTTTCTGTATAATGATCAATTATCCAAGTAAGCCATTCCACATTGTTGATTTTCTTGGACTCGGATGACACGCAGGTAGCTATAATCTTTTACGTGGTAAGGTCAATTGCTGCTGTAACCACAAATGCACGACTGACTTCTGTTGTTGATTTCATTCGTTTGTTATTTTCTTCAATGTTTCTCATTCTAACACTTTTCATCGTATTGCACAGGGACGAAAGCTTGACACACGTGTCTATGGAAACCACATTGGTATAAGGGACTGTTCTTACTTCATTCTTTCTGTATAATGATCAATTATCCAAGTAAGCCATTCCACATTGTTGATTTTCTTGGACTCGGATGTTACGCAGGTAGCTATAATCTCCCACGTGGTAAGGTCAATTGCTGCTGTAACCACAAATGCACGACTGACTTCTGTTGTTGATTTCATTTGTTTGTAATTTCCTTCAATGTTTCTCATTCTAACACTTCTCATCGTATTGCACAGGGACGAAAGCTTGACACACGTGTCTGTGTAAACCACATTGGTATAAGGGACTGTTCTTATTCCCTTCTTTCTGTATGATGATCAATTATCCAAGTAAGCCATTCCACATTGTTGATTTTCTTGGACTCGGATGACACGCAGGTAGCTATAATCTTTTACGTGGTTAGGTAAATTGCTGCTGTATCCACAAATGCACTACTGACTTCTGTTGTTGATTTCATTTGTTTGTTATTTCCTTCTATGTTTCTCATTCTAACACTTTTCATCGTATTGCACAGGGACGAAAGCTTGACACGCGTGTCTAAGGAAACCACTTTGGTATAAGGGACTGTTCTTATTCCCTTCGTTTTGTTTAATGAACAATTATCCAAGTAAGCCATTCCACATTGTTGATTTTCTTGGAATCGGATGTCACGCAGGTAGCTATAATCTCTCACGTGGTAAGGTCAATTGCTGCTGTAACCACAAATGCACGACTGACTTCTGTTGTTGATTTCATTCGTTTGTTATTTTCTTCAATGTTTCTCATTCTAACACTTTTCATCGTATTGCACAGGGACGAAAGCTTGACACACGTGTCTATGGAAACCACATTGGTATAAGGGACTGTTCTTACTTCATTCTTTCTGTATAATGATCAATTATCCAAGTAAGCCATTCCACATTGTTGATTTTCTTGGACTCGGATGTCACGCAGCTAGCTATAATCTCCCACGTGGTAAGGTCAATTGCTGCTGTAATCACAAATGCACGACTGACTTCTGTTGTTGATTTCATTTGTTTGTTATTTCCTCCAATATTTCTCATTCTAACACTTCTCATCGTATTGCACAGGGACGAAAGCTTGACACACGTGTCTAAGGAAACCACTTTGGTATAAGGGACTGTTCTTATTTTTTTTTTTGTTCAATCAACAATTATCCAAGTAGGCTATTCCACATTGTTGATTTTCTTGGACTCGGATGTCACGCAGGTAGTTATAATCTCCCACGTGGTAAGATCAATTGCTGCTGTAACCACAAATGCACGACTGACTTCTAATGTTGATTTCATTTGTTTGTTATTTCTTTCAATGTTTCTCATTCTAACACTTCTCATCGTATTGCACAGGGACGAAAGCTTGACACACGTGTCTAAGGAAACCACTTTGGTATAAGGGACTGTTCTTATTCTCTTTTTTTTGTTTAATCAACAATTATCCAAGTAGGCCATTCCACATTGTTGATTTTCTTGGACTCGGATGTCACGCAGGTAGCTATAATCTCCCACGTGGTAAGTTCAATTGCTGCTGTAACCACAAATGCACGACTGACTTCTGTTGTTGATTTCATTTGTTTGTTATTTCCTTCTATGTTTCTCATTCTAACACTTTTCATCGTATTGCACAGGGACGAAAGCTTGACACACGTGTCTAAGGAAACCACATTGGTATAAGGGACTGTTCTTATTCCCTTCTTTCTGTATAATGATCAATTATCCAAGTAAGCCATTCCACATTGTTGATTTTCTTGGACTCGGATGATACGCAGGTAGCTATAATCTTTTACGTGGTTAGGTAAATTGCTGCTGTATCCACAAATGCACGACTGACTTCTGTTGTTGATTTCATTTGTTTGTTATTTCCTTCTATGTTTCTCATTCTAACACTTTTCATCGTATTGCACAGGGACGAAAGCTTGACACGCGTGTCTAAGGAAACCACTTTGGTATAAGGGACTGTTCTTATTCCCTTCGTTTTGTTTAATGAACAATTATCCAAGTAAGCCATTCCACATTGTTGATTTTCTTGGAATCGGATGACACGCGGGTAGCTATAATCTCCCACGTGGTAAGGTAAATTGCTGCTGTAACCACAATTGGACGGCTGACTTCTGTTGTTGATTTCATTTGTTTGTAATTTCCTTCAATGTTTCTCATTCTAACACTTCTCATCGTATTGCACAGGGACGAAAGCTTGACACACGTGTCTATGTAAACCACATTGGTATAAGGGACTGTTCTTATTCCCTTCTTTCTGTATGATGATCAATTATCCAAGTAAGCCATTCCACATTGTTGATTTTCTTGGACTCGGATGACACGCAGGTAGCTATAATCTGTAACGTGGTAAGGTCAATTGCTGCTGTAACCACAAATGCACGACTGACTTCTGTTGTTGATTTCATTTGTTTGTTATTTCCTTCAATGTTTCTCATTCTAACACTTTTCATCGTATTGCACAGGGACGAAAGCTTGACACACGTGTCTAAGGAAACCACTTTGGTATAAGGGACTGTTCTTATTCAATTCTTTTTGTTTAATGAACAATTATCCAAGTAAGCCGTTCCACATTGTTGATTTTCTTGGACTTGGATGTCACGCAGGTAGCTATAATCTCCCACGTGGTAAGGTCAATTGCTGCTGTAACCACAAATGCACGACTGACTTCTGTTGTTGATTTCATTCGTTTGTTATTTTCTTCAATGTTTCTCATTCTAACACTTTTCATCGTATTGCACAGGGACGAAAGCTTGACACACGTGTCTATGGAAACCACATTGGTATAAGGGACTGTTTTTACTTCATTCTTTCTGTATAATGATCAATTATCCAAGTAAGCCATTCCACATTGTTGATTTTCTTGGACTCGGATGTCACGCAGCTAGCTATAATCTCCCACGTGGTAAGGTCAATTGCTGCTGTGATCACAAATGCACGACTGACTTCTGTTGTTGATTTGATTTGTTTGTTATTTCCTTCAATGTTTCTCATTCTAACACTTCTCATCGTATTGCACAGGGACGAAAGCTTGACACACGTGTCTATGGAAACCACATTGGTATAAGGGACTGTTCTTATTCCCTTCTTTCTGTATAATGATCAATTATCCAAGTAAGCCATTCCACATTGTTGATTTTCTTGGACTCGGATGACACGCAGGTAGCTATAATCTTTTACGTGGTAAGGTCAATTGCTGCTGTAACCACAAATGCACGACTGACTTCTGTTGTTGATTTCATTCGTTTGTTATTTTCTTCAATGTTTCTCATTCTAACACTTTTAATCGTATTGCACAGGGACGAAAGCTTGACACACGTGTCTATGGAAACCACATTGGTATAAGGGACTGTTCTTACTTCATTCTTTCTGTATAATGATCAATTATCCAAGTAAGCCATTCCACATTGTTGATTTTCTTGGACTCGGATGTTACGCAGGTAGCTATAATCTCCCACGTGGTAAGGTCAATTGCTGCTGTAACCACAAATGCACGACTGACTTCTGTTGTTGATTTCATTTGTTTGTAATTTCCTTCAATGTTTCTCATTCTAACAGTTCTCATCGTATTGCACAGGGACGAAAGCTTGACACACGTGTCTATGTAAACCACATTGGTATAAGGGACTGTTCTTATTCCCTTCTTTCTGTATGATGATCAATTATCCAAGTAAGCCATTCCACATTGTTGATTTTCTTGGACTCGGATGACACGCAGGTAGCTATAATCTTTTACGTGGTTAGGTAAATTGCTGCTGTATCCACAAATGCACGACTGACTTCTGTTGTTGATTTCATTTGTTTGTTATTTCCTTCTATGTTTCTCATTCTAACACTTTTCATCGTATTGCACAGGGACGAAAGCTTGACACGCGTGTCTAAGGAAACCACTTTGGTATAAGGGACTGTTCTTATTCCCTTCGTTTTGTTTAATGAACAATAATCCAAGTAAGCCATTCCACATTGTTGATTTTCTTGGAATCGGATGACACGCGGGTAGCTATAATCTCCCACGTGGTAAGGTCAATTGCTGCTGTAACCACAATTGGACGGCTGACTTCTGTAGTTGATTTCATTTGTTTGTAATTTCCTTCAATGTTTCTCATTCTAACACTTCTCATCGTATTGCACAGGGACGAAAGCTTGACCACACGTGTCTATGTAAACCACATTGGTATAAGGGACTGTTCTTATTCCCTTCTTTCTGTTTGATGATCAATTATCAAAGTAAGCCATTCCACATTGTTGATTTTCTTGGACTCGGATGACACGCAGGTAGCTATAATCTGTTCTTTAAACAAAACGAAGGGAATAAGAACAGTCCCTTATACCAAAGTGGTTTCCTTAGACACGCGTGTCAAGCTTTCGTCCCTGTGCAATACGATGAAAAGTGTAAGAATGAGAAACATAGAAGGAAATAACAAACAAATGAAATCAACAACAGAAGTCAGTCGTGCATTTGTGGTAACAGCAGCAATTGACCTTACCACGTGGGAGATTAAAGCTACCTGCGTGACATTCGAGTCCAAGAAAATCAACAATGTGGAATGGCTTACTTGGATAATTGTTGATTGAACAAAACGAAGGGAATGAGAACAGTCCCTCATACCAAAGTGGTTTCCTTAGACACGCGTGTCAAGCTTTCGTCCCTGTGCAATACGATGAAAAGTGTAAGAATGAGAAACATAGAAGGAAATAACAAACAAATGAAATCAACAACAGAAGTCAGTCGTGCATTTGTGGTTACAGCAGCAATTGACCTTACCACGTAAAAGATAATAGCTACCTGCGTGTCATCCGAGTCCAAGAAAATCAACAATGTGGAATGGCTTACTTGGATAATTGATCATTATACAGAAAGAAGGGAATAAGAACAGTCCCTTATACCAATGTGGTTTCCATAGACACGTGTGTCAAGCTTTCGTCCCTGTGCAATACGATGAGAAGTGTTAGAATGAGAAACATTGAAGGAAATAACAAACAAATCAAATCAACAACAGAAGTCAGTCGTGCATTTGTGATTACAGCAGCAATTGACCTTACCACGTGGGAGATTATAGCTACCTGCGTGACATCCGAGTCCAAGAAAATCAACAATGTGGAATGGCTTACTTGGATAATTGATCATTATACAGAAAGAATGAAGTAAGAACAGTCCCTTATACCAATGTGGTTTCCATAGACACGTGTGTCAAGCTTTCGTCCCTGTGCATTACGATGAAAAGTGTTAGAATGAGAAACATTGAAGAAAATAACAAACGAATGAAATCAACAACAGAAGTCAGTCGTGCATTTGTGGTTACAGCAGCAATTAACCTTACCACGTGGGAGATTATAGCTACCTGCGTGACATCCGAGTCCAAGAAAATCAACAATGTGGAACGGCTTACTTGGATAATTGTTCATTAAACAAAAAGAATTGAATAAGAACAGTCCCTTATACCAAAGTCGTATCCTTAGACACGTGTGTCAAGCTTTCGTCCCTGTGCAATACGATGAAAAGTGTTAGAATGAGAAACATTGAAGGAAATAACAAACAAATGAAATCAACATTAGAAGTCAGTCGTGCATTTGTGGTTAAAGCAGCAATTGACCTTACCACGTGGGAGATTATAGCTACCTGCGTGACATCCGAGTCCAAGAAAATCAACAATGTGGAACGGCTTACTTGGATAATTGTTCATTAAACAAAAAGAAGGGAATAAGAACAGTCCCTTATACCAAAGTGGTTTCCTTAGACACGCGTGTCAAGCTTTCGTCTCTGTGCAATACGATGAAAAGTGTTAGAATGAGAAACATTGAAGAAAATAACAAACGAATGAAATCAACAACAGAAGTCAGTCGTGCATTTGTGGTTACAGCAGCGATTGACCTTACCACGTGGGAGATTACAGCTACCTGCGTGACATCCGAGTCCAAGAAAATGAACAATGTGGAACGGCTTACTTGGATAATTGTTCATTAAACAAGAAGAAGGGAATAAGTACAGTCCCTTATACCAAAGTGGTTTCCTCAGACACGTGTGTCAAGCTTTCGTCCCTGTGCAATACGATGAAAAATGTTAGAATGAGAAACATAAGGGGAAATAACAAACAAATGAAATCAACAACAGATGTCAGTCGTGCATTTGTGGTTACAGCAGCAATTGACCTTACCACGTAAAAGATAATAGCTACCTGCGTGTCATCCGAGTCCAAGAAAATCAACAATGTGGAATGGCTCACTTGGATAATTGATCATTATACAGAAAGAAGGGAATAAGAACAGTCCCTTATACCAATGTGGTTTCCTTAGACACGCGTGTCAAGCTTTCGTCCCTGTGCAATACGACGAAAAGTGTAAGAATGAGAAACATTGAAGGAAATAACAAACAAATGAAATCAACATTAGAAGTCAGTCGTGCATTTGTGGTTACAGCAGCAATTGACCTTACCACGTGGGAGATTATAGCTACCTGCGTGACATCCGAGTCCAAGAAAATCAACAATGTGGAATGGCTTACTTGGATAATTGATCATTATACAGAAAGGAGGGAATAAGAACAGTCCCTTATACCAATGTGGTTTCCATAGACACGTGTGTCAAGCTTTCGTCCCTGTGCAATACGATGAGAAGTGTTAGAATGAGAAACATTGAAGGAAATAACAAACAAATCAAATCAACAACAGAAGTCAGTCGTGCATTTGTGATTACAGCAGCAATTGACCTTACCACGTAAAAGATAATAGCTACCTGCGTGTCATCCGAGTCCAAGAAAATCAACAATGTGGAATGGCTCACTTGGATAATTGATCATTATACAGAAAGAAGGGTATAAGAACAGTCCCTTATACCAATGTGGTTTCCTTAGACACGCGTGTCAAGCTTTCGTCCCTGTGCAATACGATGAAAAGTGTAAGAATGAGAAACATAGAAGGAAATAACAAACAAATGAAATCAACAACAGAAGTCAGTCGTGCATTTGTGGTTACAGTAGCAATTGACCTTACCACGAAAAAGATAATAGCTACCTGCGTGTCATCCGAGTCCAAGAAAATCAACAATGTGGAATGGCTTACTTGGATAATTGATCATTATACAGAAAGAAGGGAATAAGAACAGTCCCTTATACCAATGTGGTTTCCATAGACACGTGTGTCAAGCTTTCGTCCCTGTGCAATACGATGAGAAGTGTTAGAATGAGAAACATTGAAGGAAATAACAAACAAATCAAATCAACAACAGAAGGCAGTCGTGCAATTGTGATTACAGCAGCAATTGACCTTACCACGTGGGAGATTATAGCTACCTGCGTGTCATCCGAGTCCAAGAAAATCAACAATGTGGAATGGCTTACTTGGATAATTGATCATTATACAGAAAGAATGAAGTAAGAACAGTCCCTTATACCAATGTGGTTTCCATAGACACGTGTGTCAAGCTTTCGTCCCTGTGCATTACGATGAAAAGTGTTGGAATGAGAAACATTGAAGAAAATAACAAACGAATGAAATCAACAACAGAAGTCAGTCGTGCATTTGTGGTTACAGCAGCAATTGACCTTACCACGTGGGAGATTATAGCTACCTGCGTGACATCCGAGTCCAAGAAAATCAACAATGTGGAACGGCTTACTTGGATAATTGTTCATTAAACAAAAAGAATTGAATAAGAACAGTCCCTTATACCAAAGTCGTATCCTTAGACACGTGTGTCAAGCTTTCGTCCCTGTGCAATACGATGAAAAGTGTTAGAATGAGAAACATTGAAGGAAATAACAAACAAATGAAATCAACAACAGAAGTCAGTCGTGCATTTGTGGTTACAGCAGCAATTGACCTCACCACGTTACAGATTATAGCTACCTGCGTGTCATCCGAGTCCAAGAAAATCAACAATGTGGAATGGCTTACTTGGATAATTGATCATCATACAGAAAGAAGGGAATAAGAACAGTCCCTTATACCGATGTGGTTTCCATAGACACGTGTGTCAAGCTTTCGTCCCTGTGCAATACGATGAAAAGTGTTAGAATGAGAAACATTGAAGGAAATAACAAACAAATGAAATCAACATTAGAAGTCAGTCGTGCATTTGTGGTTAAAGCAGCAATTGACCTTACCACGTGGGAGATTATAGCTACCTGCGTGACATCCGAGTCCAAGAAAATCAACAATGTGGAATGGCTTACTTGGATAATTGATCATTAAACAAAAAGAAGGGAATAAGAACAGTCCCTTATACCAAAGTGGTTTCCTTAGACACGCGTGTCAAGCTTTCGTCTCTGTGCAATACGATGAAAAGTGTTAGAATGAGAAACATTGAAGAGAATAACAAACGAATGAAATCAACAACAGAAGTCAGTCGTGCATTTGTGGTTACAGCAGCGATTGACCTTACCACGTGGGAGATTACAGCTACCTGCGTGACATCCGAGTCCAAGAAAATGAACAATGTGGAACGGCTTACTTGGATAATTGTTCATTAAACAAAAAGAAGGGAATAAGTACAGTCCCTTATACCAAAGTGGTTTCCTCAGACACGTGTGTCAAGCTTTCGTCCCTGTCCAATACGATGAAAAATGTTAGAATGAGAAACATAAGGGGAAATAACAAACAAATGAAATCAACAACAGAAGTCAGTCGTGCATTTGTGGTTACAGCAGCAATTGACCTTACCACGTAAAAGATAATAGCTACCTGCGTGTCATCCGAGTCCAAGAAAATCAACAATGTGGAATGGCTCACTTGGATAATTGATCATTATACAGAAAGAAGGGAATAAGAACAGTCCCTTATACCAATGTGGTTTCCTTAGACACGCGTGTCAAGCTTTCGTCCCTGTGCAATACGACGAAAAGTGTAAGAATGAGAAACATTGAAGGAAATAACAAACAAATGAAATCAACATTAGAAGTCAGTCGTGCATTTGTGGTTACAGCAGCAATTGACCTTACCACGTGGGAGATTATAGCTACCTGCGTGACATCCGAGTCCAAGAAAATCAACAATGTGGAATGGCTTACTTGGATAATTGATCATTATACAGAAAGAAGGGAATAAGAACAGTCCTTATACCAATGTGGTTTCCATAGACACGTGTGTCAAGCTTTCGTCCCTGTGCAATACGATGAGAAGTGTAAGAATGAGAAACATAGAAGGAAATAACAAACAAATGAAATCAACAACAGAAGTCAGTCGTGCATTTGTGGTTACAGCAGCAATTGACCTTACCACGTAAAAGATAATAGCTACCTGCGTGTCATCCGAGTCCAAGAAAATCAACAATGTGGAATGGCTCACTTGGATAATTGATCATTATACAGAAAGAAGGGAATAAGAACAGTCCCTTATACCAATGTGGTTTCCTTAGACACGCGTGTCAAGCTTTCGTCCCTGTGCAATACGATGAAAAGTGTAAGAATGAGAAACATAGAAGGAAATAACAAACAAATGAAATCAACAACAGAAGTCAGTCGTGCATTTGTGGTTACAGCAGCAATTGACCTTACCACGTAAAAGATAATAGCTACCTGCGTGTCATCCGAGTCCAAGAAAATCAACAATGTGGAATGGCTCACTTGGATAATTGATCATTATACAGAAAGAAGGGAATAAGAACAGTCCCTTATACCAATGTGGTTTCCATAGACACGTGTGTCAAGCTTTCGTCCCTGTGCAATACGATGAGAAGTGTTAGAATGAAAAACATTGAAGGAAATAACAAACAAATCAAATCAACAACAGAAGGCAGTCGTGCAATTGTGATTACAGCAGCAATTGACCTTACCACGTGGGAGATTATAGCTACCTGCGTGACATCCGAGTCCAAGAAAATCAACAATGTGGAATGGCTTACTTGGATAATTGATCATTATACAGAAAGAATGAAGTAAGAAGAGTCCCTTATACCAATGTGGTTTCCATAGACACGTGTGTCAAGCTTTCGTCCCTGTGCATTACGATGAAAAGTGTTAGAATGAGAAACATTGAAGAAAATAACAAACGAATGAAATCAACAACAGAAGTCAGTCGTGCATTTGTGGTTACAGCAGCAATTGACCTTACCACGTGGGAGATTATAGCTACCTGCGTGACATCCGAGTCCAAGAAAATCAACAATGTGGAACGGCTTACTTGGATAATTGTTCATTAAACAAAAAGAATTGAATAAGAACAGTCCCTTATACCAAAGTCGTATCCTTAGACACGTGTGTCAAGCTTTCGTCCCTGTGCAATACGATGAAAAGTGTTAGAATGAGAAACATTGAAGGAAATAACAAACAAATGAAATCAACAACAGAAGTCAGTCGTGCATTTGTGGTTACAGCAGCAATTGACCTCACCACGTTACAGATTATAGCTACCTGCGTGTCATCCGAGTCCAAGCAAATCAACAATGTGGAATGGCTTACTTGGATAATTGATCATCATACAGAAAGAAGGGAATAAGAACAGTCCCTTATACCGATGTGGTTTCCATAGACACGTGTGTCAAGCTTTCGTCCCTGTGCAATACGATGAAAAGTGTTAGAATGAGAAACATTGAAGGAAATAACAAACAAATGAAATCAACATTAGAAGTCAGTCGTGCATTTGTGGTTAAAGCAGCAATTGACCTTACCACGTGGGAGATTATAGCTACCTGCGTGACATCCGAGTCCAAGAAAATCAACAATGTGGAATGGCTTACTTGGATAATTGATCATTATACAGAAAGAATGAAGTAAGAACAGTTCCTTATACCAAAGTGGTTTCCTTAGACACGTGTGTCAAGCTTTCGTCCCTGTGCAATACGATGAAAAGTGTTAGAATGAGAAACATTGAAGAAAATAACAAACGAATGAAATCAACAACAGAAGTCAGTCGTGCATTTGTGGTTACAGCAGCAATTGACCTTACCACGTGGGAGATTATAGCTACCTGCGTGACATCCGAGTCCAAGAAAATCAACAATGTGGAATGGCTTATTTGGATAATTGTTCATTAAACAAAAAGAAGGGAATAAGAACAGTCCCTTATACCAAAGTGGTTTCCTTAGACACGCGTGTCAAGCTTTCGTCTCTGTGCAATACGATGAAAAGTGTTAGAATGAGAAACATTGAAGAGAATAACAAACAAATGAAATCAACAACAGAAGTCAGTCGTGCATTTGTGGTTACAGCAGCGATTGACCTTACCACGTGGGAGATTACAGCTACCTGCGTGACATCCTAGTCCAAGAAAATGAACAATGTGGAACGGCTTACTTGGATAATTGTTCATTAAACAAAAAGAAGGGAATAATTACAGTCCCTTATACCAAAGTGGTTTCCTCAGACACGTGTGTCAAGCTTTCGTCCCTGTCCAATACGATGAAAAATGTTAGAATGAGAAACATAAGGGGAAATAACAAACAAATGAAATCAACAACAGAAGTCAGTCGTGCATTTGTGGTTACAGCAGCAATTGACCTTACCACGTAAAAGATAATAGCTACCTGCGTGTCATCCGAGTCCAAGAAAATCAACAATGTGGAATGGCTCACTTGGATAATTGATCATTATACAGAAAGAAGGGAATAAGAACAGTCCCTTATACCAATGTGGTTTCCTTAGACACGCGTGTCAAGCTTTCGTCCCTGTGCAATACGACGAAAAGTGTAAGAATGAGAAACATTGAAGGAAATAACAAACAAATGAAATCAACATTAGAAGTCAGTCGTGCATTTGTGGTTACAGCAGCAATTGACCTTACCACGTGGGAGATTATAGCTACCTGCGTGACATCCGAGTCCAAGAAAATCAACAATGTGGAATGGCTTACTTGGATAATTGATCATTATACAGAAAGAAGGGAATAAGAACAGTCCCTTATACCAATGTGGTTTCCATAGACACGTGTGTCAAGCTTTCGTCCCTGTGCAATACGATGAGAAGTGTAAGAATGAGAAACATAGAAGGAAATAACAAACAAATGAAATCAACAACAGAAGTCAGTCGTGCATTTGTGGTTACAGCAGCAATTGACCTTACCACGTAAAAGATAATAGCTACCTGCGTGTCATCCGAGTCCAAGAAAATCAACAATGTGGAATGGCTCACTTGGATAATTGATCATTATACAGAAAGAAGGGAATAAGAACAGTCCCTTATACCAATGTGGTTTCCTTAGACACGCGTGTCAAGCTTTCGTCCCTGTGCAATACGATGAAAAGTGTAAGAATGAGAAACATAGAAGGAAATAACAAACAAATGAAATCAACAACAGAAGTCAGTCGTGCATTTGTGGTTACAGCAGCAATTGACCTTACCACGTAAAAGATAATAACTACCTGCGTGTCATCCGAGTCCAAGAAAATCAACAATGTGGAATGGCTTACTTGGATAATTGATCATTATACAGAAAGAAGGGAATAAGAACAGTCCCTTATACCAATGTGGTTTCCATAGACACGTGTGTCAAGCTTTCGTCCCTGTGCAATACGATGAGAAGTGTTAGAATGAGAAACATTGAAGGAAATAACAAACAAATCAAATCAACAACAGAAGTCAGTCGTGCATTTGTGATTACAGCAGCAATTGACCTTACCACGTGGGAGATTATAGCTACCTGCGTGACATCCGAGTCCAAGAAAATCAACAATGTGGAATGGCTTACTTGGATAATTGATCATTATACAGAAAGAATGAAGTAAGAACAGTCCCTTATACCAATGTGGTTTCCATAGACACGTGTGTCAAGCTTTCGTCCCTGTGCATTACGATGAAAAGTGTTAGAATGAGAAACATTGAAGAAAATAACAAACGAATGAAATCAACAACAGAAGTCAGTCGTGCATTTGTGGTTACAGCAGCAATTGACCTTACCACGTGGGAGATTATAGCTACCTGCGTGACATCCGAGTCCAAGAAAATCAACAATGTGGAACGGCTTACTTGGATAATTGTTCATTAAACAAAAAGAATTGAATAAGAACAGTCCCTTATACCAAAGTCGTATCCTTAGACACGTGTGTCAAGCTTTCGTCCCTGTGCAATACGATGAAAAGTGTTAGAATGAGAAACATTGAAGGAAATAACAAACAAATGAAATCAACAACAGAAGTCAGTCGTGCATTTGTGGTTACAGCAGCAATTGACCTCACCACGTTACAGATTATAGCTACCTGCGTGTCATCCGAGTCCAAGAAAATCAACAATGTGGAATGGCTTACTTGGATAATTGATCATCCTACAGAAAGAAGGGAATAAGAACAGTCCCTTATACCGATGTGGTTTCCATAGACACGTGTGTCAAGCTTTCGTCCCTGTGCAATACGATGAAAAGTGTTAGAATGAGAAACATTGAAGGAAATAACAAACAAATGAAATCAACATTAGAAGTCAGTCGTGCATTTGTGGTTAAAGCAGCAATTGACCTTACCACGTGGGAGATTATAGCTACCTGCGTGACATCCGAGTCCAAGAAAATCAACAATGTGGAATGGCTTACTTGGATAATTGATCATTATACAGAAAGAATGAAGTAAGAACAGTTCCTTATACCAAAGTGGTTTCCTTAGACACGTGTGTCAAGCTTTCGTCCCTGTGCAATACGATGAAAAGTGTTAGAATGAGAAACATTGAAGAAAATAACAAACGAATGAAATCAACAACAGAAGTCAGTCGTGCATTTGTGGTTACAGCAGCAATTGACCTTACCACGTGGGAGATTATAGCTACCTGCGTGACATCCGAGTCCAAGAAAATCAACAATGTGGAATGGCTTATTTGGATAATTGTTCATTAAACAAAAAGGAGGGAATAAGAACAGTCCCTTATACCAAAGTGGTTTCCTTAGACACGCGTGTCAAGCTTTCGTCTCTGTGCAATACGATGAAAAGTGTTAGAATGAGAAACATTGAAGAGAATAACAAACGAATGAAATCAACAACAGAAGTCAGTCGTGCATTTGTGGTTACAGCAGCGATTGACCTTACCACGTGGGAGATTACAGCTACCTGCGTGACATCCGAGTCCAAGAAAATGAACAATGTGGAACGGCTTACTTGGATAATTGTTCATTAAACAGAAAGAAGGGAATAAGTACAGTCCCTTATACCAAAGTGGTTTCCTCAGACACGTGTGTCAAGCTTTCGTCCCTGTCCAATACGATGAAAAATGTTAGAATGAGAAACATAAGGGGAAATAACAAACAAATGAAATCAACAACAGAAGTCAGTCGTGCATTTGTGGTTACAGCAGCAATTGACCTTACCACGTAAAAGATAATAGATACCTGCGTGTCATCCGAGTCCAAGAAAATCAACAATGTGGAATGGCTCACTTGGATAATTGATCATTATACAGAAAGAAGGGAATAAGAACAGTCCCTTATACCAAAGTGGTTTCCTTAGACACGCGTGTCAAGCTTTCGTCTCTGTGCAATACGATGAAAAGTGTTAGAATGAGAAACATTGAAGAAAATAACAAACGAATGAAATCAACAACAGAAGTCAGTCGTGCATTTGTGGTTACAGCAGCAATTGACCTTACCACGTGGGAGATTAAAGCTACCTGCGTGACATTCGAGTCCAAGAAAATCAACAATGTGGAATGGCTTACTTGGAGAATTGTTGATTGAACAAAACGAAGGGAATGAGAACAGTCCCTTATACCAAAGTGGTTTCCTTAGACACGCGTGTCAAGCTTTCGTCCCTGTGCAATACGATGAAAAGTGTAAGAATGAGAAACATAGAAGGAAATAACAAACAAATGAAATCAACAACAGAAGTCAGTCGTGCATTTGTGGTTACAGCAGCAATTGACCTTACCACGTAAAAGATAATAGCTACCTGCGTGTCATCCGAGTCCAAGAAAATCAACAATGTGGAATGGCTTACTTGGATAATTGATCATTATACAGAAAGAAGGGAATAAGAACAGTCCCTTATACCAATGTGGTTTCCATAGACACGTGTGTCAAGCTTTCGTCCCTGTGCAATACGATGAGAAGTGTTAGAATGAGAAACATTGAAGGAAATAACAAACAAATCAAATCAACAACAGAAGTCAGTCGTGCATTTGTGATTACAGCAGCAATTGACCTTACCACGTGGGAGATTATAGCTACCTGCGTGACATCCGAGTCCAAGAAAATCAACAATGTGGAATGGCTTACTTGGATAATTGATCATTATACAGAAAGAATGAAGTAAGAACAGTCCCTTATACCAATGTGGTTTCCATAGACACGTGTGTCAAGCTTTCGTCCCTGTGCATTACGATGAAAAGTGTTAGAATGAGAAACATTGAAGAAAATAACAAACGAATGAAATCAACAACAGAAGTCAGTCGTGCATTTGTGGTTACAGCAGCAATTGACCTTACCACGTGGGAGATTATAGCTACCTGCGTGACATCCGAGTCCAAGAAAATCAACAATGTGGAACGGCTTACTTGGATAATTGTTCATTAAACAAAAAGAATTGAATAAGAACAGTCCTTTATACCAAAGTCGTATCCTTAGACACGTGTGTCAAGCTTTCGTCCCTGTGCAATACGATGAAAAGTGTTAGAATGAGAAACATTGAAGGAAATAACAAACAAATGAAATCAACATTAGAAGTCAGTCGTGCATTTGTGGTTAAAGCAGCAATTTACCTTACCACGTGGGAGATTATAGCTACCTGCGTGACATCCGAGTCCAAGAAAATCAACAATGTGGAACGGCTTACTTGGATAATTGTTCATTAAACAAAAAGAAGGGAATAAGAACAGTCCCTTATACCAAAGTGGTTTCCTTAGACACGCGTGTCAAGCTTTCGTCTCTGTGCAATACGATGAAAAGTGTTAGAATGAGAAACATTGAAGAGAATAACAAACGAATGAAATCAACAACAGAAGTCAGTCGTGCATTTGTGGTTACAGCAGCGATTGACCTTACCACGTGGGAGATTACAGCTACCTGCGTGACATCCTAGTCCAAGAAAATGAACAATGTGGAACGGCTTACTTGGATAATTGTTCATTAAACAAAAAGAAGGGAATAATTACAGTCCCTTATACCAAAGTGGTTTCCTCAGACACGTGTGTCAAGCTTTCGTCCCTGTCCAATACGATGAAAAATGTTAGAATGAGAAACATAAGGGGAAATAACAAACAAATGAAATCAACAACAGAAGTCAGTCGTGCATTTGTGGTTACAGCAGCAATTGACCTTACCACGTAAAAGATAATAGCTACCTGCGTGTCATCCGAGTCCAAGAAAATCAACAATGTGGAATGGCTCACTTGGATAATTGATCATTATACAGAAAGAAGGGAATAAGAACAGTCCCTTATACCAATGTGGTTTCCTTAGACACGCGTGTCAAGCTTTCGTCCCTGTGCAATACGACGAAAAGTGTAAGAATGAGAAACATTGAAGGAAATAACAAACAAATGAAATCAACATTAGAAGTCAGTCGTGCATTTGTGGTTACAGCAGCAATTGACCTTACCACGTGGGAGATTATAGCTACCTGCGTGACATCCGAGTCCAAGAAAATCAACAATGTGGAATGGCTTACTTGGATAATTGATCATTATACAGAAAGAAGGGAATAAGAACAGTCCCTTATACCAATGTGGTTTCCATAGACACGTGTGTCAAGCTTTCGTCCCTGTGCAATACGATGAGAAGTGTAAGAATGAGAAACATAGAAGGAAATAACAAACAAATGAAATCAACAACAGAAGTCAGTCGTGCATTTGTGGTTACAGCAGCAATTGACCTTACCACGTAAAAGATAATAGCTACCTGCGTGTCATCCGAGTCCAAGAAAATCAACAATGTGGAATGGCTCACTTGGATAATTGATCATTATACAGAAAGAAGGGAATAAGAACAGTCCCTTATACCAATGTGGTTTCCTTAGACACGCGTGTCAAGCTTTCGTCCCTGTGCAATACGATGAAAAGTGTAAGAATGAGAAACATAGAAGGAAATAACAAACAAATGAAATCAACAACAGAAGTCAGTCGTGCATTTGTGGTTACAGCAGCAATTGACCTTACCACGTAAAAGATAATAACTACCTGCGTGTCATCCGAGTCCAAGAAAATCAACAATGTGGAATGGCTTACTTGGATAATTGATCATTATACAGAAAGAAGGGAATAAGAACAGTCCCTTATACCAATGTGGTTTCCATAGACACGTGTGTCAAGCTTTCGTCCCTGTGCAATACGATGAGAAGTGTTAGAATGAGAAACATTGAAGGAAATAACAAACAAATCAAATCAACAACAGAAGTCAGTCGTGCATTTGTGATTACAGCAGCAATTGACCTTACCACGTGGGAGATTATAGCTACCTGCGTGACATCCGAGTCCAAGAAAATCAACAATGTGGAATGGCTTACTTGGATAATTGATCATTATACAGAAAGAATGAAGTAAGAACAGTCCCTTATACCAATGTGGTTTCCATAGACACGTGTGTCAAGCTTTCGTCCCTGTGCATTACGATGAAAAGTGTTAGAATGAGAAACATTGAAGAAAATAACAAACGAATGAAATCAACAACAGAAGTCAGTCGTGCATTTGTGATTACAGCAGCAATTGACCTTACCACGTGGGAGATTATAGCTACCTGCGTGACATCCGAGTCCAAGAAAATCAACAATGTGGAACGGCTTACTTGGATAATTGTTCATTAAACAAAAAGAATTGAATAAGAACAGTCCCTTATACCAAAGTCGTATCCTTAGACACGTGTGTCAAGCTTTCGTCCCTGTGCAATACGATGAAAAGTGTTAGAATGAGAAACATTGAAGGAAATAACAAACAAATGAAATCAACAACAGAAGTCAGTCGTGCATTTGTGGTTACAGCAGCAATTGACCTCACCACGTTACAGATTATAGCTACCTGCGTGTCATCCGAGTCCAAGAAAATCAACAATGTGGAATGGCTTACTTGGATAATTGATCATCCTACAGAAAGAAGGGAATAAGAACAGTCCCTTATACCGATGTGGTTTCCATAGACACGTGTGTCAAGCTTTCGTCCCTGTGCAATACGATGAAAAGTGTTAGAATGAGAAACATTGAAGGAAATAACAAACAAATGAAATCAACATTAGAAGTCAGTCGTGCATTTGTGGTTAAAGCAGCAATTGACCTTACCACGTGGGAGATTATAGCTACCTGCGTGACATCCGAGTCCAAGAAAATCAACAATGTGGAATGGCTTACTTGGATAATTGATCATTATACAGAAAGAATGAAGTAAGAACAGTTCCTTATACCAAAGTGGTTTCCTTAGACACGTGTGTCAAGCTTTCGTCCCTGTGCAATACGATGAAAAGTGTTAGAATGAGAAACATTGAAGAAAATAACAAACGAATGAAATCAACAACAGAAGTCAGTCGTGCATTTGTGGTTACAGCAGCAATTGACCTTACCACGTGGGAGATTATAGCTACCTGCGTGACATCCGAGTCCAAGAAAATCAACAATGTGGAATGGCTTATTTGGATAATTGTTCATTAAACAAAAAGAAGGGAATAAGAACAGTCCCTTATACCAAAGTGGTTTCCTTAGACACGCGTGTCAAGCTTTCGTCTCTGTGCAATACGATGAAAAGTGTTAGAATGAGAAACATTGAAGAGAATAACAAACGAATGAAATCAACAACAGAAGTCAGTCGTGCATTTGTGGTTACAGCAGCGATTGACCTTACCACGTGGGAGATTACAGCTACCTGCGTGACATCCGAGTCCAAGAATATGAACAATGTGGAACGGCTTACTTGGATAATTGTTCATTAAACAGAAAGAAGGGAATAAGTACAGTCCCTTATACCAAAGTGGTTTCCTCAGACACGTGTGTCAAGCTTTCGTCCCTGTCCAATACGATGAAAAATGTTAGAATGAGAAACATAAGGGGAAATAACAAACAAATGAAATCAACAACAGAAGTCAGTCGTGCATTTGTGGTTACAGCAGCAATTGACCTTACCACGTAAAAGATAATAGATACCTGCGTGTCATCCGAGTCCAAGAAAATCAACAATGTGGAATGGCTCACTTGGATAATTGATCATTATACAGAAAGAAGGGAATAAGAACAGTCCCTTATACCAAAGTGGTTTCCTTAGACACGCGTGTCAAGCTTTCGTCTCTGTGCAATACGATGAAAAGTGTTAGAATGAGAAACATTGAAGAAAATAACAAACGAATGAAATCAACAACAGAAGTCAGTCGTGCATTTGTGGTTACAGCAGCAATTGACCTTACCACGTGGGAGATTAAAGCTACCTGCGTGACATTCGAGTCCAAGAAAATCAACAATGTGGAATGGCTTACTTGGAGAATTGTTGATTGAACAAAACGAAGGGAATGAGAACAGTCCCTTATACCAAAGTGGTTTCCTTAGACACGCGTGTCAAGCTTTCGTCCCTGTGCAATACGATGAAAAGTGTAAGAATGAGAAACATAGAAGGAAATAACAAACAAATGAAATCAACAACAGAAGTCAGTCGTGCATTTGTGGTTACAGCAGCAATTGACCTTACCACGTAAAAGATAATAGCTACCTGCGTGTCATCCGAGTCCAAGAAAATCAACAATGTGGAATGGCTTACTTGGATAATTGATCATTATACAGAAAGAAGGGAATAAGAACAGTCCCTTATACCAATGTGGTTTCCATAGACACGTGTGTCAAGCTTTCGTCCCTGTGCAATACGATGAGAAGTGTTAGAATGAGAAACATTGAAGGAAATAACAAACAAATCAAATCAACAACAGAAGTCAGTCGTGCATTTGTGATTACAGCAGCAATTGACCTTACCACGTGGGAGATTATAGCTACCTGCGTGACATCCGAGTCCAAGAAAATCAACAATGTGGAATGGCTTACTTGGATAATTGATCATTATACAGAAAGAATGAAGTAAGAACAGTCCCTTATACCAATGTGGTTTCCATAGACACGTGTGTCAAGCTTTCGTCCCTGTGCATTACGATGAAAAGTGTTAGAATGAGAAACATTGAAGAAAATAACAAACGAATGAAATCAACAACAGAAGTCTGTCGTGCATTTGTGGTTACAGCAGCAATTGACCTTACCACGTGGGAGATTATAGCTACCTGCGTGACATCCGAGTCCAAGAAAATCAACAATGTGGAACGGCTTACTTGGATAATTGTTCATTAAACAAAAAGAATTGAATAAGAACAGTCCCTTATACCAAAGTCGTATCCTTAGACACGTGTGTCAAGCTTTCGTCCCTGTGCAATACGATGAAAAGTGTTAGAATGAGAAACATTGAAGGAAATAACAAACAAATGAAATCAACAACAGAAGTCCGTCGTGCATTTGTGGTTACAGTAGCAATTGACCTTACCACGTGGGAGATTATAGCTACCTGCGTGACATCCGAGTCCAAGAAAATCAACAATGTGGAACGGCTTACTTGGATAATTGTTCATTAAACAAAAAGAATTGAATAAGAACAGTCCCTTATACCAAAGTCGTATCCTTAGACACGCGTGTCAAGCTTTCGTCTCTGTGCAATACGATGAAAAGTGTTAGAATGAGAAACATTGAAGAGAATAACAAACGAATGAAATCAACAACAGAAGTCAGTCGTGCATTTGTGGTTACAGCAGCGATTGACCTTACCACGTGGGAAATTACAGCTACCTGCGTGACATCCGAGTCCAAGAAAATGAACAATGTGGAACGGCTTACTTGGATAATTGTTCATTAAACAGAAAGAAGGGAATAAGTACAGTCCCTTATACCAAAGTGGTTTCCTCAGACACGTGTGTCAAGCTTTCGTCCCTGTCCAATACGATGAAAAATGTTAGAATGAGAAACATAAGGGGAAATAACAAACAAATGAAATCAACAACAGAAGTCAGTCGTGCATTTGTGGTTACAGCAGCAATTGACCTTACCACGTAAAAGATAATAGATACCTGCGTGTCATCCGAGTCCAAGAAAATCAACAATGTGGAATGGCTCACTTGGATAATTGATCATTATACAGAAAGAAGGGAATAAGAACAGTCCCTTATACCAAAGTGGTTTCCTTAGACACGCGTGTCAAGCTTTCGTCTCTGTGCAATACGATGAAAAGTGTTAGAATGAGAAACATTGAAGAAAATAACAAACGAATGAAATCAACAACAGAAGTCAGTCGTGCATTTGTGGTTACAGCAGCAATTGACCTTACCACGTGGGAGATTAAAGCTACCTGCGTGACATTCGAGTCCAAGAAAATCAACAATGTGGAATGGCTTACTTGGAGAATTGTTGATTGAACAAAACGAAGGGAATGAGAACAGTCCCTTATACCAAAGTGGTTTCCTTAGACACGCGTGTCAAGCTTTCGTCCCTGTGCAATACGATGAAAAGTGTAAGAATGAGAAACATAGAAGGAAATAACAAACAAAGGAAATCAACAACAGAAGTCAGTCGTGCATTTGTGGTTACAGCAGCAATTGACCTTACCACGTAAAAGATAATAGCTACCTGCGTGTCATCCGAGTCCAAGAAAATCAACAATGTGGAATGGCTTACTTGGATAATTGATCATTATACAGAAAGAAGGGAATAAGAACAGTCCCTTATACCAATGTGGTTTCCATAGACACGTGTGTCAAGCTTTCGTCCCTGTGCAATACGATGAGAAGTGTTAGAATGAGAAACATTGAAGGAAATAACAAACAAATCAAATCAACAACAGAAGTCAGTTGTGCATTTGTGATTACAGCAGCAATTGACCTTACCACGTGGGAGATTATAGCTACCTGCGTGACATCCGAGTCCAAGAAAATCAACAATGTGGAATGGCTTACTTGGATAATTGATCATTATACAGAAAGAATGAAGTAAGAACAGTCCCTTATACCAATGTGGTTTCCATAGACACGTGTGTCA
This sequence comes from Harmonia axyridis, assembly GCF_914767665.1. NCBI lineage: Eukaryota > Metazoa > Arthropoda > Insecta > Coleoptera > Coccinellidae > Harmonia > Harmonia axyridis. The sequence continues at coordinate 43,479,576 of NC_059502.1, read as the reverse complement.
AGCTTTCGTCCCTGTGCATTACGATGAAAAGTGTTAGAATGAGAAACATTGAAGAAAATAACAAACGAATGAAATCAACAACAGAAGTCCGTCGTGCATTTGTGGTTACAGCAGCAATTGACCTTACCACGTGGGAGATTATAGCTACCTGCGTGACATCCGAGTCCAAGAAAATCAACAATGTGGAACGGCTTACTTGGATAATTGTTCATTAAACAAAAAGAATTGAATAAGAACAGTCCCTTATACCAAAGTCGTATCCTTAGACACGTGTGTCAAGCTTTCGTCCCTGTGCAATACGATGAAAAGTGTTAGAATGAGAAACATTGAAGGAAATAACAAACAAATGAAATCAACAACAGAAGTCAGTCGTGCATTTGTGGTTACAGCAGCAATTGACCTCACCACGTTACAGATTATAGCTACCTGCGTGTCATCCGAGTCCAAGAAAATCAACAATGTGGAATGGCTTACTTGGATAATTGATCATCATACAGAAAGAAGGGAATAAGAACAGTCCCTTATACCGATGTGGTTTCCATAGACACGTGTGTCAAGCTTTCGTCCCTGTGCAATACGATGAAAAGTGTAAGAATGAGAAACATTGAAGGAAATAACAAACAAATGAAATCAACATTAGAAGTCAGTCGTGCATTTGTGGTTACAGCAGCAATTGACCTCACCACGTTACAGATTATAGCTACCTGCGTGTCATCCGAGTCCAAGAAAATCAACAATGTGGAATGGCTTACTTGGATAATTGATCATTATACAGAAAGAATGAAGTAAGGACAGTTCCTTATACCAAAGTGGTTTCCTTAGACACGTGTGTCAAGCTTTCGTCCCTGTGCAATACGATGAAAAGTGTAAGAATGAGAAACATTGAAGGAAATAACAAACAAATGAAATCAACATTAGAAGTCAGTCGTGCATTTGTGGTTACAGCAGCAATTGACCTTACCACGTGGGAGATTATAGCTACCTGCGTGACATCCGAGTCCAAGAAAATCAACAATGTGGAATGGCTTATTTGGATAATTGTTCATTAAACAAAAAGAAGGAATAAGAACAGTCCCTTATACCAAAGTGGTTTCCTTAGACACGCGTGTCAAGCTTTCGTCTCTGTGCAATACGATGAAAAGTGTTAGAATGAGAAACATTGAAGAAAATAACAAACGAATGAAATCAACAACAGAAGTCAGTCGTGCATTTGTGGTTACAGCAGCGATTGACCTTACCACGTGGGAGATTACAGCTACCTGCGTGACATCCGAGTCCAAGAAAATGAACAATGTGGAACGGCTTACTTGGATAATTGTTAATTAAACAAAAAGAAGGGAATAAGTACAGTCCCTTATACCAAAGTGGTTTCCTCAGACACGTGTGTCAAGCTTTCGTCCCTGTGCAATACGATGAAAAATGTTAGAATGAGAAACATAAGGGGAAATAACAAACAAATGAAATCAACAACAGATGTCAGTCGTGCATTTGTGGTTACAGCAGCAATTGACCTTACCACGTAAAAGATGATAGCTACCTGCGTGTCATCCGAGTCCAAGAAAATCAACAATGTGGAATGGCTCACTTGGATAATTGATCATTATACAGAAAGAAGGGAATAAGAACAGTCCCTTATACCAATGTGGTTTCCTTAGACACGCGTGTCAAGCTTTCGTCCCTGTGCAATACGACGAAAAGTGTAAGAATGAGAAACATTGAAGGAAATAACAAACAAATGAAATCAACATTAGAAGTCAGTCGTGCATTTGTGGTTACAGCAGCAATTGACCTTACCACGTGGGAGATTATAGCTACCTGCGTGACATCCGAGTCCAAGAAAATCAACAATGTGGAATGGCTTACTTGGATAATTGATCATTATACAGAAAGAAGGGAATAAGAACAGTCCCTTATACCAATGTGGTTTCCATAGACACGTGTGTCAAGCTTTCGTCCCTGTGCAATACGATGAGAAGTGTTAGAATGAGAAACATTGAAGGAAATAACAAACAAATGAAATCAACAACAGATGTCAGTCGTGCATTTGTGGTTACAGCAGCAATTGACCTTACCACGTAAAAGATGATAGCTACCTGCGTGTCATCCGAGTCCAAGAAAATCAACAATGTGGAATGGCTCACTTGGATAATTGATCATTATACAGAAAGAAGGGAATGAGAACAGTCCCTTATACCAATGTGGTTTCCATAGACACGTGTGTCAAGCTTTCGTCCCTGTGCAATACGATGAGAAGTGTTAGAATGAGAAACATTGAAGGAAATAACAAACAAATCAAATCAACAACAGAAGTCAGTCGTGCATTTGTGATTACAGCAGCAATTGACCTTACCACGTGGGAGATTATAGCTACCTGCGTGACATCCGAGTCCAAGAAAATCAACAATGTGGAATTGCTTACTTGGATAATTGATCATTATACAGAAAGAATGAAGTAAGAACAGTCCCTTATACCAATGTGGTTTCCATAGACACGTGTGTCAAGCTTTCGTCCCTGTGCATTACGATGAAAAGTGTTAGAATGAGAAACATTGAAGAAAATAACAAACGAATGAAATCAACAACAGAAGTCCGTCGTGCATTTGTGGTTACAGCAGCAATTGACCTTACCACGTGGGAGATTATAGCTACCTGCGTGACATCCGAGTCCAAGAAAATCAACAATGTGGAACGGCTTACTTGGATAATTGTTCATTAAACAAAAAGAATTGAATAAGAACAGTCCCTTATACCAAAGTCGTATCCTTAGACACGTGTGTCAAGCTTTCGTCCCTGTGCAATACGATGAAAAGTGTTAGAATGAGAAACATTGAAGGAAATAACAAACAAATGAAATCAACAACAGAAGTCAGTCGTGCATTTGTGGTTACAGCAGCAATTGACCTCATCACGTTACAGATTATAGCTACCTGCGTGTCATCCGAGTCCAAGAAAATCAACAATGTGGAATGGCTTACTTGGATAATTGATCATCATACAGAAAGAAGGGAATAAGAACAGTCCCTTATACCGATGTGGTTTCCATAGACACGTGTGTCAAGCTTTCGTCCCTGTGCAATACGATGAAGAGTGTTAGAATGAGAAACATTGAAGGAAATAACAAACAAATGAAATCAACATTAGAAGTCAGTCGTGCATTTGTGGTTAAAGCAGCAATTGACCTTACCACGTGGGAGATTAAAGCTACCTGCGTGACATTCGAGTCCAAGAAAATCAACAATGTGGAATGGCTTACTTGGAGAATTGTTGATTGAACAAAACGAAGGGAATGAGAACAGTCCCTTATACCAAAGTGGTTTCCTTAGACACGCGTGTCAAGCTTTCGTCCCTGTGCAATACGATGAAAAGTGTTAGAATGAGAAACATTGAAGAAAATAACAAACGAATGAAATCAACAACAGAAGTCAGTCGTGCATTTGTGGTTACAGCAGCAATTGACCTTACCACGTGGGAGATTATAGCTACCTGCGTGACATCCGAGTCCAAGAAAATCAACAATGTGGAATGGCTTATTTGGATAATTGTTCATTAAACAAAAAGAAGGGAATAAGAACAGTCCCTTATACCAAAGTGGTTTCCTTAGACACGCGTGTCAAGCTTTCGTCTCTGTGCAATACGATGAAAAGTGTTAGAATGAGAAACATTGAAGAAAATAACAAACGAATGAAATCAACAACAGAAGTCAGTCGTGCATTTGTGGTTACAGCAGCGATTGACCTTACCACGTGGGAGATTACAGCTACCTGCGTGACATCCGAGTCCAAGAAAATGAACAATGTGGAACGGCTTACTTGGATAATTGTTCATTAAACAAAAAGAAGGGAATAAGTACAGTCCCTTATACCAAAGTGGTTTCCTCAGACACGTGTGTCAAGCTTTCGTCCCTGTGCAATACGATGAAAAATGTTAGAATGAGAAACATAAGGGGAAATAACAAACAAATGAAATCAACAACAGATGTCAGTCGTGCATTTGTGGTTACAGCAGCAATTGACCTTACCACGTAAAAGATGATAGCTACCTGCGTGTCATCCGAGTCCAAGAAAATCAACAATGTGGAATGGCTCACTTGGATAATTGATCATTATACAGAAAGAAGGGAATAAGAACAGTCCCTTATACCAATGTGGTTTCCTTAGACACGCGTGTCAAGCTTTCGTCCCTGTGCAATACGACGAAAAGTGTAAGAATGAGAAACATTGAAGGAAATAACAAACAAATGAAATCAACATTAGAAGTCAGTCGTGCATTTGTGGTTACAGCAGCAATTGACCTTACCACGTGGGAGATTATAGCTACCTGCGTGACATCCGAGTCCAAGAAAATCAACAATGTGGAATGGCTTACTTGGATAATTGATCATTATACAGAAAGAAGGGAATAAGAACAGTCCCTTATACCAATGTGGTTTCCATAGACACGTGTGTCAAGCTTTCGTCCCTGTGCAATACGATGAGAAGTGTTAGAATGAGAAACATTGAAGGAAATAACAAACAAATCAAATCAACAACAGAAGTCAGTCGTGCATTTGTGATTACAGCAGCAATTGACCTTACCACGTAAAAGATAATAGCTACCTGCGTGTCATCCGAGTCCAAGAAGATCAACAATGTGGAATGGCTCACTTGGATAATTGATCATTATACAGAAAGAAGGGAATAAGAACAGTCCCTTATACCAATGTGGTTTCCTTAGACACGCGTGTCAAGCTTTCGTCCCTGTGCAATACGACGAAAAGTGTAAGAATGAGAAACATTGAAGAAAATAACAAACGAATGAAATCAACAACAGAAGTCAGTCGTGCATTTGTGGTTACAGCAGCAATTGACCCTACCACGTGGGAGATTAAAGCTACCTGCGTGACATCCGAGTCCAAGAAAATCAACAATGTGGAATGGCTTATTTGGATAATTGTTCATTAAACAAAAAGAAGGGAATAAGAACAGTCCCTTATACCAAAGTGGTTTCCTTAGACACGCGTGTCAAGCTTTCGTCTCTGTGCAATACGATGAAAAGTGTTAGAATGAGAAACATTGAAGAAAATAACAAACGAATGAAATCAACAACAGAAGTCAGTCGTGCATTCGTGGTTACAGCAGCGATTGACCTTACCACGTGGGAGATTACAGCTACCTGCGTGACATCCGAGTCCAAGAAAATGAACAATGTGGAACGGCTTACTTGGATAATTGTTCATTAAACAAAAAGAAGGGAATAAGTACAGTCCCTTATACCAAAGTGGTTTCCTCAGACACGTGTGTCAAGCTTTCGTCCCTGTGCAATACGATGAAAAATGTTAGAATGAGAAACATAAGGGGAAATAACAAACAAATGAAATCAACAACAGATGTCAGTCGTGCATTTGTGGTTACAGCAGCAATTGACCTTACCACGTAAAAGATAATAGCTACCTGCGTGTCATCCGAGTCCAAGAAAATCAACAATGTGGAATGGCTTACTTGGATAATTGATCATTATACAGAAAGAAGGGAATGAGAACAGTCCCTTATACCAATGTGGTTTCCATAGACACGTGTGTCAAGCTTTCGTCCCTGTGCAATACGATGAGAAGTGTTAGAATGAGAAACATTGAAGGAAATAACAAACAAATCAAATCAACAACAGAAGTCAGTCGTGCATTTGTGATTACAGCAGCAATTGACCTTACCACGTGGGAGATTATAGCTACCTGCGTGACATCCGAGTCCAAGAAAATCAACAATGTGGAATGGCTTACTTGGATAATTGATCATTATACAGAAAGAATGAAGTAAGAACAGTCCCTTATACCAATGTGGTTTCCATAGACACGTGTGTAAAGCTTTCGTCCCTGTGCATTACGATGAAAAGTGTTAGAATGAGAAACATTGAAGAAAATAACAAACGAATGAAATCAACAACAGAAGTCCGTCGTGCATTTGTGGTTACAGCAGCAATTGACCTTACCACGTGGGAGATTATAGCTACCTGCGTGACATCCGAGTCCAAGAAAATCAACAATGTGGAACGGCTTACTTGGATAATTGTTCATTAAACAAAAAGAATTGAATAAGAACAGTCCCTTATACCAAAGTCGTATCCTTAGACACGTGTGTCAAGCTTTCGTCCCTGTGCAATACGATGAAAAGTGTTAGAATGAGAAAGATTGAAGGAAATAACAAACAAATGAAATCAACAACAGAAGTCAGTCGTGCATTTGTGGTTACAGCAGCAATTGACCTCACCACGTTACAGATTATAGCTACCTGCGTGTCATCCGAGTCCAAGAAAATCAACAATGTGGAATGGCTTACTTGGATAATTGATCATCATACAGAAAGAAGGGAATAAGAACAGTCCCTTATACCGATGTGGTTTCCATAGACACGTGTGTCAAGCTTTCGTCCCTGTGCAATACGATGAAAAGTGTTAGAATGAGAAACATTGAAGGAAATAACAAACAAATGAAATCAACATTAGAAGTCAGTCGTGCATTTGTGGTTAAAGCAGCAATTGACCTTACCACGTGGGAGATTATAGCTACCTGCGTGACATCCGAGTCCAAGAAAATCAACAATGTGGAATGGCTTACTTGGATAATTGATCATTATACAGAAAGAATGAAGTAAGGACAGTTCCTTATACCAAAGTGGTTTCCTTAGACACGTGTGTCAAGCTTTCGTCCCTGTGCAATACGATGAAAAGTGTTAGAATGAGAAACATTGAAGAAAATAACAAACGAATGAAATCAACAACAGAAGTCAGTCGTGCATTTGTGGTTACAGCAGCAATTGACCTTACCACGTGGGAGATTATAGCTACCTGCGTGACATCCGAGTCCAAGAAAATCAACAATGTGGAATGGCTTATTTGGATAATTGTTCATTAAACAAAAAGAAGGGAATAAGAACAGTCCCTTATACCAAAGTGGTTTCCTTAGACACGCGTGTCAAGCTTTCGTCTCTGTGCAATACGATGAAAAGTGTTAGAATGAGAAACATTGAAGAAAATAACAAACGAATGAAATCAACAACAGAAGTTAGTCGTGCATTTGTGGTTACAGCAGCGATTGACCTTACCACGTGGGAGATTACAGCTACCTGCGTGACATCCGAGTCCAAGAAAATGAACAATGTGGAACGGCTTACTTGGATAATTGTTCATTAAACAAAAAGAAGGGAATAAGTACAGTCCCTTATACCAAAGTGGTTCCCTCAGACACGTGTGTCAAGCTTTCGTCCCTGTGCAATACGATGAAAAATGTTAGAATGAGAAACATAAGGGGAAATAACAAACAAATGAAATCAACAACAGATGTCAGTCGTGCATTTGTGGTTACAGCAGCAATTGACCTTACCACGTAAAAGATGATAGCTACCTGCGTGTCATCCGAGTCCAAGAAAATCAACAATGTGGAATGGCTTACTTGGATAATTGATCATTATACAGAAAGAAGGGAATAAGAACAGTCCCTTATACCAATGTGGTTTCCTTAGACACGCGTGTCAAGCTTTCGTCCCTGTGCAATACGACGAAAAGTGTAAGAATGAGAAACATTGAAGGAAATAACAAACAAATGAAATCAACATTAGAAGTCAGTCGTGCATTTGTGGTTACAGCAGCAATTGACCTTACCACGTGGGAGATTATAGCTACCTGCGTGACATCCGAGTCCAAGAAAATCAACAATGTGGAATGGCTTAATTGGATAATTGATCATTATACAGAAAGAAGGGAATAAGAAAAGTCCCTTATACCAATGTGGTTTCCATAGACACGTGTGTCAAGCTTTCGTCCCTGTGCAATACGATGAGAAGTGTTAGAATGAGAAACATTGAAGGAAATAACAAACAAATCAAATCAACAACAGAAGTCAGTCGTGCATTTGTGATTACAGCAGCAATTGACCTTACCACGTAAAAGATAATAGCTACCTGCGTGTCATCCGAGTCCAAGAAAATCAACAATGTGGAATGGCTCACTTGGATAATTGATCATTATACAGAAAGAAGGGAATAAGAACAGTCCCTTATACCAATGTGGTTTCCTTAGACACGCGTGTCAAGCTTTCGTCCCTGTGCAATACGACGAAAAGTGTAAGAATGAGAAACATTGAAGAAAATAACAAACGAATGAAATCAACAACAGAAGTCAGTCGTGCATTTGTGGTTACAGCAGCAATTGACCTTACCACGTGGGAGATTATAGCTACCTGCGTGACATCCGAGTCCAAGAAAATCAACAATGTGGAATGGCTTATTTGGATAATTGTTCATTAAACAAAAAGAAGGGAATAAGAACAGTCCCTTATACCAAAGTGGTTTCCTTAGACACGCGTGTCAAGCTTTCGTCTCTGTGCAATACGACGAAAAGTGTTAGAATGAGAAACATTGAAGAAAATAACAAACGAATGATATCAACAACAGAAGTCAGTCGTGCATTTGTGGTTACAGCAGCGATTGACCTTACCACGTGGGAGATTACAGCTACCTGCGTGACATCCGAGTCCAAGAAAATGAACAATGTGGAACGGCTTACTTGGATAATTGTTCATTAAACAAAAAGAAGGGAATAAGTACAGTCCCTTATACCAAAGTGGTTTCCTCAGACACGTGTGTCAAGCTTTCGTCCCTGTGCAATACGATGAAAAATGTTAGAATGAGAAACATAAGGGGAAATAACAAACAAATGAAATCAACAACAGATGTCAGTCGTGCATTTGTGGTTACAGCAGCAATTGACCTTACCACGTAAAAGATAATAGCTACCTGCGTGTCATCCGAGTCCAAGAAAATCAACAATGTGGAATGGCTTACTTGGATAATTGATCATTATACAGAAAGAAGGAAATAAGAACAGTCCCTTATACCAATGTGGTTTCCTTAGACACGCGTGTCAAGCTTTCGTCCCTGTGCAATACGATGAGAAGTGTTAGAATGAGAAACATTGAAGGAAATAACAAACAAATCAAATCAACAACAGAAGTCAGTCGTGCATTTGTGATTACAGCAGCAATTGACCTTACCACGTAAAAGATAATGGCTTCCTGCGTGTCATCCGAGTCCAAGAAAATCAACAATGTGGAATGGCTCACTTGGATAATTGATCATTATACAGAAAGAAGGGAATAAGAACAGTCCCTTATACCAATGTGGTTTCCTTAGACACGCGTGTCAAGCTTTCGTTCCTGTGCAATACGATGAAAAGTGTTAGAATGAGAAACATAGAAGGAAATAACAAACAAATGAAATCAACAACAGAAGTCAGTCGTGCATTTGTGGTTACAGCAGCAATTGACCTTACCACGTGGGAGATTATAGCTACCTGCGTGACATCCGAGTCCAAGAAGATCAACAATGTGGAATGGCTTACTTGGATAATTGTTCATTAAACAAAACGAAGGGAATAAGAACAGTCCCTTATACCAAAGTGGTTTCCTTAGACACGCGTGTCAAGCTTTCGTCCCTGTGCAATACGATGAAAAGTGTAAGAATGAGAAACATACAGGGAAATAACAAACAAATGAAATCAACTACAGAAGTCAGTCGTGCATTTGTGGTAACAGCAGCAATTGACCTTACCACGTGGGAGATTATAGCTACCTGCGTGACATTCGAGTCCAAGAAAATCAACAATGTGGAATGGCTTACTTGGATAATTGTTGATTGAACAAAACGAAGGGAATGAGAACAGTCCCTTATACCAATGTGGTTTCCATAGACACGTGTGTCAAGCTTTCGTCCCTGTGCAATACGATGAGAAGTGTTAGAATGAGAAACATTGAAGGAAATAACAAACAAATCAAATCAACAACAGAAGTCAGTCGTGCATTTGTGATTACAGCAGCAATTGACCTTACCACGTGGGAGATTATAGCTACCTGCGTGACATCCGAGTCCAAGAAAATCAACAATGTGGAATGGCTTACTTGGATAATTGATCATTATACAGAAAGAATGAAGTAAGAACAGTCCCTTATACCAATGTGGTTTCCATAGACACGTGTGTCAAGCTTTCGTCCCTGTGCAATACGATGAAAAGTGTTAGAATGAGAAACATTGAAGAAAATAACAAACGAATGAAATCAACAACAGAAGTCAGTCGTGCATTTGTGGTTAACGCAGCAATTGACCTTACCACGTGGGAGATTATAGCTACCTGCGTGACATCCGAGTCCAAGAAAATCAACAATGTGGAACGGCTTACTTGGATAATTGTTCATTAAACAAAAAGAATTGAATAAGAACAGTCCCTTATACCAAAGTCGTATCCTTAGACACGTGTGTCAAGCTTTCGTCCCTGTGCAATACGATGAAAAGTGTAAGAATGAGAAACATTGAAGGAAATAACAAACAAATGAAATCAACAACAGAAGTCAGTCGTGCATTTGTGGTTACAGCAGCAATTGACCTCACCACGTTACAGATTATAGCTACCTGCGTGTCATCCGAGTCCAAGAAAATCAACAATGTGGAATGGCTTACTTGGATAATTGATCATCATACAGAAAGAAGGGAATAAGAACAGTCCCTTATACCGATGCGGTTTCCATAGACACGTGTGTCAAGCTTTCGTCCCTGTGCAATACGATGAAAAGTGTTAGAATGAGAAACATTGAAGGAAATAACAAACAAATGAAATCAACATTAGAAGTCAGTCGTGCATTTGTGGTTAAAGCAGCAATTGACCTTACCACGTGGGAGATTATAGCTACCTGCGTGACATCCGAGTCCAAGAAAATCAACAATGTGGAATGGCTCACTTGGATAATTGATCATTATACAGAAAGAATGAAGTAAGAACAGTTCCTTATACCAAAGTGGTTTCCTTAGACACGTGTGTCAAGCTTTCGTCCCTGTGCAATACGATGAAAAGTGTTAGAATGAGAAACATTGAAGAAAATAACAAACGAATGAAATCAACAACAGAAGTCAGTCGTGCATTTGTGGTTACAGCAGCAATTGACCTTACCACGTGGGAGATTATAGCTACCTGCGTGACATCCGAGTCCAAGAAAATCAACAATGTGGAACGGCTTACTTGGATAATTGATCATTATACAGAAAGAATGAAGTAAGAACAGTCCCTTATACCAATGTGGTTTCCATAGACACGTGTGTCAAGCTTTCGTTCCTGTGCATTACGATGAAAAGTGTTAGAATGAGAAACATTGAAGAAAATAACAAACGAATGAAATCAACAACAGAAGTCAGTCGTGCATTTGTGGTTACAGCAGCAATTGACCTTACCACGTGGGAGATTATAGCTACCTGCGTGACATCCGAGTCCAAGAAAATCAACAATGTGGAACGGCTTACTTGGATAATTGTTCATTAAACAAAAAGAATTGAATAAGAACAGTCCCTTATACCAAAGTCGTGTCCTTAGAAACGTGTGTCAAGCTTTCGTCCCTGTGCAATACGATGAAAAGTGTTAGAATGAGAAACATTGAAGGAAATAACAAACAAATGAAATCAACAACAGAAGTCAGTCGTGCATTTGTGGTTACAGCAGCAATTGACCTCACCACGTTACAGATTATAGCTACCTGCGTGTCATCCGAGTCCAAGAAAATCAACAATGTGGAATGGCTTACTTGGATAATTGATCATCATACAGAAAGAAGGGAATAAGAACAGTCCCTTATACCGATGTGGTTTCCATAGACACGTGTGTCAAGCTTTCGTCCCTGTGCAATACGATGAAAAGTGTTAGAATGAGAAACATCGAAGGAAATAACAAACAAATGAAATCAACATTAGAAGTCAGTCGTGCATTTGTGGTTACAGCAGCAATTGACCTTACCACGTGGGAGATTATAGCTACCTGCGTGACATCCGAGTCCAAGAAAATCAACAATGTGGAATGGCTTACTTGGATAATTGATCATTATACAGAAAGAATGAAGTAAGAACAGTTCCTTATACCAAAGTGGTTTCCTTAGACACGTGTGTCAAGCTTTCGTCCCTGTGCAATACGATGAAAAGTGTTAGAATGAGAAACATTGAAGAAAATAACAAACGAATGAAATCAACAACAGAAGTCAGTCGTGCATTTGTGGTTACAGCAGCAATTGACCTTACCACGTGGGAGATTATAGCTACCTGCGTGACATCCGAGTCCAAGAAAATCAACAATGTGGAATGGCTTATTTGGATAATTGTTCATTAAACAAAAAGAAGGGAATAAGAACAGTCCCTTATACCAAAGTGGTTTCCTTAGACACGCGTGTCAAGCTTTCGTCTCTGTGCAATACGATGAAAAGTGTTAGAATGAGAAACATTGAAGAAAATAACAAACGAATGAAATCAACAACAGAAGTCAGTCGTGCATTTGTGGTTACAGCAGCGATTGACCTTACCACGTGGGAGATTACAGCTACCTGCGTGACATCCGAGTCCAAGAAAATGAACAATGTGGAACGGCTTACTTGGATAATTGTTCATTAAACAAAAAGAAGGGAATAAGTACAGTCCCTTATACCAAAGTGGTTTCCTCAGACACGTGTGTCAAGCTTTCGTCCCTGTGCAATACGATGAAAAATGTTAGAATGAGAAACATAAGGGGAAATAACAAACAAATGAAATCAACAACAGATGTCAGTCGTGCATTTGTGGTTACAGCAGCAATTGACCTTACCACGTAAAAGATAATAGCTACCTGCGTGTCATCCGAGTCCAAGAAAATCAACAATGTGGAATGGCTCACTTGGATAATTGATCATTATACAGAAAGAAGGGAATAAGAACAGTCCCTTATACCAATGTGGTTTCCTTAGACACGCGTGTCAAGCTTTCGTCCCTGTGCAATACGACGAAAAGTGTAAGAATGAGAAACATTGAAGGAAATAACAAACAAATGAAATCAACATTAGAAGTCAGTCGTGCATTTGTGATTACAGCAGCAATTGACCTTACCACGTAAAAGATAATGGCTTCCTGCGTGTCATCCGAGTCCAAGAAAATCAACAATGTGGAATGGCTCACTTGGATAATTGATCATTATACAGAAAGAAGGGAATAAGAACAGTCCCTTATACCAATGTGGTTTCCTTAGACACGCGTGTCAAGCTTTCGTTCCTGTGCAATACGATGAAAAGTGTTAGAATGAGAAACATAGAAGGAAATAACAAACAAATGAAATCAACAACAGAAGTCAGTCGTGCATTTGTGGTTACAGCAGCAATTGACCTTACCACGTGGGAGATTATAGCTACCTGCGTGACATCCGAGTCCAAGAAGATCAACAATGTGGAATGGCTTACTTGGATAATTGTTCATTAAACAAAACGAAGGGAATAAGAACAGTCCCTTATACCAAAGTGGTTTCCTTAGACACGCGTGTCAAGCTTTCGTCCCTGTGCAATACGATGAAAAGTGTAAGAATGAGAAACATACAGGGAAATAACAAACAAATGAAATCAACTACAGAAGTCAGTCGTGCATTTGTGGTAACAGCAGCAATTGACCTTACCACGTGGGAGATTAAAGCTACCTGCGTGACATTCGAGTCCAAGAAAATCAACAATGTGGAATGGCTTACTTGGATAATTGTTGATTGAGCAAAACGAAGGGAATGAGAACAGTCCCTTATACCAATGTGGTTTCCATAGACACGTGTGTCAAGCTTTCGTCCCTGTGCAATACGATGAGAAGTGTTAGAATGAGAAACATTGAAGGAAATAACAAACAAATCAAATCAACAACAGAAGTCAGTCGTGCATTTGTGATTACAGCAGCAATTGACCTTACCACGTGGGAGATTATAGCTACCTGCGTGACATCCGAGTCCAAGAAAATCAACAATGTGGAATGGCTTACTTGGATAATTGATCATTATACAGAAAGAATGAAGTAAGAACAGTCCCTTATACCAATGTGGTTTCCATAGACACGTGTGTCAAGCTTTCGTCCCTGTGCATTACGATGAAAAGTGTTAGAATGAGAAACATTGAAGAAAATAACAAACGAATGAAATCAACAACAGAAGTCAGTCGTGCATTTGTGGTTAACGCAGCAATTGACCTTACCACGTGGGAGATTATAGCTACCTGCGTGACATCCGAGTCCAAGAAAATCAACAATGTGGAACGGCTTACTTGGATAATTGTTCATTAAACAAAAAGAATTGAATAAGAACAGTCCCTTATACCAAAGTCGTATCCTTAGACACGTGTGTCAAGCTTTCGTCCCTGTGCAATACGATGAAAAGTGTAAGAATGAGAAACATTGAAGGAAATAACAAACAAATGAAATCAACAACAGAAGTCAGTCGTGCATTTGTGGTTACAGCAGCAATTGACCTCACCACGTTACAGATTATAGCTACCTGCGTGTCATCCGAGTCCAAGAAAATCAACAATGTGGAATGGCTTACTTGGATAATTGATCATCATACAGAAAGAAGGGAATAAGAACAGTCCCTTATACCGATGCGGTTTCCATAGACACGTGTGTCAAGCTTTCGTCCCTGTGCAATACGATGAAAAGTGTTAGAATGAGAAACATTGAAGGAAATAACAAACAAATGAAATCAACATTAGAAGTCAGTCGTGCATTTGTGGTTAAAGCAGCAATTGACCTTACCACGTGGGAGATTATAGCTACCTGCGTGACATCCGAGTCCAAGAAAATCAACAATGTGGAATGGCTCACTTGGATAATTGATCATTATACAGAAAGAATGAAGTAAGAACAGTTCCTTATACCAAAGTGGTTTCCTTAGACACGTGTGTCAAGCTTTCGTCCCTGTGCAATACGATGAAAAGTGTTAGAATGAGAAACATTGAAGAAAATAACAAACGAATGAAATCAACAACAGAAGTCAGTCGTGCATTTGTGGTTACAGCAGCAATTGACCTTACCACGTGGGAGATTATAGCTACCTGCGTGACATCCGAGTCCAAGAAAATCAACAATGTGCAACGGCTTACTTGGATAATTGATCATTATACAGAAAGAATGAAGTAAGAACAGTCCCTTATACCAATGTGGTTTCCATAGACACGTGTGTCAAGCTTTCGTTCCTGTGCATTACGATGAAAAGTGTTAGAATGAGAAACATTGAAGAAAATAACAAACGAATGAAATCAACAACAGAAGTCAGTCGTGCATTTGTGGTTACAGCAGCAATTGACCTTACCACGTGGGAGATTATAGCTACCTGCGTGACATCCGAGTCCAAGAAAATCAACAATGTGGAACGGCTTACTTGGATAATTGTTCATTAAACAAAAAGAATTGAATAAGAACAGTCCCTTATACCAAAGTCGTGTCCTTAGAAACGTGTGTCAAGCTTTCGTCCCTGTGCAATACGATGAAAAGTGTTAGAATGAGAAACATTGAAGGAAATAACAAACAAATGAAATCAACAACAGAAGTCAGTCGTGCATTTGTGGTTACAGCAGCAATTGACCTCACCACGTTACAGATTATAGCTACCTGCGTGTCATCCGAGTCCAAGAAAATCAACAATGTGGAATGGCTTACTTGGATAATTGATCATCATACAGAAAGAAGGGAATAAGAACAGTCCCTTATACCGATGTGGTTTCCATAGACACGTGTGTCAAGCTTTCGTCCCTGTGCAATACGATGAAAAGTGTTAGAATGAGAAACATCGAAGGAAATAACAAACAAATGAAATCAACATTAGAAGTCAGTCGTGCATTTGTGGTTAAAGCAGCAATTGACCTTACCACGTGGGAGATTATAGCTACCTGCGTGACATCCGAGTCCAAGAAAATCAACAATGTGGAATGGCTTACTTGGATAATTGATCATTATACAGAAAGAATGAAGTAAGAACAGTCCCTTATACCAAAGTGGTTTCCTTAGACACGTGTGTCAAGCTTTCGTCCCTGTGCAATACGATGAAAAGTGTTAGAATGAGAAACATTGAAGAAAATAACAAACGAATGAAATCAACAACAGAAGTCAGTCGTGCATTTGTGGTTACAGCAGCAATTGACCTTACCACGTGGGAGATTATAGCTACCTGCGTGACATCCGAGTCCAAGAAAATCAACAATGTGGAATGGCTTATTTGGATAATTGTTCATTAAACAAAAAGAAGGGAATAAGAACAGTCCCTTATACCAAAGTGGTTTCCTTAGACACGCGTGTCAAGCTTTCGTCTCTGTGCAATACGATGAAAAGTGTTAGAATGAGAAACATTGAAGAAAATAACAAACGAATGAAATCAACAACAGAAGTCAGTCGTGCATTTGTGGTTACAGCAGCGATTGACCTTACCACGTGGGAGATTACAGCTACCTGCGTGACATCCGAGTCCAAGAAAATGAACAATGTGGAACGGCTTACTTGGATAATTGTTCATTAAACAAAAAGAAGGGAATAAGTACAGTCCCTTATACCAAAGTGGTTTCCTCAGACACGTGTGTCAAGCTTTCGTCCCTGTGCAATACGATGAAAAATGTTAGAATGAGAAACATAAGGGGAAATAACAAACAAATGAAATCAACAACAGATGTCAGTCGTGCATTTGTGGTTACAGCAGCAATTGACCTTACCACGTAAAAGATAATAGCTACCTGCGTGTCATCCGAGTCCAAGAAAATCAACAATGTGGAATGGCTCACTTGGATAATTGATCATTATACAGAAAGAAGGGAATAAGAACAGTCCCTTATACCAATGTGGTTTCCTTAGACACGCGTGTCAAGCTTTCGTCCCTGTGCAATACGACGAAAAGTGTAAGAATGAGAAACATTGAAGGAAATAACAAACAAATGAAATCAACATTAGAAGTCAGTCGTGCATTTGTGGTTACAGCAGCAATTGACCTTACCACGTGGGAGATTATAGCTACCTGCGTGTCATCCGAGTCCAAGAAAATCAACAATGTGGAATGGCTCACTTGGATAATTGATCATTATACAGAAAGAAGGGAATAAGAACAGTCCCTTATACCAATGTGGTTTCCATAGACACGTGTGTCAAGCTTTCGTCCCTGTGCAATACGATGAGAAGTGTTAGAATGAGAAACATTGAAGGAAATAACAAACAAATCAAATCAACAACAGAAGTCAGTCGTGCATTTGTGATTACAGCAGCAATTGACCTTACCACGTGGGAGATTATAGCTACCTGCGTGACATCCGAGTCCAAGAAAATCAACAATGTGGAATGGCTTACTTGGATAATTGATCATTATACAGAAAGAATGAAGTAAGAACAGTCCATTATACCAATGTGGTTTCCATAGACACGTCTGTCAAGCTTTCGTCCCTGTGCATTACGATGAAAAGTGTTAGAATGAGAAACATTGAAGAAAATAACAAACGAATGAAATCAACAACAGAAGTCAGTCGTGCATTTGTGGTTACAGCAGCAATTGACCTTACCACGTGGGAGATTATAGCTACCTGCGTGACATCCGAGTCCAAGAAAATCAACAATGTGGTACGGCTTACTTGGATAATTGATCATCATACAGAAAGAAGGGAATAAGAACAGTCCCTTATACCGATGTGGTTTCCATAGACACGTGTGTCAAGCTTTCGTCCCTGTGCAATACGATGAAAAGTGTTAGAATGAGAAACATTGAAGGAAATAACAAACAAATGAAATCAACATTAGAAGTCAGTCGTGCATTTGTGGTTAAAGCAGCAATTGACCTTACCACGTGGGAGATTATAGCTACCTGCGTGACATCCGAGTCCAAGGAAATCAACAATGTGGAATGGCTTACTTGGATAATTGATCATTATACAGAAAGAATGAAGTAAGAACAGTTCCTTATACCAAAGTGGTTTCCTTAGACACGTGTTTCAAGCTTTCGTCCCTGTGCAATACGATGAAAAGTGTTAGAATGAGAAACATCGAAGAAAATAACAAACGAATGAAATCAACAACAGAAGTCAGTCGTGCATTTGTGGTTACAGCAGCAATTGACCTTACCACGTGGGAGATTATAGCTACCTGCGTGACATCCGAGTCCAAGAAAATCAACAATGTGGAATGGCTTACTTGGATAATTGTTCATTAAACAAAAAGAATTGAATAAGAACAGTCCCTTATACCAAAGTCGTATCCTTAGACACGTGTGTCAAGCTTTCGTCCCTGTGCAATACGATGAAAAGTGTTAGAATGAGAAACATTGAAGGAAATAACAAACAAATGAAATCAACAACAGAAGTCAGTCGTGCATTTGTGGTTACAGCAGCAATTGACCTCACCACGTTACAGATTATAGCTACCTGCGTGTCATCCGAGTCCAAGAAAATCAACAATGTGGAATGGCTTACTTGGATAATTGATCATCATACAGAAAGAAGGGAATAAGAACAGTCCCTTATACCGATGTGGTTTCCATAGACACGTGTGTCAAGCTTTCGTCCCTGTGCAATACGATGAAAAGTGTTAGAATGAGAAACATTGAAGGAAATAACAAACAAATGAAATCAACATTAGAAGTCAGTCGTGCATTTGTGGTTAAAGCAGCAATTGACCTTACCACGTGGGAGATTATAGCTACCTGCGTGACATCCGAGTCCAAGAAAATCAACAATGTGGAATGGCTTACTTGGATAATTGATCATTATACAGAAAGAATGAAGTAAGAACAGTTCCTTATACCAAAGTGGTTTCCTTAGACACGTGTGTCAAGCTTTCGTCCCTGTGCAATACGATGAGAAGTGTTAGAATGAGAAACATTGAAGGAAATAACAAACAAATCAAATCAACAACAGATGTCAGTCGTGCATTTGTGGTTACAGCAGCAATTGACCTTACCACGTAAAAGATGATAGCTACCTGCGTGTCATCCGAGTCCAAGAAAATCAACAATGTGGAATGGCTCACTTGGATAATTGATCATTATACAGAAAGAAGGGAATAAGAACAGTCCCTTATACCAATGTGGTTTCCTTAGACACGCGTGTCAAGCTTTCGTCCCTGTGCAATACGACGAAAAGTGTAAGAATGAGAAACATTGAAGGAAATAACAAACAAATGAAATCAACATTAGAAGTCAGTCGTGCATTTGTGGTTACAGCAGCAATTGACCTTACCACGTGGGAGATTATAGCTACCTGCGTGACATCCGAGTCCAAGAAAATCAACAATGTGGAATGGCTTAATTGGATAATTGATCATTATACAGAAAGAAGGGAATAAGAAAAGTCCCTTATACCAATGTGGTTTCCATAGACACGTGTGTCAAGCTTTCGTCCCTGTGCAATACGATGAGAAGTGTTAGAATGAGAAACATTGAAGGAAATAACAAACAAATCAAATCAACAACAGAAGTCAGTCGTGCATTTGTGATTACAGCAGCAATTGACCTTACCACGTAAAAGATAATAGCTACCTGCGTGTCATCCGAGTCCAAGAAAATCAACAATGTGGAATGGCTCACTTGGATAATTGATCATTATACAGAAAGAAGGGAATAAGAACAGTCCCTTATACCAATGTGGTTTCCTTAGACACGCGTGTCAAGCTTTCGTCCCTGTGCAATACGACGAAAAGTGTAAGAATGAGAAACATTGAAGAAAATAACAAACGAATGAAATCAACAACAGAAGTCAGTCGTGCATTTGTGGTTACAGCAGCAATTGACCTTACCACGTGGGAGATTATAGCTACCTGCGTGACATCCGAGTCCAAGAAAATCAACAATGTGGAATGGCTTATTTGGATAATTGTTCATTAAACAAAAAGAAGGGAATAAGAACAGTCCCTTATACCAAAGTGGTTTCCTTAGACACGCGTGTCAAGCTTTCGTCTCTGTGCAATACGATGAAAAGTGTTAGAATGAGAAACATTGAAGAAAATAACAAACGAATGATATCAACAACAGAAGTCAGTCGTGCATTTGTGGTTACAGCAGCGATTGACCTTACCACGTGGGAGATTACAGCTACCTGCGTGACATCCGAGTCCAAGAAAATGAACAATGTGGAACGGCTTACTTGGATAATTGTTCATTAAACAAAAAGAAGGGAATAAGTACAGTCCCTTATACCAAAGTGGTTTCCTCAGACACGTGTGTCAAGCTTTCGTCCCTGTGCAATACGATGAAAAATGTTAGAATGAGAAACATAAGGGGAAATAACAAACAAATGAAATCAACAACAGATGTCAGTCGTGCATTTGTGGTTACAGCAGCAATTGACCTTACCACGTAAAAGATAATAGCTACCTGCGTGTCATCCGAGTCCAAG
Organism: Harmonia axyridis; assembly: GCF_914767665.1. NCBI lineage: Eukaryota > Metazoa > Arthropoda > Insecta > Coleoptera > Coccinellidae > Harmonia > Harmonia axyridis. Next base: position 43,459,391 of record NC_059502.1, on the reverse strand, counting down.
AAAATCAACAATGTGGAATGGCTTACTTGGATAATTGATCATTATACAGAAAGAAGGGAATAAGAACAGTCCCTTATACCAATGTGGTTTCCTTAGACACGCGTGTCAAGCTTTCGTCCCTGTGCAATACGATGAGAAGTGTTAGAATGAGAAACATTGAAGGAAATAACAAACAAATCAAATCAACAACAGAAGTCAGTCGTGCATTTGTGATTACAGCAGCAATTGACCTTACCACGTAAAAGATAATGGCTTCCTGCGTGTCATCCGAGTCCAAGAAAATCAACAATGTGGAATGGCTCACTTGGATAATTGATCATTATACAGAAAGAAGGGAATAAGAACAGTCCCTTATACCAATGTGGTTTCCTTAGACACGCGTGTCAAGCTTTCGTTCCTGTGCAATACGATGAAAAGTGTTAGAATGAGAAACATAGAAGGAAATAACAAACAAATGAAATCAACAACAGAAGTCAGTCGTGCATTTGTGGTTACAGCAGCAATTGACCTTACCACGTGGGAGATTATAGCTACCTGCGTGACATCCGAGTCCAAGAAGATCAACAATGTGGAATGGCTTACTTGGATAATTGTTCATTAAACAAAACGAAGGGAATAAGAACAGTCCCTTATACCAAAGTGGTTTCCTTAGACACGCGTGTCAAGCTTTCGTCCCTGTGCAATACGATGAAAAGTGTAAGAATGAGAAACATACAGGGAAATAACAAACAAATGAAATCAACTACAGAAGTCAGTCGTGCATTTGTGGTAACAGCAGCAATTGACCTTACCACGTGGGAGATTAAAGCTACCTGCGTGACATTCGAGTCCAAGAAAATCAACAATGTGGAATGGCTTACTTGGATAATTGTTGATTGAGCAAAACGAAGGGAATGAGAACAGTCCCTTATACCAATGTGGTTTCCATAGACACGTGTGTCAAGCTTTCGTCCCTGTGCAATACGATGAGAAGTGTTAGAATGAGAAACATTGAAGGAAATAACAAACAAATCAAATCAACAACAGAAGTCAGTCGTGCATTTGTGATTACAGCAGCAATTGACCTTACCACGTGGGAGATTATAGCTACCTGCGTGACATCCGAGTCCAAGAAAATCAACAATGTGGAATGGCTTACTTGGATAATTGATCATTATACAGAAAGAATGAAGTAAGAACAGTCCCTTATACCAATGTGGTTTCCATAGACACGTGTGTCAAGCTTTCGTCCCTGTGCATTACGATGAAAAGTGTTAGAATGAGAAACATTGAAGAAAATAACAAACGAATGAAATCAACAACAGAAGTCAGTCGTGCATTTGTGGTTAACGCAGCAATTGACCTTACCACGTGGGAGATTATAGCTACCTGCGTGACATCCGAGTCCAAGAAAATCAACAATGTGGAACGGCTTACTTGGATAATTGTTCATTAAACAAAAAGAATTGAATAAGAACAGTCCCTTATACCAAAGTCGTATCCTTAGACACGTGTGTCAAGCTTTCGTCCCTGTGCAATACGATGAAAAGTGTAAGAATGAGAAACATTGAAGGAAATAACAAACAAATGAAATCAACAACAGAAGTCAGTCGTGCATTTGTGGTTACAGCAGCAATTGACCTCACCACGTTACAGATTATAGCTACCTGCGTGTCATCCGAGTCCAAGAAAATCAACAATGTGGAATGGCTTACTTGGATAATTGATCATCATACAGAAAGAAGGGAATAAGAACAGTCCCTTATACCGATGCGGTTTCCATAGACACGTGTGTCAAGCTTTCGTCCCTGTGCAATACGATGAAAAGTGTTAGAATGAGAAACATTGAAGGAAATAACAAACAAATGAAATCAACATTAGAAGTCAGTCGTGCATTTGTGGTTAAAGCAGCAATTGACCTTACCACGTGGGAGATTATAGCTACCTGCGTGACATCCGAGTCCAAGAAAATCAACAATGTGGAATGGCTCACTTGGATAATTGATCATTATACAGAAAGAATGAAGTAAGAACAGTTCCTTATACCAAAGTGGTTTCCTTAGACACGTGTGTCAAGCTTTCGTCCCTGTGCAATACGATGAAAAGTGTTAGAATGAGAAACATTGAAGAAAATAACAAACGAATGAAATCAACAACAGAAGTCAGTCGTGCATTTGTGGTTACAGCAGCAATTGACCTTACCACGTGGGAGATTATAGCTACCTGCGTGACATCCGAGTCCAAGAAAATCAACAATGTGGAATGGCTTACTTGGATAATTGATCATTATACAGAAAGAATGAAGTAAGAACAGTCCCTTATACCAATGTGGTTTCCATAGACACGTGTGTCAAGCTTTCGTTCCTGTGCATTACGATGAAAAGTGTTAGAATGAGAAACATTGAAGAAAATAACAAACGAATGAAATCAACAACAGAAGTCAGTCGTGCATTTGTGGTTACAGCAGCAATTGACCTTACCACGTGGGAGATTATAGCTACCTGCGTGACATCCGAGTCCAAGAAAATCAACAATGTGGAACGGCTTACTTGGATAATTGTTCATTAAACAAAAAGAATTGAATAAGAACAGTCCCTTATACCAAAGTCGTGTCCTTAGAAACGTGTGTCAAGCTTTCGTCCCTGTGCAATACGATGAAAAGTGTTAGAATGAGAAACATTGAAGGAAATAACAAACAAATGAAATCAACAACAGAAGTCAGTCGTGCATTTGTGGTTACAGCAGCAATTGACCTCACCACGTTACAGATTATAGCTACCTGCGTGTCATCCGAGTCCAAGAAAATCAACAATGTGGAATGGCTTACTTGGATAATTGATCATCATACAGAAAGAAGGGAATAAGAACAGTCCCTTATACCGATGTGGTTTCCATAGACACGTGTGTCAAGCTTTCGTCCCTGTGCAATACGATGAAAAGTGTTAGAATGAGAAACATTGAAGGAAATAACAAACAAATGAAATCAACATTAGAAGTCAGTCGTGCATTTGTGGTTAAAGCAGCAATTGACCTTACCACGTGGGAGATTATAGCTACCTGCGTGACATCCGAGTCCAAGAAAATCAACAATGTGGAATGGCTTACTTGGATAATTGATCATTATACAGAAAGAATGAAGTAAGAACAGTTCCTTATACCAAAGTGGTTTCCTTAGACACGTGTGTCAAGCTTTCGTCCCTGTGCAATACGATGAAAAGTGTTAGAATGAGAAACATTGAAGAAAATAACAAACGAATGAAATCAACAACAGAAGTCAGTCGTGCATTTGTGGTTACAGCAGCAATTGACCTTACCACGTGGGAGATTATAGCTACCTGCGTGACATCCGAGTCCAAGAAAATCAACAATGTGGAATGGCTTATTTGGATAATTGTTCATTAAACAAAAAGAAGGGAATAAGAACAGTCCCTTATACCAACGTGGTTTCCTTAGACACGCGTGTCAAGCTTTCGTCTCTGTGCAATACGATGAAAAGTGTTAGAATGAGAAACATTGAAGAGAATAACAAACGAATGAAATCAACAACAGAAGTCAGTCGTGCATTTGTGGTTACAGCAGCGATTGACCTTACCACGTGGGAGATTACAGCTACCTGCGTGACATCCGAGTCCAAGAAAATCAACAATGTGGAATGGCCTACTTGGATAAGTGTTGATTAAACAAAAAAAAAAATAAGAACAGTCCCTTATACCAAAGTGGTTTCCTTAGACACGTGTGTCAAGCTTTCGTCCCTGTGCAATACGATGAGAAGTGTTAGAATGAGAAACATTGAAGGAAATAACAAACAAATGAAATCAACATTAAAAGTCAGTCGTGCATTTGTGGTTACAGCAGCGATTGACCTTACCACGTGGGAGATTACAGCTACCTGCGTGACATCCGAGTCCAAGAAAATCAACAATGTGGAATGGCCTACTTGGATAAGTGTTGATTAAACAAAAAAAAAAATAAGAACAGTCCCTTATACCAAAGTGGTTTCCTTAGACACGTGTGTCAAGCTTTCGTCCCTGTGCATTACGATGAAAAGTGTTAGAATGAGAAACATTGAAGAAAATAACAAACGAATGAAATCAACAACAGAAGTCAGTCGTGCATTTGTGGTTACAGCAGCAATTGACCTTACCACGTGGGAGATTATAGCTACCTGCGTGACATCCGAGTCCAAGAAAATCAACAATGTGGAACGGCTTACTTGGATAATTGATCATCATACAGAAAGAAGGGAATAAGAACAGTCCCTTATACCGATGTGGTTTCCATAGACACGTGTGTCAAGCTTTCGTCCCTGTGCAATACGATGAAAAGTGTTAGAATGAGAAACATTGAAGGAAATAACAAACAAATGAAATCAACATTAGAAGTCAGTCGTGCATTTGTGGTTAAAGCAGCAATTGACCTTACCACGTGGGAGATTATAGCAACCTGCGTGACATCCGAGTCCAAGAAAATCAACAATGTGGAATGGCTTACTTGGATAATTGATCATTATACAGAAAGAATGAAGTAAGAACAGTTCCTTATACCAAAGTGGTTTCCTTAGACACGTGTGTCAAGCTTTCGTCCCTGTGCAATACGATGAAAAGTGTTAGAATGAGAAACATCGAAGAAAATAACAAACGAATGAAATCAACAACAGAAGTCAGTCGTGCATTTGTGGTTACAGCAGCAATTGACCTTACCACGTGGGAGATTATAGCTACCTGCGTGATATCCGAGTCCAAGAAAATCAACAATGTGGAATGGCTTACTTGGATAATTGTTCATTAAACAAAAAGAATTGAATAAGAACAGTCCCTTATACCAAAGTCGTATCCTTAGACACGTGTGTCAAGCTTTCGTCCCTGTGCAATACGATGAAAAGTGTTAGAATGAGAAACATTGAAGGAAATAACAAACAAATGAAATCAACAACAGAAGTCAGTCGTGCATTTGTGGTTACAGCAGCAATTGACCTCACCACGTTACAGATTATAGCTACCTGCGTGTCATCCGAGTCCAAGAAAATCAACAATGTGGAATGGCTTACTTGGATAATTGATCATCATACAGAAAGAAGGGAATAAGTACAGTCCCTTATACCAAAGTGGTTTCCTCAGACACGTGTGTCAAGCTTTCGTCCCTGTCCAATACGATGAAAAATGTTAGAATGAGAAACATTGAAGGAAATAACAAACAAATGAAATCAACATTAGAAGTCAGTCGTGCATTTGTGGTTACAGCAGCAATTGACCTTACCACGTGGGAGATTATAGCTACCTGCGTGATATCCGAGTCCAAGAAAATCAACAATGTGGAATGGCTTACTTGGATAATTGATCATTATACAGAAAGAAGGGAATAAGAACAGTCCCTTATACCAATGTGGTTTCCATAGACACGTGTGTCAAGCTTTCGTCCCTGTGCAATACGATGAGAAGTGTTAGAATGAGAAACATTGAAGGAAATAACAAACAAATCAAATCAACAACAGAAGTCAGTCGTGCATTTGTGATTACAGCAGCAATTGACCTTACCACGTAAAAGATAATAGCTACCAGCGTGTCATCCGAGTCCAAGAAAATCAACAATGTGGAATGGCTCACTTGGATAATTGATCATTATACAGAAAGAAGGGAATAAGAACAGTCCCTTATACCAATGTGGTTTCCTTAGACACGCGTGTCAAGCTTTCGTCCCTGTGCAATACGATGAAAAGTGTAAGAATGAGAAACATAGAAGGAAATAACAAACAAATGAAATCAACAACAGAAGTCAGTCGTGCATTTGTGGTTACAGCAGCAATTGACCTTACCACGTAAAAGATAATAGCTACCTGCGTGTCATCCGAGTCCAAGAAAATCAACAATGTGGAATGGCTTACTTGGATAATTGATCATTATACAGAAAGAAGGGAATAAGAACAGTCCCTTATACCAATGTGGTTTCCATAGACACGTGTGTCAAGCTTTCGTCCCTGTGCAATACGATGAGAAGTGTTAGAATGAGAAACATTGAAGGAAATAACAAACAAATCAAATCAACAACAGAAGTCAGTCGTGCATTTGTGATTACAGCAGCAATTGACCTTACCACGTGGGAGATTATAGCTACCTGCGTGACATCCGAGTCCAAGAAAATCAACAATGTGGAACGGCTTACTTGGATAATTGATCATCATACAGAAAGAAGGGAATAAGAACAGTCCCTTATACCGATGTGGTTTCCATAGACACGTGTGTCAAGCTTTCGTCCCTGTGCAATACGATGAAAAGTGTTAGAATGAGAAACATTGAAGGAAATAACAAACAAATGAAATCAACATTAGAAGTCAGTCGTGCATTTGTGGTTAAAGCAGCAATTGACCTTACCACGTGGGAGATTATAGCAACCTGCGTGACATCCGAGTCCAAGAAAATCAACAATGTGGAATGGCTTACTTGGATAATTGATCATTATACAGAAAGAATGAAGTAAGAACAGTCCCTTATACCAAAGTGGTTTCCTTAGACACGTGTGTCAAGCTTTCGTCCCTGTGCAATACGATGAAAAGTGTTAGAATGAGAAACATCGAAGAAAATAACAAACGAATGAAATCAACAACAGAAGTCAGTCGTGCATTTGTGGTTACAGCAGCAATTGACCTTACCACGTGGGAGATTATAGCTACCTGCGTGATATCCGAGTCCAAGAAAATCAACAATGTGGAATGGCTTACTTGGATAATTGTTCATTAAACAAAAAGAATTGAATAAGAACAGTCCCTTATACCAAAGTCGTATCCTTAGACACGTGTGTCAAGCTTTCGTCCCTGTGCAATACGATGAAAAGTGTTAGAATGAGAAACATTGAAGGAAATAACAAACAAATGAAATCAACAACAGAAGTCAGTCGTGCATTTGTGGTTACAGCAGCAATTGACCTCACCACGTTACAGATTATAGCTACCTGCGTGTCATCCGAGTCCAAGAAAATCAACAATGTGGAATGGCTTACTTGGATAATTGATCATCATACAGAAAGAAGGGAATAAGTACAGTCCCTTATACCAAAGTGGTTTCCTCAGACACGTGTGTCAAGCTTTCGTCCCTGTCCAATACGATGAAAAATGTTAGAATGAGAAACATTGAAGGAAATAACAAACAAATGAAATCAACATTAGAAGTCAGTCGTGCATTTGTGGTTACAGCAGCAATTGACCTTACCACGTGGGAGATTATAGCTACCTGCGTGATATCCGAGTCCAAGAAAATCAACAATGTGGAATGGCTTACTTGGATAATTGATCATTATACAGAAAGAAGGGAATAAGAACAGTCCCTTATACCAATGTGGTTTCCATAGACACGTGTGTCAAGCTTTCGTCCCTGTGCAATACGATGAGAAGTGTTAGAATGAGAAACATTGAAGGAAATAACAAACAAATCAAATCAACAACAGAAGTCAGTCGTGCATTTGTGATTACAGCAGCAATTGACCTTACCACGTAAAAGATAATAGCTACCAGCGTGTCATCCGAGTCCAAGAAAATCAACAATGTGGAATGGCTCACTTGGATAATTGATCATTATACAGAAAGAAGGGAATAAGAACAGTCCCTTATACCAATGTGGTTTCCTTAGACACGCGTGTCAAGCTTTCGTCCCTGTGCAATACGATGAAAAGTGTAAGAATGAGAAACATAGAAGGAAATAACAAACAAATGAAATCAACAACAGAAGTCAGTCGTGCATTTGTGGTTACAGCAGCAATTGACCTTACCACGTAAAAGATAATAGCTACCTGCGTGTCATCCGAGTCCAAGAAAATCAACAATGTGGAATGGCTTACTTGGATAATTGATCATTATACAGAAAGAAGGGAATAAGAACAGTCCCTTATACCAATGTGGTTTCCATAGACACGTGTGTCAAGCTTTCGTCCCTGTGCAATACGATGAGAAGTGTTAGAATGAGAAACATTGAAGGAAATAACAAACAAATCAAATCAACAACAGAAGTCAGTCGTGCATTTGTGATTACAGCAGCAATTGACCTTACCACGTGGGAGATTATAGCTACCTGCGTGACATCCGAGTCCAAGAAAATCAACAATGTGGAATGGCTTACTTGGATAATTGATCATTATACAGAAAGAATGAAGTAAGAACAGTCCCTTATACCAATGTGGTTTCCATAGACACGTGTGTCAAGCTTTCGTCCCTGTGCATTACGATGAAAAGTGTTAGAATGAGAAACATTGAAGAAAATAACAAACGAATGAAATCAACAACAGAAGTCAGTCGTGCATTTGTGGTTACAGCAGCAATTGACCTTACCACGTGGGAGATTATAGCTACCTGCATGACATCCGAGTCCAAGAAAATCAACAATGTGGAACGGCTTACTTGGATAATTGTTCATTAAACAAAAAGAATTGAATAAGAACAGTCCCTTATACCAAAGTCGTATCCTTAGACACGTGTGTCAAGCTTTCGTCCCTGTGCAATACGATGAAAAGTGTTAGAATGAGAAACATTGAAGGAAATAACAAACAAATGAAATCAACAACAGAAGTCAGTCGTGCATTTGTGGTTACAGCAGCAATTGACCTCACCACGTAAAAGATAATAGCTACCTGCGTGTCATCCGAGTCCAAGAAAATCAACAATGTGGAATGGCTTACTTGGATAATTGATCATTATACAGAAAGAAGGGAATAAGAACAGTCCCTTATACCAATGTGGTTTCCATAGACACGTGTGTCAAGCTTTCGTCCCTGTGCAATACGATGAGAAGTGTTAGAATGAGAAACATTGAAGGAAATAACAAACAAATCAAATCAACAACAGAAGTCAGTCGTGCATTTGTGATTACAGCAGCAATTGACCTTACCACGTGGGAGATTATAGCTACCTGCGTGACATCCGAGTCCAAGAAAATCAACAATGTGGAATGGCTTACTTGGATAATTGATCATTATACAGAAAGAATGAAGTAAGAACAGTCCCTTATACCAATGTGGTTTCCATAGACACGTGTGTCAAGCTTTCGTCCCTGTGCATTACGATGAAAAGTGTTAGAATGAGAAACATTGAAGAAAATAACAAACGAATGAAATCAACAACAGAAGTCAGTCGTGCATTTGTGGTTACAGCAGCAATTGACCTTACCACGTGGGAGATTATAGCTACCTGCATGACATCCGAGTCCAAGAAAATCAACAATGTGGAACGGCTTACTTGGATAATTGTTCATTAAACAAAAAGAATTGAATAAGAACAGTCCCTTATACCAAAGTCGTATCCTTAGACACGTGTGTCAAGCTTTCGTCCCTGTGCAATACGATGAAAAGTGTTAGAATGAGAAACATTGAAGGAAATAACAAACAAATGAAATCAACAACAAAAGTCAGTCGTGCATTTGTGGTTACAGCAGCAATTGACCTCACCACGTTACAGATTATAGCTACCTGCGTGTCATCCGATTCCAAGAAAATCAACAATGTGGAATGGCTTACTTGGATAATTGATCATCATACAGAAAGAAGGGAATAAGAACAGTCCCTTATACCGATGTGGTTTCCATAGACACGTGTGTCAAGCTTTCGTCCCTGTGCAATACGATGAAAAGTGTTAGAATGAGAAACATTGAAGGAAATAACAAACAAATGAAATCAACATTAGAAGTCAGTCGTGCATTTGTGGTTAAAGCAGCAATTGACCTTACCACGTGGGAGATTATAGCTACCTGCGTGACATCCGAGTCCAAGAAAATCAACAATGTGGAATGGCTTACTTGGATAATTGATCATTATACAGAAAGAATGAAGTAAGAACAGTTCCTTATACCAAAGTGGTTTCCTTAGACACGCGTGTCAAGCTTTCGTCTCTGTGCAATACGATGAAAAGTGTTAGAATGAGAAACATTGAAGAGAATAACAAACGAATGAAATCAACAACAGAAGTCAGTCGTGCATTTGTGGTTACAGCAGCGATTGACCTTACCACGTGGGAGATTACAGCTACCTGCGTGACATCCGAGTCCAAGAAAATGAACAATGTGGAACGGCTTACTTGGATAATTGTTCATTAAACAAAAAGAAGGGAATAAGTACAGTCCCTTATACCAAAGTGGTTTCCTCAGACACGTGTGTCAAGCTTTCGTCCCTGTCCAATACGATGAAAAATGTTAGAATGAGAAACATAAGGGGAAATAACAAACAAATGAAATCAACAACAGAAGTCAGTCGTGCATTTGTGGTTACAGCAGCAATTGACCTTACCACGTAAAAGATAATAGCTACCTGCGTGTCATCCGAGTCCAAGAAAATCAACAATGTGGAATGGCTCACTTGGATAATTGATCATTATACAGAAAGAAGGGAATAAGAACAGTCCCTTATACCAATGTGGTTTCCTTAGACACGCGTGTCAAGCTTTCGTCCCTGTGCAATACGACGAAAAGTGTAAGAATGAGAAACATTGAAGGAAATAACAAACAAATGAAATCAACATTAGAAGTCAGTCGTGCATTTGTGGTTACAGCAGCAATTGACCTTACCACGTGGGAGATTATAGCTACCTGCGTGACATCCGAGTCCAAGAAAATCAACAATGTGGAATGGCTTACTTGGATAATTGATCATTATACAGAAAGAAGGGAATAAGAACAGTCCCTTATACCAATGTGGTTTCCATAGACACGTGTGTCAAGCTTTCGTCCCTGTGCAATACGATGAGAAGTGTTAGAATGAGAAACATTGAAGGAAATAACAAACAAATCAAATCAACAACAGAAGTCAGTCGTGCATTTGTGATTACAGCAGCAATTGACCTTACCACGTAAAAGATAATAGCTACCTGCGTGTCATCCGAGTCCAAGAAAATCAACAATGTGGAATGGCTCACTTGGATAATTGATCATTATACAGAAAGAAGGGAATAAGAACAGTCCCTTATACCAATGTGGTTTCCTTAGACACGCGTGTCAAGCTTTCGTCCCTGTGCAATACGATGAAAAGTGTAAGAATGAGAAACATAGAAGGAAATAACAAACAAATGAAATCAACAACAGAAGTCAGTCGTGCATTTGTGGTTACAGCAGCAATTGACCTTACCACGTAAAAGATAATAGCTACCTGCGTGTCATCCGAGTCCAAGAAAATCAACAATGTGGAATGGCTTACTTGGATAATTGATCATTATACAGAAAGAAGGGAATAAGAACAGTCCCTTATACCAATGTGGTTTCCATAGACACGTGTGTCAAGCTTTCGTCCCTGTGCAATACGATGAGAAGTGTTAGAATGAGAAACATTGAAGGAAATAACAAACAAATCAAATCAACAACAGAAGTCAGTCGTGCATTTGTGATTACAGCAGCAATTGACCTTACCACGTGGGAGATTATAGCTACCTGCGTGACATCCGAGTCCAAGAAAATCAACAATGTGGAATGGCTTACTTGGATAATTGATCATTATACAGAAAGAATGAAGTAAGAACAGTCCCTTATACCAATGTGGTTTCCATAGACACGTGTGTCAAGCTTTCGTCCCTGTGCATTACGATGAAAAGTGTTAGAATGAGAAACATTGAAGAAAATAACAAACGAATGAAATCAACAACAGAAGTCAGTCGTGCATTTGTGGTTACAGCAGCAATTGACCTTACCACGTGGGAGATTATAGCTACCTGCGTGACATCCGAGTCCAAGAAAATCAACAATGTGGAACGGCTTACTTGGATAATTGTTCATTAAACAAAAAGAATTGAATAAGAACAGTCCCTTATACCAAAGTCGTATCCTTAGACACGTGTGTCAAGCTTTCGTCCCTGTGCAATACGATGAAAAGTGTTAGAATGAGAAACATTGAAGGAAATAACAAACAAATGAAATCAACAACAGAAGTCAGTCGTGCATTTGTGGTTACAGCAGCAATTGACCTCACCACGTTACAGATTATAGCTACCTGCGTGTCATCCGAGTCCAAAAAAATCAACAATGTGGAATGGCTTACTTGGATAATTGATCATCATACAGAAAGAAGGGAATAAGAACAGTCCCTTATATCGATGTGGTTTCCATAGACACGTGTGTCAAGCTTTCGTCCCTGTGCAATACGATGAAAAGTGTTAGAATGAGAAACATTGAAGGAAATAACAAACAAATGAAATCAACATTAGAAGTCAGTCGTGCATTTGTGGTTAAAGCAGCAATTGACCTTACCACGTGGGAGATTATAGCTACCTGCGTGACATCCGAGTCCAAGAAAATCAACAATGTGGAATGGCTTACTTGGATAATTGATCATTATACAGAAAGAATGAAGTAAGAACAGTTCCTTATACCAAAGTGGTTTCCTTAGACACGTGTGTCAAGCTTTCGTCCCTGTGCAATACGATGAAAAGAGTTAGAATGAGAAACATTGAAGAAAATAACAAACGAATGAAATCAACAACAGAAGTCAGTCGTGCATTTGTGGTTACAGCAGCAATTGACCTTACCACGTGGGAGATTATAGCTACCTGCGTGACATCCGAGTCCAAGAAAATCAACAATGTGGAATGGCTTATTTGGATAATTGTTCATTATACAAAAAGAAGGGAATAAGAACAGTCCCTTATACCAAAGTGGTTTCCTTAGACACGCGTGTCAAGCTTTCGTCTCTGTGCAATACGATGAAAAGTGTTAGAATGAGAAACATTGAAGAGAATAACAAACGAATGAAATCAACAACAGAAGTCAGTCGTGCATTTGTGGTTACAGCAGCGATTGACCTTACCACGTGGGAGATTACAGCTACCTGCGTGACATCCGAGTCCAAGAAAATGAACAATGTGGAACGGCTTACTTGGATAATTGTTCATTAAACAAAAAGAAGGGAATAAGTACAGTCCCTTATACCAAAGTGGTTTCCTCAGACACGTGTGTTAAGCTTTCGTCCCTGTCCAATACGATGAAAAATGTTAGAATGAGAAACATAAGGTGAAATAACAAACAAATGAAATCAACAACAGAAGTCAGTCGTGCATTTGTGGTTACAGCAGCAATTGACCCTACCACGTAAAAGATAATAGCTACCTGCGTGTCATCCGAGTCCAAGAAAATCAACAATGTGGAATGGCTCACTTGGATAATTGATCATTATACAGAAAGAAGGGAATAAGAACAGTCCCTTATACCAAAGTGGTTTCCTTAGACACGCGTGTCAAGCTTTCGTCTCTGTGCAATACGATGAAAAGTGTTAGAATGAGAAACATTGAAGAAAATAACAAACGAATGAAATCAACAACAGAAGTCAGTCGTGCATTTGTGGTTACAGCAGCAATTGACCTTACCACGTGTTAGATTATAGCTACCTGCGTGACATCCGAGTCCAAGAAAATCAACAATGTGGAATGGCTTATTTGGATAATTGTTCATTAAACAAAAAGAAGGGAATAAGAACAGTCCCTTATACCAAAGTGGTTTCCTTAGACACGCGTGTCAAGCTTTCGTCTCTGTGCAATACGATGAAAAGTGTTAGAATGAGAAACATTGAAGAAAATAACAAACGAATGAAATCAACAACAGAAGTCAGTCGTGCATTTGTGGTTACAGCAGCGATTGACCTTACCACGTGGGAGATTACAGCTACCTGCGTGACATCCGAGTCCAAGAAAATGAACAATGTGGAACGGCTTACTTGGATAATTGTTCATTAAACAAAAAGAAGGGAATAAGTACAGTCCCTTATACCAAAGTGGTTTCCTCAGACACGTGTGTCAAGCTTTCGTCCCTGTGCAATACGATGAAAAATGTTAGAATGAGAAACATAAGGGGAAATAACAATCAAATGAAATCAACAACAGATGTCAGTCGTGCATTTGTGGTTACAGCAGCAATTGACCTTACCACGTAAAAGATAATAGCTACCTGCGTGTCATCCGAGTCCAAGAAAATCAACAATGTGGAATGGCTCACTTGGATAATTGATCATTATACAGAAAGAAGGGAATAAGAACAGTCCCTTATACCAATGTGGTTTCCTTAGACACGCGTGTCAAGCTTTCGTCCCTGTGCAATACGACGAAAAGTGTAAGAATGAGAAACATTGAAGAAAATAACAAACGAATGAAATCAACAACAGAAGTCAGTCGTGCATTTGTGGTTACAGCAGCAATTGACCTTACCACGTGGGAGATTATAGCTACCTGCGTGACATCCGAGTCCAAGAAAATCAACAATGTGGAATGGCTTATTTGGATAATTGTTCATTAAACAAAAAGAAGGGAATAAGAACAGTCCCTTATACCAAAGTGGTTTCCTTAGACACGCGTGTCAAGCTTTCGTCTCTGTGCAATACGATGAAAAGTGTTAGAATGAGAAACATTGAAGAAAATAACAAACGAATGAAATCAACAACAGAAGTCAGTCGTGCATTTGTGGTTACAGCAGCGATTGACCTTACCACGTGGGAGATTACAGCTACCTGCGTGACATCCGAGTCCAAGAAAATGAACAATGTGGAACGGCTTACTTGGATAATTGTTCATTAAACAAAAAGAAGGGAATAAGTACAGTCCCTTATACCAAAGTGGTTTCCTCAGACACGTGTGTCAAGCTTTCGTCCCTGTGCAATACGATGAAAAATGTTAGAATGAGAAACATAAGGGGAAATAACAAACAAATGAAATCAACAACAGATGTCAGTCGTGCATTTGTGGTTACAGCAGCAATTGACCTTACCACGTAAAAGATAATAGCTACCTGCGTGTCATCCGAGTCCAAGAAAATCAACAATGTGGAATGGCTTACTTGGATAATTGATCATTATACAGAAAGAAGGGAATAAGAACAGTCCCTTATACCAATGTGGTTTCCTTAGACACGCGTGTCAAGCTTTCGTCCCTGTGCAATACGATGAGAAGTGTTAGAATGAGAAACATTGAAGGAAATAACAAACAAATCAAATCAACAACAGAAGTCAGTCGTGCATTTGTGATTACAGCAGCAATTGACCTTACCACGTAAAAGATAATGGCTACCTGCGTGTCATCCGAGTCCAAGAAAATCAACAATGTGGAATGGCTCACTTGGATAATTGATCATTATACAGAAAGAAGGGAATAAGAACAGTCCCTTATACCAATGTGGTTTCCTTAGACACGCGTGTCAAGCTTTCGTTCCTGTGCAATACGATGAAAAGTGTTAGAATGAGAAACATAGAAGGAAATAACAAACAAATGAAATCAACAACAGAAGTCAGTCGTGCATTTGTGGTTACAGCAGCAATTGACCTTACCACGTGGGAGATTATAGCTACCTGCGTGACATCCGAGTCCAAGAAAATCAACAATGTGGAATGGCTTACTTGGATAATTGTTCATTAAACAAAACGAAGGGAATAAGAACAGTCCCTTATACCAAAGTGGTTTCCTTAGACACGCGTGTCAAGCTTTCGTCCCTGTGCAATACGATGAAAAGTGTAAGAATGAGAAACATACAGGGAAATAACAAACAAATGAAATCAACTACAGAAGTCAGTCGTGCATTTGTGGTAACAGCAGCAATTGACCTTACCACGTGGGAGATTAAAGCTACCTGCGTGACATTCGAGTCCAAGAAAATCAACAATGTGGAATGGCTTACTTGGATAATTGTTGATTGAGCAAAACGAAGGGAATGAGAACAGTCCCTTATACCAAAGTGGTTTCCATAGACACGTGTGTCAAGCTTTCGTCCCTGTGCAATACGATGAGAAGTGTTAGAATGAGAAACATTGAAGGAAATAACAAACAAATCAAATCAACAACAGAAGTCAGTCGTGCATTTGTGATTACAGCAGCAATTGACCTTACCACGTGGGAGATTATAGCTACCTGCGTGACATCCGAGTCCAAGAAAATCAACAATGTGGAATGGCTTACTTGGATAATTGATCATTATACAGAAAGAATGAAGTAAGAACAGTCCCTTATACCAATGTGGTTTCCATAGACACGTGTGTCAAGCTTTCGTCCCTGTGCATTACGATGAAAAGTGTTAGAATGAGAAACATTGAAGAAAATAACAAACGAATGAAATCAACAACAGAAGTCAGTCGTGCATTTGTGGTTACAGCAGCAATTGACCTTACCACGTGGGAGATTATAGCTACCTGCGTGACATCCGAGTCCAAGAAAATCAACAATGTGGAACGGCTTACTTGGATAATTGTTCATTAAACAAAAAGAATTGAATGAGAACAGTCCCTTATACCAAAGTCGTATCCTTAGACACGTGTGTCAAGCTTTCGTCCCTGTGCAATACGATGAAAAGTGTTAGAATGAGAAACATTGAAGGAAATAACAAACAAATGAAATCAACAACAGAAGTCAGTCGTGCATTTGTGGTTACAGCAGCAATTGACCTCACCACGTTACAGATTATAGCTACCTGCGTGTCATCCGAGTCCAAGAAAATCAACAATGTGGAATGGCTTACTTGGATAATTGATCATCATACAGAAAGAAGGGAATAAGAACAGTCCCTTATACCGATGTGGTTTCCATAGACACGTGTGTCAAGCTTTCGTCCCTGTGCAATACGATGAAAAGTGTTAGAATGAGAAACATTGAAGGAAATAACAAACAAATGAAATCAACATTAGAAGTCAGTCGTGCATTTGTGGTTAAAGCAGCAATTGACCTTACCACGTGGGAGATTATAGCTACCTGCGTGACATCCGAGTCCAAGAAAATCAACAATGTGGAATGGCTCACTTGGATAATTGATCATTATACAGAAAGAATGAAGTAAGAACAGTTCCTTATACCAAAGTGGTTTCCTTAGACACGTGTGTCAAGCTTTCGTCCCTGTGCAATACGATGAAAAGTGTTAGAATGAGAAACATTGAAGAAAATAACAAACGAATGAAATCAACAACAGAAGTCAGTCGTGCATTTGTGGTTACAGCAGCAATTGACCTTACCACGTGGGAGATTATAGCTACCTGCGTGACATCCGAGTCCAAGAAAATCAACAATGTGGAATGGCTTACTTGGATAATTGATCATTATACAGAAAGAATGAAGTAAGAACAGTCCCTTATACCAATGTGGTTTCCATAGACACGTGTGTCAAGCTTTCGTCCCTGTGCATTACGATGAAAAGTGTTAGAATGAGAAACATTGAAGAAAATAACAAACGAATGAAATCAACATTAGAAGTCAGTCGTGCATTTGTGGTTACAGCAGCAATTGACCTTACCACGTGGGAGATTATAGCTACCTGCGTGACATCCGAGTCCAAGAAAATCAACAATGTGGAACGGCTTACTTGGATAATTGTTCATTAAACAAAAAGAATTGAATAAGAACAGTCCCTTATACCAAAGTCGTGTCCTTAGAAACGTGTGTCAAGCTTTCGTCCCTGTGCAATACGATGAAAAGTGTTAGAATGAGAAACATTGAAGGAAATAACAAACAAATGAAATCAACAACAGAAGTCAGTCGTGCATTTGTGGTTACAGCAGCAATTGACCTCACCACGTTACAGATTATAGCTACCTGCGTGTCATCCGAGTCCAAGAAAATCAACAATGTGGAATGGCTTACTTGGATAATTGATCATCATACAGAAAGAAGGGAATAAGAACAGTCCCTTATACCGATGTGGTTTCCATAGACACGTGTGTCAAGCTTTCGTCCCTGTGCAATACGATGAAAAGTGTTAGAATGAGAAACATCGAAGGAAATAACAAACAAATGAAATCAACATTAGAAGTCAGTCGTGCATTTGTGGTTAAAGCAGCAATTGACCTTACCACGTGGGAGATTATAGCTACCTGCGTGACATCCGAGTCCAAGAAAATCAACAATGTGGAATGGCTTACTTGGATAATTGATCATTATACAGAAAGAATGAAGTAAGAACAGTTCCTTATACCAAAGTGGTTTCCTTAGACACGTGTGTCAAGCTTTCGTCCCTGTGCAATACGATGAAAAGTGTTAGAATGAGAAACATTGAAGATAATAACAAACGAATGAAATCAACAACAGAAGTCAGTCGTGCATTTGTGGTTACAGCAGCAATTGACCTTACCACGTGGGAGATTATAGCTACCTGCGTGACATCCGAGTCCAAGATAATCAACAATGTGGAATGGCCTACTTGGATAATTGTTGATTAAACAAAAAAAAGAGAATAAGAACATTCCCTTCTACCAAAGTGGTTTCTTTAGACACGTGTGTCAAGCTTTCGTCCCTTTGCAATACGATGAGAAGTGTTAGAATGAGAAACATTGAAGGAAATAACAAACAAATGAAATCAACATTAGAAGTCAGTCGTGCATTTGTGGTTACAGCAGCAATTGACCTTACCACGTGGGAGATAATAGCTACCTGCGTGACATCCGAGTCCAAGAAAATCAACAATGTGGAATGGCTTACTTGGATAATTGATCATTATACAGAAAGAAGGGAATAAGAACAGTCCCTTATACCAATGTGGTTTCCTTAGACACGCGTGTCAAGCTTTCGTCCCTGTGCAATACGATGAGAAGTGTTAGAATGAGAAACATTGAAGGAAATAACAAACAAATCAAATCAACAACAGAAGTCAGTCGTGCATTTGTGATTACAGCAGCAATTGACCTTACCACGTGGGAGATTATAGCTACCTGCGTGACATCCGAGTCCAAGAAAATCAACAATGTGGAATGGCTTACTTGGATAATTGTTCATTAAACAAAAAGAAGGGAATGAGAACAGTCCCTTATACCAAAGTGGTTTCCTTAGACACGCGTGTCAAGCTTTCGTCCCTGTGCAATACGATGAAAAGTGTAAGAATGAGAAACATAAAAGGAAATAACAAACAAATGAAATCAACAACAGAAGTCAGTCGTGCATTTGTGGTTACAGCAGCAATTGACCTTACCACGTGGGAGATTATAGCTACCTGCGTGACATCCGAGTCCAAGAAAATCAACAATGTGGAATGGCTTACTTGGATAATTGTTCATTAAACAAAACGAAGGGAATAAGAACAGTCCCTTATACCAATGTGGTTTCCATAGACACGTGTGTCAAGCTTTCGTCCCTGTGCAATACGATGAGAAGTGTTAGAATGAGAAACATTGAAGGAAATAACAAACAAATCAAATCAACAACAGAAGTCAGTCGTGCATTTGTGATTACAGCAGCAATTGACCTTACCACGTGGGAGATTATAGCTACCTGCGTGACATCCGAGTCCAAGAAAATCAACAATGTGGAATGGCTTACTTGGAGAATTGTTGATTGAACAAAACGAAGGGAATGAGAACAGTCCCTTATACCAAAGTGGTTTCCTTAGACACGCGTGTCAAGCTTTCGTCTCTGTGCAATACGATGAAAAGTGTTAGAATGAGAAACATTGAAGAAAATAACAAACGAATGAAATCAACAACAGAAGTCAGTCGTGCATTTGTGGTTACAGCAGCGATTGACCTTACCACGTGGGAGATTACAGCTACCTGCGTGACATCCGAGTCCAAGAAAATGAACAATGTGGAACGGCTTACTTGGATAATTGTTCATTAAACAAAAAGAAGGGAATAAGTACAGTCCCTTATACCAAAGTGGTTTCCTCAGACACGTGTGTCAAGCTTTCGTCCCTGTGCAAAACGATGAAAAATGTTAGAATGAGAAACATAAGGGGAAATAACAAACAAATGAAATCAACAACAGATGTCAGTCGTGCATTAGTGGTTACAGCAGCAATTGACCTTACCACGTAAAAGATAATAGCTACCTGCGTGTCATCCGAGTCCAAGAAAATCAACAATGTGGAATGGCTTACTTGGATAATTGATCATTATACAGAAAGAAGGGAATAAGAACAGTCCCTTATACCAATGTGGTTTCCTTAGACACGCGTGTCAAGCTTTCGTCCCTGTGCAATACGATGAGAAGTGTTAGAATGAGAAACATTGAAGGAAATAACAAACAAATCAAATCAACAACAGAAGTCAGTCGTGCATTTCTGATTACAGCAGCAATTGACCTTACCACGTAAAAGATAATGGCTACCTGCGTGTCATCCGAGTCCAAGAAAATCAACAATGTGGAATGGCTCACTTGGATAATTGATCATTATACAGAAAGAAGGGAATAAGAAGAGTCCCTTATACCAATGTGGTTTCCTTAGACACGCGTGTCAAGCTTTCGTTCCTGTGCAATACGATGAAAAGTGTTAGAATGAGAAACATAGAACGAAATAACAAACAAATGAAATCAACAACAGAAGTCAGTCGTGCATTTGTGGTTACAGCAGCAATTGACCTTACCACGTGGGAGATTATAGCTACCTGCGTGACATCCGAGTCCAAGAAAATCAACAATGTGGAATGGCTTACTTGGATAATTGTTCATTAAACAAAACGAAGGGAATAAGAACAGTCCCTTATACCAAAGTGGTTTCCTTAGACACGCGTGTCAAGCTTTCGTCCCTGTGCAATACGATGAAAAGTGTAAGAATGAGAAACATACAGGGAAATAACAAACAAATGAAATCAACTACAGAAGTCAGTCGTGCATTTGTGGTAACAGCAGCAATTGACCTTACCACGTGGGAGATTAAAGCTACCTGCGTGACATTCGAGTCCAAGAAAATCAACAATGTGGAATGGCTTACTTGGATAATTGTTGATTGAGCAAAACGAAGGGAATGAGAACAGTCCCTTATACCAATGTGGTTTCCATAGACACGTGTGTCAAGCTTTCGTCCCTGTGCAATACGATGAGAAGTGTTAGAATGAGAAACATTGAAGGAAATAACAAACAAATCAAATCAACAACAGAAGTCAGTCGTGCATTTGTGATTACAGCAGCAATTGACCTTACCACGTGGGAGATTATAGCTACCTGCGTGACATCCGAGTCCAAGAAAATCAACAATGTGGAATGGCTTACTTGGATAATTGATCATTATACAGAAAGAATGAAGTAAGAACAGTCCCTTATACCAATGTGGTTTCCATAGACACGTGTGTCAAGCTTTCGTCCCTGTGAATTACGATGAAAAGTGTTAGAATGAGAAACATTGAAGAAAATAACAAACGAATGAAATCAACAACAGAAGTCAGTCGTGCATTTGTGGTTACAGCAGCAATTGACCTCACCACGTTACAGATTATAGCTACCTGCGTGTCATCCGAGTCCAAGAAAATCAACAATGTGGAATGGCTTACTTGGATAATTGATCATCATACAGAAAGAAGGGAATAAGAACAGTCCCTTATACCGATGTGGTTTCCATAGACACGTGTGTCAAGCTTTCGTCCCTGTGCAATACGATGAAAAGTGTTAGAATGAGAAACATTGAAGGAAATAACAAACAAATGAAATCAACATTAGAAGTCAGTCGTGCATTTGTGGTTAAAGCAGCAATTGACCTTACCACGTGGGAGATTATAGCTACCTGCGTGACATCCGAGTCCAAGAAAATCAACAATGTGGAATGGCTTACTTGGATAATTGATCATTATACAGAAAGAATGAAGTAAGAACAGTTCCTTATACCAAAGTGGTTTCCTTAGACACGTGTGTCAAGCTTTCGTCCCTGTGCAATACGATGAAAAGTGTTAGAATGAGAAACATTGAAGAAAATAACAAACGAATGAAATCAACAACAGAAGTCAGTCGTGCATTTGTGGTTACAGCAGCAATTGACCTTACCACGTGGGAGATTATAGCTACCTGCGTGACATCCGAGTCCAAGAAAATCAACAATGTGGAATGGCTTATTTGGATAATTGTTCATTAAACAAAAAGAAGGGAATAAGAACAGTCCCTTATACCAAA
Organism: Harmonia axyridis; assembly: GCF_914767665.1. Classification (NCBI taxonomy): domain Eukaryota; kingdom Metazoa; phylum Arthropoda; class Insecta; order Coleoptera; family Coccinellidae; genus Harmonia; species Harmonia axyridis. The sequence continues at coordinate 43,437,628 of NC_059502.1, read as the reverse complement.
GTGGTTTCCTTAGACACGCGTGTCAAGCTTTCGTCTCTGTGCAATACGATGAAAAGTGTAAGAATGAGAAACATTGAAGAGAATAACAAACGAATGAAATCAACAACAGAAGTCAGTCGTGCATTTGTGGTTACAGCAGCGATTGACCTTACCACGTGGGAGATTACAGCTACCTGCGTGATATCCGAGTCCAAGAAAATGAACAATGTGGAACGGCTTACTTGGATAATTGTTCATTAAACAAAAAGAAGGGAATAAGTACAGTCCCTTATACCAAAGTGGTTTCCTCAGACACGTGTGTCAAGCTTTCGTCCCTGTGCAATACGATGAGAAATGTTAGAATGAGAAACATAAGGGGAAATAACAAACAAATGAAATCAACAACAGAAGTCAGTCGTGCATTTGTGGTTACAGCAGCAATTGACCTTACCACGTAAAAGATAATAGCTACCTGCGTGTCATCCGAGTCCAAGAAAATCAACAATGTGGAATGGCTCACTTGGATAATTGATCATTATACAGAAAGAAGGGAATAAGAACAGTCCCTTATACCAAAGTGGTTTCCTTAAACACGCGTGTCAAGCTTTCGTCTCTATGCAATACGATGAAAAGTGTTAGAATGAGAAACATTGAAGAAAATAACAAACGAATGAAATCAACAACAGAAGTCAGTCGTGCATTTGTGGTTACAGCAGCAATTGACCTTACCACGTGGGAGATTAAAGCTACCTGCGTGACATTCGAGTCCAAGAATATCAACAATGTGGAATGGCTTACTTGGAGAATTGTTGATTGAACAAAACGAAGGGAATGAGAACAGTCCCTTATACCAAAGTGGTTTCCTTAGACACGCGTGTCAAGCTTTCGTCCCTGTGCAATACGATGAAAAGTGTAAGAATGAGAAACATAGAAGGAAATAACAAACAAATGAAATCAACAACAGAAGTCAGTCGTGCATTTGTGGTTACAGCAGCAATTGACCTTACCACGTAAAAGATAATAGCTACCTGCGTGTCATCCGAGTCCAAGAAAATCAACAATGTGGAATGGCTTACTTGGATAATTGATCATTATACAGAAAGAAGGGAATAAGAACAGTCCCTTATACCAATGTGGTTTCCATAGACACGTGTTTCAAGCTTTCGTCCCTGTGCAATACGATGAGAAGTGTTAGAATGAGAAACATTGAAGGAAATAACAAACAAATCAAATCAACAACAGAAGTCAGTCGTGCATTTGTGATTACAGCAGCAATTGACCTTACCACGTGGGAGATTATAGCTACCTGCGTGACATCCGAGTCCAAGAAAATCAACAATGTGGAATGGCTCACTTGGATAATTGATCATTATACAGAAAGAATGAAGTAAGAACAGTCCCTTATACCAATGTGGTTTCCATAGACACGTGTGTCAAGCTTTCGTCCGTGTGCATTACGATGAAAAGTGTTAGAATGAGAAACATTGAAGAAAATAACAAACGAATGAAATCAACAACAGAAGTCAGTCGTGCATTTGTGGTTACAGCAGCAATTGACCTTACCACGTGGGAGATTATAGCTACCTGCGTGACATCCGAGTCCAAGAAAATCAACAATGTGGAACGGCTTACTTGGATAATTGTTCATTAAACAAAAAGAATTGAATAAGAACAGTCCCTTATACCAAAGTCGTATCCTTAGACAGGTGTGTCAAGCTTTCGTCCCTGTGCAATACGATGAAAAGTGTTAGAATGAGAAACATTGAAGAAAATAACAAACGAATGAAATCAACAACAGAAGTCAGTCGTGCATTTGTGGTTACAGCAGCAATTGACCTTACCACGTAAAAGATAATAGCTACCTGCGTGTCATCCGAGTCCAAGAAAATCTACAATGTGGAATGGCTCACTTGGATAATTGATCATTATACAGAAAGAAGGGAATAAGAACAGTCCCTTATACCAAAGTGGTTTCCTTAGACACGCGTGTCAAGCTTTCGTCTCTGTGCAATACGATGAAAAGTGTTAGAATGAGAAACATTGAAGAAAATAACAAACGAATGAAATCAACAACAGAAGTCAGTCGTGCATTTGTGGTTACAGCAGCAATTGACCTTACCACGTGGGAGATTAGAGCTACCTGCGTGACATTCGAGTCCAAGAAAATCAACAATGTGGAATGGCTTACTTGGAGAATTGTTGATTGAACAAAACGAAGGGAATGAGAACAGTCCCTTATACCAAAGTGGTTTCCTTAGACACGCGTGTCAAGCTTTCGTCCCTGTGCAATACGATGAAAAGTGTAAGAATGAGAAACATAGAAGGAAATAACAAACAAATGAAATCAACAACAGAAGTCAGTCGTGCATTTGTGGTTACAGCAGCAATTGACCTTACCACGTAAAAGATAATAGCTACCTGCGTGTCATCCGAGTCCAAGAAAATCAACAATGTGGAATGGCTTACTTGGATAATTGATCATTATACAGAAAGAAGGGAATAAGAACAGTCCCTTATACCGATGTGGTTTCCATAGACACGTGTGTCAAGCTTTCGTCCCTGTGCAATACGATGAAAAGTGTTAGAATGAGAAACATTGAAGGAAATAACAAACAAATGAAATCAACATTAGAAGTCAGTCGTGCATTGGTGGTTAAAGCAGCAATTGACCTTACCACGTGGGAGATTATAGCTACCTGCGTGACATCCGAGTCCAAGAAAATCAACAATGTGGAATGGCTTATTTGGATAATTGATCATTATACAGAAAGAATGAAGTAAGAACAGTTCCTTATACCAAAGTGGTTTCCTTAGACACGTGTGTCAAGCTTTCGTCCCTGTGCAATACGATGAAAAGTGTTAGAATGAGAAACATTGAAGAAAATAACAAACGAATGAAATCAACAACAGAAGTCAGTCGTGCATTTGTGGTTCAGCAGCAATTGACCTTACCACGTGGGAGATTATAGCTACCTGCGTGACATCCGAGTCCAAGAAAATCAACAATGTGGAATGGCTTATTTGGATAATTGTTCATTAAACAAAAAGAAGGGAATAAGAACAGTCCCTTATACCAAAGTGGTTTCCTTAGACACGCGTGTCAAGCTTTCGTCTCTGTGCAATACGATGAAAAGTGTAAGAATGAGAAACATTGAAGAAAATAACAAACGAATGAAATCAACAACAGAAGTCAGTCGTGCATTTGTGGTTACAGCAGCAATTGACCTTACCACGTGGGAGATTATAGCTACCTGCGTGACATCCGAGTCCAAGAAAATCAACAATGTGGAATGGCCTACTTGGATAATTGTTCATTAAACAAAAAGAAGGGAATAAGTACAGTCCCTTATACCAAAGTGGTTTCCTCAGACACGTGTGTCAAGCTTTCGTCCCTGTGCAATACGATGAAAAATGTTAGAATGAGAAACATAAGGGGAAATAACAAACAAATGAAATCAACAACAGATGTCAGTCGTGCATTTGTGGTTACAGCAGCAATTGACCTTACCACGTAAAAGATAATAGCTACCTGCGTGTCATCCGAGTCCAAGAAAATCAACAATGTGGAATGGCTCACTTGGATAATTGATCATTATACAGAAAGAAGGGAATAAGAACAGTCCCTTATACCAATGTGGTTTCCTTAGACACGCGTGTCAAGCTTTCGTCCCTGTGCAATACGACGAAAAGTGTAAGAATGAGAAACATTGAAGGAAATAACAAACAAATGAAATCAACATTAGAAGTCAGTCGTGCATTTGTGGTTACAGCAGCAATTGACCTTACCACGTGGGAGATTATAGCTACCTGCGTGACATCCGAGTCCAAGAAAATCAACAATGTGGAATGGCTTACTTGGATAATTGATCAATATACAGAAAGAATGAAGTAAGAACAGTCCCTTATACGAATGTGGTTTCCATAGACACGTGTGTCAAGCTTTCGTCCCTGTGCAATACGATGAAAAGTGTTAGAATGAGAAACATTGAAGAAAATAACAAACGAATGAAATCAACAACAGAAGTCAGTCGTGCATTTGTGGTTACAGCAGCAATTGACCTTACCACGTGGGAGATTATAGCTACCTGCGTGACATCCGAGTCCAAGAAAATCAACAATGTGGAACGGCTTACTTGGATAATTGTTTATTAAACAAAAAGAATTGAATAAGAACAGTCCCTTATACCAAAGTGGTCTCCTTAGACACGCGTGTCATGCTTTCGTCCCTGTGCAATACGATGAAAAGTGTTAGAATGAGAAACATAGAAGGAAATAACAAACAAATGAAATCAACAACAGAAGTCAGTCGTGCATTTGTGGTTACAGCAGCAATTGACCTTACCACGTGGGAGATTATAGCTACCTGCGTGACATCCGAGTCCAAGATAATCAACAATGTGGAATGGCTTACTTGGATAATTGTTCATTAAACAAAAAGAAGGGAATAAGAACAGTCCCTTATACCAAAGTGGTTTCCTTAGACACCTGTGTCAAGCTTTCGTTCCTGTGCAATACGATGGAAAGTGTTAGAATGAGAAACATAGAAGGAAATAACAAACAAATGAAATCAACAACAGAAGTCAGTCGTGCATTTGTGGTTACAGCAGCAATTGACCTTACCACGTGGGAGATTATAGCTACCTGCGTGACATCCGAGTCCAAGAAAATCAACAATGTGGAATGGCTTACTTGGATAATTGTTCATTAAAAAAAACGAAGGGAACAAGAACAGTCCCTTATACCAAAGTGGTTTCCTTAGACACGCGTGTCAAGCTTTCGTCCCTGTGCAATACGATGAAAAGTGTTAGAATGAGAAACATAGAAGGAAATAACAAACAAATGAAATCAACAACAGAAGTCAGTCGTGCATTTGTGGTTACAGCAGCAATTGACCTTACCACGTGGGAGATTATAGCTACCTGCGTGACATCCGAGTCCAAGATAATCAACAATGTGGAATGGCTTACTTGGATAATTGTTCATTAAACAAAAAGAAGGGAATAAGAACAGTCCCTTATACCAAAGTGGTTTCCTTAGACACCTGTGTCAAGCTTTCGTTCCTGTGCAATACGATGAAAAGTGTTAGAATGAGAAACATAGAAGGAAATAACAAACAAATGAAATCAACAACAGAAGTCAGTCGTGCATTTGTGGTTACAGCAGCAATTGACCTTACCACGTGGGAGATTATAGCTACCTGCGTGACATCCGAGTCCAAGAAAATCAACAATGTGGAATGGCTTACTTGGATAATTGTTCATTAAACAAAAAGAAGGGAATAAGAACAGTCCCTCATACCAAAGTGGTTTCCTTAGACACCTGTGTCAAGCTTTCGTTCCTGTGCAACTCAGTTGCGAGAGAGTGTGACATTCACTTTGATTCGTTGGCGTGTATTGTCGATAAATATGTAACGGGGTTAGATTGAATGTATATGATTGTATTTTTTTTTATATTTTTGGTATACGGTTATCTTCTTGCTCTTGAGATATTATATTGGTTATCAGTGTTGATTTTTGATGTGTCATGTATTGAAGCTAATTTAGATTATTGTGAATCGATATTGTCGGTTCATTTCTGTATTTTTTATGTTTTTTTTCATCTCATTTTGCACTGTAGCTTGGTTTTTTTATTACTTGGTTAATTATTTTCTGTAATTGGGTGTTTACCTGTTGAAAATAAAGATCTTATTATTATTATTATTATTATATAATACGATGAAAAGTGTTAGAATGAGAAACATAGAAGGAAATAACAAACAAATGAAATCAACAACAGAAGTCAGTCGTGCATTTGTGGTTACAGCAGCAATTGACCTTACCACGTGGGAGATTATAGCTACCTGCGTGACATCCGAGTCCAAGAAAATCAACAATGTGGAATGGCTTACTTGGATAATTGTTCATTAAACAAAACGAAGGGAATAAGAACAGTCCCTTATACCAAAGTGGTTTCTTTAGACACGCGTGTCAAGCTTTCGTCCCTGTGCAATACGATGAAAAGTGTTAGAATGAGAAACATTGAAGGAAATAACAAACAAATGAAATCAACATTAGAAGTCAGTCGTGCATTTGTGGTTACAGCAGCAATTGACCTTACCACGTGGGAGATTATAGCTACCTGCGTGACATCCGAGTCCAAGATAATCAACAATGTGGAATGGCTTACTTGGATAATTGTTCATTAAACAAAAAGAAGGGGATAAGAACAGTCTCTTATACCAAAGTGGTTTCCTTAGACACCTGTTTCAAGCTTTCGTTCCTGTGCAATACGATGAAAAGTGTTAGAATGAGAAACATAGAAGGAAATAACAAACAAATGAAATCAAAACAGAAGTCAGTCGTGCATTGGTGGTTACAGCAGCAATTGACCTTACCACGTGGGAGATTATAGCTACCTGCGTGACATCCAAGTCCAAGAAAATCAACAATGTGGAATGGCTTACTTGGATAATTGTTCATTAAACAAAAAGAAGGGAATAAGAACAGTCCCTCATACCAAAGTGGTTTCCTTAGACACCTGTGTCAAGCTTTCGTTCCTGTGCAATACGATGAAAAGTGTTAGAATGAGAAACATAGAAGGAAATAACAAACAAATGAAATCAACAACAGAAGTCAGTCGTGCATTTGTGGTTACAGCAGCAATTGACCTTACCACGTGGGAGATTATAGCTACCTGCGTGACATCCGAGTCCAAGAAAATCAACAATGTGGAATGGCTTACTTGGATAATTGTTCATTAAACAAAACGAAGGGAATAAGAACAGTCCCTTATACCAAAGTGGTTTCCTTAGACACGCGTGTCAAGCTTTCGTCCCTGTGCAATAAGATGAAAAGTGTTAGAATGAGAAACATTGAAGGAAATAACAAACAAATGAAATCAACATTAGAAGTCAGTCGTGCATTTGTGGTTACAGCAGCAATTGACCTTACCACGTGGGAGATTATAGCTACCTGCGTGACATCCGAGTCCAAGATAATCAACAATGTGGAATGGCCTACTTGGATAATTGTTGATTAAACAAAAAAAAGAGAATAAGAACAGTCCCTTATACCAAAGTGGTTTCCTTAGACACCTGTGTCAAGCTTTCGTTCCTGTGCAATACGATGTAAAGTGTTAGAATGAGAATCATTGAAGAAAATAACAAACGAATGAAATCAACAACAGAAGTCAGTCGTGCATTCGTGGTTACAGCAGCAATTGACCTTACCACGTGGGAGATTACAGCTACCTGCGTGACATCCGAGCCCAAGAAAATCAACAATGTGGAACGGCTTACTTGGATAATTGTTCATTAAACAAAAAGAAGGGAATAAGAACAGTCCCTTATACCAAAGTGGTTTCCTTAGACACGCGTGTCAAGCTTTCGTCCCTGTGCAATACGATGAAAAGTGTTAGAATGAGAAACAGAGAAGGAAATAACGAACAAATGAAATCAACAACAGAAGTCAGTCGTGTATTTGTGGTTACAGCAGCAATTGACCTCACCACGTGGGAGATTATAGCTACCTGCGTGACATCCGAGTCCAAGATAATCAACAATGTGGAATGGCCTACTTGGATAATTGTTGATTAAACAAAAAAAAGAGAATAAGAACAGTCCCTTATACCAAAGTGGTTTCCTTAGACACGTGTATCAAGCTTTCGTCCCTGTGCAATACGATGAAAAGTGTTAGAATGAGAAACAGAGAAGGAAATAACGAACAAATGAAATCAACAACAGAAGTCAGTCGTGCATTTGTGGTTACAGCAGCAATTGACCTTACCACGTGGGAGATTATAGCTACCTGCGTGACATTCGAGTCCAAGAAAATCAACAATGTGGAATGGCTTACTTGGATAATTGTTGATTGAACAAAATGAAGGGAATAAGAACAGTCCCTCATACCAAAGTGGTTTCCTTAGACACGTGTGTCAAGCTTTCGTCCCTGTGCAATACGATGAGAAGTGTTAGAATGAGAAACATTGAAGGAAATAACAAACAAATGAAATCAACATTAGAAGTCAGTCGTGCATTTGTGGTTACAGCAGCAATTGACCTTACCACGTGGGAGATTATAGCTACCTGCGTGACATCCGAGTCCAAGAAAATCAACAATGTGGAATGGCCTACTTGGATAATTGTTGATTAAACAAAAAAAAATAAGAACAGTCCCTTATACCAAAGTGGTTTCCTTAGACACGTGTGTCAAGCTTTCGTCCCTGTGCAATACGATGAAAAGTGTTAGAATGAGAAACATAGAAGGAAATAACAAACAAATGAAATCAACAACAGAAGTCAGTCGTGCATTTGTGGTTACAGCAGCAATTGACCTTACCACGTGGGAGCTTATAGCTACCTGCGTGACATCCGAGTCCAAGAAAATCAACAATGTGGAATGGCTTACTTGGATAATTGTTGATTGAACAAAAAGAAGGGAATAAGAAAAGTCCCTCATACCAAAGTGGTTTTCTTAGACACGTGTGTCAAGCTTTCGTCCCTGTGCAATACGATGAAAAGTGTTATAATGAGAAACATTGAAGGAAATAACAAACAAATGAAATCAACAACAGAAGTCAGTCGTGCATTTGTGATTTCAGCAGCAATTGACCTTACCACGTGGGAGATTATAGCTACCTGCGTGACATCCGAGTCCAAGAAAATCAACAATGTGGAATGACTTACTTGGATAATTGATCATTATACAAAAAGAATGAAGTAAGAACAGTCCCTTATACGAATGTGGTTTCCATAGACACGTGTGTCAAGCTTTCGTCCCTGTGCAATACGATGAAAAGTGTAAGAATGAGAAACATAGAAGGAAAAAACAAACAAATGAAATCAACAACAGAAGTCAGTCGTGCATTTGTGGTTACAGCAGCAATTGACCTTACCACGTGGGAGATTCTAGCTACCTTCGTGACATCCGAGTCCAAGAAAATCAACAATGTGGAATGGCTTACTTGGATAATTGTTCATTAAACAAAAAGAAGGGAATAAGAACAGTCCCTTATACCAAAGTGGTTTCCTTAGACACGCGTGTCAAGCTTTCGTCCCTGTGCAATACGATGGGAAGTGTTAGAATGAGAAACATTGAAGGAAATAACAAACAAATGAAATCAACAACAGAAGTCAGCCGTCCAATTGTGGTTACAGCAGCAATTGACCTTACCACATTGGAGATTATAGCTAGCTGCGTGACATCCTAGTCCAAGAAAATCAACAATGTGGAATGACTTACTTGGATAATTGATCATTTTACAGAAAGAAGGGAATAAGAACAGTCCCTTATACCAATGTGGTTTCCATAGACACGTGTGTCAAGCTTTCGTCCCTGTGCAATACGATGAGAAGTGTTAGAATGAGAAACATTGAAAGAAATAACAAACAAATGAAATCAACAACAGAAGTCAGCCGTCCAATTGTGGTTACAGCAGCAATTGACCTTACCACATTGGAGATTATAGCTAGCTGCGTGACATCCTAGTCCAAGAAAATCAACAATGTAGAATGGCTTACTTGGATAATTGTTGATTAAACAAAAAGAAGGGAATAAGAACAGTCCCTCATAGATACAATTGAATTGTAATTATTCATTTCATAGTAGAAACTGGTATTCGTCCAAAGAAACATGAATAGAATTGGGATTTTATAAATAAAAAAATATAAAAATTGAATATAAGATTCTAACATATGAATTTAGCAATAAAGAGTTCTATAATAACAATATAAGATTCCACATTCGAAATTTAATGCCGTCTTTTCAATCGATTGCAGAGTTTATTCATTTGAAACCTTGCTTTCATATTTCATATGCATTGTCATTTCTAGACATTACTCTATTTCATTGGTCAATTATTGTTTGATTCTGAATTGCGAAACGACGAATTTTTCTATTCTTTTAAATCTGAGGTCTAAAAATGTAAAAGAATTGAATAGACTTGACCAATCCTTATTCAGAAGCAAATTCTAGAGGTTTTAGGCATTTACATTAGTGAATGGTGGAACATCCAAAATGTTACCAAATCGAGGCCTATGCCATTGAATAGTTGGTATCCCAGACAATCGAAACTACTAGCGTACACCAGATGTAAATTACAAGCACAGACCTTTAACTGTAGTAAGAGAGAAATTCAATATATTCTGAGTTCACATGTCTAATATCCAGGATAATAAAATTTAAAGAAATCCAATCTGACCTTGGACAGAACTTTTTTTTGAGTAATTATTCAACTAAGTTTTGATTTTCAAGTGAATTAGAGGACCAATAGAAAAAAGAAATTTTATAGTAGTCAGAGACGAGAATTCTCCAAAAAAATTGTTCTGACCCAGGAAAAGGAATAATAGGTTATAAAACGGAAATTAATGAGTGTTTTGTTTTGGGTCATTATAGATATAGGTTAATTCAGAGTTCATGACTGGTATATTTGTGATTTTTGTGAAACAAAAAAAAATTACATGATTCGAGTGCATGAAGTACGATCTTCCAAAATATCCTCATTTATCTAGGTTACAGAAGTAGGAGAACGTAGCGCCGCTGAACACAGGGGGAAATTATAAAGTTTGGTCAAGTTTTTTTTTATTACATTGAGCGAAATTCACCTGATTTCAAGAGCAAAGAAAAAGGAATAAAGAGTCCAAAGTCCTGAAATAGCTAATACTGTTTATGGTTGATTGGAATTTTCACGAAGACGATCTTTTTTTCCTTCTGAGATAGTAGTTCTTGCAAAAATTTAATTTAAGTTTTAGGAAAAGAAATCTCTTCAAAAAAAAACAAACAAAATTTTACATTTATACAAAGTTCGTTTATTAAAATATAATATTTATTTTTTATATACATATACATATATATATAACATTGTAAAGTCAATTTATCATATTCTCCCGAAATACAATACATGGCATTACTCATGAAACAACAGAAAAATATTACAATGTTCAGCATCCTTAAATCTAATCTGTACAAATTAACAACTATGTCAATGAATCTTTACACTTCACACCGTATCACTCCTTCGATAAAATAATAAATAAGGAACTCTATCTCCTTGACGTTTAAGAACATCTTCTTCCGTAACTCTGTTTATTTTAGAGTCATCAAACCTCAACTATGTATTATACCCCGAATGGAAAGTATCTGCTATATAATGCCCATGGCTGGCCTCCTTTCCTACATGGTATACTACAGATATTAATTTATATTGTCTCTCCGCTGAAGTATTCGTCCTTCCAGATAATATTTTAGAATCAATCTGCAGATTGATGGGAAATTCTATAGTCTTCATTATTTTAGTGCAGCCATTCATTCTGTATTCGAAGCATTTCAAATGTAATACTAAAACTACAGGCAACTTCTCTATCATCACTTGCTGCCATGCTTCAACCGTTTCTTTCGTTTTCGATGATGTCAGACCCTTTAGTTTGTTCTTGGTTGTAAGGCCTTCTAAAGCTTCAGCTATGTTATTTGCTTTCTTAATATTTAATGGCAATGTTAGGAATGGTTCAATATTTTCTGGAATTTCGTCTCCGGTTTTATGGATTCTTGAACAGAGAAGTCCTCCGAATATATCACTAATCGGTGTCTTGTCCATTTGTATTTCTCTTGTTACATTCCCTTCGTTCCTAGGACCAATAACTTTCCAATCATCCACATCTATTTTCACTTCTTTTTTAGCTGCTTGAATATTTTCGTCATGGCTAATCACTTTCATTATTCCCATCATTTCATCATTGAGTCCATTCAACAGAAGGCCCAAGATTTCTTCGGCGTCTTCTTGTCGGCCTTCAACAAGGAAAGAATCGCTACGTGTTCCGTTTAGCATCGTATAAAACGATGAGGCCTCAAACGAATTGCCATTGTCTATATTGACGAAAGTTTGCTTCTTGTTTTTCTTTTTTGAACGTGACTTGCGTCTTCCATTGGGCAGATTATCGAAGTTATTCATAAATTTACACCTGGAATAGTTGAATAATGAAAATACATATATAAAATTGTTATTCAATCAAAGTTGCAAATTATATTTATTTATACTTACATATTTTCACTCATTGTTATTGATTTCAGTGCATTATTGTGAGTGAAGTTCTCTGATAGCCATTTGAGGAGATTACAAAGTGGTGGGCAAGCAAGTGAGGCTTGTAATATTGAGTTTATATAACGAAAGTTACTTTTGTTTCGTAAACCCCTGGGTTTAAAACTGGTTTGGGTCCCATCAAGTTTATAGTTCTTGAGAAATTCTGAAAATTTAAAAATATTACTAACCATGATAGAAACTTGAATTTTCACTGATATCTGTAGGTGAAAACCAAAGCATTCCACTTTTCATCGAGTAAAATGGGTTCAACTAAGTAAAATAATTATCTACTGTAGATGTAAGCAAATTGTTAGTTGAAAGTTAGATAAATATATAAAAAAAGATATGGTTTTGAACTCACCTCCTAACATATGAGTGGCTGAATCTATTTTTTTGACTACTTTTGTATGTTTTAAAGATGTTACATGTGAATCATTAATTTTATTGTCTATTTTCTCATTCGATATTGTTTTAACATCTTTATCAAATAGACTAGCCCATGATTTTTTCCATACATTTACTGTGGGCTCCTCAATTTTAGATTCATTTTTATTCGAGATGCTACTTTCAATTTTTTCAATTGTCCTATTGGAAATTGTATCATTTTTGATTATCTCTGTATTATCTGTTGCATTAATTTCAACTGTTTTTACAGCTGAACTAGGGGGAGTTGAAGGTTTCGAATGTTTTCCTGTCATCTCATTCTGTATAAAAGGTTTTGTTATTGATAATCCATTGTAATTGATTACAGATTTTCTACACTCATTTTCTGAAAAAGTTGATATTAGTTGATTCATTATTATATTACATATTCATATTGACCATGAATAATTCTTTCAAGATCTCTATACTTACTTGCAGAAAATTTTTGTTTAACTCTACAGGGTAATTTGTATTCACTAGAATTGGTAAATAATATGTTATTAATAATACCTCTTCTTCTTCTAACTGAGTTAACTCCAAGAAATGTAGATTCTGAAAAAAAAAATAACAATATAATAGTGGAAATCATTTTGGAAATTATAATATTTCTGTATATAGTATATCCAAAGTCATTCGTGAGTGGAATTCGAATAATCATGAACTGCCAATCCCAACTCTGCTCACCGATTTTCCGTAGTCCCCATAGGTTAGGAGAAATTTGAAGTCGAAATTTTTGGAAAAAACCGTAAAAATTCAATCTCTCTATAAAAATCGTTATATCTCCTAAACTACTCGTCGCAGACCCCTCATATAAAAACTTTCGTGATCTACGTGAACAAATCAATAGAAAAAGAGGTATATTATCACCAAGAAGGAACTTTTAATTTTTTACAATTTTTTAAGGTCCGGGGTAAGGAAAATTCGAGAAAATTCAATCTCTCTACAAAAATCGTTATATCTCCTAAACTATTCGTCGCAGACCCCTCAAATAAAAACTTTCGTGATCTTCGTGAACAGATCAATAGAAAAAGAGGTATTTTATTACCAAGAAAAATCTTTTAATTTTTTACAATTTTTCAAGGTCCGGGGTAAGGAAAATTCGAGAAAATTCAATCTCTCTATAAAAATCGTTATATCTCCTAAACTATTCGTCGCAGACTCCTCAAATAAAAACTTTCGTGAACTACATGACCAGATCAATAGAAAAGAGGTATATTATTACCAAGAAGGAACTTTTAATTTTTTACAATTTTTTAAGGTCCGGGGTGAGGAAAATTCGAGAAAATTTTTCGACTCAAATATTGTCAGGCGAGAGTGGGATTCGAATAACCATGAACTGCCAATACCAACTCTGCTTACCGATTTTCCGTAGTCCCCATAGTTTAGGAGAAATTTGAATTCGAAATTTTTGGAAAAAACCGTAAAAATTCAATCTCTCTACAAAAATCGTTATATCTCCTAAACTATTCGTCGCAAACCCCTCAAATAGAAACTTTCGGTATCTACGTGACCAGATCAATAGAAAAAGAGTTATATTATTACCAAGAAGGAACATTTAATTTTTTACAATTTTTTAAGGTCCGGGGTAAAGAAAATTCGAGAAAATTTTTCGACTCAAATATTGTCAGGCGAGAGTGGGATTCGAATAACCATGAACTGCCAATACCAACTCTGCTCACCGATTTTCCGTAGTCCCCATAGTTTAGGAGAAATTTGAAGTCGAAATTTTTGGAAAAAACCTTGAAAATTCAATCTCTCTATAAAAATCGTTATCCTTCTTGGTAATAATATACCTCTTTTTCTATTGATCTGGTCACGTAGATCACGAAAGTTTTTATTTGAGGGGTTTGCGACGAATAGTTTAGGAGATATAACGATTTTTGTATAGAGATTGAATTTTTACGGTTTTTTCCAAAAATTTCGAATTCAAATTTCTCCTAAACTATGGGGACTACGGAAAATCGGTAAGCAGAGTTGGTATTGGCAGTTCATGGTTATTCGAATCCCACTCTCGCCTGACAATATATGAGTCGAAAAATTTTCTCGAATTTTCTCGAATTTTTCTTACCCCGGACCTTGAAAAATTGTAAAAAATTGAAAGTTCCTTCTTGGTAATAATATACCTCTTTTTCTATTGATCTGGTCATGTAGATCACGAAAGTTTTTATTTGAGGTGTCTGTGACGAATAGTTTAGGAGATATAACGATTTTTATAGAGAGATTGAATTTTCTCGAATTTTCCTTACCCCGGACCTTGAAAAATTGTAAAAAATCAAAAGATCTTTCTTGGTAATAAAATACCTCTTTTTCTATTGATCTGTTCACGTAGATCACGAAAGTTTTTATTTGAGGGGTCTGCGACGAATAGTTTAGGAGATATAACGATTTTTGTAGAGAGATTGAATTTTCTCGAATTTTCCTTACCCCGGACCTTAACAAATTGTAAAAAATTAAAAGTTCCTTCTTGGTAATTATATACCTCTTTTTCTATTGATCTGGTCACGTAGATCACGAAAGTTTTTATTTGAGGAGTCTGCGACGAATAGTTTAGGAGATATAACGATTTTTATAGAGAGATTGAATTTTCTCGAATTTTCCTTACCCCGGACCTTAACAAATTGTAAAAAATTGAAAGTTCCTTCTTGGTAATTATATACCTCTTTTTCTATTGATCTGGTCACGTAGATCACGAAAGTTTTTATTTGAGGAGTCTGCGACGAATAGTTTAGGAGATATAACGATTTTTATAGAGAGATTGAATTTTCTCGAATTTTCCTTACCCCGGACCTTAAAAAATTGTAAAAAATTAAAAGTTCCTTCTTGGTGATAATATACCTCTTTTTCTATTGATCTGTTCACGTAGATCACGAAAGTTTTTATATGAGGGGTCTGCGACGAATAGTTTAGGAGATATAACGATTTTTGTAGAGAGATTAAATTTTCTCGAATTTTCCTTACCCCGGACCTTAAAAAATTGTAAAAAATTAAAAGTTCCTTCTTGGTAATAATATACCTTTTTTTTCTATTGATCTGGTCACGTAGATCACGAAAGTTTTTATTTGAGGGGTTTGCGACGAATAGTTTAGGAGATATAACGATTTTTGTAGAGAGATTGAATTTTCACGGTTTTTTCCAAAAATTTCGAATTCAAATTTCTCCTAAACTATGGGGACTACGGAAAATCGGTAAGCAGAGTTGGTATTGGCAGTTCATGGTTATTCGAATCCCACTCTCGCCTGACAATATATGAGTCGAAAAATTTTCTCGAATTTTCTCGAATTTTTCTTACCCCGGACCTTGAAAAATTGTAAAAAATTGAAAGTTCCTTCTTGGTAATAATATACCTCTTTTTCTATTGATCTGGTCATGTAGATCACGAAAGTTTTTATTTGAGGAGTCTGCGACGAATAGTTTAGGAGATATAACGATTTTTATAGAGAGATTGAATTTTCTCGAATTTTCCTTACCCCGGACCTTAAAAAATTGTAAAAAATTAAAAGTTCCTTCTTGGTAATTATATACCTTTTTTTCTATTGATCTGGTCACGTAGATCACGAAAGTTTTTATTTGAGGAGTCTGCGACGAATAGTTTAGGAGATATAACGATTTTTATAGAGAGATTGAGTTTTCTCGAATTTTCCTTACCCCGGACCTTAAAAAATTGTGAAAAATTAAAAGTTCCTTCTTGGTGATAATATACCTCTTTTTCTATTGATCTGTTCATGTAGTTCACGAAGATCACGAAAGTTTTTATATGAGGGGTCTGCGACGAATAGTTTAGGAGATATAACGATTTTTGTAGAGAGATTGAATTTTCTCGAATTTTCCTTACCCCGGACCTTAAAAAATTGTAAAAAATTAAAAGTTCCTTCTTGGTGATAATATACCTCTTTTTCTATTGATCTGTTCACGTAGATCACGAAAGTTTTTATATGAGGGGTCTGCGACGAATAGTTTAGGAGATATAACGATTTTTATAGAGAGATTGAATTTTTACGGTTTTTTCCAAAAATTTCGACTTCAAATTTCTCCTAAACTATGGGGACTACGGAAAATCGGTGAGCAGAGTTGGTATTGGCAGTTCATGATTATTCGAATTCTACTCACGAATGACAATATTTGAGCCGAAGAATTTTCTCGAATTTTCTCGAATTTTCCTTACCCCGGACCTTAAAAAATTGTAAAAAATTAAAAGTTCCTTCTTGGTAATAATATACCTCTTTTTCTATTGATCTGGTCACGTAGATCACGAAAGTTTTTATTTGAGGGGTTTGCGACGAATAGTTTAGGAGATATAACGATTTTTGTAGAGAGATTGAATTTTTACGGTTTTTTCCAAAAATTTCGAATTCAAATTTCTCCTAAACCATGGGGACTACGGAAAATCGGTAAGCAGAGTTGGTATTGGCAGTTCATGGTTATTCGAATCCCACTGTCGCCTGACAATATTTGAGTCGAAAAATTTTCTCGAATTTTCCTTACCCCGGACCTTAAAAAATTGTAAAAAATTAAAAGTTCCTTCTTGGTAATAATAAACCTTTTATTTCTATTGATCTGGTCACGTAGATCACGAAAGTTTTTATTTGAGGGGTTTGCGACGAATAGTTTAGGAGATATAACGATTTTTGTAGAGAGATTGAATTTTTACGGTTTTTTCCAAAAATTTCGAATTCAAATTTCTCCTAAACTATGGGGACTACGGAAAATCGGTAAGCAGAGTTGGTATTGGCAGTTCATGGTTATTCGAATCCCACTCTCGCCTGACAATATATGAGTCGAAAAATTTTCTCGAATTTTCTCGAATTTTTCTTACCCCGGACCTTGAAAAATTGTAAAAAATTGAAAGTTCCTTCTTGGTAATAATATACCTCTTTTTCTATTGATCTGGTCATGTAGATCACGAAAGTTTTTATTTGAGGTGTCTGCGACGAATAGTTTAGGAGATATAACGATTTTTATAGAGAGATTGAATTTTCTCGAATTTTCCTTACCCCGGACCTTGAAAAATTGTAAAAAATCGAAAGATCTTTCTTGGTAATAAAATACCTCTTTTTCTATTGATCTGTTCACGTAGATCACGAAAGTTTTTATTTGAGGGGTCTGCGACGAATAGTTTAGGAGATATAACGATTTTTGTAGAGAGATTGAATTTTCTCGAATTTTCCTTACCCCGGACCTTGAAAAATTGGAAAAAATTAAAAGTTCCTTCTTGGTAATAATATACCTCTTTTTCTATTGATCTGGTCACGTAGATCACGAAAGTTTTTATTTGAGAGGTTTGCAACGAATAGTTTAGGAGATATAACGATTTTTGTAGAGAGATTGAATTTTTACGGTTTTTTTCAAAAATTTCGAATTCAAATTCCTCCTGAACTATGGGGACTACGGAAAATCGGTGAGCAGAGTTGGTATTGGCAGTTCATGGTTATTCGAATCCCACTCTCGCCTGACAATATTTGAGTCGAAAAATTTTCTCGAATTTTCTCGAATTTTTCTTATTCCGGACCTTAAAAAATTGTAAAAAATTGAAAGTTCCTTCTTGGTAATAATATACCTCTTTTTCTATTGATCTGGTCATGTAGATCACGAAAGTTTTTATTTGAGCAGTCCGCGACGAATAGTTTAGGATATATAACGATTGTTATAGAGAGATTGAATTTTCTCGAATTTTCCTTACCCCGGACCTTGAAAAATTGTAGAAAATCAAAAGATCTTTCTTGGTAATAAAATACCTCTTTTTCTATTGATCTGTTCACGTAGATCACGAAAGTTTTTATTTGAGGGGTCTGCGACGAATAGTTTAGGAGATATAACGATTTTTGTAGAGAGATTGAATTTTCTCGAATTTTCCTTACCCCGGACCTTAAAAAATTGTGAAAAATCAAAAGTTCCTTCTTGGTGATAATATACCTCTTTTTCTATTGATCTGTTCACGTAGTTCACGAAGATCACGAAAGTTTTTATTTGAGGGGTCTGCGACGAATAGTTTAGGAGATATAACGATTTTTGTAGAGAGATTGAATTTTCTCGAATTTTCCTTACCCCGGACCTTGAAAAATTGTAAAAAATTAAAAGTTCCTTCTTGGTAATAATATACCTCTTTTTCTATTGATCTGGTCACGTAGATCACGAAAGTTTTTATTTGAGGGGTATGCGACGAATAGCTTAGGAGATATAACGATTTTTGTAGTGAGATTGAATTTTTACGGTTTTTTCCAAAAATTTCGAATTCAAATTTCTCCTAAACTATGGGGACTACAGAAAATCGGTAAGCAGAGTTGGTGTTGGCAGTTCATGGTTATTCGAATCCCACTCTCGCCTGACAATATTTGAGTCGAAAAATTTTCTCGAATTTTCTCGAATTTTCCTTACCCCGGACCTTAAAAAATTGTAAAAAATTAAAAGTTCCTTCTTGGTAATAATATACCTCTTTTTCTATTGATCTGGTCATGAAGATCACGAAAGTTTTTATTTGAGGAGTCTGCGACGAATAGTTTAGGAGATATAACGATTTTTATAGAGAGATTGAATTTTCTCGAATTTTCCTTACCCCGGACCTTGAAAAATTGTAAAAAATTGAAAGATCTTTCTTGGTAATAAAATACCTCTTTTTCTATTGATCTGTTCACGTAGATCACGAAAGTTTTTATTTGAGGGGTCTGCGACGAAAAGTTTAGGAGATATAACGATTTTTGTAGAGAGATTGAATTTTCTCGAATTTTCCTTACCCCGGACCTTAAAAAATTGTAAAAAATTAAAAGTTCCTTCTTGGTGATAATATACCTCTTTTTCTATTGATGTGTTCACGTAGATCACGAAGGTTTTTATATGAGGGGTCTGCGACGAATAGTTTAGGAGATGTAACGATTTTTATAGAGAGATTGAATTTTTACGGTTTTTTCCAAAAATTTCGACTTCAAATTTCTCCTAAACTATGGGGACTACGGAAAATCGGTGAGCAGAGTTGGTATTGGCAGTTCATGGTTATTCGAATCCCACTCTCGCCTGACAATATTTGAGTCGAAAAATTTTCTCGAATTTTCTCGAATTTTTCTTACCCCGGACCTTAAAAAATTGTAAAAAATTGAAAGTTCCTTCTTGGTAATAATATACCTCTTTTTCTATTGATCTGGTCATGTAGATCATGAAAGTTTTTATTTGAGCAGTCTGCGACGAATAGTTTAGGAGATATAACGATTTTTATAGAGAGATTGAATTTTCTCGAATTTTCCTTACCCCGGACCTTGAAAAATTGTAAAAAATCAAAAGATCTTTCTTGGTAATAAAATACCCCTTTTTCTATTGATCTGTTCACGTAGATCCCGAAAGTTTTTATTTGAGGGGCCTGCGACGAATAGTTTAGGAGATATAACGATTTTTGTAGAGAGATTGAATTTTCTCGAATTTTCCTTACCCCGGACCTTAAAAAATTGTAAAAAATTAAAAGTTCCTTCTTGGTGATAATATACCTCTTTTTCTATTGATCTGTTCACGTAGTTCACGAAGATCACGAAAGTTTTTATTTGAGGGGTCTGCGACGAATAGTTTAGGAGATATAACGATTTTTGTAGAGAGATTGAATTTTCTCGAATTTTCCTTACCCCGGACCTTAAAAAATTGTAAAAAATTAAAAGTTCCTTCTAGGTGATAATATACCTCTTTTTCTATTGATCTGTTCACGTAGATCACGAAAGTTTTTATATGAGGTGTCTGCGACGAATAGTTTAGGAGATATAACGATTTTTATAGAGAGATTGAATTTTTACGGTTTTTTCCAAAAATTTCGACTTCAAATTTCTCCTAAACTATGGGGACTACGAAAAATCGGTGAGCAGAGTTGGTATTGGCAGTTCATGGTTATTCGAATCCCACTCTCGCCTGACAATATTTGAGTCGAAAAATTTTCTCGAATTTTCTCGAATTTTCCTTACCCCGGACCCTAAAAAATTGTAAAAAATTAAAAGTTCCTTCTTGGTAATAATGTACCTCTTTTTCTATTGATCTGGTCATGAAGATCACGAAAGTTTTTATTTGAGGAGTCTGCGACGAATAGTTTAGGAGATATAACGATTTTTATAGAGAGATTGAATTTTCTCGAATTTTCCTTACCCCGGACCTTGAAAATTTGTAAAAAATTAAAAGATCTTTCTTGGTAATAAAATACCTCTTTTTCTATTGATCTGTTCACGTAGATCACGAAAGTTTTTATTTGAGGGGTCTGCGACGAAAAGTTTAGGAGATATAACGATTTTTGTAGAGAGATTGAATTTTCTCGAATTTTCCTTACCCCGGACCTTAAAAAATTGTAAAAAATTAAAAGTTCCTTCTTGGTGATAATATACCTCTTTTTCTATTGATCTGGTCACGTAGATCACGAAAGTTTTTATTTGAGGGGTTTGCAACGAATAGTTTAGGAGATATAACGATTTTTGTAGAGAGATTGAATTTTTACGGTTTTTCCAAAAATTTCGAATTCAAATTCCTCCTGAACTATGGGGACTACGGAAAATCGGTGAGCAGAGTTGGTATTGGCAGTTCATGGTTATTCGAATCCCACTCTCGCCTGACAATATTTGAGTCGAAAAATTTTCTCGAATTTTCTCGAATTTTTCTTACCCGGACCTTAAAAAATTGTAAAAAATTGAAAGTTCCTTCTTGGTAATGATATACCTCTTTTTCTATTGATCTGGTCATGTAGATCACGAAAGTTTTTATTTGAGCAGTCCGCGACGAATAGTTTAGGAGATATAACGATTTTTATAGAGAGATTGAATTTTCTCGAATTTTCCTTACCCCGGACCTTGAAAAATTGTAAAAAATTGAAAGATCTTTCTTGGTAATGAAATACCTCTTTTTCTATTGATCTGTTCACGTAGATCACGAAAGTTTTTATTTGAGGGGTCTGCGACGAAAAGTTTAGGAGATATAACGATTTTTGTAGAGAGATTGAATTTTCTCGAATTTTCCTTACCCCGGACCTTAAAAAATTGTAAAAAATCAAAAGTTCCTTCTTGGTGATAATATACCTCTTTTTCTATTGATGTGTTCACGTAGATCACGAAAGTTTTTATTTGAGGGGTATGCGACGAATAGTTTAGGAGATATAACGATTTTTGTAGTGAGATTGAATTTTTACGGTTTTTTCCAAAAATTTCGAATTCAAATTTCTCCTAAACTATGGGGACTACAGAAAATCGGTAAGCAGAGTTGGTATTGGCAGTTCATGGTTATTCGAATCCCACTCTCGCCTGACAATATTTGAGTCGAAAAATTTTCTCGAATTTTCTCGAATTTTCCTTACCCCGGACCCTAAAAAATTGTAAAAAATTAAAAGTTCCTTCTTGGTAATAATATACCTCTTTTTCTATTGATCTGGTCATGAAGATCACGAAAGTTTTTATTTGAGGAGTCTGCGACGAATAGTTTAGGAGATATAACGATTTTTATAGAGAGATTGAATTTTCTCGAATTTTCCTTTTTCTATTGATCTGTTCACGTAGTTCACGAAGATCACGAAAGTTTTTATTTGAGGGGTCTGCGACGAATAGTTTAGGAGATATAACGATTTTTGTAGAGAGATTGAATTTTGTCGAATTTTCCTTACCCCGGACCTTGAAAAATTGTAAAAAATTAAAAGATCTTTCTTGGTAATAAAATACCTCTTTTTCTATTCATCTGTTCACGTAGATCACGAAAGTTTTTATTTGAGGGGTCTGCGACGAAAAGTTTAGGAGATATAACGATTTTTGTAGAGAGATTGAATTTTCTCGAATTTTCCTTACCCCGGACCTTGAAAAATTGTAAAAAATTGAAAGATCTTTCTTGGTAATAAAATACCTCTTTTTCTATTGATCTGTTCACTTAGATCACGAAAGTTTTTATTTGAGGGGTCTGCGACGAAAAGTTTAGGAGATATAACGATTTTTGTAGAGAGATTGAATTTTCTCGAATTTTCCTTACCCCGGACCTTAAAAAATTGTAAAAAATTAAAAGTTCCTTCTTGGTGATAATATACCTCTTTTTCTATTGATCTGGTCACGTAGATCACGAAAGTTTTTATTTGAGGGGTTTGCAACGAATTGTTTAGGAGATATAAGGATTTTTGTAGAGAGATTGAATTTTTACGGTTTTTTCCAAAAATTTCGAATTCAAATTCCTCCTGAACTATGGGGACTACGGAAAATCGGTGAGCAGAGTTGGTATTGGCAGTTCATGGTTATTCGAATCCCACTCTCGCCTGACAATATTTGAGTCGAAAAATTTTCTCGAATTTTCTCGAATTTTCTCGAATTTTTCTTACCCCGGACCTTAAAAAATTGTAAAAAATTGAAAGTTCCTTCTTGGTAATAATATACCTCTTTTTCTATTGATCTGGTCATGTAGATCACGAAAGTTTTTATTTGAGCAGTCCGCGACGAATAGTTTAGGAGATATAACGATTTTTATAGAGAGATTGAATTTTCTCGAATTTTCCTTACCCCGGACCTTGAAAAATTGTAAAAAATCAAAAGATCTTTCTTGGTAATAAAATACCTCTTTTTCTATTGATCTGTTCACGTAGATCACGAAAGTTTTTATTTGAGGGGTCTGCGACGAATAGTTTAGGAGATATAACGATTTTTGTAGAGAGATTGTTTTTTCTCGAATTTTCCTTACCCCGGACCTTAAAAAATTGTAAAAAATTAAAAGTTCCTTCTTGGTGATAATATACCTCTTTTTCTATTGATCTGTTCACGTAGTTCACGAAGATCACGAAAGTTTTTATTTGAGGGGTCTGCGACGAATAGTTTAGGAGATATAACGATTTTTGTAGAGAGATTGAATTTTCTCGAATTTTCCTTACCCCGGACCTTGAAAAATTGTAAAAAATTAAAAGTTCCTTCTTGGTAATAATATACCTCTTTTTCTATTGATCTGGTCACGTAGATCACGAAAGTTTTTATTTGAGGGGTATGCGACGAATAGTTTAGGAGATATAACGATTTTTGTAGAGAGATTGAATTTTTACGGTTTTTTCCAAAAATTTCGAATTCAAATTTCTCCTAAACTATGGGGACTACGGAAAATCGGTAAGCAGAGTTGGTGTTGGCAGTTCATGGTTATTCGAATCCCACTCTCGCCTGACAATGTTTGAGTCGAAAAATTTTCTCGAATTTTCTCGAATTTTCCTTACCCCGGACCTTAAAAATTGTAAAAAATTAAAAGTTCCTTCTTGGTAATAATATTCCTCTTTTTCTATTGATCTGGTCATGAAGATCACGAAAGTTTTTATTTGAGGAGTCTGCGACGAATAGTTTAGGAGATATAACGATTTTTATAGAGAGATTGAATTTTCTCGAATTTTCCTTTCCCCGGACCTTGAAAAATTGTAAAAAATTAAAAGATCTTTCTTGGTAATAAAATACCTCTTTTTCTATTGATCTGTTCACGTAGATCACGAAAGTTTTTATTTGAGGGGTCTGCGACGAAAAGTTTAGGAGATATAACGATTTTTGTAGAGAGATTGAATTTTCTCGAATTTTCCTTACCCCGGACCTTAAAAAATTGTAAAAAATTAAAAGTTCCTTCTTGGTGATAATATACCTCTTTTTCTATTGATCTGGTCACGTAGATCACGAAAGTTTTTATTTGAGGGGTTTGCAACGAATAGTTTAGGAGATATAACGATTTTTGTAGAGAGATTGAATTTTTACGGTTTTTTCCAAAAATTTCGAATTCAAATTCCTCCTGAACTATGGGGACTACGGAAAATCGGTGAGCAGAGTTGGTATTGGCAGTTCATGGTTATTCGAATCCCACTCTCGCCTGACAATATTTGAGTCGAAAAATTTTCTCGAATTTTCTCGAATTTTTCTTACCCCGGACCTTAAAAAATTGTAAAAAATTGAAAGTTCCTTCTTGGTTATGATATACCTCTTTTTCTATTGATCTGGTCATGTAGATCACGAAAGTTTTTATTTGAGCAGTCCGCGACGAATAGTTTAGGAGATATAACGATTTTTATAGAGAGATTGAATTTTCTCGAATTTTCCTTACCCCGGACCTTGAAAAATTGTAAAAAATTGAAAGATCTTTCTTGGTAATAAAATACCTCTTTTTCTATTGATCTGTTCACGTAGATCACGAAAGTTTTTATTTGAGGGGTCTGCGACGAAAAGTTTAGGAGATATAACGATTTTTGTAGAGAGATTGAATTTTCTCGAATTTTCCTTACCCCGGACCTTAAAAAATTGTAAAAAATTAAAAGTTCCTTCTTGGTGATAATATACCCCTTTTTCTATTGATGTGTTCACGTAGATCACGAAAGTTTTTATATGAGGGGTCTGCGACGAATAGTTTAGGAGATGTAACGATTTTTATAGAGAGATTGAATTTTTACGGTTTTTTCCAAAAATTTCGACTTCAAATTTCTCCTAAACTATGGGGACTACGGAAAATCGGTGAGCAGAGTTGGTATTGGCAGTTCATGGTTATTCGAATCCCACTCTCGCCTGACAATATTTGAGTCGAAAAATTTTCTCGAATTTTCTCGAATTTTTCTTACCCCGGACCTTAAAAAATTGTAAAAAATTGAAAGTTCCTTCTTGGTAATAATATACCTCTTTTTCTATTGATCTGGTCATGTAGATCATGAAAGTTTTTATTTGAGCAGTCTGCGACGAATAGTTTAGGAGATATAACGATTTTTATAGAGAGATTGAATTTTCTCGAATTTTCCTTACCCCGGACCTTAAAAAATTGTAAAAAATTAAAAGTTCCTTCTTGGTGATAATATACCTCTTTTTCTATTGATCTGTTCACGTAAATCACGAAAGTTTTTATATGAGGTGTCTGCGACGAATAGTTTAGGAGATATAACGATTTTTATAGAGAGATTGAATTTTTACGGTTTTTTCCAAAAATTTCGACTTCAAATTTCTCCTAAACTATGGGGACTACGGAAAATCGGTGAGCAGAGTTGGTATTGGCAGTTCATGGTTATTCGAATCCCACTCTCGCCTGACAATATTTGAGTCGAAAAATTTTCTCGAATTTTCTCGAATTTTCCTTACCCCGGACCTTGAAAAATTGTAAAAAATCAAAAGATCTTTCTTGGTAATAAAATACCTCTTTTTCTATTGATCTGTTCACGTAGATCCCGAAAGTTTTTATTTGAGGGGCCTGCGACGAATAGTTTAGGAGATATAACGATTTTTGTAGAGAGATTGAATTTTCTCGAATTTTTCTTACCCCGGACCTTAAAAAATTGTAAAAAATTAAAAGTTCCTTCTTGGTGATAATATACCTCTTTTTCTATTGATCTGTTCACGTAGATCACGAAAGTTTTTATATGAGGTGTCTGCGACGAATAGTTTAGGAGATATAACGATTTTTATAGAGAGATTGAATTTTTACGGTTTTTTCCAAAAATTTCGACTTCAAATTTCTCCTAAACTATGGGGACTACGGAAAATCGGTGAGCAGAGTTGGTATTGGCAGTTCATGGTTATTCGAATCCCACTCTTGCCTGACAATATTTGAGTCGAAAAATTTTCTCGAATTTTCTCGAATTTTCCTTACCCCGGACCTTAAAAAATTGTAAAAAATTAAAAGTTCCTTCTTGGTAATAATATACCTCTTTTTCTATTGATCTGGTCATGAAGATCACGAAAGTTTTTATTTGAGGAGTCTGCGACGAATAGTTTAGGAGATATAACGATTTTTATAGAGAGATTGAATTTTCTCGAATTTTCCTTACCCCGGACCTTGAAAAATTGTAAAAAATTGAAAGATCTTTCTTGGTAATAAAATACCTCTTTTTCTATTGATCTGTTCACGTAGATCACGAAAGTTTTTATTTGAGGGGTCTGCGACGAAAAGTTTAGGAGATATAACGATTTTTGTAGAGAGATTGAATTTTCTCGAATTTTCCTTACCCCGGACCTTAAAAAATTGTAAAAAATTAAAAGTTCCTTCTTGGTGATAATATACCTCTTTTTCTATTGATGTGTTCACGTAGATCACGAAAGTTTTTATATGAGGGGTCTGCGACGAATAGTTTAGGAGATGTAACGATTTTTATAGAGAGATTGAATTTTTACGGTTTTTTCCAAAAATTTCGACTTCAAATTTCTCCTAAACTATGGGGACTACGGAAAATCGGTGAGCAGAGTTGGTATTGGCAGTTCATGGTTATTCGAATCCCACTCTCGCCTGACAATATTTGAGTCGAAAAATTTTCTCGAATTTTCTCGAATTTTTCTTACCCCGGACCTTAAAAAATTGTAAAAAATTGAAAGTTCCTTCTTGGTAATAATATACCTCTTTTTCTATTGATCTGGTCATGTAGATCATGAAAGTTTTTATTTGAGCAGTCTGCGACGAATAGTTTAGGAGATATAACGATTTTTATAGAGAGATTGAATTTTCTCGAATTTTCCTTACCCCGGACCTTGAAAAATTGTAAAAAATCAAAAGATCTTTCTTGGTAATAAAATACCCCTTTTTCTATTGATCTGTTCACGTAGATCCCGAAAGTTTTTATTTGAGGGGCCTGCGACGAATAGTTTAGGAGATATAACGATTTTTGTAGAGAGATTAAATTTTCTCGAATTTTCCTTACCCCGGACCTTAAAAAATTGTAAAAAATTAAAAGTTCCTTCTTGGTGATAATATACCTCTTTTTCTATTGATCTGTTCACGTAGTTCACGAAGATCACGAAAGTTTTTATTTGAGGGGTCTGCGACGAATAGTTTAGGAGATATAACGATTTTTATAGAGAGATTGAATTTTTACGGTTTTTTCCAAAAATTTCGACTTCAAATTTCTCCTAAACTATGGGACTACGGAAAATCGGTGAGCAGAGTTGGTATTGGCAGTTCATGGTTATTCGAATCCCACTCTCGCCTGACAATATTTGAGTCGAAAAATTTTCTCGAATTTTCTCGAATTTTTCTTACCCCGGACCTTAAAAAATTGTAAAAAATTGAAAGTTCCTTCTTGGTAATAATATACCTCTTTTTCTATTGATCTGGTCATGTAGATCACGAAAGTTTTTATTTGAGCAGTCCGCGACGAATAGTTTAGGAGATATAACGATTTTCTTAGAGAGATTGAATTTTCTCGAATTTTCCTTACCCCGGACCTTGAAAAATTGTAAAAAATTGAAAGATCTTTCTTGGTAATAAAATACCTCTTTTTCTATTGATCTGTTCACGTAGATCACGAAAGTTTTTATTTGAGGGGTCTGCGACGAAAAGTTTAGGAGATATAACGATTTTTGTAGAGAGATTGAATTTTCTCGAATATTCCTTACCCCGGACCTTGAAAATTTGTAAAAAATTAAAAGATCTTTCTTGGTAATAAAATACCTCTTTTTCTATTGATGTGTTCACGTAGATCACGAAAGTTTTTATATGAGGGGTCTGCGACGAATAGTTTAGGAGATGTAACGATTTTTATAGAGAGATTGAATTTTTACGGTTTTTTCCAAAAATTTCGACTTCAAATTTCTCCTAAACTATGGGGACTACGGAAAATCGGTGAGCAGAGTTGGTATTGGCAGTTCATGGTTATTCGAATCCCACTCTCGCCTGACAATATTTGAGTCGAAAAATTTTCTCGAATTTTCTCGAATTTTTCTTACCCCGGACCTCAAAAAATTGTAAAAAATTGAAAGTTCCTTCTTGGTAATAATATACCTCTTTTTCTATTGATCTGGTCATGTAGATCATGAAAGTTTTTATTTGAGCAGTCTGCGACGAATAGTTTAGGAGATATAACGATTTTTATAGAGAGATTGAATTTTCTCGAATTTTCCTTACCCCGGACCTTGAAAAATTGTAAAAAATCAAAAGATCTTTCTTGGTAATAAAATACCCCTTTTTCTATTGATCTGTTCACGTAGATCCCGAAAGTTTTTATTTGAGGGGCCTGCGACGAATAGTTTAGGAGATATAACGATTTTTGTAGAGAGATTAAATTTTCTCGAATTTTCCTTACCCCGGACCTTAAAAAATTGTAAAAAATTAAAAGTTCCTTCTTGGTGATAATATACCTCTTTTTCTATTGATCTGTTCACGTAGTTCACGAAGATCACGAAAGTTTTTATTTGAGGGGTCTGCGACGAATAGTTTAGGAGATATAACGATTTTTATAGAGAGATTGAATTTTTACGGTTTTTTCCAAAAATTTCGACTTCAAATTTCTCCTAAACTATGGGACTACGGAAAATCGGTGAGCAGAGTTGGTATTGGCAGTTCATGGTTATTCGAATCCCACTCTCGCCTGACAATATTTGAGTCGAAAAATTTTCTCGAATTTTCTCGAATTTTTCTTACCCCGGACCTTAAAAAATTGTAAAAAATTGAAAGTTCCTTCTTGGTAATAATATACCTCTTTTTCTATTGATCTGGTCATGTAGATCACGAAAGTTTTTATTTGAGCAGTCCGCGACGAATAGTTTAGGAGATATAACGATTTTCTTAGAGAGATTGAATTTTCTCGAATTTTCCTTACCCCGGACCTTGAAAAATTGTAAAAAATTGAAAGATCTTTCTTGGTAATAAAATACCTCTTTTTCTATTGATCTGTTCACGTAGATCACGAAAGTTTTTATTTGAGGGGTCTGCGACGAAAAGTTTAGGAGATATAACGATTTTTGTAGAGAGATTGAATTTTCTCGAATATTCCTTACCCCGGACCTTGAAAATTTGTAAAAAATTAAAAGATCTTTCTTGGTAATAAAATACCTCTTTTTCTATTGATGTGTTCACGTAGATCACGAAAGTTTTTATATGAGGGGTCTGCGACGAATAGTTTAGGAGATGTAACGATTTTTATAGAGAGATTGAATTTTTACGGTTTTTTCCAAAAATTTCGACTTCAAATTTCTCCTAAACTATGGGGACTACGGAAAATCGGTGAGCAGAGTTGGTATTGGCAGTTCATGGTTATTCGAATCCCACTCTCGCCTGACAATATTTGAGTCGAAAAATTTTCTCGAATTTTCTCGAATTTTTCTTACCCCGGACCTCAAAAAATTGTAAAAAATTGAAAGTTCCTTCTTGGTAATAATATACCTCTTTTTCTATTGATCTGGTCATGTAGATCATGAAAGTTTTTATTTGAGCAGTCTGCGACGAATAGTTTAGGAGATATAACGATTTTTATAGAGAGATTGAATTTTCTCGAATTTTCCTTACCCCGGACCTTGAAAAATTGTAAAAAATCAAAAGATCTTTCTTGGTAATAAAATACCCCTTTTTCTATTGATCTGTTCACGTAGATCCCGAAAGTTTTTATTTGAGGGGCCTGCGACGAATAGTTTAGGAGATATAACGATTTTTGTAGAGAGATTGAATTTTCTCGAATTTTCCTTACCCCGGACCTTAAAAAATTGTAAAAAATTAAAAGTTCCTTCTTGGTGATAATATACCTCTTTTTCTATTGATCTGTTCACGTAGATCACGAAAGTTTTTATATGAGGTGTCTGCGACGAATAGTTTAGGAGATATAACGATTTTCATAGAGAGATTGAATTTTTACGGTTTTTTCCAAAAATTTCGACTTCAAATTTCTCCTAAACTATGGGGACTACGGAAAATCGGTGAGCAGAGTTGGTATTGGCAGTTCATGGTTATTCGAATCCCACTCTTGCCTGACAATATTTGAGTCGAAAAATTTTCTCGAATTTTCTCGAATTTTCCTTACCCCGGACCCTAAAAAATTGTAAAAAATCAAAAGTTCCTTCTTGGTAATAATATACCTCTTTTTCTATTGATCTGGTCATGAAGATCACGAAAGTTTTTATTTGAGGAGTCTGCGACGAATAGTTTAGGAGATATAACGATTTTTATAGAGAGATTGAATTTTCTCGAATTTTCCTTACCCCGGACCTTGAAAAATTGTAAAAAATTAAAAGATCTTTCTTGGTAATAAAATACCTCTTTTTCTATTGATCTGTTCACGTAGATCATGAAAGTTTTTATTTGAGGGGTCTGCGACGAAAAGTTTAGGAGATATAACGATTTTTGTAGAGAGATTGAATTTTCTCGAATTTTCCTTACCCCGGACCTTAAAAAATTGTAAAAAATTAAAAGTTCCTTCTTGGTGATAATATACCTCTTTTTCTATTGATCCGTTCACGTAGTTCACGAAGATCACGAAAGTTTTTATTTGAGGGGTCTGCGACGAATAGTTTAGGAGATATAACGATTTTTGTAGAGAGATTGAATTTTCTCGAATTTTCCTTACCCCGGACCTTTAAAAATTGTAAAAAATTAAAAGTTCCTTCTTGGTGATAATATACCTCTTTTTCTATTGATCTGTTCACGTAGTTCACGAAGATCACGAAAGTTTTTATTTGAGGGGTCTGCGACGAATAGTTTAGGAGATATAACGATTTTTGTAGAGAGATTGAATTTTCTCGAATTTTCCTTACCCCGGACCTTAAAAAATTGTAAAAAATTGAAAGTTCCTTCTTGGTGATAATATACCTCTTTTTCTATTGATCTGTTCACGTAGATCACGAAAGTTTTTATATGAGGTGTCTGCGACGAATAGTTTAGGAGATATAACGATTTTTATAGAGAGATTGAATTTTTACGGTTTTTTCCAAAAATTTCGACTTCAAATTTCTCCTAAAATATGGGGACTACGGAAAATCGGTGAGCAGAGTTGGTATTGGCAGTTCATGGTTATTCGAATCCCACTCTCGCCTGACAATATTTGAGTCGAAAAATTTTCTCGAATTTTCTCGAATTTTCCTTACCCCGGACCTTAAAAAATTGTAAAAAATCAAAAGTTCCTTCTTGGTAATAATATACCTCTTTTTCTATTGATCTGGTCATGAAGATCACGAAAGTTTTTATTTGAGGAGTCTGCGACGAATAGTTTAGGAGATATAACGATTTTTATAGAGAGATTGAATTTTCTCGAATTTTCCTTACCCCGGACCTTGAAAAATTGTAAAAAATTAAAAGATCTTTCTTGGTAATAAAATACCTCTTTTTCTATTGATCTGTTCACGTAGATCACGAAAGTTTTTATTTGAGGGGTCTGCGACGAAAAGTTTAGGAGATATAACGATTTTTGTAGAGAGATTGAATTTTCTCGAATTTTCCTTACCCCGGACCTTGAAAAATTGTAAAAAATCAAAAGATCTTTCTTGGTAATAAAATACCTCTTTTTCTATTGATCTGTTCACGTAGATCACGAAAGTTTTTATTTGAGGTGTCTGCGACGAATAGTTTAGGAGATATAACGATTTTGGTAGAGAGATTGAATTTTCTCGAATTTTCCTTACCCCGGACCTTAAAAAAATGTAAAAAATTAAAAGTTCCTTCTTGGTGATAATATACCTCTTTTTCTATTGATCTGTTCACGTAGTTCACGAAGATCATGAAAGTTTTTATTTGAGGGGTCTGCGACGAATAGTTTAGGAGATATAACGATTTTTGTAGAGAGATTGAATTTTCTCGAATTTTCCTTACCCCGGACCTTGAAAAATTGTAAAAAATTAAAAGTTCCTTCTTGGTAATAATATACCTCTTTTTCTATTGATCTGGTCACGTAGATCACGAAAGTTTTTATTTGAGGGGTATGCGACGAATAGTTTAGGAGATATAACGATTTTTGTAGAGAGATTGAATTTTTACGGTTTTTTCCAAAAATTTCGAATTCAAATTTCTCCTAAACTATGGGGACTACGGAAAATCGGTAAGCAGAGTTGGTGTTGGCAGTTCATGGTTATTCGAATCCCACTCTCGCCTGACAATGTTTGAGTCGAAAAATTTTCTCGAATTTTCTCGAATTTTCCTTACCCCGGACCTTAAAAATTGTAAAAAATTAAAAGTTCCTTCTTGGTAATAATATACCTCTTTTTCTATTGATCTGGTCATGAAGATCACGAAAGTTTTTATTTGAGGAGTCTGCGACGAATAGTTTAGGAGATATAACGATTTTTATAGAGAGATTGAATTTTCTCGAATTTTCCTTACCCCGGACCTTGAAAAATTGTAAAAATTAAAAGATCTTTCTTGGTAATAAAATACCTCTTTTTCTATTGATCTGTTCACGTAGATCACGAGAGTTTTTATTTGAGGGGTCTGCGACGAAAAGTTTAGGAGATATAACGATTTTTGTAGAGAGATTGAATTTTCTCGAATTTTCCTTACCCCGGACCTTAAAAAATTGTAAAAAATTAAAAGTTCCTTCTTGGTGATAATATACCTCTTTTTCTATTGATCTGTTCACGTAGATCACGAAAGTTTTTATATGAGGTGTCTGCGACGAATAGTTTAGGAGATATAACGATTTTTATAGAGAGATTGAATTTTTATGGTTTTTTCCAAAAATTTCGACTTCAAATTTCTCCTAAACTATGGGGACTACGGAAAATCGGTGAGCAGAGTTGGTATTGGCAGTTCATGGTTATTCGAATCCCACTCTCGCCTGACAATATTTGAGTCGAAAAATTTTCTCGAATTTTCTCGAATTTTTCTTACCCCGGACCTTAAAAAATTGTAAAAAATTGAAAGTTCCTTCTTGGTAATAAAATACCTCTTTTTCTATTGATCTGTTCACGTAGATCACGAAAGTTTTTATTTGAGGGGTCTGCGACGAATAGTTTAGGAGATATAACGATTTTTGTAGAGAGATTGAATTTTCTCGAATTTTCCTTACCCCGGACCTTAAAAAATTGTAAAAAATTAAAAGTTCCTTCTTGGTGATAATATACCTCTTTTTCTATTGATCTGTTCACGTAGTTCACGAAGATCACGAAAGTTTTTATTTGAGGGGTCTGCGACGAATAGTTTAGGAGATATAACGATTTTTGTAGAGAGATTGAATTTTCTCGAATTTTCCTTACCCCGGACCTTAAAAAATTGTAAAAAATTAAAAGTTCCTTCTTGGTGATAATATACCTCTTTTTCTATTGATCTGTTCACGTAGTTCACGAAGATCACGAAAGTTTTTATTTGAGGGGTCTGCGACGAAAAGTTTAGGAGATATAACGATTTTTGTAGAGAGATTGAATTTTCTCGAATTTTCCTTACCCCGGACCTTAAAAAATTGTAAAAAATTAAAAGTTCCTTCTTGGTGATAATATACCTCTTTTTCTATTGATCTGGTCACGTAGATCACGAAAGTTTTTATTTGAGGGGTTTGCAACGAATTGTTTAGGAGATATAAGGATTTTTGTAGAGAGATTGAATTTTTACGGTTTTTTCCAAAGATTTCGAATTCAAATTCCTCCTGAACTATGGGGACTACGGAAAATCGGTGAGCAGAGTTGGTATTGGCAGTTCATGGTTATTCGAATCCCACTCTCGCCTGACAATATTTGAGTCGAAAAATTTTCTCGAATTTTCTCGAATTTTCTCGAATTTTTCTTACCCCGGACCTTAAAAAATTGTAAAAAATTGAAAGTTCCTTCTTGGTAATAATATACCTCTTTTTCTATTGATCTGGTCATGTAGATCACGAAAGTTTTTATTTGAGCAGTCCGCGACGAATAGTTTAGGAGATATAACGATTTTTATAGAGAGATTGAATTTTCTCGAATTTTCCTTACCCCGGACCTTGAAAAATTGTAAAAAATCAAAAGATCTTTCTTGGTAATAAAATACCTCTTTTTCTATTGATCTGTTCACGTAGATCACGAAAGTTTTTATTTGAGGGGTCTGCGACGAAAAGTTTAGGAGATATAACGATTTTTGTAGAGAGATTGAATTTTCTCGAATTTAACTTACCCCGGACCTTAAAAAATTGTAAAAAATTAAAAGTTCCTTCTTGGTGATAATATACCTCTTTTTCTATTGATCTGGTCACGTAGATCACGAAAGTTTTTATTTGAGGGGTTTGCAACGAATTGTTTAGGAGATATAAGGATTTTTGTAGAGAGATTGAATTTTCACGGTTTTTTCCAAAAATTTCGAATTCAAATTCCTCCTGAACTATGGGGACTACGGAAAATCGGTGAGCAGAGTTGGTATTGGCAGTTCATGGTTATTCGAATCCCACTCTCGCCTGACAATATTTGAGTCGAAAAATTTTCTCGAATTTTCTCGAATTTTTCTTACCCCGGACCTTAAAAAATTGTAAAAAATTGAAAGTTCCTTCTTGGTAATAATATACCTCTTTTTCTATTGATCTGGTCATGTAGATCACGAAAGTTTTTATTTGAGCAGTCCGCGACGAATAGTTTAGGAGATATAACGATTTTTATAGAGAGATTGAATTTTCTCGAATTTTCCTTACCCCGGACCTTGAAAAATTGTAAAAAATCAAAAGATCTTTCTTGGTAATAAAATACCTCTTTTTCTATTGATCTGTTCACGTAGATCACGAAAGTTTTTATTTGAGGGGTCTGCGACGAATAGTTTAGGAGATATAACGATTTTTGTAGAGAGATTGAATTTTCTCGAATTTTCCTTACCCCGGACCTTAAAAAATTGTAAAAAATCAAAAGTTCCTTCTTGGTGATAATATACCTCTTTTTCTATTGATCTGTTCACGTAGATCACGAAAGTTTTTATATGAGGGGTCTGCGACGAATAGTTTAGGAGATATAACGATTTTTATAGAGAGATTGAATTTTTACGGTTTTTTCCAAAAATTTCGACTTCAAATTTCTCCTAAACTATGGGGACTACGGAAAATCGGTGAGCAGAGTTGGTATTGGCAGTTCATGGTTATTCGAATCCCACTCTCGCCTGACAATATTTGAGTCGAAAAATTTTCTCGAATTTTCTCGAATTTTTCTTACCCCGGACCTTAAAAAATTGTAAAAAATTGAAAGTTCCTTCTTGGTAATAAAATACCTCTTTTTCTATTGATCTGTTCACGTAGATCACGAAAGTTTTTATTTGAGGGGTCTGCGACGAATAGTTTAGGAGATATAACGATTTTTGTAGAGAGATTGAATTTTCTCGAATTTTCCTTACCCCGGACCTTAAAAAATTGTAAAAAATTAAAAGTTCCTTCTTGGTGATAATATACCTCTTTTTCTATTGATCTGTTCACGTAGTTCACGAAGATCACGAAAGTTTTTATTTGAGGGGTCTGCGACGAATAGTTTAGGAGATATAACGATTTTTGTAGAGAGATTGAATTTTCTCGAATTTTCCTTACCCCGGACCTTAAAAAATTGTAAAAAATTAAAAGTTCCTTCTTGGTGATAATATACCTCTTTTTCTATTGATCTGTTCACGTAGTTCACGAAGATCACGAAAGTTTTTATTTGAGGGGTCTGCGACGAATAGTTTAGGAGATATAACGATTTTTGTAGAGAGATTGAATTTTCTCGAATTTTCCTTACCCCGGACCTTAAAAAATTGTAAAAAATTAAAAGTTCCTTCTTGGTGATAATATACCTCTTTTTCTATTGATCTGTTCACGTAGTTCACGAAGATCACGAAAGTTTTTATTTGAGGGGTCTGCGACGAATAGTTTAGGAGATATAACGATTTTTGTAGAGAGATTGAATTTTGTCGAATTTTCCTTACCCCGGACCTTGAAAAATTGTAAAAAATTAAAAGATCTTTCTTGGTAATAAAATACCTCTTTTTCTATTGATCTGTTCACGTAGATCACGAAAGTTTTTATTTGAGGGGTCTGCGACGAAAAGTTTAGGAGATATAACGATTTTTGTAGAGAGATTGAATTTTCTCGAATTTTCCTTACCCCGGACCTTAAAAAATTGTAAAAAATTAAAAGTTCCTTCTTGGTGATAATATACCTCTTTTTCTATTGATCTGGTCACGTAGATCACGAAAGTTTTTATTTGAGGGGTTTGCAACGAATTGTTTAGGAGATATAAGGATTTTTGTAGAGAGATTGAATTTTTACGGTTTTTTCCAAAAATTTCGACTTCAAATTTCTCCTAAACTATGGGGACTACGGAAAATCGGTGAGCAGAGTTGGTATTGGCAGTTCATGGTTATTCGAATCCCACTCTCGCCTGACAATATTTGAGTCGAAAAATTTTCTCGAATTTTCTCGAATTTTTCTTACCCCGGACCTTAAAAAATTGTAAAAAATTGAAAGTTCCTTCTTGGTAATAATATACCTCTTTTTCTATTGATCTGGTCATGTAGATCACGAAAGTTTTTATTTGAGCAGTCCGCGACGAATAGTTTAGGAGATATAACGATTTTTATAGAGAGATTGAATTTTCTCGAATTTTCCTTACCCCGGACCTTGAAAAATTGTAAAAAATCAAAAGATCTTTCTTGGTAATAAAATACCTCTTTTTCTATTGATCTGTTCACGTAGATCACGAAAGTTTTTATTTGAGGGGTCTGCGACGAATAGTTTAGGAGATATAACGATTTTTGTAGAGAGATTGAATTTTCTCGAATTTTCCTTACCCCGGACCTTAAAAAATTGTAAAAAATTAAAAGTTCCTTCTTGGTGATAATATACCTCTTTTTCTATTGATCTGTTCACGTAGATCACGAAAGTTTTTATATGAGGGGTCTGCGACGAATAGTTTAGGAGATATAACGATTTTTGTAGAGAGATTGAATTTTGTCGAATTTTCCTTACCCCGGACCTTGAAAAATTGTAAAAAATTAAAAGATCTTTCTTGGTAATAAAATACCTCTTTTTCTATTGATCTGTTCACGTAGATCACGAAAGTTTTTATTTGAGGGGTCTGCGACGAAAAGTTTAGGAGATATAACGATTTTTGTAGAGAGATTGAATTTTCTCGAATTTTCCTTACCCCGGACCTTAAAAAATTGTAAAAAATTAAAAGTTCCTTCTTGGTAATAAAATACCTCTTTTTCTATTGATCTGTTCACGTAGATCACGAAAGTTTTTATTTGAGGGGTCTGCGACGAATAGTTTAGGAGATATAACGATTTTTGTAGAGAGATTGTTTTTTCTCGAATTTTCCTTACCCCGGACCTTGAAAAATTGTGAAAAATTAAAAGTTCCTTCTTGGTGATAATATACCTCTTTTTCTATTGATCTGGTCACGTAGATCACGAAAGTTTTTATTTGAGGGGTTTGCAACGAATAGTTTAGGAGATATAACGATTTTTATAGAGAGATTGAATTTTAAGGTTTTTTCCAAAAATTTCGACTTCAAATTTCTCCTAAACTATGGGGACTACGGAAAATCGGTGAGCAGAGTTGGTATTGGCAGTTCATGGTTATTCGAATCCCACTCTCGCCTGACAATATTTGAGTCGAAAAATTTTCTCGAATTTTCTCGAATTTTTCTTACCCCGGACCTTAAAAAATTGTAAAAAATTGAAAGTTCCTTCTTGGTAATAAAATACCTCTTTTTCTATTGATCTGTTCACGTAGATCACGAAAGTTTTTATTTGAGGGGTCTGCGACGAATAGTTTAGGAGATATAACGATTTTTGTAGAGAGATTGAATTTTCTCGAATTTTCCTTACCCCGGACCTTAAAAAATTGTAAAAAATTAAAAGTTCCTTCTTGGTGATAATATACCTCTTTTTCTATTGATCTGTTCACGTAGTTCACGAAGATCACGAAAGTTTTTATTTGAGGGGTCTGCGACGAATAGTTTAGGAGATATAACGATTTTTGTAGAGAGATTGAATTTTCTCGAATTTTCCTTACCCCGGACCTTAAAAAATTGTAAAAAATTAAAAGTTCCTTCTTGGTGATAATATACCTCTTTTTCTATTGATCTAATCACGTAGTTCACGAAGATCACGAAAGTTTTTATTTGAGGGGTCTGCGACGAATAGTTTAGGAGATATAACGATTTTTGTAGAGAGATTGAATTTTCTCGAATTTTCCTTACCCCGGACCTTGAAAAATTGTAAAAAATTAAAAGATCTTTCTTGGTAATAAAATACCTCTTTTTCTATTGATCTGTTCACGTAGATCACGAAAGTTTTTATTTGAGGGGTCTGCGACGAAAAGTTTAGGAGATATAACGATTTTTGTAGAGAGATTGAATTTTCTCGAATTTTCCTTACCCCGGACCTTAAAAAATTGTAAAAAATTAAAAGTTCCTTCTTGGTAATAAAATACCTCTTTTTCTATTGATCTGTTCACGTAGATCACGAAAGTTTTTATTTGAGGGGTCTGCGACGAATAGTTTAGGAGATATAACGATTTTTGTAGAGAGATTGTTTTTTCTCGAATTTTCCTTACCCCGGACCTTGAAAAATTGTGAAAAATCAAAAGATCTTTCTTGGTAATAAAATACCTCTTTTTCTATTGATCTGTTCACGTAGATCACGAAAGTTTTTATTTGAGGGGTCTGCGACGAATAGTTTAGGAGATATAACGATTTTTGTAGAGAGATTGTTTTTTCTCGAATTTTCCTTACCCCGGACCTTAAAAAATTGTAAAAAATTAAAAGTTCCTTCTTGGTGATAATATACCTCTTTTTCTATTGATCTGTTCACGTAGTTCACGAAGATCACGAAAGTTTTTATTTGAGGGGTCTGCGACGAATAGTTTAGGAGATATAACGATTTTTGTAG
Source organism: Harmonia axyridis (assembly GCF_914767665.1). NCBI lineage: Eukaryota > Metazoa > Arthropoda > Insecta > Coleoptera > Coccinellidae > Harmonia > Harmonia axyridis. The sequence goes on along the minus strand of NC_059502.1, from coordinate 43,398,715 downwards.
AGAGATTGAATTTTCTCGAATTTTCCTTACCCCTGACCTTGAAAAATTGTAAAAAATTAAAAGTTCCTTCTTGGTAATAATATACCTCTTTTTCTATTGATCTGGTCACGTAGATCACGAAAGTTTTTATTTGAGGGGTATGCGACGAATAGTTTAGGAGATATAACGATTTTTGTAGAGAGATTGAATTTTTACGGTTTTTTCCAAAAATTTCGAATTCAAATTTCTCCTAAACTATGGGGACTACGGAAAATCGGTAAGCAGAGTTGGTGTTGGCAGTTCATGGTTATTCGAATCCCACTCTCGCCTGACAATGTTTGAGTCGAAAAATTTTCTCGAATTTTCTCGAATTTTCCTTACCCCGGACCTTAAAAATTGTAAAAAATTAAAAGTTCCTTCTTGGTAATAATATACCTCTTTTTCTATTGATCTGGTCATGAAGATCACGAAAGTTTTTATTTGAGGAGTCTGCGACGAATAGTTTAGGAGATACAACGATTTTTATAGAGAGATTGAATTTTCTCGAATTTTCCTTACCCCGGACCTTGAAAAATTGTAAAAAATTAAAAGATCTTTCTTGGTAATAAAATACCTCTTTTTCTATTGATCTGTTCACGTAGATCACGAAAGTTTTTATTTGAGGGGTCTGCGACGAAAAGTTTAGGAGATATAACGATTTTTGTAGAGAGATTGAATTTTCTCGAATTTTCCTTACCCCGGACCTTAAAAAATTGTAAAAAATTAAAAGTTCCTTCTTGGTGATAATATACCTCTTTTTCTATTGATGTGTTCACGTAGATCACGAAAGTTTTTATATGAGGGGTCTGCGACGAATAGTTTAGGAGATGTAACGATTTTTATAGAGAGATTGAATTTTTACGGTTTTTTCCAAAAATTTCGACTTCAAATTTCTCCTAAACTATGGGGACTACGGAAAATCGGTGAGCAGAGTTGGTATTGGCAGTTCATGGTTATTCGAATCCCACTCTCGCCTGACAATATTTGAGTCGAAAAATTTTCTCGAATTTTCTCGAATTTTTCTTACCCCGGACCTTAAAAAATTGTAAAAAATTGAAAGTTCCTTCTTGGTAATAATATACCTCTTTTTCTATTGATCTGGTCATGTAGATCACGAAAGTTTTTATTTGAGCAGTCCGCGACGAATAGTTTAGGAGATATAACGATTTTTATAGAGAGATTGAATTTTCTCGAATTTTCCTTACCCCGGACCTTGAAAAATTGTAAAAAATCAAAAGATCTTTCTTGGTAATAAAATACCTCTTTTTCTATTGATCTGTTCACGTAGATCACGAAAGTTTTTATTTGAGGGGTCTGCGACGAATAGTTTAGGAGATATAACGATTTTTGTAGAGAGATTGAATTTTCTCGAATTTTCCTTACCCCGGACCTTAAAAAATTGTAAAAAATTAAAAGTTCCTTCTTGGTGATAATATACCTCTTTTTCTATTGATGTGTTCACGTAGATCACGAAAGTTTTTATATGAGGGGTCTGCGACGAATAGTTTAGGAGATGTAACGATTTTTATAGAGAGATTGAATTTTTACGGTTTTTTCCAAAAATTTCGACTTCAAATTTCTCCTAAACTATGGGGACTACGGAAAATCGGTGAGCAGAGTTGGTATTGGCAGTTCATGGTTATTCGAATCCCACTCTCGCCTGACAATATTTGAGTCGAAAAATTTTCTCGAATTTTCTCGAATTTTTCTTACCCCGGACCTTAAAAAATTGTAAAAAATTGAAAGTTCCTTCTTGGTAATAAAATACCTCTTTTTCTATTGATCTGTTCACGTAGATCACGAAAGTTTTTATTTGAGGGGTCTGCGACGAATAGTTTAGGAGATATAACGATTTTTGTAGAGAGATTGAATTTTCTCGAATTTTCCTTACCCCGGACCTTAAAAAATTGTAAAAAATTAAAAGTTCCTTCTTGGTGATAATATACCTCTTTTTCTATTGATCTGTTCACGTAGTTCACGAAGATCACGAAAGTTTTTATTTGAGGGGTCTGCGACGAATAGTTTAGGAGATATAACGATTTTTGTAGAGAGATTGAATTTTCTCGAATTTTCCTTACCCCGGACCTTAAAAAATTGTGAAAAATTAAAAGTTCCTTCTTGGTGATAATATACCTCTTTTTTTATTGATCTGTTCACGTAGTTCACGAAGATCACGAAAGTTTTTATTTGAGGGGTCTGCGACGAATAGTTTAGGAGATATAACGATTTTTGTAGAGAGATTGAATTTTGTCGAATTTTCCTTACCCCGGACCTTGAAAAATTGTGAAAAATTAAAAGATCTTTCTTGGTAATAAAATACCTCTTTTTCTATTGATCTGTTCACGTAGATCACGAAAGTTTTTATTTGAGGGGTCTGCGACGAAAAGTTTAGGAGATATAACGATTTTTGTAGAGAGATTGAATTTTCTCGAATTTTCCTTACCCCGGACCTTAAAAAATTGTAAAAAATTAAAAGTTCCTTCTTGGTGATAATATACCTCTTTTTCTATTGATCTGGTCACGTAGATCACGAAAGTTTTTATTTGAGGGGTTTGCAACGAATTGTTTAGGAGATATAAGGATTTTTGTAGAGAGATTGAATTTTTACGGTTTTTTCCAAAAATTTCGAATTCAAATTCCTCCTGAACTATGGGGACTACGGAAAATCGGTGAGCAGAGTTGGTATTGGCAGTTCATGGTTATTCGAATCCCACTCTCGCCTGACAATATTTGAGTCGAAAAATTTTCTCGAATTTTCTCGAATTTTCTCGAATTTTTCTTACCCCGGACCTTAAAAAATTGTAAAAAATTGAAAGTTCCTTCTTGGTAATAATATACCTCTTTTTCTATTGATCTGGTCATGTAGATCACGAAAGTTTTTATTTGAGCAGTCCGCGACGAATAGTTTAGGAGATATAACGATTTTTATAGAGAGATTGAATTTTCTCGAATTTTCCTTACCCCGGACCTTGAAAAATTGTAAAAAAACAAAAGATCTTTCTTGGTAATAAAATACCTCTTTTTCTATTGATCTGTTCACGTAGATCACGAAAGTTTTTATTTGAGGGGTCTGCGACGAATAGTTTAGGAGATATAACGATTTTTGTAGAGAGATTGAATTTTCTCGAATTTTCCTTACCCCGGACCTTAAAAAATTGTAAAAAATCAAAAGTTCCTTCTTGGTGATAATATACCTCTTTTTCTATTGATCTGTTCACGTAGATCACGAAAGTTTTTATATGAGGTGTCTGCGACGAATAGTTTAGGAGATATAACGATTTTTATAGAGAGATTGAATTTTTATGGTTTTTTCCAAAAATTTCGACTTCAAATTTCTCCTAAACTATGGGGACTACGGAAAATCGGTGAGCAGAGTTGGTATTGGCAGTTCATGGTTATTCGAATCCCACTCTCGCCTGACAATATTTGAGTCGAAAAATTTTCTCGAATTTTCTCGAATTTTTCTTACCCCGGACCTTAAAAAATTGTAAAAAATTGAAAGTTCCTTCTTGGTAATAAAATACCTCTTTTTCTATTGATCTGTTCACGTAGATCACGAAAGTTTTTATTTGAGGGGTCTGCGACGAATAGTTTAGGAGATATAACGATTTTTGTAGAGAGATTGAATTTTCTCGAATTTTCCTTACCCCGGACCTTAAAAAGTTGTAAAAAATTAAAAGTTCCTTCTTGGTGATAATATACCTCTTTTTCTATTGATCTGTTCACGTAGTTCACGAAGATCACGAAAGTTTTTATTTGAGGGGTCTGCGACGAATAGTTTAGGAGATATAACGATTTTTGTAGAGAGATTGAATTTTCTCGAATTTTCCTTACCCCGGACCTTAAAAAATTGTAAAAAATTAAAAGTTCCTTCTTGGTGATAATATACCTCTTTTTCTATTGATCTGTTCACGTAGTTCACGAAGATCACGAAAGTTTTTATTTGAGGGGTCTGCGACGAATAGTTTAGGAGATATAACGATTTTTGTAGAGAGATTGAATTTTCTCGAATTTTCCTTACCCCGGACCTTAAAAAATTGTAAAAAATTAAAAGTTCCTTCTTGGTGATAATATACCTCTTTTTCTATTGATCTGTTCACGTAGTTCACGAAGATCACGAAAGTTTTTATTTGAGGGGTCTGCGACGAATAGTTTAGGAGATATAACGATTTTTGTAGAGAGATTGAATTTTCTCGAATTTTCCTTACCCCGGACCTTAAAAAATTGTAAAAAATTAAAAGTTCCTTCTTGGTGATAATATACCTCTTTTTCTATTGATCTGTTCACGTAGTTCACGAAGATCACGAAAGTTTTTATTTGAGGGGTCTGCGACGAATAGTTTAGGAGATATAACGATTTTTGTAGAGAGATTGAATTTTCTCGAATTTTCCTTACCCCGGACCTTAAAAAATTGTAAAAAATTAAAAGTTCCTTCTTGGTGATAATATACCTCTTTTTCTATTGATCTGTTCACGTAGTTCACGAAGATCACGAAAGTTTTTATTTGAGGGGTCTGCGACGAATAGTTTAGGAGATATAACGATTTTTGTAGAGAGATTGAATTTTGTCGAATTTTCCTTACCCCGGACCTTGAAAAATTGTAAAAAATTAAAAGATCTTTCTTGGTAATAAAATACCTCTTTTTCTATTGATCTGTTCACGTAGATCACGAAAGTTTTTATTTGAGGGGTCTGCGACGAAAAGTTTAGGAGATATAACGATTTTTGTAGAGAGATTGAATTTTCTCGAATTTTCCTTACCCCGAACCTTAAGAAATTGTAAAAAATTAAAAGTTCCTTCTTGGTGATAATATACCTCTTTTTCTATTGATCTGGTCACGTAGATCACGAAAGTTTTTATTTGAGGGGTTTGCAACGAATTGTTTAGGAGATATAAGGATTTTTGTAGAGAGATTGAATTTTTACGGTTTTTTCCAAAAATTTCGACTTCAAATTTCTCCTAAACTATGGGGACTACGGAAAATCGGTGAGCAGAGTTGGTATTGGCAGTTCATGGTTATTCGAATCCCACTCTCGCCTGACAATATTTGAGTCGAAAAATTTTCTCGAATTTTCTCGAATTTTTCTTACCCCGGACCTTAAAAAATTGTAAAAAATTGAAAGTTCCTTCTTGGTAATAATATACCTCTTTTTCTATTGATCTGGTCATGTAGATCACGAAAGTTTTTATTTGAGCAGTCCGCGACGAATAGTTTAGGAGATATAACGATTTTTATAGAGAGATTGAATTTTCTCGAATTTTCCTTACCCCGGACCTTGAAAAATTGTAAAAAATCAAAAGATCTTTCTTGGTAATAAAATACCTCTTTTTCTATTGATCTGTTCACGTAGATCACGAAAGTTTTTATTTGAGGGGTCTGCGACGAATAGTTTAGGAGATATAACGATTTTTGTAGAGAGATTGAATTTTCTCGAATTTTCCTTACCCCGGACCTTAAAAAATTGTAAAAAATTAAAAGTTCCTTCTTGGTGATAATATACCTCTTTTTCTATTGATCTGTTCACGTAGATCACGAAAGTTTTTATATGAGGTGTCTGCGACGAATAGTTTAGGAGATATAACGATTTTTATAGAGAGATTGAATTTTTATGGTTTTTTCCAAAAATTTCGACTTCAAATTTCTCCTAAACTATGGGGACTACGGAAAATCGGTGAGCAGAGTTGGTATTGGCAGTTCATGGTTATTCGAATCCCACTCTCGCCTGACAATATTTGAGTCGAAAAATTTTCTCGAATTTTCTCGAATTTTTCTTACCCCGGACCTTAAAAAATTGTAAAAAATTGAAAGTTCCTTCTTGGTAATAAAATACCTCTTTTTCTATTGATCTGTTCACGTAGATCACGAAAGTTTTTATTTGAGGGGTCTGCGACGAATAGTTTAGGAGATATAACGATTTTTGTAGAGAGATTGAATTTTCTCGAATTTTCCTTACCCCGGACCTTAAAAAATTGTAGAAAATTAAAAGTTCCTTCTTGGTGATAATATACCTCTTTTTCTATTGATCTGTTCACGTAGTTCACGAAGATCACGAAAGTTTTTATTTGAGGGGTCTGCGACGAATAGTTTAGGAGATATAACGATTTTTGTAGAGAGATTGAATTTTCTCGAATTTTCCTTACCCCGGACCTTAAAAAATTGTAAAAAATTAAAAGTTCCTTCTTGGTGATAATATACCTCTTTTTCTATTGATCTGTTCACGTAGTTCACGAAGATCACGAAAGTTTTTATTTGAGGGGTCTGCGACGAATAGTTTAGGAGATATAACGATTTTTGTAGAGAGATTGAATTTTGTCGAATTTTCCTTACCCCGGACCTTGAAAAATTGTAAAAAATTAAAAGATCTTTCTTGGTAATAAAATACCTCTTTTTCTATTGATCTGTTCACGTAGATCACGAAAGTTTTTATTTGAGGGGTCTGCGACGAAAAGTTTAGGAGATATAACGATTTTTGTAGAGAGATTGAATTTTCTCGAATTTTCCTTACCCCGGACCTTAAAAAATTGTAAAAAATTGAAAGTTCCTTCTTGGTAATAATATACCTCTTTTTCTATTGATCTGGTCATGTAGATCACGAAAGTTTTTATTTGAGCAGTCCGCGACGAATAGTTTAGGAGATATAACGATTTTTATAGAGAGATTGAATTTTCTCGAATTTTCCTTACCCCGGACCTTGAAAAATTGTAAAAAATCAAAAGATCTTTCTTGGTAATAAAATACCTCTTTTTCTATTGATCTGTTCACGTAGATCACGAAAGTTTTTATATGAGGTGTCTGCGACGAATAGTTTAGGAGATATAACGATTTTTATAGAGAGATTGAATTTTTATGGTTTTTTCCAAAAATTTCGACTTCAAATTTCTCCTAAACTATGGGGACTACGGAAAATCGGTGAGCAGAGTTGGTATTGGCAGTTCATGGTTATTCGAATCCCACTCTCGCCTGACAATATTTGAGTCGAAAAATTTTCTCGAATTTTCTCGAATTTTTCTTACCCCGGACCTTAAAAAATTGTAAAAAATTGAAAGTTCCTTCTTGGTAATAAAATACCTCTCTTTCTATTGATCTGTTCACGTAGATCACGAAAGTTTTTATTTGAGGGGTCTGCGACGAATAGTTTAGGAGATATAACGATTTTTGTAGAGAGATTGAATTTTCTCGAATTTTCCTTACCCCGGACCTTAAAAAATTGTAGAAAATTAAAAGTTCCTTCTTGGTGATAATATACCTCTTTTTCTATTGATCTGTTCACGTAGTTCACGAAGATCACGAAAGTTTTTATTTGAGGGGTCTGCGACGAATAGTTTAGGAGATATAACGATTTTTGTAGAGAGATTGAATTTTCTCGAATTTTCCTTACCCCGGACCTTAAAAAATTGTAAAAAATTAAAAGTTCCTTCTTGGTGATAATATACCTCTTTTTCTATTGATCTGTTCACGTAGTTCACGAAGATCACGAAAGTTTTTATTTGAGGGGTCTGCGACGAATAGTTTAGGAGATATAACGATTTTTGTAGAGAGATTGAATTTTGTCGAATTTTCCTTACCCCGGACCTTGAAAAATTGTAAAAAATTAAAAGATCTTTCTTGGTAATAAAATACCTCTTTTTCTATTGATCTGTTCACGTAGATCACGAAAGTTTTTATTTGAGGGGTCTGCGACGAAAAGTTTAGGAGATATAACGATTTTTGTAGAGAGATTGAATTTTCTCGAATTTTCGTTACCCCGGACCTTAAAAAATTGTAAAAAATTAAAAGTTCCTTCTTGGTGATAATATACCTCTTTTTCTATTGATCTGGTCACGTAGATCACGAAAGTTTTTATTTGAGGGGTTTGCAACGAATTGTTTAGGAGATATAAGGATTTTTGTAGAGAGATTGAATTTTTACGGTTTTTTCCAAAAATTTCGAATTCAAATTCCTCCTGAACTATGGGGACTACGGAAAATCGGTGAGCAGAGTTGGTATTGGCAGTTCATGGTTATTCGAATCCCACTCTCGCCTGACAATATTTGAGTCGAAAAATTTTCTCGAATTTTCTCGAATTTTCTCGAATTTTTCTTACCCCGGACCTTAAAAAATTGTAAAAAATTGAAAGTTCCTTCTTGGTAATAATATACCTCTTTTTCTATTGATCTGGTCATGTAGATCACGAAAGTTTTTATTTGAGCAGTCCGCGACGAATAGTTTAGGAGATATAACGATTTTTATAGAGAGATTGAATTTTCTCGAATTTTCCTTACCCCGGACCTTGAAAAATTGTAAAAAATCAAAAGATCTTTCTTGGTAATAAAATACCTCTTTTTCTATTGATCTGTTCACGTAGATCACGAAAGTTTTTATTTGAGGGGTCTGCGACGAATAGTTTAGGAGATATAACGATTTTTGTAGAGAGATTGTTTTTTCTCGAATTTTCCTTACCCCGGACCTTAAAAAATTGTAAAAAATTAAAAGTTCCTTCTTGGTGATAATATACCTCTTTTTCTATTGATCTGTTCACGTAGTTCACGAAGATCACGAAAGTTTTTATTTGAGGGGTCTGCGACGAATAGTTTAGGAGATATAACGATTTTTGTAGAGAGATTGAATTTTCTCGAATTTTCCTTACCCCGGACCTTGAAAAATTGTAAAAAATTAAAAGTTCCTTCTTGGTAATAATATACCTCTTTTTCTATTGATCTGGTCACGTAGATCACGAAAGTTTTTATTTGAGGGGTATGCGACGAATAGTTTAGGAGATATAACGATTTTTGTAGAGAGATTGAATTTTTACGGTTTTTTCCAAAAATTTCGAATTCAAATTTCTCCTAAACTATGGGGACTACGGAAAATCGGTAAGCAGAGTTGGTGTTGGCAGTTCATGGTTATTCGAATCCCACTCTCGCCTGACAATGTTTGAGTCGAAAAATTTTCTCGAATTTTCTCGAATTTTCCTTACCCCGGACCTTAAAAATTGTAAAAAATTAAAAGTTCCTTCTTGGTAATAATATACCTCTTTTTCTATTGATCTGGTCATGAAGATCACGAAAGTTTTTATTTGAGGAGTCTGCGACGAATAGTTTAGGAGATATAACGATTTTTATAGAGAGATTGAATTTTCTCGAATTTTCCTTACCCCGGACCTTGAAAAATTGTAAAAAATTAAAAGATCTTTCTTGGTAATAAAATACCTCTTTTTCTATTGATCTGTTCACGTAGATCACGAAAGTTTTTATTTGAGGGGTCTGCGACGAAAAGTTTAGGAGATATAACGATTTTTGTAGAGAGATTGAATTTTCTCGAATTTTCCTTAACCCGGACCTTAAAAAATTGTAAAAAATTAAAAGTTCCTTCTTGGTGATAATATACCTCTTTTTCTATTGATGTGTTCACGTAGATCACGAAAGTTTTTATATGAGGGGTCTGCGACGAATAGTTTAGGAGATGTAACGATTTTTATAGAGAGATTGAATTTTTACGGTTTTTTCCAAAAATTTCGACTTCAAATTTCTCCTAAACTATGGGGACTACGGAAAATCGGTGAGCAGAGTTGGTATTGGCAGTTCATGGTTATTCGAATCCCACTCTCGCCTGACAATATTTGAGTCGAAAAATTTTCTCGAATTTTCTCGAATTTTTCTTACCTCGGACCTTAAAAAATTGTAAAAAATTGAAAGTTCCTTCTTGGTAATAATATACCTCTTTTTCTATTGATCTGGTCATGTAGATCACGAAAGTTTTTATTTGAGCAGTCCGCGACGAATAGTTTAGGAGATATAACGATTTTTATAGAGAGATTGAATTTTCTCGAATTTTCCTTACCCCGGACCTTGAAAAATTGTAAAAAATCAAAATATCTTTCTTGGTAATAAAATACCTCTTTTTCTATTGATCTGTTCACGTAGATCACGAAAGTTTTTATTTGAGGGGTCTGCGACGAATAGTTTAGGAGATATAACGATTTTTCTAGAGAGATTGAATTTTCTCGAATTTTCCTTACCCCGGACCTTAAAAAATTGTAAAAAATTAAAAGTTCCTTCTTGGTGATAATATACCTCTTTTTCTATTGATCTGTTCACGTAGATCACGAAAGTTTTTATATGAGGTGTCTGCGACGAATAGTTTAGGAGATATAACGATTTTTATAGAGAGATTGAATTTTTATGGTTTTTTCCAAAAATTTCGACTTCAAATTTCTCCTAAACTATGGGGACTACAGAAAATCGGTGAGCAGAGTTGGTATTGGCAGTTCATGGTTATTCGAATCCCACTCTCGCCTGACAATATTTGAGTCGAAAAATTTTCTCGAATTTTCTCGAATTTTTCTTACCCCGGACCTTAAAAAATTGTAAAAAATTGAAAGTTCCTTCTTGGTAATAAAATACCTCTTTTTCTATTGATCTGTTCACGTAGATCACGAAAGTTTTTATTTGAGGGGTCTGCGACGAATAGTTTAGGAGATATAACGATTTTTGTAGAGAGATTGAATTTTCTCGAATTTTCCTTACCCCGGACCTTGAAAAATTGTAAAAAATTAAAAGTTCCTTCTTGGTGATAATATACCTCTTTTTCTATTGATCTGTTCACGTAGTTCACGAAGATCACGAAAGTTTTTATTTGAGGGGTCTGCGACGAATAGTTTAGGAGATATAACGATTTTTGTAGAGAGATTGAATTTTCTCGAATTTTCCTTACCCCGGACCTTAAAAAATTGTAAAAAATTAAAAGTTCCTTCTTGGTGATAATATACCTCTTTTTCTATTGATCTGTTCACGTAGTTCACGAAGATCACGAAAGTTTTTATTTGAGGGGTCTGCGACGAATAGTTTAGGAGATATAACGATTTTTGTAGAGAGATTGAATTTTGTCGAATTTTCCTTACCCCGGACCTTGAAAAATTGTAAAAAATTAAAAGATCTTTCTTGGTAATAAAATACCTCTTTTTCTATTGATCTGTTCACGTAGATCACGAAAGTTTTTATTTGAGGGGTCTGCGACGAAAAGTTTAGGAGATATAACGATTTTTGTAGAGAGATTGAATTTTCTCGAATTTTCCTTACCCCGGACCTTAAAAAATTGTAAAAAATTAAAAGTTCCTTCTTGGTGATAATATACCTCTTTTTCTATTGATCTGGTCACGTAGATCACGAAAGTTTTTATTTGAGGTGTTTGCAACGAATTGTTTAGGAGATATAAGGATTTTTGTAGAGAGATTGAATTTTTACGGTTTTTTCCAAAAATTTCGAATTCAAATTCCTCCTGAACTATGGGGACTACGGAAAATCGGTGAGCAGAGTTGGTATTGGCAGTTCATGGTTATTCGAATCCCACTCTCGCCTGACAATATTTGAGTCGAAAAATTTTCTCGAATTTTCTCGAATTTTCCCGAATTTTTCTTACCCCGGACATTAAAAAATTGTAAAAAATTGAAAGTTCCTTCTTGGTAATAATATACCTCTTTTTCTATTGATCTGGTCATGTAGATCACGAAAGTTTTTATTTGAGCAGTCCGCGACGAATAGTTTAGGAGATATAACGATTTTTATAGAGAGATTGAATTTTCTCGAATTTTCCTTACCCCGGACCTTGAAAAATTGTAAAAAATCAAAAGATCTTTCTTGGTAATAAAATACCTCTTTTTCTATTGATCTGTTCACGTAGATCACGAAAGTTTTTATTTGAGGGGTCTGCGACGAATAGTTCAGGAGATATAACGATTTTTGTAGAGAGATTGTTTTTTCTCGAATTTTCCTTACCCCGGACCTTAAAAAATTGTAAAAAATTAAAAGTTCCTTCTTGGTGATAATATACCTCTTTTTCTATTGATCTGTTCACGTAGTTCACGAAGATCACGAAAGTTTTTATTTGAGGGGTCTGCGACGAATAGTTTAGGAGATATAACGATTTTTGTAGAGAGATTGAATTTTCTCGAATTTTCCTTACCCCGGACTTTAAAAAATCGTAAAAAATTAAAAGTTCCTTCTTGGTAATAATATACCTCTTTTTCTATTGATCTGGTCTGTAGATCACGAAAGTTTTTATTTGAGGGGTATGCGACGAATAGTTTAGGAGATATAACGATTTTTGTAGAGAGATTGAATTTTTACGGTTTTTTCCAAAAATTTCGAATTCAAATTTCTCCTAAACTATGGGGACTACGGAAAATCGGTAAGCAGAGTTGGTGTTGGCAGTTCATGGTTATTCGAATCCCACTCTCGCCTGACAATATTTGAATTTTCTCGAATTTTCCTTACCCCGGACCTTAAAAAATTGTAAAAAATTAAAAGTTCCTTCTTGGTAATAAAATTCCTCTTTTTCTATTGATCTGTTCACGTAGATCACGAAAGTTTTTATTTGAGGGGTCTGCGACGAAAAGTTTAGGAGATATAACGATTTTTGTAGAGAGAATGAATTTTCTCGAATTTTCCTTACCCCGGACCTTAAAAAATTGTAAAAAATTAAAAGTTCCTTCTTGGTGATAATATACCTCTTTTTCTATTGATGTGTTCACGTAGATCACGAAAGTTTTTATATGAGGGGTCTGCGACGAATAGTTTAGGAGATGTAACGATTTTTATAGAGAGATTGAATTTTTACGGTTTTTTCCATAAATTTCGAATTCAAATTCCTCCTGAACTATGGGGACTACGGAAAATCGGTGAGCAGAGTTGGTATTGGCAGTTCATGGTTATTCGAATCCCACTCTCGCCTGAAAATATTTGAGTCGAAAAATTTTCTCGAATTTTCTCGAATTTTTCTTACCCCGGACCTTAAAAAATTGTAAAAAATTGAAAGTTCCTTCTTGGTAATAATATACCTCTTTTTCTATTGATCTGGTCATGTAGATCACGAAAGTTTTTATTTGAGCAGTCCGCGACGAATAGTTTAGGAGATATAACGATTTTTATAGAGAGATTGAATTTTCTCGAATTTTCCTTACCCCGGACCTTGAAAAATTGTAAAAAATCAAAAGATCTTTCTTGGTAATAAAATACCTCTTTTTCTATTGATCTGTTCACGTAGATCACGAAAGTTTTTATTTGAGGTGTCTGCGACGAATAGTTTAGGAGATATAACGATTTTTGTAGAGAGATTGAATTTTCTCGAATTTTCCTTACCCCGGACCTTAAAAAAATGTAAAAAATTAAAAGTTCCTTCTTGGTGATAATATACCTCTTTTTCTATTGATCTGTTCACGTAGTTCACGAAGATCACGAAAGTTTTTATTTGAGGGGTCTGCGACGAATAGTTTAGGAGATATAACGATTTTTGTAGAGAGATTGAATTTTCTCGAATTTTCCTTACCCCGGACCTTGAAAAATTGTAAAAAATTAAAAGATCTTTCTTGGTAATAAAATACCTCTTTTTCTATTGATCTGTTCACGTAGATCACGAAAGTTTTTATTTGAGGGGTCTGCGACGAAAAGTTTAGGAGATATAACGATTTTTGTAGAGAGATTGAATTTTCTCGAATTTTCCTTACCCCGAACCTTAAGAAATTGTAAAAAATTAAAAGTTCCTTCTTGGTGATAATATACCTCTTTTTCTATTGATCTGGTCACGTAGATCACGAAAGTTTTTATTTGAGGGGTTTGCAACGAATTGTTTAGGAGATATAAGGATTTTTGTAGAGAGATTGAATTTTTACGGTTTTTTCCAAAAATTTCGACTTCAAATTTCTCCTAAACTATGGGGACTACGGAAAATCGGTGAGCAGAGTTGGTATTGGCAGTTCATGGTTATTCGAATCCCACTCTCGCCTGACAATATTTGAGTCGAAAAATTTTCTCGAATTTTCTCGAATTTTTCTTACCCCGGACCTTAAAAAATTGTAAAAAATTGAAAGTTCCTTCTTGGTAATAATATACCTCTTTTTCTATTGATCTGGTCATGTAGATCACGAAAGTTTTTATTTGAGCAGTCCGCGACGAATAGTTTAGGAGATATAACGATTTTTATAGAGAGATTGAATTTTCTCGAATTTTCCTTACCCCGGACCTTGAAAAATTGTAAAAAATCAAAAGATCTTTCTTGGTAATAAAATACCTCTTTTTCTATTGATCTGTTCACGTAGATCACGAAAGTTTTTATTTGAGGGGTCTGCGACGAATAGTTTAGGAGATATAACGATTTTTGTAGAGAGATTGAATTTTCTCGAATTTTCCTTACCCCGGACCTTAAAAAATTGTAAAAAATTAAAAGTTCCTTCTTGGTGATAATATACCTCTTTTTCTATTGATCTGTTCACGTAGATCACGAAAGTTTTTATATGAGGTGTCTGCGACGAATAGTTTAGGAGATATAACGATTTTTATAGAGAGATTGAATTTTTACGGTTTTTTCCAAAAATTTCGACTTCAAATTTCTCCTAAACTATGGGGACTACGGAAAATCGGTGAGCAGAGTTGGTATTGGCAGTTCATGGTTATTCGAATCCCACTCTCGCCTGACAATATTTGAGTCGAAAAATTTTCTCGAATTTTCTCGAATTTTTCTTACCCCGGACCTTAAAAAATTGTAAAAAATTGAAAGTTCCTTCTTGGTAATAAAATACCTCTTTTTCTATTGATCTGTTCACGTAGATCACGAAAGTTTTTATTTGAGGGGTCTGCGACGAATAGTTTAGGAGATATAACGATTTTTGTAGAGAGATTGAATTTTCTCGAATTTTCCTTACCCCGGACCTTAAAAAATTGTAGAAAATTAAAAGTTCCTTCTTGGTGATAATATACCTCTTTTTCTATTGATCTGTTCACGTAGTTCACGAAGATCACGAAAGTTTTTATTTGAGGGGTCTGCGACGAATAGTTTAGGAGATATAACGATTTTTGTAGAGAGATTGAATTTTCTCGAATTTTCCTTACCCCGGACCTTAAAAAATTGTGAAAAATTAAAAGTTCCTTCTTGGTGATAATATACCTCTTTTTCTATTGATCTGTTCACGTAGTTCACGAAGATCACGAAAGTTTTTATTTGAGGGGTCTGCGACGAATAGTTTAGGAGATATAACGATTTTTGTAGAGAGATTGAATTTTGTCGAATTTTCCTTACCCCGGACCTTGAAAAATTGTAGAAAATTAAAAGATCTTTCTTGGTAATAAAATACCTCTTTTTCTATTGATCTGTTCACGTAGATCACGAAAGTTTTTATTTGAGGGGTCTGCGACGAAAAGTTTAGGAGATATAACGATTTTTGTAGAGAGATTGAATTTTCTCGAATTTTCCTTACCCCGGACCTTAAAAAATTGTAAAAAATTGAAAGTTCCTTCTTGGTAATAATATACCTCTTTTTCTATTGATCTGGTCATGTAGATCACGAAAGTTTTTATTTGAGCAGTCCGCGACGAATAGTTTAGGAGATATAACGATTTTTATAGAGAGATTGAATTTTCTCGAATTTTCCTTACCCCGGACCTTGAAAAATTGTAAAAAATCAAAAGATCTTTCTTGGTAATAAAATACCTCTTTTTCTATTGATCTGTTCACGTAGATCACGAAAGTTTTTATATGAGGTGTCTGCGACGAATAGTTTAGGAGATATAACGATTTTTATAGAGAGATTGAATTTTTATGGTTTTTTCCAAAAATTTCGACTTCAAATTTCTCCTAAACTATGGGGACTACGGAAAATCGGTGAGCAGAGTTGGTATTGGCAGTTCATGGTTATTCGAATCCCACTCTCGCCTGACAATATTTGAGTCGAAAAATTTTCTCGAATTTTCTCGAATTTTTCTTACCCCGGACCTTAAAAAATTGTAAAAAATTGAAAGTTCCTTCTTGGTAATAAAATACCTCTCTTTCTATTGATCTGTTCACGTAGATCACGAAAGTTTTTATTTGAGGGGTCTGCGACGAATAGTTTAGGAGATATAACGATTTTTGTAGAGAGATTGAATTTTCTCGAATTTTCCTTACCCCGGACCTTAAAAAATTGTAGAAAATTAAAAGTTCCTTCTTGGTGATAATATACCTCTTTTTCTATTGATCTGTTCACGTAGTTCACGAAGATCACGAAAGTTTTTATTTGAGGGGTCTGCGACGAATAGTTTAGGAGATATAACGATTTTTGTAGAGAGATTGAATTTTCTCGAATTTTCCTTACCCCGGACCTTAAAAAATTGTAAAAAATTAAAAGTTCCTTCTTGGTGATAATATACCTCTTTTTCTATTGATCTGTTCACGTAGTTCACGAAGATCACGAAAGTTTTTATTTGAGGGGTCTGCGACGAATAGTTTAGGAGATATAACGATTTTTGTAGAGAGATTGAATTTTGTCGAATTTTCCTTACCCCGGACCTTGAAAAATTGTAAAAAATTAAAAGATCTTTCTTGGTAATAAAATACCTCTTTTTCTATTGATCTGTTCACGTAGATCACGAAAGTTTTTATTTGAGGGGTCTGCGACGAAAAGTTTAGGAGATATAACGATTTTTGTAGAGAGATTGAATTTTCTCGAATTTTCGTTACCCCGGACCTTAAAAAATTGTAAAAAATTAAAAGTTCCTTCTTGGTGATAATATACCTCTTTTTCTATTGATCTGGTCACGTAGATCACGAAAGTTTTTATTTGAGGGGTTTGCAACGAATTGTTTAGGAGATATAAGGATTTTTGTAGAGAGATTGAATTTTTACGGTTTTTTCCAAAAATTTCGAATTCAAATTCCTCCTGAACTATGGGGACTACGGAAAATCGGTGAGCAGAGTTGGTATTGGCAGTTCATGGTTATTCGAATCCCACTCTCGCCTGACAATATTTGAGTCGAAAAATTTTCTCGAATTTTCTCGAATTTTCTCGAATTTTTCTTACCCCGGACCTTAAAAAATTGTAAAAAATTGAAAGTTCCTTCTTGGTAATAATATACCTCTTTTTCTATTGATCTGGTCATGTAGATCACGAAAGTTTTTATTTGAGCAGTCCGCGACGAATAGTTTAGGAGATATAACGATTTTTATAGAGAGATTGAATTTTCTCGAATTTTCCTTACCCCGGACCTTGAAAAATTGTAAAAAATCAAAAGATCTTTCTTGGTAATAAAATACCTCTTTTTCTATTGATCTGTTCACGTAGATCACGAAAGTTTTTATTTGAGGGGTCTGCGACGAATAGTTTAGGAGATATAACGATTTTTGTAGAGAGATTGTTTTTTCTCGAATTTTCCTTACCCCGGACCTTAAAAAATTGTAAAAAATTAAAAGTTCCTTCTTGGTGATAATATACCTCTTTTTCTATTGATCTGTTCACGTAGTTCACGAAGATCACGAAAGTTTTTATTTGAGGGGTCTGCGACGAATAGTTTAGGAGATATAACGATTTTTGTAGAGAGATTGAATTTTCTCGAATTTTCCTTACCCCGGACCTTGAAAAATTGTAAAAAATTAAAAGTTCCTTCTTGGTAATAATATACCTCTTTTTCTATTGATCTGGTCACGTAGATCACGAAAGTTTTTATTTGAGGGGTATGCGACGAATAGTTTAGGAGATATAACGATTTTTGTAGAGAGATTGAATTTTTACGGTTTTTTCCAAAAATTTCGAATTCAAATTTCTCCTAAACTATGGGGACTACGGAAAATCGGTAAGCAGAGTTGGTGTTGGCAGTTCATGGTTATTCGAATCCCACTCTCGCCTGACAATGTTTGAGTCGAAAAATTTTCTCGAATTTTCTCGAATTTTCCTTACCCCGGACCTTAAAAATTGTAAAAAATTAAAAGTTCCTTCTTGGTAATAATATACCTCTTTTTCTATTGATCTGGTCATGAAGATCACGAAAGTTTTTATTTGAGGAGTCTGCGACGAATAGTTTAGGAGATATAACGATTTTTATAGAGAGATTGAATTTTCTCGAATTTTCCTTACCCCGGACCTTGAAAAATTGTAAAAAATTAAAAGATCTTTCTTGGTAATAAAATACCTCTTTTTCTATTGATCTGTTCACGTAGATCACGAAAGTTTTTATTTGAGGGGTCTGCGACGAAAAGTTTAGGAGATATAACGATTTTTGTAGAGAGATTGAATTTTCTCGAATTTTCCTTAACCCGGACCTTAAAAAATTGTAAAAAATTAAAAGTTCCTTCTTGGTGATAATATACCTCTTTTTCTATTGATGTGTTCACGTAGATCACGAAAGTTTTTATATGAGGGGTCTGCGACGAATAGTTTAGGAGATGTAACGATTTTTATAGAGAGATTGAATTTTTACGGTTTTTTCCAAAAATTTCGACTTCAAATTTCTCCTAAACTATGGGGACTACGGAAAATCGGTGAGCAGAGTTGGTATTGGCAGTTCATGGTTATTCGAATCCCACTCTCGCCTGACAATATTTGAGTCGAAAAATTTTCTCGAATTTTCTCGAATTTTTCTTACCTCGGACCTTAAAAAATTGTAAAAAATTGAAAGTTCCTTCTTGGTAATAATATACCTCTTTTTCTATTGATCTGGTCATGTAGATCACGAAAGTTTTTATTTGAGCAGTCCGCGACGAATAGTTTAGGAGATATAACGATTTTTATAGAGAGATTGAATTTTCTCGAATTTTCCTTACCCCGGACCTTGAAAAATTGTAAAAAATCAAAATATCTTTCTTGGTAATAAAATACCTCTTTTTCTATTGATCTGTTCACGTAGATCACGAAAGTTTTTATTTGAGGGGTCTGCGACGAATAGTTTAGGAGATATAACGATTTTTCTAGAGAGATTGAATTTTCTCGAATTTTCCTTACCCCGGACCTTAAAAAATTGTAAAAAATTAAAAGTTCCTTCTTGGTGATAATATACCTCTTTTTCTATTGATCTGTTCACGTAGATCACGAAAGTTTTTATATGAGGTGTCTGCGACGAATAGTTTAGGAGATATAACGATTTTTATAGAGAGATTGAATTTTTATGGTTTTTTCCAAAAATTTCGACTTCAAATTTCTCCTAAACTATGGGGACTACAGAAAATCGGTGAGCAGAGTTGGTATTGGCAGTTCATGGTTATTCGAATCCCACTCTCGCCTGACAATATTTGAGTCGAAAAATTTTCTCGAATTTTCTCGAATTTTTCTTACCCCGGACCTTAAAAAATTGTAAAAAATTGAAAGTTCCTTCTTGGTAATAAAATACCTCTTTTTCTATTGATCTGTTCACGTAGATCACGAAAGTTTTTATTTGAGGGGTCTGCGACGAATAGTTTAGGAGATATAACGATTTTTGTAGAGAGATTGAATTTTCTCGAATTTTCCTTACCCCGGACCTTGAAAAATTGTAAAAAATTAAAAGTTCCTTCTTGGTGATAATATACCTCTTTTTCTATTGATCTGTTCACGTAGTTCACGAAGATCACGAAAGTTTTTATTTGAGGGGTCTGCGACGAATAGTTTAGGAGATATAACGATTTTTGTAGAGAGATTGAATTTTCTCGAATTTTCCTTACCCCGGACCTTAAAAAATTGTAAAAAATTAAAAGTTCCTTCTTGGTGATAATATACCTCTTTTTCTATTGATCTGTTCACGTAGTTCACGAAGATCACGAAAGTTTTTATTTGAGGGGTCTGCGACGAATAGTTTAGGAGATATAACGATTTTTGTAGAGAGATTGAATTTTGTCGAATTTTCCTTACCCCGGACCTTGAAAAATTGTAAAAAATTAAAAGATCTTTCTTGGTAATAAAATACCTCTTTTTCTATTGATCTGTTCACGTAGATCACGAAAGTTTTTATTTGAGGGGTCTGCGACGAAAAGTTTAGGAGATATAACGATTTTTGTAGAGAGATTGAATTTTCTCGAATTTTCCTTACCCCGGACCTTAAAAAATTGTAAAAAATTAAAAGTTCCTTCTTGGTGATAATATACCTCTTTTTCTATTGATCTGGTCACGTAGATCACGAAAGTTTTTATTTGAGGTGTTTGCAACGAATTGTTTAGGAGATATAAGGATTTTTGTAGAGAGATTGAATTTTTACGGTTTTTTCCAAAAATTTCGAATTCAAATTCCTCCTGAACTATGGGGACTACGGAAAATCGGTGAGCAGAGTTGGTATTGGCAGTTCATGGTTATTCGAATCCCACTCTCGCCTGACAATATTTGAGTCGAAAAATTTTCTCGAATTTTCTCGAATTTTCCCGAATTTTTCTTACCCCGGACATTAAAAAATTGTAAAAAATTGAAAGTTCCTTCTTGGTAATAATATACCTCTTTTTCTATTGATCTGGTCATGTAGATCACGAAAGTTTTTATTTGAGCAGTCCGCGACGAATAGTTTAGGAGATATAACGATTTTTATAGAGAGATTGAATTTTCTCGAATTTTCCTTACCCCGGACCTTGAAAAATTGTAAAAAATCAAAAGATCTTTCTTGGTAATAAAATACCTCTTTTTCTATTGATCTGTTCACGTAGATCACGAAAGTTTTTATTTGAGGGGTCTGCGACGAATAGTTCAGGAGATATAACGATTTTTGTAGAGAGATTGTTTTTTCTCGAATTTTCCTTACCCCGGACCTTAAAAAATTGTAAAAAATTAAAAGTTCCTTCTTGGTGATAATATACCTCTTTTTCTATTGATCTGTTCACGTAGTTCACGAAGATCACGAAAGTTTTTATTTGAGGGGTCTGCGACGAATAGTTTAGGAGATATAACGATTTTTGTAGAGAGATTGAATTTTCTCGAATTTTCCTTACCCCGGACTTTAAAAAATCGTAAAAAATTAAAAGTTCCTTCTTGGTAATAATATACCTCTTTTTCTATTGATCTGGTCTGTAGATCACGAAAGTTTTTATTTGAGGGGTATGCGACGAATAGTTTAGGAGATATAACGATTTTTGTAGAGAGATTGAATTTTTACGGTTTTTTCCAAAAATTTCGAATTCAAATTTCTCCTAAACTATGGGGACTACGGAAAATCGGTAAGCAGAGTTGGTGTTGGCAGTTCATGGTTATTCGAATCCCACTCTCGCCTGACAATATTTGAATTTTCTCGAATTTTCCTTACCCCGGACCTTAAAAAATTGTAAAAAATTAAAAGTTCCTTCTTGGTAATAAAATTCCTCTTTTTCTATTGATCTGTTCACGTAGATCACGAAAGTTTTTATTTGAGGGGTCTGCGACGAAAAGTTTAGGAGATATAACGATTTTTGTAGAGAGAATGAATTTTCTCGAATTTTCCTTACCCCGGACCTTAAAAAATTGTAAAAAATTAAAAGTTCCTTCTTGGTGATAATATACCTCTTTTTCTATTGATGTGTTCACGTAGATCACGAAAGTTTTTATATGAGGGGTCTGCGACGAATAGTTTAGGAGATGTAACGATTTTTATAGAGAGATTGAATTTTTACGGTTTTTTCCATAAATTTCGAATTCAAATTCCTCCTGAACTATGGGGACTACGGAAAATCGGTGAGCAGAGTTGGTATTGGCAGTTCATGGTTATTCGAATCCCACTCTCGCCTGAAAATATTTGAGTCGAAAAATTTTCTCGAATTTTCTCGAATTTTTCTTACCCCGGACCTTAAAAAATTGTAAAAAATTGAAAGTTCCTTCTTGGTAATAATATACCTCTTTTTCTATTGATCTGGTCATGTAGATCACGAAAGTTTTTATTTGAGCAGTCCGCGACGAATAGTTTAGGAGATATAACGATTTTTATAGAGAGATTGAATTTTCTCGAATTTTCCTTACCCCGGACCTTGAAAAATTGTAAAAAATCAAAAGATCTTTCTTGGTAATAAAATACCTCTTTTTCTATTGATCTGTTCACGTAGATCACGAAAGTTTTTATTTGAGGTGTCTGCGACGAATAGTTTAGGAGATATAACGATTTTTGTAGAGAGATTGAATTTTCTCGAATTTTCCTTACCCCGGACCTTAAAAAAATGTAAAAAATTAAAAGTTCCTTCTTGGTGATAATATACCTCTTTTTCTATTGATCTGTTCACGTAGTTCACGAAGATCACGAAAGTTTTTATTTGAGGGGTCTGCGACGAATAGTTTAGGAGATATAACGATTTTTGTAGAGAGATTGAATTTTCTCGAATTTTCCTTACCCCGGACCTTGAAAAATTGTAAAAAATTAAAAGTTCCTTCTTGGTAATAATATACCTCTTTTTCTATTGATCTGGTCACGTAGATCACGAAAGTTTTTATTTGAGGGGTATGCGACGAATAGTTTAGGAGATATAACGATTTTTGTAGAGAGATTGAATTTTTACGGTTTTTTCCAAAAATTTCGAATTCAAATTTCTCCTAAACTATGGGGACTACGGAAAATCGGTAAGCAGAGTTGGTGTTGGCAGTTCATGGTTATTCGAATCCCACTCTCGCCTGACAATGTTTGAGTCGAAAAATTTTCTCGAATTTTCTCGAATTTTCCTTACCCCGGACCTTAAAAATTGTAAAAAATTAAAAGTTCCTTCTTGGTAATAATATACCTCTTTTTCTATTGATCTGGTCATGAAGATCACGAAAGTTTTTATTTGAGGAGTCTGCGACGAATAGTTTAGGAGATATAACGATTTTTGTAGAGAGATTGAATTTTCTCGAATTTTCCTTACCCCGGACCTTGAAAAATTGTAAAAAATTAAAAGATCTTTCTTGGTAATAAAATACCTCTTTTTCTATTGATCTGTTCACGTAGATCACGAAAGTTTTTATTTGAGGGGTCTGCGACGAAAAGTTTAGGAGATATAACGATTTTTGTAGAGAGATTGAATTTTCTCGAATTTTCCTTACCCCGGACCTTAAAAAATTGTAAAAAATTAAAAGTTCCTTCTTGGTGATAATATACCTCTTTTTCTATTGATGTGTTCACGTAGATCACGAAAGTTTTTATATGAGGGGTCTGCGACGAATAGTTAAGGAGATGTAACGATTTTTATAGAGAGATTGAATTTTTACGGTTTTTTCCAAAAATTTCGACTTCAAATTTCTCCTAAACTATGGGGACTACGGAAAATCGGTGAGCAGAGTTGGTATTGGCAGTTCATGGTTATTCGAATCCCACTCTCGCCTGACAATATTTGAGTCGAAAAATTTTCTCGAATTTTCTCGAATTTTTCTTACCCCGGACCTTAAAAAATTGTAAAAAATTGAAAGTTCCTTCTTGGTAATAATATACCTCTTTTTCTATTGATCTGGTCATGTAGATCACGAAAGTTTTTATTTGAGCAGTCCGCGACGAATAGTTTAGGAGATATAACGATTTTTATAGAGAGATTGAATTTTCTCGAATTTTCCTTACCCCGGACCTTGAAAAATTGTAAAAAATCAAAAGATCTTTCTTGGTAATAAAATACTTTTTTTTCTATTGATCTGTTCACGTAGATCACGAAAGTTTTTATTTGAGGGGTCTGCGACGAATAGTTTAGGAGATATAACGATTTTTGTAGAGAGATTGAATTTTCTCGAATTTTCCTTACCCCGGACCTTAAAAAATTGTAAAAAATTAAAAGTTCCTTCTTGGTGATAATATACCTCTTTTTCTATAGATCTGTTCACGTAGATCACGAAAGTTTTTATATGAGGTGTCTGCGACGAATAGTTTAGGAGATATAACGATTTTTATAGAGAGATTGAATTTTTATGGTTTTTTCCAAAAATTTCGACTTCAAATTTCTCCTAAACTATGGGGACTACGGAAAATCGGTGAGCAGAGTTGGTATTGGCAGTTCATGGTTATTCGAATCCCACTCTCGCCTGACAATATTTGAGTCGAAAAATTTTCTCGAATTTTCTCGAATTTTTCTTACCCCGGACCTTAAAAAATTGTAAAAAATTGAAAGTTCCTTCTTGGTAATAATATACCTCTTTTTCTATTGATCTGGTCATGTAGATCACGAAAGTTTTTATTTGAGCAGTCCGCGACGAATAGTTTAGGAGATATAACGATTTTTATAGAGAGATTGAATTTTCTCGAATTTTCCTTACCCCGGACCTTGAAAAATTGTAAAAAATCAAAAGATCTTTCTTGGTAATAAAATACCTCTTTTTCTATTGATCTGTTCACGTAGATCACGAAAGTTTTTATTTGAGGGGTCTGCGACGAATAGTTTAGGAGATATAACGATTTTTGTAGAGAGATTGAATTTTCTCGAATTTTCCTTACCCCGGACCTTAAAAAATTGTAAAAAATTAAAAGTTCCTTCTTGGTGATAATATACCTCTTTTTCTATTGATCTGTTCACGTAGTTCACGAAGATCACGAAAGTTTTTATTTGAGGGGTCTGCGACGAATAGTTTAGGAGATATAACGATTTTTGTAGAGAGATTGAATTTTGTCGAATTTTCCTTACCCCGGACCTTGAAAAATTGTAAAAAATTAAAAGATCTTTCTTGGTAATAAAATACCTCTTTTTCTATTGATCTGTTCACGTAGATCACGAAAGTTTTTATTTGAGGGGTCTGCGACGAAAAGTTTAGGAGATATAACGATTTTTGTAGAGAGATTGAATTTTCTCGAATTTTCCTTACCCCGGACCTTAAAAAATTGTAAAAAATTAAAAGTTCCTTCTTGGTGATAATATACCTCTTTTTCTATTGATCTGGTCACGTAGATCACGAAAGTTTTTATTTGAGGGGTTTGCAACGAATTGTTTAGGAGATATAAGGATTTTTGTAGAGAGATTGAATTTTTACGGTTTTTTCCAAAAATTTCGAATTCAAATTCCTCCTGAACTATGAGGACTACGGAAAATCGGTGAGCAGAGTTGGTATTGGCAGTTCATGGTTATTCGAATCCCACTCTCGCCTGACAATATTTGAGTCGAAAAATTTTCTCGAATTTTCTCGAATTTTTCTTACCCCGGACCTTAAAAAATTGTAAAAAATTGAAAGTTCCTTCTTGGTAATAATATACCTCTTTTTCTATGGATCTGGTCATGTAGATCACGAAAGTTTTCATTTGAGCAATCTGCGACGAATAGTTTAGGAGATATAACGATTTTTATAGAGAGATTGAATTTTCTCGAATTTTCCTTACCCCGGACCTTGAAAAATTGTAAAAAATCAAAAGATCTTTCTTGGTAATAAAATACCTCTTTTTCTATTGATCTGTTCACGTAGATCACGAAAGTTTTTATTTGAGGGGTCTGCGACGAATAGTTTAGGAGATATAACGATTTTTGTAGAGAGATTGAATTTTCTCGAATTTTCCTTACCCCGGACCTTAAAAAATTGTAAAAAATTAAAAGTTCCTTCTTGGTGATAATATACCTCTTTTTCTATTGATCTGTTCACGTAGTTCACGAAGATCACGAAAGTTTTTATTTGAGGGGTCTGCGACGAATAGTTTAGGAGATATAACGATTTTTGTAGAGAGATTGAATTTTCTCGAATTTTCCTTACCCCGGACCTTGAAAAATTGTAAAAAATCAAAAGATCTTTCTTGGTAATAAAATACCTCTTTTTCTATTGATCTGTTCACGTAGATCACGAAAGTTTTTATTTGAGGGGTCTGCGACGAATAGTTTAGGAGATATAACGATTTTTGTAGGGAGATTGAATTTTCTCGAATTTTCCTTACCCCGAACCTTGAAAAATTGTAAAAAATTAAAAGATCTTTCTTGGTAATAAAATACCTCTTTTTCTATTGATCTGTTCACGTAGATCACGAAAGTTTTTATTTGAGGGGTCTGCGACGAAAAGTTTAGGAGATATAACGATTTTTGTAGAGAGAATGAATTTTCTCGAATTTTCCTTACCCCGAACCTTAAAAAATTGTAAAAAATTAAAAGTTCCTTCTTGGTGATAATATACCTCTTTTTCTATTGATGTGTTCACGTAGATCACGAAAGTTTTTATATGAGGGGTCTGCGACGAAAAGTTTAGGAGATGTAACGATTTTTATAGAGAGATTGAATTTTTACGGTTTTTTCCAAAAATTTCGACTTCAAATTTCTCCTAAACTATGGGGACTACGGAAAATCGGTGAGCAGAGTTGGTATTGGCAGTTCATGGTTATTCGAATCCCACTCTCGCCTGACAATATTTGAGTCGAAAAATTTTCTCGAATTTTCTCGAATTTTTCTTACCCCGGACCTTAAAAAATTGTAAAAAATTGAAAGTTCCTTCTTGGTAATAATATACCTCTTTTTCTATGGATCTGGTCATGTAGATCACGAAAGTTTTCATTTGAGCAATCTGCGACGAATAGTTTAGGAGATATAACGATTTTTATAGAGAGATTGAATTTTCTCGAATTTTCCTTACCCCGGACCTTGAAAAATTGTAAAAAATCAAAAGATCTTTCTTGGTAATAAAATACCTCTTTTTCTATTGATCTGTTCACGTAGATCACGAAAGTTTTTATTTGAGGGGTCTGCGACGAATAGTTTAGGAGATATAACGATTTTTGTAGAGAGATTGAATTTTCTCGAATTTTCCTTACCCCGGACCTTAAAAAATTGTAAAAAATTGAAAGTTCCTTCTTGGTAATAATATACCTCTTTTTCTATGGATCTGGTCATGTAGATCACGAAAGTTTTCATTTGAGCAATCTGCGACGAATAGTTTAGGAGATATAACGATTTTTATAGAGAGATTGAATTTTCTCGAATTTTCCTTACCCCGGACCTTGAAAAATTGTAAAAAATCAAAAGATCTTTCTTGGTAATAAAATACCTCTTTTTCTATTGATCTGTTCACGTAGATCACGAAAGTTTTTATTTGAGGGGTCTGCGACGAATAGTTTAGGAGATATAACGATTTTTGTAGAGAGATTGAATTTTCTCGAATTTTCCTTACCCCGGACCTTGAAAAATTGTAAAAAATTAAAAGATCTTTCTTGGTAATAAAATACCTCTTTTTCTATTGATCTGTTCACGTAGATCACGAAAGTTTTTATTTGAGGGGTCTGCGACGAAAAGTTTAGGAGATATAACGATTTTTGTAGAGAGAATGAATTTTCTCGAATTTTCCTTACCCCGGACCTTAAAAAATTGTAAAAAATTAAAAGTTCCTTCTTGGTGATAATATACCTCTTTTTCTATTGATGTGTTCACGTAGATCACGAAAGTTTTTATATGAGGGGTCTGCGACGAATAGTTTAGGAGATGTAACGATTTTTATAGAGAGATTGAATTTTTACGGTTTTTTCCAAAAATTTCGACTTCAAATTTCTCCTAAACTATGGGGACTACGGAAAATCGGTGAGCAGAGTTGGTATTGGCAGTTCATGGTTATTCGAATCCCACTCTCGCCTGACAATATTTGAGTCGAAAAATTTTCTCGAATTTTCTCGAATTTTTCTTACCCCGGACCTTAAAAAATTGTAAAAAATTGAAAGTTCCTTCTTGGTAATAATATACCTCTTTTTCTATGGATCTGGTCATGTAGATCACGAAAGTTTTCATTTGAGCAATCTGCGACGAATAGTTTAGGAGATATAACGATTTTTATAGAGAGATTGAATTTTCTCGAATTTTCCTTACCCCGGACCTTGAAAAATTGTAAAAAATCAAAAGATCTTTCTTGGTAATAAAATACCTCTTTTTCTATTGATCTGTTCACGTAGATCACGAAAGTTTTTATATGAGGGGTCTGCGACGAATAGTTTAGGAGATATAACGATTTTTGTAGAGAGATTGAATTTTCTCGAATTTTCCTTACCCCGGACCTTAAAAAATTGTAAAAAATTAAAAGTTCCTTCTTGGTGATAATATACCTCTTTTTCTATTGATCTGTTCACGTAGTTCACGAAGATCACGAAAGTTTTTATTTGAGGGGTCTGCGACGAATAGTTTAGGAGATATAACGATTTTTGTAGAGAGATTGAATTTTCTCGAATTTTCCTTACCCCGGACCTTAAAAAATTGTAAAAAATTAAAAGTTCCTTCTTGTTGATAATATACCTCTTTTTCTATTGATCTGTTCACGTAGATCACGAAAGTTTTTATATGAGGTGTCTGCGACGAATAGTTTAGGAGATATAACGATTTTTGTAGAGAGATTGATTTTTCTCGAATTTTCCTTACCCCGGACCTTAAAAAATTGTAAAAAATTAAAAGTTCCTTCTTGGTGATAATATACCTCTTTTTCTATTGATCTGTTCACGTAGTTCACGAAGACCACGAAAGTTTTTATTTGAGGGGTCTGCCACGAATAGTTTAGGAGATATAACGATTTTTGTAGAGAGATTGAATTTTCTCGAATTTTCCTTACCCCGGACCTTGAAAAATTGTAAAAAATTAAAAGTTCCTTCTTGGTAATAATATACCTCTTTTTCTATTGATCTGGTCACGTAGATCACGAAAGTTTTTATTTGAGGGGTATGCGACGAATAGTTTAGGAGATATAACGATTTTTGTAGAGAGATTGAATTTTTACGGTTTTTTCCAAAAATTTCGAATTCAAATTCCTCCTGAACTATGGGGACTACGGAAAATCGGTGAGCAGAGTTGGTATTGGCAGTTCATGGTTATTCGAATCCCACTCTCGCCTGACAATATATGAGTCGAAAAATTTTCTCGAATTTTCTCGAATTTTTCTTACCCCGGACCTTAAAAAATTGTAAAAAATTGAAAGTTCCTTCTTGGTAATAATATACCTCTTTTTCTATTGATCTGGTCATGTAGATCACGAAAGTTTTTATTTGAGCAGTCCGCGACGAATAGTTTAGGAGATATAACGATTTTTATAGAGAGATTGAATTTTCTCGAATTTTCCTTACCCCGGACCTTGAAAAATTGTAAAAAATCAAAAGATCTTTCTTGGTAATAAAATACCTCTTTTTCTATTGATCTGTTCACGTAGATCACGAAAGTTTTTATTTGAGGGGTCTGCGACGAATAGTTTAGGAGATATAACGATTTTTGTAGAGAGATTGTTTTTTCTCGAAATTTTCCTTACCCCGGACCTTAAAAAATTGTAAAAAATTAAAAGTTCCTTCTTGGTGATAATATACCTCTTTTTCTATTGATCTGTTCACGTAGTTCACGAAGATCACGAAAGTTTTTATTTGAGGGGTCTGCGACGAATAGTTTAGGAGATATAACGATTTTTGTAGAGAGATTGAATTTTCTCGAATTTTCCTTACCCCGGACTTTAAAAAATCGTAAAAAATTAAAAGTTCCTTCTTGGTAATAATATACCTCTTTTTCTATTGATCTGGTCTGTAGATCACGAAAGTTTTTATTTGAGGGGTATGCGACGAATAGTTTAGGAGATATAACGATTTTTGTAGAGAGATTGAATTTTTACGGTTTTTTCCAAAAATTTCGAATTCAAATTTCTCCTAAACTATGGGTACTACGGAAAATCGGTAAGCAGAGTTGGTGTTGGCAGTTCATGGTTATTCGAATCCCACTCTCGCCTGACAATATTTGAGTCGAAAAATTTTCTCGAATTTTCTCGAATTTTCCTTACCCCGGACCTTAAAAAATTGTAAAAAATTAAAAGTTCCTTCTTGGTAATAATATACCTCTTTTTCTATTGATCTGGTCATGAAGATCACGAAAGTTTTTATTTGAGGAGTCTGCGACGAATAGTTTAGGAGATATAACGATTTTTATAGAGAGATTGAATTTTCTCGAATTTTCCTTACCCCGGACCTTGAAAAATTGTAAAAAATTAAAAGATCTTTCTTGGTAATAAAATACCTCTTTTTCTATTGATCTGTTCACGTAGATCACGAAAGTTTTTATTTGAGGGGTCTGCGACGAAAAGTTTAGGAGATATAACGATTTTTGTAGAGAGAATGAATTTTCTCGAATTTTCCTTACCCCGGACCTTAAAAAATTGTAAAAAATTAAAAGTTCCTTCTTGGTGATAATATACCTCTTTTTCTATTGATGTGTTCACGTAGATCACGAAAGTTTTTATATGAGGGGTCTGCGACGAATAGTTTAGGAGATGTAACGATTTTTATAGAGAGATTGAATTTTTACGGTTTTTTCCAAAAATTTCGACTTCAAATTTCTCCTAAACTATGGGGACTACGGAAAATCGGTGAGCAGAGTTGGTATTGGCAGTTCATGGTTATTCGAATCCCACTCTCGCCTGACAATATTTGAGTCGAAAAATTTTCTCGAATTTTCTCGAATTTTTCTTACCCCGGACCTTAAAAAATTGTAAAAAATTGAAAGTTCCTTCTTGGTAATAATATACCTCTTTTTCTATTGATCTGGTCATGTAGATCACGAAAGTTTTCATTTGAGCAATCTGCGACGAATAGTTTAGGAGATATAACGATTTTTATAGAGAGATTGAATTTTCTCGAATTTTCCTTACCCCGGACCTTGAAAAATTGTAAAAAATCAAAAGATCTTTCTTGGTAATAAAATACCTCTTTTTCTATTGATCTGTTCACGTAGATCACGAAAGTTTTTATTTGAGGGGTCTGCGACGAATAGTTTAGGAGATATAACGATTTTTGTAGAGAGATTGAATTTTCTCGAATTTTCCTTACCCCGGACCTTAAAAAATTGTAAAAAATTAAAAGTTCCTTCTTGGTGATAATATACCTCTTTTTCTATTGATGTGTTCACGTAGATCACGAAAGTTTTTATATGAGGGGTCTGCGACGAATAGTTTAGGAGATGTAACGATTTTTATAGAGAGATTGAATTTTTACGGTTTTTTCCAAAAATTTCGAATTCAAATTCCTCCTGAACTATGGGGACTACGGAAAATCGGTGAGCAGAGTTGGTATTGGCAGTTCATGGTTATTCGAATCCCACTCTCGCCTGACAATATATGAGTCGAAAAATTTTCTCGAATTTTCTCGAATTTTTCTTACCCCGGACCTTAAAAAATTGTAAAAAATTGAAAGTTCCTTCTTGGTAATAATATACCTCTTTTTCTATTGATCTGGTCATGTAGATCACGAAAGTTTTTATTTGAGCAGTCCGCGACGAATAGTTTAGGAGATATAACGATTTTTATAGAGAGATTGAATTTTCTCGAATTTTCCTTACCCCGGACCTTGAAAAATCGTAAAAAATCAAAAGATCTTTCTTGGTAATAAAATACCTCTTTTTCTATTGATCTGTTCACGTAGATCACGAAAGTTTTTATTTGAGGGGTCTGCGACGAATAGTTTAGGAGATATAACGATTTTTGTAGAGAGATTGAATTTTCTCGAATTTTCCTTACCCCGGACCTTAAAAAATTGTAAAAAATTAAAAGTTCCTTCTTGGTGATAATATACCTCTTTTTCTATTGATCTGTTCACGTAGATCACGAAAGTTTTTATATGAGGTGTCTGCGACGAATAGTTTAGGAGATATAACGATTTTTGTAGAGAGATTGATTTTTCTCGAATTTTCCTTACCCCGGACCTTAAAAAATTGTAAAAAATTAAAAGTTCCTTCTTGGTGATAATATACCTCTTTTTCTATTGATCTGTTCACGTAGTTCACGAAGATCACGAAAGTTTTTATTTGAGGGGTCTGCGACGAATAGTTTAGGAGATATAACGATTTTTGTAGAGAGATTGAATTTTCTCGAATTTTCCTTACCCCGGACCTTGAAAAATTGTAAAAAATTAAAAGTTCCTTCTTGGTAATAATATACCTCTTTTTCTATTGATCTGGTCACGTAGATCACGAAAGTTTTTATTTGAGGGGTATGCGACGAATAGTTTAGGAGATATAACGATTTTTGTAGAGAGATTGAATTTTTACGGTTTTTTCCAAAAATTTCGAATTCAAATTTCTCCTAAACTATGGGGACTACGGAAAATCGGTAAGCAGAGTTGGTGTTGGCAGTTCATGGTTATTCGAATCCCACTCTCGCCTGACAATATTTGAGTCGAAAAATTTTCTCGAATTTTCCTTACCCCGGACCTTAAAAAATTGTAAAAAATTAAAAGTTCCTTCTTGGTAATAATATACCTCTTTTTCTATTGATCTGGTCACGTAGATCACGAAAGTTTTTACTTGAGGGGTATGCGACGAATAGTTTAGGAGATATAACGATTTTTGTAGAGAGATTGAATTTTCTCGAATTTTCCTAAACCCGGACCTTGAAAAATTGTAAAAAATTAAAAGATCTTTCTTGGTAATAAAATACCTCTTTTTCTATAGATCTGTTCACGTAGATCACGAAAGTTTTTATTTGAGGGGTCTGCGACGAAAAGTTTAGGAGATATAACGATTTTTGTAGAGAGATTGAATTTTCTCGAATTTTCCTTACCCCCGACTTTAAAAAATTGTAAAAAATTAAAAGTTCCTTCTTGGTGATAATATACCTCTTTTTGTATTGATGTGTTCACGTAGATCACGAAAGTTTTTATACGAGGGGTCTGCGACGAATAGTTTAGGAGATGTAACGATTTTTATAGAGAGATTGAATTTTTACGGTTTTTTCCGAAAATTTCGACTTCAAATTTCTCATAAACTATGGGGACTACGGAAAATCGGTGAGCAGAGTTGGTATTGGCAGTTCATGGTTATTGTGTTACTGTTTCTTGAAAATGATGTAACATGTCTTTGAAATAAATACCAATTATTATTATTCGAATCCCACTCTCGCCTGACAATATTTGAGTCGAAAAATTTTCTCGAATTTTCTCGAATTTTTCTTACCCCGGACCTTAAAAAATTGTAAAAAATTGAAAGTTCCTTCTTGGTAATAATATACCTCTTTTTCTATTGATCTGGTCATGTAGATCACGAAAGTTTTTATTTGAGCAGTCTGCGACGAATAGTTTAGGAGATATAACGATTTTTATAGAGAGATTGAATTTTCTCGAATTTTCCTTACCCCGGACCTTGAAAAATTGTAAAAAATCAAAAGATCTTTCTTGGTAATAAAATACCTCTTTTTCTATTGATCTGTTCACGTAGATCACGAAAGTTTTTATTTGAGGGGTCTGCGACGAATAGTTTAGGAGATATAACGATTTTTGTAGAGAGATTGAATTTTCTCGAATTTTCCTTACCCCGGACCTTAAAAAATTGTGAAAAATTAAAAGTTCCTTCTTGGTGATAATATACCTCTTTTTCTATTGATCTGTTCACGTAGTTCACGAAGATCACGAAAGTTTTTATTTGAGGGGTCTGCGACGAATAGTTTAGGAGATATAACGATTTTTGTAGAGAGATTGAATTTTCTCGAATTTTCCTTACCCCGGACCTTAAAAAATTGTAAAAAATTAAAAGTTCCTTCTTGGTGATAATATACCTCTTTTTCTATTGATCTGTTCACGTAGATCACGAAAGTTTTTATATGAGGTGTCTGCGACGAATAGTTTAGGAGATATAACGATTTTCATAGAGAGATTGAATTTTTACGGTTTTTTCCAAAAATTTCGACTTCAAATTTCTCCTAAACTATGGGGACTACGGAAAATCGGTGAGCAGAGTTGGTATTGGCAGTTCATGGTTATTCGAATCCCACTCTCGCCTGACAATATTTGAGTCGAAAATTTTTCTCGAATTTTCTCGAATTTTTTTTACCCCGGACCTTAAAAAATTGTAAAAAATTGAAAGTTCCTTCTTGGTAATAATATACCTCTTTTTCTATTGATCTGTTCACGTAGATCACGAAAGTTTTTATTTGAGGGGTCTGCGACGAATAGTTTAGGAGATATAACGATTTTTGTAGAGAGATTGAATTTTCTCGAATTTTCCTTACCCCGGACCTTAAAAAATTGTGAAAAATTAAAAGTTCCTTCTTGGTGATAATATACCTCTTTTTCTATTGATCTGTTCACGTAGTTCACGAAGATCACGAAAGTTTTTATTTGAGGGGTCTGCGACGAATAGTTTAGGAGATATAACGATTTTTGTAGAGAGATTGAATTTTCTCGAATTTTCCTTACCCCGGACCTTGAAAAATTGTAAAAAATCAAAAGATCTTTCTTGGTAATAAAATACCTCTTTTTCTATTGATCTGTTCACGTAGATCACGAAAGTTTTTATTTGAGGGGTCTGCGACGAATAGTTTAGGAGATATAACGATTTTTATAGAGAGATTGAATTTTTACGGTTTTTTCCAAAAATTTCGACTTCAAATTTCTCCTAAACTATGGGGACTACGGAAAATCGGTGAGCAGAGTTGGTATTGGCAGTTCATGGTTATTCGAATCCCACTCTCGCCTGACAATATTTGAGTCGAAAATTTTTCTCGAATTTTCTCGAATTTTTTTTACCCCGGACCTTAAAAAATTGTAAAAAATTGAAAGTTCCTCTTTTTCTATTGATCTGGTCATGTAGATCACGAAAGTTTTCATTTGAGCAATCTGCGACGAATAGTTTAGGAGATATAACGATTTTTATAGAGAGATTGAATTTTCTCGAATTTTCCTTACCCCGGACCTTGAAAAATTGTAAAAAATCAAAAGATCTTTCTTGGTAATAAAATACCTCTTTTTCTATTGATCTGTTCACGTAGATCACGAAAGTTTTTATTTGAGGGGTCTGCGACGAATAGTTTAGGAGATATAACGATTTTTGTAGAGAGATTGAGTTTTCTCGAATTTTCCTTACCCCGGACCTTAAAAAATTGTAAAAAATTAAAAGTTCCTTCTTGGTGATAATATACCTCTTTTTCTATTGATCTGTTCACGTAGATCACGAAAGATTTTATATGAGGTGTCTGCGACGAATAGTTTAGGAGATATAACGATTTTTATAGAGAGATTGAATTTTTACGGTTTTTTCCAAAAATTTCGACTTCAAATTTCTCCTAAACTATGGGGACTACGGAAAATCGGTAAGCAGAGTTGGTATTGGCAGTTCATGGTTATTCGAATCCCACTCTCGCCTGACAATATTTGAGTCGAAAAATTTTCTCGAATTTTCTCGAATTTTCCTTACCCCGGACCTTAAAATATTGTAAAAAATCAAAAGTTCCTTCTTGGTGATAATATACCTCTTTTTCTATTGATCTGTTCACGTAGATCACGAAAGTTTTTATATGAGGGGTCTGCGACGAATAGTTTAGGAGATATAACGATTTTTATAGAGAGATTGAATTTTTACGGTTTTTTCCAAAAATTTCGACTTCAAATTTCTCCTAAACTATGGGGACTACGGAAAATAGGTAAGCAGAGTTGGTATTGGCAGTTCATGATTATTCGAATTCCACTCACGAATGACAATATTTGAGTCGAAGAATTTTCTCGAATTTTCCTTACCCCGGACCTTAAAAAATTGAAAAAAATTAAAAGTTCCTTCTTGGTAATAATATACCTCTTTTTCTATTGATCTGGTCACGTAGATCACGAAAGTTTTTATTTGAGGGGTTTGCGACGAATAGTTTAGGAGATATAACGTTTTTTGTAGAGAGATTGAATTTTTACGGTTTTTTCCAAAAATTTCGAATTCAAATTTCTCCTAAACTATGGGGACTACGGAAAATCGGTAAGCAGAGTTGGTATTGGCAGTTCATGGTTATTCGAATCCCACTCTCGCCTGACAATATTTGAGTCGAAAAATTTTCTCGAATTTTCTCGAATTTTCCTTACCCCGGACCTTAAAAAATTGTAAAAAATTAAAAGTTCCTTCTTGGTAATAATATACCTCTTTTTCTATTGATCTGGTCATGTAGATCACGAAAGTTTTTATTTGAGGAGTCTGCGACGAATAGTTTAAGAGATATAACGATTTTTATAGAGAGATTGAATTTTCTCGAATTTTCCTTACCCCGGACCTTGAAAAATTGTAAAAAATTAAAAGATCTTTTTTGGTAATAAAATACCTCTTTTTCTATTGATCTGTTCACGTAGATCACGAAAGTTTTTATTTGAGGGGTCTGCGACGAATAGTTTAGGAGATATAACGATTTTTGTAGAGAGATTGAATTTTCTCGAATTTTCCTTACCCCGGACCTTAAAAAATTGTAAAAAATTAAAAGTTCCTTCTTGGTGATAATATACCTCTTTTTCTATTGATCTGTTCACGTAGATCACGAAAGTTTTTATATGAGGGGTCTGCGACGAATAGTTTAGGAGATATAACGATTTTTATAGAGAGATTGAATTTTTACGGTTTTTTCCAAAAATTTCGACTTCAAATTTCTCCTAAACTATGGGGACTACGGAAAATAGGTAAGCAGAGTTGGTATTGGCAGTTCATGATTATTCGAATTCCACTCACGAATGACAATATTTGAGTCGAAGAATTTTCTCGAATTTTCCTTACCCCGGACCTTAAAAAATTGTAAAAAATTAAAAGTTCCTTCTTGGTAATAATATACCTCTTTTTCTATTGATCTGGTCACGTAGATCACGAAAGTTTTTATTTGAGGTGTTTGCGACGAATAGTTTAGGAGATATAACGATTTTTGTAGAGAGATTGAATTTTTACGGTTTTTTCCAAAAATTTCGAATTCAAATTTCTCCTAAACTATGGGGACTACGGAAAATCGGTAAGCAGAGTTGGTATTGGCAGTTCATGGTTATTCGAATCCCACTCTCGCCTGACAATATTTGAGTCGAAAAATTTTCTCGAATTTTCCTTACCCCGGACCTTAAAAAATTGTAAAAAATTAAAAGTTCCTTCTTGGTAATAATATACCTCTTTTTCTATTGATCTGGTCATGTAGATCACGAAAGTTTTTATTTGAGGAGTCTGCGACGAATAGTTTAGGAGATATAACGATTTTTATAGAGAGTTTGAATTTTCTCGAATTTTCCTTACCCCGGACTTCGAAAAATTGTAAAAAATTAAAAGATCTTTCTTGGTAATGAAATACCTCTTTTTCTATTGATCTGTTCA
Source organism: Harmonia axyridis (assembly GCF_914767665.1). Lineage (NCBI taxonomy): Eukaryota > Metazoa > Arthropoda > Insecta > Coleoptera > Coccinellidae > Harmonia > Harmonia axyridis. The sequence continues at coordinate 43,362,063 of NC_059502.1, read as the reverse complement.
CGAAGATCACGAAAGTTTTTATTTGAGGGGTCTGCGACGAATAGTTTAGGAGATATAACGATTTTTGTAGAGAGATTGAATTTTCTCGAATTTTCCTTACCCCGGACCTTAAAAAATTGTAAAAAATTAAAAGTTCCTTCTTGGTGATAATATACCTCTTTTTTTATCGATCTGTTCACGTAGATCACGAAAGTTTTTATATGAGGGGTCTGCGACGAATAGTTTAGGAGAGATAACGATTTTTATAGAGAGATTGAATTTTTACGGTTTTTTCCAAAAATTTCGACTTCAAATTTCTCCTAAACTATGGGGACTACGGAAAATCGGTGAGCAGAGTTGGTATTGGCAGTTCATGATTATTCGAATTCCACTCACGAATGACAATATTTGAGTCGAAAAATTTTCTCGAATTTTCCTTACCCCGGACCTTAAAAAATTGTAAAAAATTAAAAGTTCCTTCTTGGTAATTATATACCTCTTTTTCTATTGATCTGGTCACGTAGATCACGAAAGTTTTTATTTGAGGGGTTTGCGACGAATAGTTTAGGAGATATAACGATTTTTGTAGAGAGATTGAATTTTTACGGTTTTTTCCAAAAATTTCGAATTCAAATTTCTCCTAAACTATGGGGACTACGGAAAATCGGTAAGCAGAGTTGGTATTGGCAGTTCATGGTTATTCGAATCCCACTCTCGCCTGACAATATTTGAGTCGAAAAATTTTCTCGAATTTTCTCGAATTTTCCTTACCCCGGACCTTAAAAAATTGTAAAAAATTAAAAGTTCCTTCTTGGTAATAATATACCTCTTTTTCAATTGATCTGGTCATGTAGATCACGAAAGTTTTTATTTGAGGAGTCTGCGACGAATAGTTTAGGAGATATAACGATTTTTATAGAGAGATTGAATTTTCTCGAATTTTCCTTACCCCGGACCTTGAAAAATTGTAAAAAATTAAAAGATCTTTTTTGGTAATGAAATACCTCTTTTTCTATTGATCTGTTCACGTAGATCACGAAAGTTTTTATTTGAGGGGTCTGCGACGAATAGTTTAGGAGATATAACGATTTTTGTAGAGAGATTGAATTTTCTCGAATTTTCCTTACCCCGGACCTTAAAAAATTGTAAAAAATTAAAAGTTCCTTCTTGGTGATAATATACCTCTTTTTCTATTGATCTGTTCACGTAGATCACGAAAGTTTTTATATGAGGGGTCTGCGACGAATAGTTTAGGAGATATAACGATTTTTATAGAGAGATTGAATTTTTACGGTTTTTTCCAAAAATTTCGACTTCAAATTTCTCCTAAACTATGGGGACTACGGAAAATAGGTAAGCAGAGTTGGTATTGGCAGTTCATGATTATTCGAATTCCACTCACGAATGACAATATTTGAGTCGAAGAATTTTCTCGAATTTTCCTTACCCCGGACCTTAAAAAATTGTTAAAAATTAAAAGTTCCTTCTTGGTAATAATATACCTCTTTTTCTATTGATCTGGTCACGTAGATCACGAAAGTTTTTATTTGAGGTGTTTGCGACGAATAGTTTAGGAGATATAACGATTTTTGTAGAGAGATTGAATTTTTACGGTTTTTTCCAAAAATTTCGAATTCAAATTTCTCCTAAACTATGGGGACTACGGAAAATCGGTAAGCAGAGTTGGTATTGGCAGTTCATGGTTATTCGAATCCCACTCTCGCCTGACAATATTTGAGTCGAAAAATTTTCTCGAATTTTCCTTACCCCGGACCTTAAAAAATTGTAAAAAATTAAAAGTTCCTTCTTGGTAATAATATACCTCTTTTTCTATTGATCTGGTCATGTAGATCACGAAAGTTTTTATTTGAGGAGTCTGCGACGAATAGTTTAGGAGATATAACGATTTTTATAGAGAGATTGAATTTTCTCGAATTTTCCTTACCCCGGACTTCGAAAAATTGTAAAAAATTAAAAGATCTTTCTTGGTAATGAAATACCTCTTTTTCTATTGATCTGTTCACGTAGATCACGAAAGTTTTTATATGAGGGGTCTGCGACGAATAGTTTAGGAGAGATAACGATTTTTATAGAGAGATTGAATTTTTACGGTTTTTTCCAAAAATTTCGACTTCAAATTTCTCCTAAACTATGGGGACTACGGAAAATCGGTGAGCAGAGTTGGTATTGGCAGTTCATGATTATTCGAATTCCACTCACGAATGACAATATTTGAGTCGAAAAATTTTCTCGAATTTTCCTTACCCCGGACCTTAAAAAATTGTAAAAAATTAAAAGTTCCTTCTTGGTAATTATATACCTCTTTTTCTATTGATCTGGTCATGTAGATCACGAAAGTTTTTATTTGAGGAGTCTGCGACGAATAGTTTAGGAGATATAACGATTTTTATAGAGAGTTTGAATTTTCTCGAATTTTCCTTACCCCGGACTTCGAAAAATTGTAAAAAATTAAAAGATCTTTCTTGGTAATGAAATACCTCTTTTTCTATTGATCTGTTCACGAAGATCACGAAAGTTTTTATTTGAGGGGTCTGCGACGAATAGTTTAGGAGATATAACGATTTTTGTAGAGAGATTGAATTTTCTCGAATTTTCCTTACCCCGGACCTTAAAAAATTGTAAAAAATTAAAAGTTCCTTCTTGGTGATAATATACCTCTTTTTCTATCGATCTGTTCACGTAGATCACGAAAGTTTTTATATGAGGGGTCTGCGACGAATAGTTTAGGAGAGATAACGATTTTTATAGAGAGATTGAATTTTTACGGTTTTTTCCAAAAATTTCGACTTCAAATTTCTCCTAAACTATGGGGACTACGGAAAATCGGTGAGCAGAGTTGGTATTGGCAGTTCATGATTATTCGAATTCCACTCACGAATGACAATATTTGAGTCGAAAAATTTTCTCGAATTTTCCTTACCCCGGACCTTAAAAAATTGTAAAAAATTAAAAGTTCCTTCTTGGTAATTATATACCTCTTTTTCTATTGATCTGGTCACGTAGATCACGAAAGTTTTTATTTGAGGGGTTTGCGACGAATAGTTTAGGAGATATAACGATTTTTGTAGAGAGATTGAATTTTTACGGTTTTTTCCAAAAATTTCGAATTCAAATTTCTCCTTAACTATGGGGACTACGGAAAATCGGTAAGCAGAGTTGGTATTGGCAGTTCATGGTTATTCGAATCCCACTCTCGCCTGACAATATTTGAGTCGAAAAATTTTCTCGAATTTTCTCGAATTTTCCTTACCCCGGACCTTAAAAAATTGTAAAAAATTAAAAGTTCCTTCTTGGTAATAATATACCTCTTTTTCAATTGATCTGGTCATGTAGATCACGAAAGTTTTTATTTGAGGAGTCTGCGACGAATAGTTTAGGAGATATAACGATTTTTATAGAGAGATTGAATTTTCTCGAATTTTCCTTACCCCGGACCTTGAAAAATTGTAAAAAATTAAAAGATCTTTTTTGGTAATGAAATACCTCTTTTTCTATTGATCTGTTCACGTAGATCACGAAAGTTTTTATTTGAGGGGTCTGCGACGAATAGTTTAGGAGATATAACGATTTTTGTAGAGAGATTGAATTTTCTCGAATTTTCCTTACCCCGGACCTTAAAAAATTGTAAAAAATTAAAAGTTCCTTCTTGGTAATAATATACCTCTTTTTCTATTGATCTGGTCACGTAGATCACGAAAGTTTTTATTTGAGGTGTTTGCGACGAATAGTTTAGGAGATATAACGATTTTTGTAGAGAGATTGAATTTTTACGGTTTTTTCCAAAAATTTCGAATTCAAATTTCTCCTAAACTATGGGGACTACGGAAAATCGGTAAGCAGAGTTGGTATTGGCAGTTCATGGTTATTCGAATCCCACTCTCGCCTGACAATATTTGAGTCGAAAAATTTTCTCGAATTTTCCTTACCCCGGACCTTAAAAAATTGTAAAAAATTAAAAGTTCCTTCTTGGTAATAATATACCTCTTTTTCTATTGATCTGGTCATGTAGATCACGAAAGTTTTTATTTGAGGAGTCTGCGACGAATAGTTTAGGAGATATAACGATTTTTATAGAGAGATTGAATTTTCTCGAATTTTCCTTACCCCGGACTTCGAAAAATTGTAAAAAATTAAAAGATCTTTCTTGGTAATGAAATACCTCTTTTTCTATTGATCTGTTCACGAAGATCACGAAAGTTTTTATTTGAGGGGTCTGCGACGAATAGTTTAGGAGATATAACGATTTTTGTAGAGAGATTGAATTTTCTCGAATTTTCCTTACCCCGGACCTTAAAAAATTTTAAAAAATTAAAAGTTCCTTCTTGGTGATAATATACCTCTTTTTCTATTGATGTGTTCACGTAGATCACGAAAGTTTTTATATGAGGGGTCTGCGACGAATAGTTTAGGAGATATAACGATTTTTATAGAGAGATTGAATTTTTACGGTTTTTTCCAAAAATTTCGACTTCAAATTTCTCCTAAACTATGGGGACTACGGAAAATCGGTAAGCAGAGTTGGTATTGGCAGTTCATGGTTATTCCAAAAATTTCGAATTCAAATTTCTCCTAAACCATGGGGACTACGGAAAATCGGTAAGCAGAGTTGGTATTGGCAGTTCATGATTATTCGAATTCCACTCACGAATGACAATATTTGAGTCGAAGAATTTTCTCGAATTTTCCTTACCCCGGACCTTAAAAAATTGTAAAAAATGAAAAGTTCCTTCTTGGTAATAATATACCTCTTTTTCTATTGATCTGGTCACGTAGATCACGAAAGTTTTTATTTGAGGGGTTTGCGACGAATAGTTTAGGAGATATAACGATTTTTGTAGAGAGATTGAATTTTTACGGTTTTTTCCAAAAATTTCGAATTCAAATTTCTCCTAAACCATGGGGACTACGGAAAATCGGTAAGCAGAGTTGGTATTGGCAGTTCATGGTTATTCGAATCCCACTCTCGCCTAACAATATTTGAGTCGAAAAATTTTCTCGAATTTTCTCGAATTTTCCTTACCCCGGACCTTAAAAAATTGTAAAAAATTTAAAGTTCCTTCTTGGTAATAATATACCTCTTTTTCTATTGATCTGGTCATGTAGATCACGAAAGTTTTTATTTGAGGAGTCTGCGACGAATAGTTTAGGAGATATAATGATTTTCATAGAGAGATTGAATTTTCTCGAATTTTCCTCACCCCGGACCTTGAAAAATTGTAAAAAATTAAAAGATGTTTCTTGGTAATAAAATACCTCTTTTTCTATTGATCTGTTCACGTAGATCACGAAAGTTTTTATTTGAGGGGTCTGCGGCGAATAGTTTAGGAGATATAACGATTTTTGTAGAGAGATTGAATTTTCTCGAATTTTCCTTACCCCGGACCTTAAAAAATTGTAAAAAATTAAAAGTTCCTTCTTGGTGATAATATACCTCTTTTTCTATTGATCTGTTCACGTAGATCACGAAAGTTTTTATATGAGGGGTCTGCGACGAATAGTTTAGGAGATATAACGATTTTTATAGAGAGATTGAATTTTTACGGTTTTTTCCAAAAATTTCGACTTCAAATTTCTCCTAAACTATGGGGACTACGGAAAATAGGTAAGCAGAGTTGGTATTGGCAGTTCATGATTATTCGAATTCCACTCACGAATGACAATATTTGAGTCGAAGAATTTTCTCGAATTTTCCTTACCCCGGACCTTAAAAAATTGTAAAAAATTAAAAGTTCCTTCTTGGTAATAATATACCTCTTTTTCTATTGATCTGGTCACGTAGATCACGAAAGTTTTTATTTGAGGGGTTTGCGACGAATAGTTTAGGAGATATAACGATTTTTGTAGAGAGATTGAATTTTCTCGAATTTTCCTTACCCCGGACCTTAAAAAATTGTAAAAAATTAAAAAATCCTTCTTGGTAATAATATACCTCTTTTTATATTGATCTGGTCACGTAGATCATGAAAGTTTTTATTTGAGGGGTTCGCGACGAATAGTTTAGGAGATATAACGATTTTTTTAGAGAGATTGAATTTTTACGGTTTTTTCCAAAAATTTCGAATTCAAATTTCTCCTAAACTATGGGGACTACGGAAAATCGGAAAGCAGAGTTGGTATTGGCAGTTCATGGTTATTCGAATCCAACTCTCGCCGACAATATTTGAGTCGAAAAATTTTCTCGAATTTTCTCGAATTTTCCTTACCCCGGACCTTAAAAAATTGTAAAAAATTAATAGTTCCTTCTTGGTAATAATATACCTCTTTTTCTATTGATCTGGTCATGTAGATCACGAAAGTTTTTATTTGAGGAGTCTGCGACGAATAGTTTAGGAGATATAACGATTTTCATAGAGAGATTGAATTTTCTCGAATTTTCCTCACCCCGGACCTTGAAAAATTGTAAAAAATTAAAAGATCTTTCTTGGTAATAAAATACCTCTTTTTCTATTGATCTGTTCACGTAGATCACGAAAGTTTTTATTTGAGGGAACTGCGGCGAATAGTTTAGGAGATATAACGATTTTTGTAGAGAGATTGAATTTTCTGAAGTTTCGTCTCCGGTTTTATGGATTCTTGAACAGAGAAGTCCTCCGAATATATCACTAATCGGTGTCTTGTCCATTTGTATTTCTCTTGTTACATTTCCTTCGTTCCTAGGACCAATAACTTTCCAATCATCCACATCTATTTTCACTTCTTTTTTAGCTGCTTGAATATTTTCGTCATGGCTAATCAATTTCATTATTCCCATCATTTCATCATTGAGTCCATTCAACAGAAGGCCCAAGATTTCTTCGGCGTCTTCTTGTCGGCCTTCAACAAGGAAAGAATCGCTACGTGTTCCGTTTAGCATCGTATAAAACGATGAGGCCTCAAACGAATTGCCATTGTCTATATTGACGAAAGTTTGCTTCTTGTTTTTCTTTTTTGAACCTGACTTGCGTCTTACATTGGGCAGATTATCGAAGTTATTCATAAATTTACACCTGGAATAGTTGAATAATGAAAATACATATATAAAATTGTTATTCAATCAAAGTTGCAAATTATATTAATTTATACTTACATATTTTCACTCATTGTTATTGATTTCAGTGCATTATTGTGAGTGAAGTTCTCTGATAGCCGTTTGAGGAGATTACAAAGTGGTGGGCAAGCAAGTAAGGCTTGTAATATTGAGTTTATATAACGAAAGTTACTTTTGTTTCGTAAACCCCTGGGTTTAAAACTGGTTTGGGTCCCATCAATTTTATAGTTCTTGAGAAATTCTGAAAATTAAAAAATATTACTAACCATGATAGAAACTTGAATTTTCACTGGTATTTGTAGGTGAAAACCAAAGCATTCCACTTTTCATCAAGTAAAATGGGTTCAACTAAGTAAAATAATTATCTACTGTAGATGTAAGCAAATTGTTAGTTGAAAGTAAGATAAATATATAAAAAAAGATATGGTTTTGAACTCACCTCCTAACATATGGGTGGCTGAATCTATTTTTTTGACTACTTTTGTATGGTTTAAAGATGTTACATGTGAATCATTAATTTTATTATCTATTTTCTCATTCGAAATTGTTTTAACATCTTTATCAAATAGACTAGCCCATGATTTTTTCCATACATTTACTGTGGGCTCCTCAATTTTAGATTCATTTTTATCCGAGATGCTACTTTCAATTTTTTCAATTGTCCTATTGGAAATTGTATCATTTTTGATTATCTCTGTATTATCTCTTGCAATAATTTCAACTGTTTTTACAGCTCAACTAGGGGGAGTTGAAGGTTTCGAATGTTTTCCTGTCATCTCATTCTGGATAAAAGGTTTTGTGATTGATAATCCATTGTAATTGATTACAGATTTTCTACACTCATTTTCTGAAAAAGTTGATATTAGTTTGTAGTGACTCGGTTTGCTCAGAGATGGCGCCATGGTCGTAATGCGCCACACAACATCGGCCCCGGCGTATTTAAAGGGGTCGACGCAAAGCAACCGATTCACTTCTCACCCGATGGTGTGGGAAGGTGTGTCTTAGGCAGAGATCGCTGGATAGCCTAACCGATGAGTCCACCAGCGATCTCGGGACGAAACACAATACCCCCGGGAGAGGGCGCACCTAAATATTGGCTCGAGACAGACTCGCTAAATTGGTGACCCCGACGTGATGACGGAAAGCTGCGGCGTTGGAGCGCAGAGGCGACTCACTGCCCCGCTCAACGTTACGGCTACTGGGGTGTCCATCGGACACTAGAGCCGATGGCACGCCGAGCCTCGTTTTTTCGTCATCACAGCACGCAAGCGCTCTCTCCCCCCTGGGACCACCTGCGTACCTCCTCCTCAGGAGGGTCTTGGTTACTGGTGAGGGGGTGTGTAGTGACTCGGTTTGCTCAGAGATGGCGCCATGGTCGTAATGCGCCACACAACATCGGCCCCGGCGGATTTAAAGGGGTCGACGCAAAGCAACCGATTCACTTCTCACCCGATGGGTGGGAAGGTGTGTCTTAGGCAGAGATCGCTGGATAGCCTAACCGATGAGTCCACCAGCGATCTCGGGACGAAACACAATACCCCCGGGAGAGGGCGCACCTAAATATTAGCTCGAGAACGACTCGCTAAATTGTGACCCCGACGTGATGGCGGAAAGCTGCGGCGTTGGAGCGCAGAGGCGACTCACTGCCCCGCTCAACGTTACGGCTACTGGGGTGTCCATCGGACACTAGAGCCGATGGCATGCCGAGCCTCGTGTTTCCGTCATCACAGCACGCAAGCGCTCTCTCCCCCCTGGGACCACCTGCGTACCTCCTCCTCAGGAGGGTCTTCGTTACTGGTGAGGGGGTGTGTAGTGACTCGGTTTGCTCAGAGATGGCGCCATGGTCGTAATGCGCCACACAACATCGGCCCCGGCGTATTTAAAGGGGTCGACGCAAAGCAACCGATTCACTTCTCACCCGATGGTGTGGGAAGGTGTGTCTTAGGCAGAGATCGCTGGATAGCCTAACCGATGAGTCCACCAGCGATCTCGGGACGAAACACAATACCCCCGGGAGAGGGCGCACCTAAATATTGGCTCGAGACAGACTCGCCAAAAGTTGATTCATTATTATATTACATATTCATATTGACCATGAATAATTCTTTTAAGATCTCTATACTTACTTGCAGAAAATTTTTGTTTAACTCTACAGGGTAATTTGTATTCACTAGAATTGGTAAATAATATATTATTCATAATACGGACCTCTTCTTCTTCTAACGCAGTTAACTCCAAGAAATGTAGATTCTGAAAAAAAAAATAACAATATAATAGTTGAAATCATTTTGGAAATTATAATATTTCTGTATATAGTATATCCAAAGTCCCTTGAAATAGTCCATAAAAACGCTTGGCCAGAGATAATTGCAAAACAGTCATAAACCAGTAAGGCGAAATTTATATCCCTCAGTGGAAGCAGAAGGCTGAATGATAATGATGTACAGGGTGATTCACCGCGATGGCTTATTGTTTATGGAAAACTAATAATAATTTTCTGCTGAAAATTTCAACAATTTCAGATTACTACCTACTTATTTCAAACGGCACACCCAGTATATTATTGCATTATCAGATAGCTTGGTTGATGATAATTTCAGCAAT